>NC_138882.1:75906735-77293433 GCF_965194825.1 Balaenoptera physalus | reverse complement strand
GAGAAGATCACGTCCATCACCTGGCTTCATGATGGAAAATCTGTCGTCTTCACAGAGCCAAATGAAGAGCTAAACCAAGTGACTGACCCAAAGCAGAAAGATCGATTGAATGTCACCGAGTCTTACTCCTTGCAGCTCAGCAACCTGACGATGGCAGACACAGGACCTTACAGAGCCATGATAAGCACACCGACCTCTTCACTGTTTACCAATTATGATCTGAGGCTATTCAGTGTGTAAGGGCATAGAGGACCAATTCCCTACTGGTTAGGGTGAATAAGGCCATCCTCTAGGCTGGGGGTGGGCGGGGGTGGCTAGATGGCCCTTGGTAAAGATTGTCCCTTGGTTTCACTCTTTTGGGGTGTCCAGAACCTCTCTTAGGTAGATCTTTCTAGTCCCTTTTCTTATTCTTTTTTGTCCTCTTCAGTTGTCAGCAAAGTCTGGCTGATGGCCCTGGTTGTGGCTGGTTAAAAAGCATCACACAACTTGCTTCTTCCTCCATTCAGCCCCTTAAGGGCTGGAATTGGAAGAGTCAGAAATCTTTTCTCCAAAGGGTTGTGGATTCCTTGCTATGTTCTCTCCCATTTATTCTCTGTGTCCTCTCCTCCTGGGATGGCCTAGTAAGGCCCCTTATTGCTATTTTTATCTTTTAAAACTATTGCTTCAAGCAGAGTGACTGCCAAGGCCTCAAGTTTGAGTGGATTCCTTCATCTGTGAGCACAGCACCTGTAATGTCACCTTGAGGTGTTCTGTGGAGGCAGGAGGAGAGAACACCATATATGGGTGGACACCAATGGGACCAAGGGCCCTTTTTCCTCGGGAAGGATCAGTCCTCAGTGGCTCCCAGAACTCTTGTGATCTGAATTGGACCTACACCTGCACAGCTATGAATCCTGTTAGCAAGAGTATCTCTAGCCTCAACCTTGTTAGGCAGCTTTGTGCAGGTAACTGGCCCCTTCTAGCCTTTCTAGGGCTTCTGGGAAATGCTTTGAGAATCTTTAGAAAGAGCTGGAGGAAGTAGATGCCAGCTCTCAACACCTACCAACAACAACCCTTCCACTTATACACACATGCTCTGATCCCTCTCACTCTACTTTCTCTCTTTCAGGTTCCGAAGCAGCTGCAGGCACTTTCTTCCCAGTGACATGGATTCTCCTAGGGAAAGGGCTTCTTCTCCTTATACTCCTGGGGGAACTAGGAACTTGGTATATCCAGACACAGGTGCTCAGAAAACCTTTTATGTCATCTCAGGGCAATGAAAACCGCTAGTGCCCCAAGGAGAGCCAAGCTGTGTCCTGGATGAGACCATCACTCTTCCATGGCTCAGTTAAGTCACATTTACTGATGTGTAGTCCTTCCAAGGTGTGGTACTATAGATTGTCAAAGATCAATGGGATTTTTATCCCATTCATATATTGTCACGTGTGAACCCATGTGCATGCACATTGCATGAGAATGAGGAAGTCTGAGCAAGAAAGGATAAAATAACTGCATAAAAACCCTATGTCATCTATTCTAAGAAGAATTTTCCCCAATAATTTAAGGTTTCTGAAATCAAGGTGAGTCAAAATATTAGTGTGTATAACTAAAAGACTTAGGGTGCTTTTCTCTTGAAAGGCTTTTATTAAAGTGATCCTGCATTTAAAAATCAATGGTGTCTTAGAATTCTTAAAATACTGTAGCTGTAATACAAAGGCAGAGTTTCCTATAGAGGCACATACAGATTTGAGGACTGAAATTTCTAAAGTATAGGGCATTTTAAGTGAATTTTCAAGAATGCTGATGGTTAGAGATGAGAGAAGAGGGGGTACTCGAGGCCATGCTAGCCCATTGGAGTAAAATCATAATCATCAATAAGCTCCAACTATAGGTAAGTGCTATAATATGTTATGGTGTACACCAGAAACTAATACAACATTGTAAATCGACTATACTTCAATTAGAAAAAAAAGAAGATGACCCTAAGAGGGACTGAGTAACTTCGCCCAACTCATACAGCTATAAGTGATGAAGTCAGATAGGTTCAGTCACTTAGTGGATTAGTAAGGTAGTCTAAGATGCAGCAGCAAATAGACTCCTACAGTTTCAGTAACATACACAGTAGATTTTACGTCTTGCTCACATAAAAGTCCTGGATGGAAGTTCACGTCAGCAGACCAACTTGTTTCCACATGGTCTTTCAGGGACCCCTGCTGACATTGCATCTTCAACACACGGCTCCCCATGGCACCCTTGGCATCAATACTACAATCTGGGGAAAGTGAGCACTGAGACCACACATGGGAGATTCCTACGACCAAGCCTGGAAGTGGCACACATTATTTTGGACCAAATTTCATTAAAGACAACATAATTATATAGCCATACTTAAGTGAAAGAGAGTTTGATAAGTCATCTAACTGTATGCCCAAAGAGGAAGTTGATTTTGGTGGCTAAAACATACTAAAATAATGTTTCTCTTAAAAAGCTAAACTTCAGCATTGGATGGTGACCAATTCAACAGAAATTCCAATGGGGTGTGATAAGTAATACGTTGGAGGAACTCTGGTGCAGAACAAGATTGTCCGATGAGGGACCTAATCTACTGTAGGGGATTAGGGAAGGTCTTTCAGAGAACACTTTTTAAAAATGTCCTTAATAATTTTTTATTGTGGTAAAATACTTACAATTTACCATCTTAACCATTTTCAAGTATATAGTTCAGTGGCATTAAGTACATTCATGGTGTCGTGTTCCATCACCATCATACATCCACAGAACTCTTTATTTTGCAAAACAGAAATTGTACCCCTTAAACGATAACTCTCCATTCCCCCTCCCACCTGAGTCCCTGGCCACCACCATTCTACTTTCTGTCTCTATAAATTTGACTACTCTAGGTGCTTCAGATAAGTGAAATTATATAGTATTTGTTCTTTTGTGACTGGCTTATTTCATTTAGCATAGAGTCCTCAAGGTTCATCCAAGTTGGTGAATTTCCTTCTTTTTAAGGCTGAATAATGTTCTAGTGTGTGTGTGTGTGTGTGTGTGTGTGTGTGTGTGTGTGTATCATATATATCACATTTTGTTTTTTCACTCATCAATCAGTGGACAGTTGGGTTGGGTTTCTTTCACCTTTTAAGGTGTATCTGAGCACATTACTTTGCATTCATTCTATCATATGCTTGATAGAATGGTTAATCACTCTATCATATGCTTGATTGAAACAAATAAAAATCTCACTTCAGTTCTACACTCAAAAAAAAATGCGTTCCCCTCTATTTCATACCACAATTACTTTTGTGGTACTTTTCTTACTGTTTTCAAATTAATCTCCTTTTTGTCTTTCTCCCTTCCTAAGTTTTGAATGCCTCAAGACCAAATGTATCTTTATATCCCCTGGTGCCCAGCTAGCATGGTTCCATAACACAGTAGGTGCTTAGCGAAGTTTGCCATCATCAACCTTTCTTTCTCCTCTCCTGTCTTGGATCCCCTCTCTGGGCCTGTCTCAGGCATTTCCTTGACACACATATCTCACTGTTGTACTACTCATCTCCTTCACCAGTCTGTCTTCTGAATTGTCCCATAGTTCCCCTGATGAATTGAGATACTGGAATGTAAATTAACAACAGGGGAATAGGAGACTTTCTCCCAAGTAAAATATAACGTTTCCTAAGTATAAAACCTTTTTTTTGCCTGGGCCCTCAGAGACAGTTCAGTTGCCTCATTGACTAACCTAGGGGTAACTCCAGGTTGTACTGAAGCTCTCTCTAGCACTTGAAATTTAGATAAAATTTCCTCGATTCTTTAATTTAATGAGCTGGGGAAGCATCCCCAAGATTTCTACAAATCCCCAAGAACTAACTTTCTCCTGGAGAACAGAAGGAGTTAGGAGCATTCTGAGAAGCTGGCATGTGTATATCATATGTGTAAAGCTGCAGTAGGTGTCAAGATAAAATGGCACAGTTGATGGAGCTGTCTCATGAATAGGATGGGGGCAGGGATGGGATCAGGAAGGGTGGCATAATACAAAATACTGCATCTAATTTGTAAGAGCAGAAAATATTTCACAAAGGAGTGACATTTGAGATATTGATCTTGAAAGATGGAAAGACTTTTTTTAATAGGAGGAGGAATACAGGTAATGGGATAACATTATTGTTATTTATTGAGCATCTCCTATGTTCCAGGTGCTTTGTGTGCTAACTCAATAAATATCCCCAACAATAGTAGGAAGTGGGCATGGTTACCCCCATTATTCAGATTAAGAAGGAATTCCATTAATATTATATTTCCCTATTTTTATTCTCTCTCTAAATGTTACTACTATTGAGCTAGTCTCCTCAAAGCTGGAGATTATTCAAAATTCCTTCTCATTTATCCCTACATCCAATGATTAATCGTGTTCTTTCCACCTAAATAGTCTTGTATCCATTCCTTCTCATCCATATGCATGACATAACTTAAATTTAGACTCTCATCATCTTTTCTGAGTGGTTCAATTATCTCTCTGCTAAGCCATACCTCTAGTTTTACCCCTTCCAAATCACCAGCATGATCTTTCTGAAATAAAAAAAATGATATTTATTTCCCTACTGGGATGTATGAGTTAGGATGGTTTACGTTGCATATAATAGAAAACTTATCTCAAATTGATTCAATAAGGAAATTCAATAGGGGATCTTGGCTCATGTAACATGAACTTCAGAGGGAAGGCAGACTTCAGTGTTGACTTACCCTGGTGGTTCCAGTACTGTTTCCCTGCAGTTCTCTTATGTCTGCCTTTCCCACTGTGAGTTTTGTTCTTCAGGCTGGTTGCAAGGTGACTACAGCAGTTTTGGTACTCACAATTACAATATGATGTTCATGGAGAGAGAAAAAAACTCTCTTCCTTCCTTTCTTAGGAGGGAGAAAACTTTACCCAGAAGCTTCCAGCAAATTCAAATTTCATTAGATCATATTTCATCATGTGTACAACTCCTGAACCTGTCTCTCTGGTTAAGGGAATCCATCCACGAATTGGCTTAGAGATCCTGAACCAACCACTGGCAAGGTGTATGGAGTTATTAAAATAGCTTAGAGTATTTATGACCTGCTCCCAGAGACAGGAGTCAATCTTCATGCCACTTGGATGGCACACGATGGAGATGGTGCAAAGTTGATATTGAGTAGAAAGTCATGAGATCATTAGCATAGGTAGGATGCAAATTCCTTAGCCCAACTGATAAGGACTTTTGAGTTTTGGCCTCTGCATGTCTCTCAGGACTATTTCCCTTCTGCTTTTCTTTGCATACATAAGATCCAGCTATATGGAACTACCTGCACTTCCCCAAAGAGAACATGGTCTTTCAAATGACCCCATTTTTATATATTTATATTTACATTTACATCTATGTCTATATTTATGCCATATATTTTCCGCTTCCTGGAATACCAGTCTCCTTTGATTAACTGACAAACATAACCTTCAAGATCAAACTTAAATACCTTCTCCTATATGAAGCCTTCCTTGATCTCTTGGACAAGTTTGACCAATTACTCCTCTGTGGCTATAACTGTACCTAGTTCACACTTCAAATATTGTTCACTTTTTTTGCAATTATTTGTTTTCTTTTTCTCCTCAACAATATCTCCTCAACAAGATGGTGAGCTCCTAGAAGGCAGGGTCTATGTCTTCTCTGTTTCTCTCTCTACCGCCTAGTAGAATTCCTAGAACATACTATATACTCATAAATATCTCTTGAATGAATGAAGCTTGCCCTCAACATCACTGTTTCCCCTCACCTTGTAGGCTCCCCTTGCCTAGTTTTCCTAGCCCTGGCCAGGCTACCCAGTGCTGCCTTGCTGGTCCTCAGATCTTGTATTATCACACTTTGGTATAAGACCTGTACTGGGTATCACTCCCAGGAGCAGTTATTTCTCTAGTTGGGTAACTCTCCAGGTAAACGAATCCACTTACAAGTGCTAGTGGTAAAGGCCCCCTCCCAGATTTGTACTTATTTCTTTCACCATGTCCTTCAGTGATAATGTCTCTGCCTCTTTGCCTGCCCTTTGAGTGTCTCTAATGGGCATTGGTACCAGGCTGGAGGATAAATTTGGATCCATCACTGGATTACTGCGATAGCCTCCTACTATCTTTCTGCTTCTCGTTTTGCCCCTTTTCAGTCTATTCTCAATACACTCATCAAAGTGATCTTTTAAAAGTTTAGTCAGATTCATGTCTTTCTGTTGCTCAAAATTTTGCATATGGTTTTTCCTTTCACTCACAGTAAACACCAAGGACCCTACTGGGCTACAGAGTCTGCATGACCTGTTCCCCTACACCTCATCTCTCTGGCCTCATCTTCTACTCTGTCTCATGCTCACTCTGCTCCAGCCACTCTGGCCTCCTAATCGCTCCTGAACACACCAGGCATGCCTCTGAACCAAAGCCTTTGTACTGGCTCTTCTCATTGCTGGACTGCTCCTTCCTCATTCACATGGATAATTCTCTCACTTCCTCCAAGTCTTTGTTCAAATGTCATCTTCTCAATGAGGCCAACCCTTACTGCTCTCTGTAAAACTGCAGCTTCCTGCATACCACCTCCATGAACTCTTGGTTCTCCTTACTCTGCTTTTTCTTTTTCATTTTTACCATTACACTTATACCTTTCACATGTACTATGTAATTTACTAATTTATTTATTAAGTTCATTGTTATTGTCTGAGTGGGGTAAAACGTCAGCTGAACAAAAAGTCAGGGATCTTTATTTTGTTCACTGATATATATCCCAAGTCCTAGAATAGTGTCTGTTCTATGGGTGTATCATAAATGTATGTGGAATGAATGAATGAAAGAATGAATGAGTGGATTATCCAGACACCTTTTTTTTTTGACACCTTTTTCACAGTGGTCCTGCTGAGAAAAAAGAGGACATGGATTTGCAGAATGCAGGGGTAGAATACATTTTTGATACTCACTAAAAGGAGTTATGTTCACAGAAAAAGCTCAAAACACAAGCCACTCATATCTTATTACCCAAACTCACTAGAAACTTGCAAAATGTATCATTTGAGCAGTGCTACTGTAAAACTCCATGAACTGAGAATGTTCAGCCAAACCATTCGCATATATTCTACACCCACTGTATCCATTTCTTCCTCTCTCTTTAACACTTTACAATCCAGCTTCTGTTTCTTTAATAACTGTATTTATGCTGTGCTTATACTCAGTCCGATTCTATGATTTTTTTTTGGCTCCCCAAGGCATCTGCTGAGAACCTCCAGTTTAAGAACTACTTCTCAAAGGTAAGAACTCTACTGCACTACTTTTTTTTTTTTTTTTAATCCCTAGCACCTAATACAGGATATTGCACAGAGCAGGTTTTCAATAAAAGTTCACTGAATGCACGAGTGCAGTCTCACCCTCTTTCAGTACATTTTCTGCATTATACCACATGAATGATTTTACAACATATTTGATGTGCATGGCTTCAGCCTCCTTGAATGACCTCAACTCTAAATACATATGCCTCTGAAACCCAAACTCCTATCAAAATATAGAACTTTACTGAGCTTCCCTGGGGGTCCAGTGGCTAAGACTCCGTGCTCCCACTGCAGGGGACCTGGGTTCGATCCCTGGTCAGGGAACTAGATCCTGCATGCATGTCGCAACTAAAGATCCCGCGTGCCACAACTAAGACCTGGTGCAGCCGAAGAAATAAATAAATATTTTAAAAAAATATATAGAACTTTACCATCATCCCTAAGAGTTTACTTGTGTCCCATCTCAGTTAATTCCTGCCCCCATTCCCACCAGAGACAGTCACTCTTCTGATCTTTTTTTTACTATAGATTAGTTTTGACTGCTCAACAATTTTCTATAAATGGAATCATAAGGTAAGTATGCATTTTTGTAAGGCTTTTTTCATTCAGTATAATTTTGCCAATATCTTGTTTAGGATATCTGCAATTATGTTCATGAGTGAGATATAAATTTCCTTTCTTGAACTGTCCTTCTTCTGGTTTTAGTAAAAAGATTATTTTTTCTCTCCCCATGTTGGTTTCTTCCTTTTGCCCAACAGCTAATACAATGATTTATACATAGTGAATGAAAAAATAGATAAATAAATGGAGCTATAATAATTTCATAGTTGTTCTGATCTAGGAAACTCATAGTCCGTGTCAAACTCTAAGGCTGTTCATAAAAAGGAACAAAATTGGCTCATTTGTAGAGATGTGGATGGACCTAGAGACTGTCATACAGAGTGAAGTAAGTCAGAAAGAGAAAAACAAATATTGTATATTAACGCATATATGGGGAATCTAGAAAATGGTACAGATGAACCAGTTTGCAAGGCAGAAATAGAGACACAGACGTAGAGAAAAAACGTATGGGCACCAAGGGGGGTAAAAGGGGGGTGGGCTGAATTGGGAGATTGGGATTGACATATATACACTAATATGTATAAAATGGATAACTAATGAGAACCTGCTGTATAGCACAGGGAACTCTACTTCGCTGTACAGTAGAAACTAACACAACATTGTAAAACAACTATACCCCAATTTTAAAAACTAAAAATTCTAAGGCTGTTCAGTTAAGAATGGCAATACCATTAAATTGAACACTGGAAAGTTAGTCTTGACCAGATCCCAATGGCAAACTTGTTAATAACAATCAAATTATAATTTTAATAATAATAAACAAAACATTTTTACTATATATTGCAGCTTACACTACTAGTTGCCACACAATATTCATCCATCGTTAACACCTTTAAAGCAGTGGCCACTCTGAAGTGCATTTTAACATTTTAACCAGGACAAAACAGATATGTATTCAGATTAAAAATATCTCCCTCAAGTGGTGCTGGGAAAATTGGACAGATACATGTAAAAGTATGAAATTAGAACACTCCCTGACACCATGCACAAAAATAAACTCAAAATGGATTAAAGACCTAAGTGTAAGGCCAGACACTATCAAACTCTTAGAGGAAAACATAGGCAGAACACTCTATGACATACATCACAGCAAGATTCTTTTTGACCCAGCTCCCAGAGAAATGGAAATAAGAACACAAATAAACAAATGGGACCTAATGAAACTTAAAAGCTTTTGCACAGCAAAGGAAACCATAAACAAGACCAAAAGACAACCATCAGAATAGGAGAAAATATTTGCAAATGAAGCAACTGACAAAGGATTAATCACCAAGATTTACAAGCAGCTCACACAGCTCAATAACAAAAAAACGAACAACTCAATCCAAAAATGGGCGGAAGACCTAAATAGACATTTCTCCAAAGAAGATATACAGATTGCCAACAGACACATGAAAGAGTGCTCAACATCATTAATCATTAGAGAAATGCAAATCAAAACTACAATGAGATATCATCTCACACCAGTCAGAATGGCCATCATCAAAAAATCTAGAAACAATAAATGCTGGAGAGGGTGTGGAGGAAAGGGAACCCTCTTGTACTGTTGGTGGGAATGTAAATTGATACAGCCACTATGGAGAACAGTATGGAGGTTCCTTAAAAAACTACAAATAGAACTACCATACGACCCAGCAATCCCACTACTGGGCATATACCCTGAGAAAACCATAGTTCAAAAAGAGTCATGTACCAAAATGTTCATTGCAGCTCTATTTACAATAGCCAGGGCATGGAAGCAACCTAAATGTCCATCATCAGATGAATGGATAAAGATGATGTGGCACATATATACAATGGAATATTACTCAGCCATAAAAAGAAATGAAATGGAGGTATTTGTAATGAGGTGGATGGAGTTAGAGTCTGTCATACAGAGTGAAGTAAGTCAGAAAGAGAAAAACAAATACAGTATGCTAACACATATATATGGAATCTAAGGGGAAAAAAAAAAAAGCCATGAAGAACCTAGTGGCAAGACGGGAATAAAGACACATACCTACTAGAGAATGGACTTGAAGATATGGGGAGGGGGAGGGGTGAGATGTGACAGGGTGAGAGAGTGTCATGGACATATATACACTACCAAATGTAAAATAGATAGCTAGTGGGAAGCAGCCGCATAGCACAGGGAGATCAGCTCGGTGCTTTGTGACCACCTAGAGGGGTGGGATGGGGAGGGTGGGAGGGAGGGAGATGCAAGAGGGAAGAGATATGGGAACATATGTATATGTATAACTGATTCACTTTGTTATAAAGCAGAAACTAACACACCATTGTAAAGCAATTATACTTCAATAAAGATGTTTAAAAAAAAAAAATCTCCCTCACAAGGAAGAGAAAAAAATTTTTTGTAACTATGTGTGTTGACAGATGTTAACTAGACATTGTGGTGATCATTTCTCAATATATACAAATGTTAAATCATTGCACTGTACATCTGAAGCTAATATAATGTTATATGTCAATTACAATTTTAAAAAAAGATAGAAAAGCTCCCATACAGTTCCATCACTGCTTGGTAATTTCTGAGACTGTAACTCATTGCACATGGAAAATGTCAGGCAGAAGTCACCAGTGGGTCCTGAAATTTTAGTGCAGTCAATAATCTTGTTCTATAAACCTCATGCAAACATCTATTTGGTGTCCCAGTCCTTCCTGACATCTGTCTTAGTCAGTTAGCGCTTCTGTAATGAAATACCATAAACTGGATGGCTTATAAACACCAGGAATTTATTTCTTCCAGTTCTGGAGGCTGGATGTCTGAGATCAGTGTGCCAGCATAGTCAGGTTTTGGTGAGAGCCCTCTTCTGGGTTGTAGACTGCCAGGTTCTTGGTGTATCCTCACATGGTAGAGAGCAGAGCACAGGAAGCAAGCTTTTGTGACTCTTATAAGGGCACTAATCTCATGCATGAGGGCTCCATCCTTATGACATCATCTAATCCTAATTATTTCCTAAAGGTCCTGTCTCCTAATACAACACACTGGGGGTTATGGTTTCAACGTATGAATTTTGGGGGGCCACAAGCATTCAGTCCATAACAGCACTCATTCCCTCCCTGTATACCCAAAGCAAAGTGGGTGGTGAATATATAATGGACAAGCCCACAGATATTTCTTGAGTGTCTATTATTATCAGCTGTAAGAAACATTTCTTTCCCTGGCAATTCATGTGAGCATAGATATAAAAACCTACATAGAATGAATATCAATGGAATAATATCAGCAAGAGTCCTGCAAAAGATTAAAGAGGGGAGACCCTGGCAGGATGGCATCATCAAAGACAGAAAATTTCGTGGTGGAGGAGAACTTGGAGCTGAGCCTTTAGAAAGTGTTTAAGCTTTTGTGGTACGCAGAAGATTCCAAAGAACACACAGATTACAAAGCGCTTTCATACACAGACCTGTGAGGTAGGTTTCATTACTATGAAGACCAGTGGCTTCTATCTTGGCTACCTAACTCATGGACTGAAAAAATGGAGTGACCTAGAACTAGGAACAGAAGAAGATAAGTGGACTGCCAAATGAACTGAGTGTGAAAATATCTTCTTGATCTGGGTGTCACTTACCTGGGTGTTTTCACTTTGTGAAAATTCATTCATCTATATACCCACAACTTGGACATATTTCTATATATGTTATATTTTAATCTATAATTTTACTTCAAAATACTTCTTCATTTAATTTACATATTAGAAAATCATCTTTACATCTCTAGAAGACTTAAGGGGATTGGTCATTCACAAATTGGAATAAATTGGTTTATCATTAGTGTTATTAGAGCCCAGTGTAAGCTAGCTGTGTAACTTTGGGCAAGTGACTTAGCTTCTTAATGCCTCAGTTTCCTCATCTGTAAAATGAAGACAGTAATAGTATATCCACTTTAAGGGGTGGATCTGAAGATTAAATTAGTTAATGTATCAATACATAAAGTGTGCAGAGCAATGCCCAGCACATATAAGTATTTTAAAGAAAGAAAAATAAAAAGCAGGTGTTCTTGGCTTATTTCACTCATGTAGTCACAAAAATCTAAATCAGAGTTTACAACCAGGTTCCATGAAAACTTCACATGTGGCTTCAGCAAGAAATTGTGATTGAAAACTTATCATTTTTGTATGTCATGTGCTGCTCAGTACTAGTGCTTACAGTGAGGGATGGTGACCCAACAGCCCTACTAGCAATTTCATTAAGAGGTCTTTTGGTCCCACTGGTTGGCTCACAGTAGGAGCATGTTCATTAAATTGACTTATTCTTGGTTTTCAATGTGGTAATTGGTGAGTGCTGACCACATGGAAGGGAGGACTGTAGGCTTGATGATGTCAGCCTCTCCTTTCCAAATTGCCTCCCCCCAACCTCCTCTTATAAGCCACCAAGCCACCAACTGCCTTAAAAGTGGTGAGCAAACTCTACTAGCGTAATAGAGAATCACAAGGAAATTTTCATTCTAAAGAAGGAATTTTGGTGTGTCACAACTCAGCTGTTCCCTGCAGCTTTGCTATTGTTGTAAACATTGCAAAATATGGATTATCTGTTGGAAGTAAATTGTATTGTAGAGTTTTCATATTTCTTGCAATTTTCTCATTTAGTTATATTTTTATACCCTTCCATTTTATATTATATTAACAGTTATGTTTTACCAACACGACCAATGATCACATGACAATTTTTGAAGATGAGTCATAAGATAAAAGAGTAAGAGTTTAGACCTAGGCCTGTGGAAAGTTCTGCTGAGGTCAGTGACAAAAATTACAGTCATTTGAATAATTTCACTGCACTGGTGCAATAAAGGACATAAAAGAAGTTCATCTTTACAGTAAAGGCTGATTATCAATGGGTTTTACGTGGGCTGGTAATCCAAGTTGTCCTAGACCGTTTTGGTAGGCTCATAATCACTCTTAAAAATAGGTCCACTTCTACTCCCCAGAACTTGTGAATGTCACTTTGGAAAAAGGATCTTTGCAAAGCAAACATGACTGATGATTTTAAGATGAGGAGATTATCTCATATTATATGGTGGTCCCTAAATGCAATCACATGTTCTTGTAAGAGGGAGACAAGAAGGAGAGTTGATACAGAGAAGAAGGTGATAAGAAGGCCCAGCAGAGTTAACATTCACAGTTTCCAGGGATATCTTTGGGGGCTATTATTCCGTCTACCGCATGTAGTATGAGAAACTGAGAAGGTTCCACTCTCAAACAGTACAACAAATCAACATAGTAATGACAAGTCACATGATACTGAAGAGGTTTTGTGTAAAAAACTGAAGAATGAGAATTTCTTCATCCAAGTTGATGAGTTAACAGGTTTCAGAAATTAATATGCTGTAGCACTTGTAAGATTTTTTAATGATATATTTAAGAAAACATTTTCTGCTGCAAAGGGTAGAACAAAACAAGAAAAGTCCAGGAAATATTAAGTGTCTTTGTGTCTAGAAAAGATAGTTATCTTGGAGGCACTCTATTGGCAAGTATAACTAGTGGTGTCCCATCGATGGCTGGTTCCACATGAGGTTTCATCCTTTGTTGTTTAAAAAAAAAAATGCTGATGTTATCACAGCAGACTGCCTTCTTCAAAGAGAGGTGCTATTGAAAAACTCTTGGAGATGATACAAAAACTTATGGTGATGTTACAAAAATGCTTAACTTTATTAAACAGAGACCTGTTCACTCAAAAATGTTTAAAAGCCTGAGTAAACACCCAGACAAAGAACGTAAGTCTCCTGCTACACACAGATATCTGGTGGCTGGCAAAGGAAGACTTCTCAACAGGGGGCTTGAGCTGAAAGGTGAATTGCAGGACCCCTTTCAAGAAAACAGGAGGCCAGATTTTGCTGGGTGCTTTGAAGATGAAGAATGGCTACAGAAACTAGCCTTCTTAGCGGACATTTTTGATCCCACGAGCAAGGTGAATTAAGTCTCTGTAAGGCCCTGAAGAAAATGTATGGACTTAAGTGACAAGATTCTTTTATTTATTTATTTATTTATTTATTTATTTATTTATTTATTTATTTATTTATGGCTGTGTTGGGTCTTCGTTTCTGTGCGAGGGCTTTCTCTAGTTGCGGCAAGTGGGGGCCACTCTTCATCGCGGTGCACGGGCCTCTCATTATCGCGGCCTCTCTTGTTGCAGAGCACAGACTCCAGACGCGCAGGCTCAGTAGTTGTGGCTCACGGGCCTAGTTGCTCCGTGGCATGTGGGATCTTCCCAGACCAGGGCTCGAACCCGTGTCCCCTGCATTGGCAGGCAGATTCTCAACCACTGCGCCACCAGGGAAGCCCAAGATTCTTGTATTTAAAAGGAAACTGAGTCTTTGGAAAAATCACATTGTAAAAGGAAATTTCACACTGTTTTCACTGTTGCTTGGGATTAGAAGAAACCAGCGAGTTTCAAGTCTTACTAAAAATGACCTGGAAGTACTAGAGAAAAAACTGAACAGTTTTTTTTCTTTTTTCCAATCCAAATGGATGACTGGGTGAGGAACCTTTTTTTTTTTTTTCCCCCCTGAATCTTCTGTGCTTGGCTTTGAGAGAAGAGAAAGTACATTGTGATCCACAGTCTGATCACACACAAAAGATGAGATGTACTGTCTGACCCCTAGACGTTTTGGATTTTGGCAAAATAAGGGTATCTTGCCATTCATAGAAAAACAATAAACATTTTGCTGCAGTATTCAACTACTTACATGGGTAAGAATGTTTTTTCTGGTATGCCAAGCATCAAGAGGAGGGACAAAAATAATCTTATTTTATTTTATTTATTTTTTATTAATTTTTATTGGAGTATAGTTGCTTTACAATGTTGTGTTAGTTTCTGCTGTACAGCAAAGTGAATCAGTTATGCATATACATATATCCACTCTTTTTTAGATTTCCTTCTCATTTAGGTCACCACAAATAAAAAAATGATCTCATTTCATTTAAAAATGAAATCCATTCATGCTTATCTCAAGTTCAACTGAGAATTAAATATTTGTTTAGCAAAAAAAAAAAAATCTAGCATAGATTAGACATTAAAGAAATAAATTTTATGCCTGAAACTAACACAAAACACAACATTGTAAATCAACTACAATTTAAAAAATTTTTTAAAAAAAGGAAAATTTTTTCTGCATTTGTGGTTTCAAAAATAACACTTTCATACAAAAAAAGAAAACCAATCATGTAAATAATAATTTTGTTACTGCAGCATTTGTGTTTGAGCCAGATCATGGCACTCGGTAAGAAAATATTTTTAAATTCTTGTGTAAATTTGTATCTTAAACTAGATTTTTTTTTAAATTTTTATTTATTTATTTATTTATTTATGGCTGTGTTGGGTCTTCGTTTCTGTGCGAGGGCTTTCTCTAGTTGCGGCAAGTGGGGGCCACTTTTCATCGCGGTGCGCGGGCCTCTCACTATCGCGGCCTCTCTTGTTGCGGAGCACAGGCTCCAGACGTGCAGGCTCAGTAATTGTGGCTCACGGGCCTAGTTGCTTCGCGGCATGTGGGATCTTCCCAGACCAGGGCTCGAACCCGTGTCCCCTGCCTTGGCAGGCAGATTCTCAACCACTGCGCCACCAGGGAAGCCCTTAAACTAGATTTTTTTTCAGATTGTTTGGCTTATGATTTTAATAGCTTAACTATTCAATAAGTGTTAATAAAATGTCATGTTGTGGATGATGTTAATTAAAATAAATGTGTAGTTTTTATTTAAACTAAATCAACCAAGCCTGCCTTTAGAAAAATTGTCTCATTTTGGCTTGTCAGTTATTCAACAAAAATTCATTGCCTGCCTTATGAATTTTTAAAAATTATGAAAAGAAAAGAAAGATTGATTTCAAAAAAGTTAAGCTAAGCTTAACTCCCTATTTTTTTCAAGAAAGTTTGGCTAAAAAGTAATTTTTAGTTTTAAATAGGTGGAAAACTACTCTTCCCCAGGAAATATTCCACAGAGTACACCTCATTAGCATCTCACACAGTAGGAATTTATTATAAGACTTTTAGGCCAAGTTGGGTTAGGTAAAAAAAAAAAAAAAAAAAGTCAAGGGCATTTAAACAAAGGAAAAACTTTGGGAATTTAGGGAAGGTTTCTCTATCTACACTAATGACTTTCAATAGAGTTGTGATCCTTTGTGGGGAGGGAGAACCACACAAAAAATACAGTAGTAATTGGACCAAAATAAGTAGATCTGCAGGAAAACATCATTCTGTTCTAAACAGAGCATTGACCATTATTGTCTACACCTTCCTGATGGCGTAAGCCAGAGATTTAATAATGTCTCAGTAGGGCTTTCTTGAGACCTGAAAATTATTTCCGGGATTTCTCCAGGGTAAGAAGACCGAGAAAGGCTGGTCTCAACAGTCAGTTGGCCTCCTCTCCCTCATCTCATGCATTAGTCAGGATCTAGTTAGGGGTCAGACACCACACTAGTAATTTGAGCAGAGAAAATTTAACATAAAGAATTATTAAGTAGTAAAAGGCAGTTAACTAAAAGGGGGGAAATAGGACACTAAAGAACACAAGAATAGAAAATACAGGAAGCAGCTACCACCTCCAGGGTTAAGGGAAGGAATGTCCAAGGAGGAAACAAAGACTTTGGAAGAGGGTACCCACCACACAAGGCTGAGGTTCAGATCCTGTTGGAGAGAACGCGGCCACAGCTTAGCCTGTAGGGCAACAGAGAAATTCGCTGGACAGACTCACTGGAGAGTGCATTCTGTCCGGCCTCTCTCATGTCGCTTGCAGCCACACTGGAGGAGGAAAACAAAGCACCCCAGAAGCAGGGAGAGAAGCCCCATTCTCTGGCAGGGTCCCTCCAAGTGCCCTCTGTTATTAACAGAGACAGCTGGCAATGAAGAAATGTTCACAGGGTCCTGCTCCAGTGTCCCAAAGCAGGTCAAAGAAGGATGGATTTGAATCAGAGGCAATAAATTGATAACTGGCACATCTCACTGTATCTTCACATATCTTGCTAAACAAGACATTGTCTCCCAAGTGTACTACTTAGTACGTTCTATTTCTGTTAACCAAGCATGGAGAATATTTCCAAGCATATATCATCACATAATTATATCTTCATAAACTTTCTAGCAGAATAAATTGAATGTAGTTATTCCTTAACCGAATACATTTCCCATCCTCCTAATATATTTCTATTCTGATCAGTGAAAACCATCAGATATTAAGTAGTTTGTTCTTTTCATAGATAGCTTAAGTTGAAGGCTTTATGGAAGTGTTATTTTCAAGCTTTTAAAGCCATATGATTTTGCAAATGATACAGCTACAACAGCTTAAAATTTTCACTTTCATCTTTACTCTCAAGTAATAAGATAATAATTTTAATACCTGATGACTTGAGATTTTTTTGTGTGTGAAATAAAACAGCTAGGGAGCATTGACTTCCAAAAGAATCATGACTAGTCTACACTGAACATTAGTTCCCTACAATGCGCCACTGTTCAATAGTTTCACCAAGGGGTTTCTTGTGAAGCCCTACCTGAACTTACTAATTTGTAACTCACGTGGCTCTCCCATTTTTATATTATATTTGCTTTTTATATCTGATTTACTAGAACATTTCTCTCATGCCCTTTTTGATATCCATTATCTTTTGCCTAATTTATGTGTAGGTGTGTTATACCATTAGTTTCCGATACCACATGTGTAAAATAAACACACACACAGAAAGTATCTTCCCTTAGGCTTGCAAAATTCTTTATACAGAAGACTAATAAAGGAAATCTTTATGGTCTATAAAAAAAAAGAGTAAAATTTACATGTAAAAATCATATGTCTAAAAATTTAAGTTGTTTTGATATAAAAGTAAGAATTTATAGAAAGTTGCCTACTTTAATAGTGTCTGTTTCAGAATCAGCAGTTTTTCTGATTTTTTAAATTCACTAAAATCGTTTGTCATTGAATTTTGTCTAGAGCCTTGGTAGTAACAACAATCAGAAGACTA
Organism: Balaenoptera physalus; assembly: GCF_965194825.1. Lineage (NCBI taxonomy): Eukaryota > Metazoa > Chordata > Mammalia > Artiodactyla > Balaenopteridae > Balaenoptera > Balaenoptera physalus. The sequence goes on along the minus strand of NC_138882.1, from coordinate 77,275,589 downwards.
CAAAAAATCCTTGCTTTTGGTAAAGGTGTGGAAAGTGGCTATTGCCACCAAGTAGCAACTAATGAAGATTTCATGTCTTGGGAGAAAATTTTTGGAGAATTTAGTTTTCTGACAGGGTCAATGTGGCAAGTTAAAATCATACTAGTGGCATTAAAAACAGGATAGTTTTAAGGGTAATATCTTAGGTTCATGATCACTTGGGGAGGGGAGGGGTTTGGAGGGATCAAGTATACCCATTCAATAAAACACACTGGCTAAATTTCAAAGAAAACAGCTCAAGATGGGGCTCAAAGATAAAAAAGAAGAGGTTTTCCCACTGAACCAGTATAATTTCCTGCCTACTACACCATCTGCGTCTCTGGCTCTCATCCTTATTCACTGGGTCTTGCTGAGGGGCTCCTAGTAAGTTCTTACCACCATTCTAGAAAATATAACAGATGAGGTCATAGCACCATCTGTAGGTCCCAACCAGGAAGACAGTTTTAGAATTCTTCAATCTGATTCTCCCAGGCCTTTTGGGGGTCAACGTGGTAAATAATTCGAAATCCAGAGAAGAATAACTAACATCTATTGCGTGCTTAGTCTGTGGCAACCACTATGCTAAGCTCTTTAAACACAGTATTTCTTTTACTCGCCATAGTAACCCAATGACGTTTTACTGTTGAAGAACTGGAAGTTTAGTTAGGAGAAGTCACTTGACCAAGATCACACACATGATGGCAAAGTGGTGAATCCAGGGTTAGAAGCCAGACAGTACAACTCCAGAGCCTAGGCTTTCAACCATCACCCTGGATATCTTAATACGTCATCTACAAAGAAATGGTATTACCTGACTATCAGTTCTGCTGAGGCCTGCTAAATGCTTGCAGGGCAGAGATTTTAGATGATGATTACTGAATATATTAGAGACACGTTCTTCTTGAGAAATTTCATTTGCTAATTTATGGACTTTTCTCCTTAAGAATTTGCTAACCCCATGCTTCCCCCAACCCCACATCCTCCAACTAGAAAAGTTTAGTGCCTTTACCTTTCTGACTTTTTAAGGTAGGCTCTGTTAACGCCCTATGTGATGGGCTGAGGGTCAGAGCTTGAAATTGCCCTGCTACCATGTGGAGAGAGGCTGAACGCTTTAGTAAGAGAGGAGCAAGATCTGCTTTGGGGAAAAGGAAAGCGTTCTCCTCATCCTTCACTCACCCTTATCATAATTAAGGATTGTTGTTGTTCATCATTAGGCTTGGGATGGGTGTAGGTAGAATACAAACCTATCTTTTTCCACTGGATACCAATTAGGTTTCTTTGTCAAAATCTCATCAATTTGTTCTATATTATAATACAGATCCAGGGCTTCCCTGGTGGTGCAGTGGTTGTGGGTCCGCCTGCCAGTGCAGGTGACACGGGTTCGAGCCCTGGTCTGGGAAGATCCTACATGCCGCGGAGCGGCTGAGCCCCTGCACCGCGGCTGCTGAGCCTGCGCTCTGGAGTCTGCGAGCCACAACTGCTGAGCCCGCATGCCACAACTGCTGAGGCCCGCGCACCTGGAGCCCGTGCTCTGCAACGAGAGGCCACCACAGTGAGAAGGGGGCCCGCATGCGGCAGTGGGGACACAATATAGCCAAAAATAAATAAAATAAAACAAGTAAATAAATAAAGGAGAAGAAAAAAAAAGAAAATGCATGGTATTAAAAAAAATTAAAAAAAAATACAGATCCAGCGTAACCAAAAAAAACACAAAAAAACCCAAAACTTCAAACTGCTAACTCTCACTCTGCATCCATTTCTCTTCAAAAGAATAAATATGATATAAAATGTATTAAAAGATGTAACATTAAAATGTATAGTACCCATATATGGGCATAGCAAGGATCAGTAGCTTAATATCACACATGAACCCATGAAGCAAAAAGAGTTTAATGAAATTTGCTCAGGCTGTAAGAACCAGAATAATAATTCATAAGCAGCGTCTTAAAATTTCAGAGGAAAACTGTTAGCACTTGAAGCAATAATAATGCAGCTCAGTGCAAATTAGTAATTAAGGCAGTTTGTTATACTAAGTAAAATAATGACAAGTGATGATTTATATCTCTCTTTTGTGATTTTCATAATTTCAGCATCAGGAATAAAAACACAACACTTTTGAATCTAGAGACAATTCTTAATTACATATAACTGTTTATGCAATTTCTGGATTATCAAGGCCTTTGATTTTCCTTGGTTTGGCTGATTATCTTTTCACTGTTTTTTTTTTTTTAATTTTATTTATTTATTCATTTATGGCTGTGTTGGGTCTTCGTTTCTGTGTGAGGGCTTTCTCTAGTTGCGGCAAGTGGGGGCCCCTCTTCATCGCGGTGCGCGGGCCTCTCACTATCGCGGCCTCTCTTGTTGCGGAGCACAGGCTCCAGACGCGCAGGGTCAGCAATTGTGGCTCAAGGGCCCAGTCGCTCCGTGGCATGTGGGATCCTCCCAGACCAGGGCTCAAACCCGTGTCCCCTGCACTGGCAGGCAGACTCTCAACCACTGCGCCACCAGGGAAGCCCCTTTTCACTGTTCATTAACACTCCCACCAGAAGGTGGAGAACAGAGCAGAGAGGTTGAGAAGTCCACATCACCTGAACATCACTGTCTGCAAAAGTGGCTTTTGTAAGAGCTGGACCTGGGAGAGAAAGGAAAGGAAGCGAGTGAAATGAATAGCCTGAGAGTGTTGAGAAGAGACTGTAGGAGGACAAGAGTGGGAGCAGAAAGACCAGTTAGGAGGTTATTTCAATAATCTAGGCAAGAGGTGATGGAGGCTTAGACCAGGCTGGTAGCTGGGAGATGGTTAAAAAAAAAAAGTGGTTGAGTATATTTTGAAGATGGTAGAAAGATAAGAGTCAAAGGATGAGGCCAGGGTTTGGGGGCTGACTGGGGAGAAAGATCAGGAGTATAGTTTTAAATATATTAAGCTCAAGATATTAATAAAGTGTTGACTTGGCATTCCCCAGTCAAAATTTTCAGGACAAATATTTGCTGGGGCCAGTTGACAAGAGTGACATTGAGGCATACCCCCTCCCCTTACCTAGCCTTTTCCTCAATAGTGTATATAGTGCAGAACTGCCTGCTAAATATTATCTAAAAGCCAGTTTCAAATCAAGGGATAGTGTATCAAGAAATCAAGATCTATCTTGAAGATAGATATACACTCTGCCCTCCATATTTACGGTTTCACATTCACGACTTTCAGTCTTCTCTGGGGTTGGTTGAATCTGTGGATGCGGAACCCGTGGATAGGGGAGGTCCTCTGGGCTACAGGATTTTATATAAGGGACCTGAGCATCCATGAATTTGGTATCAGCCGGGGTCTTAGAACCAACTCCTCCGCCCCCCTGTGGATACCGAGGACATCTATATACCATTCCATTTAAATCGACCCTCCTTTTCAATACACTTCTCATTGAAGTTATTTTCTCTTCCAACTTTGACTTCTTTTCCCTTCCTTCTTGGGATGATGATACCATACCACCTTAATGGTAAAGCTTGGGGTCAACAGCATTTTTCAGTTCATCAGATCACTTTCCCACAATCATTATCTCAACTTTCTCCAATCTCAAATAATGAGCTTTTCCTTATGCTCTAAGCATAGTTCTTCACTTGTGCTTTTTTTTTTTTCCTCGTTAAACTTGTCTGTCTCCCTCACCAGACTCTGAGTTCTTTGTCCAGGGAATTATAGTAGTTCTTTATAAATATTTATTGAAGTCAGGAATAAATGAATAAATGGTTTCAAGCTATCAGGCTTTTCTACCTTTCTGGATTTGGGCCCCACAATCCTCTCTCTAGAATATTCTATCTCTCTTGATGTTAAGGCCAGGACTAGACTGATTTTCATTAATGCTTGAGTAATAAGTGTTTCTACTATTTAGACCCACCTATATTATTAAGCACCCATTTTTCATACAAGAGTTGGCTGGAGACTTACATGATCTTCTGTTTGTGACTTCTCCACTTCTGCTGCCTTCATCTTTAAAGGAAAATAATAATAATACCATGTTTTATAGCTTTCAAACTCTTTTCAAGCATAGTACCTTGTTCTATCCTGACAGGAATGAGAGCTGGAAAAGGCATACCTCACCACAGGCATATCTGAGTTGATTTCTCTCCTTTAATATCCCTTCAATTTATTCTTTTGGACTTTTGATCCCAAAGTAGTTTGAAGAAAACACCATCCCTGTTATGTTTTGACATGCTTCCTTTGAGAAGATAACTTCAAAGGGCAATATAGAGTTCTAGATAGGAAAAAATAATTTTGTACCGTTTCTATAAAGAGCTATTGTTTATCAAAGATCCCTCATGATGTAACAGCTCACAGTAAGTGCTCTATAAAGTTTAGTTTCCATATTTTCTCAAAACAATCTCTCCCTTTTGATCACAGGTTAGTCTTTTTCTCCCCAGGTCACTCTACCTCTCCTTGGGCTCTGCTGCTGCAGCTCCAGGGTCAATGGACCTGCCTAGCTCTCTTGTGCCGTTTGGCCAAGGACAGTGATCCTAGTGATCCTGGGATTAGACCTGGTAGGTGAATCAGTTGTCCCTCTCAGCTACCTGTTTTACAACCTGGAGAAAAAAAGCCTTCCTATCTCTGTTTTCCTCTGAGTTTTGGAGACTATTTCTGCAGTGCTCTAGGGCCTCAGAGGCTGTAATTTCTCCATTGTAACAGAGGGAACCAATGCACCCTCTAAATTTAAGTTCCTCCCAGATCTCTTGAGTCACCAGTAGCCTCTAGTCCATTAAGATTTCAAATTCAAATATTTGGAGGTGATGGAATTCCCTGTCATATCTGGCTCACACTGACTTTCCCAAAAGTGCCTGCAAGATGCATCCTGCACCACATTATCTTCCTCCATCTGAAGGGCAGTGAACTTGAACAGGAAAAGAAGTGTGATCCAGGTTCCTCAGATACGACAAGGGGACAGAATACCTGGAGGAGATATTTAGTAGTGTCAAGAAACACAGTTAGTTATCTGTAGCATCTTTGCAGTCCACTGAGGAGGAGTCATGATGAGATGATGAGAAGGTTCTATTTTGTTCTAGTGGGCACTCTAAGTCTAAGCATAGGTAAGTGAAAAGAGCAAATCTTACTGAGAGCCCACTGTGTGTCAGGTACTTCATAAGATAATCTACATTTGTTGTTTTATTTAATTATAACAAAGCAGATATTTCATCCCATCTTAAAATTAGCCAAGGAAACAAGGTCTAATAGAGTTTGGCTAGTTTACTCAGGGACACATAGACAGTAAGTGGTAGATTGAAATCAGGTCTGACTCCGAAGCCAGGGCTTGGTCTCTAGACCTATAGGAAAAGGACCAGTCAGAGGGCCTGGCTCAGCCTCCTTCTAAAGCTGCTTCTGACATTGATGGGGATGTGGGAATTGAAAAGGTGGGAAATGTCATGACAGACCACCAATTGGTCCACTTACTTCAGGTTGTAGAACAAGGAAATGAGAACAAAGTCTCTTGAAATACCAGGAAGAAATGGGTTCTATTATAGGAATCCTCAAGTGGCCAAAGTTTATGATAATCATTGTGCCTTAGTTCAAGTTGCTATAACAAATACACAGACTGGGTGGCTTAAACAACTATTTCTTATGATTCTGGGGGCTGGAAGTCTGAGATCAGGGTGCCAGCATAGTCAGGTTCTCAGTGAAGGCCCTCTTCTTGCTTTATAAACTGCCAAATTCTTGTTGTACCCTCACACAATGGAGAGCAGAAAGAGAAAGCAAGCTCTCTTGTATCTCTTCTTATGAGGGCACTAATCCTATCATGAGGGTTCCACCCTCATGACCTAATTACCTCTCAAAGTCCTTATCTCCAAATACTGTCACACTGATGACTGGGGTTTCAACATATGAATTTGGGGGCACACAGACATTCAATCCATAGCACACTGCAAAGAGATACTGTTCAGGAGAGAAGAAAGAACAGGTTAGAGAGGGACAGTAGATTCCTTACAGTTGGAGCCTGCAATTCCAAGTGAGCCTCTGGTATTTCCTGGCGTGTACCAGCCACATGGAAAGAAAAGGATCTAATCAGAAAGACAATAGGAGTAAGGAAAGTAAAGTGAAAAAGGAAATCTACAAGGTGATCTTGCAAGAAAATTTACAGAAGAGAAAATTAAAATATCTAATAAAAGTATGAAAAAGGTGTACATTACTAACAACAACAAAAAATAAAAACTATATCAAAATACCATTTATTACTTATAAAATTAAAAAGAAAAAATTTTAATCATAATGCTTTATAATGATATGGGTATGGTAAGTCAGCACTCTGACTGCTAATTAGAGCATAAATGTATACAACTAGTCTACAAAGCAATTTTGCAACAATGTTAAATTTTGCAGACATTAATTTATTCCTTTCTAGTTTATAGTTTTTTCACTGCTACATTATAAATTACTCCACAACTTAGCAACTTAAAACAATAATAAACATTTGTTGCCATAATTTCTGCAGGATTGAATTCAGAAGTGCCTTAGATAGGTGGTTCTAGCTTAGGGGTCTCTCAAGAGTTTGCAGTCAGGATTTCAGCCAGAGCTACAGTCATCTGAAGACTTGCCTGGGACTGGATGCTTTTTGATGAGGCAGCCACAGGCAAAGTAGACTAAGAGGAGCACAGAGGCCTGGGCTTCCAGAATTATAGCCACTAGTGACCATAGGTGTGGAAGTGGTGTTAAACCCTTTCCTTTAGTAACTGGGGTATTTCCTCTGGGATCCCGGCTATGAGAAATGTAGGCGGGGTTTTATTTTCCTAGGTTCCCAGTGCTGAGGTGAGGTGCCTCAACAAGAAAAAGGGGCAGTTTTAATTTCAGGTGACGTGTGTGAAAGCGGTTTACGTTGGGCCTGGATCAGTGAGAACTCAAGAAAGTTTCACATCTCTCAACCTCAGTCCCTTCCTCCAAACCTTAATTCCTCTAATCAACTTTAGACCCCGCCCCTTCTGGGCCCGCCTCCTTCAGCCTGCAGGATTGGCTCTTCCTCCATTTCCGGCTTCTGGGACCACCCCCACCCCACCCCCCCACGGCGCCTACGGTTTCCGGTGTCATGGCGGCCGGAGGTCCCGGCAGTCGGTGAGGCGGCTGCAGGCCCCTCCCTGCGGAGCCGCTGGTCCGGCAGGCGGAGATGTGACCGCGGGCCCTGCCGGCCTGCCCTGGGCGTCGCGTCAGCTCCGTGTCAGCGCCCTCAGTCCGCACCGATGGCGGGATCCGGCTGCGCGTGGGGCGCGGAGCCGCCGCGGTTTCTGGAAGCCTTCGGGCGGCTGTGGCAGGTACAGAGCCGCCTGGGTAGCGGCTCCTCGGCCTCGGTGTATCGTGTGCGCTGCTGCGGCACACCCGGCTCTCCCCCCGGCGCTCTGAAGCAGTTCTTACCGCCGGGCACCACCGGGGCTGCGGCCTCGGCCGCCGAGTACGGTTTCCGCAAAGAGAGGGCGGCGCTGGAGCAGTTGCAGGGTCACAGGAACATCGGTAATTGCCACTGTCTCCCTTCTCGTCTTGCCCAGGTCCCAGTCCAAGCATGCACTCCCTCTCGCAGCCTGGCGTTCCGTCTTCCGTCTTTTAGGCTGGACAAGTGGGTCTGGCCCTGTCCTTATCACCCGGTCCAGGGCCCTTTCCCGTCCCCCTTTCACTCTGCAATACGGTGGAGTTGGTGGTCTGCTTTGCCCGTAGTAGATGCTCAATAAATTCTGTTTTGATTCAGTTCTCGTTGCAGAATGCCGCACCTATTAGCACAGAGAATCATCTTCTTTAGTGAAAGGAGGCATATCTTTACTAGATTGTAATGTCTTATACGGAAATTGTTTAATCTTTGCACACCAGTGAAAAATGGGAAATATTTCTAGTACTTGTGACGTCAATGCTAATAACCCATATAGGTGTTACTTGATACATATTTAGTATGGATTTGGGAGAAATGACTCCCAAATTTTACATAGTAGTCCTTATGGAAGTGTGAAAATTATACCTATGCACTTTATACTTTTACCCAGGTAAGACCATGTTTCATGATTCAGATATTCGGAATGTAAGATATGTAATGGTTACTGATGATTGATATATGAAAACAGTTTTCATTGTTACTATACCAACAGAGAGCTTATAATTAGTAACGGCTTTGGTTAGTAAAGAAATGTCTTATTTCCTGGCAAGCATCATCCATATTTAATTTGAAGGTGACCTTTTTAACATTACCATTTGGAGAAGAATTTCTTAACACTAGTGTTGCTTTTTTTTTTTTTTTTTCCTTTTCTTTTTTAAGGGTTGCTAAATGGTGTATATAACCCGAGTATTTAAGACGGAAATTTTTTGCAGGCCTAAGGAGTTGTTGAATCTCTACAAGATGAGGTTACAATGCCATCTTGGAAGTCTCAATCTCTCCTTTTAATATTTGGATTATAGAGTGCTATTTTGGATCAAGAAACAATCTTCAGTTTTGATTTTGCATGTTGTGACGTTTGCCGTAAGAGTACTTAGTATTTGGGTTTTTCTTTTGATCATTTTTGCTTGGCACCCTAAGTGCCTATTCACCCATCCCTGAGTGCTTGGGAAACACAATTTGAATTATTGTGCCATGTTTAATATCTTTGAATAGTAATCCGCTGTTGAAGGTCGTCTCATTTTATTAAAGTAACCCAGTTGCCCAAAAATCTTACTCATGGGAAAAATAAATTACAGTGGCTTGCTTGCTCATCAAAGTTATCCTTATCTAGACTACCCCAAATTTGTATTTACTTTAATGGTCACTTACTCGGAGTCTGGTTTTTAAAGTATTATAATTCGTTTCTTTTTCTAGTGACTTTATATGGAGTCTTTACAATCCACTTCTCTCCAAATGTGCCATCACGCTGTCTGTTGCTTGAACTCCTGGATGTCAGTGTTTCGGAATTGCTTTTATATTCCAGTCACCAGGGTTGTTCCATGTGGATGATACAGCATTGTGCAAGAGATGTTCTAGAGGCCCTTGCTTTTCTTCATCATGAGGGTTATGTCCATGCAGACCTCAAACCACGTAATATATTGTGGAGTGCCGAGAATGAATGTTTTAAACTCATTGACTTTGGACTTAGCTTCAAAGAGGGCAATCAGGTAAGACATACTTTCTCTCCCCACCCCCTCAGTGGTCTAAACAAAATATTTTTAAATAACAGAGATGACTTAGTAGAGACTTAAGAGATATTTCTGTGTAAAATACTGAAGTGCCTGGGGATGAAGCAAATAAAAAGAATTTCATTGCCATAATCATTAAAAAGGGATATATGTTTGGGTCAGGTAGGGGGACCTAGTACAAGAGGGCTGTGGAATTATTAAAAGCACTTTACCTACACAGAAGACTTTTTTTTCTTTGAGCATTTGGTTAATTGCTGAATTACTGTTACTGGTGTCTTCAATGTTGGGACTCTGTCTAATGGCAGAACTCATGTGACAGTTCTGGCCAATGCTCCATTCTCCATGGTTTATCAGCGCTTTGCAGAGTGTCCTTCTTTATCAGCAGTGTCTGACAGGCAAGAGAGTATCTAAAGAAATGAGCAGTTGTATGGAAAGTGTACAGCCTGCCTTTGAGAACTACCCAGTTAATGAACCAAAGCATTGTGGTAGCCAAGGACTCAACATTTTGACATTCAGTTTGGTAGTGGCTCATTGCGCTTTCAGAGAGGTAAATACACTGGTTGGATGGAAAGTGGGCAGTTTTTGATTGGTTATATATAATATTTACTCATCTTCTTTAGGATGTAAAGTACATTCAGACAGACGGGTATCGGGCTCCGGAAGCAGAACTGCAGAATTGCTTGGCCCAGGCTGGCCTGCAGAGTGATACAGAATGTACCTCAGCTGTTGACCTGTGGAGCCTAGGAATCATTTTACTGGAAATGTTCTCAGGAATGAAACTGAAACATACAGTCAGATCTCAGGAATGGAAGGTAAACTGCACCACTGTTTTGCTTTGGGGTCCTTAATCCCAATGTAAGAGTACTCAGTTTATAGTGGTTCTCTTTGAGGACGCTGATTGCTTTCATCTCCTCCATATTCCTCTTACTGCATTCATGTTACCTTCAATGCCATTCCTCACTCCCGTAGCTACAGATGTGCTAGTGAGCATTGCATGCTCACTGTTTTTAGCTGAGGCCTGGCATGTCGTAAGTGCTTGAATGAATGCATTTCCCCAAAGAAGCAAAAGTGATTTGTTTAGTAATGTAGTATTCTAAAATATTACTAATACAGTACTATTCTATGAGGATTGTTAGAATGGATATTGGTTATTCTTTTACAAATGAAAACTTGGAGGCACAGATGTGTAAAACCGCTAGCTCCAGATAGTACAACTGGATGTTCTAGACCTGGGCCCCCAGTTCTGTCCCTCCTACTCAGAAGTTCAGTGTTCTGTCCACAGTTCCACTCTGCTTCGTGTTTATTTGTATTCTATATGTGAACTATCCTGAGAAAGTGCTGCTAATAACATTGTTTCTTTGGGAACATGGGTTCTAAGTTCCAAACCTCTGACATAGGCATTAATCTTTCGCATATTCATGAGTTAGGAATTAACTACATTATGTTTTCCAACATATTGGGGCTTTAATGTTGTGATGATATCAGTATCCTTTAGGTTAGAGGTTTGATAAACAGTACAATATTTAAGAATTATTATTGGTTTTGATATTAAACAAGTATTTTTTTGAGCATCTAATGCATAGTGTGTGGCCATTATACCATACAGAGTTTTATTTCTTTTAAACCCCTAGTCATCTATACCTGGTGAAGCAGTTCTTGGAAGGAATACTTTAATAGCCTAGTGGGTGTACCTAATGCTTACTTTTGGCAAAAAAAGTACTGCCATGTGAGTAAAACCAATATCATTCTTTATCATTAGTACCCCAAACAGTCCGTTGTTCTTTCCCTAGTGCTAATATAGATAAACGGATCAATTTTCTACATTTAGCTTTGACTAACTTTGAGCTCTTTGGACTATTTCTTCTTGAGCCAGAGCCAATCAGAACTAGATCACATTTGGGCATTTTTTTGGTGAAATTTAGAGGCATGATGTGTACTAAAGCAATCCCCATTATTTGTCTCCTAGATATAAGCATCATTATTCTGTATTTTATCACTTTGTATAGAGGCAAAATTGCCGAGTATGAGCATATGCTCTGAAGTTAAACCTCTAGGGTTTATATCTTCCCCCACCTCTAAGTTATTTATTTAGGTTTACTAAGCTATGGTTTACTTTCTGTAAAATGAGGATAACAGTGTTGAGGTTAAAAAAGAAATGATACCTAGTTCCTAGCATAGCGTGTGGCCTGTGGTATTAGGTGATGATGATGGTATCGGGTCTTTTTACTCATGTACACACTTCCACAGTACTCAGGGAGAAAATGTTATGTTCCACAAGGATTTAAGGTATGAATAATGTGACAGATGCAAGTTTTAAATTCTGTCCTGGTTTCTCTTTGATAGTTTATTTTATTTCTGTCTGAAAACCAATTGAAGACTCATCATGAAGACACTGACTCACCTAGCACACATTTACTTTCTCATTTTGCATTAAACTGCATTTCTGTGTGGTTGCTTTGGTATTTGTTTCTTTATTCATTCATCTAGTAAGTGTTCTAGTAAGAGTGTCAGGTACTGAGAATGGAGAAAAAATGTTCCTCTTCTCTAGAAGTTTTATAATAATGTACCAATCTCCTTCATTAAGATTGTAAGCTCTCAGAAGAGAGTGTTTTCTGTTGCATTTAATTTACCAAACGTTCAGTGCTGTGTGTCCAGTACTCAGTAAATACAGACTGAATTGAATAACCAAAGGAAGACTTTTCTCCGTCTTTTTAGGCAAACAGTTCTGCTATTATTGATCACATATTTGCCAGTAAAGCAGTGGTGAATGCCGCAATTCCAGCCTATCACCTAAGAGACCTTATCAAAAGGTATGTTACATGTACTTTAAACTGGCTTTTTTTTCTGAATGGATTTATATTATTATTTCTGGTTTGCTTAATCATGTAGAGCTTTTCCTTCCTTAGAATCAAAAATCTTTAGATATTCTATACAGGCTAGCTTCTAATAAGAAAGCAATCAAGTTGTTTTATTAAATTTATTTTCAAAGGAGTGTTCTTTTTTCCTGGTGAGTACCAGGTATTAGGCTCTTTCTAGCAGTTATTCAGTGGAAGATAGATGATGGATCACTGTACCTTGGGCCTTTCGTAGCTCTGGCAGTTCTATATATGATAGAGAATAGGTGTTTACTAACTAAAGACTAAGTTTACTTTGGACTACCAAATAAAAGTTTCAAGTAAAGTAATTATATATTATACTTTAAATAATTACCATTGAAAACTCTGGGCACAGATACAGTGTTGTTTTTTTTAATTTTTAAATTGTTTTTTAATATAAAAATAATTCCTGTCTTTAAAAATGTAGTGACATAAAATAGACTTTCTTTGAATTGACAAAACATGATTTCTGACAAATGGTTTAATTAAAAGGATGTGTACCCTATTCTTAAATTTTCTCCAAACTGGTTTTTAAAGCTTCATTAAAACTGCTCATTAGTCCACTCCTTCTACCCAGGAATGTTTGTTTCTCAGAGTAAACTTAACCATTCAGATTCGGTGGCAACTTAGTCATGCCCTTATGATAGTCGTTGTCAAACTTATTTGAGAAAGCTGGTCCACGTGACTCCTGGGCCAGGTGTTGCTCCGGAGGGTGTTCTGATTAGCGTCAGTTATTGTAAGTGAAGGTGTCTGTTTTTATCTGGCATGATTGATTGTTTTATAAATCTTGGTGTCTAAGGAAATGACACTTTGCGGTTTTTGATCAGAGATAATTAATATTACACATGTGTATATAATGAAATGAGTCAGGCGGTTATGGAGCTTTTTGCTTAAAGTATACAGATGGAGTGTTTTGATTTCACCCAGTTTCCCCTAGTGGTAACATCTTATGAAACTAGTACAATATCAAAACCAGGAAATTGACATTACAGTCCATGGAACTCAGATGTCACCAGTTTTACTTGCAGTTATTTGTGTGTGTGTGTCTTACAAATTACAGTAGTTTTAAAGAGCTGTCAGTATCTGATTGATACTAGATATTAAATATTGCATTTTACATTGAAAAGAGGCAGTGTAAAATTATATAACGGATTCTAGGATAGAAGTCAAATTATGTAATGGATTCTGGGATAGACTTAAAAGTCTAAGTTCTACCATTGACCTTGTTATTTAAGCTTGAGGGGTTTGGTTTTATTTTGTTTTTAATAATACCTTTTTTTTTTTCCTTTTTTCTATAAGTAATACTAGATTTGGAAGCTATAGAAAATTGTGACAAGAAAAATAAAAATTATAAACTCATTTTCTACTGTTAGCACTTCGGTGTATTTCTTTTCAGTATTTTTCTTCATATTTTGTTGTGTATGCATGCAAATTATTCGAACCTTTTTTTTTATTGTAGACTAGAACATAGATACTGAAAACAAATGTGTAGCTTAGTGAATGCTTAGGAATACTCTTGTATCCACTATTCAGGTTGAGAATTAGAAATTTACCAGCTACTCCTGAAGTCCTCTGCATACCCTATCCCAATCTCAAGCCCCTTCTTCCTCCCTAAAAGTAACCGCTACCCTGACTTTCATGGTTATCACTTCCTTGTTTTCATTATAGTTTTATTACCTAAGTGTGCATCCCTAAACACTATGGTTAAGTGTTGCCCTTCTATTAAAAAAAAACAAATCCCTTTTAAGTTTCATTTACTCTAAAAGGTCCCTTTCCATCTCCTACTCTCCCTTTTCCTTTGTTTATTTGTTGAACAGCCTGGGTTGTTGACTTAGTATAGTTATCCACAGTCTGAATTTTACAGATTGTGTTATTGTAGTTATTGTGTCTAACATATTTCCCTATTTTCTGTAAATTGGTAGTTGTATATATGTATCTAGAGGGTTTTTTTTTTCCAGACTATAGATGGTATTCTGTTTTTTTATGTCAGCACATAATGTGGCCATCTCCATTTTATGTGTTAAGAACTGTTAATACTCAGTGCCTAGATCCATGACTTTGTTAGGGGTTGTAGAATGGTGATGTTCTTATTATGTCATTTTCTCTTCATTTAGTAAAGACAAAATAAATGCTTGATTCTCTTGACTTGTTTTCATAATGAATTGATTCCCTGTCATCTTCCAAAGCAGACCATCCCCTTTTTGAAAGGTCAAAGTATCATTATTAACTAGTGAATTTAAATATATTTGGTATATTTCAATCCATTGCAGTTCTTATCCTAATTGAAGCTGAAATTATCCCATCTTTGATGAATGTGAGCCTCTGCAAGTTGGTTTTGGCAGACCTTATTATCTGTAATAGTTTCATTTTTATCTGGTGTGGTAAGATGTTCCTAGTTCAAAGTATACATTTCCTGCCCCAGACCTGGAAGTAGCATTTCTCCAAGAAGCCTGGTTTCTTTTAGTAGGAAATGGTATTTTAAAAACCACAATCTGGGTATTAGGAATACTCATTGCTACTGGGGTGGTCATTGTTTCAAGGCCTATTAAGTGGACAGATTTCATACTGACATTTCCAATTTAAATTCAGAACCACAGTGTTTTTACTTCTTCTGTTTTACATCTCTTTCTCTTTTCTTTTATGTCAGGAATTCTGGTTCTTAAGGACAAAGAGAATGCCAGATTAGAATATTTCATAATTACTCATTTGCTTCATTCCACATTACACTAAAACAGTCTCAATAATAGTGGTATAGTAAGATTACTGAAAACAGTTGTTTTTGCATATGCTTTTCCCATTCTTCCCTCATTTGAAAAATAGTTATATCTGCATTGTCAGATTATATAGCCATTACATGCTATTTTCAAACACTCTCATTTAATCTCAATTCATTGTGTAACTAGATATTTCATGTTCATCACTGATCCTTGTGTTGATGTCTCTCTAGTCATTTTAGTTTACTGAAGCTTGTTCTCTTGATCATAGGATTAATATTCTGAGTTAGTGCATGTTATTTTCTTTTAACATTTTTTAAAAAATACTGTTTTATTTATTTTTTAATTTATTTGTTTTATTTATTTATTTTTGGCTGCGTTGGGTCTTCGTTGCTGCACGCGGTCTTTCTCTAGTTGTGGAGAGCGGGGACTACTCATTGCGGTGGCTTCTCTTGTTGCGGAGCACAGGCTCTAGGCATGTGGGCTTCAGTCGTTGTGGTGCATGGGCTTAGTTGCTCCGTGGCATGTGGGATCTTCCCGGACCAGGGATCAAACACGTGTCTCCTGCATTGGCAGGCAAATTCTTAACCTCTGTGCCACCAGGGAAGTCCCTTGCATATTAATAATAGTTAAACTGTGCTTATTATATTTGAAAGTCTGTTTACCTGGTTATAAAAATCCTTAGCAGACACTTTTCTTGAGTGTCTTAAATTACAGTTGACCCTTGAACAACATGAGTTTGAACTGCAAGAGTCCATTTATACATGGATTTTTTTCAGTAGTAAATAGTATCTTACTACATGATCTGCAGTTGGTTGAATCTGCAGCTGCAGTACCGTGGAT
This sequence comes from Balaenoptera physalus, assembly GCF_965194825.1. NCBI lineage: Eukaryota > Metazoa > Chordata > Mammalia > Artiodactyla > Balaenopteridae > Balaenoptera > Balaenoptera physalus. Next base: position 77,260,032 of record NC_138882.1, on the reverse strand, counting down.
ACAGAGGAACTGTGAATATGGAGGGCCAGCTATAAGTTATATGGATTTTACACTGTGGGGAGGGGGCGTGCCCCTAACCCTGGAGTTGTTCATGGGTCAACTATACTGTGTTTTCTTCTAGCATATAGTGTTGCTGTTGAAAACAGCGTGTTAATGACACTCTGTCTTTGTATTAAAAGTCACTTGGTCTTTTGGCCTAGATGCCCTGAGGATTTCATCTTTTTCTTAAAAGTCTAGTGATTTTACCAGAATAATAGATTTTGATTTTTCTAGGGTCTATATTCTCAGGAAATATGTAGTTTCAGATCTTTTTGTTTGTTTTATGAAGGTATTCTTAAGTTACAGTTTTTAGTATTTGTTCCCTCGCTTTGGTTTTTTCCTTCAGGCACTCCCATTCTATATATATTAGATTTTCTTTGACTCTATTCAGTATTATCACTTTCTCTTGAATCTTTTTTTATTTCATTTTTTTTTATTTAAAAATTTTTTCTCCTTTCTGCCTTGTTTGTCTTTAAGACATTATCTCTTGTGTTTATTCATCCTTATGTCTCTTCTAGCTTAAGCTTATTTTATGAAATTATTTTTTCCTTTTGTTTCTCCTGAGTTCTGTTACCTGATTTTTGAAATTTTCTAATTTGATTTATGTTACTCTTTCATATCTTGTATCTTTGTAAAAAATGCCTTTAGCTCATTTGAAATGGTAGGTTATAGTGTTCGTCTGTGTTGTGGTCATGTCTTGCATGCATTCGTTGTCTGAGGGCAGTTATTTTGCAATTCTCTTTTCTTGTATAGTAACTTTGTTATAATACTTTTTATATGGTTCATTTTTATATGAAATTCATTTTCCTTAACTTACAGAAGAAGGTGTAGCTTTTCTAACTACACAGGGCTCCTTCTTCTGTTGTTTTGTGTAATTTTTTTTGAAAAAGTGTTTTTTTTCTTTTCCTGAGATCTCCTGGCTCTTCCCCTTCCCTACTTTTTTCCTGGTGTCTTTGTCTCTTTCTCTCTCAATTTATTTACCCCTCAATGTGGATTCTCTTCCCAAGATTTCTTTTCTTTGCAGGACTCTGCCCTGGAAGGGAGCTTCAGCTGGTTGGTTTTGAGAGGTTCTAGTGTCTAGATTACTTCAGCCCCCTCAGGTCTTACAGAGGACCCCTTGCATTCACTTGGAATTAGAATGTATAACCCCTGGTAGTTTCAGCTGCTTTTCTCAAATTGTCTAACTGTGCTTTCCAGTGAATACCTGTTGGTTCTTTGGGATTATTTTTTTCTCTGGTTCATCAGATTAACTGTTATTTTTGTCTGCTTCCTTCTACATACATGCCAATGTGGTGCAAGTCCTACTGCTATTGATGGTTTCTCCCTAGCCTCTTGTATTTTGGAGTCTAGTGGGGTTACCTACTTTTGTTAGAGATGTTGTCCATAGATTTTTGATTTTGCTATCAAGTTGCTTTATTATTAGGGGGATTTGACAAGGCTCAAAAGTCATCTCACCTCTTTTTGTTTTTTTTAAATTGGATTACCCGAAATCTATGTCTAGCTGTTTTTCACTTAGTGTTACAGAGTGTGGATCACTTTCCCATGTTGTATTTATTAATCAAAAAGATTTTAAATTAAAATATAATATTATGTCTTAGGTATATATAATAATTTATTGAACTATTTACTCATAAATAGCATTTATTTTTTTGTAGATGAATGATTCAGTAAGTCATGCTAATATGATTAATGCTGTGGTGAACATTTAGACGTTTTTATTTTCTTTAATGGTTGCATTTTCAAAAGATTTGACAAAAATTGTAAAGATACCTATTTGTGTGTTTTAGCATGCTTCATGATGATCCAAGCAGAAGAATTCCTGCTGAAATGGCATTGTGCAGCCCATTCTTTAGCATTCCTTTTGGTAAGTTGTATACGTCTTTATTTTTTTCTTGGTTATTTTACAATCAAATAAGACATCAGAACTAATTTATATTCCCAAGCTCCTTTGCCTGACAGTCATCAATTTGTTTGGGAGAGTTTACATTTAACCATGTTATAATGAATTTAACAGCCCCTCATATTGAAGATTTGGTGATGCTTCCTACTCCAGTGCTAAGACTGCTGAATGTGCTGGATGATGATTATCTTGAGAATGAAGAGGAATATGAAGGTCAGCGTTGCCTAAATTATATTTTAATGTGTCTTTCCTAACTGTGTGGAACAGTCATACCAATTCGTGAGATTCTCATATTTTACTAATTTATATAGTGAGGATATTGAACTATATGATCTCTAAAGTACTCTTTTTGATTCCTGCTATAGATTGAATGTGTCCCCCACCAAATTCATATGACAAAGCCCTAATCCCCAATGTGATAGTATTTAGAGTTGGAGACTTTAGGAGGTAATAGGGTTAGATTAGGTCGTAAAGGTGGGGCCCTCATGATGGAATTAATGCCCTTTAAAAAAGAAGAGACAGGAGAGGTGTCTCTCTCCTCCCTCTCTTTTTCTCTGTCTCTGCCATGTGAGTATACAGCAAGAAGGCAGCTGTCTACACCAGGCAACAAATCTGCCTGCACCTTGACGTTGGAATTCCAGGCTTCAGAACTATGAGAAATAAATGTCTGTTGTTTAAGCCACTCAGTCTGTGGCATTTTGTTATAGCAGTTTGAGTACACTAAAAACAATTCCTAAGGTCCTTTCAACTCTTTTACATCTCATAGGTCTTTACAAAATTAATAAAGAAGGCTATCTTTCCCAGCAACTTCTTTCTCCCTGTCTATTCTAGTCCTGCCCTAATCTTTCACTTCTCCTTTTAGCTCTCTTTTTTTGCTTTTAATAATTCATTCACTCAAGACATATTTACTGAGTATATACTTGCCACTGTGGAATTATTTCCTGTCTTTAGTGTGATAGGGGAGACAGTTATATAAACAATTATAGTTTTGATAAATCTGAAGGTAGGGTAATGTACTGAGGCAGAGGAGGGGTATTTAACTCAATCTGAGTGATGCATGAATGGGCATCTCTACAGAGGTAATATCTGAGAATTGCTTGGCTAAAAGTTGAGGGGTTGAGCTAAAAGTAGCTGAAAGACATAGAGATGAGAGAAAGTGTGACATGTTCAGAGAACAGCAAATTGTTTGGTATGGCTGTATCTTGGGATATTTATTGGGGAACAGTCAGTTAAAGCTAAAGAGGTAGCCAGAATACAGATATCTAATAGACTTGTTTGCTGTGTTTAAGAATTTGGACTTTAATCCCAGAGGTAGTAATATTGGAATATAAACTATACAAGAGAACTTTGCGTCAGGGGTAGAATAGTCCCTGGCTTCTGAGAAGTACTCAATAAATATTTGTTCTTTGTTAAATGCAATAAAGAGCCATTAAAATTTAAACTAGGAGAGTGATATAGTCAAACTTGTGTTTAATAAGAGCATTCTGGAAGCAGAGTGGTGAATGGACTAAAAAGCAGGACCAGACATAAAAATATCAATTGCTTAGTATTAAACATTTTCTTTGTGGAAAATTAAACCATTACAGATGAAGCTAATTTTACCATACTGTCTCTTGTAAGGGTAAATCAGCTTTGTATAGTTATCTGACAAATGAAACAAACATAATTTCTTTGAATCTGTGACAGTTGTAGGAATCTCCAGTCTCTACTTTTTAGGATGCCTTTTTATCTGAAAGAATAGTCTTGCCCTCAGCATTGTTTTAATCAGGTCCTTATGGTACAGTAGTTGTAAATAATCTCGGCATCTAATTCAAATTACTACTTAAGTCCTTTAAGTCTGTCTACCTACTGTACTTAATTCTGTCTCCTCCTAATAATTTTTATTGCTGTAAAACTCAAGCTTGGACTTTCTTGAATAAACGTTAGGGTAGACTATACCTACTCTTTTCTGTGTATATTGCTATGTAACACCTTTTTTCTACTTCTAAATACACTGAGCATTGAAATGTTTAAATGTTGCTATTAAATCTTACTGTTTAAGAGTCTTATGTGAACTAAAGTGCAACAGACTATATAGTACCATTAAATGCCTTGTTAGTTCTAATTAGCAAGGTCATCTTCAGATAACACTAGTTTTAGGTAAGTTTGCCTTGCTAGAAATCATAAGTGTTAGGACAGCTGTCTTGTAATCTTGATGGTGGTGGGGAAGAAGTTAGATTCAAACCTTCCACTTTAGACCAAAATAAATTGCAAATCATGTACAGGTTAAAGTTTAAAGCAAAACAAAGAAGTAAGGGAGAGGGTAAAACAGGGAAAAAAGAAAAAGAAAGGAGGGAAGGAAGGAAGGATGGAAGAAGAGCAGGCAGGAAGGAGAGAATAAAGGAAAAACAATATAACTAAAAAATCATGGGAGATTAAAAATATATATATTCTTGGAGTGGGGAAGGCCTTTTACTAGTCTGGCACAAAACTCCGTAGAGGTAAAATTTTAATTCAACAAATTTTACCTTGCATAAACCACCAAAGACAAAATATTTACAGCTCTTATCACAGAAAGAACCCCTATAATTCAAGCCAGTAGATTATGGGTAGAGGATACAAATAGACAATTTATATGAAAGGATGTACAATGTATCTCACACACATATTTCATTCTCATTTATTGAAATGTTAATACCATATTATGATATCTTTGTTACCTATTACATTGACAGTGAAGAAAATATATGAAAACCCTCCTGTGAGTGAGGTACAGGAAAACATATTCTCATACAACACTGGAGAGAGTTTAAATTGGTGAACCTTTATGAAAGGCAAATTGGTAACTCTAACAATTACAAATTCATATCAATTTTGACCTAGCAATTCCATTTCTAGAAAGTTAATTTAGAAATACACAAGTGAAATGAGATATGTACAAGTTTATCTATTACAGTATTATTTATAATGGCAAAAAGCTTGGGAATAGTTTAATTATTCGGCAGTAGGACACATTAGAGAATTTATCAACCATGTATAGAGTGAAATACTACACAGCCATAAAAACAAATGAGAAAATTTCATGTAATGATATTGAAAGATCTAAAAATGTAATGTTAATTTTAAAAAAACAAGATTGGAACTTTTTACTTAAAGCATATATGATCATGTTTGCTTGTATAAGCTTATAAGATTTACGGAAGGATACAGAAGAAACTGATAATGTTTATTGTCTTCAGGGAGAGGAACAGAATGACATTTTGGAAAGTGGGAAGGAGACTAGTTTTTTGGATTTTGAATCACTTGAATGTATTAACTATTCAAAACAAATTAAAATATAAAAAGAAAATTATTAAATGCATTGAATTTATATTGTTCTTAACTTAAGCTTAATTTTAGAAGTTATAGAAAATGACCTCATTACTTAGATATGGATTCCTGAATTCTTTAATTTAAAATATGAAAATAATGAATGCTCGTTAATTACCTCTGATTACTGTTGTGTTTATTAATAACCAGATGTTGTAGAAGATGTAAAAGAGGAGTGTCAAAAATATGGACCAGTGGTGTCTCTGCTTGTTCCAAAAGAAAATCCTGGCAGAGGACAAGTAAGTGAATATTTTCATAATTCCAGAATGATTCAGAGGTTATTAAAATCCTGTACAAAATGTTTTAATTTTGTAGAAAGATGTACACAGAATGTTGCTGGGGATTATGAATTTTGCATTATGGCTGTTTTTATTTTCTTGTACTTTTCACTTTTTCCAAAAGTTCTATAATATGCATGTACTTTTTTATCAGTTAAAATTTGTTTTTTTAAAATATTAACCTACTTTTGAGCCATTATATACAGGCCAGCTGAATCATATGCTAATTTAGGTCAGGGTCAGCTACAGAAATACTTGGCCCAATTTTGTTCTAATTAAGTACAGTTAGGAAACCATTTAGGTTGGATTCTGATTGTAATAGAATTATCAGTGATAATTTAAACAAGGAAAATACACTGGACTGAGAATCCTGAAAGCTGAGTTCCAGTTTCAACTTGACTAGCTTTGTGATGAACCGTAGTTTTTTCATCTATAAAATGTATAGGCTAAAACTATGATCACAGTTTCTAAAGAAAACTCTGTATCCTAAATTAAATCTTTCTTTTATCTGTAGTTTTTTTTTATTTTTCAGAAAACAGAATATTGTTTTACTCTGAGTGTTTCTCAACCTCAGCACCACTGACACTGAGCTGGATAATTCTTTGTTGGGGGAGCTGTCATGTACACTATAGGATGTTTAGCAGCATCCCTGGCCTCTACTCACTAGACGCCCTCCCTCCACCCTCCTCCTCAGTTGTGACACCAAAAATGTCTCTAGACAGTGCCAAGTGTCCCCTGGTGGGTGAAATCACCTCTGGTTGTAGATTTTGTTTTTCATGGTTCAATATTATGAAAATTCTTGGCAACTGAAAAAAAAAACAAAAGAAATCTCACCCTAGTCTTAGTGAAAAGTTATTATTGCCAGTCTAGTAATAACGGCACTTACCTCATTCAGTGTCAGGAACATACTGAATACATCATTGCTGCTTATTTATTCAACCAGTATTTATTGAGCATCTGTTACTTTCTAGGCACTGGGATACAACAGTGATCAAAACACAAAAGAATATATAGTGAAAAGTGCTATGGGGAAAAAGAGATTGGAGAAGAGATTTAAAGGGTGGATTGCAGTTTTAAATAGGCAGGTGAGGAAGGACTAGTGGATTACACTTGAGTCAAAATTTGAAGGAGGTAAGGAAGAGAATTCCAGCAAAGAGAACAGCAAGTTCCAAGGCCCTGAGTATGCCTGGTAGGTTTGAGGAGGTCAGTGTGGCTATGCAGAGAGAGAAAAATGGGGAGTAGTGGGAGATTAGATCAAGGAAGTATGGGAGTGTAAGGGACAGATCAAGTAGAGTGAGCCTTGTAGGCCTTTGGGATAACATTGGCTTTTACTCTGAATGAGAAGGGAAGGTATTGGAAGATTTTGAATTGAGGACTAATGTGATCTGACTCGTTATTAATCTGAGTGGTCAAAATAGAATGGGAAACACAGCATAGAGAAACAGGGGGAGTATTTTCAGGGGAGAAGTATCCATCTTTAAGATGATATGAAAAAAATCAGTCTTTATGAGCAAGAAGACATTTGCTTTATCACCAAAAGAAATAAGAAGCTTCTACTGACATTCACTGGAGAGTGAAAGCAACTTTTGATAAACTCTTAGAATCACAGATTTAACTTCCTTGGGTTATTGAAAATGTCTGTTGCCTAGTTGGTAAAGCCAGTTTGACGATTTCAGTTCAAATTAACATGTTATTTTTTTTAAGGAATATTAAAAAAATACTGGGAAGTAGACTATGGGATGCATCTTACAATTATAAAAAGTAGTCAAGATTAAAATGATAGAGCTCTAATATAATTATTTAATTACATAGTAAGTTATAAAATATGTTTCCTCTTTATTTAGTTCAGAATGATGTAATGTGTAAAATTATAGGTTATCTATGAAGCAAGGAATCTTATAGAAAGCTTGGTATTCCTTCTATAAGTGCATGTCTACTCATTTATTGAACTTTGGTGTATGGATTTTGGAGTAATTATGAATCAAATTAAAAAAATCAGAAAGCGCTTCATTTTTCTCACTGGACATCATCTAATCTTCCTTTTGTATTTAGTGAAAAAGTATATATTGCTTGAAACTACAGCTAAGCACATTTATTTTGGTAAGAAAAGGAGATATAAAATACTAAGTATATCTAAGGTGAAAAAATGAGCATCAATTATTAGCACTGGATGGTCTCTACTTTGTGTTCAAGAGTAATGCATAGCTTAAAATGTCATAGAATGGAAGAGATGAAATCAGTTCTGCCTGTCCCTTTTGCAGTAAATATGAATTCAGAAAATCCCATCACAGGCCAAAATATCCTAGGTCTAATGTCACACATCATCCTTAACAGAAATATTTGCATGAGACAGGGAGTGACCAGTCATAGGCAGGGCATGGAGCTTTGTTTATCAATGAAGAAACAGTCCATTAAAAAAAGTACTGTATTTGAAATTGCTTCTTTTTATGCCCTGAAGGTTTTTATGCCCTTTGGTAATAACTTTGCTTCGTCAGCTGGGAAGAGGGCTCCTATGAAAGGGGAAATGAAAAGGGATAACCTGCCTGAACTTCTAGGTAGATCCAGTTTTAGGAAAAGGTACAAATGAAAGTTAAGAATCTGGAAATTAATGTCCTTAAAACTGTCTATTCTTGCTTCCACTTTGAAAGTCTCTGAGTGTCCTAGGATGCTCGCACCTCAGTTTGAAGAATATTGATGTAACAAATGAGGCATACAACCGAGGAGGGAAGGCAGTTCTTTTCCTGGCTCACATATTTACGGGTAACTGAGGACAAGTCATTTCAAGTCATGTCACCTCCCTGTAACTTTTGCTTTAGATCATCAAAAAGAACTAATAAATTATTATGCTATTTCGTTTACCTATGGGAAAGGAAATTACCTAGTTTTAAACCTCTTCCTCACTATAGTTGCGGCTTCTGCAAATCTTCTTTGAGACACTGTCGAAATGTCGTTGTTCTCTGGGCTGTTCAGCCCTGTCTTCAGCAAGTGTCTAGCACTGTTCAGCACTCCTTTATGAACTTGACAAAAGGGTGTATGTTTTGATGGAATTTTTCAGAATTGAAATGAGTTCTAAGGAAGTATTCTAAACTTTGCTGTTCAAAAATGTGGTCCATGGACCAGCAGCACTGGCATCACCTGGAAGTCTGTTTAGAAATGCAGAGACTCGGGCCCCACCTTAGATCTGCTGAAGTAGAATCTGCATTGTAACAAGGTCCCCAAGTGATTCATATATATATACATATATATGTGTGTGTGTGTGTGTGTATATATATATACACACACACACACACACACATATATGTATACACACACACACATTAAAGTTGGAAAAGCACTGTTCTAAAACAATTTTGATAAAAATGAAGTTACTTTGTTTTCTCTGTCCCCTTACAGGTCTTTGTTGAGTATGCAAATGCTGGTGATTCCAAAGCTGCTCAGAAATTACTGACTGGAAGGATGTTTGATGGGAAGTTTGTTGTGGCTACATTTTACCCACTGAGTGCCTACAAGAGGGGATATCTGTATCAAACTTTGCTTTAATCAGTAACCTAAGGACTATTTCCTGTTTCTCCTCTTCTATTTCCTGGGTTATTGTATTCTACATCTGAATGCAGAAGTACCCCCTTATCATTTTAAGGGAATACTTTGTATATTTATTCAATCCTACCGATGTGCAGCCCTTGCTCAAGCAGTGACTGCATTGCAAACATTTGGCACTGAGTAGGACAAGACCTCTCAGCTATACATTGAGGGGGTTTAGAGCATCCATGTGGGCAACCTTTTTTTGTGCAGTAGGGCAAGTGCTGCTCTTCAGTATGTAACCTAAAAAGATATTAACTCTTTCATGTGATCATGAAGCGAGGATGAATAATATCATGTTGTAGTGAATATTATTAACAAACTTGTTAGAGTTGGTGACATCACTTACAGATTATTCCTTTATGTTGTCAGAGGGGTCTTCCTTATTGATATCTGTAGTTGGCACTGGATGCTCTCAGTAATGCTAAGTAATTGTTAAGCAGCAATTCCCTACTGTGTTCTTAACACTGAGTTATGAATTTTTTTAAAGGAGTACGGTAGTACTGAATATTCCTTTAAAGAAACTGCAGTGAGCCTATCTACATTTTTTTTTTAATTAAGGCTTTTAAAATAGAAAGCTAATGCTTGATCTTGCACAATTTTTATGTCCAGTATGTATGCTCGAGTGAGTGTGCAGGTGTGAAAGATTAGAGAAAATTTGAGTAGCTTTCTTTATAGTGTGAATCTTGTGAGTTAATACAGTCTATGCCCATCTCTTCCCTACCTGTTTAATATCTGTAAGATTTAGGATACAAGTTTTTTGGGAGTTGGTCTGTCTGACAGAATGAAATGAGAAAATAGTTCATTCCTGAGAGGCCCAGAACACACAAGTCTAAACTGGGTTACATTGAAACTCTCTTAAAGTGAGAAAACTCTTGTAAAAGTTTTGGTACACATAAATCGCCCCTTCTTTCAGTCTGCTTTAGACCCTGCATTAGCTCATCTGTTTTGAACTGACTCTTCTAGGATCACTGTAAAATTTCTCAAGATAGAGTTCTGTCTACTATGATGGAAAATTGACGTGGGTCAAAGAGAAAGAATTAGTTGTTCAGTGAAGGGAAAAGGAAAAAAAAAAATAGGCAAAGGGCGCATAGTCAAGGATTCTTTCTTTCCTTCTTTCTCTCTCTCACCTCCCTCCCACTCCTTCTTTTCCTCTTCCCCCATTCTTTATCTCTATCCTTAGCTGAAGAGACATTAGAGGAAAGCATCCTAGGTGGTCAGGTGATCTGACTTCTGATTACAAGGAAGTTAAGAAAGGTGTAGCTATAATAAGGTGGAAATAGAAAAGAAGAAAAACTTATGAAGAATTCTTAAAAAGATTCATAGCAATCTAACGTGTCCCCCAGTAGAGGAAACTAGTATTCGTGAGTTCACGGGCACAGGTTGACTACATGGTTTTAGGAATTATAATTATGGATTCCTCCCACTTTACAGTAGATTGTCTTCAAAGGTTTAAATCTTAGGAAACCTTTATAAAGCACTGATTATACAAAAAAAGAAAAGTATACAGGTTATGAATTTTTTGTTTTCTTAACTAAATGAAAATTTTATTTATTTATTTATTTTCCTAAGGAAAAAGCTTTTATACCTTTCCCTGCTGGAAGCCTCCTCATATAGTCTTTCCTTGTGTGTGCCATGCAGGTTATTGAGAGCCCAATTAAGAATTTACGTCTTAGAGGATGAATTACTTTACCCTGTTGAGACAGTTACCATTTGATATTTTAGTTATTCACAGTTACCTAATTATTCAGGACTCTCCTTAATATTTGTTATGAAGCCAAATTTGGTATAATGAATTGCCAAAAGATCTGTGGCGTGGCACCCAAGGGAGAACTGTAGAGTAACCTTCTAATACGTGCCCTTAGAAGGAAGAGCTATTATTTTTCATTATGGCCTTTTCAGAGGTTGATTAGCTGGTTTGGTTTCAAATAAAAATTCAAGAGATTATTGTGGAGACCAAAGCTTTCCTAAAACATAAACGTTTGTATGGTAGCAGCTTCCATGGTGATTAAAAACACCAGGTCTTTCCATACATACTGATGAACACAGAATGCAAATGAATTCTTTTTAAGGGCAAGTAGTCTAGGTTAGCACATATACCTTTCTCATTCTCCCTCCCCCAACTATCACCAAAAAGAAAAATCCTTACAAATAAACTGCAGGTAGGCTTCTAAGCTTAATTTTGCAGTATGCTGCTAACATCTTGATGCTGAATTTCACAGCATTCTTTGATCGTCTTCTTATTGCTGATGTATTCATGCGTGTATGTAGTGTTTAACACTGTAGAATTTTATTACAGAAGATGCTAACTAGATTTTAAGGGAGCTGAGGGAATAATTGATGAGCCTAAGTAACCATGCATCGAATTAAATATTTTATATTTAAGCCACAGAATTGAATGGAGGTGCCTCCTTTGATTTAAATTATTTTATAGCTCTTAGCCCATTACTACCAAAGATGACATTTGCAGATTCTCCCTCCCTCTTCTGATATTATAAGAAATTTAATCTTGTTATCTTTTTTAAACCTGAACCAAATATTGAATGATGCAATTTTCATGATCCTTTAGGATGAAATATATACACAAAGATTTTGATTCCTTGAAGTTTTAAAGACAGAAGTTTTCTTTTTGAGAGGTAGGGTAAACGTGAGGGTTCATGTCACTTAACCCCTACCATTTTGGGAAAATTTTATCTCAGGTAGTTTTTCTTTCCCTAAATTAATATCTGTGCTTCCTTCCCTCTTGCCTTCCAGTTTCTTCTTTATTATTCCATGGTATTTTCATGGTACATTTTTGTCCCAAAAAAGGCATGTAAATTGATAAATCTTTAGGAAATCTTTGGTTCTTTGGAAACATATTTGGAGGAGGTGGCGACTTGGCTACTTTCAAAGCTTTAATGCTGTATTTAGAGAAGAATAAGTAGAGTTGGACACCTCAGTGAAAGATAGCACTGCTAAAAGAAACTATTTGCTGCATTTTAAAGGAGTAACAAAATGAGCCTCTTGGAATAAGAGATTGCATTTATTATTACTGAATGTCTTCCTTGTTTTGTGGCCATCAGTGTAGAAACTCTTTAGAGAAAAATTCCCTCTCTGCTTTGCCTTGAGCCAATACTAGGCTTCTTTTAGAACAAAACCATAAATATAGTTTTACTCATTCCTTCTCCTTGTTTTCATTGAGACAAGTATTGCCTTCTTTTTGGTATTCCAGCTGCTATATAAAGAGGGCTGAGCTATATTAAATTAACCTTTTTTAAAAAATCTCTCAATTCTTATTTAATTGCCTTCTAGATTCATATTGCTTATACTTATATTTTAACCTTTGAGCAAATTTATTATAAGGAATGCTGCCCGAAAGAGTGCTGCCATGTAAAGGAAGTTGAAGAAACTATGAGCATAAGGTTTGTTTCTGTCTTAGTACACTGGGCTTTCACCCTGGTAAGGGAATCAGTTACCTTTATGGAATGAATTACAGTCAGAGGTACAATACTCAGATGCTGTTTCATGGCTCACTTGAGTTACTGCTCAAATGCAGGTAACTGGCATTTTGGCATCATTATCTTTTTAGGCTTGTATTCTGACCTTATAAAATTAGGCCTATCTTATATAATTTCTACTATTAGTTATACTTGGCAGCATGACATTTTATTTTTTATAGCTTAATGAAAATCAGCACCATAGTAACTGATGATAATTATAATAACATAGTTACTGGGTGAGGGAGTGGGGGAGACACTCAGTAACCACGTGTTTTACCTGGACTTTTATGCAAAGGTACGTGCTAGGTGGCTTTATTCAGATAAGTGTACAGATGGAATTGCATCATGACTTTTAGTCTGGTGGATGTGTAGACAGTCAAAGATTTAAGCAAGTGCCTTGTGTTTCCTGGAAAATATTAAAACTCATTTGGGTGAAAGCTTCCCAAATGATGATAATTATTGCTCCTTTGCCTTTTCCTTGGAATAACTTTTGGATTGAGTCACTTAATATAAAACTCCAAAATTGCCTGGGTTTGCCTTTTTTTTAATATGTGTAAAACTATTCATATTTGATTTTTTTCCCCCAATATTACATATAATGGAAAGCCAGAGTTATCTGACAGAATCAAATTCTTCCTTGGATCTAGTTCCATTTTTAATATTAGGTTCCTTCTTCAAATCTTATTACTCTAGCTCTGATAAAATTTATTTATTTCTTGTCAAGTGTGGTCACAATACAGACCAGCCTTTGGTCACAATTAGCTCAAAAGAATTTCCATTTCTTCTTAAGGTGCTCAATAAATCACCTTTACTTTGAGATGTTAGCCTTTTCAGGTTAGTATTACTTTCTAGCTTTCTCAATGAATATAAGACTGTTGAATCTCTATGATACGGAATTCATCTGAGCCTCTTATGGTATATTTAGGTAAGTTATATTTTCTTAGTTATAGAGGAACATGGATGCTTTAGTTTTTGAAGTACCCCAAATTTTAAAGATTTTGTTTTGTTTTAGGTTAGCTTCTTCTCTACCTGACACCACAGGGTATATCATGTTTGTTATCTTAGCCACCTCCCCCTCTCCAGTGTCTTTCACTGCTTTTTAAATTCACACAGTGAATGACCAATAGATTTACACAGTGACATGTGATTGACAAGTACTTATGGATATTTAAGAAGGTAAACAATTTTAACTATTTTTGCTGCAATTTTATAGGAGAAATGGGCTGTAAAAGAAATATCTATAAACCAGAGAGCATTTAGGAAATTGTTTATTTTATAGGTGGTCATGAAGGTGATCTTCAGGATATAAGATATATAGTTTACACAATCTTTGTTTTCCTGATATGAAGTTTTTATTCATTTTCCTACAAGTCAGCACTTTTGTTGTCCCTTATACTGTTTAGAAGGATTAATGTTTTATTTGCTTTATTTGTGCTTTTCAGAGAGTTGTCATAATCATGGCAGTTATGTTTGTGACACCATAAATGCTGGAATTCATGGGAAATTTATCAAATGATTGCCTGAGTGTTACTTCCCACTACATAGAGTAGCTGTCACAATATCCTAAAGAAAACTGATTTTTTTTTTGAAAGTCATGTATGTTTTATCACCTAGCTTTGTGGTATTTTAATTTAAAAGCAAAGAGAAGCTTTGTGTCTTATTTTGCCTTATATGACCATTGATCCTTGTTGTGTTGTTCAGAAAAGAGCTTCTTTTGTTATACTACTTTGTATAATGAAAATAAGTCACATTCTGAAGAAAAAAACCCCAAAACTGGAATTGTCAAAATTTTTGTTCCTTTTTGGGAAACCCTTATGTAAACATCAGAGCTATTCGTTATCATAAACTCTTGATTGTCAGCAAGAGAATTATTCATAGTCACTTCTATCCCAGGTTGGAATTGCCTTCCCCTCCTAAGCTCTCTCCTTAATAGTATTCATGATGTCAGGACAGTGAGTGTGTAAAAGCAAATGTAGTGAGGTGTTCTAAATCACACATCCAAAATCATGCGTTTATGGACTCAAAAATCTTTTCAGTTATTTGAATTATCTATAGCTGTATTATTTTATTAGCACGAGTTGTCAGAAATCTGCCAAATTTAAGAGTAAAGAAGAGAAGGATAAGTAATAAAAATAGAGAGATGAGGGGAAGAAAATAGCTTCCTTATTGGTGTTATTAATTGTTCATATAGTTTATGACCTAAAAATGATATTTATTTTTAAAAATCCAGGTTTGGTACCTGTAACATAGAAACGTTGCCATTTCTACACATTCCTCATCACTGTTTCCCCAGAAAATTATTTTAAGAGTGTATGAGATCAGACTAAATATCCATATTCAGTTTGGTCTAATTTTTAAAAATAAATATTTAAGTTAAACTCCATCTTTTGTGTATTTGGTATACATCAACACTTATGCAAATCAAGGATCAGAAAGAAACGGGATTAGCCATCTCCTTATTTCCCTTTGCACAGTGGGTACAGTGGGTGGCATTAGTATGCACTAGCTGCAGTGTTATAGCACCTTATGAAGTAAGTGTTTATTATAATAAAAAAAAAGTTAAGCTGCATCTCTGTAGAATATTTACTTTGCAGAGTGTAAAGCTGTCATATCTTTTTCCAGCAGGATTTAACTCCTTCATTCTTAATTTTTTTGAAAAAAAATCTTCAGTAATTTAACATTCCTTTATATCCTCTTAACAGTGGCAGATCTGGGGTAGAAGGGATTATTTTTCCCCCAAAGGGCTCCATCTTTGTTATCTTTTGGTCACTCTTTGAAATCCAGTTATGATTAATAGATTTTTAACAGTTTATGGCTTCCCATATCAGCACTGGAGTGGCAGGTTGTGAATATTAAAACCTACTACTATTTTCCCTCAATAACATGTAATTGCTATGTTTTTGATTAGAAGGTATGGTTAGAAAAAATGTGAACGATCACTTAAACCAAAGCCAGTTATAAGGAGTATTCTCTCCTGTTGGTTTACCTTCACCTCAGAACTACAAGAATATTACAGTACATAGTGAATAGTTGTCTGTAACATTTCTACCAGTTGTTTCAGTAGCGTATTTGTCTTGGCATTTCTTGGCACTATGGTTCTCTGTTCTTGGTGATGTCTTATTATTTTGTGATTTTTTTTTTTTAATAACTAAGTGGGACTATAAATGTAGATGTGTATCAGTACCAAGAAGTTCTTTTCTCAAATCCCTATATTTCTGATTTCAAGTCTTTTAAACCTGTTTTTTCTTGCTGAGTAGTAAAGAACTTTTATTTTCCACTTTCCTATATACCTAAAAAATATGGACACTGCGTTTCAATTAATTGTACTGCATATGGTTTTTTGCTGAAAACTTTATCTGTAAACACAATTGCCTTGTTCAGTTTTGTTGTAAACTGACTTACCATAAGATGCACTGTTGATATGCTTTCTGATGTGTGTTTGTTTGATAAGGGTGATAAAATAAAGCTTAAAAATAAAGGAATTGCTTTTTTATTTCAAATATTTCTGTATTTTCTGTATAAATATTCAAGTTTAGATAACAGGTAAGTATACTTATTTTATGATTTAATTTTTACTGAGAGCTACCAATGAAAAATTTCCATGTAGCTTCATTCATTCATTTCTAAAGAACGTGATTTTTCATCTTTGAAAATTGTACATCAAACTGACAATACTGAAACAGAATTTTTTATTTTGGAATAAATGTTCTTGATAATGTAGAATCAGCCTTATCTCAGGAAAAGAACCAGAATTCATAGTTGGGAGACTTTGTGTTCTAATCTTGGTTCTTTTATCAAGTTGGATGACTTTAATCAAGTGACTTAATTTCTGACAACAGTGTGAGATAGTAGGTTCAGCCATCAGTTGTGGAGCACCTCCTAGGTGATGGTACTATTTTAGATAGTTTATGTCATGTTTAATGTTCCCTTTTACATATGATAACTGAGGCCCAAATAGGTTAAATAAACTTGCCCAACATTTCCTGTGACTTAGAGGTGGTAATCATATACTGGTCTCTCTAGGAGTGGCATGTTTTTCAGGAAGTCTATGGCTGTTCTGTATGATGAATTCGAGGGAAAGAGACTGCCTAGAGGGATACCCTAAGAGACTGTTTTAAGAGCCCAGAGTTGAGAAAATGAATGTTTAAATCAGTAATTCTCACAGTCAGCATATAACAGTATCACCTGGGAGGGCTTGTCAAAATACAGATTGCGGGACCCCCACCTCTAAAGTTTATAACTGTAGTTCTTGCTGGGTCTGAGAATTTGCACTTCTACCAAGTTCTCAGATTATGCTGTTGCTGCTGGTCTGGAGACCGTACTTTGAGAAGCACTGGTCTAAACAAAGGACTTGGGCTGTAGGATTGAAAAGCTAGACCAGATTTGAGCTACTTGGGAATCATTCTCAATCCCTCCTTCTCCCTGATAGTTGCAGTAAAACTAGTAACTAATTGAGCACTTATTTTGTGCCAGGCACTGTGCTAAATGCTTTTTGTGCATTATCATTTTTTACCCCCCACACTAAATCCTTAATCACAAGCCTATGAGGAAGGTACTGGTATTCACTTCATTTTATGGTTGGGAAAATGAACATTTAGATGATCTTACTTCCTGTGGTTACATAGTGGGTAAATGAATGTCTGGCTCTAAAATTATGTTCTTAACACCACTATGCTGGGTTGCCTTCTAGTCAACCCAGTAATTCCTCTCTGATCCATCTTCCCTTTTCCATTTCCTCTGATACTACTTAGTTTAGTCCTTGATCTCTCCTCCTTACTCTAGCTTCTCACAAGATCCTCATCTTTAGTCTCATGCCCCCAGCCTCTGCTTCGCAATGCTGACAGTTTTCATTCTTAAAAATAAACCTGATCATGCTACTCCCCGCTTCAAAAATTCTTCACATTATTTCCTATTTCTTTACCTGCCCATTTGCCTTCAAAATAATATCTAATTCCCTCAGATTGGCATATAAGATTTTTCACAATCTGGCTCCTCCTACAAATCTTGCTGCATTTCCTCTTTGTTTATACTTTATGCTTCGTCTGTACTAAACTATCCATCTTTCTACAAATGTCATGCTTTTTCTTGTATCTGAGCTTCTTATCAAAACGTCATTCAATTCTCTGTCCCCCCACCTTACCTGTGTGATGAAATCCTGCTTATCTTTTAAAACAGCTCAGTTGTCACTTTCTCAGGTTATCTTCCCTAAACTCCACCTCCAACTTCCCACCTCCCCCAAAATATCATTAATGCTTCTGTGCCAACTTCGTACTTGTATACATGTATTTCCAATGTGGTTAGGCTTACCATTTTGTTTTGCCCAAAGTGAACTCCTTGAGGACGTTGGGTCACCATATTCTGATCTGTATCCCTAGCACCTAGCACCATGCTGGACTACAGTAATTGCCCAATAAATGTTTGTTGATTTGAAAAATGAGTTTGTAGAATCTGGCAGCCAGTTGGTTATGGATGACTTCAATATTTCAAAGAATGACAATTTGGTAGTTTCTACTAAAATTACAAAGCAAAAGGGAACAGTTATAAAATGTTAACCTATTGACACGTGAATAATAACATTGACAATGAATCACATAATTGAATTTGGAAGGGTAAGCTTTCTTTGGACTTTTTAAAGATATGGCAAATTACTTTTGTGAAAGAGTGTATGTGGTCTTTCAGTTAAGGAATTTGGGTTTTTCATTTCCTTCTACTGCATAAAACTGTATATCTGAAAAACCCAAATCCTTGAGTCTTAGCATGATTATATTAAAAAGCAAAGCAAATTTCCAGTTTAAAAGCATGAGGTGTTTCATTGTAATTCGTACTTCTCTCCACCATTCTGCAATTTTTAATAAGAATCCTTGACTTATAAAACAGGATAGAACACAAGAGAGTTTGCAACACATAATTACTAAACCATTTCCAAAAGCCCATTTTCCATGCCATATTTTTTGTTTGTTTAAAAAGGCAAACCTGCATTTTAGAGCATGTTTAGACAAACTGTTATGAGAAAGGATCAAGCATATAAAGGCTCATCTTTAAGAATGAAAGCCAAAGTTTAGTTAAGCAGGAACTGAACAGTTGAACTTAGAGAAGAGTCTATTAGTGTTTAGCTCAGTATTTCTCAGACTATATCCTTGGAACACTAACATGCTGTATGATATTAAGAGAAGCTTTGGGGAGCAGGGTAGGATGAAAATATTCTGTGGTTAAATAAGTTGGATATGCTGCATACATTTTCCCAATTTTTTTAGAGAAGTCTTGAACAGAAGCCTGTTTAAACAAAGAGTTAGAAGGATAGTATAAGTTGATGCCAATATACTTTTCACCTAAATTCACCTATTGTTAACATTTTGCCACATTAAAAAATTTTTTTGTGAAGTATAGTTGATTTACAATGTATTGGTTTCTGGTGTACAGCAAAGTGATTCAGTTATATATATATATATATTCTTTTTCTTCATATTATTTTCCATTATGGTTTATTACAGGATATTGAATATAGTTCCCTGTGCTATACAGTAGGACCTTGTTGTTTACCTATTTTATATATAGTAGTTTGTATCTGCTAATCCCCTTCTCCTAATTTATCCCTCCCCCACCCCTTTTACCCTTTGGTAAACGTAAGTTTGTTTTCTATATCTGTGAGTCTGTTTCTGTTTCATAACTAAGTTCATTTGTGCCATATTTTAGATTCCACATATAAGTGATATCATACGATATTTGTCTTTCTTTGACTGACTTCACTTAGTGTGATAATCTCTAGGTCCATCCATGTTGCTGCAAATGGCATTATTTCATTCTTTTTATGGATGAGTAATATTCCATTGTGTATACATACCACATCTTCTTTATCCATTCATCTGTTGATGGACATTTAAGTTGCTTCCATGTGTTGGCTACTGTGAATAGTACTGCTATGAACATTGGAGACCATGTATCTTTCTGAATTATAGTTTTGTCTGGATATATGTCCAGGAGTGGGATTGCTGGATCATATGGCAACTCTATTTTTAGTTTTTTAAGGAACCTACATACTGTTTTCCACAGTGGCTGCACCAATTTACAGTCCCACCAGCGCTGTAGGAGAGTTCCCTATTCTCCACACCCTCTCCAGTATTTATTATTTGTAGACTTTTATTTTTTTAATACATCTTCATTGGAGTATAATTGCTTCACAATACTGTGTTAGTTTCTGTTGCACAACAAAGTGAATCAGCCGTATACATACCCATGTCCCCATGTCCCCTCCCTCTTGAGCCTCCCTCCCATCCTCCCTGTCCCACCCCTCTAGGTCATCGCAAAGCACCAAGCCGATCTCCCTGTGCTGTGCTGCTGCTTCCCACCAGCCAACTCTTTTACATTTGGTAGTGTATATACGTCGATGCTACTCTCAGTTCGCCCCAGCTTTGCCCTCCCACCCCACGTCATCAAGTCCATTCTCTATGTCTACCTCTTTATCCCTGCCCTGCAACTAGGTGTATCAGTAGCATTTTTGTTTTTTTAGATTCCATATATATGTGTTAGCATATGGTAGTTGTTTTTCTCTTTCTGACTTACTTCACTCTGTATGACAGACTCTGGGTCCATCCACCTCACTACAAATAACTCAATTTCGTTTCTTTTTATGGCTGAGTAATATTCCATTGTATATATGTGCCACATTTTCTTTATCCATTCATCTGTCCTTGGACATTTAGGTTGCTTCCATGTCCTGGCTATTGTAAATAGTGCTACAATGAATATTGTGGCTTTGAATTATGTTTTTCTCAGGATATATGCCCAGTAGTGAGATTGCTGGGTCATATGATAGTTCTATTTTTAGTTTTTTAAGGAACCTCCATACTGTTTTCCATAGTCGTTGTATCAATTTACATTCCCACCAACAGTGCAAGAGGGTTCCCTTTTCTCCACACCCTCTCCAGCATTTATTGTTTGTAGATTTTTTGATGATGGCCATTGTGACCTGTGTGAGGTGATAACCTCATTGTAGTTTTGATTTGCATTTCTCTAATAATTAGTGATGTTGAGCATCTTTTCATGTGCCTCTTGGCCATCTGTATGTCTTCCTTGGTGAAATGTCTATTTAGGTCTTCCACCTGCTGTTTAACTGGATTGTTTGTTTTTCTGATATTGAGCTCCATGAGCTGTTTGTATATGTTGGAGATTTATACCCTGTCTGTTGCTTTGTTTGCAGATATTTTCTCTCATTCTGAGGGTTGTCTTTTCGTCTTGTTTATAGTTTCCTTTGTTGTGCAAAAGCTTTTAAGTTTCATTAGGTCCCATTTATTTTTCTTTTTATTTCCATTACTCTAGGAGGTGGGTCAAAAAAGATCTTGCTGTGGTTTATGTCAAAGAGTGTTTTTCCTATGTTTTCCTCTAAAAGTTTTATAGTGTCTGGTCTTACATTTAAGTCTTTAATCCATTTTGAGTTTATTTTTGTATATGGTGTTAAGGAGTGTTCTGATTTCATTCTTTTAGATGTAGCAGTCCAGTTTTCCCAGCACCACTTACTGAAGAGGCTGTCTTTTCTCCATTGTATGTTCTTGCCTCCTTTGTTGTAAATTAGGTGCCCATATGTGCATGGGTTTATCTCTGGGCATTCTATCCTGTACCATTGATTAATATTTCTGTTTTTGTGCCAGTACGATACTGTCTCGATTACTGTAGCTTTGTGGTATAGTTTGAAGTTGGGGAGCCTGATTCCTCCAACTCCATTTTTCCTTCTCAAGATTGCTTTGGCTATTCGGGGTCTTTTGTGTTTCCATACGAATTGTAAGATTTTTTTGTTCTAATTCTGTGAAGAATACCATTGGTAGTTTGATAGGGATTGCACTGAATCTGTAGATTGCTTTGGGCAGTATAGTCATTTTCACAATATTGATTCTTCCAATCCAAGAACATGGTATATTTCTCCATCTGTTTATGTCATCTTTGATTTCTTTCATCAGTGTTTTATAGTTTTCTGAGTACAAGTCTTTTGCCTCCTTAGGCAGGTTTATTCCTAGGTATTTTATTCTTTTTGTTGAAATGGTAAATGGGAGTGTTTCCTTAATTTCTCTTTCTGATTTTTCATTGTTGGTGTATAGGAATGCCAGAGATTTCTGTGCATTAATTTTGTATCCTGCAACTTTACCAAATTCATTGATTAGTTGTAGTAGTTTTCTAGTGGCATCTTTAGGATTTTCTATGTATAGTATCATGTCATCAGCAAATAGTGACAGTTTTACTTCTTTTCCAATTTGTATTCCTTTTATTTCTTTTTCTTCTCTGATTGCCGTGGCTAGGACTTCCAAAACTGTGTTGAATAAGAGTGGCGAGAGTGGACATCCTTGTCTTGTTCCTGATCCTAGTGGAAATGCTTTCAGTTTTTCGCCAGTGAGTTTGATGTTTGCTGTGGGTTCGTCATATATGGCCTTTATTATGTTGAGCTAGGTTCCCTCTATGCCCATTTTCTGGAGAGTTTTTATCATAAATGGGTGTTGAATTTTGTCAAAAGCTTTTTCTGCATCTATTGAGATGATCATATGGTTTTTATTCCTTAATTTGTTAATGTGGTGTATCACACTGATTGATTTGCGTGTATTGAAGAATTCTTGCATCCCTGGGATAAATCCCACTTGATCATGGTGTATGATCCTTTTAATGTGCTGTTGGATTCTGTTTGCTAGTATTCTGTTCAGGATTTTTGCATCTATGTTCACCAGTGATATTGGTCTATAATTTTCTATTTCGTCATATCTGTTTATGGTTTTGGTATCAGGGTGATGGTGGCTTCGTAGAATGAGTTTGAGAGTGTTTCTCCCTCTGCAGTTTTTTGGAGGAGTTTGAGAAGGATCGGTGTTAACTCTTCTCTAAATGTCTGATAGAATTTGCCTGTGAAGCCATCTGGTCCTGGACTTTTGTTTGTTGGAAGATTTTAAATTATGGCTTCAATTTCATTACTTGTGATAGGTCTGTTTATATTTTCTGATTCTTCCTGGTTCAGTCTTGGAAAATTGTACCTTTCCAAGAATTTGTCCATTTCTTCGTGGTTGTCCATTTTATTGGCCTATAGTTGTTTGTAGTAGTCTCTTATAATCCTTTGTATTTCTGCAGTGTCAGTTGTGATTTCTCCTTTTTCATTTCTGATTATATTGATTTGAGTCTTCTCCCTTTTTTTCTTGATTAGTCTGGCTAAGGGTTTATGAATTTTGTTTATCTTCTCAAAGAGCCAGCTTTTAGTTTTATTGATCTTTGGTATTGTTTTCTTCATTTCTATTTCATTTATTTCTGCTCTGATATTTATGATTTCTTTCCTTCTACTGAAGGGTTTTGGGTTTTCTTTGCTCTTCTTTAGTTGTTTTAAGTGTAGGGTTAGATTGTTTATTTGAGATTTTTCTTGTTTCTTGAAGTGAGATCGAATTGCTATAGACTTCCCTCTTAGAACTGCTTTTGCTGCGTCCCATAGGTTTTGGGTCGTCGTGTTTTCATTGTCATTTGTTTCTACGTATTTCTTTATTCTTTGATTTCTTCAGTGATCTCTTGGTTATTTAGTAGCACACTGTTTCGCCTCCATGTATTTGTGTTTTTTATAGTTTTTTTCCTTTAATTGATTTCTGATCTCATAACGTTGTGGTCAGAAAAGATGCTTGATATGATTTCAGTTTTCTTAAATTTTCCAAGGCTTGATTTGTGACCCAAGATGTGATCTATCCTGGAAAATGTTCCATGTGCACTTGAAAAGAAAGTGTATTCTGCCACTTTTGGGTGGAAAGTTCTGTAAATATCAGTTAGATCTATCTGGTCTATTGTGTCATTTAAAGCTTGTGTTTCCTTATTTATTTTCTTTTTGGATGATCTTTCCATTGGTGTGAGTGGGGTGTTAAAGTCCCCTACTATTATTGTGTTACTGTCGATTTCTCCATTCATGGTTGTTAGCATTTGCCTTATGTATTGAGGTGCTCCTATGTTGGGTGCATATATATTTATACCTGTTATATCTTCTTCTTGGATTGATCCTTTGATCATTATGTAGTGTCCCTCCTTATCTCTTGTAACAGTCTTTATTTTAAAGTCTATTTTATCTAATATATGTATTGCTACTCCAGCTTTCTTTTGATTTCCATTTGCATGGAATATCTTTTTCCATCCCTTCACTTTCAGTCTGTATGTGTCCCTAGGTCTGAAGTGGGTCTCTTTTAGACAGCATATATATGGGTCTTGTTTTTGTATCCATTCAGCCAGTCTTTGTCTTTTGGTTGGGGCATTTAATCCATTTACATTCAAGGTTATTATCGATATGTGTATTCCTATTACCATTTTCTTAATTGTTTTGGGTTTGTTTTTGTGGGTCTTTTTCTTCTCTTGTGTTTCCTGCTTAGAGAAGTTTCTTTAGCATTTGTTGTAAAGCTGGTTTGGTAATGCTGAATTCTTTTAGCTTTTGTTTGTCTGAAAAGCTTTTGACTTCTCCATTGAATCTGAATGAGATCCTTGCCAGGTAGAGTAATCTTGGTTGTAGGTTTTTCTCTTTCATCACTTTAAGCATATCCTGCCACTCCTTTCTGGCCTGCAGAGCTTCCGCTGAAAAATCAGCTGATAACCTTATGGGGATTCCTTTGTATTTTTTTTTTCCCTTGCTGCTTTTAATATGTTTTTCTTTGAATTTAATTTCTGTTAGTTTGATTAATACATGTCTTGGTGTGTTTTTCCTAGGGTTTATCCTGTATGGGACTCTCTGTGCTTCCTGGACTTGGGTAACTCTTTCCTTTCCCATGTTAGGGAAATTTTCCACTATAATATCTTCAAATATTTTCTCAGAACCTTTATTTTTCTCTTCTTCTTCTGGGATCCCTATAATTCAAATGTTGGTGCATTTAGTGTTATCCCAGAAGTCTCTGAGATTGTCTTCAATTCTTTTCATTCTTTTATCTTTATTCTGCTCCTCAGCAGTTATTTCCACCATTTTGTCTTCCAGCTCACTTATTCATTCTTCTGCCTCCATTATTCTGTTATTGATTCCTTCTAGTGTATTTTTCATTTCAGTTATTGTGTTGTTCATCTCTGTTTGTTTGTTCTTTAGTTCTTCTAGATCTTTGTTAAACATTTCTTGTATTTTCTCAATCCGTGCTTCCTTTCTATTTCCGATATTCTGGATCATCTTTACTATCATTAGTCTGAATTCTTTTTCTGGTAGATTGCTATTTCCTCTTCATTATTTGGTCTTGTAGATTTTTACCTTGCTCCTTCATCTGTGACATATTTTTTTTTCTTTTTATGAGTGGGATTGTGTTCCTGTTTTACTGGTTTTTTGGCCTGAGGCTTCCAACACTGGAGTTTGTAGGCTATTGGGTAGAGCTGGGTCTTGGTGCTGAGATGAGGAACTCTGTGAGACCTCACTCCAATGAATATTCCCTGGGGTCTGAGTTTCTCTGCTAGTCCAGTGGTTCGGACTCAGAGCTCCCATTGCAGGAACTTCCGCCCGACCCCAGGCTCGTGAATCAAGATCCTGCAAGCCGCGTGGGGTAGCAAAAAAGAAAAAAAGAGAACAATAACGAAGTAAAAAATAAAATTAGACTAGCAAACTAACAGATATATTAGAAAGAATGTAAAAATAAAAATATAGATGAATTAACAACCAGAAGGTACATCAGTAACACAATTATAAAAAGGAGCAGGAGGGAAAATGAAAAAAAAAAAAGGGTGGGGGGGGAGGCCTTGGCTGTGGAGGGTGGGGCCTAAGCAAGGGCAAGGTTTGGTTGGTGGGTGGGGCCAATGGTCAGGACCCACAGGTCTGGAAAAGGCCCTGGGGGCTGTGGGGGGTGGGGCTTAGGCTCAAGGAACATAAGGGGCCCAGGTGTGCCCCCCACCCCTGGTTTCAGAGAGCAGGGTACCTCACCAGGGAGCCCAGCAGGCTTCCTGGGCTTAAGTGGGTGGGGCAAATGCCCTCCTCTCCTGCTCCTCTGGTCTGGGGTCGGTCTGGGAGGGCCCCTCCTGCCTGCCTCTCCTGATCTCCCTGGCCTCCCTCCTATGCCCCCAAGGACCCACATGGCCTAGAGGGGGCTTTGGAGGGCAGGGCATCTGCCTGGGAGCTCAGCAGGCTCTCTGGGCCCCAGTGGGTGGGACAATCGCCCTCCGCTCATCTCCTGCTCCTTCCTGAGGACCCCTTCCGCCTGCCTCTCCTGATCCACCACCTGCCCCCCCGGCCTCCCTACTGTGCCCCCAAGGACCCATGCAGCCTGGAGGGGGCTTTGGAGGGGGGGGATCAGCCTGGGACCTCAGTAGGCTCCCCAGGCCTGAGTGGGCGGGGCAGTCACCCTCCACTCTTCTCCCGCCCCTCCTGGGTGTCCCCTCCTGCCTACCACTCCTGATCTCCCCTGGCCTCCCTCCTATGCCCCCAGAACCCACGTGGCCTTGATGGGGCTTTGGAGGCAGGGCAACCAGCTTGGGATCTCAGCAAGTTCCCCGGCCCGAGTGGGCCAGGAGATCGCCCTCCACTCCTCTCCTGCTCTTCCCAGAGAGTCCCTCCCACCTGCCTCTCTTGATCTCCCTGGCCTCAGGGGTGCTATCTTGTCTGGCCTCCACTTCTCCTCCCCCCTTGGTCCTACATCCTACCAGTTCACTCTGGGGTTCCTCCCATCTCCTTGGGGGTCAGAGTCTCCCACCAGTGGCAGGCAGGCACCCTAGTTGTGGGGAGATGCTAACTCTTATCTTCCCA
Source organism: Balaenoptera physalus (assembly GCF_965194825.1). NCBI lineage: Eukaryota > Metazoa > Chordata > Mammalia > Artiodactyla > Balaenopteridae > Balaenoptera > Balaenoptera physalus. The sequence continues at coordinate 77,233,713 of NC_138882.1, read as the reverse complement.
CACCGCCATCTTCTATTTGTAGACTTTTTAATGATGACCATTCTGACTGGTGTGAGGTGGTACCTCATTGTATTTTTGATTTGTATTTCTCTAGTAATTAGTGATGTTGAACATCTTTTCATGTGCCTATTGGCTATCTGTATGTCTTCTTTGGAGAAATGTCTGTTTAGGTCTTCTGCCCGTTTTTTGATTGGATTTTTTGTTGTTGTTGTTATTGAGTTGTATGAGCTGTTTGTATATTTTGGAAATTAAGCCCTTGTCAGTTGCGTTTGTAAATATCTTCTCCCAGTCAGTAGGTTGTCTTTTCATTTTGCATATGGTTTCCTTTGCTGTGCAAAAGCTCATTAGTTTGGTTAGGTCCCATTTGTTTGTTTTTGCTTTTATTTCTATTGCCTTGGGAGACTGACCTAAGAAATCATTGATATGATCTATGTCAGAGAATGTTTTGCCTATGTCCACTTCTAGGAGTTTTGTGGTGTCATGTCTTATATTTAAGTCAAGCCATTTGAGTTTATTTCGTGTATGGTATGAGGGTGTGTTCTAACTTCATTGATTTACGTGTGGCTGTTCAGCTTTCCCAACACCACTTGCTGAAGAGACTGTCTTTTCTCCATTGTATATTCTTACCTCCTTTGTTGAAGATTAATTGACTGTAGGCATGTGGGTTTATTTATGGGCTCTCTATTCTGTTCCATTGATCCATGTGTCTGTTTTTATGCCAGTACCGCACTGTTTTGATTACTGTAGCTTTGTGGTATTGTCTGAAGTCCGGGAGGGTTATGCCTCCAGCTTTGTTCTTTATCCTCAGGACTGCTTTGGCAATTCTGGGTCTTTTATGGTTCCATCTAAATTTAGGATTATTTGTTCTAGTTAATTAACCAGAAAATGTCTGGTTAATTTGATAGGGATTGCATTAAATCTGTAGATTGCTTTGGGTAGTATGGCCATTTTAACAATGTTAATTCTTCCTATCCAAGAGAGTGGGATATCTTTCCATTTCTTTGAATCATCTTCAATTTCCTTTATTAATATTTTATAGTTCTCAGCATATAGTTCTTTCACCTCTTTGGTCAGGTTTATTCCTAACTAGTTTTTTGGATGCAATTTTAAAAGGGATTTTTGTTTTTGTTTTTACTTTCTCTTTCTGATATTGTTATTGTAAAGAAATGCAACGGATTTCTGTATGTTAATCTTGTATCCTGCTACCTTGTTGAATATATTTATCAGTTCAAATAGTTTTTGTGTGCAGCCTTCAGGGTTTTCTCTATATAGTATCATGTCATCTGCATATAATGGCAGTTTTACCTCTTCTCTTCCAATTTGGATACCTTTTATTTCTTTTTCTTGTCTGATTGCTGTGGCTAGGACCAATACTGTGTTAAATAGAGAGTGGGCATCCTTGTTTTGTTCCAGATTTTAGCGGGAAGGCTTTCAACTTTTCACCTCTTAGTATTATGTTGACAGTGGCTTTGTCATAAATAGCTTTTATTATGTTGAGGTACGTTCCCTCTATACCCACTTTGGTAAGAGTTTTTATCATGAATGGATGCTGAATTTTTATCAAATGTCTTTCTGCATCTATTGCAATGATCATGTGGTGTGTCTTTTCTTTTGTTGATGTGGTGTATCACATTGATTGATTTGCGTATGTTGAACCATACTTGTGACCCTGGGATGAAGCCAGCTTGATCGTGGTGTATGATCTTTTTTGTATGTTGTTGGATTCAGTTTGCTAATTTTGTGTTGAGGATTTTTCAATCTATATTCATCAAAGATATTGGCCTGTAATTTTCTTTTTTGGTAGTGTCTTTGTCTGATTTTGATATCTGGATGATGATGGCTTCATAGAATGACTTTTGGAGTGTTTCTTCCTCTTCAGTTTTTTGGAAGAGTTTGAGAAGGATCAGTATATTTTTGTATTTCTTCTTTGTATTTTTGGTAGAATTCCCCAGTGAATCCATCTGGACCTGGACTTTTGTTTGCAGGGAGTTTTTTTTTATTATTATTATTACAGATTCTATTTCACCTCTATTGATATGTCTGTTCAAATTATCTATTTCTTCTTGATTTACTTTTGGTGGGCTGTATATTTCTAGAAACTTGTCCATTTCTTCGGGGTCTTCCAGTTTGTTGGCATATAACTGTTCATAGTATTCTCTTATGATTTTTTGTATTTCTGCGGTGTTGGTTGTTATTTTTTCTCTTTCATTTCTTATTTGTTTATTTGAGTCCACTCTCTTCTTCTTGGTAAACCTGGCCAGAGGTTTGTCGATTTTGTTTACCTTTTCACAAAACCAGCTCTTGGGTTTTTTTGTTGTTGTTGTTTGTTTTTTAATCTCTACTTTATCAATATTTAATTCCCTCTGATGTTTATTTCCTTCCTTCTGCTGACTTTAGGTTTTGTTTGTTCTTGTTTTTCTAATTCTTTTAGACGGTAGGTTAGGTTGTTTATTTGAGATTTTTCATGTTTTTTGAGGAAGACCTGTATTGCTATGAACTTCCCTCTTAGGACTGCTTTTGCTACATCTCATAGATTTTGTATGGTTGTATTTTCATTGCCATTTGTCTCAAGGTATTTTTAAATTTCCTCTTTGATTTCATTGTTGACCCATTGGTTTTTTAGTAGCATGTTGTTTAGTCTTCATATAATTGGTTTTTTCTCGTTTCTCTTTCTGTGGTTGATTTCTAATTTCATGCTGTTGTGGTCAGAAAAGATGCTTGAAATAATTTCTATTCTCTTAAATTTGTTGAGGCTTGTTTTGTGTTGTAGTATGTGATCAGTCCTAGAGAATGTTCCATGTGCACTTGGAAAGAATGTGTATTGGTTTTTTTTGTTTTTTGGATGTAATGTCCTGAAAATATCAATTAAGCCTAAGTGTTCTATTGTATGATTTAGGATCTCTGTTGCCTTATTTTCTGTTTGGAAGATCTGTCCATTGATGTGAGTGCGGTGTTAAATTCTCCTTCTATTATTGTATTCCCATCAGTTTTTCCCTTTATGTCTGCTAGTATTTGCTTTATGTATTTTGGTGCTGCTATATTGGGTGCATATATGTTAATGAGTGTTAATATCCTCTTGTATTGATCCTTTTATCATTATATAGTGTCCTTCTTTATCTTTCTTTATGACCTTTGCTTTAAAGTCTATTTTGTCTGATATGAATATTGCTACCCTCACTTTGTTATTTCCATTTGAGTGAAATATCTTTTTCCATCCTCTTACTTTTAATCTATGTGTGTTTTTTACCCTAAAGTGGGTCTCTTGTAGGCAGCATGTTGTAGGCTCTTGTTTTTTTATCCAACATACCACTCTATGTGTTTTTATTGGAGCATTTAGTCCATTGACATTTAAGGTCAATATTGATAGATATGTATTTATTGCCATTTTATACCTTGTTTTCCAGTTGATTTTGTATTTCTTCTTTGTTCCTTTTTCTTTTTGTTTTTCCTTTTGTGGTTTGATGGTTTTCTTTTGTATTATGCTTGTGTTCTTTGCTTTTCGGTTTTTGTGAATCTATTGTATATTTTTGATTCCTGGTTACCCTGTTTTTTAAGTATGTTAACCCATTACTATATCTACTTGCTTTAGACTGGTAGTCATAGAGGCTCAAACACATTCTAAAAAAAGAAAAGAAAGTCTACATTTTCTTACTGTCCTCCCTGCCATTTTATGATTTTGATGCCCTCCTTTACATCTTCATGTTTATCCTTTTGCTGTTCATTGTAGTTTTCATCACTTTCACAAAAATTTGAAAAAAAAATTTTTTTTGATAATCTAGGTACAGGCTTATTTAAGTGATTTACTTTATAGTTGTCATTTTCTTTTTCTTATAGAGTCTTGCTTCTTTTCTATTTCAAAAAGACCTTTTAATATTTCTTTTAGGATAGGTTTAGTATTGCTGTATTCTTTCAGTTTTTGCTTGTCTGGGAAATTCTTCCTCTCTCCTATTCTAAATGATAATCTTGCTGGGTAGAAGATCCTAGGTTGCAGGTTTTTCCCTTCCGGGACTTTGAATATATCTTGCCACTCCCTTCTGGCCTGCAACGTTTCTGTAGAGAAATCAGCTGATAGCCTTATGGCAGGGGGTCCCTTGTAATTAACTCTTTGTTTTTCTCTTGCTGACTTTTGAATCCTGCCTTTAACTTTTGCCATTTTAATTATAATGTCTTGGTGTAGGTCTGTTTGGGTTCATCTTGTTTGGTATCCTCTGTGCTTCCTGTCACTGGATATCTGTTTCCTTCTTTGGGTTTGGGAAGTTTTCAGCCATAATTTCTTCGAATACATTTTCAGTCCCATTTTCTCTTTCTTTGCCTTCTGGAACTCCTATTATGCACAGATTGGCACAATTTGTATTATCCCATAGGTCTCTTATGCTGCTTTTATTTGTTTTTTTTTTTCATTTGGCTTTCTGTCTGCTGTTCTGTTGGGTGATTTACATTATTCTATATTTCAGATCACTTATTCATTTTTCTGCATTATTCATTCTGCTGTTCATTGCCTTTAGCTCAGCTTTCATCTTGGCAAAAGAATTTTCTAATTTTTCTTGGCTCCTCTTTATAGTTTCTAGTTCCTTTTTACAGTAATCCGTATTTCTATGAATAGCCTTTCTTTTTTAAAATAATTAATTAATTAATCAATTAATTAATTAATTATATTTTTGGCTGCCTTGGGTCTTCATTGCTGCATGCAGGCTTTCTCTAGTTGCAGTGAGCAGGGGCTACTCTTCATTGCGGTATGTGGGCTTCTCATTGCGGTGGCTTCTCTTGTTGCAGAGCATGGGCTCCAGTAGTTGTGGCACACAGGCTCAGTAGTTGTGGCTCGCGGGCCCTAGAATGCAGGCTCAGTAGTTGTGGCGCACAGGCTTATGTGCTCCGCAGCATGTGGGATCCTCCTGGGCCAGGGCTCGAACCCATGTCCCCTGCATTGGCAGGTGGATTCTTAACCACTGAGCCACCAGGGAAGTCCTCAATAGCCTTTCTTAATTCCTTCAGTATTTTAATTATCTCTTTTTTGAACTTGGTGTCTACCAGACTGAAGAGGTGTGCTTCATTGTTTTTTTCAGGGGAGTTCTCTTGACCATTTAACTCGGGGTGGTTCCTCTGCTTCTTCATTTTACTTATATTTCTCTGACTCTATGAGTTTAGGCGAAACTGTTATCTACTGTGGTCTTGAAGGGCTGTTTTTATATAGGAGTGTACCTGTGTAGCCTCCATGAGTCTAATATTTTTGGTGCAAGGGCTGTTTTTAGTATGGATGCCTGCCTCGTTTTTCCTCAGCGTGTGCTGGCCATTATCCCCTTGTTAGGGGATGTGATTGTTGTTGTGATGACCAGAGCCTGCACTGGATGTTGAATGGAGCCTCCTCTTTGCTCTGTGGTTGTCACAGCCCTGTGGAGACAGGTCTGCTCTCCTGTTGTTGGAGTAGACTCCCCCACATCTGTTTCTGAGCTGTGGTGTGAGGTAGGTGGGGCTGGAGTGTTCCTGCTGGGAGAGGAGCCACTGAGTATTCCTTCACAGGAGTTGTCCACCGGGAAGTGTGCTCTGTGGTGTCACCTGTCACCTGTTGTGTGGGCTCACAAAGTACACTGTTTTTGGCACTGCCATCGGCCCTGCCTCAACTGTGGGAATTCAGCTAATCGGACCAGTTTTCCCTCAGGCACTGTACACAAAGCCACAAATGCAGATCTGTTGGCGCAGAACTGCTGAGGTCAGGCACAGGGACCACTGTAGTCACGCATCTGGACCTGCAGTGGGAGCTACTGAGTCTGCCCAGATCCCAGCCCTGCCTCTGCATGTGCGCACCCACAGAGCCCACAGCCACCATTGCTGGACCCGTCCAGCCACGGGAGCACCAGTAATCCACTTGGATGTCCCGCAGGCACTGAGTTTGCAAAACCACTGCCAGCACATAAATCTACGGATTGCACAGCTGCTGAGACAGGGCTAGGATTTCAGCTCCGCTTCTGCATGGGGGCAGCTGCCAGTGCTTGCATGATCCCAGAACTCTTAGAGGTGGAACTGCACCAGCTGTGAGCAGGCCGAGAATGAGGCTGCTATGGTGGGCCCAGCCCCTCCCTTTGAGCGTGCAAGTTAACAATGGGGCTTCAGTGGCGGACCCGGGCTCCTTCCTGCGCGCACCCTGGGTGTGGCCCAGACCACACTCCAGCTCCTTCAGACTGTCTCCACGCAGCCTACCCCAGCCCTCTCCCTGGGTCTGCCTGCTGAAGCCAGAGTTTCAGCATCCAGCCCCCATGTGCACCAGCAGACATGTCTTGGGCCTGGGGAGTGTAGGGAGGCGGCACAGACCCTCTGTGCTGGTCTCTCTCTGTTCTGCCTGCTGCAAGCTGGCTGCTATACTCTCCTCTGAGCCTCTGAAGCTTCCTTTCTGTCCTAGCTGACCTCCCCGCTGGTGATGGGGCTTCTCAGGGTGAGGGAACATTTCCTCTTTCACAGTTTCCTCCTCCGGTCCCGATTCCTTTTTTTTTCTTTCATCCTACCCGGTTACTTGGTGATCTTTCTTACAATTTTGTTTTATGAGATCTGCCAGCGTTCAGCAGGTATTCTGTGAGCATTGTTCCACATGTATTTTTGATGTGTTTGTGGGAGGAGGTGAGCTCCATGTCCTTTTATTCTGCCATCTTGATCCGGCCCCCTCTAGGAATTTGCCACATTTGTTTTATCTCTTGCTCTTCCCCCTTTATATACATAAGTGAATGGTAATTTCTCTTTTTCTGAACCATTTGAAAGTTGAAGATATCGTGACACTTGACCCCTAAGTACTTCAGCATGACTCTCCTAAGAATAAAAACATTGGGGACTTCCTTGGTGGTCCAGTGGTTAAGACTCCACACTTCCAATGCAGGGGGCGTGGGTTCAATCCCTGGTTGGGGAACTAAGATCCCACATGCCACGTGGTGCGGCCAAAATAGATAAAAAAGTAAATAAAAACATTGTCCTCTATAACCATGAAACCTTTATCACACCCTTGGAATTTAGCATTGATACAGAAATATTCAAGATACATTCCATATTCAGTTTGTCTCAATTGTCTCAATGTCGTTTATAACATGTTTTTCCTCCTCCCCAGGACCCAATCAATACTCTTTTGTATTTAAAATACCTATTGGGAATTTATGGGGTGTTAGTGTTCTGCAGAACTCAGTTTGGGAAAAACTAGCTTAGATTGTATATTTAAATCTGTCCCTTTTCTTGTAATTTAATAAATGCTAACACTTCATTTAACCCTGGTGGTCCAGTGGTTAGGACTCTGTGCTTTCACTGCCGGGGCCTGGGTTCAATCCCTGGTCGGAGAACTAAGATCCCGCAAGCTACGTGGCACAGCCAAAAAATAAAAATAAATTTAAAAATAAAAATTTTTTTAGGGGAAACAATATTGCCTGAACTGTATATTTTATCCTTTGGATTTCTCAATTATGATTGCAGAGGAAAGCAGAGCTATAGTTACTAAGTACCTGAATATGCCTGACAAAATAGTAAATATCATACAAAAACTTAACTATCTTCAAGACTATGCCTTTTATTTTTTAATTTTTTTTTAAGATTTATTTTTTATGTGGACCATTTTTTTAAAGTCTTCATTGAATTTGTTACAGTGTTGCTTCTGGGTTTTTTTATGTTTTGGTTTTTTGGCCGCAAGGCACGTGGGATATTAGCTCCCTAACCAGGGATCAAACCCGCACCCCCTGCATTGAAAGGGGGAGTCTTAACCACTGGACCGCCAGGGAAGTCCCAAAACCATACCTTTTAAATTTAATATGTGTTAATTGCTAACAATGTGTGGACAACAGTAAGTTTTTTAAAAAATTCTGTTTCTAATGACAAATTCCATGGTCAAAGAAAATTTGGAAGAATTAAAATGTTTCCTTCCTGTCTTTTTTCTATGTCACTAAATATGGATTTGGGACAGAAGAATGGCATGCTGAAAATGGCATATGCTTCAGGGCCTAAACTTTAAAACAATATTTTAATGGAAGTGTGACTTTAAAACGAAAAAGAAGGAACAAGTAAGATCCAAGGAACCATCGTAACTAACAAACGTCTTAGTGATCTTTAATAAAAAAATTAAACATTTTATTGCCCAAAGTCCCATGACAAATAATGCTTAACACATGTTTGGAAATCATCCCAGACCACATCCCAGGGCCACTGCTAATTTAGTAGGTGTGGTAAAGTTTTGACTCCACGAGGCATTCTGGTCCTCATTTGTAGCTAAACTAAGAAATCCTTCCCAATCTCTTTAGCAAATCAGTTGTATTGCATCCTGAATTTCTGCATTCTGTGAAGTAGGTGATAGGGGTCATCAAAGTTGTCCACTAGTAGTTGGGTTTTCCTGAAAGGAAATGGAAGGCACTGCATGAACATTCCTGCTCAACCAGAATAAATACTACTATGTCAAATTTGCATGTAGAGGTTTCTTTCTAATAATGTCTGCCATTACTCATCACTTACAGTATTATTAGATTAATTAATGTTTTTAGACCTTAATCATACTTAATAATTCTAAGAATTAGGGAAGATTCTGTTTTTAACCACAACAACCAAAGGATCTTTTCTACTCCCTCAGAAATAACAAGTCTTTAACTTTCCTCCAGAATCATTTTAGTGTCTAGATAGCTTATATTTATCTCCTTTCCCATGATCTAAGTGACCATAGCCATTTTCACTCAACCTCAACCTATATGCCAAACACAGGCAAATATGTATTTCATCCCAGCCATTCTACCGCTCTTTTGCATACCAGACTAATATATCAAACATCCTACTAGATGTTTTCACTTGAATGTCCTGTGGATACTTCAGATTTTGATATGTCCAAAACCCAGTATGCGGTCTTTATCCCTGTATGGCACATAAAAGAGAACTGAATTGAATAGACCAAAAAACAAAAGAATGTATCATAAGGACACAGTTGAGTTTATGAAATACAAGGGTAGCAATACAGCCAGGTCTTACACAGAGATAGGAACCAAAAATGGGAAGCTGCCGGTATTCTTCCTGGTTATTTTCTTAGTCTCTGCTAATTTTGGGGTATGCCTGCTTTAGTAGTGCCTCTCCTCTTCCTCTTCTTCCTGCTACTACTACTATTAGTATTGCTGTCTTCTCTCTGGATATGGCTGCCCACAGCACAAACAATTAAAATTCCAGCCACAGTTTAAAAACTCTGGCTTTCCATAGGTCCAATCACAAATTACCAGAAAATAATATCTAATTGGCATAGTGTTTTTAAGTGTCCATACTAGATCAATAAGATACGACCAGTCTACACTGTGCAAAGACTCTTCCTTTGGAGACGGGCAGTGCTTACAGAAGGGACAGTTGCTCATTAGCTAAGGAGATACCTCAAAACCTACCTCGACTGTATTCTCTTTCCTGCTTATAGCCTATCCACCCAGTGACCTATGTCGGAAACAGGAACCACCCAGTTTCTCCGTCATTGTCAGTATGCAGTCAGTTAAGTCCTGCCCATCCTACACCTTAAATATCTTTTAAATTTAGTCCTTGACCTTTATGCCCATTGTCAACAGCACCTTTGGGATCACCAGAGTCTCAAACTATTATAGTGAGCTCCCTGCCTTCAAGCTCCACTCTATCAACAGCTAAGAATTCTGTTCTTATTAGATTCCTCCACTTCTTGAAGCTCTTCAATGGCTCCCCAAGTTTAGTTAGTGTTTCCCAAACTTGCCTGATCAAAAAATTACCTGGGGTGCTGGTTAAAAATACAGATTCCCAGGTTACTCCTCCCTCTGGATCAGTAAATTTGTGGTATAACCTGGTCATTTGTGTTTTTAACAAGCACTCCAGTTGCTTCCAGTGTTTACCAAACTCTTCAACACATACCCTGCCTTCTCCTCCCCAACTCTGTATTGGACATTGGACCCAGTGTTCCAATATCTGCTTAGAGTACTTTGTCCATTTCTGTGCATCAGTGCTTGGCAAACAACTACTCATCCTTTAAGAATCAGCCTGTGCACCACCACCATCTTTGCAAAGCTGTGGTCTGTGGATTGACTCAACTACTCCTTCCTTGGTGCTCCAGTGAATCTTGTGCTCCACCTCTGTTAGAATTTCTTCACGCTAAATAACTTTTGTTTCTCCCCATTGCATTTGAGAACTTTAAGAGCAGTAACTGAGTTTTATTTATCTTTTATCTAAAAGGACATGTGTTTTAATAGGAACACTACATTATTTCTGTCAGGGAAAGAGAGAGTTAAAAAAAAAATGGTACCAGGCTTCCCTGGTGGCACAGTGGTTAGGAGTCTGCATGCCAATGCAGGGGACACGGGTTCGAGCCCTGGTCTGGGAGGATCCTGCGTGCCACGGAGCAACTAAGCCTGTGCTGTACAATTACTGAGCCTGTGCTCTAGAGCCTGTGAGCCACAACTACTGAGCCCGCATGCCACAACTGCTGGGGCCCGCGTGCCTAGAGCCCGTGCTCTGCAACAAGAGAAGCCACCGCAATGAGAAGCCCACGCACCGCAACGAAGAGTAGCCCCCACTCGCCACAACTAGAGAAAGTCTGCGCACAGCAACGAAGACCCAACGTAGCCAAAAATAAATAAAATAAAATAATTAAAAAAAAAATGATACCCCTCTTCTCTGAACCAGGTCCTGAATTTATTGAGATAAAGAAGTCAGGCAATTGGAGCTCAAATGGCTACTGTTCACAGATAACACAGCTGGAGAACGCAGTTCAGGTGCATGACTGCAATAAGCTTCCTAATACCGCACCATAGAATTAGACTTAACACCCAGTGACAGCGAGTGCAGAGGATTTACTACTAAGCTTACCAAATGGCTGACATTTGCAGAAAACCTATGCTTTCTGCAGAACCAAAGAAAAGATGAGTTATGAAAGCCCAGTTCCTATTCCCAAATTTACCCGTCTGTTGCCTCGTGGTCCTCTGGAAATGAGTAGGTAAGCACATGGAGTGATGGCAAGAGTGAGACTCTAAAGGTGCTCCTTCCACATGGGGCAGCAGGAGTGGGAACTAAGTGTTCACTCAGCGCTTTTAATCAGAGATGGCCCCCAGCTTGTGGTAAAGCACTCTCTTCTTATCATTGCTGCATATCCATCAAGGGCCTCAGCATCTGACTTTTAGACTGTAGCCAAGAAAGAGAACTTGGAGGTTGGTACTCTGATGATAGGTAACATGGAGCTATAGCCCCTGACCGAGGCTGCTTCAAAGTGGTGACTTGGTGTCACTTTCATGGTTTCGGCAAATTGGAATTCTGCCACTCAAATTGGCTTCCAGCCACTTACTCATATTATCTATTCATGCACATAATCATTTTCTTCTTCCAATCCAAAGGAAAATCAGCTAATTGGCTAACCTTTAGGAATAGGGAAGATCTGGCAAGGCTGTTGATGGTGCAACATTGGTTGGTATCACAAGTGGACATAATGGCCAAGGGTTAAGGAACAGAAGGTTTTTTTTCCTTTTTAATATCTGTTCTTTTTAATGCTATATTTTCCCCAATATCTTTTTGGACAGAACATCAGGGCCACTTGCCTGCTTACAAAGGCCAAATTACTAGGGTAAAAGACAGAGATAATCAGATGCCATACGTGTGTGTGAGAGAGAGAGACAGAGAGAAAGACAGACAGAGACAGAATTAGAGATTTAAAGACCAGGCAAAGGAAGTGACTTGGAAATGCAGACAGACAGGTAGGTTTGAGTGATAAGGGGTTGTATGATTCACCATCGCAGTTGTAGAGTTGGAGAGACTTCCTCACATGTTAATTCTATGACTGAAGCAGCTGCTTAAACTCTACCAGCCTTGGTTTTCTCATTTGTAACAGAGATAATAGTTGTAATTACATCATAAAATTGTTATGATGACTAAATGAGCTAATTCACATGAAACGCCCCATTAAGAGTTTTTTCTTTACTTTTGCTTTGTTCTCATCATCATCCTAATTATTCTGATCATGTCATGCTGCAGGTTGAACTTTTCAAAGCTTTTTCCTTTCAGTATTATCGCCATTTCTCTAACCATGTTGGTTTAGTACATAGTTCATCCTGACTACGTTTGGTGTAAGAAACATCCCAAATAGCCAGATTTTTTGGCAAATCCATACTTTTTATTTCTATCAAGTTTACATTTGGAAAACTCATTTCTACTTGCAGTTGTTGGAAAATGTGTCAACTATGATGGATCCAGCGTATAGTTATTAAGGTATTTTCCTTCTTCCTTGTTATTACTGTTATTATTCTTTTCAGTTCTTAAACCTGTCTAAGGATGATTAAGTATAAACTATATATTCTTTACCCTTTGATGTTGTGGGCAAAAAATAAATATTGCAACCGTCAAATTTTTGTTTCACATAAAATTATTATGTTAAAGTTAACCTCATTAATACACTTGCTGTCACGCAGGTCTAAATGAAGATTTGGGCAAGAGTTTTGTTTGGGATTTTAATATTATCTTTTCCTTCCAAAGATTATGAGCTCTTCATTTTGCTTATAGTTTATAGCTGTGTGACTAGCTAAAAGAGGATTATTACTTCCGGATGAAAAGCCGGGTTAGTTGGCTGATGATTAATTTACAAAGGATATTTTACTATTAATGTAGGTGAGGGCCCATGTGGGCTAATTTTTTCTTAAGCTATTGGTTTAATATGCCAAGAGTAAAGTTTTGTGGCCCAATTCAGTCTATCCCCAGCGTAGCCAGAATTTCTAGCCTTAAGTCTCTCTTTAATTACACTTTTCACAGTTAGCTTCAATAAAGCTGAACAATTTTGTAGATATACCCCACATACATATGTTCTATGTAGACAGACTACAGTGCTTGGATAAAATCCACACTTCATTCATTGCTCATGATATTTCTTTGAGTTCCAGGAACATGATCTGGGACACTAATTTTCTGCTTTTTCAAGAGAAAACAAAAATTACACTAGTCATGACTGACCTCATGGATACGAATGGACTCGGACTACGACATGTCTCAGCCTTCCAATTGCCTGAGTTCATAGGCCTTTCATTATTCTTGCCCTGCACCACCACTGCCACACCTTCAGCCCTTCTGAAGTTCCTTAGCAACAGAGAAACTCGAAACTTTGTTTATGGAAAAACAAAGTTCTCAATCAAGGGTAAGTGCAATAACTGTGATGTCTGTTAGAACAACTCAACAAATGCTCATAGCCCATCTACAGAAAAGGGCAGGTTTGCCCGACTACGCTGAGTTAGCAGCCAAGCCTGCTGGGTAACATAACCCTTCTCTTTCTAATCTAGGGAATTGGTATGATATAGGAAGTTATAGTTTTCCAATCCAAAGACATTGTTCATAAAAAAACAGGCACCGCATTAAAAAAAATCTGGATGGAATAATTAAGATCCTAGATATAAGTTCTGAACAAGAAACCAGGGAATCCCTGATCATTTTAGCAGAGTTTTGGGGTGGCTTTCACAGATTGAAAAACTATTACGATTTCACAAGCTGCATTTTATAGCTCCAAAGAGAATTCATCTTTTCTTTGGGGGAGCAATTTAATGGGCATTTGGGCTATGTAAAGATAGTACTCACAGACGAGTGTGTGGAAATAAGGAGCCCAACTGCTTTGTATGATCAAGATTGTGTTCCTTGGGTACAGAGCATGTTGAGTGGTCACCTGATTTTCTGCTTGTGGGGAACCCAAAGACATGAAATTGGGATTATCTTATTTGGATTTCAAAAATATCTTGCTCTCAGAAGCTAAAAAACTACAGTGCAGATGGAGAACATATTGGGTCCATTTGAGATAGTTTGGAACTCTGGTGCAGTACCCACATGCATCTTAGACTGATAGCTTCCCTAGAACTGAGTCAAGAGCAGATCCTCACCATGGCTACCAAATGGGTTTTCAGAGTCTGCACTGACTGATCAATCCATCTCTACTTCCACAACCCCTTCTTCGCTCAGTTCTCCTCTGTTCTCTCACAGCCTCTGCCATCAAACTCCCTCAACTGAGTGGCCTCACGGCTTCTGTTCTCTTGGGAGATTCCAGTCCCATCTACTGGAGAAGGAACTTTTTCCTCTCTCTTTCTCAACATTTCAGGGGAATGCCTCAGGCTTTGGTTAGATGGTAATGATGACTCCCTTCCACTCAGACTGTGTCAGCTCCTGGGAAAAGAGGAACTAGCTGTCCTTTCTGGACTGAGAGTTATGGGGATACTCCAGTTCTATTTGTTTCCCCATCAATGAGAGCAGCCAACGATTTCCTACTCACTTCACCTAAAAAAATGAGTAAAACTCAAACTAACCAAGAACAGCATTTATTTTTTCCCTCTTGGGAAAAAAAAGACAAGACATTAAAGATTGCTATTGATTTGGCTGCTCCTTTCAACCAACATACCCTTGGTTATTGAAGATTTGCTTCTTCCTGGGCCTGGCTGTAAATTATATTTTGTTTCCTATAAAAAAAAAAAAAGACAAAAGAAAAAGGGGGAAGCACCAGCTCAAATTAAGATTATTTTCTTCTCTAGTCCAAGTTTTCTCCTGATGGCAGTCTATCCTACTGTCATCAATAATTTTTAAGAGCAAAGCAGTATCAATCCATATTTATATTTTAAAAATTCTTAGAGGATAAAATATGCACCCACAAGGGAAAAAATCTTGCATATAGAGGGCAATGTAGTTTTTGGAGCTAAACATCTAGTTTCTCCTTAAAGAACAGAATCTTTGCTTATCTTTGTATAACCAAAATGTATGTCTTAGGCACTGTTCAAGTTCAAAGGGCTATGGCTTTCTCTTCTACCCCAGTAGTTGGTATGAGAAAAAAGATTTTTACAAATCTTAGAAACTTGGAAGAGGGCTATGATCTTGAGAGCAGTAGGAGATTTAATTCCCACCTCCTGCAACTAATTTCAAAACACACACACACACACACAGATTTAAAGGAGGGAGGGGGAGAGGGGAAGTAGACTGATGTTAAGTAAGTCTTTCTATAGATGGTGACGTTATAAAATATTTCTGGAGAGACGAATCTTTTCTGTATTGTTCAATTTTTCAAAAACCAGTTTATGTTGCATTTACAGTTATAAAAAGCCCACAATCATTATTTTAAAGAGAAATAGAGCATGAGAGAGTGTATCATGCCAGTAGCCTGGTATATGCTCAGTAAATGTAAGTCCCCTGTTATCTCTGATAAAAAGGAACTAGCTGTACTTCCAACACGAAAAAATAAAGTTAAAATGTGACACTCTAGAGCAATAAGTTTCTATAATAGGATAGGAAATCACCCCTACTGCCCTGAGCAGCCAAAATTATAAAGCGTTCTTAAGTCAATGGCTGTTCTAAGCGTTAAATCCTTTGAGAATATTTAATTTATATAAATCAGAGAGCAGTACTTCTGGCAGACAATGCTTTCCCCAAAAAACAAGTATAAAACTAGACAAAAATTTCAAAAAATGATCATTTCAGGAGTCTGGGAAAAGACCAAAGACAAACAACAAATTAAGAAATATTTATTTGTGAGAAACTGCTGAACTTCTGTACAAGCAGTGGGAGTCTGCGGTATTCTTGCCTGGGGATGTTTCCAACTCCCCAACCCTAATACCTTGATAGTGCTACCAAGGTGGGGCTGGCTGTAAAAACGAGCAGCTTCACTGCTAGAAGGGGCTGGCTTGATCTGGGTGGAAAGTGAGAAACCCATATCCATTGGAATTGTCAGTAAAAATAGCAAATTTGATGAGAAATAAATGAGTAAACTTCATGTTCTGGAAAACCATGCTTCAAAAAATGAGGGTAAATTACAAATATTCCCAGATAAAAAAATCTTAAGGAATTTATTCCTAGCAGGCCTGCCTTCAAGAAATACTAAAGGATGTACTTCAGGCTGACAGGATGTGGTGCCAGATGGCAGTTTGAATCCACACAAAGAAATGAAGAGCATCAGAAATGGTAAATATGTGTAAATATAAGACAAAGATAGATTTTAATATTTTCTTCTCTTAACTTTTTAAAAAAAGACCTACGATTGTATAAAAGAATAACTTTAACACTTTACTTTTGGGTTTATAACATATAAATATGTAATATATATGAGAAAATGAAGCTATATTAGAGCAAGTTTGCTAAACTTTACCAGAATTGTGATTATTAACCAAAAGTAGATTGTGAAAACTTACAAGGCATATTGTATTTCTTAAAGTAACCGTAAGAAAATAATGGCAAACAATTATAGTTAAATCATCAGAGGAATTAAAATGCTACACTAAAAATAATTGTTTAACATAAGGAAAGCAATAAAGGAAGAATGGAGGTCCAAAAAAGACATGAGACATAAAGAAAACAAATAGCAAAATTTCAGGTATAAATCCAACCATATTAATAATCACATTAAATGTAAATGGACTAAACACTAATAAAGTGGCAGAGGTTGTCAGACTGGAAAAAGGTCAGGATACAACTATATGCTGTGTATAAGAGATAAACTTCAGAATAAAAGACACAAATTGGTTGAAAATAAAAAGATAAAAAATAATATACCAACACAGTTAAAAAAATGGGCCAAAGACCTTAACAAACACCTCACCGAAGAAAATATACAGATGGTTGGTAAATAAGCATATGAAAAGATGCTCCACATCCTATGTCATCAGGGAAATGCAAATTAAAACAATAAGATATCACTACATTACTGATTAGAAGTACACAGATATTTAATTTGTCACCATTGTCTTTTTTAGACATCACCAAGCAATATATATCTAAATGGGTGGTGAGTGGTGAGGAGAGTACTTACTATTTTGGAAATTAAAGGGTTGGAGATATGGATTTATTAAAACAGTGATTAAGAGAATGAAATTTTTAGTCAGACAAATATGTGTTCAAATTCAAAATCTGCCACTGGTATGAGACCTTGCAAAAGTCACCTAACATTTCATGTAAAATAGATAGCTAGTGGGAAGCATCTGCATAGCACAGGGAGATCAGCTCGGTACCTTGTGACCACCTAGAAGGATGGGATAGGGAGGGTGGGAGGGAGGTGCAAGAGGGAGGGAATATGGGGATATATGTATACATATAGCTGATTCACTTTGTTATACAGCAGAAACTAACACAAAATTGTAAAGCAATTATACTCCAATAAAGATATTAAAAAAAAAGTCACTTAACATTTCTAAGCGTAAGGTTATTGATGTATAAGATGAAGAGGATATTGAAATTAGACTAGTGGATTATTATGAAGATGCAATGAGACGATAAGAAAAAAATGCATGTAAATTTCAATAAAAATTGTTCTGTACATCTTAGTTGTTTTTGAGAAGAGCTCAATGATTTAGAAACATCCTTGCTTTCTAAGCCATGATTCACTTGATTGATATTTATTTCTTTTGTTGAATCTGTTGATTTCTGAGAGAAGTTATGACAGCATAGAATCACTTAAGGGGCACTTTCACATTTTAAAAAAGTTGTGTTTTAGGCCTACTATTTCACAATATGCACCTAAGAAATAATGGAAATTTACCTATAGTTATAAATAACTAAAGGATTTGCATCCATTAATTGTATACTAAATTTAGCCAAATATACTTTGTTGTGCATAACAAATGTCAAGTCAATATATTTAATAATGAAATTCTGGAAACCTGCCAATCTTGTAACTATTATATTTAGGGCATTGTTCATAGATACTTTTATTGGATCAATTGTGAAGAGAATGGGTGATGAAAAAATGACCAAAATAATTATTAGAAAATGTTCTTAAATTTTTGTGGTCAGAAAATTTTTAAGCACATAGTTGGAAAGATTTCATATTGTTTGTTAATTAAATGTGTACTTTCCTCATTCTAAAAATAATCCAAACTGGCTATAATCAGATGCTGTAATCAATGACTCATTGATTCCAACTGCCATTTGTACAGTTTCATTTGTATTTTAAAATTTCTAAATTACTTTTTATCAATTACTATTTCTGTGTACTAAATTGTGACCTAAAGCTTCATCTTTTATGGCTAATGGTAAAGAGCAATATTTAAAGAGTTATTTAAGCAAAAATGATGATGTCCAAACAAAATATTACAACTTTTTAAAATAGTTACAATAGAACCTAATAAAACCTAACACTAATAGGATAGTATATTCAGTAACAGATAAATAAAAGGAGAAATCAATTTTTAAAAAACACAGAGATCAGTAGAATTCTATCCTGATGTAATTTAAGGAGGAATTCTAGTGAGAAGAAGAGAGTTTGTATGGTCATTTCAATTTGAAAAGATTTATTCTATTCTTGGGTAGCCTGCTTATATTTTATCATTCATTCATTAAAACTGCTGAAAATATAGTGCAACTAAATTTACCCTTTTTCTATCAAGAGAAAAATCCAGAATCTCTTTTAAAAACAGCCTTATGGCCAAGACAAAACCTAGTCAGAAGTTACTTGAGTGAAATGCCAGAAAAGTCATGGACTCATAAGCAAACCCCAGGAAGTCTTTTCTAAACCTTGTGGATGAGAAGTGAACTCAGCTAGGGCAGGGTGTGGCATCCTAAATGAAGTCAGGCCTTCAGAGGAGAAGCCACTGTTCCTCCCACTTCCCTGGGAAGGGGAGGGGTGGTGGCGGTTTAAAAAGTACTTAACATAATTGTTAATAGGAATTGTTTTATGTGGCAGGCTCTTGAGATGATTTTCATTCCCTTTTCTCCCTTCCTTCCTTCTTTCCTTCTTTCTTCCTTTCTTTCTTTCCCTTTCTTTCTTTCTTCCTTTCTTTCTTTCCCTTTCTTTCTTTCTTTCTCTTTCTTTCTTTCTTTCTCCCTTTCTCTCTTTCTTTCATCTCTTTTCTTTCTTTCCCTTCCTTCCTTCCTTCTTTCCTTCCTTCCTTCCCTCCCTCCCTCCTTCCTTCCTTTCTTACTTTTCTTCCTTTCTCTTTTTCTCTCCCTCCCCCTTTCCTCCCTCTCCTTCCCTCCCTTTCTCCCTCCTTCCTTCCTTACCTCTTTTGTACATTCCAAATTTTAATATTTATAATACTTGTATAATACAAAAAATTAAGAAAAAACTTTTAAAAACATTAAGAGTTTCAGTCTTTAAATTTTCTGCTTTTAATCTTTCTTTTGGCACAAAAAGGAAAATAAGAAATGTATCTCAAGCCCCCCCAACTATGCAAAGGGATCCTTTGTGCCCTTGCTGGGGGCAGCAAGGCCCATTGCAACAATTTCCTAGTAGTGCAGGTCTGTGATATTAGCTGTCTATCTTTTGTCCTATGTTATAGGCAGAGAAGAAAGAAAGATGGCTTGTAAAACTTGTCAGGGGCTTCCCACCACTCTCAGGACAAATTCTAAGCTCCAGTGTGGCTGGAGTCTGGTGAACCAGGGCAGGATATGGAGAACATAAAAGGGGGGAGTTAGAGAAGGACTGTATGTGGGGGTGGGGTGGGGGGGAGATCTTGTAAGACCTTGCAGGTCTTTTGATGATTTTGCCTTTTACTCCCAGTGAGATAAAAAGCCGTTAGAGGGTTTCGTGCAGAAGAGTGATGCAATTCGAGAGATCATTCTGGCTGCTATATTGAGAATGGCTGGCAGAGGGGCAAGGGTGGAAGCAAGGAGATCTGTTGCGGGGTTATTGCTCTGTACAATTCAAGTAAGAGATGATGCTGGATTAGACATGGATGGAAGAAAGTGATGGTGAAAACGGGTAGGATTCTGGATACATTTTGAAGATAGAGTGCATGGGATTTACTGTAGATTAGATCTGGGACGAGAGAAGGTGCCAAGGATGACTCTAAGTTTTTTGGCCTGAGAAACCAGGGGCATGTAGTTACCATAGAGATAGAGACTGAGAGAAGTAGGTTTGTATGTGGGGCAGAGTGGAGAGGATAATAGGAGTACATCAGGAGCTTAGTTAAAGAATGCCAATTTTGAGATACCTATTAGGAATCATGATATTCTTAAGGAGGCATAAGGGGATGGGACCTAGCTCATGGGTAGAGGGATTGGACCATGATAGTTTATTCTAAGCACTTGGAGACAAGATAAAAATACAGGTACAGATACAGTAGATGGGTGGATGTGGTGGTGGGAGCTTGAGGAAGCTCTTTTCTGATTGTTCCTATTTTCTCAATGAAAGGAGAAGCAAGGTTATCTGCTGAGAATGAGCATGGGGGAGAAGGTTATTACAAACGTTTCTCTTTGAGAGAAATAAAAGATGTGAAACAGTTATCTAGGAGAATTGCAAAATGAGTGGACTATAGAAATATAGTATATGGTATTTGCATAATATTGTAGTTATGAATTTAAAGTGACTCCAGTCAGAATGGTTGTGTGTTTTTCTCCAACCTGTTCAGCTACCTGGGGCATCTGGTTCAGGGTCTCTCAAAAGGCTGTAATCAAGGTGTTGGGCAAGGCTTAATTTTCTGCTTCAAGGTCTCACTGCACTGCAATCAAGGTGTCAGCTGGGCTGCATTCTCTTCTGGAAGCTCGACTGGAGTAGAATCCACTTCCAAGCTGGCAGGTTGTTGGCAGAATTTATTTCCTCATGGCTGTAGGACTGCAAACTTCAGGGTTTTTCGTTTATTTGTATTTTTACTGGCTGGAGGCCACTCTCAGCTCCTAGAACATGTGTGAAGTTCCCTGCCATGTGGCTGTCTCCATAGGCAGTTCTCAACATAGCAGTTTGTTTCTTCAAGGCCAGTAAAAATAGTCAAAGTGAGTCTGCTAGGGCTTCCCTGGTGGCGCAGTGGTTGAGAATCTGCCTGCTAATGCAGGGGACATGGGTTCGAGCCCTGGTCTGGGAAGATCCCACATGCCACGGAGTGACTAGTCCCGTGAGCCACAGTTGCTGAGCCTGCGCGTCTGGAGCCTGTGCTCCGCAACAAGAGAGGCCGCGGTAGTGAGAGGCCCGCGCACCGCGATGAAGAGTGGCCCCCACTTGCCGCAACTAGAGAAAGCCCTCGCACAGAAACGAAGACCCAACACAGCTGTAAATAAATAAATAAATTAATTAATTAATTAAAAAAAAAAAGTGAGTCTGCTAGCAAAAAGTCTTAAATAATATAACCTAATAATTGGCGTGACATCCCGTCACTTTTGTCATATAACATAATGTATTCATGGGAATGATTATCTCATCACCTTTTCCATATTCTATTAGAAGCGAGTCATGGGTCCTGCCCACCTTCAAGGGGAGGGGATTACGCAATCCAGGAGGCAGGGATCATGGGAGTTACTTTAGAGTCTGTCTGCTGCACCATTCTAGTCCCAATACCTGATACCCAGTAAGCCAAACTTAGTAAATATTATTTTTTAAACAAAAGCTTACCAAGCTCTTATTCTGAGTCAGAAACTGCTCTAAGCACTTTAAAAATATTAATCCCCACAGCAACCCTAGTAGGTAGGTCCTATCATTATCCCCGTTTTACAGATGTGGGGATGAGGGACAGAGACATCAATTAATGCAAGGTCATTCGGCTAAGTAATTGCATAGTCAGCACTTAAACTCGTGCTCTCTGGCTTCAGAGTCCATATTCTTACCTATTACGCTAAGCGGCCAAAAACAAAGTGAATGAATAAATGAGTGCTGTTGAGAGGTACAGGAAATAATTACCCAGCAGCTCTGAGAACCAAGTAAGTTTTGAAACTGCATTTTGTAGTTCAATTTTGATGCTAAGCCAGTTGGCACTATCAGAGACTTTTATTGTGATTTTAGGTCTTTTTTTCTATTAATATTAAGCAACACAGGCCAAGTGGAGAGGTGGAGCCTGGAACAAAAAAAATGTGTGGACCTCCTTGCTGTGCCTGAGATTTCTCGGAGGTGACATGCCATTTTTATCTTTTCCTTATTTAAAGATATTACCTGGAAAATATAAAGTAAATTTCAGCTGTAGTAGATTCATAAGGAAGGAATAGGTGACTAGGAGATATCTCCAACAATAACAACTTATGCTATACCTTGGTTTGTCATTCATATTGAGTTGAGAGGCATAAGAGAACAATGACCAGATAGGTGGTGAGACAGGTTTAGAACAAAATATGTTGCAGCTCTGGTTTCAGTGCTGGCCAGATGCCATTCTAGGCTAAGTTTCTAAGGACTTTCCCCTGGGGACAGCCCCCCTGTGCTTTAGAAATATCCAGCTAAGTGGCCTCCCAAGAGGGTGCATTAAATATTTGACCCAGGACTCAGAATGATAGAGAGCCTTTTAGCTTGAAGAGAAGAAAATATACTCGAAACATTTATTATGGTGGTTGAGGTTTTTAATGACTGGATTATTTTTCCACTCATTAAATCCAGAAAAACCCTGTTATACAGTGATAGGCTTCTAATCTTGGTTCTGCTTCTTAATTATCTATTCTATCCTTCGGTAAATCACTTAACTTTAGGGGGGTTTTGTTTCCTTTTCTATTAATTAAGGGAGATGGACCAGACAATCTCTGGCTAACAGCACTGGAATGGAATTTAAAGTCCACTCTCCCACACCATAACAGCCTACTCAATTTGGAGTCCTGAGGCTGTGTATCTCTGTAATTATTACACACAGCACTCATCTACTCTCTCCCTGGTTCATTGCTTCCTGTTATTTATTTACTTCCTAGATTATAGTCAGTTTAGAGGGGCTGTACTTTGAGTAAATATATATATATATATATATATATATATATATATATATATATATATATATATAAATAACAGGGTGTATTCGTTATTTCACAATATTTCAAAACACAGCCTGAGCTACAGAAAATTTAGAGAGTGGGAGGAGTGATGAGCTATTAAGTTAAGATGACTCAAGTTCTAGGAAAATATCAACAGGAAAGTCAAAGCCCTAATTCCTCCACCACTCATCTGTTTGTCTCTTGGAAATAGTGATCTCATGAAACACTCATGCTTGGCTTCGAACCGAGCCTTGAGCTAAGCCAGACGCTCCTGGTGATCTGATGAACTGCTGGGAAATCACCTGGGTCCTTTAGATGTTCAGGGGCCTAGCTGAGGCCATCACATTCAGGACAGTGAAGGGAGGACTCCTGGTGTACGCTCACTAATACCAGCCCACTGTTTGAAAAGCCTGTGTGGATCCTCACTGGTTGTACTACAAAAGGAAGTGTGGACAGACTGGCACATATCCGATACAACTGCAGGGAAAAACAAGCAAGCAAGTAGCCTCTTTACTTGTTAAGTAACATACCTGCTTTTCTGAAATTAAAAAATATATATTCTCTTAACTGTAAAATAATTTTCACTTTAGTAAATTTAGAAAACACCCCAAAGTCACCGGAATCCCATTGTCCCTAAAAGACAAAACATAAGATCTTCTTTGGTATACACTTCTGAATTTTTGAACGTGTCTGATAATAGCCCATTTAAAACACCTTTCTTGGAATCCCAACATGATTCTGTATTTTTAATAGAGGACCACTCCATTTCCCTTATTTTCTTTATTTTTCTTTCCTTCTCTTGTTTATTCACCTAACACTTATTGAATAATTGCTGTGTGCTAGGTCCTTTCTCTTTTAATTCTCTTTCCGACTTTGTAAGATATATTGCATGTACTGTTATCTCTATTTTGTAGATAAGGAAACGGAAGTTCAGTGAATTAGGGTGATTTTTCCTAATCTCACAGCCTCTATCTACCTATTATCTATCTAATCTATCTTACCTATCTATCTAACTGATGAAAGTATTATCTTTTTTTTTTTTTTAAAGCCTAGGTGGGATCATACGTACTACCCAAAATACATACCCTTTGGTAAATATTCCCTTTTCGATGCTTCTGATTTCACAGTTTATTTAGTACCAACCCTACTAGATCTCTTGCTAAGTTCTCTGAGTACAAATTCCTTGGTTTCTTTTGCTAAGGAGGCATCAGGCGTTGCCAGTGTGAAAACAAATAACTGGCTCATAGAAGCCTCATTATTAAGGCTGAGGATCAAGGGGTGGCGTTCTTGAAGAGTGAGGCTTCTCATCTCCTGGTTCTCTCTCAAACCCTATTGGCCTATCCTTTTAAGAAATTTCTTTATTTTATTCTCTCCCTCCTCTGAGCTCTGAAATCCT
Source organism: Balaenoptera physalus (assembly GCF_965194825.1). Lineage (NCBI taxonomy): Eukaryota > Metazoa > Chordata > Mammalia > Artiodactyla > Balaenopteridae > Balaenoptera > Balaenoptera physalus. The sequence continues at coordinate 77,209,730 of NC_138882.1, read as the reverse complement.
TCATTTGTGCATTCACTGTGGCACTTATGGCCCCTTGGCTTGAAAAAGGAACATCTCCCCCATGTTTATATATTCCCTGGGGACCCAGACCCTAGCTTTTGATCCCCTGTGGCATCTATCACGAGGACTGGCACAGAACAACCCAGTAAACATATTTTGAGAAAACATCTATTTGTTCTTGATTGAATACTGAAAAATGTGCCAGTTTGTTCTTAAGAGAATAGTTCAAGCTCAGGGACATCCATATAAACATCCAGGGATTCCAGGCCATTCCCCACTCTGCACAACACGTTTCCATACTCCTCATCTAAGCCTCACTGTTTTCAACTGGAAGGTTGAGAATTAGAGAAAAACACTCTCCTAGCATTATTCCTGTCCTAAGGGAGCACAGCTGTCACCCAAAACAGCACTGTGTGGCATTTACAGCTTCCCAGGTGATGAGGCTTTCTGACCCGGTGATTGAGGGCATGTGACAGGGGACAGGCAAATGATTCTGTTGACTCTCACACCCTCTGTCCTTTCCTCCAGAGCTGTGTGCTCCGTGGGTTAAAGATTTTCTTTTTTTGTTTGGACTGATAGTGAAGAACTCCACCATTAGTTGTATTCTAATTTTTTGAACTTTAAAAATATTATATAATTTCAACCTTACAGAGAAATTGTCGAGCAGTATAAAGAAGTTCCATATACCCGTTACCCAAATTCACTAATTGCTAGCATTTTCCCCCAGATATGCATTTCTATCACATATACACACATATGTATGCCAATTTCTGTACTGGGATTAATAATCATGAGTTCATGCTAACTTCAATTCGAATCTGCACTAAAGCGGTAATTCTAGCCTCTCTGCCTTTCCATATGTGTAATGTTCTTCTCCAGAAGTAACTTCTCTCTCATTATCTTCAATATATTTAGTCATTTGCTCACCTCCACGAAACAAACAAAATAGTTTCAGAATTGCTAACCCACACCACTGTGAAAAGCCAACCTACTAACTAGAGTTTAACACTTGTTTACAATTCATTTTGTCTTTAGATTGAGGGTAGAAAGTTAAAATACTGTGCCCACAGGTATATTCATATGTCAAAAATCACCAAATTGTCCGTTTTAAATATCTGTAGTTTATTTTAAGTCAACCTCAATAAAGCTGTGAAAAAATACTGTCTTCAAAAGTTACTTGGGTTAATTCCCCCAAGGAACCTTCTTAAAAAGTTATGTTATTTAAGATACCATTAGGTTGATTTGTTTGTTTGGTTTCTGTTTCAGGGTTCAACCTCCCTCTTTGTTATTTTTATTTCATTTTTTGAATATGTAAAGCATTAACAGGGCTCCAAAAGTCAAAACTATACAGAAAGTTGTATTTAGAAAAGTGCGACTTACCTCCCCATTCCTCCACTTGATTCCTACCCAGCCCCTGCAGGTAACTAATCTTATTGGTTTCTGGTTTGTCTTTCCTGCTTTGTTTTCTTTCCAAAAATAAGCAGATGTGTGTACATTTTCTTATTTCCCCTTCTTTCATTATGTATACTTGTTTGCACTTTGCTTTTTTTCCCACATACCAATGTCCTGAAAGTCACCCCTTTTCAGTTCCTATCGGTCTCTCTCTCTTTTTGTTTTTTGTAGTATTCCATGTAGCTATGTAGTATTCCATGTTTTCTTCTACTACCTGTATGATTTCATACTTTACTCTTAGATCTCTGATGTGTTTGGAGTTTATTCTTATGAATGGTGTGAAGTATGGATCTAGTTTCATCTTTTTCCAAGTGGCTACCTAGTTGTCCCATTTACTCAAAAGTCCAGTGGTTTGAGATGCCACCTTTATGATATAGTACTTGGGCCTATTTTGGACTGTCTAGTCTATTCCATTTGACTATCTATTCACAATTGTTCACATCTATTCACAATCTACCACATTGTTTTAATTATAGAGGTTTCATAGAATATTTTATTATCTGGTAGGTAGGCTTCTTATTGTAGTTTTTTTTTTTTTCTTCAGTGTTTTCCTAGTTATCCTTTCATGTTTCTTTTTCCATGAGCACTTTGGTATCAGCTTGTCTATTTTATACATTTATAATCTAACATGGAGTGTAATTTATACATTAACAAGGGCTGTTTTACCTTTTATCAAGTATCTTTGTGGCTTTTGTGTAGGAATGTTTTACAGCTTTCTTTATACAGGTTTTGCACATTTTGTGTTACATTTAATTTCTTTTGTTATTGTAAATGGGATTTTCCTCTTTTATCATGTCTGCTAACTAGTTGTTTGTGTATATGAAAATGATTGACTTCCATCTGTTCATTTTATAGACTTACTGAAATCTTTTATGATTTAGTCTTATCATTGATTCTCATAGTTTGAGTTAATCTTATTGATTTTCTAGAGTTTTCCAGGTACTCTTATGTCATTTGAAATTCAAGGTAGTTCTGCTTATTCTTTTCTAATTCTTAAGTTTCTTACAATTCCTAATTGCATTAGAAGAGATCTTCAGTGTAATGTTAAATAATCATGGATAGTGACATTCCTTCCCTTCTCGGCCATTATTTTTTATTTTTTAATTTAATTTTATTTATTTTTTGCCACCCCACGTGGCATGCGGGGTCTTATAGTTCCCCAACCAGGGATCGAACCCACACCCCCTGCAGTGGAAGCATGAAGTCTTAACCACTGGACTGCCAGGGAAGCCACTGCCGTTAGTTTTTAAAAGACTATGTATATAAAAAATATTTTAAAAGACAGAAACAACTCTTTAGGTAAGATGTTTCTGAATATTTATCTGGTAAGATGAGATTATGGCCCTTTTTATGCTTAGAAACTAGAAAAAAAATTTTTAGCACAAAGGGTAAAAGTAAAAATTTGATTTTATAATAGTTCGTTGAAAACACTTGTGTTGGGCTCAGTTCTTCCTTTTTTCTTTAATGAACTCTTTAATAGTGATTTTTCTCTTTATTCATTCATTCATCTAAGATTTATAGAATGCCTATAATACTCCAGACACTATTACAGAGTCTTTATCTTTTAATTTTTACTACACCCATGTGAGTTAGGTATTACCCTTATTTTATAAAGGAAGAAATCAGGGTTGAACTGTGATTTTGAATCTGTTCTCCTAGGTCAAATTTTTCTAAATTCTCATATATTTCTTCCTCAAGGAGTAGAAATGTAGATGAGTGACATTTAGTATATTTTTAGAAAGCAATTGTCTTACATTCTCTTCCCTTCTTTAAAGGTCACAAAGCTGTATTATTGTGGGGAGGCTTCTAGGTCTCTTCAAGTGGGACCTCAGCAACATTAATGGGAGTAATTTTGTTTTTAGTTATCATGAAAGGTTTGAGAGAAATGTTCTTTATAGTATCAGGGATCCAAACAACAAAAGATTTTCCAGATGATGGTAAGTATATCAAGGTACCCAGGACCTAGAACAGTGCCTAACATAGCATAAGCACTCACATAAAAACAATTACAATTTATTATTTACTCTGTTCTACATTCTGTTCTTGTATTGACTGGTTTAATCCTCACAGCACCCCTAAGGGGCATATTTATTATTGTCTGTATTTTATAGATGAGAAAACTGATGTAGAAAAGTTAACTTGCCAAAGATTCCAAGCAATAAAGAAGCTGGAATTCTGCAGATCTCATGTTCATAACCACTACAACTATAAATCTTTCAAACAAATGGATGACATTCTGTGATCATGAAAGATAGTGTTCAGCCTCCTGAATGTATAACTACCAGCATTACTCATCCAGGGTAAATTTTTCTGTTACTTAATGCAGTGGATGATTTTGAAATTGATAAAGAAAATTAAAAGGCTTTTGCAGTCAAGAAGGTAGAAGAAAGGCACCGAGATGCCTGAATTTCTTTGTCAGGTATTTTGTTAAATCTAGATGTTTTGGTATTTCAACATTCTGGACTTCTTGCAGAAACTGTGCCAAGTGCCACGCGTAAACACAGCTTTTAAAGGCACAGTGCCGAGCATATAATCGCATGTGCACATCCGCACAAGGTTATATGGTATACAGGCAATTATAAACAGTCGCACAGCAACGGCCTTGGAGGTCAACCAGTCCAACGACCCTTTTCGTGTCATATACTGAGGCCCAGGGAGGTTAAGACCACAGTCACACAAAGCTGGCATCGGGCTCAGTCTCTATGGCGCGCGCTTTTCATTTTCTCAGGTTACCTAATACATTTGCTTGCATTTCCTCTCTTGGTTTTTTTTTTTTTTTTTTTTTTTTTTTGGTGCCCATTTGTGCAAAGGTAAATGGGTCTGGCTTCACGTGCTTGCGACCCCAAACACCATAAAACAGAAAGTCAGGGCCCTGACTACCTGGCCAACTTGAGACGAAATAGTAGCGCAAGATCAGAGGGCGCGCCAGGCCCGCCCCTGGGGTTCTGCGCTGAGACGTCGGCTGCCGAGCTTTCGCAACCCTCCGTCTGGGTGGTCGGACATACGCCACCCGGATGACACAGCTCCCAGTCCAGCTCCACGGTCCGTTTTGGGAAAAGGGGGGGCGCCCCGAGCCTTGGGGCCACAGGGAAGACTAGGAACCGCAGGAGGGCACCTCGAGGAACAACACAGTGACGTCAGGGATCTTAGGGCCTAGCCATGGTACCTCCGCTGGGCTCGGAACTCGCCCCACCCAGCGAACGCAAAGGACACCCCTCCCAGCCGCGAGGACGCTGGGGGGCGGGGCCACCTACTGACAGGACCCTCGCGCCATCCCCATTGGACTGGAGAATGAGTGACGCGAGAGGCCCCGCCCCTCCCCGCCCCGCTCCTTCGCGGCGGTCCTCTCCGCGCCGGCCTCGTTGCTTGCGCTCTGGGCGCTGACGTGTCTGGGCGGGTGATTGCGACTCCTCCCCGCGCGGGCAGCCACTCGTCGCGGCGACGGAGGGGCGGGGTGGCCGGGGCCGGCGCTCCCCCTGGCCCCAGCTCCCGGCCCGCCCCGCCGCCCCGGCCCCCTGGATGAGGGTATATATTTGGAGCGGGCGCTGGACGCCGATGAGTGGCCGCGCCGAAGGAGCCGGAGCTGGGCGGAGCTGTGGTCGCGCCGAGAGAGGTGAGGGGCTCCCAGCTCAGTCGCTGTCTACTCTTGCCACCCTGGAGGAGACGGCGGGACTCGGGACCCGGGGCGGGTGGGGGCCTGGTGCCGCCACGCACACGCTTCCATGGCCACGCTCGCGACGTGGACACGCGGCGCACGTACGTGCAAAGAGCCAGCAACCTGGCACACGCCGAGGAGCGCGCTGCCTATCCACACTGCTACCGTGTGGCCCGCAGCGCTTCTCAGCCTCGGCGACCCCGCTGGGAGCGCTGGCATGAGGGCGCCGCACATGGGCAGTGTCTGGAATCAGGGGTTTGTCAAGCGGTTGGGAGTGGAGCCTCGCCTGGACCTGGGATGGGGGCCTTGAGGTTCTCAGGCTAGGGCCTTGTGGACAGTTATGCCAAGCTTGGGGGGCCTACAGTGGGGACAAGTCGTTGGAACTGTGCGGTGGCAGTGAGTTGGGGTGTCCTGAGTATATGAGGAAAAGACTCTGAAAGCGTTGATGGTAAGGATTGGAGATACTTGTGGGGGCCATGAGAGTGGGACAAAACCTACTTGACACTTTCGTTTTGTTTTAGTACTGGTGATGGAAGAGGGTTGAAATTTCTGGCTTTCCCCTGGCTTGGCCAAGCAGAAACATGGGATTGGAGGGTTCAGAGCACACATGTGCTGTATGGCTTCCCGAAGATTTTATGAAGTTTGGCCTGACCCTATGCTATATTTATTTGTACATGGCTTATGAAATCTGAAATCAGGGAATAGTGATTATGATAATGTGCGTATGTTATTATGTAGTGCCTTTAGTTTAAGGGCTTCCTGGTGAAATTAACTAGGTGTGGACCGAAGGCAGTTTCTGTTCCTTCACTGTTATTGAGTTGGCTCACTTAGCTTGGGCTAAAAAATAAAAAAGACTTAATAGGCTATGCTGTGAAGCATTTAAAGGATTCAATGGTTATGGCTCCTCCCCATGACTATTTTTCAAACGCTCTAAGAGATTACTTATCAATTTGGGGGACATAATATAGCCGCAGAGATAGAGGTAGGAAGGAGACCAGAAAAGGAGGGGGAAATACTAGATATCTTTTAAACTGGAATTTAAATTCTAATAAAGTTATATGTGATAATGGTGGGCTACTGCCAAATATGTCATTGTTTTAATGCAGATGCATTGCTGTGGGCATGTAGCAAGTTCTGTCATAATTTCTAGATCTTCAACTTTTTCAGACTTTGGTTGTCAAAGTAAAAATCCTTGTCTAATTCTCTTATTCACTACTGCTTACCATTACACACACGCACACACCTCTTATCAGAATTAATGGAGAAAATAATACTATTTTTGTGGCATGGAGGTGGTTATATCTGGTTCATCCTGTAAAGTTCCTCTCCTACTTGTCCGGTACATTTTCTTCCTTTCTCCATTCTGTTGGCTTATGAACTCAGTTTTGCAAAGTGAGTCAGGTATAAGAAAATCAACTGTGTCTGTGTATCTGAAGAAAGTACAAATCACCTGTTTCTCTTTCTCTTGCCACCCCTCTCTTTTACACACATACACACATGCACATACACATGCACGTGGAGATAACAGAGTCTTTCTCCTGAGAGTCAGTATAGCATGATAGTTAAGGGCATGAATTTAGGAGTCAGGCTGTCAGGGTTTGAATCCTAGCTCTGTCACCTTACTGGTTTTGGACCTTGAGCAAGTTATCTCTGTGGCTCAATTTCTTCCTCTGTAAAGTAATCCCAGTAACAGTACCTTAGAGTTGTTTTGAGGATTAACAGCTATCTATAAAGCATTAAGAATCGTGCTGCCATATATATGTTAGTGTTCATTGTTATTGCCCCTTCAAGGGACCCACAGATGTAGGTTCTCTTAACCTGAGTTTGTAAATGGTGTTTGATGTTTAATAGTCCTCATGAGGTAGAGAGTATTATTAATCCCACTTTACAGGTGAGGAAACGGCATAGGGAAATGAAGTAATTCAGCTGAACTCCAGAAGTTTGCTCTTGTATATTGCCTTTTACTATTCTTACAGGAGAAGATACTTGCTTTTTCTTTGGTACCTACTTTTCCTCTGTCCTTTATATCTAAGCTAAGCAATTGTAATGCAGTGATGATTCTTTACAGTGTGTCTCAAATTTATCCCTTTCACTCTTATTTCCTCTGCAACAAATCTGGTCGCTCTTTGGTTTTTCACACCTGCAATTGTCTTTTAACTTGTTTTCCTGCTTCTAGTTGTCCCTCCTTACAGTCTGTTTTGTGCCATGCTTTTTTCTCTCATCTCTCTAAAGCATGGTTGAACAGCCCTGTTTAGTAATCTGTGTTGGCTTCCTGTTACCTACTGTGTTTGGTCTAAATTCCTTTGCTTAGTTTTCAAGGCTCTTCATGGGTTAGCCCTAACCTACATCATTTCCCATCATTCTACATAAAACTTCAACTTTCTTACTGCTTCCATCCTACACATGTTTACTTATCACGGCCACCAGGCTCTGCTTGTTTCCTAATCTTGTCTATATAATCTGTTCAACCCTTGAGGCACAGCTAGATCATACTTCCTTTGTGAACTCTTTCTGGACAACGCCTGTCTTCTCTTGCATTTATCTGTATTAGCTGAGTAGATTAAATATTTCCTCATTCTCTTATTTTTTATTACTATTAACATTTGGCTGGATTATCATGGAGTGCTCTTAAAAAGCATCGCCTTATCACTTGATTGTTATGTGTGTATTGCTTGTCTTTTAGGGCTCAATTCTTTTCTTTTTAATTTAATTTAGTTTATTTTTTATACAGCAGGTTCTGCTTAGTTATCTATTTTTTACATATTAGTGTATATATGTCAGTCCCAATCTCCCAATTCATCCCACCACCACCCCACCCCTCTGCCACTTTCCCCCCTTGGTGTCCATACATTTGTTCTCTACATCTGTGTCTATATTTCTGCCATGCAAACTGGTTCATACATTTTTCTGGATTCCACATATATGCGTTAATATACGATATTTGTTTTTCTCTTTCTGACTTACTTCACTCTGTATGACAGTCACTAGATCCATCCACGTCTCTAGAAATGACCCACTTTCGTTCCTTTTTATGGCTGAGTAATACTCCATTGTATATATGTACCAAATCTTCTTTATCCATTCGTCTGGCAATGGGCATTTAGGTTGCTTTCATGACCTGGCTATTGTAAATAGTGCTGCAGTGAACATTGGGGTGCATGTGTCTTTTTGAATTATGGTTTTCTCTGGGTATATGCCCAGTAGTGGGATTGCTGGATCATATGGTAATTCTATTTTTAGTTTTTTAAGGAACCTCCATACTGTTCTCCATAGTGGCTGTATCAATTTACATTCCCACCAACAGTGTATGAGGGTTCCCTTTTCTCCACACCCTCTCCAGCATTTGTTGTTTGTAGATTTTCTGATGATGCCCATTCTAACTGGTGTGAGGTGATACCTCATTGTAGTTTTGATTTGCATTTCTCTAATAATTAGTGATGTTGAGCAGCTATTCATGTGCTTCTTGGCCATCTGTATATCTTCTTTGGAGAAATGTCTATTTAAGTCTTCTGCCCATTTTTGGATTGGGGTGTTTGTTTCTTTAATATTGAGCTGAATGAGCTCTTTATATATTTTGGAGATTAATCCTTTGTCCATTGATTCGTTTGCAAATATTTTCTCCCATTCTGAGGGTTGTCTTTTCGTCTTGTTTATGGTTTCCTTTGCTGTGCAAAAGCTTTGAAGTTTCATTAGGTCCCATTTGTTTATTTTTGTTTTTATTTCCATTACTCTAGGAGGTGGATCAAAAAAGATCTTGCTATGATTTATGTCAAAGAGTGTTCTTCCTATGTTTTCCTCTAAGAGTTTTATAGTGTCCAGTCTTATATTTAGGTCTCTAATCCATTTTGAGTTTATTTTTGTGTATGGTGTTAGGGAGTATTCTAATTTCATTCTTTTACATGTAGCTGTCCAGTTTTCCCAGCACCACTTATTGAAGAGACTGTCTTTTCTCCATTGTATATCTTTGCCTCCTTTGTCATAGATTAGTTGACCATAGGTGCGTGGGTTTATCTCTGGGCTTTCTATCTTGTTCCATTGATCTATGTTTCTGTTTTTGTGCCAGTACCATATTGTCTTGATTACTGTAGCTTTGTAGTATAGTCTGAAGTCAGGGAGTCTGATTCCTCCAGCTCCGTTTTTTTCCCTCAAGACTGCTTTGGCTATTCGGGGTGTTTTGTGTCTCCATACAAATTTTAAGATGATTTGTTCTAGTTCCATAAAAAATGCCATTGGTAATTTGATAGGGATTACATTGAATCTGTAGATTGCTTTGGGTAGTATAGTCATTTTCACAATACTGATTCTTCCAATCCAAGAACGTGGTATATCTCTCCATCTGGTGGTATCATCTTTAATTTCTTTCATCAGCATCTTATAGTTTTCTGCATGCAGGTCTTTTGTCTCCCTATGTAGGTTTATTCCTAGGTATTTTATTCTTTTTGTTGCAGTGGTAAATGGGAGTGTTTCCTTAATTTCTCTTTCAGATTTTTCATCATTACTGCATAGGAATGCAAGAGACTTCTGTGCATTAATTTTGTATCCTGCAACTTTACCAAATTCATTGATTAGCTCTAGTAGTTTTATGGTGGCATTTTTAGGATTCTCTATGTATAGTATCATGTCATCTGCAAACAGTGACAGTTTTACTTCTTCTTTTCCAATTTGTATTCCTTTTATTTCTTTTTCTTCTCTGATTGCGGTGGCTAGGACTTGCAAAACTATGTTGAATAATAGTGTTGAGAGTGGACATCCTTGTCTCGTTCCTGATCTTAGAGGAAATGCTTTCAGTTTTTCACCATTGAGAATGATGTTTGCTGTGGGTTTGTCGTATATGGCCTTTATTATGTTGAGGTAGGTTCCCTCTGTGCCCATTTTCTGGAGAGTTTTTATCATAAATGGGTGTTGAATTTTGTCAAAAGCTTTTTCTGCATCTATTGAGATGATCATATGGTTTTTATTCTTCAGTTTGTTAATATGGTGTATCACATTGATTGATTTGCGTGTATTGAAGAATCCTTGCATCCCTGGGATAAATCCCACTTGATCATGGTATATGATCCTTTTAATGTGTTGTTGGATTCTGTTTGCTAGTATTTTGTTGAGGATTTTTGCATCTATATTCATCAGTGATATTGGTCTGTAATTTTCTTGTTTTGTAATATCTTTGTCTGGTTTTGGTATCAGGGTGATGGTGGCCTCATAGAATGAGTTTGGGAGTGTTCCACCCTCTGCAATTTTTTGGAAGAGTTTGAGAAGGATGAGTGTTAGCTCTTCTCTAAATGTTTGAAAGAATTCACCTGTGAAGCCATCTGGTCCTGGACTTTTGTTTGTTGGAAGATTTTTAATCACAGTTTCAATTTCATTACTTGTGATTGGTCTGTTCATATTTTCTGTTTCTTCCTGGTTCAGTCTTGGAAGGTTATACCTTTCCAAGAATTTGTCCATTTCTTCCAGGTTGTCCATTTTATTGGCATAGAGTTGCTTGTAGTAGTCTCTTAGGATGCTTTGTATTTCTGCAGTGTCTGTTGTAACTTCTCCTTTTTCATTTCTAATTTTATTGATTTGAGTCCTCTCTCTCTTTTTCTTGATGAGTCTGGCTAATGGTTTATCAATTTTGTTTATCTTCTCAAAGAACCAGCTTTTAGTTTTATTGATCTTTGCTATTGCTTTCTTTGTTTCTATTTCATTTATTTCTGCTCTGATCTTTATGATTCCTTTCCCTCTGTTAACTTTGGGTTTTGTTTGTTCTTCTTTCTCTAGTTCCTTTAGGTGTAAGGTTAGATTGTTTACTTGAAATTTTTCTTGTTTCTTGAGGTAGACTTGGATAGCTATAAACTTCCCTCTTAGAACTGCTTTTGCGGCATCCCATAGGTTTTGGATCGTCGTGTTTTCATTGTCATTTGTCTCTAGGTATTTTTTGATTTCCTCTTTGATTTCTTCAGTGATCTCTTGGTTATTTAGTAATGTTTTGTTTAGCCTCCATGTGTTTTGTGTTTTTTACGTTTTTTTCCCTGTAATTCATTTCTAATCTCATAGCGTTGTGTTCAGAAAAGATGCTTGATATGATTTCAATTTTCTTAAATTTACTGAGGCTTGATTTGTGACCCAAGATGTGATCTATCCTGGAGAATGTTCCGTGCGCACTTGAGAAGAAAGTTTAATCTGTTGTTTTTGGATGGAATGTCCTATAAATATCAATTAAATCTGTCTGGTCTATTGTGTCGTTTAAAGTTTCTGTTTCCTTATTTATTTTCATTTTGGATGATCTGTCCATTGGTGTAAGTGAGGTGTTAAAGTCCCCCACTATTATTGTGTTACTGTCGATTTCCTCTTTTTTTTTATTTTTTTAAATTTTTTGGCTGTGTTGGGTCTTCGTTTCTGTGAGAGGGCTTTCTCGAGTTGCGGCAAGCAGGGGCCACTCTTCATCGTGGTGCACGGGCCTCTCACTGTTGCGGCCTCTCTTGTTGCGGAGCACAAGCTCCAGACGCGCAGGCTCAGTAGTTGTGGCTCACGGGCCCAGTTGCTCCGCGGCATGTGGGATCTTCCCAGACCAGGGCTCGAACCCGTGGCCCCTGCATTGGCAGGTGGACTCTCAACCACTGCACCACCAGGGAAGCCCCCGATTTCCTCTTTTATAGCTGTTAGCAGTTGCCTTATATACTGAGGTGCTCCTATGTTGGGTGCATATATATACTTGTTATATCTTCTTCTTGGATTGATCCCTTGATCATACGTAGTGTCCTTCCTTGTCTCTTGTAACAGTCTTTATTTTAAAGTCTATTTTATCTGATATGAGTACTGCTACTCCAGCTTTCCTTTGATTTCCATTTGCATGGAATATCTTTTTCCATCCCCTCACTTTCAGTCTGTATGTGTCCCTAGGTCTGAAGTGGGTCTCTTGTAGACAGCATATATATGGGTCTTGTTTTTGTATCCATTCAGTGAGCCTGTGTCTTTTGGTTGGAGCATTTAATCCATTCACGTTTAAGGTAATTATCAATATGTATGTTCCTATTACCATTTTCTTAATTGTTATGGGTTTGTTTTTGTAGGTCCTTTTCTATTCATGTGTTTCCCACTTAGAGAAGTTTCTTTAGCATTTGTTGAAGAGGTGGTTTGGTGGTGCTGAATTCTCTTAGCTTTTGCTTGTCTGTAAAGCTTTTGATTTCTCCATTGAATCTGAATGAGATCCTTTCCCGGTAGAGTAATCTTGGTTGTAGGTTCTTCCCTTTCATCACTTTAAATATATCGTGCCACTCCTTTCTGGCTTGTAGAGTTTCTGCTGAGAAATCAGCTGTTAACCATATGGGAGTCCCCTTGTATGTTATTTGGCATTTTACCCTTGTTGCTTTCAATAATTTTTCTTTGTCTTTAATTTTTGTCAATTTGATTCATATGTGTCTTGGCATGTTTCTCCTTGTGTTTATCCTGCCTGGGATTCTCTGTGCTTCCTGGACTTGTGGCTATTTCCTTTCCCATGTTAGGCAAGTTTTCTACTATAATTTCTTCAAATATTTTCTTGGGTCCTTTCTCTGTCTGTTCTCTTTCTGGGACCCCTATAATGCAAATGTTGTTGTGTTTAATGTTGTCCCAGAGGTCTCTTAGGCTGTCTTCATTTCTTTTCATTCTTCTGTTCGCAGCAGTGAATTCCACCATTTTGTCTTCCAGGTCACTTATCCGTTCTTCCTCAGTTATACTGCTATTGATTCCTTTTAGTGTATTTTTCATTTCAGTTATTGTATTTTTCATCTCTGTTTGTTTGTTCTTTAATTCTTCTAGGTGTTTGTTCTTTAATTCTTCTAGGCCTTTGTTAAACATTTCTTGCATCTTCTCGATCTTTGCCTCCATTCTTTTTCCGAGGTCCTGTATCATCAACACTATCATTATTCTGAATTCTTTTTCTGGAAGGTTGCCTATCTCCACTTCATTTAGTTGTTTTTCTGGGGTCTTATCTTGTTTCTTCATCTGGTACAAAGTCCTCTGCCTTTTCATTTTGTCTATCTTTCTGTAAATGTGGTTTTCCTTCCACAGGCTGCAGAATTGTAGTTCTTCTTGCTTCTGCTGTCTGCCCTCTGGTGGATGAGGCTATCTAAGAGGCTTATGCAAGCTTCCTGATGGGAGGGACTGGTGGTGGGTAGAGCTGGGTGTTGCTCTGGTAGGCAGAGCTCAGTAAAACTTTAATCCACTTGTCTGCTGATGGGTGGGGCTGGATTCCCTCCCTGTTGGTTGTTTGGCCTGAGAAGACCCAGCACTGGAGCCTACCAGTGGACCTCTTCGGTGGGGCTAATGGTGGACTCTGGGAGGGCTCACGCCAAGGAGCACTCCTCAGAACTTCCGCTCCCAGTGTCCTTGTCCCCGTGGTGAGTCACAGCCACTCCCCCATCTCTGCAGTAGACCCTCCAACACTAGCAGGTAGGTCCAGTTCAGTCTCCTGTGGGCTCACCGCTCTCTGCCCTAGGTCCTAATGTGCACAGTACTTTGTATGTGCCCTCCAAGAGTGGAGTCTCCACTTCCCCCAATCCTGTCAAAGTTCCGCAATCAAATCCCACCAGCCTTCAACGTCTGATTCTCTAGGAATTCCTCCTCCTCTTGCCAACCCGCAGGTTGGGAAGCCTGATGTGGGGCTCAGAGCCTTCACTCCATTGGGTGGACTTCTGTGGTATAAGTGTTCTCCAGTTTGTGAGTCACCCACCCAGCGGCCATGGGATTTGATTTTATTGTGATTGCGCCCCTCCTACCATCTCACTGTGGTTTCTCCCCTGTCCTTGGATGTGAGGCATCTTTTTTGGTGAGGTCCAGTGTCCTCCTGTCGATGATTGTTCAACAGTTGTGATTCTGGTGCTCTCGCAAGAGGGAGTGAGCGCACCTTCTTCTATTCCACCATCTTGAACCAATCTCCTATGGCTCAATTCTTAGTAAAGACAGTGGACATATTTTATTGCTTCTTTGTGGAAGTTGCTCTTGAAATAAAATGTATTTTTTATAATTATAGTGTTCCTGTCTTCTTGATATTGTTGTATTCTGAATTCTGTGTTTCTGTCCTTAGAGATAAAAGGAGAAGGTTGAAATATTAAACAGTCAAGTGTTCTTTCAGTTAGTAGCTTAGTGGTCAGAGGAGTAGTATAGAGGCAACTAGAGCCCTGGGATCAGACTGTCTGCATTCACACCCTAGCTCCACCAGTCAGCCGGGTTGCTTTGCCTCTCTGTGTCTCATTCTCCTCAACTGTAAAGTGATGATAATAATAGTATTTATGTCATAGAGCTGTTGAAAATTACATGAGACCATGTAGGTAAAGTACTTGGTGCAGTGCCTGGTATATAAGAATTATTAGTATTGTCTTACAAGTTTGATCTCTTATGAATATGATCATGATGGAAAGGCAGAATTTCTTTAACATCAAGGGTTTTTAAAATTTTTTTTATTTTTAATTTTATTAAAAAAATTTTTTTTTGCCACACTATGGAGCTTGCAGGATCTTACTTCCCTGACCAGGGATTGAACCCGGGCCCTGGCAGTGAAAGCACTGAATCCTAACCATTGGACCACCAGGGAACTCCCAAGATTTTTTTTTTTTTTTTTAATGTACTTATTTTTAGTAGGAAAAATCTCCTCAGGTTTTGAGGTTGGACTTTGACCTGGTATTCATTTCCTTTCTCTTTCAGGTTTACAGGTACAGAAATTACACCCCAGTTATCACAGAACTTGGCTACCAGAGCATTATGAATGTTAATGACCTCAAACTCAGGTTGTCCAAAGCTGGGCAAGAACACCTATTGCAATTCTGGAATGAGCTGGAAGAAGCCCAACAGGTAGAACTTTTCGCAGAGCTCCAGGCCATGAACTTTGAGGAGCTTAACTTCTTTTTCCAAAAGGCCATTGAAGGATTTAACCATTCTTCCCAGCCAGAGAAAGTGGATGCACGGATGGAACCTGTCCCTCGAGAGGTGTTGGGCAGTGCTACCAGGGATCAAGATCAGCTGCAAGCCTGGGAAAGTGAAGGTACTGAGCATGGGAAGATTTGCTCTAAGACTTATTATGAGATGTACTAAAACCATTAAAGTAACAATATTTTCACTTCCTTAAGACCTTAAACCAGGTGACTGATCTGAGAGTGACAGATTGTGTGGCCAAGAGGCCGCAGTGGCTCCTGTTGCCCGTCTCTCCATTCTCTTTTCATTTCTGGTGCCTGATTCAAGGCTCTTCTCATTCAAGTCATAATTTGCCTCTAGTCTCTTTCCTTTCTCAGAGTCCATACTTCTGTTAGATTTCCCTTCCTGAAGCACAAGCTGAATGTTTCAGTTTATGCTAGCTTACTCCAAAACCCTTCCCTAACATGGCCCTATCCAATCTTGTCTCTTATGTCTCTCTCCACTCCTACTGCCCCACACCTTTCAGCTGGACCCTGTAATTCACCTTTCTCTGAACATTCTAGTATGCCTTCCCTGCCTTTGCTCATGCTTGTCCTTAGCTGGGTCTGGCCTTTGCCCCTTCTCCGTGTAGCTGGATCACCTTGTGACGCCACCCATCTCCTGGAGCTGTGCAGTGAGGTGGCTCTGCCACTTGGGGAACTTGCACTCATTCTCCAAGGTTCACCATGCATACTCTTTGATCTGTCACCTTTTTTTCAGTGTCCCAGGATGAAATTATTTGTCCATGCTCTTCTTTCATTTTTCCTTATAATAAGGGTTGTTTATGTCTATCTTTGTCATTACATTGTAAACTTTTAAAGAGCAGCCCATGTCCTAGTTGTCTATGTATGTCACATGGCATTTAGAGCAGTGTTTTGCAGTTATATGTTGGTCGATAAATGTTGGTTGAATTTCCCCAATGCTTCTTCCTCTAAAGCATATCATAAAATCTGTCCCCATAACTAGTACTAATGAGTGCTTTTGAAAATGGGAAAATAGCTAAAATTTAGCTTTTTTTGGTAGGGTTAAGAACTGTGGTTTTTATAATCTACTACTCCTCCCTAAGTAAAAGTGACTAAATACTGCAGGCCCTTGAGTGTTTGTACATGCTTCTTGTCAAATCTGGACCTCATTTCCTCAGCTGTAGAATGAACAGATTGGACTAATACTTTTTCCTTTTAAAAAAAAACATTACTTTATCACAAAAATAATATCAAAGTAACAGAAATACTGTAGAGAAATTGCCCATAACCTCATCAAATCTATGTTTTTATTTGTCCACGTTGCCACCTAGTACTTAATTATATACATATTTACTTTTATAGATGTGATTTATGGTCTATATTCGCACCACACTATGGCTATTTTTATTGTCTTTGGCTTTTTGGCACTCCCTGCAACCCGCCAAAAAAGAAACATAACTGCCATTATCAACCTTCTTCTCTGCCAGTATCTTCATGTCTTTCTCTGGGCTTACAAATCTACTGTTTTTCAAACTGTTCCAAAGACCTCTAGGGTTTTGACTGCTGCTGAAACTGTGGAGAGGGGGGAACAGATACTAAACAGGTAGGTCTCCAGCCCCTTCATCTCCCCACTCCAGGAGCAGTTCTACTTTGACCTCTTTTTATGTGTTCGATACATAAACAAATAAACCTCTTTACATGAGGTTTTACTTAAAACGGGTTGAAGATTAAAAACATTGAAAATAATTGGATGATCTTCAAGGAGGGCCCTTTTCTATTTAAAATGCTTGGTAGTGGCTAACCTCGCTTCTTACTTAGAACAGGGCTCTGCCACTAAGATGTGAGAGAGTGACTTCCAGATGGATCCTTCTGAATGGAGGACAGTAGTGACACTGTGACCCCCACTAACTTTGGATTCATTAATCTTTCCCTCCCTCCCTGGGTTTCACCGAAAGCCACACAGGACCTCTTCTTACCCTCTGGTATTCCAGCTGCCTATATTTCTCCTTGTGATTTTATGGAGATAAAAGTCTTAGAATTAACTCTTAACGGAAAGCCAAAGCTTTGGCCTTGTGTAATGGGGACCATGAGCAACAATCAAGACTTCCTATAGTTGGAGTCTTCTTTATGGCCTTTTTGTTGGAATCTGTGGAACAAAAGTCCACATTTATGACTTTTCATTTAGCTTAAAATCCAGAACTGTTACAAGCAAGTCTAGTATAAGAAGGTGCAAAGCAAACTTCCTTTTGGCTTGCTGTCAAGGGAAGAATATTTATTTGTGGCTTAAGCAGTAGGGGTGGAGAGGGAGACTTTTTAACTGACGTTACAACCTTTTCATTAGATAGAAACTGCCATATGTGTGCAAATTCATAACAAAATGAAGTTTCTGCAGTAAGTTATCAAAGGAAAGAGATTGCCATTGCAAAGATTACAATGCTTTATTTCAGATAGTAGGAAATTCCTGATAATTGTATCAAAGACAACCCTCCCCCCCAAGCCCCCGCTGCCCCTGCCCCCATCCCACTGCCCCAGGATAGGGGAAATAAAAGCATTGTACAATAATTTCAAAGTGTCTGGTGGCTATTGACGTTAGACATTTTAACACCTAGGGTGGAAAATTATTGGTGAAGGATAAATACATAAGCTACCACTGTGCTCTTTATTGAAGAGAGATCTTGTTTTGATTTAATTCTTGAAGTGTTCTGGCCAGTTGTAGAAAATGGAATGTAGAGGGGTAACTGAAAAACCTCTATCTTACAAAACTGAGATCTTGGAAGAAGTAATTCAGAAACTTCGATGAGAATATCATTTTAGTAAAGATATTCACACTGGGAAAATATATTTGCTTAAAAAAAAATCCCGTTCTTTATTAAAAAGAAATGCATGCTTAAACTGAACACAAAACAATCTTCTAATTCTATGTTATAATAAGAAACTAATATTCAGTGTTTAGCCCTTTTTTTTACCTGTGAGACATTTAAAAAATTAATCTGTATAGCATTGTAGAAAAGTAAATGGATTGTTCAGAAAAAATGTATTCATAACATTATCCTCCTCTACATTTTCTGAAATCTAGTGCAGTGATATTTCTAATAGATTTGTTTTATTTTAAAAGTAACACATACTTATTTTGGAGAAGTTGGAAAATACTAAGCGTTACAAAGGAAAAAAGATAAATCTCTGCTGTCCCACAATCCAGAGATAAATACTCGCTAGTAATATTTTATAGTATTTTCTTATATACACACACGTACACTAGGATTATAGTTTATGTATAGTCTTGTGGCCTACTCCAGAAATTGTTATTATGAAATATTTCAAGCATATTTGGAAGCAGATATTTGGAGACAAAAAATAGTATAATGAACTTCTATATATGCATTACCTTAATTAAATAATTATCAAAATTTTGCTAATTTTGCTTCATCTATCCCTTTTTCATTTTTCTCTGCTGTAGTATTTTTTTTAATAGAATTTATTTTATTTTATTTTTTTAATTTTTTTTTGGCTGTGTTGGGTCTTCGTTTCTGTGTGAGGGCTTTCTCCAGTTGTGGCGAGCGGGGGCCACTCTTCATCGCGATGCATGGGCCTCTCACTGTCGTGGCCTCTCCCGTTGCGGAGCACGGGCTCCAGACGCGTAGGCTCAGTAGTTGTGACTCATGGGCTTAGTTGCTCCGCGGCATGTGGGATCCTCCCAGACCAGGGCTCGAACCCGTGTCCCCTGCATTGGCAGGCAGACTCTCAACCACTGCGCCACCAGGGAAGCCCCTCTGCTGTAGTATTTTAAGGCAACTCGCAAACATTATGTTTACCCTCATAAAATTCAGTATGCATCTCTTAAGTATAAGGACACTTTCTTCCTAATTACGATGCCATTATTATACCTAATGAAATTCACAATAATCCCCCAGTATCTAAAACCAGTTCAAATAGAGATTTCCCTTATTAGCCTACTTTTTGTGCTTAATATTTTGGGGAAGTAGTTAATCCATAAAATAATTGTTTCACCTGTAAAATGTGATTAAAAATTAAAGACTTAAAATATCTCCTTTCTCGTGTGTAGTCTTTCTTCATTTCCACCAGTTGAATAGCCTGTTTACCCCACCCCTTGTCCAGGAGTGCTGAAAGGTTAGATAGAAAGCTCTGGCAATGCTCTACGTCAGAAGCACCTGTGCCAACCTCCTTGTTTCAGGCACATGCCCAAATCAAAGAGTATGCATGAGAGGAACTAGTCCAAGCAGGAAGTTATCCAGGAAGCAGTTGACCTGTGAGAGGCCACTGTAAACTCTTCTGTTTGTTGTAAATATTATCAGGAAAAGTGCTCAGACTCTGTTGGGCTAACATGCAAGACTCCTCAAGGAGAGAGGTATACCCCTGCCCTGGAAATGGCTCATTCTGGCTTGATTTTTTTTTTTTTAAACTTCTGATTTAGTGTGTGTTAGGTCCTGATTTCTGTGGGAAGGTAATTAACTCTAGTGACCTATAATGAAAAGATGATATAGTAATGTACTTTTCAGGGTTTTTTTTCCATATTTTTGCAGAAGTTTTGGGATAGAAGTTCATAATTTCCTGATTGTCACCTGGGTTAAGTACATTTATAATCAGTTAACATTTTTCAAATAGGTGCAGTGCTGCCCGTATAAAATTTACGTTATGACCCATACAGTTTGAAATCATGTATATTGCCATGTAACTAAAAGGCTTACTGAATTTTATTGGCCTGCTTAATTTCAAGAGGTATTTTATCTGTCATTATAAGACAGATACTAATTTATGTGTTTCACACTTTTGATAAACATTGCAGTTTTATTGTAGTAACACACATGAAGTGGATGAATACTTCAGCCCCACACAATTTGGTATTGTTAACAACAGCTGTAGCTACATTTATTTCGTTCTTGAATTGCAGCTGGCTTTGATACTCTAGGGACTGCTTTCTTTCCTCTTGTTTTTCTCTGTCTGCTCATAAGTAAGATGCATACGCAGGAAGAAGTTAATGCAGAGACACCTTTTTATCACAAATATTTATGGATTGTGTTATAATTCATTATAATAGTTGTGGCTAGATGGAGATGAGATGTAAATGTAGATCTGCCTGGAAATGTACCCTTGGCAAGCATGGTCTCAATGCTACTTTTAAGACATAGTGATTCCATGGGTTATCAGGTCCACAGATGGAAAGAAGAATTGGAGAAAGTATGGCCGTCGGGGGCTTAGGAAACAAACACATGCCATTTATTTCAATGAAGAAAGAGACCACTATCAGCTGTTGGTTAGCACAGCTTTAGAATGGAAACATTTGGAAATTCGGAATGAAGCAGTAGTTTAGGGAACTGATCCAAGGAAGAGAAAAGGTTATACAGTGATATTTTGATAACCAGTAAGAATCTGTGGAAAGTGCTGGTTGGTGCTGCTTGGCCATCTGGCAAGCAGGAGCTGAGATGTGGAGCTGACTCTGGGAGTGTGGCTCTTAGCTTTTACAGGTAAGGGAGCTGAGAGAAGAAACTTACTTTTGGACCGAAGGTAAAAGTAAGAAGGCAGGAAGCATGACTAGAGCCATATTAACAGTACAACTTAAAACACATGTGCTCTATAAAGACAATAAATAGTACCAAAAAAACAAAGACCTTTGTGTCCAGAATGTTTATCTGGGACTTTTTTGGGAACATGTTTAGAAATATTTTTGATTCCAGCACCTTTGGTGGTATGTGAGGGTCCAGACAGACTGAAGTTATTTATCTGCCATTCTAAAATGGTGCAAAACCTGACCTGAACAGACATGAGACTATTGATAAACTTTTTTTATCCCACTTAATGTGATTATAAGGTACCGTCTCAGATCTGCTGGGGTAAAATATAACATATTGTCTGTGTACTATATTCCTTTTCTAAATTTTGAAGAGTTGTGCATTCTGAAATAAAATTCTGAAATAAATCTGGTTTAGCTAAGGGATTGTGGACCTGTATTTTAAAATAATGCTCTTTGGGTCAGTGACAGCAGAGTTAAATTTATTTCCTAGAAACCATAGTTTCTTTCATAACTCAAGGAATAACCAAATGTAAAGCGGTTTTCAAAACTGCTTCATATGGTTCCCCGTTCCCTTCAGATTGCTTCATCTCAGCCAGTCTTTGTTACATGGTGGCTGTGGGGAGTGTTTAAGCGCAACACGGAGCTGGAATGCTGTTAGAAATTCAGTGTTTGGCAAGTTTTGGAGAATGTGGGCTCTTCCCAGCTCAGCCGCTTTTCCATGTAGGGTGATGGGTAAGATAGATAAGAAAAGGCAGCACAACCTCTCATGAATTCAGTGGAAAAGAGAAGGAAGGGCAAGAAGGAAATAGGAAGGACAGTTTACACCCCTAAAAATTATGGTGCTGTATAATTTATCTATTAAATGTTTGGGTGTGATAAGAGACTGCTGTAGGCAGTGCAGTGCTGGTGAATAGGCCCTGGGGTCAAGTTCTAATCCTGATTCACACTTTTTAGTTGTGTGACCTTGGGCAAGATCATGAACTCATCTGAGCCTTATTATCTCTAAAATGGGGAAAATTATACCTACCTTCTAGATTTTAGTTACTATTTTGGAGTCTAACATTACCCCTGGTATTTTATTTTCAAATACTGATAAGGTACAGTGAAATGCCATGGAGAAAAGGACAAGGACAATGTAGTTATAGGCAAGGAAGAAAGAGAGAAAATTAATTCTCAGGTAGCTAAGCTCTCAGCTTTAACATCAAAGGTGAGAATTATGGAAATACCTAATGTGCTTTTAAATTTTTTGATTGAAAAAATTGCTAGAAAGTTCTTGCATAACATCCTTGGCTGTACTTAGTTACTAGCGAAGACAGATTGTAGAATCAGGACAGTTCTGATTTTGTAATGGATTTATTAAGAATATTTCTTTAAGTTCACAGTGTACTAGTATATTAGCTTTAGGAAAGCCCAATATATCAAAAACACATAAAGCATAAAGTTGGTAAATTAGACAAACCTGCATTCCCTAAAGATGTAAAAAATAATAATAATTGATAGTGGCCACCACTGCCCCCTCTGGCTTGGCCTACAATTGTGGATAGTGGCCTGCCTTGTTCATAGAATTTCTGAGAATTTTAATGAAAGTGTGAAATTCAGAAAATAGAACAAAACCCATCAACCATTGCTTTATCACATCTGACCTTTTACAGCTTTTCTAGCTTCCCAGAGATCCAGTTTCTGTGTTGCCTCTTCCCACAAGCTACTCTACCTTCTGGTGCTGAAGCTGTCTACCTTAGAGTTATGAAGTGGCTCTTAGAAATGGTACATGGCAAGATTTTATTTTATTTTATTTTTTAATCCAAACTGAGAGCCTCTGTCTCTTAATAACATTTATAAGTTTCACTTACAGTTTCATAAAAACTCCGTGTCACATCCTGAGCTGCAATAGATGGCCCATTTAAAAAAAAAGAAGACATTTTAATAAATTTTACTGAAGTATAATTACATACAATAAAATGCACTAGTTTTATGAGTTTTTAGCAAGTTTACACACCCATGTAACTACCACCCCAATCAGATATACAACATTTCCATCATTCCACAAAGTCTCCTGATGCCCTTTTGCAGGCAGATCCCCTAAACTCATTCACTTGAGTTGGGTTTCAAACCCAGGTGTCCTGACTTCAGAGCCCAGCTTCTTAACCATTGGACTACACTGCTTTTCCCAACTCAGGGTTTCTTTTCTTTACATTTACTGGATGGTAGCTTGTCTAGTATATTTACATGCTCATTGATTGATTAATTGTTATGGATTGATTTATCAACTGGAGGTAATTTAATAGCATCATCATTCATCCTGAAGCCTAGGGATCTGCTTTTATCCTTTTTCTTAACTTGCCACATCTAATAAGTTGTCAAGTGCTTGTAAAACATTTATAACATCTCTTGGTCTTTGCCTTCCAACCTTACCAGAATAAAAATTATTAGTTCATTAAAGTATATTATGCATTGTTTGGTGTTTGGTTGGGTTATACAAATTTAATTTTTTAATAATAAAAATGTTTTTATTAACAAGATAGTCATCCATGATTACTTGTGAATTCCTTGTCTTTATGCCTTATGCAGATAGGGTGACCTTTGTATATGTAATCCTAAAGTGTTGAATTATAGAGTGATACACGTATTTTCTTTTTTAGGACTTTTCCAGATTTCTCAGAACAAAGTGGCAGTTCTTCTTCTAGCTGGTGGGCAGGGGACAAGACTTGGTGTTGCATATCCCAAGGGGATGTATGATGTTGGTTTGCCATCCCATAAGACACTTTTTCAGATTCAAGCAGAGCGTATCCTGAAGCTTCAACAGTTAGCTGAAAAATATCATGGCAACAAATGCATCATTCCGTGGTAAGATATTTCTCATTATGGGACAGTGTCTGAACATATATTGGTTTATAATATTCAAAATGCATATGTACGTTATTCATAGGCAGATGTATTTCCTGTTACTACAGATTTTCTTGGGAGCTATAATTTACTATATATGTTAAAAGTAATATGTGTTACAGCTAGATAGATAATCACTGTAGCCTTAACGAGCAATATATACTCACTTCCAACTTTTAATCCCTACCTGAGTACCTTTGGGTACTCAGAGGGTTCTCTCGGTCTAGAAACTTCATGCTGATTGGTAGTTTGTATAGAATTTCTGATTGAAAATCAGTTTCCCTCTGAAATTTGAAAGCATTGCTCTATTGTTTCAGCATTGCTTTGGAGAGGTCCATTGCCATTCTGATTCCCAATCTTTTTTGTTTCCCCCTTTTGCTCTGAAAGAATTTGGGGTCTCTTTTTATCTTTAGTAACTGAAATTTCATGACGACGTGGTATGGATCTATTTTCAGTCACTGCTGTGGACACTCAGTGGGTTCTCTCACTATAGAAACTCATGTCCTTAAGTATTGGGTTATCTAGTCCTCCTGAAACCTCACCCTTCTCCCATACACACCAGCTGAAAGCCCCATTGATTTCTCTGCTGTGGGCCAAACTTGGATTCTCAGTCTCTGCTAGTATGCCAGGTCCTCAGGGCCTATCTCGGCCAGTGTTCATCTTCTAAACACCAAGCGATTACAGGAAATTCTGCTCTGTTTTTTAAAAGGTTTCGATTTAGCTCTTGAATCTGTTTCTCAGAGCAGCTTTGGAAGTTAGCATGTTTTGAGGGGGAAACCAGCTGTGCGTTTGAAATCCCTCAAGTCCCTAATCTTGTTATTTTAGCCCCAGGTGACCAACAAAAACTCTGCTGGTTTCTCTGTCCTTCTGCCTGGTCCAAGCTCAGATTCTCTACCACTAGCCTTTACCCCAGATCAGCAAATACCCCCAGGAAAAGGCAGCTGCATATCTTTAGCTCTCCTTTGAAAGATTCTCACTCTCTTGAATTTTAGTTCTAATCCATGTTGCTTTTGTAGCTCTCTGATGCCTTTAAAAATAGGCTTTTTGTAATTTCCTCAGCTTTTCTAGCTATTAAGAATGGTATTGGCCAGCTGTGAACTATTTTCTTCATTTTGATTCCCTTGGGGATTTTTGAAGGACGTCTGTGTTCTAAGTGGCCAAAATTCTACTTACAGCCCTGGCCTCCCACTATCATGTTGGATTTTCTTCTTTTTCTTTCTCCTCATAGCTCAGAATTTATTTTTCTTATGTGGAACAGTTTAGTCACTTCTCTTGTCATCTAAATTATGATGCCCAAAGTTGTTGTGCCCAGGGTTCATAATACCCATAATACCCAGGATAATTTGTTAATCAGACAGATATTGACTGTGCTGGGAAATTATATAATGTTCTTCATTTAACAGATATTAATTGAGTACCTACTTCTGGGTGCTGGGAACCGAGACAGACAGAACGAAAACAGACAAAAATCCCTACTTATGTATGGTTTACATTTTAGTAAGGGGAAAAGCTATTGTAGTCACTAATTATGGTTTTAGATAGAATTTTTTTCTCTTTTGCTACAGTGGCATGGGTTGGATTTTTGTGACAACAGAGAGTATAATTACACTTTTATGATTTTAAATAAAGGGTGAGCAGAGCCCAGATTCCATTTCAAAATTTTTGTAAAAAGAACCATAAGAGATAATTAGAACGTATTACATTTACCCTTTTTTCCCTATTACTAGAATAGGTGATTTCAACCTAGAATACACTTTTCAGAGTTCTAAAATGTTGACTTGAGCCAGTTGTAGGCTTTCTGCTGCAGGAGATGTGTTTTAATATTGTTACAGATTTATTGTATGCATAAGGATTGATGAAGTTACTGGAAGAAATTCCCCTTGGGTAGCAGCTAATGCTGCCTTATCCAGGAAGAGGATGAAGGAAGTGAAAACAATAAACGGTGCTCTCAAAAATTTTCTTTAGCTTAGGAAATAGACAAGACTTGACTTTGCCCTAATTCACATAGCGCTATGGCTTAGAAGATCTACTTTTCTCTTGCAAGGTATATAATGACCAGTGGCAGAACAATGGAATCTACAAAGGAATTCTTCACAAAGCACAAGTACTTTGGTTTAAAAAAAGAGAATGTAATCTTTTTTCAGCAGGGAATGCTGCCTGCTATGAGTTTTGATGGGAAAATTATTTTGGAAGAGAAGAACAAGGTTTCTATGGCTCCAGGTTTGTAACCATTCTTATTTAAATGGTGACTAGAAGTGGTAGTAACACAACTCATTAAATTGTTTTTTTGAAGTACGGTTGATTTACGATATGTAGCTCATTAAGTTTTGACTTTTTTTTTTAATACGGTGATTTGGATGTTAAAAATTAATATTTTAATTATTTTTAAATTTGACAATGATTAAAAAAAATGGAAATGCCCATGGGTAAAATGGATATGCTTTTATACTTCCTGTGGATGTCTGCTCTTGAGAACAGTTTGAGCAGCATTCAGAGTATTTATTCTCTTTACCCAGTATTTTATATACAGTATTGTTCATGGCTACATTGTTTATTGTAGTGAAAAATTGGAAACCACCTGCTGCTTAAAAAGTAAGAGGCTAGATTATAGTTTACCTGTAGCATTAATTCTTTTTTTTTTTTTTTTTTTTTAACATCTTTATTGAAGTATAATTGCCTTACAATGGTGTGTTAGCTTCTGCTTTATAACAAAGTGAATCAGTTATACATATACAATATGTTCCCATTTCTCTTCCCTCTTGCATCTCCCTCCCTCCCACCCTCCCCATCCCATCCCTCTAGATGGTCACAAAGCACCGAGCTGATCTCCCTGTGCTATGCGGCTGCTTCCCACTAGTTATCTATTTTACATTTGGTGGTGTATATATGTCCATGACACTCTCTTACCCTGTCACATCTCACCCCACCCCCTCCCCATATCCTCAAGTCCATTCTCTAGTAGGTCTGTGTCTTTATTCCCGTCTTGCCACTAGGTTCTTCATGGCCTCTTTTTTTTTTTTTTTTTCCCCTTAGATTCCGTATATATGTGTTAGCATACTGTATTTGTTTTTCTCTTTCTGACTTACTTCACTCTGTATGACAGACTCTAACTCCATCCACCTCATTACAAATACCTCCATTTCATTTCTTTTTATGGCTGAGTAATATTCCATTGTATATATGTGCCACATCTTCTTTATCCATTCATCTGTCGATGGACATTTAGATTGCTTCCATGTCCTGGCTATTGTAAATAGAGCTGCAATGAACATTTTGGTACATGACTCTTTTTGACCTATGGTTTTCTCAGGGTATATGCCCAGTAGTGGGATTGCTGGGTCGTATGGTAGTTCTATTTGTAGTTTTTTAAGGAACCTCCATACTGTTCTCCATAGTGGCTGTATCAATTTACATTCCCACCAACAGTGCAAGAGTGTTCCCTTTCCTCCACACCCTCTCCAGCATTTATTGTTTCTAGATTTTTTGATGATGGCCATTCTGACCGGTGTGAGATGATATCTCATTGTAGTTTTGATTTGCATTTCTCTAATGATTAATGATGTTGAGCATTCTTTCATGTGTCTGTAGGCCATCTGTATATCTTCTTTGGAGAAATGTCTATTTAGGTCTTCGGCCCATTTTTGGATTGGGTTATTCGTTTTTTTGTTATTGAGCTGCATGAGCTGCTTGTAAATCTTGGAGATTAATCCTTTGTCAGTTGCTTCATTTGCAAATATTTTCTCCCATTCTGATGGTTGTCTTTTGGTCTTGTTTATGGTTTCCTTTGCTGTGCAAAAGCTTTTAAGTTTCATTAGGTCCCATTTGTTTATTTGTGTTCTTATTTCCATTTCTCTGGGAGCTGGGTCAAAAAGAATCTTGCTGTGATGTATGTCATAGAGTGTTCTGCCTATGTTTTCCTCTAAGAGTTTGATAGTGTCTGCCCTTACACTTAGGTCTTTAATCCATTTTGAGTTTATTTTTGTGCATGGTGTCAGGGAGTGTTCTATTTTCATACTTTTACATGTACCTGTCCAATTTTCCCAGCACCACTTATTGAAGAGGCTGTCTTTTCTCCACTGTATATGCTTGCCTCCTTTATCAAAAATAAGGTGCCCATATGTGTGTGGGTTTATCTCTGGGCTTTCTATCCTGTTCCATTGATCTATATTTCTGTTTTTGTGCCAGTACCAAACTGTCTTGATTACTGAAGCTTTGTAATATAGTCTGAAGTCAGGGAGCCTGATTCCCCCAGCTCCATTTTTCGTTCTCAAGATTGCTTTGGCTATTCGGGGTCTTTTGTGTTTCCATACAAATTGTGAAATTTTTTGTTCTAGTTCTGTGAAAAATGCCAGTGGTAGTTTGATAGGGATTGCATTGAATCTGTAGATTGCTTTGGGTAGTAGAGTCATTTTCACAATGTTGATTCTTCCAATCCAGGAACATGGTATATCTCTCCATCTATTTGTATCATCTTTAATTTCTTTCATCAGTGTCTTATAATTTTCTGCATACAGGTCTTTTGTCTCCTTAGGTAGGTTTATTCCTAGATATTTTATTCTTTTTGTTGCAATGGTAAATGGGAGTGTTTTCTTAATTTCACTTTCAGATTTTTCGTCATTAGTGTATAGAAATGCAAGAGATTTCTGTGCATTAATTTTGTATCCTGCTACTTTACCAAATTCATTGATTAGCTCTAGGAGTTTTCTGGTAGCATCTTTAGGATTCTCTATGTATAGTATCATGTCATCTGCAGCATTAATTCTTAAACAGTATTGAAACAATTGTGTGGAGATATTAAATGACAAAGCGAAATAGTTTCAGTAGGTTAAGTAAGAGAATGAGAAATACAGAGCTACATGCACAGTACGATTAGGGCCACCATTTTGCACAGTTGTAGGGCACATTGTAGTTTGCTAATGGCATCCCTAGGATTGGGCAGTGTGCTGCCTGTGTAGCCACATATAGTGACCATAAGTATGATCCCACTATAAAAGTAAATGTGTCAACAGATTCTCATCTCTGTGAAGCTCTTCTTGAAGGAAAGGCTGAAAGGAAATAAAAACAGTATTTACAGTGGTGCTTTGCAGGTGTAGGCTTTTATTTCATCTCATCTCTTTTTACCCCCCACTCACTTCTTTTTAATTAATGGAAGAGTTTACTATTTTTAGCTTTGTTTTTTGAAGTTGTCTAATTTTTTGTCATTTAAGCTGTAGCTGAGGTTGTTGATGGAAAAAGTACATTAAAGCAGCACTAAAAATAGATGGGGAAAGAAGAGGCTTTTACATATATTTAGTTTAAATCACCATAGACCTTCATATTAATCTGGTTTCTAAACAAATCATTTGGTATCAATACTTGTGTATTTTTATTTTTGAGATGGATGAAATTGTCAGTGTTGGGGCTATAAATACAGAGCTAACTTGAATCATACAAATAAAACTTGAAATGTTATAAAACAATTATTGCCTGTTAAAGAATTTTATGTTTCACAATATATTATAGGCCAAATTGTTAAAAGGGCTGAGTTAAAAAGAAAAGTATGTTCTTTGGGGTTGCCTAGCCCTATATTAATAATGTTATACTTATGCTAAATTACCTTCAAAATCACGTAGTATAACTTTTTGACACCTGAATCCTTCCTTATGGACATTCAGTTTTCTTGGCCCTGTAATGTAAAACTGGTTTTCAAAGATCTTCATCCCAGTTGAGAAACATTAAACAATCTTTGGGTTACCGTCATACTGAGTTTTGGTGTGCTACTAACAGACTATTTTATTTCCCAGATGGGAATGGTGGTCTTTATCGGGCTCTTGCAGCCCAGAATATTGTGGAGGATATGGAGCAAAGAGGCATTTGGAGCATTCATGTCTATTGTGTTGACAACATATTAGTAAAAGTGGCAGACCCACGTTTCATTGGATTTTGCATTCAGAAAGGAGCAGACTGTGGAGCAAAGGTAATGCCTTTCTCAACTATAATGAGGCTTTAAGTGGTCTTTCTCTTGTCAGTATATACATTCCAGGAGTCAAACTAGATTTATTAGGGTGATTTGGATATTTTAGAACCATTCATCTTCCAAAGTAACTAAACTATCCCGCACCTACTTTTTTTCTTAAATTGGCAACATTTGATTCTAGAAGTAATGATGTATGCTTAGTCCATCACAAGTAAGAGTTTAAAATATGCGAGGATGATTTGTAAGTACCTGGGAAAGTGAATGGTCATCACTAGGCCTGGGATGGGCTTATTAATATCAAGTTGTTGGATTCATTAATATCAAGTTGTATTTGATCGGATTAACCCAGTTTCTTCCTATGACAAAGTTACTGGAGTAGTAGGTAAAGGAAATATGATAGAAATAGCAGATGTAGACTTCAGTAAGGCATTTGACAAGGTAACTCATGATAATCTTGTGAATAAGATGGAAATATGCAGATAGGGGATAAGGACAATTAAAGAGATTAAATAACTGCTTGAATGACCACAAACATACAGATATTGAGACAGAGGGAGGTTTGTAATGCCATATAATACAGCTGTCCTTGGCATAGTTCTTTTTAGCATTTTTTTTAGTTGCATAGATGATAATATAAGAGACTTGCCTTTATGACATGAAAGACCTTAATAACACTTTGGAAGATTTGAAAATATTAATGTAAATATTACTTTCCTGAAAATCTGTAAAGGTATCACTTCTCACAGAATTAGAGTATAACACGATCCTGATCAAAGTCCCAGTGAGACTATTTTGGGGACATTTGACAAAATGACTGTAAAGTTTAGAATAAATAAAGTTTAGATTGTAAAGATGACCAGGAAAATGTTGAAAAAAGATGATGATAAGGAAGGAAGAGGGTTGAAGACACTCTATCAGATATTAAAATGGGTTGTAAATAAAAAGTAACTAGGAGTGTAGTACTGAAACCAGAATAGAATGACAGGTTAATGGAACAGATCAGTCAGAAACAAACTCACGTAAGGATGGCATTTCAACTCATTGGGGGGAAATGAATGGGATAACTGGCTAAAAATAAAGTAAGATGTCTCCCTCAGAGCTCATACCAAAATCAATTTCAAATGCATTACCAAGTAAAAAACCATAAAGATGATAGAAGAAAGTTTAGAATAATTTTATTTATTTTTATTTTTTTATTTGAGTTTAGTTGATTTACAGTGTTGTGTTAGAATAATTTTATAATCGACATGAAGGGAAGACCTATTTCCCAGAAGCCAAAACCGTATACGCTTCTGACAAAAACAAATTAAACTACGTATAAATTTTAAATATACGAATTTAAAAAGAAGAGCTGCCATAAGAGACATATCATATCCTTGGTTGGAAATTTTCTATTATAAAGGTGTCATTTCTCTCAAAATTAATCTACAAATCTAATGCAAAGTCATAGAAGCTGAAGTCTTAAATTTACTAGTACAAGTTTTGAGAGATTAAGCTGGTAGACCTAAGAAGACTCCTCCTGACTCTGAAAGTAAACGGTTGGTTTAGTTCATTGATTGAAGACCTCTATCCATTTCAGTACTCTATGAGTATCTGTGCTGTATTGTAAATAGCTACTAAACTGTAGTAGAAATAGTGCATTGGATTTTAATTACGTAGCTACTAAGCTTTAAAAAACAAAACAAAACTGTATTTCTGACTTTGTTCCACTTGGTGTCACTCTTCTTTCTAAAATAGAAACTTAAAATTTTACTGCTCTGAGCTTCAGAATCAATTTAAATTCTAAATGATTAGAGAATGTTGAACCTGGGAGGGACCTCAGAGATCATCTATCTGGTCAACCCCTTTGATCTCAGAAATGGGCACTCTGAGTTCCAGTACTAAATAAGTTCCAGGCTCAAGGTCCTTCATCACATTAGCAGAGGCAGGATTAGAACTGTTTCCCAACTCTTAGTTTTAGTATTATATCACATTTATAAAGCCAAATTCTTTAGATTAATTATGTTTTTGCTGGCAGCTCAAAAAACTTTGAATTCGTGTGCCAACTTTTATGAGTATATTAATCATGCAGGGATGTAAATATAACCATTCTCTCTTCTCCATTTACCCTGGGTCCTCTAGGACAAATCCTGCCTCAGTCTTCCTGCTTAGTTCTGTGTCTGGCATATAATGTAATAGTCACTCAATGAATGCATAAATACATATTCAGATGGAACCGAAATATTGCAAGACTGGTATATGTTAAAAACTTTTAGAAATAGTAGAAACCATTTATGTAATCTGTCCTCCCACCCTTTTAATTTAAAAAATCAAGATGTTAAAATATATTTTTAAAAACACCTAAATTAGGGAGTGATTCATAGTGTGTAGTAGAATTCTATGCAGGGAATTCTTTTTTAATTCTTTAATAGGCTCCTGTCTTGGTGAATTAAGTATTTTTTATGGAGTGAGAGCCTTGAGAAAAGACTTAGTGGAGTGGTTTACAAAAGTACATAGCTGAGAGAGTAGGAATGATTGTTAATTAAAGATAATTTTAGGGCTTCCCTGGTGGCACAGAGCTTAAGAATCCACCTGCCGGTGCAGGGGGACATGGGTTTGATCCCTGGTCCCGGAAGATCCCACATGCCGCGGAGCAACTAAGCCTGTGCGCCACAACTACTGAGCCTGCGCTCTAGAGCCCGCGAGCCACAACTACTGAAGCTCGCATGCCGAGAGCCTGTGCTCCGCCGCAAGAGAAGCCACCGCAATGAGAAGCCCACATACCGCAACAAAGAGTAGCCCCCGCTCACCGCAGCTAGAGAAAGCCCACACGCAGCAATGAAGACCCAGTGCAGCCAAAAATAAATAAATAAATACATAAAATAAATTTAAAAAAAAAAGAAAGAAAAAAATTCCTTTAAAAAATGTTTAAAAAAAGAAAAGATAATTTTGTAAAGCAGTTGCAGTAACTTTGAGGTTAAAGTGTTACTTTGAACTCAGCTTTTCAGGATTTAACTTGTAGGAAATCAAGAGACCTCTTAATTTTATGCTGTAAATCTTCTCTGTAGAATATAAACTGACTTTCAACTTCATGTACTTTACAAATGCTTTCTTTTGTAATCTGGACTTTTATAGTGTTTAGACGTTCATAGTTGTTATAAAAGTAAACCTTTTACTGGCAGATTAACACTTGGGAAGTAAAGTGTGAATGTGCTTATTTTTATTTTCCATGCATGGTTAGGAGTAAGGTTGTATAGAAGTGATTGGAAAACAAACCTTGTGTGTGTGTGTTTTAATGGGAATGGGAGGAATCTATTCCAGATTCCCTGTCTACTGAGATACCTACTGTAGGGAATGTGAAGTGATAGACTAGAATTGCAAATAGGTCCATGATTGGTTTAAATAATTTTGCTGTATGTTTCCCTCCAGTTTAATCCACTTCTGTGGTAGAAGGTTTCTTTTCATTGAATACTGTACTCCTTTCAGGGCAGCAAACAGTGAAACTACACAGCAGGCCTACATATCCAGTAACCCAGCCTCACTGAGCTACACTCAGTGCCTATATCTCTAATTGCAGTGTAAACCAAGTGCTCAATAGTGGCTTTAGTTGTCTGGAAGGGACTGCCACTGGCTGTATTTATTTTAAGAAATCAGTTGCTGAAGAAAAGCTTTAATTTTATTGATATAATTTCATGTATAGTTTGGATAGACTTCTCAAAGTGGGGACAGATTTTTCAAAATACTCTGGAGTATGCTGAATTGTTAATCGAACAGGGCAAAAACAATATCTTCATATATTTTAATTGTTTGATTCTTCTGCTGGATATTCATCTCATCTGAGGCTTGAGTTTTCTATTAGTGCATTACATGCAGTTGTTTCGTAATTTTATTCTAAACACTTAATTTAGGTCAGTGATACATGCTTAGGGTAGTGGGGTATCAGAATCACCTGTGAGGTTTTTTAAAACTACACACTCTTATGTTTTCCCTCTGATTTTGACCAAATACTTTTCTCTCAGCTCCCTGATCATCCTAGAGTCTTTGCTAGATTATCAAATCACTGGTTTTCAGACTTTTAAAAAAAGCATAGAACCTCTTACTTCAAACGAAACCTAGCCTGCAAGACGTAAATATGAGTGGGCTTTTCTGATTGAAGTTGGAGTGGGAACCCTGTGACCTGCTCGCTCTAACCCTCCTACCTCCTAGCCAAGTCCCTGAAAAATAAGGAATTTTCTGTATTCATGAATGAAAATGAAAGAAACACCATTTTCAAATGAAATAATGATTTGTGCAGTACAAAATGAGAGGCAAAATGCCTTACTTCTTTTGTTTTGTGAATCTCAGAGAGATTTTGTTTCATTTATTCTCAAAGTAGTTGAGCGTGGTTAAGGATAAATTCAATAATAAAAACAGTCAGGGGCTTCCCTGGTGGCGCAGTGGTTGAGAATCCGCCTGCCAATGCAGGGGACATGGGTTCGGGCCCTGGTCTGGGAAGATCCCACATGCCGCGGAGCAACTAGGCCCGTGCGCCACAACTACTGAGCCTGCGCGTCTGGAGCCTGTGCTCCGCAACAGGAGAGGCCGCAATAGTGAGGGGCCCGCGCACCGCGATGAAGAGTGGCCCCCGCTTGCCACAACTAGAGAAAGCCCTCGCACAGAAATGAAGACCCAACACAGCCATAAATAAATAAATAAACAAATACTTAAAAAAAAAAACATATTCGGGGGGACGTAGACTCCTCATTTAGTTATTCCCAGTCCCATGTGATTTCTTCTGGGCCCTATGTGTATGATGGAATTTCTACTCTACAGTTTAGTTAGATGATAAATAGGAGGGAGATAGTTTACCTCTTCCCAGATAGATGATTATCTAAAGATTCCTTTTGACTTAATACCTTAAAGATAAAGTAAAATTGTAAATGTGGTCTTGGAAAATGACAGATCTCCAATGCAGCGCCTGATTAAATTTCTTTCTCTACTGTTGTCTTCGTTTGGTGGGCAGGTGGTAGAGAAAACGAACCCTACAGAACCAGTTGGAGTGGTTTGCCGAGTGGATGGAGTATACCAGGTGGTGGAATATAGTGAGATTTCTCTGTCTACAGCTCAAAAACGAAGCTCAGATGGACGACTGCTGTTCAATGCGGGGAACATTGCCAACCATTTCTTCACTGTACCGTTTCTGAGAGATGTTGTCAAGTATGGGCAAGATGGGGGCTTTTAAAAATTTTTATTTATTGTTAATCCGAAGCTAAGTCACTTGAGAAGTAGGAAGAAACTTCAAGTCCATATCGTACATGATTCATCTTCCCTTCTGAGGATCATCTTTATCAAATGGAATTTTACCTGACATTGTAGTTGTTTTTAGTAAGATATATCATCGAGTGCAAATTTGTAGTAGCCCATTCTCCTCAGTGCATTAACTGGAGTCCAAAGCAGTTCTCCTTCTTCTTCTCTTACTTCCCTCCCTCCAACTGTGCTAGGTTCTGGAGAAGCAAAGAATAAGAAAGGGAATACCCTCTCTCTACCACAACTGGAAACCTTAAAAAATAACAGATGTCTACCCTACATCTACTGAATCAGAATTTCTGGAGGTCGATGCAGACATCTGTATTTTTAACAAGCTGCCCACACCATTTAATTTAGCTGGTTCTCAGACTAGCATTTAGGAACTAGTGCATTAGAAAGTAAAGAAAAAAGAACGTGAGACAAGGATGGAAATCAGCATAGTAGTGCCAACTAAGGATAAAATAAGAGCTATTTTATCACACCAGATTTTTAAATGAAGGACATTCTCAATATCTGATTCTTCACTTGATTGCTTTTTAGACATTTAAGATGACTATCTACTTTTTAAAAAGTTACTCAGCTTTACTTTTTTTTTAACATCTTTACTGGAGTATAATTGCTTTACAGTGTTGTGTTAGTTTCTGCTGTATAACAAAGTGAATCAGCTATATGCATATGTATATCCCCATTTCCCCTCCCTCTTGTGTCTCCCTCCCACCCTCCTTATCCCACCCCTCTAGGTGGTCGCAAAGCACCGAGCTGATCTCCCTGTGCTATGTGGCTGCTTCCCACTAGCTATCTATTTTACATTTGGTAGTGTATATATGTCCATGCCACTCTCTCACTTCGTCCCAGCTTACCCTTCACCTTCCCCGTGTCCTCAAGTCCATTCTGTATGTCTGTGTCTTTATTCCTGTCCTGCCCTTCGGTTCATCAGAACCATTTTTTTTTTTTTTTTTTTAGATTCCATATATATGTGTTAGCATACGGTATTTGTTTTTCTCTTTCTGACTTAATTCGCTCTGTATGACAGACTCTAGGTCCATCCACCTCACTACAAATAACTCAATTTTGTTTCTTCTTATGGCTGAGTAATATTCCATTGTATATATGTGTCACATCTTCTTTATCCATTCATCTGTCGATGGACACTTAGGATGCTTCCATGTCCTGGCTATTGTAAATAGTGCTGCAGTGAACACTGTGGTACAAGACTCTTTTTGAATTATGGTTTTCTCAGGGTATATGGCCGGTAGTGGGATTGCTGGGTCGTATGGTAGTTCTATTTTTAGTTTTTTAAGGAACCTCCATACTGCTCTCCATAATGGCTGTATCAATTTACATTCCACCAACAATGCAAGAGGGTTCCCTTTTCTCCACACCCTCTCCAGCATTTATTGTTTGTAGATTTTTTGATGATGGCCATTCTGACCTGTGTGAGGTGATACCTCATTGTAGTTTTGATTTGCATTTCTCTAATGATTAGTGATGTTGAGCATCTTTTCATGTGTTTGTTGGCAATCTGCTTATCTTCTTTGGAGAACTGTCTATTTAGGTCTTCTGTGCATTTTTGGATTGGGTTGTTTGGTTTTTTGATATTGAGCTGCATAAGCTGCTTGTATATTTTGGAGATTAATCCTTTGTCAGTTGCTTCGTTTGCAAATATTTTCTCCCATTCTGAAGGTTGTCTTTTCATCTTGTTTGTAGTTTCCTTTGCTGTGCAAAAGCTTTTTAAGTTTCATTAGATCCCATTTGTTTGTTTTTATTTCCATTTCTCTAGGAGGTGGGCCAAAAAGGATCTTGCTGTGATTTATGTCATAGAGTGTCTGCCTCTGTTTTCCTGTAAGAGTTTTATAGTGTCTGGCCTTACATTTATGTCTTTAATCCATTTGGAGTTTTATTTTTGTGTAAGGAAGTGTTCTGATTTCATTCTTTTACATGTAGCTGTCCAGTTTTCCCAGAACCACTTATTGAAGAGGCTGTCTTTTCTCCATTGTATTCTCTTGCCTCCTTTATCAAAGATAAGGTGACCATAGGTGCGTGGGTTTAGCT
Source organism: Balaenoptera physalus (assembly GCF_965194825.1). Classification (NCBI taxonomy): domain Eukaryota; kingdom Metazoa; phylum Chordata; class Mammalia; order Artiodactyla; family Balaenopteridae; genus Balaenoptera; species Balaenoptera physalus. The sequence goes on along the minus strand of NC_138882.1, from coordinate 77,173,065 downwards.
CTGGGCTTTCTATACTGTTCCACTGGTCTATATTTCTGTTTTTGTGCCAGTACCATACTGCCGTGATTACTGTAGCTTTGTAGTATAGTCTGAAGTCCAGGAGGCTGATTCCTCCAGCTCCGTTTTTCTTTCTCAGGATTGCTTTGGCTATTCAGGGTCTTTTGTGTTTCCATACAAATTGTGAAATTTTTTGTTCTAGTTCTGTGAAAAATGCAGTTGGTCGTTTGATAGGGATTGCATTGAATCTGTAGATTGCTTTGGGTAGTATAGTCATTTTCACAATGTTGTTTCTTCTAATCCAAGAACATGGTATATCTCTCCATCTGTTTGTATCTTTAATTACTTTCATCAGTGTCTTATAGTTTTCTGTATACAGGTCTTTTGTCTCCTTAGGTAGGTTTATTCCTAGGTATTTTATTCTTTTTGTTGCAGTGGTAAATGGGAGTGTTTCCTTAATTTTCCTTTCAGATTTTTCATCATTAGTGTATAGGAATGCAAGAGATTTCTGTGCATTAATTTTGTATCCTGCTACTCTACCATATTCATTGATTAGCTCTAGTAGTTTTTTGGTAGCATCTTTAGGATTCTCTATGTATAGTATCATGTCATTTGCAAACAGTGACAGTTTTACTTCTTCTTTTCCGATTTGGATTCCTTTTACTTCTTTTTCTTCTCTGATTGCTGTGGGTAAAACTTCCAAAACTATGTTGAATTATAGTGGTGAGAGTGGGCAACCTTGTCTTGTTCCTGATCTTAGAGGAAATGTTTTCAGTTCTTCACCATTGAGAACGATGTTGGCTGTGGGTTTATCATATATGGCCTTTATTATGTTGAGGTAGGTTACCTCTGTGCCTACTTTCTGGAGAGTTTTTATCATAAATGGGTGTTGAATTTTGGCAAAAGTTTTTTCTGCATCTACTGAGATTATCATATGGTTTTTGTCCTTCAATTTGTTAATATTGTGTATCACATTGATTGATTTGTGTATATTGAAGAATCCTTGCATTCCTGGGATAAACCCCACTTGATCATGGTGTATGATCCTTTTAATGTGCTGTTGGATTCTGTTTGCTAGTATTTTGTTGAAGATTTTTGCATCTATGTTCATCAGTGATATTGGCCTGTAGTTTTCCTTTTTTGTGATATCGTTGTCTGGTTTGGGTATCAGGATGATGGTGGCCTCATAGAATGAGTTTGGGAGTATTCCTCCCTCTGCTATATTTTGGAAGAGTTAGGTGTTAGCTCTTCTCTAAATGTTTGGTAGAATTCAACTGTGAAGCCATCTGGTCCTGGGCTTTTGTTAATTGGAAGACTTTTAATCACAGTTTTAATTTCAGTGCTTGTGATTGGTCTGTTTATATTTTCTGTTTCTTCCTGGTTCAGTCTCAGAAGGTTGTGCTTTACTGAGGATTTGTCCATTTCTTCCAGGTTGTCCATTTTATCGGCATATAATTGCTTGTAGTAATCTCTCATGATCCTTTGTGTTTCTTCAGTGTCAGTTGTTATTTTCCTTTTTCATTTCTAATTCTGTTGATTTTAGTCTTCTCCCTTTTTTCTTGATGAGTCTGGCAAATGGTTTATCAATTTTGTTTACCTTCTCAAAGAACGAGCTTTTAGTTTTATTGATCTTTGCTGTTGTTTCCTTCATTTCTTTTTCATTTATTTCTGATCTGATCTTTATGATTTCTTTCCTTCTGTTAACTTTGGGTTTTTTTGTTCTTCTGTCTCTATTGCTTTAGGTGTAAGGTTAAGTTGTTTATTTGAGATTTTTCTTGTTTCTTGAGGTAGGACTGTATTGCTATAAACTTCCCCTCTTAGGACTGCTTTTGCTGCATCCCATAGGTTTTGGGTTGTTATCTCTTCATTGTCATTTGTTTCTAGGTATTTTTTGATTTTGTGTTTGATGTCATCAGTGATCTCTTGGTTATTTAGTAGCGTATTGTTTAGCTTCCATGTGTTTGTATTTTTTTACAGTTTTTTTCCTGTAATTGATATCTAGTCTCATAGCATTGTGGTTGGAAAAGATTCTTGATATGATTTCAATTTTCTTAAATTTACCCAGGCTTGATTTGTGACCAAGATATGGCCTATCCTGGAGAATGTTCCATGAGCACTTGAGAAGAAAGTGTATTCTGTTGTTTTTGGATGGAATATCGTATAAATATCAGTCATGTCCATCTTGTTCAGTGTGTCATTTAAAGCTTGTGTTTCCTTATTTTTTTTCATTTTGGATGATCTGTCCATTGGTGAAAGTGCAGTGTTAAAGTCTGCTACTATTATTGTGATACCGTCAATTTCCCCTTTTATGGCTGTTAGCATTTGCCTTATGTACTGAGGTGCTCCTATGTTGGGTGCATAAATTTTTACAATTGTTATATTGTCTCCTTGGATTGATCCCTTGATCATTTTGTAGTGTCCTTCTTTGTCTTTTGTAATAGTCTTTAAAGTCTATTTTGTCTGATATGAGAATTGCTACTCCAGCTTTCTTTTGATTTCCATTTTCAACTTTACTTTAGAATTTCAACTCCAGTTCCAAAATATTTCTCATTCCACTATGCTTTTTGTAGTTGTGTTATTAATTCACCCAAAGTAATTATAAATACTCATCTTTCCATCTAACATTTGATGGTATCTCAGTTGGGAAAGTTGGGGCGAAGAGTGGAACATTTTATAAAAGACATGGAAATCATGGGAGAGATGTTGGTGTGAGCTGTGTGTGTTTTTTTTTTATTTTGGAGATCATGATTTGATTTTTTTTAATTTAAGGAAATGAATAGGGAAATCTATTCATTTAATATTTAAACATGAACTGAAATTTAACAAATGCTCTTCCCTTTGAAATCTTAGTACTCATTGTTGGTGCGTTTGCTCCTGAGTATGATTATCAGATTCTCTGGCATTTTAAATTTGGAAAGTGATTATGTTTTTTTTTTTTTTTTCTTTTCCTACTTAGTATTTATGAACCTCAGTTGCAGCACCATGTGGCTCAAAAGAAGATTCCATATGTGGATTCCCAGGGGCAGTTAATTAAGCCAGACAAACCAAATGGAATAAAGATGGAAAAATTTGTCTTTGACATCTTCCAGTTTGCAAAGTATGTTTCGAATAGCATCAGTAAGATTAAGTATATCTTGAAATGTTGCCCTTTACTTTTCTAGGCAGGACACTCTTTGCAGAAAACAGTTGACAGCATATATGTCAGTTATGGCATTTTGCTTGTGAGTGTATAGTTTTGACTCATTATCATCCTCTAGTGTGAAACCACCAATCCAGGAATATGGTTTGAGTTGCCTGTGAGTACTTTTTTAAAAATTTCAGTTAGTTTATTATCTGGCCCTCCTGCAAAATTGTTAAAGTCACTTATTTTGGCTGAGAGACAGAAAAGGTTGAGATAGAGAATTGGCCCATTTTGTGTTTAGGATGTCTTACTGATCTATGAGTAGATGTTTCAGTGAACATGTTTTTATCTTATATAGCTCTCTGTTAAAGATCACATTGATGTTGAGATTTGTGTCTCAGAATTTGACCAATATGAAAATGCAGAAGAGTCATCTTCCTATATACGTTTCTAAATCATCCTTTTTGCCTGTTTTTTTGTTCCAGAATAGATACTAATATGACCTTTTTGTATTAAGATTTCTAATCTGACTTAAGATGAAGTATTTTATTGTTGGGGGTGGAAATAATTTTTCATTTTGCAGAGAGAAGAGAATTCCAACTTTATTTCATTCAGGGATGAACATTATTTCTTTCAGCATTTGTTTGAAATTGGATTAAGAGAGACTGTAATTGAAGACCAAAGGCTTAGCTATATAGAGAGGAGTCAGAAGCTGTGTGCACAGTTTTATTTCATAATAAAGCAGTGTTTGTATGGTTCTACTCTAGGAAGTTTGTGGTGTATGAAGTATTACGGGAAGATGAGTTTTCCCCGCTGAAGAATGCAGACAGTCAGAACGGGAAGGACAACCCCACTACTGCAAGGCACGCTTTGATGTCCCTCCATCATTGCTGGGTCCTCAATGCCGGGGGCCACTTCATAGATGAAAATGGCTCTCGACTCCCTGCAATTCCGCGGTAGGTTGATGCTTTTTCTCTTTTGTGTGGATGCTTCCTGGGCTTCTCCTCTTGAACTTCTTTCTCCTCTATCTCTGATGTATTCCTAGAACTTTTAAAAAAGCAAAGTATTGATGTGGGCAGATCCTGATATGAAGTAATGAAGGCTTGGCCCATTACAAAGAGAACAATAGCTTTACTTCCCCTTAAAGAGGAATCTTCTAAAGCTCTTGGTTTTTTGGATGCCTCTCTACTGTGTCAGTGAAATGACTCCTACTGAATAATGGTCAGAAGGTAATTCTTCTGGTGTGCCCCATGGTTAAATTCCATCAGAAGCCACTGTGCCACAGCGCAAGAGGATTGATTTTTGCTGCCCATATATCTGTGACCTCACTTAAGTGCTATCTACGAGCCCCTGCCCTCCAACCCTCAAAAGACCTGCCACCCTCAGGCTGCCTATGAGACATAGGCGTACTTCATTTCTCACCATGGCACTTTCAGATTGCTGAGGGAGGTGCCAGGAACGGATGTGCATGCTGCTTACATTCACTGATACTCAAACTTTGGAAACGTTTTAGGATTTTAGAATTTAAAAAAAAAAAGGAGATCCTTGGAGCTATTCAAATGTGAGATAAAGGACTTTTAAGCTACGTCTTATGTTTTTTGATAAAACCTCTTTTGGCACCTAGAATTCCCCCTTTCTAAATCATTCGATGTTTCTGTACTTTTGTAAGAAACATTCTGCCATATAATTTATATTCTTAAGGGATAAAAAGACTGTTTGTATGCACAAAAGCACTAGAATGCCTTGGTAAAGGTTAGAACATTGGGCATTGGAACTTACTGGTCCATAACTGTGTTTTTACAAGAAGGAGCAGTGGTAGACTGTCTCACAGTCCAAGGCTACTTTCAGGTTCTGTCTTGTCAACAGACTTGCTCTGTGGCATGTCAGATTGTCCTCATGCTTCATCTTTGACCATTGAGTTTTTTGTTTTTTGTTTTTTTTACCCCCTCAGATCTCCTTTGCCAAGTTTATAATTTACCATAAATACATGCCTTTCAGTCAAGTATATTTTGCAGTTCCACTTCATTTCTATTGTTTGGTATGTTTCCATTCCCATTAATGCTTATTTATTCCTACATAGCAGTGCTACAAATGGAAAGTCAGAGACCATCACAGCTGATGTCAATCACAAGTAAATATACCAGCCTGCCTGCAGTGCATGGTGATGGGGCTGTGCTTCCCTCCATACTAACTGGCATTGTAGTTTAGTGCTCTCTGCCTTTTGGTGGTCTGGGGGGTGGATGGTTGAAGCTTTGGTGGGGGTACTGCTTATTTGGTGGCAGGTATCTCGCTGGATGACACTAACTCAGAATCTCAGTGCATGCCGGAAATGGGGAGAATGCTTTTCTAAAGAATTTGACCATAGGTATTTGAGCCTGTAGTGACAAGTTAACAAGTAAAAGATAAAATCTAGAGCAGGTTACAGGCCAGGGAGAACAAATTTGGATCCCAGCGTACCCCTTTTAGCATAAGCTAGATAAAAATAACATTCTGCAGATGTGTCTTATCAAACTGGATATATGCTGTCAGTATAAAGGTTAACTGCTCCTGACATATTTGATGGCTCTTAATGTGGAGAAAACTGTTCTTTTGATTTATTCTCATAGTAACAGCTCCATTTTTGGTCTCTCTGTGTTAATTTTAGTCAGTTATTTCCTGCTCCTAAAGAAAGTATCTTTTTGTCTTAATGGTTGATAATTTTTAGCTAGAAGTAACATGTATCCTCTCTCGTTTGGGTACTGACAGAGTTTGAAAAAGCCATTATCTTTATAGCTAAAGAGACAGCTTGGTGTTCTTGTTACACTTTAAAAGTAATAAGGTTTCGTTTGAATTTTAAGTTTTTAAGATTATTTGGGAAATGTGTACAGAGCCAAGGATCTGGAGATGGGAGGTTTCTCAGAAACAGAGTAGCAGTGATGTCAGTTTCATCTGTGTGTTTTTTCCTGCCTGTGCCACTCATCCTTGCCCTATAGAGACAAGTCCCTGTGAGTGTCAGTGTTTCTGGGATGTGGCCCTGGAGACAAGGAAGTGGACTCACAGAGCTGGCTAGTTTCTTACAGCAGCCATAGCTAACTATTGCCCCTCATGCCATGGCAGCTGGAACGCAGCGCCCTTTGTCATTTTCTGTCCCATCCATCGTTTTTAATATGTGGAAGCAAGATGTTTTTACAATTAAAAAAATAAATTTTTGACCCTAAATTTCCTTCTGATTGAACCACAGCTTTTAACCTGTGAAGTGAAACAGCTTCTTAATTATACAACCGAAAACAACATCCAGCTATCTCAGTTAAGATACAAAAAGTTTTAAACATTATTTAGTTCTTCTTTGGGTTCTTTTATTTCACACTCCCCCCATCCCCATTTACTTCATTTTAACCTTTTGTTGAATAGTTAAACTGAAATCAAAGTTTGGCCCCAAATGAGATCATGGAATTAGAAATAGGTCCTGCTGAAATTCTTAGCACTAAAGGATGCCCTCATAGAGTAGAAAAAGATTACTTAAAAATGAGAGATGAAAAGAAAGTATTTTTTATAAAAGAGGGAAGAAACAGCTTGTAGGTATTCTGAAAGAATGGAAGCAAGGATGCTGAATTTTGACAAAATGACATTATTTTTATTTTTTACCTGAATACCTACTCAACAGTGTTAGCTACCAGAAGGATGCTTGACTAAAGAATTGGGGAACAGCGGTGTTTGGGGCTGATTTGTGTATCTCCTGAGATTTTACATTTGGTGACGGGAGCTCCTCTCTTTTCTCCTCTCGGGCATCCAACTTTCTTAGTTTTTTTTGGTATCTTTGTGGTACTAGAAGGGAAGTTATATTCAGGTCGGCTATGTGTTCCTCCGGTTCAAAAACACCTTCAGTTCCTGGCACACCAAGTCCTTTAGGGGTTCAGGTGGGGCTGCGCTATATACATCTTATCAGTGGAATAGGTCCTCATTTTCCCATTTGGTTTTATAGGACTCCAAGCTGCCCCAGAGGGTCTGGACCAGATCTCTTGAGCTCTTTTGATAGAATCTGATACATATCTACATCTCTGGGTGGAGAGATATGTGCTCCATCTTTTAGTTCATCTTTTTTACCTGAATTAGTCTGCCATCCATCTACCCTCATAGTTCGTTTATTCATGCAGCCAGCAAACGTTTGTAGGCCTGCACACCTACCTTCAGGAACTGTCAGTATCCCAGGTGCTGAAGTAGCTTACACAAGAGATATAAGTCATTTCTTACAGCCTACTGGGAGATTCAAGATGCACATGCATAAAAGTTAAGTAACATCATCAGGCAGTATGTGTTTATGTGTTAAATGTGTGGTATAAATAACAATTACCCTAGGAGGCAGTGACTTACCACATGTCTAATAAATTTATTTATTTTTTTATAAATAAATGAATGAGAGCAATCCCTATGAAATGCAGTGGTCAAAGGAAGGTTGGGGCTTGAGTTATGTCTTGGAGGCTGGGTATGATTTGGATAGTTAAAGGGACCGTAGTTGAGAATGACTTGGAATAATCTAAAGTGCATGTGTCTGGCCTGGTTTGAGTGGGAAGTAGCAGGACAAGTGAGTGGGAGTAGGGTATAGAGTGCCTTGAAGGCTCACTAAATGGTTCTGTTGACAGAAAGATTGGGTGTGGCTAACCTCAGAAGCCCTCTGATTTTATTGACTCCACCAAAGCTTCAGACTACATATTTGGTAAAACACAGGACAACTATGGTTTGAGCCTACAAAAGACTAGATTTTTGTATGCCCTGTATCTTACTGGTAAAATTCTTGAAATGGTGAAAAACCTCGAAGTTAGTGACTTTTAAACATATTAAAAGCACTATTTATTGACTTTTGTGTTACGTAATTTAGAAACTCAGGATCGCAGGTGGCTGTAAATGTTAGAACGTGATCTAGAGGAAGCAAGTGGTGACTTTGGCCTTGCCTTCACTTGGGTGCATTCTGCCTTAGCTCTTAAAAAAGGGACCTTGGTGAAAGTAACCGAGAAGCACCTTGAAACATTGAATAAATCAGCTCAGCTAATCTAGGAGATTTGGGCTGTACTGGGAAATAATTTAACTGACCTTTTAGTCCAAGGAGTTTTCTGTAATGAAGGAAATGTTCTATATCTGTGCTATCCAATTTGGTAGTCATTAGCCATTCATGGCTACAGAGCACTTGAAGTGTGGTTATTATGACTGAGGGACTGAATTTTAAATTTTTAATTAATTTTTAAAATTTTAATTAATCTAAGTTTAAATAACCATATGTGGCTAGTGGCCACTATCTTGGACAGTGCAGCTTTAGAATGTCGGTCAACATTAGTACGTAACATGCAAGGCTGTGGCAGGGGTTAAAATGAAATACGAAGGATTCAAAATGCCTCGCAGTGGGCCTGGAGCACAGTGCGTACTCAGTAACTAGTCCCTTCTCTATGAACTTAAAATTTGGAAATGATAAAAAATGATATGTACATTAGGGGATAAGTATATCAATGTTGGTGAAGTAATTTGAAGAGCTACTCTGGGGTGATTACCCCAGAGAGTGTCTTTTGGACCATGATGATTTCATGTTAACTTACTCCTCAGGGAATTAAGTGATCATGAGGGTAGGATCTGTTCTGTTTGTTTAGGAGAATTTTGTTATCTGCAGGTTTCTCAGAGGGAAGTTATGGTCTGTATCTTCGCTCTGGCAAGTAACATGGGAAGCAGAATCTTTACCGTGTCTGATTTTTTTTCTTAGCTTGAAGGATGCCAATGATGTACCAATACAGTGTGAAATCTCTCCTCTTATCTCCTATGCTGGAGAAGTAAGTTTGCTTTTTGCTTTTTTCCCAATTCTTTTAGAAGTAGGATTGTGATATTGTTTTATGTTGAAGTAGAGTTGTCCTTAGAGAAGATACATCATTTTCCAGTGGCCCTGCCCTGAGGAGCTCATCCTGGGAATGAGAAACCTTCTCTTTGAGAGTTCTTGTTATAGCTTTGCATCTATCCATTAGTTGCCATGAACAGAATGTTTAATGTTTAGTTCATTTCACCTACACATTGAAATGCAATGGGCTTTTAAAAAATAAGCCTTGTTTTTTAGGTAAATCATCTGTCATTTTTTAGTGTGATGTAATTTTTCCTTTCAGTGGGTCTGTTTTGTTCATATGCTTAGTACTTTCACCTTTAAGACTGGGGGATGTAGGGACCCCTTTATTCTAACATGTAATATTTTTTTCTGGAGATCCTTGTCAGGTTGTTCAGTTCTAGCATCAGAAACAGCCACCTTGCTTAGAATGTTAACTCTACTGAGTGATGATTATAAGGAAGAATGATTATCATCTTATTAACTTAAAACTTTTATTATAATCAGAATAACTTTTCCTCTTTTTGTTGTTTGTTTTATGCTTCCATAAATAGGTCATTAAGCCCAGTTTAAAAAGTATACTAAGTAGATTTTTTATTGACTTGTAAATTCTGTATCTCAACCCAACTTGGCATTCCTGCTTTATATCATTATTATAGCCATTAAGTCCAGCATTACATGACTAGTGTCCACCAATTTTCTAACTGTGTTTCATTTCATCCCTTCTTTTAGGGACTAGAAAGTTATGTGGCAGATAAAGAATTCCATGCACCTTTAATCATTGATGAGAATGGAGTCCATGAGCTGGTGAAGAATGGTATATGAGCCAGATACCAAGTTCCACCACAATAAGAATAGCTTTTATTTTTGATAGACCGACTGTGAACCTACAGGACCTCTCCTGGAGTACTCAGTTTTCAGTATCCACAGGCTTTCATTTTAATTGTTGAACTCTCGTAACTACTACGTATTCCCCAAGATCCAGATGACTGAATTTCAGAAAGTGTTTTTATGATTCTCAGCTGATTGAAGGTCTTATTTATATTTTTCAATTGTATACTTTTTTTTCCAAGCTAAGGAAAACATCGGCCATCCAGGAAATTTCCTACAGCTTACGTATAGTCAGGGTGTTCAACATCACTTTACTTGGAGCTGGCAGCGTTTGTTTTTGAAGTTGTACATAGTAATAATATGTCATTGTACATGTTGAAAGGTTTCTATGGTACTAAAAGTTTGTTTTATTTTATCAAAAATTAAATTTTTTTAAGAAAATGATTGGACAATAAAATGAACTTTTCTTCTTGTCTCTGGAGTGTCATTTGTACCTTGAGGGAATTATTCCATTGGGAAAATGTGAATCTTTGGAGAAACTTTGAGATAATGCAAAAAATCAAATTGATACCTCTGTGACTGCAATCTTCTAGTTTTTTTTATGAATATCTAATTTTGAACTTTATCCTCCTATCACTTTATAATAGTGGCCCTCAACCAGAGATGGTTTTGCCCTCTTCCAAGGGACGTTTGGCAATGTCTAGAGACATTTTTTGTTGTCATAACTGAGAGGGTGGGATAGTAGTACTGGCATCTAATGAATAGAGACCAGGAATATTGCTGCCCATCCTGCAATGCACAGGACAACCACCTATAAACACGAATTATCTGGCCCAAACTGTAAAGGTTGAAAAACCTTGTATATCATTGGCTATTCTCTTTTGCTCAAATATTTGGTGGCACTTGGGATTTCAAAAGAATATAATTCCTGCATTTCCCCAGGTGAGTTAATCACTACTATTCCAGTTTTGTTCTGTTGTTTTCAGCTAGAGGATTAAAAAGACAAAGGTGGTTTTTGGACTTCCCTGGTGGTCCGGTGGCTAAGACTCCACGCTCCCAATGCAGGGGTCCCGGGTTCAATCCCTGGTCAGGGAACTAGATCTCACATGCGTGCTGCAAATAAGTGTACTCATGCCGCAACTAAAAGAGCCCACATGCCACGACTAAAGATCCGTATGCCGCAGCTAAGACCCAGTGCAGCCAAATAAATATTTTTTTTAAAAAAGATGCCATATTTAAAAAAAAAAAGACAAAGGTGGTTCTTTAAATATGGGCCATAGATCATTGGTTGTTAGTAAGGATTCTCTATGTCTAACATGTAGTTTGCATAAAAATGTTGAGCTTTATAAATGCATTTTATATAGCCTTTAAGTAGTGACCAAAAGCATAAAAATTGACATCTGGATAAGCGAAAAATTCTAAAAATTATGTCTAAAGGAGAGATTAGTAAATTTTATTTTCCATTGATAAGTTGTCACATGATAGAATGTCATGGGTGGATCTTTTGTTCTTTATAAGTACAAAGTTTAAGGATCACTTTTTTTTTTTTGAAGACTGTATGATATTTATATCTATTTAAAATTTTTGTATGTGTGTGCTAAGGCTTAAAGAGTGTATCTAGCATATTTTCTCTTTTATTTCAATAACAGCCCAATTTTGCTATTGTTATCTGTTCCATTTCTCAAAAGGTTGTGAGGTTTGAGTTCTTCATCAGAACAATCTCCAAAATGGATTGTGAGTACAGAACTGCCGAGTCTTTAGCATCTGAATGGTATGCTTCATTTCCTTTTTTCTGAACCTTCATCTGCTATTTCCTGTCTCCCTATCTTTAAGATCGTACTAATAGTGCCAGGGAAGGGGAGCACTGGCAGTATGGGGTTGTGGTAGTGGTTTTATAGGGGAGCAATGGCTGGGGAACACTGGGTGTATTAAGGGCAAAGAGTTGGAGAGCCTCTGAGCCATGAAATTATAAGTGATAGCATTAGGTACCTTCATGAGTCCTTTTCAGATTATTGTTCTAATTCAGCAAATATAGAATTGGGTAAAATGTTTATCAAAATATGAATTAGAATCACTTGGCAACAGCATGGTAGAATTTATTTGAGAGTTAATAATCACTGAGTTTGGTCAAAATCACCCTTGCTATGTGTTAATAACTTTGCTGATAGCCACAAATGAACGTATAAACCCAATAGAGCATGATATTTGAATATTTCTTTTTCCTCAGTTTCTCTCTTGCTTCTCAAAATTGATCCAGTTTTGATGTCTAAAAAGGAATTATTAGTGTTATCTACAGGATGGTGAACAAAAAGAATTCCATTTTCAATTTCTATTCCTAGAAGTTTGGGTTGTCACTGGTAATATGTGATTTCATTTCTAACTCTAACTTAACTATCTCCAGCATTTCCTCTTGATGATTCATCATGGTACAGTAAGATCTCAGTTATCCAGGTAAAAAGAGGCAAGGAGAAATCATGCATAACCCAGGAGAGTGACTAAAACACAAATCATTCAGTTGGCCTAGAAATCTGTTCTTCCTCTGGCTGAGACTGATGCTTTTGCAATTCATGATCCTCTTTGGAGCCCCAATTTAGGAAAAGCATGTTGGGAAGTGATGAATGAATGAGTCAGCCAATAAAGGTTGAGTGCCTATCACATGTCCAGCACTACTAAGGGATAAAAAGTGTAACATAGGGTCCTCTCCTTACAAAGCTTGTATTCTGCTTAAAGAGATAAAATTAACCCACTTAACACATTGGGAAGATAATCTAGTACTAAAATGTAAGGAATGAAAAGTTCAGTAACAGTTAAAGGTCATCGTTATGACCTGGAGTTTGGTGTGGCAGAACTCAACAAAGAACCTCCTCATTTCCCTTCTCAAATTGGGGTCAGAAGTTTATGTTCTAACAAGAAAACATACGTCAGTAATTCTAACATATATTATGAAAAGTCAGTGAGGTTTTTAGTAATCAGAACCCTGTTTTGCCCCTAGTAAGCACTCAATGTTTACTCTGACTATTGACTTTAATTGCCTTAAAATGCAAATGTATATTGTGATTCAGAAATGGATTATTAAAGGGAGATTGATTATTATTCTGGGAAGAAGGAGTCACTTACCTGTGTGAAGTTGCCAGGTTATGCCCAAGTTATGGGTTAATAAAATCTGTGACAGTAATTTTCTAAGTGTGGTCTCCTGATCAGGTACATCAGTATCACCTGGAAACTTGTTAGAAATGCAAATTCTCAGAATTGCTACATTACACATTTTTGGGTGGGGCCCAGAAATCTGTGTTCTGACAAGCCCTCCAGGTGATTCTGCTGCATACTCAAATTTGAGAACCACTGCCATAAGGGAATTCAGGGTGGCTAATCAGACGTTCTGAGATGGTACCAAAAAGAGAACATAAATTACGGGAGAAACAGAGTTTCCTAGAGCAAGAATAGTTGAGCCAGAAACTAAATAGATATGTCCATTGTGAGCTTTATTCTTTAAAATACCAAGGGAACTCTCTTGCATTCCTATACACTAATGATGAAAAATCTGAAAGAGAAATTAAGGAAACACTCCCATTTACCACTGCAACAAAAAGAATAAAATACCTAGGAATAAACCTACCTAAGGAGACAAAAGACCTGTATACAGAAAACTATAAGACACTGATGAAAGAAATTAAAGATGATACAAACAGATAGATATACCAAATTCTTGGATTGGAAGAATGAGCATTGTGAAAATGACTATACTACCCAAAGCAATCTACAGATTCAATGCAATCCCTATCAAACGACCAACTGCATTTTTCACAGAACTAGAACAAAAAATATCACAATTTGTATGGAAACACAAAAGACCCCGAATAGCCAAAGCAATCTTGAGAAAGAAAAACAGAGCTAGAGGAATCAGCCTCCTGGACTTCAGACTATACTACAAAGCTACAGTAATCAAGGCAGTATGGTACTGGCACAAAAATAGAAATATAGATCAGTGGAACAGTATAGAAAGCCCAGAGATAGACCCACGCACCTATGGTCACCTTATCTTTGATAAAGGAGGCAAGAGAATACAATGGAGAAAAGACAGCCTCTTCAATAAGTGGTTCTGGGAAAACTGGACAGCTACATGTAAAAGAATGAAATTAGAATGCTTCCTTACACAAAAATAAACTCCAAATGGATTAAAGACCTAAATGTAAGGCCAGATGCTATCAAACTCTTAGAGGAAAACATAGGCAGACATTCTATGACATAAATCACAGCAAGATCCTTTTTGACCCACCTCCTAGAGTAATGGAAATAAAAACAAAAACTAACAAATGTGACCTAATGAAACTTAAAAGCTTTTGCACAGCAAAGGAAACCGTAAAGACGAAAAGACAACCCTCAGAATGGGAGAAAATACTTGCAAACGAAGCAACTGACAAAGGATTAATCTCCAAATTATATAAGCAGCTCATGCAGCTGAATATCAAAACAACAAACAATCCAATCCAAAAATGAGCAGAAGACCTAAATAGACATTTCTCCAAAGAAGATAAGCAGATTGCCAACAAACACATGAAAGTATGCTCAACATCACTAAATATTAGAGAAATGCAATCAAAACTACAATGAGGTATCACCTCACACAGGTCAGAATGGCCATCATCAAAAAATCTACAAACAATAAATGCTGGAGAGGGTGTGGAGAGAAGGGAACCTTCTTACACTATTGATGGGAATGTAAATTGATATAGCCACTATGGAGAACAGTATGGAGGTTCCTTAAAAAACTAAAAATAGAACTACCATACGACCCAGGAATCCCACTACTGGGCATATACCCTGAGAAAACCATAATTCAAAAAGAGTCATGTTACCACAGTGTTCACTGCAGCACTATTTACAATAGCCAGGACATGGAAGCAACCCAAGTGTCCATCGACAGATGAATGGATAAAGAAGGTGTGGCACATATATACAATGGAATATTACTCAGCCATAAGAAGAAACAAAATTGAGTTATTTGTAGTGAGGTGGATGGACCTAGAGTCTGTCATACAGAGTAAAGTAAGTCAGAAAGAGAAAAACAAATGCCATATGCTAACATATATATGGAATCTAAAAAAAAGACAGTTCTGACGAACATAGGGGCAGGACAGGAACAAAGACGCTTACATAGAGAATGGACTTGAGGACACGGAGAAGGGGAAAGGTAAGCTGGAACGAAGTGAGAGAGTATCATTTACATATATACATTACCAAATGTAAAATAGATAGCTAGTGGGAAGCAGCTGTATCCCACAGGGAGATCAGCTCGGTGCTTTGTGACCACCTAGAGGGGTGGGTTAGGGAGGGTGGGAGGGAGGCTCAAGAGGGAGGGGATATGGGGATATATGTATGCATATAGTTGATTCAATTTGTTATACAGCAGAAAGTAACACACCATTTTAAAGCAATTATACTCCAATAAAGATGTTAAAAAAGAATACCAAGGGAATGTATGAATACTGGTAGAAGAATGGAAGATGGAATTTGCAAGGCCTGACCAGTACAATTGTAATTGCTAGAACAGTGGTTTCCAAGCCCTGTAGATTCTCTGAATCACTTGGAGAGCTTTAAGAAAAGCATACTCCAGTCCTAGAGATTATGATTCTCAGTTTGGTGGAAGGCCTGGGTAGCTAATCTGTAAAAAGCATTCAGTGATTGTAAAGGGCAGCCAAAAGTGAGAATCACTGACTTGGAGATGTAGACTTAATTTAGAAATCAACAACCAAAGGTGAGAGGGGAAAAGTTTGAATGTGTTCTGGCTTTGGAAAAATAGACAAGGGGTGGGGCAAAGAGTGAAGAAGATTTCACTTGACAAGAACAGCACTAACAGAATGGGTGGATGGGGCTGGGATACAAACATTCTGGAGACGATTTGATTTTGCAGATATCTCAGACTGCTAGAAAGGACCACCCTAAATAGTGCTCTTTCTAAATTTTATCCGTCTTTGGCTTAGCATTTCCTAAAACAAGGGATGATAGGGGACAAGAGAAAGTTAATGAATAATTTTGTTTAAAAATATTATATTTCAAGCTGAATGAGGAGTAAAAAGTAAAACGATGTGTTAAGGTGATGGCATTATGGGTGGGGTGTTTTTCTCATAAATTTTTGGATAATTCATTCTTAGTAACTTTATGATAAAAGGTTTTTCCTTTTATGAAGGCTCAAAGGATAAATAAACCATGAGTATTCACATTAACTAGTTAGGTACAGCTGTGAGAGAACTTGGAGGTAAAATTGGCTGTGGTAAAGTTGGGGGGATGTAAACGTACCTTCAGATAATGGAATGTTGACAGTGCACTACTGTAGTGTAGAACAACATGGTCTTCATATGCTGTTTTCTCTGAGCTTGGGCATTACCTGGAGCTTCTTTGTGAAATTTGATGATGTAATTCAGACTGGTGTATGAAGCAAATATGCTATAATAATTCAAGGTAATCCACTTGGAGTTAAAGCTTTTCTGCGAGAGGCTTAACATGAGTCTTCTAGTGTAATACATGAATTCAGTATTTTATTATGGCCTCTTAAAGATGAGAGGCCTAATAGGCTTGCCAAAAGCTCAGTGAGTCAGTGGTGACACCAAATATGTTTATATAGACATAGCGTTTTCAAAGTTATAAACAAAGGACAATGTAAGAACGAAAAGTCTATCATTATAGCTTCATGACTCATTGTTTCCACATCAGTTCTCTTATTTCTGTCTCAGTGATTCTACTTCTCAGGAAGTGTTCCTTCGCAGATTTTCTTCTGGCAGGCAAAGTTGTTTTTGTTTTTGTTTTTTAACAAAATGATGTGTAGAACTCATAATGTATATATTTTATATGGTAAAAGATATAACATAGGTGATACGAATAAGATTGAAATGAGACTTGACAGATTTCCTTTTAAAGTTTAAAATTTTCCCTGATTTATGTATTTCTAAAAGATCTGAAATTTGACAGAAGGGAGATTAAATCTCATGAACATACAACTTGAGTAATTAAGTAATGATAACTATGCCCAGCATTTCATTATGGTGCTTAACCGTGAGCCAGGCATGTATTAAGCATGTTATGTACATTGTCTCATCTAACCCTTATTACTTTCCTTTGAGGTGAGAACTCTTACTGTTTGGTCCATAAGGAAACTGAGGCTTAGAGGTTAAGTAAATTGTTTAAGATTTTCTATCTATCCAGTAAGAAGCAAAGCTGGAAAGTGAACCCAGAGTCTGGATCCAGAGACCCACTCTTTTTGTTAATGTTTTAATCAGAAAATTTCAAACATACACAGTAGTAGAGAACAGAATGATGACCCTTTGTTACTAGTTCCTAACAATTAACATTGGCTAATCCTGTTTCATTTAATTCCCACCTCCCAAACCCCAGTGAGTTACATTAAAATTAATTCTACATAAAAACCTTAATATAATTCTTTAATATCATCTGCTATAGACTGGATGTTTGTGTCCTCCCAGAATTTATATATTGAAAACTAACCCTCAGTGTGATAATGTTAGGAGGTGAGGCCTTTGGGAAGTGATTAGGTCATGAAAGTGGAGTCCTCATGAATAGGATTAGTGCCCTTATACAAGATACCCCAGGGAGTTCCCTTGCCCCTTCTTCCCTGTGAGGACACAGTGAAAAAAGATAGCCATTTATCTATGAACCAGTAAGTGGAAACTCACCAGACAGTAAATCTGCCAGCACCTTGATCTTAGACTTCCCAGCCTCCAGATATGTGAAAAGTAAATTTCTGTTGTCTACAAGTCACCCAGTCTATGGTATTTTTGTTATAGTAAGCCTGAATGGACCAAGACATCATCTAATATCCAACCAGTGTTCACATTTCCCCAAGTATCACATTTTTATCTTTTTAATATTGATTTATTTGAATCAGGCTCTGATTGAGTTCATTTATTGCCTTTGACTATTTGTCTGTTTTTAACCTATCCAGGTCCTCCTCCCTCTTTTTTAAAAAATATTTATTGGAAAAAATTAGTTGTTTTTCCAGTGTCATTTTGTAGATTTTGGATTTCATGTTCATAGTGTCCTTTAACATTTTCCTCTATCTTCCATATTTCCTGAAAACTGTAGTTGAATCTGAGATTTGATCAGATTCAGGCTTTTTTTTTTTTTTGATAAAAAATACTTTGTAGATGGTTCTGCATACTTCCAATACAAGTTAAATCTGGATAATTCCTCCAAACCTCACTGAGGTCACCTTCAAATGAGATCGTAAGCCCTTTAAAGAGAGAGGTACCCAGTCGTGCCCAGCAGTGGGAAAGGAGTCCAACTTGTCAAAGGAAGCCATTTCTCCAAAAAGCCTTCGTTCCTTTGAATAAGAAATGATATTTAGATACTGTAAATATCTAGGCACTAGTAGTATTTATTGCTAGAGGTTCTAGACTCTTTTAGGAGACTGAGCTAGAAAATACATTTTGTTTGTTGTGAAAAGAAAAATACGATGTGTTATACTGATAATTTCAATTTTTAAAAATCAGGTACTTTTTGGACTTTATATTTGTGTCTCTTCTTAAGCTGAAAATCTTGGTTCCTAACAATCAGTGTAATGATTTATTTTCTTTATATTACTGTGATGGTTAATTTTATGTGTCAACTTGGTTGGGCCACGGTGTCCAGATATTTGGCCAAACATTATTCTGGATGTTTCTGTGACAGTGTTTTTGGGTACGATTAACCTTTAAATTGTTAGACTTTGAGTAAAGCAGATTGCCCTTCTTATGTAGGCAATCCCTTCAACTCCAATCACAGTTGAAGTCCCTAATAGAACAAGGACTGACCTGTCCTGGGCAAGAAGGAATTCTGCCAGCAGATGGCCTTTGAACTTGAACTGCAACATTGGCTCTTTCCTGGGTCTCTAGCTTCCTGGCCTACCCTACAGATTTTGGACTTGCCAGTCTCTACAATTGCATGAGCTACTTACTTAAAACAAATCTCTCAATATATACACACATCCTATTGGTCTGTTTCTCTGGAGCTTAAGAGAGACTAACTGGGTTTACCCTCCTACCTGAAACAACTAAAAAACCAGGTTAAATAAATGAAACAATGGCACTGAAGACACTGGCCATCAGGCAGTGAAGGTCAGTAATCCCTGGGAGACGGGACACAAATGAAGTAAGCCCTGTGATTGTCCCAGATGGCTGCCTGGAGAGAATTTGCAGGCAATAGCACAGGAAGGAGGAACTAGGAAAGATATGGCTGTCTCCCTGAGTTGAGGAAATAGAGCTAGGAGTTTGGGAAAGCCAAAGTAGCTGGAGTTCGTAGCACAGCATACTAGAGAAGAGAGAGCTGCACAAAGAAAACAAGATCTGCAAAGGCACTTCTTTGAGTATTCAGTTGAGTATGATAACATGTGTATAGAGAAACTACTTGAGGCTGAGGAAAAAACCATCTGAAAGAACAGTGCTTGGAGTGGAAAACCTCATAATTCACATTATTGGGTAGAGTACTAAGAAAGTTCTTGTTTAGACTAAGTGCAGTTCTCGTGCAGCCTAACAAAGCTTAAAAGCAAGACCGAAAGGATCAAACTGTTTCCACATAATTTAATGATGTCTGTATTCTTTTTTTATTGCTGCATAACAAAACCATATATATTTTCTTATAGTTTCTGAAGATTCAGAATCCAGGCTTAGCTGCATGGTTCTGGCTCAGGTTCTCTCATCAGGTTGCAATCAATCTGTCATCCAAGGTGGAAATCATCTGATGGCTTGACTAGGGCTGGAGAATCTGAAGCTAAACTCACTCATGTGGCCATTGGCAAGAGTCCTCAGTTCCTTTGCTATGGGACCTCTCCAGAGTGCTGCTTATAACATGGAAGCTGGCTTTCCTCAGCATGAGTGATCCAAGCAAGAGAGAGAAAGCAAGCAAGATGGAAGCCACAGCTTCTATAAGCTAATCTCAGGAGTCACATAGCAACACTTATTGAATACTGTATTGGTCATTTATTGTGCAATGCTGGAAGGGACTGCTTAAAGGTGGCAGAGATCATTGGGAGCCATCTTAGAGGCTGGCTGCCATGAACATAGTTGTAAAATTCTTAATATTTTAGCAAATTGAATCCAATGATATATAAAATGGATACTGTATTATAACAAAGTGGGATTTATCCTGGGAATGCATGATTGGTTTAACATTTGAAAATTAATCAATGTGATTCACCATATTAACAGCCTAAAAAAGACAAATTATAGATTAAGAAAATGCATTTGACAAAATTCAGCATCCTTTCCTGATAAAAAGTCTTACTGCACTAGAGATAGAAGGGATGAATGAGATAAACAAATGTCATGTATGTAGAATCTACAGTTTAATATCACAATGGTGAAAGCTTATATGCTTTCTCTCCCAAATCAGGAACAAGGCAGTATGTTCATCCTCGCCACCTCAGTGTTGTATGGAAGTTTTAGCCAGTGTGATAAGGCAAGAAAAAGATATAGAAGGCATCCAGATTGGAAAGGAAGAAGTAAACCTGTCTTTATTTGCAGATGATATGACCATCTACCAAGAAAATCCTATGGGATCTACATAAAAGTTATTAGAACTAATAAGTTGGTTTACTCTTCAAAGTTGTACCTCAATTAAGAAGAAAAAATAGATATCTTACTCCCTATGCGTTTTGAGTTTTAAAATACATTTAAAAATAATTCATTGATCAAAGAGAAAGTTTAAATAACATCTAAAATTCCATAACTTAGTAGATGGAACAGTAGGAATGAAAATCCACCTCTATCTGACTCTAAAATCCCTGTTTTTCATTACTATGCTATCTGCTTCCTGCCGTGCCTTCTCCTAATCCCAGCAACATTCTAAAAAATGCTATGTGCACCAACTATAGCTTTTGAAAGAGAAAAGGAATGTAATAGTTGTGTGTTGCAATTCCTAAGTTGTCAAGGTTGAGGAGGAATGGAAAAAACTAATAGTGAAGGGAGAGCAGTTGCTTTCAGTGAACTTCACAATTAGCAGTTCAATTGAAAGGCAACTTGGTAAGAGATTGATTTGGCCTACAGTCTCAAAGGAGGAAGGATTTTAAGCACAACAAGAGAGATACCAGATGATGATCAGGACCAGATGGCTGTCGCCAGGGCCATGCTCAAGTCAGTGTGAAATAAGGGGAATCATGACAAGGTTATGCAACACCAGTCCCAAGCCAATTACTGTTCTTGAGCCTACGCTACATTTCCTCTTTATAGGAAAGTGTGTGTGTGTGTGTGTGTGTGTGTGTGTGTGTGTGTGTGTGTAGTTGCGGGGAATAGCAAAGAGCAGTTCTGGGAGTAACCAACATTCGAGAGTAGACTTGGGCTATATTTAGATAAGTGTAGTTGTTTCAATGGAAAAGTTTTTCTCATACTTTTCCCCCTCCCTTTCTTGTATTCCCAGCCCACATCTGTCCACTGCTCATAAAAGCCATACTAAGGGGCAGTGCATTTGGCAGGCTGAATTTGGCACTGGTTGGATTGTCTCAGCAGAGAAAAAGGCCAGAGGACACTAAATTCTATTCAATCCCATTTACTGAGCTGTTGGGAAATGGAATGGGAATCTTGATAACTTGCTTCTGGGGAGTGAGAAGAAAAACAAACACAAAGCTACAGTTGTACACTGGGTTGCAGGTGGAAGTTGAAAACTTACCCCCACAGAGAACAAAGTTGTAAGACTAACTACTTTGCTTATTGGCCTATTCTCAGTCAGAGATGAGAATATCCTAATGGTGATCAAATTAAAGGCCCATAGTACTCTTTCAACTAACAGCTATTAGGAAAGAGCTTTTTTGCCTCACCCTATCCTTGTATCCATATTTCAGTGGCCTTCCAATAGTGACACTCCCAGGGACTTGTTTCTGGAGTTTTCTGGAGTCCTCTGGAATGTGGCAGCAGCCCTTGGCCCCCTTGCTTGTCCTACCTTAATCTGCCCAGCTATCAGGGGGCTGGAGTAAGCAAAACTTGAGGGTAATGATGAGGTCATATCTGAAGTACTGGAGCAGAATGTATTTGCTTAAGCAGATTTTTATAGCTTGATTTTTCACTTATTTTCTGACTGCATTATAGGCTAGTTCCTGTGACTCACTTGCCTCCCAGAGGGCCTTGTCCTGGCTGGCTTTGGTTCTTGGAGGCCTCCTAGCCTTCCTGGTGGGATTATTTCTGTGCAGTAGAGGGCAGCAGTTTCAAATGCTCAGCCATTAGGAGAAAAGTGGGAACTTGAGGTTCCAGAATGTTGGAATGTGTATGTGTATCTCAGAATGCCAGCATAAGTGCTCCATGAGTCCACTTCCCGCTCCAGATCAACATTTCAGGAGGAGTCCTACCACAACCAGACCCACACAAACGCGTCTCCTCCGTTACCACTCTTATCTGCGGAAGGCCTAGGAGATCACTCATCTGAGTACTTCACTTTACAGACAAGGCAACCCAGAGCCAAAGAGAGGTGACTCCCCCCAGGTCGCACGTCTCATTAGTGACAAAATTCAGACTAGATTCTAGGTCTGAGCTGGAGTTGGGATTTAGGGGTCATCAATTTATTGAGAGTAATTAAAGGTCTAGATGTGGATAAAATGGTAACGACCGTAGAGTAAGACAAGGAAGGGCAGAGTAGGACGGGGCCTGGACCAACTCCCAGAAACAGTACCAAAAGTATGGGTTAAAGAAATCTGTGAAATTTTCTTACTTTCATATGCTCTCTCCAGATTTTGCTCCAACAAAAGCCCTTTTGCAAAAAGGATCCGATAAATTTATTAATACTAAAATGATGCTTCACAGATTTCATTTGTTACTTCCCTTGATGTGTTTAGAAAATTAAGTGATAGTGCAAGGATTATTAAAACAATACTAATCCTCTGCCCCACTTCTACTGAACCTCCCTCCCAGTCCTGTTCTGTAGAAGTAACCACTTTAAATTCTTGTAGCTTTTTCTTCTGGTATTTACTTCCATATTTCCATATACAGATTTTCCTCAACTTACGATGCAGTTACGTCCCAATAAATCCATCTCAGTTGAAAATATTGTAAGTTGAAGTGCATTTAATGCACCTAAGCTACCAAACATTATAGCTTAGCCTCACCTACTTTAAATGTGCTCAGAACAATTACATTAGCCTGCAGTTGGGCAGAATCACTTAACGCAAAGCCTATTTTATAATAAAGTGTTGAATATCTCATGTAATTTGTTGAATACTGTACTGAAAGTGAAAAACAGAATGGTTGTATGGGTACAGAATGGTTGTAATTATATCCATTGTTTACCCTGATGATCACTGGCTGACTGGGAGCTGTGGCTCACTGCTGCTGCCCTGCATCACAAGAGAGTATTGCACCACATGTTGCTAGCTGGAAAAAAAAAAAAATCAAAATTCAAAATTCGAAGTATGCATTCTACTGAATACATATTGCTTTTGCACCATCTTAAATTTGAAAATCCGTTAAGTCAAACCGTAAGTCAGGGACAATTTACACATGTATTTGTATATGTATATACTATGATTTATTAATTTATCAATTTTAGATGTTACCCATTAACTTTCTGTTATTGTAGATGAGGAACTAGCTTTCTAACACCTTCTCTTAATTATCTCCCCTTCATTCGCTTAATATTCTCCTAATACAATTATATCACAATATTTATAGTATTATGTTTATATAAATGTGTCCCATAATTGCTCCAAGTAGTATGCTGTGATTATGCTTTCTTTTATATGTAATTTTTGTTTAACCTAGGGTTAATAATTTCCTCATTTTTTCCATTTGCTTTGCTTTCTATTTACCTACTGCTATTTTATCTGAATACTCCAAAAAATCTGTCAAATGCAAGCAATAGTATTTTCAAAATTCTCAAACACCTCAGACCTCCCTTCCACTTCCCTCTATGCTCCCACATGAACTGGTTGTTTTCTAAGCCTTGTTCATGGCTTTTGTCCAGGTTCTTTCTTTTGCACCTTTTTATTGTTGGATTATCTGTTTCCATGTCTTCTTCACTGACTTACTCCCTTGCAGTGATAGAGAACATACTCCAGTACCTTCCCAAGAAAGTGTGTATAACAGGTAAATTTTTTGAGTCCTTGCATACTATAAAATATTTTTATTTACTGCCATACTTGATAGATAGTTTGGTTGGGTACAATTTTTTAGGTTAAAAAAGATTTTCCTTCAGATTTGGGAGGCATTGATTCATTGCCTTCTAGCTTCCAGTACTGCTGCTGAGAAATCTGATGCAATACTGATTCTCAGCATAGATCTCTGTGTGTATTGTTTTCTCTCTATAAGCTTTGAGAATCTTTTATCTCTATTGTTCTGATTTCATGATAAAATTCCTGTCATTGATTTTGCTGACCTCTTGAGGATGCTTTCAAACTTGAGATTCATGTCTTTCAATTCTGGGAATCTTTTGTATTATTTCTTTGGTAATCTCCTTGCTCTTCCTGTTATGAAACTCCAGTGAGATATTGGACCCGCAGAATTTATTCTCTAATTTCTCATATTTTCCAATCTACTTTTCTTTTCTTATTTTATAGGGGATTTCCTTGTATTTAGTCCCTAACCCCCTTTTTTCCTGAACTTTTTATCTTGTCTATCATATTTATTTAATTTCTAGGAGCTCTTCCATAATCAATTATGTTTTAAAAAATTATATATAACATCTTATATTATGTATAGTGTCATCCCTCCACTTTCTTCCATAAAAACAAACTTTATCCTGAAGGTTTTAAGTTTTGTCTGTATTACCTCTGTTTTCTGCATTAGGTATATTTTCTCCAAATACCCTTCTCTTTTGGTTCATTTTAGTGTATTTCATGTTAGAAGTTTTCCTCTAACATTTATTTATATACAGTAATTGTTTTATTTATAAACATATTTAGGAGTAGCTCTTAAAAAAAAAAGGGAAACTCCATGTGCACAGCAAAGCTTGTGTCCTTGTGAGTTTGACTGCAGGGTCTCGATGGGTTTTAGCTGGCGGTTTGGTTGGTTCAGGCTGTGCAAACAACTTCACCAAACTCACTCTGCTTTCAGATCTGTGCCTTCTGCTGCCCTGTGCTGTGCCTGATGCTCCTGAGCCCAGAGCCTATCTGGTTAAATTTCCCTGAGAATAAACATTGGTTCTCCCCTGGCAGAGTGGGCACAAATTGGAGATCCTGACTGCTTGGGTTGTGGAGGAGAGTCTCACTCTCCTGTGAGCCCTGTGCCTCATCCCTGCCTGCTTGGCTACATGGGGCTTCTCAGTCCTAAGGTTTTCCAGTGCTCTCTGGGGACAATGTGGCCCACTTTTCATCCACATCTCCCTGTGGAGGCACTTAAGCTTTATGATACTTCAGCTCTGCTAAGTGTGTTAACCATCCTCAATCTAATTTATCTTCCTAAAATTTGTTGAAATCCTTTTTCACTATTGCTTCCTGTCCCACATGATCAACCCACCATATTTAGTTAGGAAGTATTATGTTTATATTTTAGAATTAGAACTTTAAGTCAGAGAAACAAATTCCTAGTTGTGTAATTTTGGATATAATGACAGCTGTTTCAGAGATCTTTGTGTTGGGGAGGGCAGGGAGATGGAGTGGGATATGTGTTGGGAGACTATAAAGAAATCTTTATTGAAAACTAAACAAGACAAAGTAAAATCGTTTCTGTTTGCTGCCTCTTAGTAGTTTAAAAGGAAAAAAGAGTCTGTCTTTAAAAAAAATACAGGTGAATGAGTGAGGGCAGTTTGACTCGGAGAGGAAATAGTAGAGAATTATAAATGAAGAATATCATATGCTACTTTTCTAAAAACATAAAAATTTAAAGCACAAATAAAATTCCTCTGTAGAGAAATAAGCTATTGATGACATTTGGGAAGAAAAGTTGAGACTATTTCTACTCATAGAGAAATAGAAAAGTATTTTAAAAATACCTTCTCAATAGAAACTGCAAAGAGATTAGGATTGCTATAAGATCTTTTAGTAGTCCCAGAATTGAAACAAAGATTAGAGCCTTTTTGTAGCTATAAAGAAAGTGAAGTTGTAGATACATGAAACTTATAAGGTTACGGTAGTCTGAGTAGCAGTAAGCACACCCGGTGTCAGATCTTGGTTTCTAAATACCATTCCTTAGGGCTTCTTGGAGAAACAGCTGATTCTATGGCTGGGACAGGGAAAACACAAATGAGCATCTTGTAGTGCCAGGAAGAAAGTACACAATCAACCAAAAGGATGGGGCACGTCAAAGGAACACAGGAGTCAACTTGAAAGAGCTCCTGATGATCAAAGCTGGAATAATTTGAGTAACAAAATAAATAATGAAATAATGCAGTGTTGGATTATACACTAAAGTATGAAATAAAAATACATGAGTCCATACTGATATAAATGAGTGAATGAATGAATGGGGGAGAAGAGACAAATCTTTCTTAGAGAAGAATTCTAGGTGAAATATGCAGATACAGCCTTCTCCAGGGGGTGAAGCTTAATTATCATCCACCTCCCCTTGAGAGTGGGCTAGATTTAGTGATCTATCTCCAAAGATTAGAGTAGGGAAAGGGGACACTACTAATTTAACAGTGGAGAAACCTTGCAAACACTGGCCTAACCAAGTGATGAAGGTTAACATCACCAGTGATGTCATGTGGATGTCATCTATCATCTGATATGCAACAAGACAACTTCAACTCTGTGCTATTTCTTCCAAAAACTTATAACCTCAGTATAGTCATGAGGAAAACATCAGACAAATCCAGACATTCTACAGGACACTTAGCAGTACTCCTGAAGACTGTCAAAGTCATGAAAAATAAGGAAGGATTGAGAAACTCACAAACCAGAGGAGACTGGAGAGACATGACAGCTAAATGCAATGTGGTACCATGAATTGGATGCTGGAATAGAAAGAGGATATTAATGGAAAAACTAGTGAAATCCAAATAAATCTGAGGTTTAGTTAATAATGTTCCAGTGTCAGTTTCTACTTTTTGACAAATGTAAGATGTTAACAATGGGGGAAACTGTGTGAGGGTCATATAGGACATCTGTGTACTATCTTTTATAAATTTAAAATTATTCCAAAATAAGTTTATCTAAAGGAAAAAATTAAAAGTACAGTAGAAAAAAGGATACTTCTATAATTTATACTGGAGCTGTGTGTATGTCCCCTGCTCTCTCTACTGCTTTTGAATAGAATGGCTTTTGAAAGAAGTCAATGTATTTCCTTAGGATTTGCCAAGCCAAGCATTCCTTCTCTATCTTTGTTGTGTGAAATGCCCACAGGCCTTCCAGGTTTTTCTTAAATTTATACTATGGAGAAAGCTGCCTAATTCATCTACCCTTAAAGCCAAGTCAAGTTACATGTAATGAGTAAAAACCCACCCACCGTCGGAGAAGTGCTAACATCATCCATGCTTGCACTCATCTGCCTTATTCTAGCAGATTAAGGGAATTCATACTCATTAAAGGAAACTCGGAAATGCAGAGAAATGGAAAGTGTATTTAAAGTCAGCTCTTCTCTAATGCAGATGCTACTAATGTTTTTGTGTTTTTCTCTCAGATATTTTTTCTACGTATTGATACTTTTAAAAAGTCTTTAAGTAATTAACATGATAGCATATTGTTATTTAATATTTATAAAGCTAATTTTTATTTGCTGGATAATGTTTCTTTGGATGGATTTGTTGGTCTAACCTTTTCCTTAGTGTTAAACATTAATATTTTTCTTCAACTTTTTGCTACTATAAATAACGCTGTGACAAATATTTTTTTAAATAAGAGGTTTTCCATATTTATGACTATTTCCTGTGTATGTATTCCCAGAAGTAGAATTATTTGGTTAAAGGATATAAATACTCTTAAAGTTCTGATTACATATTTTAATATTGCTTTCCTACAGGATTTTGCCAATCTATACTTTTACCAACTATGTTAATTTTCTATTGTTACTGTAAGAAATTACCACAAACTTAGTGGTTTAAACTATACACCTTTATTATATTTCTGCAGGTTAGATGTCTGGTATGGCTCTCACTGGCCTAAAATCAGGTTGTTATTGGGACTTCATTCCTTTCTGTTGGCTCTAGGGCAGAATCTATTTCCTTGCTCAATCATGTGTCAGAATTCACTTCCATGGGTTTGGTCTGAGGTCCCCGTTTCCTTGCTGCTGGCAGCTGGCAGCTGCCCTTAGCTCCTAGGGGCCTTTCTCTGCTGTGTACATGGCCCCTACTTCTCAGAACCAGCAATAGGTATTGAATCCTTCTCATCCTGCCATCTTCCAGCTGACTTTTCTGCATTCCATTGTCTCATCTCTCTGATCCAGCCAGGAAAAGCTCTCCATTTTTAAGGGCTCATGTGATTAGATTGGGTCTACTTGGATAATGAAGGAGAATCTCCCCATCTCAAGGTTTGTGCTCTTAATCACATCTGCAAAATTGCTGTTGCTGTGTAAGGTAATATATTCATGAGTTCCTGGGATTAGGGCATAGACATCTTTGGGAGCCATTATTCTACCTATCACACCAAAAATAGACAAGTTGTTTATTTCACCCAATCTTAACCTCACTGGGTAATATAATTCCAAACATTTTTGTGATAATCTGATAGGTTAAAAAAATGGTATCTTGTTATTTAAATGTGTATTTTTTATTTACTTGTGAGGATGAATAGTTTTCATACTTCATACAGTTATTTTTGTCTTTTTAAATTTTTGTTTATGCTTCTCTTGTTAGCAGAAGAACATATGTCTTTTCTATAATATTCCTACCAATTCTTCCTATTGCTTGGAATTTATTACATCTTTCTTCTTGAAGACACATCTACCTCTTTCTGCCACATTCTTCTTGAAATCACAGCTGTATCTTTCTTGGTTTTCATTCTCAGTTTGCTCCAAGTGTCCTCAAGCAACATCCTCAGAAAGTGTGAATGAGAATTAAACTTTCTGAGTTCTTACAAACTTTATTCTCATACTTGATAGATATTTTGTCAGAGAAGAAAATTCTAAGTTGGAAAGAATTTTCCTTCAAAACTTTGACAATCTCACTACATCATCTTCAAACATCTATTATTGTTAATGAAAAGCCTGATGCCAATCTGATTCTTGTTTATTTATAGGTAAATTATTTTTCTATTCTCTGGAAGATTTAAGAATCTTCCCTGTATTCTGGGAGATGAAATTTCACCACAATATGCCTAATACAGAGTATGTATCCTGATACTCCCCCCCCCTTTTTTTCTGGTAGTCTTTTAAAATTAAATAGTTAATTTAAACTTTTTATTATGAAAAATTTCAAACATATAAGTATAGAAAATAGTATAATGAACTTACATGTATTCATGTACCCCTCACCCAATCTTGACAATGATCAATTTATTGCCAATCTTGTTTCATTTGAACCCTTGATTATCCCCCCAACTGAATTATTTTGAAGAAAATGAACAGCATTATATCATTTTATCCTTAAATAATTCATTGTTTCTTTAAAAGATAAGGAATTTAAAATTTATAAACCACACTAATAAAAATTCCTTAATATCCTCCAAATATCCAGTGTGTGTTAAACATTTCCCTGATCCTTCCCTGATCCTTCCTTTCTTTTGTTTTGTGTTTTTACAAGATTTTTCCAATCAGGATTTAAGTAAAGTCCATATACTGCAATTAATTATATGTCTCTTATGTCTTATTTAAGCTATAAATTTCACATCCCACCATCTCTGTGTGGGTCTCTCTCTCTTTACTCCCTATGTAATTTATTATTTTAAGAAGATGGTAAAGAGCTTCCCACAGTTTGGACCTTATTGATTGCAACACTATGTAACAAACTGCAGTATTTTTTTGTGAATTGGAGTGAGATGAGAGGCTTGATTATATCATATTCAATTTTTTTTTGGCCAGAATATGTCATAGATGGTGTCTGCCAGAAGATACATAATATCTAGTTCTCTTTTCTGTTTGTTTTTTTTAAACTTGATCCTTCCTTCCTGCTGCAGCTATTCCTCACATTCTGGTAGTCAGCTGTCGATTTGTATTTAAGGGGAGGAAAATACAGCTGCCTGGGAACTCTGTGATTGTTTCTTTCTCCTAGTAGTCTTTATTTTAGTACAGATAGGCAAAGAGTAAGCTGTTACAGTAGTACCTCCCAACTGCCATAACGTGAGGGCTGTCTTGAGTACTGTTGCTCTTTAGTAAGTTTTGAAATTGGGAAATACGAGTCCTCCAACTTTGTTTTTCTTTTTCAAGATTGTTTTGGCTGTTCTGCATCTCTAGCATTTACATTGAATTGCTGGATCAGTTTGGTAATTTCTGAGAAAAAAAAAAAGCCTGATGGGAATTTGATAGGGATTGTGTTAAATCTGTGTATCATTTTAGGGAATACTGTCATCTTAATGATAGTCTTCTGATCTATGAGTAAGGAATACCTTTCATTAGGTCATTTTTTTTTCAACAGTTTTTTTTTTTTTTTGCAATTTTCTGTGTACAAGTCCTGCACTTCTTTTGCAAATTTATTCCTAAGTATTTTTCTCTTTTTGTTACTATTATAAATGAAATTGTTTTCTTAATTTCATTTTTGGAGTGTTCATTGATAATGTTTAGAACTACAATTGATTTTTGTATATTGATCTTGTATCCTGCAACCCTGCTGAGGTTGTTTCTTAGTTTTAACCATTTGTGTGTGCATGTGTGTATGTGGATTCCTTAGTATTTCCGATATACAAGATCATGTTACATGAGAATAGAGATATTTTTTCTTCCTACATACTGAGCTAGATTCCTTTTATTTCTATTTCTTATCTAATTGCTCTGGACCTCCAGTGTGATGATGAATTGAAGTGGAGACAGTGGACATCCTTGTCTTGTTCCTGATCTTAAGAGGAAAGCTTTCACTCTTTTACCAGTGAGTACGAAGTTAGCTGTGAATTTTCATAAATGCCATCAGTCAGATTAAGGAAGTTTCCTTCTACTCCTAGACCATTGAATGTTTTTATCATGAAAGTGTTGGATTTGTTAAATGCTTTTTTGTCATTAATTTAGATGATCATGTGCCTTTTCCTTCATTCTACTGATGTGATGCATTACATTGAATGATTTTTACATATTGAATCACTCTTTCGTTCCTGGTAAAAATAGCACCTGGTAATGTGTAAAATCCTCTTAGTATATTGCCATATTAGTTTAAATTTTTTTAAATTAATTAATTAATTTATTTGGCTGCATCAGGTCTTAGTTGTGGCACACGGGATCTTCGTTGTGGCACGAGGGCTCTTCTTGCGGCTCGTGGACTTCTTTCTAGTTGTGGTGCGTGGGCTCTAAAGTGTGAGGCTCAGTAGTTGTGGTGTGTGGGCTTAGTTGCCCTGCAGCATGTGGGATCTTAGGTCCCGGACCAGGGATTGAACCTGTGTTTCCTGCATTGGAAGGCGGATTCTTAACCACTGGACTTCCAGGGAAGTCCCCATTTTACTAGTATTTTATTGAGGAATTTTTCTGTCTATATTCATAAGAGATATTGTTCTGTAGTTTTCTTTCCCATGATGTCTTTGTCTAGCTTTAGTATCAGAGTAATGCTGGCCTTATCAAATGAGTTATAAAGTGATCCCTTCTCTTCTATATTTTGGAAGAACTTGAGAAGAACGGACATAAATTCTTCACATGTTTAGTAGAATTCACCAGTGAAGCCATGTGGGCCTGGGCTTTTCTTTGTGGGTAGCTTTTTGATTATTAATTCAGTTTCCTTTATTATTTTAGATCTATTCAGATTTTCTGTTTCTTCTTCAGTCAGTTCTTGTACTTTGTGTTTTACTAAGAAATTGTCAATTTCCTCTACGTTATCCAATTTGTTGGCATACAGTTATAGTATTCTCTTATAATCTTTTAAAAATTATTTTTGTAAGGTTGATAATAATGTCCTTCTTTCATTTCTGACTTTAGTAATTTGGGTCCTCTCTCTTTTCTCTTGTCAGTCTAGCTAAAAGTTTGTCAATTCTGTTGATCTTTTCAAAGAATCCACACTTGGTTTTGTTGATTTTCTCTATTATTTTTCTATTCCCTACTTTATTTATGTCTGCTCTAGTCTTTATTATTTACTTGCTTTTGTTTGCTTTAGTTCGCTTTCCTTTTTCTAATTTATTAATTAGAAAGAAGCTAGAAGTAGAAGTTAGGTTATTTTCAATATTTCTTTTTTAATATATACATTTACAGCTGCAAATTTCCCTTTAATTGTCTTTTTCTGTCCTTTAACTTTAATCTGTATGTGTGTTTGAATCTAAAGTGGGTCTCTGGTAGATAGTGTGTATGTATATACAGACACACAAACATACATATATATTTAATCTTGGCCTTTTAATTGGATGTTTAATCCATTTACATTTAATGTAATTACCAATAATGTAGGATTTACATCTGCCGTTTTGTTATGGTCTTCTATTTGCTTTATGTGTTTTTTACCCTCTGTTCCTACATTAATACCTTCTTCTGTGGGTTAAATAAGTATTTTCTAGTGTATCATTTTAGTTCCCTTCCTTTTTCTTTTACTATATATTCATTATTTTTTAGTGCTTTTCCTGGGGATTACAATGAACATGTTAACTTAAAAGAATCTGGTTCAAATTAATACCAACTTTATGTTGGAGAGGATGTGGTGAAAAGGGAACCCTCATACGCTCTTGGTGGTAATGTAAATTGATGCAGCCACTATGGAAAACAGTATAGAAATTCCTCAAAAAATTAAGAATAGAACTACCATATAATCCAGCTATTCCACTTCTGGGTATCTATCTGGTTGAATATGGAAATGCTAATTCAAAAAGATATATGCACCACATGTTCATTGCAGCATTATTTACAATAGCCAAGAGATGGAAATAACCTAAGTGCCCATTGATGGAAGAATGGATAAAGAGATGTTATACACACACACACATACACACACACACACCAGAAGACAGAATACTACTTAGCCATAGAAAAGATGAAATCTTGCCTTTTGTGACAACCCAGATAGACCTGGAGGGTATTATGCTAAGTGAAATAAGTCAGACAAAGAAAGATAAATATCATGATTTCACTCATATGTGGGGAAAAAAATGAACAACAACAACAACAAAAACAAACACATGGATACAAAAGGCAGAGTAGTGCTTACTGGAGGGGAAGGGGGATTGGGGAAGGGCAAAATGTATAAAGGGGGTCAACTGTATGGTGATGGGTAAAAACTAAACGTTTCCTGGTGAGCATGCTGTAGTGTATACAGAAGTCAAATTACAGTGTTGTACACATGAAACTTATATAATGTTATAAATCAATGTCACCTCAATAAAAAACTACCAATTTAATTTTAATAGTATACAAAAATTAGTATCCACTATTGCTCTTCTCCTTGCCCACTCCTTTCTGCTATGATTATCTATGCAAATTATATTGTTATATGTTATAAGTCCATCAACACATTTTTATAATTCTTGCTTACGTAGTTATCTTCTAAATCAACTAGAAGAAAAGTGTTAAAAACAAAAATACGTTTATACTGTTTTCACATATACTTGTATGGTAACTTTTACCAGTGCTTTTAATTTCTTCATATGGTTTTGAGTTTCTGTCTACAATTCTTTCATTTGAGCCTGAAGTACTCACTTTAGTATTTCTTTCAGAAAATGTATGCTAGCCAAAAATTCTTTCAGTTTATAAAATACCTGGTAATATCTTAATTTCTTTCTCATTTTTGAAGGATGTTTTACAGGACATAAAATTCTTGGTTGGCATTCTTTTTGTTTCAGCACTTTAAATATGTTATCCCACTGCCTTCTGACCTCCATGGTATCTGATGAGGAGTCAGCATTTAATCTTAATTTTGATCTCTTGTTATGATGAGTCAATTTTCTCTTGATGCTTTAAAGATTCTGTTTTAGTCTTGAGTGTTCAATAGGTTGACTATAATGTATCTAGGTGTAGATCTTTTACATTTATTCTCCTTGGAGTTCATTGATCTTGGATGTGTAGATTAATTTTTGTCATCAAATTTGATATAGTCTTGGACATTATTTGTTCATATATTCTTCTTGTTCCTTTCTCCCTTGTTTTCTTCCAGGCTTTCCATTATGCATATGTTGGTACATTTGATAGTATCCCACAGGTCTCTGAGGCTCTGTTCCTTTTTCTTTATTATTTTTCTTTATATTTCTCAGACTGGATAATCACAATTGATCTCTCCTCAAGTTACTGATTCTCACTTCTACCAGGTCAAATCTGTTGAGCCCCTCTAGTGAATTTTTTTTTTTTAAACTTTGGGTTTTTATTTATTTATTTATTTATGGCTGTGTTGGGTCTTCGTTTCTGTGTGAGGACTTTCTCTAGTTGCGGCAAGTGGGGGCCACTCTTCATTGCGGTGTGCAGGTCTCTCACTATCGCGGCCTCTCTTGTTGCGGAGCACAGGCTCCAGACGCGCAGGCTCAGTAGTTGTGGCTCATGGGCCTAGTTGCTCCACGGCATGTGGGATCTTCCCAGACCAGGGCTCGAACCCGTGTCCCCTGCATTGGCAGGCAGATTCTCAACCACTGCGCCACCAGGGAAGCCCCCCCTCTAGTGAATTTTTGATTTCAGTTATTGTACTTTTCAACTCCAAAATTTCTACTTAGTTATTTTTTGTAACTTTTATCTATTTATATTATCTATTTGATGAAACATTGTTTTCATACTTTTAATTCTTTGAGTATAGCTTCCTTTAGTTCTTAGAAAATATTTATAATAGCTGATTTAATGTCTTTGGCTAGTAAGTTCAACATTTGGTCTTCTTCAGGGATAGGTTTTACTGACTGCTTTTTTTCCTTTGTGGGCCATACTTCCCTGGTTGTGTGCATGTGTCTTTTTTTAACTGGACAGTTCAAATATAATAATGTGGCAACCTAGAAATCAGGTTCTCCTCTCTCAGCAGGGCTTGTTGGTTTTTTGTTATTACTATTTGTTTGTTTAGTGACTTTTCTTGACTAATTCTGTAGTCTGTATTCTTTGCATGTGTGGCCACTGGAATCTCTGCTGTATTAATTTAGAGGTCAGTTATTGATTGGACAGAGATTTTCTTGAATGCTTTGAACAAAAAGTCTACCACTCTTTGCTGAGGGGCTGTCTTGCACACACCTTCAATACATTGGCCATCAGTTTACAATTCTCCTTAAGTCTTTAGTTCCTACTTGCACAGAGCCTTGATGTTAGTTAGAGGAGAGAGTTTAGGTCTTTCTCAGATCCTTCCTGGGCATGCCTACAGATTTATATATGTGTGTGGCCTTCTAGAAGTATTTTGGGACTTTCCAAAGTCCACTATGGACATAACATACCCAGATTTTCCTTTTCAGTTTTTTGGCAAGCCTCTTGTTTGCCTCAACTAGTATTGCTGTCTTACATCACTGCAGTGTTAAACCATTGCCACTGATTGATTTTTTTTTCTTTTTTTAAATAAATTTATTTATTTATTTTTGGCTGCATTGGGTCTTTGTTTCTGTGCGTGGGCTTTCTGTAGTTGCAGCAAGCGGGGTCTACTCTTCATTGTGGTGCGCAGGCTTCTCACTGCAGTGGCTTCTCTTGTTGCGGAGCATGGGCTCTAGGTGCTCGTGCTTCAGTAGTTGTGGCACGTGGCCTCAACAGTTGTGGCACGTGGCCTCAACAGTTGTGGCTCATGGGCTCTAGAGCACAGGCTCAGTAGCTGTGGTGCATGGGCTTAGTTGCTCCATGGCATGTGGGATCTTCCTGGGCCAGGGCTCGAACCCATGTCCCCTGCATTAGCAGGCAGATTCTTAACCACTGTGCCACCAGGGAAGCCCCCACTGATTGTTATTTATTTATTTATTTAACATTTTTATTGGAGTATAATTGCTTTACAATGGTGTGTTAGTTTCTGCTTTATGACAAAGTGAATCAGCTATACATATACATATATCCCCACATCTTCTCACTCTTGCATCTCCCTCCCACCCTCCCTATCCCACCCCTCTAGGTGGTCACAAAGCACCGAGCTGATCTCCCTGTGCTATGTGGCTGCTTCCCACTTGCTATCTATTTTACATTTGGTAGTATATATAAGTACATGCCACTCCAAAGGTCTTAGGTATAGGGTTTTATTACTGATTGAGAGCTGAGTCAGATCAAGCCCTGTGAATGGACCTTCTCCAGAGAGCTATCAGGAAAAATAGTGACAGTTTTCTAGGGATGTTGCTTTTTGGAGAGATCCAACCCCTCTCTGTCCCTTCTAGTGGCTACTAGGGTGCTGTTTTTCACAGATATCATGGCTTTGAGGCTACTGGGTTTTTTAAGGGTCACCACAAAGCTGGGCAAAAGGGGATGAGAATATAGCAAGTTAAAACTCTACAAATCTCATTTACCTGGTTTCAGCCATTTTTCTTCAATAAGTACTCCCCAGATTGTTGCAAGCTTTTGGTTAATTTCCAGTTTTGAAAAAGGTGATTTGGACAATTTTTTCAGTGTTTTGTTTCTTTTCTGAAGTAGATTTTTGAAGGTGCTTACTCCACCACTCTGGAAGTGCTTTTCCTTTTCCTAACATTTGCATGCAAACTCATGTGGAAGAAGGTACAAATGCATGTAAATACATCATCTTGAAATGGCTAAATTGATTTTTTAATAATTGAACCTCTATATTACTATTCCTCCTGTAATATACTGGCCTTAACATCTCACACAGGCAAATTATTTTATAATCATGTCTCAAGGTTTGTGAACATAACCTTAAAATCTGGAGTTCTAGCTTGAAAAAGAACACATCTCATGACTAATCTAGTGACTTTGAATTTTGGAGAGAATACAAACTGGTGGATGGCAATGCATCCATATGCCTTATTTTTAAAGGATACCAGGTAAAAGATACAAATATTTTTCTCTCTTGACAGTTCCCTTAAATATATACAGACATTGTCGTTAATATTCATTTTTATAAGTGGACAAACTGAAGCATTAAATTTTATGGTTCAGACCAGAATAATTTATAACCTATAGTTAGTTAAGAACCATTAATCTTTGAGCCTTTGTTCATCTTACTTGGTTTAGGTGAATGAACCAAAAAGGATTTAATGAGTAGTAAAGTTGGACCCAGAGCTTTGCTACACCTTTATAGGAATGCAAAAGATGAGACCCAGAGGCCCCTTTCTCTGTTGTCATTAAAACATCTCCCAACACGTTGCTTTTCTTACTTCCCATACTCTGCAAGATTCTCTCTAGGAAAAAGCTGTTTAACTCATGGAGGAAAACTCTACCTAGTATTTACAAATAAACCCTTGACTGAAAGCATAATGAAAACATCAATTTTCAGTTGGCAGACGAAATAAAAGTTCTATTTTAGACATTTTTTTCTTATTTTTTTTCAAGTGTGCAGCTGAAATTATGATGGTAGTTTCACATTTCTATAATCTATTTTTTTCTTTTTTTATATTGGGCCTGTTTAGGTCCCCAAACCCAGAACACCAATTTTATTTTCATTTGATTCTTCTTTTCTTTGAAAACTACAAATTAAATCCCTTTATATTATTCCAAAAACAGGCTTCCTTTCTTTTCTCCATCCCTGGTTTCTCAAATAATTGCTCCTTTGTGAAGAACCGAACAATAGCAAACCACTGGTAATCTGTTGTTGGTTTAAGTCCTATATTTAACCAGCAAGTTGTTTAATCAGAAACATAATCTGAGCTATTGGGTAACCAAATTTTGTTTAATATATCTGAGAATAGTATATCTCAATTTCTAACTGAGACATTCTCATCTAGTTTTCCATGGACAACAGAGACTTTTTAGTACAAAACAAGATATACCAAAATTATATCATTTGATAAAATTTGAAAGTGGAAAATTAAAAGTTTAACCAATATTTTGTTTTTATTTTTATCATTCCACAGAAGGTTTTTGTGTGGTTGCTTTTTCTACTTTTTTTTTCATTTTCTTTGAGACATTATTCTCAGATGTACATTTTGGGATATGATTATGATTATACAATATTGTGTTTCAGATTTGGATACTTTGTGGGTTGTTTCTAGAGCCACTGTCTTTTAGACTAATTTCAAAATGGAAATAAAAATGCCAGAGGATTGAAACTGAGAGATAGGAGGCCAGTTCAATGCAGCTGGTCCTCAGTAACCTTCACATCTTAACTTCTCTGAGTCTCCCTCTTATTCTACTAGTAAGTCAATTCAGATCTTGATCAGCTGGTTGGGTCACCTTTACAGCATTTTCTATGAGATGGTTGCTCTACACTGGATTGGGAATCAAGATCCTTAGGTCCTCATCCTGCCTTGTTATTAACCAGGGTGACCTGGGGTCAAGTTATTTATTCTTTCTGAACCTCAGGTTTCTTCATCTATAGAATGAAGCAGAGTGTGTGGCAGGGAAAGAGCTGGGTTCAGTGAGCTTTAAGTATATTATTCTATGACTCAAAAGAGAAATATTTCTAGTTATGCAATAAAAGCCTTAATTCCCCAGTGCCTTTGACTTTTCCCAATTTCCTTGGTAATCATCCTCTGTCTATATATATATATATGTGTGTGTGTATATGTGTATTTCTGTCTTCTGTATTCTAGCTAGTTAACATTTATTGAGTGGTAACTATGAGGCAGATACTGTTGTAACTGCTTTATGTTTATTAGCGCATTATTCCTCGCAACAAGAATCCAAGCTATATATCATGTAAATGGGGCTCAGAGAGATTAAATAAGTTGTTCAAGATCACTCTGATAGCAAGTAGCTTAACTCAAGATTTAAACTCAAATAGCCAGGTACCAGAATCATGTTCTTAACTGCTGCATTGTATCACTTTTGTGTAAGAATCCTATGCTACATCTTAATACAGCTTCAAACTACTATCTTTTTATTCTTTGCCTTTCACTATAAAATTATATAAAATATTATTCCTCACTCACTGTACTTTCTTTCCTCCAAATACTCATTCCTCAAAACCTTGCAAGCTGACTCTTCATTCCCATTTTTAAGAGTTGTAACACCTAATTCAGTATCTCTTTCTCCTCCACATTCTGTTGTTATTTTCTCTGACAGTACCTGGTTTTTACTTTTGCTCTGCCTATCAACCACAAATGCCTTCCTCTCTTCTCTACTTCAGATACACACAGGCATATTTGGGACCTTGTCATCATTTCTTTTTGCCACTAAAATGTGGTCTGCACTTTCTGGCCTTGATATCTCTGCTGGCTTGGTTCTATCTGCCTGGAATTCCAAGTTGTATTTGTTCTCCAAGACTTTGAAAAATGCTATTTTCTCCATGAAGCCTTTGTGATCCATCCAACAGGATGTTCTCTCATCTAAAATCATATAACATTTGATATAACCCTCACTAATGGCATTTATTTTCTACCATGCATTATAATTCTGCTGGCATGGATTGAATTCCTACTATGAGCTAGAGATACTGGGAATACAAAGATGAATAAGGCACAATATTAATTTTCAAGAGGTTTTGAGGATGGTGGAGGAGACACTCGTTTGAATATTCAACATGGAGATGTGGGAGGGGAGGGAGAAGGGACTATGCCAGGTAGGGGTACTGAAACTGAAGCTTCCCTGCAAATATGCCTCTGTGGGAGGGTTTCCTGGAGAGACTTATGGACCCCAGTTAATCATCATGTTATGTAACTGTGTAGAGGACCCTTCTTTCTTTGGGAAAATTTCTGGCAGAGACACTCAAGGCTTATTGTAATCATTTAGGAAAGTAACTGTTATATTTTCCAGGTGGGAGCACTTAACACTTGAGAGGGAATTAAGACACTGATGAACTTAGATCTGGGTAGGATTGAAGGAAATGGTAGATGGGAGCCTGGAGTGAGCAGAAAGACCATTAAGGGAATTGGTCAAGCTTGCATTTAAGAATGATAATTATATTATAAAGGTAATATATAATGGTATAATTATAATTGTAATAATGGCTAATACTAACTGCGGAATTCCAGCACCATTATAGACTCTTGAAGTCTTGCAGTACTAACTCATTTATACCTATTAACATTTCCACAGGATAGATACTATTAACATCCCCATTTTACAGGTAAGAAAACTGAGGCCCAGAAAATTTAGGTCATGGGTAGAATGGTTTCCTTTTAAGTTGCACAGAATCCTAGAATGAAAACTTGCCTTGCTCATTGTGAGAATTTTGGTAAAAGTCTTGCCCAAATTTTCATTGTTAATAAGTGGCAGAGCAGATAAAGGGAAATGAGTCAAGGGGAACAAAGTTTTAGTTATGCAAGAGGTATAAGTTCTGGAGATCTAAGGTACAGTAGTATGAATATAGTTGATAATACTGTATTGTATACTTGAAACTTGCTAAAGGCTATATATCTCAAGTGTTCTCACTCCACACACAGAAAATAACTATGTAAGGTGATAGATATGTTAATTAGCTTGATTGTGGTGATTCTTTCACAGTGTATGGATATATCAAAATATCAAATTGTATACCTTAAATATGTACATTTTTTGTCAATTGTATCTTAATAAAGGTAGGGAAAAATGGTGGAACTTGGATTAAAACACTGTAATTCTCAGGGACCAGCTAAGTCACCTGATAGGAGCATGCTCAGGGACCTGGCAGAAGCCACACACAACTGCACCCCTGGTAAAAGGCCTGCCAACTGCAGACTTGACTGCAGATCCAGCAACAGCTATAAGACCTGGGCCCTGCTTGACCACAATTCTGGGGGCAGTCCCATTAATCCAGGGACCCAGCAGGAAAAGGTCTTTCAAAACCAGTCTGTAAAGACTGGAGGAGGTGTCTGCTCTTATGCATAGACACCAATGCAAGACTACATGGATCATGAAGAATGAGGCAAACAAACATAACACCATCAAAGGAAACTAATAAAGCTCCAGTAACCAACCCTAAAGAAATGGAGAGCCATGAACTGCTAACAAAGAATTCAAAATAATCATCTTAAAATCCCTAATGAGCTACAGGAGAACACAGACAAGTGAACAAAATTAGGAAAACAATACACGGACAAAACGAGAAGGTTAGCAAAGAAATAGAAACTGTTAAAAAGACCAAAAAGAAATCCTGGAGCTGAATAATACAATGACTGAACCAAAAAATTCAATAGAGAACTTCATTAACAAACTTGATCATGCAGAGGAAAGAATCAACAAACTCAAAGACAAGTAATTTGAAATGATCCATTTAGAGGAATAAAAATAATAAAAAAGAGGGAAGAATGCCTACATGACCTATGAGACAAAAGGAAAAGAACTAGTATATGCATTATGGGAGTCCCAGAAGGGGCAGACAATAAGGAAGTGGCAGAAAGCTTATTTAAAGAAATAATATCAGAAAACTTTCCAAATCTGCAGAGGGAAATGAACATCCAGATTCATGATGCCCAAAGAACCCCAAAGAGACTGGACTCCAAGAGATTTTCACTGAGACGTATTATAATCAAATTCTCAAAAGTCAAAGACAAAGAGAGAATTTTGAAAGCAGCAAGAGAAAAACAACGCATCACATAGAAAGGGGCCCCATAAGACTAACAGCAGATTTCTCAG
The DNA here is from genome assembly GCF_965194825.1 of Balaenoptera physalus. Taxonomy (NCBI): domain Eukaryota; kingdom Metazoa; phylum Chordata; class Mammalia; order Artiodactyla; family Balaenopteridae; genus Balaenoptera; species Balaenoptera physalus. The sequence goes on along the minus strand of NC_138882.1, from coordinate 77,131,799 downwards.
CAGAAACTTTGTTTGGTTTCTTGAAAAGATAAACAAAGTTGACAATCCTTTAGCTAGACTAAGAAGAGACTCCAATAAGATAGTAAAAGAAAGAGGATACATTACAACTAATACCACAGAAATACAGAGACTACTAGGAACAATTGTATGCTAATGAATTGGATAACCTAGAAGAAACAGAAAATTTTAACAGACGAATAATGAGTAAGGTGATTGAATCAGGGATCAAAAACTTCCCAACAAAGAAAAACCCAGGACCAGGTGACTTCACTGGTGATTTCTACCAAACATTTAAAGGAGAATTAACACCAACCCTTCTCAAACTTCCAAAAAAATAGGAAAGGAGGGTTCACTTCCGAACTCATTTTATGAAGCCAGCATTACCCTCATACCAAAGCCAAACAAGGACACTACAGGAAAAGAAAATTACATGACAATATCCCTGAAGAACATAGACACAAAAATCCTCAATAAAATACTAGCAAACCAAGTTAAATAGCACATTAGCATGATCAAGTGGGATTTATCCCTGGGATGCAGGGCTGGTTCACCATCTGCAAATCAGTAAATGTGATACACCACATTAACAGAGTGAAATTTAAAATCATATGATCACCTCAAAGGTGCAGAAAATGCTTTTGCAAAATTCAACATCCTTTCATGATAAAACCTCTCAAAACCTTAGGTATAGAAGGTATGTATCTCAACATAATAAACGTCATTAAGACAAGCCTACAGCTAACATCATATTCAACAGTGAAAAACTGAAAGCTCTACCTCTAAAATCAGGAGCAAGATAAGAATGCTCATTCTTGCCACTTTTATTCAGTATAGTGCTGGAAGTCCTAGCCAGAGAAATTAGGCAAGAAAAAGAAATGAGGCATCCAAATTGGAAAGGAAGAAGTAAAATTGTCTGTTTGCAGATGATATGATCCTATATATAGAAAACTCCAAAGACTACCAAAAAACTGTTAGAACTGATAAAAGAATTCAGTACATTTGCAAGATACACAATCAACATACAAAAATCTTTTGTGTTTCTATACACTATCAATGAAATATCCAAAAAAGAAACTAAGAAAACGATCCTAGGGAATTCCCTGGTGGTCCAGTGGTTAGGACTTGGTGATTTCACTGTGGGGGCCTGGGTTCAATCCCTGATTGGGGAACTAAGGTAGCACAAGTCACGTTGTGTGGAAAGAAAGAAAGAAAGAAAGAAAGAAAGAAAGAAAGAAAGAAAGAAAGAAAAGAAAGAAAGAAAGAAAAGAAAAGAAAGGAAGAAAGGAAAGAAAGAAATAAAGAAAAGAAAAGAAAAGAATCCCATTTAAAACAGAGTCAAATAGAATAGAATACTTAGAAATGTATTTAACTGAGGAAGTGAAAAATCTGTATACTGAAAACTGCAAAACATTGATGAAAGAAATTGAAAAAGACACAAATAAGTGGAAGGATACTCTGCTCAGGAAGTGGAATAATTAATATTGTTAAAATGTCCATACTACCCAAATCAGTCTACAGGTTCAATGCAATCCATGTCAAAATTCCAATAGCATTTTTCATAGAAATAGGAAAAACAATTCTAAAATTTATATGGAGCCACAAAAGATCCTGAATAGTCAAAGCAATCTTGAGCAAAAAGAACAAAGCTGGAGGCATCACACGTCCTGATTTCAAACTATATTACAAAGCTATAGTAATCAAAACAGTATGATATTGGCAAAAGAACAGATACATAGATCAATGGAAGAGACTAGAGAGCCCAGAAATAAACACAAGCATATATGGTCAATTGATTTTAGACAAAGGTGCCAAGAATATACAGTGGGGGAAGTATAGTCTCTTCAATAAATGGTGGGAAAACTGGACAGCCACATGCAAAATAATAAAACTAGATCCCCATCTTAATACCATATACAAAAATCAACTCAAAATAGATTAGACTTAAATGTAAGACTTGATACTGTAAAACTAGTAGGAGAAAACATAGGGGAAAACCTATTTGATATTGGTATGGATGAGGATTTTTCAGATATGATCCCCAAAACACAGGTAACAAAAGCAAAAATAGACAAGTCTGATTGCATCACACTAAAAAGCTTCTGCACAACAAAGGAAACAACAGAATGAAGAGACAACCTATGAAATGGGAGAAAATATTTGCAAGCCATACATCTGATATGTAATTAATTTCCAATATATATAGGAAACTCAAACACCTCAATAGCCCAAGACCAAATAACCTGATTTAAAAATGGGCAAAGGATCTGAACAGACATTTCTCAAAAGAAGATATATTAATGGCCAATAGTTATATTAAACAGTGCTTAACATCACTAATCATCAGGGAAATTCAAATTAAAACCACAGTGAGATGCCAGCTCATACCTGTTAGGATGGCTTTTATCAAAAAGTCAAGAGATGACAAATGTTGCCCAGGATGTGGAGAAAAGGAAACCCTTGAATGCTGTTGATGGGAATGTAAACTGGTACAGCTATAATGGAAAACAGCATGTAGGTTCATCAAAAAATTAAAAATAGAAGTACCATATGATCCAGCAGTCCCACCTCTGGCTATATATCCAAAGGAAATGCAATATGGAAACAACCTAAGTGTCCACTGACTGATGAATGAATAAAGAAAATGGGATACACACACACAATGGGATATTATTCAGCATTTAAGAAGAAGGAACTCCTGCTGTTTGTGACAACACGGATGAACCTGGAGGACATTATACTAAGTAAAATAAACCAGACAAAGAGACACAAATACTGCATGATCTCACTTATATGTGGACTCTAAAAAAGTTGAACTCATAGAAGCACAGAGCAGAATGGTAGTTTCTAGGGACTGGATAGTGGGACAAATAAGATGGTCAAAGGGTATAAAGTTTCAGTTATATAGGATAAATGAGTTCTGGGAATCTAATATGTAGGATGGTGACTATACTTAATAATTCTGTATTGTATACCTGAAATTTGCTGAGAGAGTAGACCTTAAGTATTTTCATCACACACACACACACACACACACACACACACACACGCACACACACACAAAAGGTAACTATGTGAGATGATGTGAATGTTAATTAGCTTAATTGTGGTAATCATTTGACAATGTATATGTAAATCGAAGCATCACATATAAACCTTAAATAAATATTATTTTTATTTGTCAATTATACTTCAATAAAGCTGTTAAAAATGAGCTCTGTAATTCTCACTTTAGAGCCCCTGCTCCTTACTGCTCTGTTTCCTATATTGTTTTGGATTTTTCCTGCTGCTGGTGAAATGAGGAGACCATTGCTACATAGCCATAAGCTTTTATTCCTCCCTGGTTAGAATGCATTGGCAGGTGAGGGAGAAATGTGAAATTTTGGGAGGCAGAGAAACGAGAACAAGGGTTCAGGGATAGCCCCTTTAAGGAAGCATTAGGATCAGGCTGGCCCCTAGTTTGGGTTCCCCCATCACTATGAGTCTCAGTTACTGGCATAAGGATGGCATTTCCTAAGAACTGCTGGGATTTCAGGCTCCACTAGCACCATGTTTTTCTTCAAGTCATTGTGACTCATCCTCCAGTGATGGAGACATAGCAGAGTGAATGATGCCTGGAATTCTTCATTCCTGAGTGAGAAAATCCTATTCTCTCCACTTATGCAAACATAACTTGTTTTGAGGACAAGGAACAAAGCTCATAGCTAGCCTGGACCTATATTGGGATTTTCTGAAGGGATGGAAAGACTGCCAAGCCCCAAAGTCTCCATCCCATCCACATCCTGATGTCCCACTGCTCCCATACTGCCACATACATGCCCCTGCTTCATCTTTATCTTTTAACAAATTATCTTTCTCCACTATGAGGTTTAGATACCTCATGCTGCACTAGCTCATTTGGCTTATTGGAGTAAGCGCTGCCGAAAGAGCTGGGTACCCCTTTTTAAAAATTTTATTTTATTGAAGTATAGTTGATTTACAATGTTGTGTTAATTTCTTCTGTACAACAAAGTGATTCAGTTATACATGTATATACATTCTTTTTCATATTCTTTTCCGTTATGGTTTATCACAGGATATTGAATATAGTTCCCTGTGCTATACAGTAGGACTCTGTTGTCCATTCTATATATAATAGTTTGCATCTGCTAATCCCAAACTCCCAATCCATCCCTCCCCACTCCCCTCCCCCTTGGCAACCATGGGTCTGTTCTTTATGTCTGTGAGTCTGTTTCTCTTTCATAGATAAGTTCATTTGTGTCATATTTTAGATTCCACATATAAATGATATCATATGATATTTGTGCTTCTCTTTCTGACTTAGTTCACTTCGTATGATAGTCTCTATGTCCATCCATATTGCTACAAATGGCATTATTTCATTCTTTTCTTATGGCTAGGTATATTCCATTGTATATATGTACCACATCTTCTTTATCCATTCCTCTGTTGAAGGACATTTAGGTTGTTTCCATGTCTTGGCTATTGTGAATAGTGCTGCTATGAACATAGGGGTGTATGTATCTTTTTGAATTATAATTTGTCTGGATATATGCCCACGAGCTGGGTACTCTTGACCCCTGCCTTTCCCCCTACCTTGTTCATTTTAGTCCTCATTCCAGAATGGCCCTGAAGGCTCTAGGAGCTTTGGTGTTCATCTCTCTCCAGGTGACTCCTAGAGGTGACTTCTAGGATGGGCAAGAGATATTCTCTCTGCTTTCTTTCTGTCTTTTTTTGTTTAGAACACACACATTTCCAGCTCTCTCAGTTCTTATTGTGGGCATTACTTAATTAATTCATTCAACATTCAATAAATATTTATGAGTTCCTACTATATGCCGAGAACAATTATAGACATTTGGGAATATGGTAGTAAACAAAATAAATAGTGTTTACATTCTAGTGGATATAAAGAAGTATATAGTGTGTTAATCAGTTCTAAAATTAAAAAAAAAGAAATGGCAGAAAGTATTAGGGTAAAATATTAGAAATGGTGGTCAGATTTCACTGAAAAGTGGCATTTGAGTTAAGTCCTGTAGGAAGTTAGGGAGAAATCCAGGTGACTAGGTGGGGAAGATTATTCCATGTATAGGGAATAACAAGTGCGAAGGCCCTGGGGCTGGTTATCTGATCTAAGCTGGCATACTGGCATATTGGAATAGGTGAAGCAAGTTGGAGCTGCCTTAGAAAGGCCATGGTTTAGGATTAGAAACATTCTGTGGAGAGGAATGGTGCCTGGCACACTAAACCAGGTATAGCCATTGAAAGAAGGTTCAGGTGGCACAGCAAAGACTGGCATCTAAGTAAGCAGGGCACACGTGGGTGACAATCTAGACAAGACATTGGTAATGGGTGGAGAGTGTGTCCAAGTCGTGGTGATTTGCCTGTTGTCTCTCAGCTTTAAATGCTCTGTTCTGTGATGCTGGAACTGGGTCTCAGAGATTCCTTTACCAACAGACCTCCTTTTAGATTCTGCCAATAAGAGGCAGGACATGAGTGAAAGCTGGGAGGAGGAGAGAAGAGAAGAGAAGAGAGTAATTTCCTGTTTCTTGGTATCAGAGTTGTTACTCCAGTAGTGGCCCTTAGCTCCAGCAGTAGCATTTCATGCCATCAGGGCAGTTTGTTCCAGGTTCCAGCTTCTTTCCACACTCCCATAACCAGCCTCAACATGTCACATCAATGGTACCATCAGAAACCAGATTATGAACCATCTTAGATATGTGAGCTGTAGTTACGTGGTGCCCCCTCCTTCCAGCTCCTAAGTTCTCATAGCCCAAACCCCTTTTATTCTCCCAGTGTTAGGGTGGTGGCTGCTTTCTGCAGTTATTATTTCTGATTGGTCGGCCCTCCAACATCTTTGTGGCCAATTCCTTATGTAAGATCCCTTCTGTTGAAATACCTAGTATGGTGTGTTTTCCTGACGGGATCCTGACTGATACAGGAGAAGAACTCAGAGCACAGAACTCAAGAGGGAGATATTACTCAAGAATCCAGGCATACAAGTAAGTTGGTTAACAGGTAGCCAAAAAATTACTGGGAATGCCTAGGTGAGACTCTGAGTGGGTTTTCTTGTCAGTTATAATTGGAATAAGGATACCTACCTTCTATTCTTGTTGAAGTGTTAATTTACCAGAAGAGATGCCTGTGCAGAGGCCTAAAAAGAGTGTGATTTGAAGTTACAGAAGCCCACTTGATGCAGTCTGAGCAACACATGTGAATGTATTATAAGGATACAGAGTGTCTTATGGGATCCAAGAGCAGGAAATGCATCCTGACCTTGGGAGGAGCTTGGGACTGGGAACTAGAAAACTGCCAGGATTCTCAGTTGCCTTTGCATTTTCTGTACATTGACTTCATTCTTTTCTCCCTGTAGACCAGCTTTCTCTGCTTCCGTGGTCCAAGTGATGCAGAGACTATTACCACCTAGGGCTTCAGAGTCAAGATCTCCTCTTTCTAAGAAACTAGTTCAGACTGGAATTGCAGTTCCTTGATCCATTTTCAAATTTTATGGAATGATTTCTTGCATTTTATGAAATATAATTCAAAAAATAGCTTGGATCGCTAGCTTGGATCACACACTATTCAGAAAATAGCTTGTCTATTCCTGATCCCTTCAATTATGGCCAAGAGAGTGGAGGTTACGTAATACAAGCATGGATTTTGGTAGTCCACCCCTGTAGGAGAGAGGGCAGTACTGAGGTCACTGTGGATCGAGCAGACCTACAAATATTTACTATCCTCGGCCTCAGGAATGTTGATAAAACTTGGAATCAGGGCCATGACAAGATGTAGGTCTTTAATCAAAGACAGACCAGCCATGACTGCACAGACCCTCCTATATCAGGCTCAGAGTGATTCTAACAAGGTGGGGGGAGGGGGGGGTGCAACTGAGTCTGCAGGTGAGGATCCAGGGGCCTCCACTGTAGGGAGTGGAAGGGAGGCAGACTTAAGATCCATCTCTCCATTCACCTCTGCCAGATCTCTCTCAAGTGTATTTAGATCTCTCATGACAAAATAATTCTACCTCTAACCTTCATCCTGTTGAAGAAACTGGGGCTGCCCATGGGCAAAGCAAAGAACAAGAGATTGTAGGACTTCATCTGTGTTCTCAGAGACCGCTGACCTCTCATGGGGTGATCTTCTCCAGACTCCATTCCCATCTGGCCACTCCCCTGGCCTTCACTTGGTCTATAGATGCTTTACCTATTTTTTCCTATTTATTTTGTTGGCCTTAAATATTTTAACCGTTTAAAGTAAAAGTATTCTGTGCAATTGCACGATGCTTTGGAAAGAGTAATGAATAAGGACTCAAGAGATGTGAGTTCTGTGCTGTGCTTTCCCCTCCTGTTTTGTGTGACCTCAGAAAAGCCACTTAACTGTGCTGGGACTTAGCTGTAAATCAAGAGCGCTAGGCTTGTTGACCTCGGAGGCTCCTTCCAGCTTACACTGAACTGGGGTCAGCGTAGAAGAACTTGCCCTTGCTTTGTGTCGCACGGGTTTTACAACTGAAACTTGTCTTGCTAGTTGTGAGAGCTCTGGCAAAAGGCCACTGGAGAATTCTGATGGAGCCTGGCTTGGTGTAAATGGTTCCTCTCTGGGATATGAAGGGCCCTGGAGAACGTGGATTCCATCCATAAGACTAACATCTGAGCTTTCCCAGAAGCACACAAGGATTACATAGAATCAGAATCTGGTCTTTATCTTGAAAGGCAATTTGAGTGCTGCTGGACATTCCAAACTGGAATTGTACATGGAAAAATAACATTGGCCTATAAATTCCTTTCCGCTTTGAAATATGTTGTGTGTTAGAAACAGAAAGGTGGTGTTTACGGTGTAACTCAGGGCAATGGGATGGAGTTATGCATTGAGAGATGAATGATAGGGCGTTAAGCAAACAAAGTCTCTAAAGTGAGATATTTTAGAGGATAAAATAATATTTGATAATTATGCAGAGCCTTCCCCCCACCCCCCGCAGGAACTCAGAGATATTAATCTCTCAAGCTTCTCAGTGCCCTCCATAGATACATGAGGAAAGGAGGATGAATTCCTAAAAGCAAGACTCAAATAACTAAAAGTCCTTTGATTTTTCCAAGTTTCTTGGATCCCTAACAGGACAGTCAGTGGGGATTATGTTGTTCCTCTTCCAGACGCCGGAAAAACCCCAGCCTGGACGAGAGGCAGCTGAGGGTCTTCAAATTTCATAAGGAGGGTTATCATTATGTATAAGATGATTGCTCCAAACTGGGCCTGAGCATGGAAAAATAATACTGCTGCTCAAACTCCACTCTGCTCTGAAATATGTGTGTATAAGGAGCTGGGAAATAATTTAGCTGAGGCTTGTTTTCACTGAGTGCAGACAAGGAGGAGGTAAAATGGTAGCAGGGGAGATTCGGGGTAGATAAAAAACAGAACTTTTGACACTGAGTGTTGATAAACACGCAGGCTGTTGAGAGATCCTGTTCCCTTGGAGATATTTAAAAGTAGGTTACTTTCTTATCTGACAAGGACAGTTTAGGTTTCCAGACTTCAGCTTGGAGAAGGGTTACATTCCTAGGATGAGACTGTGAAATGCATTGTTTTAAAAACTCTTTTTGTAGCCCTCACTCTCCTTAGGAAATCTAAGGCTGAGCTACACTTCTGAGTTCTCCGCGTCTATTTTCTCACCCCTCGTCTCAGAATTTCTACCGAGGTGAGGGTTTTGTTATTCTTTCTCCACAGTGAAAAAGGAAATGGAAGAACAGTAAAACAGGAAGGGAAACCAGATAACCTAGTTAACTAGAACTGGGTGTAAATCAAGAGGCTAGAGGCTCTCAGGTTTTTTGTGGATGCTAAATGGGCAGAATGAGAACTGCGAAGCAGAAGAAATGGATTCAAACTCAGATTCTGCCATTTACCAGCAACAACTTCAAGTAAGTTACTACTTCCCTGAGCTTCATTTTCCTTATTTGTCAAATGAGGATATTAATATCTGCACTGAGTACATATTGGGGCTGTCTGAGGATCAGATGAAGTCATGTCTGTGAAAGCACTCCTTTAAACTGTGAAATATTATATGTGGCATTGTTAAAAACACAAGTGAATAAGAACATTATTTTGGCCATTAACCTCAGCTTCCTCTTTACTTGACTTTTCAGCTCGTCCATGGAAGAGTCACAGACAAAATGATTTTAATTTTTAAAAAATTTCTCATTTCTTTCTCTGGTGGAAGTGCTAAGAAGAAGCAGTGACACAAAGATGGGCTTCAGGGGAGAAAGAATGGAAAGGAAAATAATGTAGATGATTCTCCACATGGATTACCAGACTTCAAGCCCTGGATAGCTAAGAATTGACTCTTTCCCACCCACTGTACATCTTCCCTGTTCACCCATAAGCACACACACACTTTACTATCAGCAAAGCACATATATACATACATGTGGTCTAGCTCACCAGGTATGATCCTGGGCAAGTTAGGATTTTTGTGCATTAATTTCCACATATGGACATTGGGGAAATAATAGTATGTACCCCATAAAGTTCTTTTGAGAAATGAAATAATAAATGTAAAGTTCCTAGAGGAATGCCTGCATACAGTAAGCACTCAGTAAGTTATTCTTTTCTGACCCAATTTTATTCTCACAACCCTGTGAGTTGTGCATTCATATCATCCTTCATTTTATAGATGGGAAAGTTAATGACTTGTTCAAGGTGACTCTGCTCACAAGGGGTTTGGATGTGGACTATCTTCCACTAAAGTCCATCAGAGAAGAATAGCATCTAGTAGTATGTAGCGTTAAGACCCAGCCCATTGAGGGAGAGATCTCTTAGGGTTAAGATTATCTTTGAGACCTTCAAATCACTCATAAATGTAATATTCATGCTTTTGTGGATACAACTCCATAGGATAACTATTAAGCACACTAAGATTCTTGAATCATGAGCTAAACTCAGGAAGAAACCAAATGAAAGTCGATATGCAGCTATCTGGACATTAAGACCACTCTGCTTTTAAGAAAATCAAAGTATTTCTATTGCCTACAAGATTTCCTCTGTATTGATTTTTTTCAAAAATTAAGCCTTTCTGACTTAATACATGTCAATGGATTTATCTGTTATGGACAGATTAACCAATAAAAAGACATCTTATTTTAAGGATTAGGTTCTAAAATTGATACTTAAGTTAAACATGTACACAATATGACTTCACTGTATTCTTTGTTCTCTTGTTTTGTTTGGTGAGGTATAATTTCTTTAAAATCCAGGGATTGTCAGGCTTTGTTAATTATTGATGTAGCAGATACTTTTGGCTTATCTTTCTTTTTTCTTAAATTTATTTTTTATTGAAGTATAGTTGATTTACAATGTTGTGTTAATTTCTGCTGTACAGCAAAGTGACTTAGTTATATGCATATATACATTCTTTTTTATAGATTATTTTCCATTATGGTTTATCACAGGGTACTGAATATAGTTCTCTGTGCTATACACTAGGACCTTATTGTTTATCCATTCTATATGTAATAGTTTGCATCTACTAACCCCAAACTCCCAGTCCTTTTCTCTCCCACCCCCATCCCCTCCCCCTTGGCAACCACAGATCTGTGCTCTATGTCTGTGAGTCTGTTTCTGTTTCATAGATAAATTCATTTGTGTCATATTTTAGATTCCACATGTAAGTGATATCATATGGTATTTGTCTTTCTCTTTCTGACTTACTTAACTTAGTATGATAATCTCTAGTTGCATCCATGTTGAAGCAAATGGTATTATTTCGTTCGTTTTTATGGCTGAATAGTATTCCATTGTATATATGTACCACATCTTTATCCATTCATCTATTGATGGACATTTAGGTTGTTTCCATGTCTTGGCTATTGTGAATAGTGCTGTTATGAACATAGGGGTGCATGTATCTTTTTGAATTATAGTTTTGTCCAGATATACTGGCTTATCTGTCAATGTATGACACCCCTTTTCTGAGAATTGACCCACCTGTGAACGTGATGGAGCAATTTTCATATTACATGACCCATTGCCCTCACAGTTTAGAGATAGAGCATGAATACATGAAACACACCTGACCAATCAAGTTCTTCATCTCAGGATTCCAGAACTGGGCTTCAAAAAACTAGTCATTCTTTCTCATTCACTTGAAGTGAGGAGATATATATATATATTTGAGACATAAGACATCATTTTAGGATAACCACCTTTAATAATGTGTGAAAAGAAGTAGAAAAGTCTGGTCTGCTGAAAAAGAACAGGTTAAAGCAAGATGTGTAGAGATAAGGAGAGAGAGATGGGAAATGAATGAATGAATGAGAGAGAGATATAGGGAGGGAGGGAGGAAGAGAGAGAGGAGAGGGAGAAAAGAAGAAGGAGGAGAAAGAGAAGGAAAAGAAAGAGAAAAGAGAAGACAATTAATTAGGCATTAGGTTACTGGTGGCTAATTTCTGATTTTAATTCCTTGTGAAGCTTAAATGTACCAACTGGGTTTGGTTTCTGTGAATACCCATATAGCCTCTTAAGATTTGTGTGTGTGTGTGTGTGTGTGTGTGTGTGTGTGTGTGTGTGTGTGTATTTCTTAAACTAAGTTAGTTACATTCCTTTTATTTCCATCCTTTATTTGACTTCCTAAGGCACCACAAATGTATACAACCCTTGTGAATTTGGAGACAGAAATACTATAGTTATTTCAACTGTTAACACTTGTATTTACTTGAACCTTGGTTTGTAGACTAGAAAAGATCTTGAAAAGTAATCTTGCACATTTCTTCTAGTTAATCCTGCATCCTGACCATTCCAGATAGATCTTATTTTTAGTGAAGGCCAGGTAATGGAATTCTATACTGTTTGTCAGTAATTCATTTCTAGTGTGAAACAGTCCTCATAACTAGGATACGTTACCTCCCATGGAACATAAATAATTCTGATTGCAATGACTCATGTTTCCCAAGCCAGTCCAGGGGGCAAAATCTGTTCACAAAAGAGTAACGAAATCATATTTCTCCACATCTGTTCCCACAATTTTAAGAATTCCAGCCTTACTCAAAACTCTGTCAAATAATTATGAGAATCTCCAGGAAATGTTTTCTGTGTATTCTGCGAATCACTGCTTTCAACTTTGAAGTGGCATTTGCCATTGTCTTTCTTTTCAGCTGTGGCTTCGTGCAGCAGTGGCTGTTGTCATATCTGAAGGAGCATACCCCTCTCCCCCAACCAGAGCTGTAGACTCAAATGTGATGATCCCTCCTGATGCTTTCAGTATCCCTCAAATATTTTAGTAAAATACTGCTTTCAGCTTTTCCTTACTCTATTTTTGGTAGCATCTTCTTCTTAGAGTTCAAGATTAGACCCCAGATTTGCCTAAGAGTAACCTGAGTTACAGACATGGTATTTTTCTTAGAGCTTCTCCTTACTTTTGACACAGCTTTGTTGCACTTGGTACCTGTCTTTTGTCCCTTGGTTCTTTCTTCACTGAGCGAGTTCTTCCCAAAAGTCTCCTTGGTCTGCATACCAATCGACTCTTGACAGGGCTACCCATCCTTCCTCAGACAGACCCCAGTGTATCTGAGTTTTGGACTCAGCATTACTGGCTTAAGCTGGATTCCTAGTTATACACATACACAGACAAACAACCAACCCTGACTGTGGAGTAGAACCACCTTAAATACTGGTGTTTGAGGATACATACTTTATCTGCCCTTTATGAGCTTCTGGCTTTATGAAATTATTATACTGTTTTCCATATTTGACTTATAGTCTCACCAAATCTGTGAAATTATAGGTCAGGCTATCAGTGCATTCTTCATGGTCATGCCAAAGAGGTAAACAATTACAGGGCTAGATATTTGGGAGGATTCTAGGACTATTTCTCTAACAAAATATCTGTAGTTGGTTCAGGCAAGCACCCAGTAAAGTGCCTGATAAATGCTCAATATATATTTATTGAGTTGAGCTGAGTTGGTCACCCTCAGCTAACTTTGGGCTTTCTAAGTTATTTGAAGTCTTCTTAATAGGTTTATCTCTACACTGTTTCTTCTCTTTGTAAAATAACCCTAGTTCTAGTGTTTCCTCTTAGGTCTTGTTTTCTACCTTTAGTCATCTCTGTGGCTGCCCTCTAAGAACTCTCTGGATTCTCTGTGTCCTCTTCTATCTGGAAAGTACAGATATGAAAGGCCACTTTCTGACTGAGCTTAAGGGCTTTTTAGGGACTGAACACTGGCAGCTTGGCTCCTCATGGCCATCCCAGTTGGAGGTCTTCTTCCCTCCCTGTTCCTCTCCTGAAGTATCTCTCGCTCCAGACTTACCATGGGAATGTCCTTCCATGATCTCTTTCCACTCTCCTCTTCCTGTGTGTCACACCTCTCTTCTTGCTCATCATGGGGGCATGCAATCCCAGATTGCCTGCCAAAGTACAAGCAGAGAAGAGTTGGGGATAGCTTAAGAGCCCAGAGGCAGGAAGTCTCTTTACGAGGAGGCCATCTCTCAGAGGTGGGTTAGGTCTTCTTAACCTCTCTTTTGCCATCTACCTTTCTCCACGGATCTCCTGAACTTGAGTCTCTGCTTACCCTGCATTTCCTGTACTCACAGAGAATCAAGACCTCTAGGGCAGACCAAGCCTGTGCTTGGTAAAGAATGATCCAGGCTTGGAAGGGTTAATGCCAGGAGCCTTGATGGATGGGGAGGATTATTAGTTACTCTTTTTAAAGAGCCAAGGAAGGGTTCCTCCCTGTCACTTACACTCCCCTTTCACATGATCTCTCTTCATGGCGGTGGATAGGGAAAAAAAAAAAAAGAGGAAAAAAGTCTCAAAATAATTTAGGAAGTCCTCACAAACGCTTGTGTTTTCATTTAGCAGCATGGATACAGCCACAGACCCTCAGAGGGAGCAACCAACTGGGAATTGAGTGGAAAAAAATAGGAATCCTAGACTCTCAAACTATCCAGTTTTTTTTTTTTTTTTTTTTTTTTTTTTTTGGTGGGGGAGATAGTTCGGGAGGGGGGAGGATTAAATCAAATCTTTTAGGGGAAGGGCTCAGCTCTGGGCTTTCATGGATAAAACACTAAAGATCAACTCCATGTGTGTGACCCAACTGTCCTGGAAGCGTCAATTGGAAGAGAATCCAAACCTTAAGTTGTGCTCATAGCTTCAGCTCAAGTAAGAAAAATGAGGTGGGGGTCACAGGGTGGGGACCAAGTCTTAGATGGAAGAAGGGGGGAGGGCTTGGGGATGGATGCAGTGGGGATAAGGCGGAAGGGAGCTATGTCTTTAAGTCTGTCCTATGGTTATACATATTTTTTCTTCTATGAATGGGTTTTGCTGTAAATTATAGCTTTGCCCGTGGTCCCTTGGGTCAAAAGAAATAGTCTCTAAACAGAAAACAGCTCTGATTGGTGACTTTCCTTCTTCCCTCCCCAACCCCCTTCCTAATTGAAACCAAATGTGCAATATATTGGATGCTGGGATCCCTGGCGCTTTCCCAGGAATCCTCAGAATGTGAGGTTTCTCTCAAAGGCATCTTGCATCAGCCTGTGGATGTATGCCTACCACCGGGCTCCTCCACCGGCAAAGTGGAAAAAGAAGCGTTTCACAACAGATTCTTCTTTTTGGGTTGGGGGAACGCAGTGGATTATAGCTCTGTTTTTCTTCTTTCCAAAACTGTGCACTCCTGGATGAACGTAAGTTGTGTGTTTTGGGGTTTTTTTCCCTTCATTGTTTTTTTTTTTTTTCTTTCTTTTCCGAAAACGAAAGCTCTAAATATCCTTCTCCTGGTGTCTCAGGAAAAGTTTTAAAAAGGAGGCAGAAGGGGGTTTCAAGTCAGGCGAGGAAGGGAAGGGAATGGGGCACCCTAGGCACGAGAAATCCAAGATTTCACGTTTTGGGGGGGCTGGATTTATGTTATGGAGAGAAGAGTAAAGCACTGCTAACCAAAGAAGACTGAAGCATAATAAACGAATCCATCGCAGCTGCAAGATACAATAAACAACGTTCGCAGGGTTGAAACTGTTGGCAGGCAAGACAGGCCGATCGCAGAGCTGGTTTCTGGGATGGAGAAACCCGAGCCGGGAGCTAGGTTTTCGGCATTTAGTAGCGGCGTTCGAGGGTCCTGAGTTTGGGAGAGGACAACTTTTTGTATTTTTGATTTTTCAGGGGAGTCGCTGACTTAATTGTGAGGAGGACAACTTTGGGTGACGGGTGCCTTCACCTTGAGGTTTGGGGTGCTTGGGCCGGGGGTCTGGGTGGATGGGGCATTTTTCAGTTGGTGATGAACCTCATCTTCCCCATTTCTCTGGCCTGGGTGCCTTTCCCTTTGTTACCGAATGACTTGGGACTGTTTGCAGTTGGGACCTCTGAGTCCTGGCTGAGGTTCAAGAGTCCCATCCAAGGGGAAAGAGAATTTTTCCAAGTGGCTGAAAGTCTCAGGCCAGCCATTTGAGGCGGGAGTTCGCAGTGTTCAAGCCAGGAGGCGTTCAGCACCATTTTGCTGACGGCTTGCCTTCTGCCTCCTTTCCCTGGAGGAACGACAGAGCCAGAGTCTGTAAAGAGTCTTAGAGATCTCTTCTGACCCCCTCATTTCACAGGCGGTGGAAGTGACAGAAGGGGGATTGACACATTCAGGGTCAACACAGCACGTTAGTAGCGAAGTTGCAGATGAAATCCAAGTTCTCTTTACTGCTAGTCAGTGCTCTTTCCATTCCATACCTCTACGTGCATGTTCATTTCTCTCGAGACTGAGGTGATAGAGGCAGTTTAATTAACAAGTTACCGCAAGGACATCAGTTATCAGCAAGAGAGGATGCTAATGGTGGTTCATCAGCAGGTGGTATCTGTGGTCATATTTGGTTGTGTGTCTGTGTGTAAAATAAAAAAAGCTAAGTGCTTGCTCTGCACCAGGCTCCATGCTCAGAGCTCTACATACATAATTTGATTGAATCTTCACAGTTCCCGAGGCATTATTCCTAGTTTATGAATAAGGGCATTAAAGCTTAGAGAGGAAGAATGATTTGCTTAAGGAAGTACAGCTAGTAGGGTTGAGACTCATGCACGTCTGACTCCAAACTCTGTGCTCTGAATCACTCTGCAATAACACTGCCCTCCCCCACTCCACACACACGTTTGACTACTTTCCGAGTCAAGTTCCACGTTTCCCTCGGTGACTGGTGACTAGGAGGTGAAGGTGTCGGGCTAGGGGAGCAGTGCAGATCCTCTCTGGAAGGCCGCTTCCGCACTTGGATGGGTATTTATCTGGGTACCGGAAGGGGGCTGTGGGTGGGCAGCTCTCTGCATTAATTCTGGGTGTTTGGTATATACTTACCTTTGTTCTGCAAAGAGCCTGGGATTTAGATTCCGAAGACCCAAGTTCAAGTTCTGGCTCAACCTTGTATTATTTGACAAAGTTGCTTTACCTTCCTGCACCTAGGCCTCTGTACTTATTACACGGTAAAAATAGCGATACTTTTCAGTATTATTGTTGTCGTTGTTTTTAAGAATTTTATTTATTTATTGGCTGCGTTGGGTCTTCGTTGCTGCGCACGGGCTTTCTCTAGTTGCGGAGAGCAGGGGCTACTCTTTGTTGCAGTGCGTGGGCTTCTCGTTGCGGTGGCTTCTCTTGTTGTGGAGCACGGGCTCTAGGCGCACGGGCTTCAGTAGTTGAGGCACGTGGGCTCAGTAGTTGTGGCTCATGGGTTCTAGAGCACAGGCTCGGCAGTTGTGGCGCATGGGTTTTGTTGCTCCGCGCCATGTGGGATCTTCCCGGACCAGGGCTCGAACCCGTGTCCCCTGCAGTGGCAGGTGGATTCTAAACCACTGTGCCACCAGGGAAGTCCCCAGTATTATTGTTTTAAGAGACACTGGATGTGAACGCGTTCTGAAGGCTGTGAAGGCCTTCTCCATACCAGTTCTTGTGACAGTGACCCCTGAACACTGGAACAAAGTGTGAGGCAGCGTCTGCCATGCTGGGTCCAGCAGGTGGTGCTGATGCCGGCGGGAGGGTGGCTGTATTGGGCTGTGTGTGAAACCCTGGAATGGGTGGCCTTGGTCTTAGTGCCCGTCTCTTTTGAGTGGAAGCAGTCCCTCCTCACGGGGAATAGTCCCAGGTTTTCTATCTGAAACTTTCCTCTGGTGCCTGGCTTGGCCATGCTTCCTCACCCAGTGAGCTCAGTGGAAGCTGAAGGACACCATGGTGTTCAAGCTTCCCTTGCCTGGGTCTGTGCGGTCTCTGAACGAGAAAGGTTTAGTTAGGATCAGTCCACAAGTCTCTCCTCAAAGGAGATGGCTTTCGAGGAGCTTCATATCTAGTTGAGGGTAGATCCTTGACCCTTGACCTTCCTCATGTTCCCTCCTCTGTGCCTGTCATCAGAAGGAATGCAGCTGCTCCTGGGGGTGGAGTTGGAGGCCCAGCAGGCGGTGGGGAGGGCCCTGCCTCTGCTTCTGCTTAAGATCTGTTTGCTTTATAAACACTAAAGGTAAGGGAAGTGGGGAAGGCGTTTCCAGATTCCTTTACTTAGAATCCACGAGTTGTGACTCCAACAGTATCCATGTCTGTGACATATGCAAAAACTATATATCGGTCTCTGCCCCTGGTTCCTGGCACAGAACTCCTGAAACCCTTGTAGTTTCCTGAGTGATAAGAGCACTAGGAGCATCTTTTGTTCTAATACTTGGTCTCTGACTCCTGTTCCTGACATAGAGCTCTTAAGTCCCTCGGAATTTCCTGGGTGAGAGGAGTGTCCTTTGTTCTAATGAGGTGATTTTGGGTGGGCTTCTGAATGAGGGCTTCGTCCCCAGAAAGACCAAGCCATGGTTAGAAGCTAGGGATTTTCAGCCCCACCTCCTCCTTCCAGGAAGGGAGGCAGGGCTGGAGACTGAGCTGATGATTAATCATGCCTACATGATGGAAATCCCCAAAGTATCAAGTCTGGGGAGCTTCTGGGTTGGTGAACACATCCATGTGTTGGGAAACTGGTGCACCTCAACTCCACAGGGACAGAAGATCTTATGCTGGGGACCCTTCCAGACTTTGCTCTATATACTTCTTTGTCTGGCTGTTTATCTGTATTCTTTATTATATAATAAACTAGTACACATAAGTGTTTCCCTGAGTTTTGTGAGCTGGTCTAGCAAGTGATTGAATCCAATGCTGGGAGTAGGGGAGGGGTCATGAGAACCTCTGATTTGTAGCCAAGTTGGAAAGAAGTTGTGGGTAACTTGGGGACCTACTACTCGTAATTGGTGTCTGCGCTGGGGGGACGGTCTTGTGGGTCCGAGCCCTTAACCTGTGGGGTCTGCACTAGCTCCAGGCAGTGAGTATGTTAGTAGGGGAAAAAAGTGAGTTTTTCCTAGACGATGTCCAAGCACAGAGTGGGAGTGTCATCCAATGGAGTCTCATCACCTCCTCACTCTCCCCTAGCCTCTCTGTCAACTCACTGTTTTCTTCCCTTCTTATATAGTCACGTCCCAGACTTTGTCATATGAATTATCTATCACATGCAACAAATCTAGTTCAGACCTTTCCATATGATTACATTTTTAATAGACACACTAAAAAATTAGAGGTTCCCCCCCTTATACTAATGTCACGCCATTTAAAATTAGCATTAACTCTCAGGCACTTCTTCCCAAGTTCCTTTGTAAGGTCCACTTTCAGGCACTTTACATCACCCTCACCTCAAACACACGACCCAAACACACATCTCACGGGCATTCAGAAAGCTACCGCCCCTCTGAAAACGGACCTCCACAGACCTGCTGATGTCATGTGCCAGCTGACATAAATGGTGACCTGCCCTCAGCTCAGACACGCTGGATCCTTTATGCCCCTTGACCCGTTTGGAGCCACGCAAGGTATGAATTGACCCTCTCCTAACACTGACTACTCATTCCAGATATGTGTCCTACATCCCCAGGCCTCCCAGAGCTTCTCTGAAGTCAGCAACCATCCACAATGAGGGCTGCTCACCACTGCGTTAGGAACCTCGGGTAGACCTTAAGGATCAATTAAATAAGAGTATCTGAGGGTAGGGGTTGAAGTGAATACACTTCAGTATTTTGAAGTGTTCCCCACGTGATTCCAAGCTGAACCTCTGCTGATAAATCTCCAAGTTCGTTGCCTCAGCCATTCCTCAGTGGGGAGTAAGGGCGCCCTTTATAGGACAACCCCACCCCTGTTGTCCTGTAAAGAATTTAAGGGTCAGTGCCTCCCTCCCCTAGCTGGCTTCCTTGAGCTTGGTCAAGACCACCTCATGGTGTCCACAACCTGCCTTTTCCCCTTAAGTGGACACTTGCCCAGGCCTCAGACTCTTTCTGATGTGAAGTCAGACAGACCTGATTTGCACTCCCAGCTGTATACTCACTGGCTGTGTGACCTCGGGCAAGCCGCTTCAAGTCTCTCAGTTTCCTACTCTGTAAAATAAGGATCGTAATTCCCATCTAATAGGTATTACAGATAGCTCTTGTGAGTACACAGCATAATGTTTGGCATGTAGTTAATAAATGAAGTTGATGATGATTCCTTTTATTATTAATTTGGCACAGATGCTTTGGCTTGTTCAGCCACATAACACCAGCCCAGCTATTTTTTCATATCCTTAGTCCAAAAACATTTTTCCAGGCAGCAATGTTCACCCACCAAAATCCCCTTCTACAAATAATGCTCCTCAAAGTACTTTTGCAGTGGAAAGGATATGGGTTTAAATTCTGGCTTTGCCACCACTTACTAGCCGTGTAACCTTGGACGAGATCTTGAACCTCTCCAAGTCTCATTTTTCTTAACTCATAGGTTTGGTATATGAAATAGGTGCCGTTAGATATACAAAGAGGCCAACATAGAGCCTCATACGTAGTAGATGCTCTGAGTAAGTGAATGCTCACTCGGTGTCACTTCTCTTACTTTTGCTGGTGGAATCTTCAATGCTTTGTGGTTTAAAAGCCTATCATGTGTGAACCATCGAGATTGTTATCTTGGGTTGATCCCTTTCATTTGAACACTTTGCTTTGATCATGGATGCGATCTATTGGAAATTTGCCCTCTTTGATTTGAAAAGACAGCTGTCAGTTCATCTCCTTGCCTCCACTCCCTCATCCATTCCCACCTCACTTTTACCCAACCTTTCTCTTAATGCTCAAAACACACTTGTGCATAATGCTATCTTTACAGGGGAACTAAACACAAGCGTAGATTACTTGGCTAGGGGTCTATACAACACCAGAAGAAAAAAAGGAGTTGGCAGTTTGGGGCAGGTAGGGAAGAAGGGATACTATATATTATATATTAGACAAGATAATCCTATTACAGTGGAAAGATTTAGAGGGCAGTATAAAACAGTACGGGTCACAATTGCTACTGCTGTTGTAACTAAATGCGAAATGCATTCAGGAAAGGGACAGATGAGTTAACAAAAGAGAAGTACAGGTTTTGTGCTTCTGTGGAAGTCATCCAGCAACTAGCTCGTCCCACCAAGGCCTCCAAGTTGGAGGGACCACTGGGGGAAAATTGGCCTTGACTTATGTTCACCATTTTTTTCCTCTCCTACTCCTAATGCCCAAGTCTCTGCCCCTTTTCCCCATCTGGCTACATTTCTCAGTAGTTTCTAACCTGTTTCTCTCCCTGATTGTTCTGGAATCCCTCGGCAATTCAATTTTATTTTACTTGGCTTAATTCTATTTAGCAAGGATTTATTGACTGCTTCCTAGTGTAAGGTACTCTGCTTAACATATTCTAATAACAATAGCTTAATAAAGGAACTGAGATGTCCAGATGACTGCCCGGGGATATTCATCTAAACACCAATCACCTAATGGCTAAAGTGATGGTCTCTCTAAACTTTCTCCATCTCTTTAAATTTTATTTGCATGCATTTGAACCTATTATGATTGAGCCTATGTTATTCAGATATGATTTGGCTGAAAATAATTCTCTTCTTGTTTTGATTTTCTTTCTTAATTTTGCTTTCTGTCCTTCCTGTTGTGCATGGAACTATTTGATGTTTCCAAGTTCTGTAATTCTCCAAGCAACGGAGATCCCAGCATTTGGCAAGTTGTATACTTATTAAATGGAATCTCACTTTGGTCTCTAAGCACCAAGAAAGGTTAGGTTTGAGCCAGCCCAAGTATCACTGAGGCCTGGAAGAGCAGTGAAAAGGCAGAAGGGTTCTAAATGGTGTTTAGACTTACTTTGAAACTCCTGGGTTCAGCTAGGCTTCTCCAGGAGATTGGCATTGTCTATAATGGATTCACTCATTCAACTGTCTTGTGGCTTGTGTTTTGTGCCTAGCGAGACCCCAAAGAAATGTTTGAGGAGTCCCTTGTACCTACTAGTCAGAGGTTAATGCTGTGTACTATGTGGTGTGGGTGTAACTGGGAGGGCTTAAAAGAATAGAACCTTGTGTGCAAAAGGTAGTGAGGAGAATATGCAGTAAGTTTTGGTCTCAGCACCATCATTTTCTAGATTTTTTACCTCAAAGAAGTCTTTTACCTTCAGTGGTCCTCAATTTCCTCATCTGTTTCCCTCATGTACTTTTATATCCTTCTTTTATGTTCAGAAAAGGTAACATGTCAGAAACTTTGTAAAGGGGACAGCACTGTGCCTATGAAGATGGTAGGTGGGGATGCCTTTTGAATGCATTTCATAGGTAGCTAGTCCAGCAAAATTTACTGTGCGCAAGGTTGCCTTGGAAGTGCTCATGGGAGCTATACCAACAACATGCCTTGCAGGGCTGTAACTTCCCAGAAGCATATAAAACTTAGACGAGTGGTGAAGGTTACAAAGGCTGCTGGGGCTTGTCCTTTAGGATGTACTCTCTTGAGATTCGGGGGAAACAAGTTGATCTAGAGAAGAGAGTAGTGGGAGTTAAATTCACTCAAGAGTAGCTAATCATTCCTCAGATGGATGTAGGTCTAATTCTAGAATGTGTACACTATATAGATTTTTAAAATTGAGATAACGATGTTAAAATAATATCAAAGGGAATTAAAAATAAATCCTAATCCCCCCCCAAATCCCAGCAAGTTATTTTGTGAATACTGACAAACTGATTCTAAAGTTTATATGGAGAGGCAAAAGATCCAGAATAGCCAACACAATATTGGAGGAGAAGAACAAAGTCAGAGGACAGAAATTACTTGATTTTAAGACTACTATAAAGTTACAGTAATTAAGACAGTGTCGTATTGCTGAAAGAATAGATAAATAGATCAACAGAACAGAATAGAGAGCCCAGAAATAGATCTACGTAAATATAGTCAACTGATCTCTGTCAAAGAAGCAAAGGCAATACAATGGAGCAAAGATAGTCTTTTCACCAAATGGTGCTGGAATAACTGGACATCCACATGCAAAAAAAACAACTCTAGACTCAGACCTTACATCCTTCACAAGAATGAACTAAAAATAGATCATGGGCCTAAATGTAAAATGCAAAATCAGGAAACTCCTAGAAGATAACATAGGAGAAAGCCTAGGTGGCCTTGGGTATGGTGATGACTTTTCGACACCAAACGCACAATCCTTGAAAGAAAAAATTGATAAAGTGGACTACGTTAAAATTAAAAATTTTTGCTCTGTGAAAACTAGTATCAAGACAATGAGACTACAAGCCATAGACTGGGAGAAAAAATTTGCAAAAGACACATCCGATAGAGGACTGTCACTCAAAATATATAAGGAACTCTTAAAATTCAACAGTAAGAAAATGAACAACTTGATTAAAAACTGGGCAAAAGATCTGAACAGACAGCTCACCAAAGAAGATATATAGATGGCAAGTAAACATGAAACAATGTTCAACATTATATGTCATTTGGGAATTTCAAATTAAAACAACAATGAATTACTACTACCTACCTGTTAGAATGGTCAAAATCCAGAACACTGACTACACCAAATGCTGGTGCTGATATAGAGCAATAATAACTCTCATTCATTGCTGGTGGAAATGCAAAATTGTACAGCCACTTTGAAAGAGAGTTTGGCAGTTTTTTGTAGAACTCAACATATTCTTATGCATGATCAAGAAATCGTGCTTCTTGGTATTTACCCAAACAAATTGACAACTTACGTTTACACAGAAACCTACATACAGATGTTTATAGCAGTTTTGCTCATAACTTCAAGACCTGGAAGCAACGAAGATGTCCTTCAGCAGGTGAATGGATAAATAAACTGTGGTACATCCAGACAATGGAGTATTATTTAGCACTAAAAAGAAATTAGCTATCAAGTCATGAAAAGACAAGAAGGAACCTTAAATGCATATTGCTAAGTGAAAGAGGCCAATCTGTAAAGGCTACATACTATATCGTTTCAACTATATGACATTCTGGAAAAGGCAAAACTATGGAGACAGTAAAAAGATTAGTGGTTGCAAGAGGTTACAGGGGAGGCGGGGATGAATAGGCAGAGCACAGAGGGTTTTTAGGGCAATGAAAGTATTCTGTTGGTGGTGGATACCTGTCATAAAATTTTCCAAATCCATAGAATGTATAATACCAAGAGTGAACCCTCATGTAAACTATGGACATTGGGTGATAATAATGTGTCAGTGTAAGTTCATCAATTGTAACACATGTACCACTGTGGTGAGGGATGTTGATATTGGGGGAGGTTGTGAGTGTACGTGTGGAGATATATGTGAACTCTCTACTTTTTGCTCAATTTTTCTGTGAACTGAAAACTGCTCTAAAAAAAGTCCCAAATCCCAAATTCCCAAAACTCTGATTTTATCCTGGCTATTTCTTTCTTATTTAATGTCAGACCTTGTAATATAGTTATATAATAGAGTCATAATCATTAATTTTGTTTTTCAGTTAAGTATTGCCAGTTTATCCTAAACTTTAATAATATTATTTTATTTAATAAATCTAATGGAAGCAGAAACTTAAAGTTATCGAGAAAGACTAATTCAACAGGTTAATAGCAGATATTTGGGAAATCTCTTTGTCACATCATTCAAATTAGAATAACATCACTTGAAAGAATATTCATTGAAATTGTTTTAACTAATGCAACATACAAACATTCTCACTTAAAATCATGGTATGGTGGAAAGAGTGATGGGCCAGGAGTTAACAGGGTGAGATTTAAATTTTAACTTTGCCACCTACTAGCAGTTGAACTTTGTGCAACTATATTTTTTAACTTAATTGCACTTCAATTTTCTCATCTGTAAAGGGCAATATAAAATTTCCACATTTTCCAGTTAAATTATGCTAATCACTGCCTATACCAGCGCCCATACCCCTATATTCACTTTCATAGTTAAGTGTTGAATCATTCGTCTCCACTTCAGTTTTCACTCCGCCCCCCCCCGCCCCATACTGTAAGTATCCTCCTCTCTCCTCTCATGTTAGCCAAATACCACCGTTCCTTAAAGGTTAGCTTAAGTTTCCAATCCTCTGGCCAGCTCAGATCTTACTTCTTGGAATCCCTAGTTCTTTTGGTCAGTATCACCTAGTCTAGTAAAGGTCATGTCTTAGGTGATCTCTATAACTCATCTTAGAACATAACCCATAAATATTTACTGAGTTCTCAAGATATAGTATGTTAAAGACTTATTACATGCCTCGCATAGTGCTTACTTGTTGCCAGAAAAATTCTTAGAGGGAAGTAATTGAAGCCTCACATAATATCCTTTTTGTGGATTTAATGGGGCTCAAAAATTTTCTATTACTTGGTTATTCTGTAAGATTGGAATCTCAAGAGAGCCAGGTCGTGGAGAAATGGTGTAAGCCCTAAGCTTGCTCTCAGAAGCACTGGGTTCAGATCGTGCTATTTTTAGTTGTGAAAATTGAAGGCAGTAATGTCTTCATGAGTACAAATGTGGAGGAACAGATAAGCTCACATACGAATACTTGGTGTGTCCTGGGTATAAAATGCACACAGGGCTATTTTTCTTTAAGCAATAAATAGAAAATGGTTATTCCCAGAGGGTGATGATTGATTGTCATTCTAGGTTTCAGGATACAGCTGCAGATTTGGTTTTTCCTGGTTTGATCATGGGGCAGAGCTGGTGTTTTTCTCCTCATCATGCTTCTTTCCTCATAGGTGTGTCCAGACCTCTGATAATAGAAGTGCTTACCTTTCACTCTTCCCTCTCACACTGAGTGGTCACTCTTCCCTGAGACCACCTGCATTAAAAAAAATTCTCATTTGATCATTTAGTGTCATGTAAAGAGTAAATTAACTGCTACTTAATATCATGTTTGGAGGTGAAGATTTTTCTAAGCCTTTTGTTCAGTCATTCATTAGCAAAGGGGTGTCAAGCTTCGATGTCAAGCTAGGATGTAAATTCTAGACTTATGTGGATCCCTCGAGGGAGTGTGAAAAGTTACTTTCCAATCCTTTTTCTGTATTTTTGGTGACGGACTTGGCCTTTGCAGGGTAAAAGTTGATTGCAGCTCTTCCCATGATCTCTCCTTCACAACTGTGATGTTTACTTACATCTTTCATTTTCATGACTTAGGGTGCTAACTTCTTGCCCTCTCCTAGACCCACAGGCACCCCACACCCGCTATAAAAAGGGGGCTGTGCTGTGCCTTTTGCTCAGCTGTAGGAAGTTCCACTTCTAGGGTCCCCGGTGCTCCTCACTTTCATTTTCCAACTGATCAAGTATTGCCAACATTTACAAAACATATTCTGTCAAAGACCTCAGGCTGTCTAATGTTATCCAATATACATATGTAAACTTCAGTGACTCTGCATTTCCTGATGATCCTACAATAATTACCTTCTTGCCTTGGGCATAAGTAATCTGGGAGAAAAAAAAAAAGGAGCATTGCTTTAAATAGGGCAGAAGTTCTAATTTCCAGCCCTAATTTACTAAGTAGTACGGATATTGAAATGAATTTCTAATTTTTTAGATCTAAGTCCTTATTTGAGTTGGGTAGGTTAGGGCAAAGAGAAGTCTGGTGAAGAAGTTCTTGGGCAGTTAAATAGGAAGAAAAGAGTGTGACACATAAAACATGGCTGCATATTTGTTATCAGCAGACTGGATGCAACAAATGAGCCTTGGTTTCAAGTGAAATGATGCAGGTAAGGACCCTGAATTCACTTACAATGTTGCTTTACACGAAGGTGTTTAAGGCACTAGCAGGGACACCTCCAATTTCTTTTGGAAATAAATTGAAATTGGGTGTTCCAAAAAAGTTATTGAAACAGTCATAATGAAAAAAAATAGGAACTTTACTGAATGTTCTTATAGTTAATGCTACATTTAGCATTATTTTTTATAACAAAGTACTTGGTGAGGTGGAATGGGGAGGTTGCTATAATATTTTCAGTGCTTGGAGCCTCTAAAGGTCTGAATCCAGCCCTTTGTAGGAACAGAAGCTATTGTCATCCACAAGTTGTTCCTAAATGTACTCAGTCACCATTCCTCAGAGCTACTGGGAAAAGTACTATGATGCTCTTCAAAAATACGTTCAAGTCCATCCTTACCATGAGGATGTTACTATGGTTACCACTGCACGAGTCAGTAATAGGTATTGGGGAAAAATACCCACCCCACTGATCATGGGGTGTTAAAATACTTCCTCGTGAATAAAGGAAGGTTAGGTGAGAGTGGTGACAAAGCATTGGGATATTTAGACCCATGTCGTTTCCTTTCATCACAGCTCAATAATCTACCCCCCATCACTAACCACACTTCTTAAGGCCAAGTAAATGGCTTCACGTGTAAGGTAAATGGTGTTCCACATTCAAAGTACTATCATCTTCCCCACCCCTCCCCCCAACATAGTAGCTTTGCTGCTGCTGATATAGGGTCCACTGGGAAGGTAGACAGCTGCTGAGGCTGTAGGAAACTGACATCTTGTAGCAATGGTTTTAGTCATGGGTTTCTAAATGAGCAGGTTCTCTACTGCTTCCCTTGGTGAAAAGGCAGGACAGGCTTTTTCAAGAGAGACAGAATAGACTCAGTGCTCTAAAAAACTTCCCTTAGGATTATCTAATTTGGTATTACTCAAACCTGAACAATATATGGACCAATTTTATAGGGAAATTTTTTTCAGCTCCTTAGGATGATGGATTGTTTGGACACTATTAAAACATGTACAAGCATAAAGCTAGATATATACTTAAATGAGGTTCCTGGACCCAATTTCCACCTGTGTTGTGTGCGTGTGTGTGGGGGGGGGGGTGTTCCCACACAACACCGAACAGTTCTCTGGACACCACCTGGGTGTCCTACAATTCAAATGAATTCTGACACTACCCAGAGATAGCATCAGATTCCACAGGTTAAGGGTTCAGTCCCACAAGACTGCCCCCACACCCTTACTACACCTCACTTCAGAGGCCATTTGCAGACTCAGGCTGATACCTGTGCTTCGGATCGACCGGCTACAAATCAGAGCCTCCCAAGACCCCCTCCTTGGGTTCGATTAATTTGCTAGAGTGGCTCACAGAACTCAGAGAAACATTTTATTTGCTAGATGACAGGTTTATCATAAAAGGATTTAACTTAGGGACAGCCAGATGTTGAGATGCATAGGGCAAAGTATGGGGAAAGGGAGAGGAGCTTTTATGCCTTCACTAACTAGGCACCATTCTCCCCAAATCTCCGTGTATTCTTCAACTTGGAATCTCTCTGAACCCTGTCCTTTTGAGTTTTTATGGAGGCCTCATTACACAGGCATGACTGATTAAATCATTGGCCCTTGGCGATTGATTCAACCTCCAGCCCCTCTTCTCCCCGGAGCTCAGTGGAGTGGGACTGAAAGTTCCAACCCTCTAATCACAAGGTTGGTTTCCCTGGCAACCAGCTCCCACCCTTAGGTGGGGTCCTAGAATCACCTCATTAACCTAACAAAAGGCCTTTATGGCTCTTGTCACTTAGGAAATTCCAAGGGTTTTGGGAGCTCTGTGAGCCTGCATCTGTGGATGAAGGCCAAATATATATGAGAAATATATTTTGGTCCTCTGAATGACCAGATATATATTTCTTTTTTTTTTTTTTTAACATCTTTATTGGAGTAGAATTGCTTTACAATGGTGTGTTAGTTTCCGCTTTATAACAAAGTGAATCAGTTACACTATATATTTCTTATAAATCACAATATCACAACATCTCTTATGCTTTAGTTCTTCTGCAACTATAAAGCCAAAGCAGATTTATAAGTGAAATCAAATATAGTTATAAACTCAACAAAATAACAGAACATTATTTTAATGCATGAGATGATTT
Source organism: Balaenoptera physalus (assembly GCF_965194825.1). Taxonomy (NCBI): domain Eukaryota; kingdom Metazoa; phylum Chordata; class Mammalia; order Artiodactyla; family Balaenopteridae; genus Balaenoptera; species Balaenoptera physalus. Next base: position 77,103,641 of record NC_138882.1, on the reverse strand, counting down.
GGTTTGTTGAAACTAACCACTAGTGTGGAGGTTAAAGATAGAGTGGACACATGTGGCCCCAGGGCCTGGTCTATATTTAATTTGGGTCTGTTGTTTAAGTAATTAATACTCATGCAGAAAATGCCTATTGGAGTGAGTTAAACAGATAGTTATTAATAGCCTCAAGGGTTTATGCGTTGCGGGGGTGGGAATCAGACCTCATACTTACATAACCAAAGCTCTACTGGTAGGCAACAGTCAAATGTTAGTTTTAATTTGGTATCATTAGATAATTTGTTAAATTGTCTATTCACTTGAAGATAAGGTTAGCATGGGGGTGATAATGAAGTTGCTACAAAATGGGTATCTGATTTAATTACTAATAGAATTAGTGACAGAACCACTGTGCTTTGTGTGTTTATGCCTTATAGGTTTCTGCCTATAAACTGATGGGCTTCGGTATATAGAGTCAGAGTCTGCATTAAACAGCTGCTTGCTGCATGAACACGGCACTGACCACAATGGCTGAGCGGATTAAACTGCCCCATACCACCTGATGACTCAACTCTCCCACGGCCGTTTCCTCTGTTTCTAGCTTTGACTTGCTCTGGCTTTCATTTGGCATTTGGACAATTGTAAACACAAAGAAAAGGCAGGCCCTGAAATCACATGGCAGTGCTTGGTTACCATTAGTATGAAAAGTTCCAAATTATAGAATCAAAGGTATAAACTTTTAAAAATTCTAGAAATGTTGAGGACTGAAAGAATACATTTACACTTGGAGATAACTCTGTTTTAAAACTAAATTTAAGCTACTTTTTTTTCCAGGAAAACCTTTCTGATCTGCCCTTGTTTCTTTAAATTTCATTAATAATCAAAAATGTCTAGGGAATTCCCTGGTGGTTCAGTGGTTAGGACTCAGAGCTTTCACTGCTGGGGCCTGGGTTCAATCCCTGGTCAAGGGAACTAAGATCCTGCAAGCCAAAAAAAAAAAAAAAAACAATAAAACGTCCGTTTGTAAATTTATATATATAAAAAAAAACTATCATGACAACGTAGTGATGAGTGCTTATTGTGTACCAAGATTTATGTTAAGCACTTGATATACTTGATATCATTGAAACCTTATAATAATTGTGTGAAGTGGGTATTTTTCTTATGTTATATAGGAGAACACATGACACTAAGAGAGGATCACTCGCATAGCGAATAAGTAGCAGAATAAGAATTTGAACCTAGGTCTTTCTCACTGCAACACCTAACTCTTTACCACTACTTCGTTACTCTCCTTGAGCCTGTGTCATACCTTGTGGATAGCTCTTTTTTTGCAAGTAGACGCCGCTGTTTTATAATCTTCTCCTTATATACCTGTCCTTCCATGGAACCAGTGAGTCTCAAACTTCAGTATACATCAGAATCACCTGGAGTTCTTTTTAAAAATGCAGATCCCAGGCTCCACCTCAGACTTGGTTAAATTAGAAATTTTCTGTGCACCAGAGAGCCTGTGTTTTTTTTAACAACCTCCCTTGGGTGATTCTGTTGCAGGTGTTCCTCTGCCTGCATTTAGGGTAAAACTGCATTTGACTGTGGGTGCCTCAAGGACCATGATTGTTTTTTATCCACCCTTGTAGCTCAAGGATTCACTCAGTAAATGTTTGTCAAATAGTTCAGAGAATGAATGAAGGAAGGAACAATTGTCAGTAGAGGATATGTTCTTGGAAAGAACATTCTTTTTGCTAGACCCGTGGAAAATTTAGAGATACATGTTTAAATATCACTTAATGTACTCAGTCTAGGCTCTCTCTTCTGGAGGCCAAGCATTGCAAGGAGCCTATGAGAAGGGGGCAGAAAGCACAGCTCTGTCTGTAGAAAAAGAATGGAAACTCGCCAGCTGCCCCGGGATGCGGTAGAATCAATCTTCTTCCCCTTTCCTAAAACGAAGATCAATTGAACTAAAAAGGTATAAATGCCTTTGAGGCCCAGAAGGGGGTTAGTTTTCCTAGTGTTTTGTAGGCATGAAATTTTCTGCTTAACTCTTGATTCTGAGGTCAATAAAGGATTCATTCCTTTATGCAGCAAAAGGTTTGTTTTGTTTTGTTTTGTTTTTTGAGCATTCACTATGTGCCTTGACTGTCATAAGGCACAGTCTTTTCCTGAGTTTGTTATCGGTTAGAAAATTCAGGAAATGGTGAAGGAAACGTGGGGCTAGTTGCTCAGTGTCTGCAAGCACAAGAGTGCAGGGAAGGGGTCGTATTGTCAGGGGACTTGAGCTGGACGCTGGAAGTGGAGTAAGAATGGGATGGAATTAGATAGGCAGGAAGCAAAGGTCAGGAAGAACAGAGGCTTGGTAGTCAGACTGCTTATGACCGGCCAGCTCTGAACAGTGAGGATGTGAACCTGGGGTGGTGGAAATTTGCACTGGAGAGCGTGGAGAAATAGCCTTGTAAAGATGTGTTTTATTACATTAAGGAGCGCTGTGGATGTCGTGGAGTTTTGAACATTTTCCTTGATCTTAAAGCAGGTGCAATGTTGTTTTAAGAAGATTAATGTGACTGCAGCGTGTCAGGGAAATTGCAGGGGAGCAGGACTTAAGTCAGGGAGACCCATCCAAAGGCTGCTGTCAGTCCTCCAGAGGTGAAGTGACAGGGTTTCGACCAGGGTGGTGGAAGGAGCAAGGACAAGCTAGAGCCGCTGTGGATGTAACTTGAAGGACACGGATGAGAGAGTATTGCTGCTAATGGTGGGGCAGAGGCAGGGTGAAACTCGCACGCTAGCTGATGTGGAGTGTTTGAGAACCTGGAAACCCATTTTCCCACAAGAAGTCTAGGTTGGAGATGACTTCAACTTCAACTGCCTTAAGCTCATAACCAGGATCCTGAGTCAAAACTTCTCAAGTAGCTGTTTCGCCCTTTGATGTTGGCAGGGCAGATGGCTCTGGATGAGACTGGGGCCCTTTGTTGTTTCTCTTTCCTTCTCTGTCTCTCATTGCTACCCCACCGGGTTCGCACAGGGAGGACCTCTCAGTATTGGCATTTCTTCTTGGGACCTAACAAAGGAAATCTTGTTAATTGGGCAAAGATGGTGCTTCCCAAAGTACAATCCTTGGAAACCAGTGGGTTTTTAAATAGAGAACGATAGGGGCAGGGCAAGGGCCAGAGTTCTGTGGCCAAATAAGTTTGGGAAGTATTCTTAGAGAATTGAGCAGGTTTCTTTACCGCAAGGACTTCCCAAGGTCTTTAATATGGTAATAAGCATTTTGACCGTCCAAGAGAGGTATAGCTTATAGCACTCCACAAACTTTTTGGACCATGGAGCTTGTTTTTTAAAGAAGCATCTTGAGGGGAGAGGGCTACATAGCATAATTTCAAGAAATTAAAGACAAGAAGCATTGTCTTAAAAATAAGTCTCTTGCACTAAAGGTTGGTAGTGTAATGGAAAGAAAAAAAGAGTTTGGAATTTTAGTCTGGGGTCTACTGCTAACTGGTCATCTGGTCATTGAACTTCTCTGGGTCTGTTTGCACAGGGGCTATACTAATACTAGATGAATTCTTATGTTCTTTCAACTCCGAAAGTCTGTGGTCATGTGCATATTCAGAAGAGGAGAATAATCTGATTTTTCTACTCTGTAATAACGCCGGTGGCAGAGACAGTGGTAAGGAGAGTGAGGGCAGAGGAACAGTGACAAAAAGATGAGTAAGATGTGGTTTGAACCCCTGAGCTGGTTATATGGTTGGGCAGGGTCACAGTGCTGGACTGATGGAGCAAAGGTAAATGAAGCTTCTGGTTTGCTCTCAGGCTTCTCTGAATCCAAGCATGTCATACGGTGCACACGCAACTATCCAATTGCTAAGGCAAGACTAATTCCCAACAGTCACTTCATTCGTCTGGTCTCAGTTTTGCTGATAAGCAGCTGTGAGGCCTTGGATAAATCAGTTAACCATCTGGGCCTGAGTCGTCTTTATCTGTGAACTAAGGGAGCTGGGTTAGATCAGGGAGTCCTGATGTTTTGTGAGGAGGAACTGTTTTTAAGTTGCCTTGAGTCTCACCCAGAGGGTAGTAGGGGAAGCAGAGACGTTCTTCCACCAGTCAGTGCAGATGGGCCCCAGGGTTCTGTCTTTAGTTTTCTTCTTTTCCTTCTTCCCAGATCATTTCATCTTCTCAGACTTTAATTATGGCTTTTATGGACTTGACGTTCAGATATGAATCCATAACACCAAACTCTCTCCTTTTTATGGCCGAGTAGTATTCCATTTTGTGTGTGTGTGTGTGTGTGTGTGTGTGTGTGTGTGTGTGTGTGTGTGTATTCTTTATCCATTCATCTATTGATGGAATCAAACTCTCTCTTGAAGGCCAGACTCAGATTTCTACTCCTCTGCTCGATGTATTAATCTGTTTCCATTGAGAGGAAACCAAATTCTTTATGTTCAAAACCAAACTCACAATCATCCTTTGTGAACCAATTCCTCTTCCAGTTTTCCCAGGTTTCTTTAATACATAGTGAGCATTGAGCACCTACTATGTGGCAGTGCTCCTGGTCACTTGCAGGCTGGAAACGCAGGCTTCCTTGACTCCTTCCTTCTTCCCTGCTGTAGCTAGTCGCTGACCGATCCTCAGTCCTCTCCGCCTGATTATTATCATACCTCCACGTTATTTCTTCTCCCGTCCTGATATCATTGTTCTAGGTCAGGCTCCCATTGGTCATTCTGCCCCTCTCTCTCCTCTAAAGCATCCCACATGCCAGGTTAAGCCTTATGGAGCCTCCCTCACCCTGCCGTTCCTCTTCCAAAGCTTTTCCTAGGTCGCCTGTGCTCACCTCTTGCCGGCATCCATAGCCTCAACCATCTTCCAGCTCTAGCTTCAATTACTGAACCGTTCCTGTCCTCCAACCACTATTTACTGATATCCTCGTTCCATAACTTGCCTATTCAAATTGTTCCCTTTCCTTAGACTTTTTTTTTTTTGTAAAGAAAACGTATCTATTTCTAACTGTATTTCCCAATTTCTTTTGCTTGTTTTCTTTTTTTTTTTAGAGCTCTCCTGACTTATTTATTTATTTATTTATTTATTTATTTTTGGCTGTATTGGGTCTTCGTTTCCGTGCGAGGGCTTTCTCTAGTTGCGGCAAGTGGGGGCCACTCTTCATCGTGGTGCGCGGGCCTCTCACTGTCGCGGCCTCTCTTGTTGCGGAGCACAGGCTCCAGACGCGCAGGCTCAGTAGTTGTGGCTCACGGGCGTAGTTGCTCCGCGGCATGTGGGATCCTCCCAGACCAGGGCTCGAACCCGTGTCCCCTGCATTGGCAGGAGGATTCTCAACCACTGCGCCACCAGGGAAGCCCCTCTTAGACTTTTATTTTTACTTTTTCTGACAAAATCCTAGTTATATTTCAAGAGTCAGGCCAAATGATTCCTTCTCCATCCTTCAAGTCTTCCCTGAACCCTTCACTGGCTTGATTTCTCCTTCTTTTAGTATCTTATTCTTTTCTATCTTATTACCTCACCAACCCAAATATATATATTTTATATATATATATATATAGTAGTTATATCTATTATATCTTATAATATCCACTATATCTTCTTCTTCAAGGCCAAGGAACATGTTTTCTTCATCTTTAACACTTATAGTACTTGATGTATACTAGGAGCTAGAAATATTATTGGCTAAATTAATATTAAATTATTAATCTATTTTTTAAAATAATAATCTATAAATTGAAACAACCTATTAATCTTAATAATTGATCTAATCCAATGCAAATAAAATAAGATAATCTACAAATCCAAAACTAATAAAATATTGGTTTTGGTGTCCTGCCATTCTACTTTGCGTCTAGTTGAGGTATGGTTTTCTGAAGAATTTTGATTTTGATTTTTTACACTGTTGGGTTAGTAAATCCTTAACTTACAGTTAAGGATAATTTCTCTCTCTTGTGAGACCATTTCTATGAAGCTGCCAGCCTTGCTATGTCATGACAGGGCCGGTTTCCTTTCTAGTTGGAGCATCATATGATGATGTGGTTAAAAATTTGAGCTTTGGAGTAGGACAAACCTGGTTTTGAGTTCCCACCCTGCCCTTGTTAGCTGTGTTACCTTGGGGAATTTACCTAATGTCTCCAGACCTTAGTTTCCTCATCTGTAAATGGAGGTCATAAGATATCTGTAATTATTGTAAGTGCTGGTTCTACTCCTGGGAATTGTTCAGAAGTAAATCTCTGCTCATCCTCACCTGAGGGGCTCCCCCAAACCTGATGGATTTTCTGTAGAGTCTGTGGGCCTAAAAGTGCAAACCACACTGGCCTATATAATTTCAGAGACAGACAGGAAAGTTGAAACAGAAATGCCGGAAATGTTGGTGCCAGTTTTCCTGGCCTAGTGAGGAGGAAAGCAGACCTGTGTCTCTCATTTTGAATCAGACAGATGACAAACATCTCATGAGAGGAAAAAAAAAATCTCCACCATCTTCTCTTGTCCCAGTCTCTTATAGCTCCAGACTTCCTAAAAGACTAGATTATTGGGGTTCCCTGAAAAGCCAGCTCAGTCCAGGACATAAGATCAGTCTCACACATTATTTCTGCTCATAGAACAATAAAGGGAGAGGTCTAGCAGTTACTGAGCATTGAGCACCTACTATGTGGCAGGCACATTTAATAGAGAATTACAATTATTCTTCTTCATAACTATGTGAGATAGTTATCATTATCTCCATTTTACGAGTAAGTAGAAGCTAAGTAACTCCCAAGATTATACAGCTTGTAAATCTCAGAGTGAGGAAATGAATGCAGGTAGTCTGCATACATTTTAGCATTTGAAGCCTGCAATGTAATTAGACCAAATTAGCCGTATGAGGTGAGGGTTTCCTTTAGGTGACAGGTTTTCTATGTCAGGGAAATTGTGATCTAACAGGGCTAACCTTTGTGACCTTAGTACCACAGGGAAATAGTTTTCAGAAATACTGTTTGGGGACACTTGGACCCTGATCCTGCTTTCTTCCCCCATGATGATGTGTCACTGATGATAGTATGTTTCAAAAGAGGTTGATGTTTGTAAGCATTCTGGTACAAACAGGCACAGAGATATTAGTACAAGTTTTTCTGGAACACTGAGGTAAGCCCCAAGTATAAAAGGACAGTAGTATTGCCAAAGTTGGGATATTTTCTCAACTTTTGAAGACTTCAGCTGCATGCCTTGTTAGGGAACTAGAAGTCAGAGGAAGGCTGTACTAATATATGTGACATTCATTCTTGCTCCATGTGGCCACTTTATTCGCATTAGGTTCTAAATCCTTCACTGAAGAAATTGGCAACTTATAGTAGCCGTTCAGCAGCCCACCTGGACCCTGTGGCACTCTGTAGAGTTATATATCATTGTATCCATTGAGTGGAATACTATAGATCTGTGAAAAGGAATGATGTAGCTACATGTGCTAAAATGCAACTGCCCCCAACATGTATAACAGAAAACCCAAGGTAAAATATATGGGATGCTAATACTTGAGCTTTTTTTTTTTTTTTAAACATCTTTATTGAAGTATAATTGCTTCACAATGGTGTGTTAGTTTCTGCTTTATAACAAAGTGAATCAGCTACACATATACATTGAGTTTTTTTAATTAAAAAAATCCTGTCCATCCATATGTTTTTATGTATGTGTAGGATAGTTCTAGAAGACTACTCAGGTAACTGATAACTAGCTGCATCTGCAGAAGGGGACCGATAGTCCGAGGTGGAAGCGTGACTTCTTTTGACTGTATGGAGCACTGGTTCCTGTGTGCTCGGGGGATCCCTGCGAGTTCTTGAGACCCTTTCAGGGGGTCCACAGGATAAAAACTAGTTTCATAGTAACACTAGGATGTTTTTGCTTTTTTCACTCTCATTCTCCCACAAGTGTATGGTGGAATTTTCCAGAGGTTAAATGACGTGCTATTATTGCAACAAATTGAATCCAGAAGCAGATAGAATCTGTTTGATTAAGCCAGATATAAAAGAGATTTTTAAAAATGTAAAACAATGTCACTCTTCTCACGACATGTTTTTTTTTTTTTTTTTAATAAATTTATTTATTTATTTTTGGCCGTGTTGGGTCTTCGTTTCTATGCGAGGGCTTTCTCCAGTTGCGGAGAGCGGGGGCCACTCTTCATCGCGGTGTGCGGGCCTCTCACTATCGCGGCCTCTCTTGTTGCGGAGCACAAGCTCCAGACGCGCAGGCTCAGTAGTTGTGGCTCACGGGCCTAGTTGCTCCGCGGCATGTGGGATCTTCCCAGACCAGGGCTCGAACCCATGTCCCCTGCATCGGCAGGCAGACTCTCAACCACTGAGCCACCAGGGAAGCCCTCACTACATGTTTTTTGAAAAATGTTTATTAAAAATTCTTATTTGTGTTAACATGGAATATTATTTTAATGAATTAATAAGTAATAAATTAAAAATTCTCAGTTTTTAATTTCTACATTGATAAATATCAATAGCATAACCCCCATAAACAAAAACTCTTTGAGGATTTGTCAAATTCCTTCAGTGCCAGGGGTTCTTGGGAGACTTCTCTTTGATAGTGGTGGGCAGAAATGTCAAACAGGAAAGAAAATGTGAATGAAGAAAAAGTTTGTAATAAAGCATTGCTTTCCATTTTTTCCCCCTCTGTAAAGGGAGATCTACAACTAGTTGGGGGTTCAATGCTCTAGAAAGTGCCGAGACTTGTGGCTTGAAGCAAAGAAGCTGCAATAATTGAAGCGAAGCAGAGGCCAGCTGTTCCTGGGGATCCTGCCCCTCGGAGGATGTTCTGCACCCGTTGATGTAAGTAGGGCCAGTCACTGAAGCTGGGTCACCACAGGAGATTGGGGGTGACAGTGTGGCTCCCCTTGAGCCCCTCACTTACCCCGGTAGATGTCACGGGGAAAGGTGAGCCTCGGGTTCTGTCCCAGAGCTGATATCAAATGAAAAGATCATGGATTTGATTGTACAGGGAACCTGATATTGAATGTCCGTTTGCTCTTTGTACTTCATTGATCCAGTTGTAGCCAGCCCAGAGTAGAGGCCCATCCTGGGGTGTCCTGTGTCCCCAGCTTCGAGTGACCCAGGATCTCTAGGCCTTCCCTGTCCCTATAAGACCCACTGGAATCTCCGGAGTTCCTGGATCAATCTGGGCCTCTTCTAATAGAAAATATCATTTATAAATTTTTAAATAAATTGCCCTCTTCCAGCAATAATTTGAGGTGGTTTAGAGAAAAATAATACTTAACAGAACTGCTAAAAGCAGGGTAAGAGAACCAGAGCCCTGAAATAAGTTTTGGGAGAGTTAAATGTACAAGAAAACCTAGCCCAGGGATGCTTATTGCAGTTAGGTGTACTACTTAGCTCTGGGACCCAAGGTAGAAAGAGAAGCATGATACACTGCAGAGCTTTCATGAGGAAACCGAAAGCATTTGCACAGGTCTAGGTGGTCTGCTGTAGGTGAATTTTGGTCTGAATGGGACTTCTCGGTTCATTCTTTAGGAGACTCAAATCCCATCAACAAAACTAGAACTGTAGCAATTTCATGTGTCTGAGACCTTCTCAGTCTGGAGCTTATTGAAGGCAGAAACCATATCTCCTTCATGCCTGCATCCCTAGCATCTAGCATGGGGTCTGGCATGTGGAAGATGCTCATTGAGGACCCAGTGCCTGGATTTAGACTTACATCGCTCACAGCTTCCGTAATACTTGTTAAATGAATGTGCAATTGAGTAAATAATGTGGACCATCCTTGGGATGAAGGATGAGGACGGGAGGGTAAAGTAGTATTTCCTCACATTTCCCAGGAGATTTCTTCTCACTATCAAATGCTCCTGGGATTATATACTCCTTTCTGTTTATTATCTAGGTAATCCTACCCACCCTCCCTCCGAATTACTCCTTAGATTCCTTGTGGTGATAAAATATCTTGGGTCCCTTTATTCCCATAGATTGCCTTGAAACTAATTTCCTCCCTCCCTCCCTCCCTTCCTTCCTTCCAATAGACTCTTGATACTGGAGAGCTAAGCAGTCTTAACTTGAGCCTTCATGGTGTACATTTCAGAATGAATAATCCATAGCTACACTTAACCACTAACCAGAGGTTACTGCAGAGTTTCTCTATTCCATTTGACTCCTCAAACATTATTTATCTGTGACTCATTCTGCTTTACCTTTCAGAAGGGTAAAGTTACCTATCATTGTGGTCTTTTCTTCCCCTGCCACCCAACCTTAAATGACTATTTCTAGAAATTATTATTTCAATATCCAAGGCACGTGCTATAAATAGCCTTGGCTTGAGAAGCCTAATCTGGGTGCCTTCCCCACCCTTACCATCATAGTATTATGCCTAGAATGATCTCAAGTACTTTGGCTCCCCCAGGAAGGAGTCCTGGTTTCTTCTGGTCTCTTCTGGTCACCAATGCAGGCTTCCTCCTTTTCTGAGAATGATGAGACTTAAGTATTTCATTCTGTCCAGAGACTTAATAAGTTTCAACTTCCTGTGTCTCTTATGAATAGGAAGAGCAAGTAATTTAGCATGTAAACCGGAACGCTTGTGAGGGAAAGAAAAACAGAAACTCTGGAACACGAGGCTTCGTCTGTATGTGTGCTCACCGACTTTTCAAAGATCTTGCATCTCTAATGAAGGCTGAGTGCCGAAGGTTAACAAGAGCCTTTGGGGAGAGACTCCCTGAGTTCTGTTCAGTTGTCTGTTTTGGGCCCAGGGGACTCTGACATACACTTCAGAGCGCTGAGTGTTTCTAATAAGCCAGTGGAGAGCCTGTCCCCTGGTGGATGACACAGCTCCCGGGGGAGAGCGGCAGGGTTGCCGCCGAACTGGTGGCCCGTGTTCGTGAGACCCAGCGGTGCCGGCCCGTCCTCCTCGGCCCTTTCCTCCCCTCCTCCGCTGCTCCCTTCTCCTCCTTTTGTTTCTGACCCTCATTCTCTTGCTCTGCCGCCCACCTCCTTCCAGTTTGTGCCCCCCCGCCCTTCTCTGTCTTCCCTCTTCTTTCCTCTCTTGTCTCCCTCTCTTTCACTATTTTCTGCTCTCCATTTGTCACTCACACTTCCTTCCTTTCCCTCTGTCTCCCAAAATGGCTCTTTCAACACTGCTGGAGGGCAGCTGAGAAGAGCACGGCTGCCAACGTTACTTTCTCCTTTAAAGGAAAAGCTTGTATTTCCAACTGTTTTCCCTTTGCAAGTGGTCTGTTTCTCACAAGCCACTCTGATGGAAGGTTCTGGTTTCATGTGCCCTGGGGGACATGTGTGCTAGGGCATGAAGACAGCATGGGGTGGGGGGGTGTTGGAGGGGGGAGGCCATGGGGGTGGGGGGAAGTTGGGGCCGTGACAGGAGCAAGCCTGGGAGGTGTCTGCTTGTCACAGAATGGATTACAGTTGGGACAAATGAGACACTGATCGTGATGCTGAATAAACCCGAACGTCTGAGGTTTTGGACTTTGGGCTGTGCCAGGATCATTTTAGAGAAGGCAAGGTCCGGGTCAGCATCTAACTAATCAGGGAGCCACAGGTATGGTGGGTGTGCCACCGCAGGACACGCGGGGAGCCCAATAGAAGCGGAGGAAGCAAACCCAGCACAGGGAACTGAGGGTTAGATGTGCCAGAGGTTGATTTGGACGCTTCTGGATGAACAGGGCTCCGAAAATGTTCTGAAAAGCAGAAACTGAGAACAGACCATGGTGATCTGAAAAAGAACCGATGGGCTAGACAACATGCTCTTTTTTTGTTGTTGTTCATGGTTATACAAGGACTTTGCATGGTATTTTTACTTACTAAAATAATAACGCCGTTTACGGAGCACCTGTGATGTGTAAGGGACTCTGGCAGTGACCTGAAGGGATTCAAATATAAACGAGAGAGAACCCAGCCTAAGTTGCTCATGGCTAATAGGAGAGGGAAGGAGCACAAAAGAGAAGTGCGCTCCAGGGAGGTAAGGATGTGTCAAGAGGGTGATGAAAGGTTGAAGGAAGGAGAGAGCACTTGTGGCTGGGCTGGTCAGAGAACAAATGCCTTGACCATGGAGGGCGTGGAGCTTGGGCCAAACCTTGGAGGCCGGGCAGGGATTCGGTACTCAGAAAGGTGTGGGTCAGTCATTCTTGGCGGAGCAGACCTAGGCAACAAAGATGCAGAGTGACCAGTAAACAAGGATCGGATTGGGCACGTGGGTGGAGGGGAAGGAGGAAATAGCAATCTCCTGGGAGCAGAGGGTTGGGGTCGAGGAGAGGTGGAAGATAAAGCTGGAAAGGAGGGAGGCTGCCGGCCTGGGGAGAGCGCTGCCTGCTGGCTGGGCTGAGACATCTGGATGCCATTCTCGGGACTGAGCATCTGTGTGGTACATGCTCTAGGAGGGGGGGATGACGTTGCTTTGGGAGATGCTCGTTTCCGATGCCCCTCTTGCTGAGTGTGGGTGCAGTTCGGAACCAGATTTAAGGTGTCGTAATAATAAGCCTTCGGGGGAAGTATCTGGCGGCCTAAAAATACATATGCATGAAACACTTTGAGCCTGTTTTCTAAAATCTCAGTCTCTTGTTTTTGCTTTGATCTTTGTAGCTTTTAAGAGTAGATTTAAGGGTCAGCCACAAACTGTATTGCCCTCAGAGTTTACCTAAGTCTGGTAGAATCTTATTTCTATTGTTTGAATATTCAATGCCTTATAATTTCTCATATTACATCAGCTCTTTTATTCAGAGAGTGTGGGCTGAAGGAATCGTGCTGTGTTCCTGCCTGGAAATGTTCACTGAATTTCCTCCTGACCCTGAATCTACTCAAAATTCCTGCTTCCTGGGTTACAGAGCCCCTGGTTCCTCCCTCTATGACGGATGGGAGGGATTGAGAGTCTTCCTGCTAGACATTCATAGCATATGTCAGGGTTTTTCACTGATGTCGTATTGTCTTACAAGAGACATTCATACAACCTCTTGTATTGATTACTTGTTTATTTATATGAGGTCCCCCCCTCAAAAGATTGTGAGACCCTCTTAGTCAAGGTCTCAGTCTCTGTCAGATATTTTTGCTTTGGCATAACATTTAGCATAGTATTATGCATGCATTATTCTGTTTGGAGGTAGAGAAACTGGGTGGGTAGTGGTGGGCTGCTGGTACCCACCAGTTCCCATGTTCTACTCCAGTATTGGGTTTTGTAGAGAATCATCAAAATAGATCTTTGCTAATTAAACATCATCCACTAACAGCATAAGTATCACCTGGGAGCTTGTTGAAACTACAGAACCTCAGGCCTCAGAATCTATCAATATAATTTGATTAGTATTTGAGACACATTGGTTTCCAGATGTACTGTATACAAATCACCTGGAGATCATGTTAAATGTAGACTCTGATTTTTTTTAGGGGTTATTTAGGTAATGGTAGAACAAGTAGGCTGGTTTTTGTAAATAAAGTTTTATTAGAACCCAGCTATGCTAATTTATTTACGTACTGTCTGTGAATTCTTTTGTGCTACATCAACTGAGTTGAATAGTTGCAACAGAATTCTTATGGCCCACAAAGTCTAAAATATTTGCTATCTGGGCCTTTACAGAAACAAGTCTGCTGACCGCCCCCCACCCCCACAGCATATGAGATGAGCCCTGTTTCCTTAAAGGAAAGGACAGTAGCTGTGATCTTTTGCCCCAGTGGTAAAATTTGCAAGCCCATTTTAATCCATCATGGAGTAGCTGAATCATTAAATCTTAATTTCCAAGCAGGCAATGAAGGCTGTTGAGCCCCAAACTGATCCAAATAATGGTACCAAAGAGTCTGTGACTTTCCAAAGCCCATTTCATATCTCCCTTCTTAAAGAAATGACTGTGATTTTATTGATATGACTCTCCTCCACAAACTGATTCCATTAATTGTTCAAAATAAGTTAGACTTTCCTCAAGAATTGGAAAGAGCCAAGAGGAAATTCTGAGTAGAAATGTTTGGGACCAAGGAATAAAGACAGCCTTTTATGGGTTTGGTAGAATCTGCCTTTTAACTACTGAACCAGTAGCCTTAGCCCAACCCACCCGTAGGCTGCTCACTGGGCAGCCAGACTCAGACGGCGTGGGCTTGGAGTCTTTCTTTTAATTCCCTGGGAGAATCCTACCACCTGTCTCTTATTTGGGGTTTTTGAATTGTGCAATGATGGCACACACAAGCTCCAAGCTTGCTGCATGTGTATGCCAAGCACACGAAGACAGAAGGCAGAGATTTGGGCCGAGAAGCAGGAAGTACAGAAGGGGGGTTGCTGGCACGGCGACATCTGCTCCACAAACACAGTGGAACAGGAGGTTGTGGGAGGAGACGGGCAGCCCCGTGTAAACACTTGAGGATGTGGGAGCATTGCTCTGATCTTCAGGTCTTGGAGATCCTGGCTCTCCTCCTTCCAGAACCAAATTTCAGAGGAGGTAGGCGTAGGAGAATTAGGATCCATTTTCCTTACGCAGAGTTATCTGGAGCCAGAGGGGTTTAGTGTGGGATTCTGTGGGAATCTTTGCCGTAGCACTAGCAACTCTGATCTTACTTAGTTTCTTTTCCCTCTGTCTGCGAAGCCCAGGACACTAAAAAAGGTTTTTTGAGGCAGTGGAGTAGACAAAAGTGGTGAGTCCTCTCCTCAATTCTAGAATCTATCAACCAATTCTGAGAGATTGTAGGAGTGAATTTGGGCCCCATATGTTGAGAACCATCTGCCTTGTTGCCAGGGAGCCCTCCTGGAATTCTCTAAGGTTCATTAGCTGTTTAGCTCAGCTGGTCAGAATGTGGGAGTTTTAAAGCCAAAGTTACTGTTTGGGTTGACATTTCAGCCATTCTCTACACTGGAAGAAGCATAATGTATTCATTCATTCATTCATTCATTCATTCATTTCTTCTGTTACTCAATGAATATCCATTGAAAACCTACCATGTCACAGGATGGTGGGAAAAACATGAATTGGAGAGTCAGACAAACCTGAGTTCAAATTCTAGTTTCCCCATCTGTGAGCTGACATGTTTCTTCCCTCCTCACCCACTTTCCCTGAATCTCCCTGAATCTGTGGGTTGGGCTGGATGATGTCTTGTCTCTACTTTTGGTGCAACTTCTGCATAATCTGTCCTCATACCATATTACGTTGAAATTATTCGTTTAGGTATCTGTCTCTCTCCCCAGATTGTAAAGTCACTGATGGCAGAGATCTTTGTGAATACTTGTTCACCCTTAATTTCTGACACACATTAGAATTTAAACATATGTCTGTAGCACAGAAAGGAACTGGCTATGTGACATAACTTCCCTAAAACGTGGTTTTCTCATCTGTAAAATGAAGATGATAAGAACATACCTCGTGATTTTGTTGTGAGGGTTAAATCACAACAAGATATTGTGTGAAGAGTTTGGAATGTTTGAAAGAGTGTTCTCTAAATATAAAGTGTCTGCAGTATTGTGGTTGTTCTAATGTCTGGATTGAGTGGGATTTGGTAGAAGACCAGTCCAAGAGAATCATGAGGATACGTGGGGATGTCCTAGTCCATTTTTCCTAAACTAAATGATTGAATGGGGGAGGACCTGGAGACTTAGGTTTGTGAAGCATGGTTTGGGTGTATGAGTTGACCCTGGATAGGGGACGCCCTCCTGCAAACTCGATGTCTCCTCCACTAGATTATCTGCTTATGCAAGGGGGGCATGCCTTGTTTATTTCTGTACCCTTCTGTGTTCCTAAGCACTCACTACTAGGAAAGTGATTAAGTAGATAGCTGGATTTCTTTTTTTTAAAATATTTGTTTGGCTGCACTGGGTCTTAGTTGCGGCACACGGGATCTTCGTCACAGCACGTGGGATCTAGTTCCCTGACCAGAGATGGAACCCGGGCCCCCTGTATTGGGAGCGTGGAGTCTTAGCCACTGGACCACCAGGGAAGTCCCAGATAGCTGGATTTTGATGGGCACTACAAGGCCAAAATCTCCTGACCCCCATATCTCCCTATATTCCTGGCTTGTATCTGTCTTGTCTTGAGAACCTGGATAGTGGGAACACTCTATAGAAAACGTAGATTGCGGGAGAAGAGAGTAAGTTCCGTTTGAAACAAGTTGAGTGTGAGAGCCAGCCGTCAGATATGCAGGGCTGGAGAACTGGAAGTCGGTGGGAGGTGGAGCCTTGTTATTTAACTTTTCACGTGTCTGTTTCAGCTCCCAGAACCAGACATAGAGCTCACTGTATAGCTCCCATGGTGCTTAGTGCTCGCTCATTAACAAGCACGTGCTAAACATTTATTGATCCACCGCAAACTGTTGGGCCCTGTCTCCCATGTAGGTAACAAAGAACTGCTGCAGATGTTGGAGCAGAGTTGTAACATGATATGACTTCTGCTCCAGGAAGACCTGACCTTGCTGCGGTGTATGAGAAAGATTGGAAGGGAAAGGAAGGAGGTGGAGGTGGGGAGCCCAGCAAGAGAGCAGTTGGGCAGTGAGGGAGTCTGAAGCAGAGCTCTGCCAGGAGGGACGGAGAGGAGGGGGTCTGACTATACGAGAGGCTGGTGACTCATCTCTCTCCCTACCATTAGCCCTAGAGAAGTCTCCCTGCTCTGGGAGGAGCAATGACCAGCTTCGAGTGGCTTTGGAACGAAAACCAGTGACTGCATCCAAGGGAAGATAATGAGAAACACACAGGCCATGGAGATCAGGAAAGCACCACTAATCTTTTTTTTTTTTTTTTTTTTGCAAAACTTTACTTCCCGAAGCCCTGGGCAAGGGTGCAGAAGCCTCTGTGTGTGAACTTGGCCTCTTTACTAAGATATACAAGATGGAGTCTCCCTTGATAAATCACAGAACTGATTATATCCAAGAATCTGAGAGGCTGGGAGAGGAGAGGGGTGAGGTAGGTTGTGAGGAAGGGAAGAGGGATGTAGCCCTAATCAGAAGACAGGAGAAAGCAGCAATACGAAAAGTGCCCAAGGGTGAGTAGACATTAAATTTCATGTAAAACCCCCCTGCCACCCCCTGCCCTGCCCCAGCAGTCTAATTTTATGGAGATTGTTCTTTCCTTCAAATATGATATATTTTTGTAATTAGAGAAAAGCCATTAAAAAGGAGAAACTGCGTTCATTCAGTTAAAAACTCTAGCAATTCTATATATATAAAAAGACCCCCAGAATTATAAATCAATTCAACAAGATGAATGAATGACCTTAAAAATATGTCCATGCTATTTGATGTAGGAATTTAACTTTTATGACTCTGTTCTGAGGAAACATCCTGAAAGGGACAAAATTTATACACAAAGATGAAGCACTAGATACAAAAAAGAAATAATGTAAGTGGCCAGCATTGAGGATATGGTTAAGTGTATAGGTTTTAAGCTTTTGAAATGATAGTTTTGAGGATTGCCTTGTTCATCTTTGCAGCTTTTTCTGGAACCAAGTGTGGTGCTAAACACAGGGTAGGGATTAGTAAGTGTTAGTAGAATGAGTGAATGAACAAATGAAGGACAGACAGACTCTGATGGTGATGGAAGCAGTGTGAACTATGGAAAGAGTACAGGGTGGTAGTCAGAGTGGTGGGTGGGTCATTGCTCTGACTTACTGGTTATGTAACCTTGGGCAAGCTCCTTCATCACTGTGAGGTTAGTACCCCCAGCTGTTGAAAAAGTGTGAGGGGTGTGTGTGTGTGTGTGTGTGTGTGTGTGGTTTGTGATGGAAAATGTGTACCTTAAGGAGAGTATATGCAAAGTCATGTGGCACATGGTTGCAGCTAAAGAACAGGCGCTGTTTTTCCTTAAATATTTTTAAATTAAAAAACCTGAAAATCACTCAGGAAACACAACCCATAATCCCATCATTTAAGAATGATGTGAAATGAGAAGTAAAATTTCCCTTCTCAGCCACCTCTTTTAATTCCCCAGAGATAACTACTTTCCTTAACATTTAAGGTTTGATGCTCATCCTTCCTGATATTTTTGCAAAGTTGCATAGGCATATCTATATGCACACATACCCACATTTTCAACACGGAACTATTCATATGTATTTGCCTATCAATTATCTATCATCTATCTATCTATCTATCTATCTATCTATCTATCTATCTATCTATCTATCTATCTTTTACCTACCTATCATTTATCATCTCTAAGCTGATTATTTTTTGAATGATAGCAGAATTATTCATTGTTTGAATATACCATAATGTACCACCATTGCCACAATTGCACTGTTTTGTGGTTACAAACAATGCTGCAATGAACTTCCTTATACATATGCATTTGTAAGCTTTTGTTTAGCACTTACTTTATCAACAAGGCACTTAAATGTTTATTATTCTCTTGACTCATAACCACTATGAGAAGGAAGGGTAGATATTGTTACTCCATTTTACGGATGAAAGAGAACAAGTAACAGCTGAGTTGTGGCAGAGCCAGGAGTTCCTGGTGCCTTGAATTCTAGCTCAGAATTCCTCTTATCAAACAGTCAGGTGTGACAAAGCACTCAAATAAAGCCCTAGTCAAGAGGGAACAGCCACAGCCAGACAGAGAAGAGTGAATCAGTGAGCAGGCAGCTGCATTAAAGTGTATTAAAAAAAAAAAAAAGAAACACACAAAACAGAAAACACAAAAGAACTCAAGGCCGAACATATTTAAAAGACATTATTTGGAAGAAATGCACTAGCAGCGAGTGGGGGGGCCAGCATATGATGACCTGTTCTTATCTAGCTATCATCTCTTTTGAAATATTCTCAAGATGACATTGAAAAGGTGAGGGAGGCTTAGGTTGCACAGATGTGGCAGGAGAATTACAAAGGACACCCCAACAGTTCCAACAATGACATTACCCCCACCCCATCCCACCCCAGGGAAGTATCTAGAAAGGACCTGTAGGCTTCAGCTTAGGATTGGCCTTAATTGACATCTTCCTCAATTATCTGCAGGAAATATCAAGTATGTTATGTAAAATTCACAGATGCAGTCGATTGTCAGAGTCACTGGAGACCAAGAATTGTTTCACAGGCATCAAGACTGTTGGGGAGGCTGGCAGGAAGGAGAACAATTCGGCCTGGAAAAATGCAGACTAATGGATACAGTGGGAAAAGGCTTAGGGGAACAAGGCTGGAGACGGGGTGAGGCAGGGAGGCACTCACTTCCGGTAGAACCTTAAAGGGGCTCTAGACACCCAGTGATCAAGATAAATAACACCATATTAAAATACAGCAGCAAGGGAGATCCAAGCTAATTCTCTGACACGTGAAAGCCTTGATTAAGCATGTGGATGTTAGACATATCAACCTTAGGCTGTGATTTACAGAAAAAATACTCCGGAAGAAAAAGAATAAGTGGGTTTATTTCTGTTCGTTTCCTAGGGCTGCCTTAACAAATTGTCACAAACTGGCTGGCTTAAGACAACAGAAATTTATTGTCGCATAGTTCTAGAGGCTAGAAGGCCAAAATGAAGGTGTCAGCAGGGTCATGCTCTTTCTGAAGGCTCTAGGGAAGCATCCCTCCTTGCCTCTTCTTGCTTCTGGTGACTCCTGCCGTCACTCCAATCCCTGCCTCTGTAGTCGCTTAGCCTTCTTTCCCGTGTGTGTCTCTAGGTCTCGTGCCTGAACCTCCCTCTCTTTCTCTTCTAAAGATACCAGTCACTGGATGATATCCTAATCTAGTATGACCTCGATTCAATTTGATAACACCTGTGAAGATTCTGTTTCCAAATAAGGCCCCCTTCATAGGTACTAGGGGTTAGGACTTCTTCTTTGGTGGGGGGACACCATTTGACCTACTACACTATTAAGCACTGTGGGAGCAGTTAACTTAGACGCAGCAGAAACATATTATCTGTTTGCAGGAATCTGGCAGCTGAGGCATGGGCCAATGGCTACCATGATTTAAATACCTAAGGAAATATTTAAGGAAATACAGTTTGGTTTCTTTGGGGTACATATGTTATAACCTCTGCTAATGGACATGGTGAGAAATAGGTGCAGGATTTTTAAGAGTAGTCCTGATTTCAAATATTCAAATGATAGTGACTGGAAAATCTTTTTGCTTAATTTTATATTTCTTTTGTTGACATTTTATTTTTTTCTGTAAAAGCAATTTACTAATTTATTATGAGTATAATATGGATTCATGATATGAATATGATAAGTTTTAGAGATTTTTCACGTAAGTGCACAAACCAGGGGAAAAAAATCCTTTGTCAGACCTAGCATCCTGACTTTTGGTTCATGCAATACGGCTATTATGCCTCTAAGACCTGCTAGAAGGTGGTAAAACAGTGGGGATCTTTGGATATCGTTTGAATTTTAAATAAGCTGAGATGTACATGGGAACCAAATCTGTTTCCTCTCATTTTTCAGACACATCCCAGCCAAGTTCCAAAACATAAATGGGGCATAGTCCTTTTGTGAACATTGTTGTTATTAACATGCTATATAAAGTGTAGGTACAATTAGTTGTATCAGCAATAATAATATTAGTTATTTTGATTATTGTATCATTAATCCATGATTATTATATAATTAATAAATGTATCATAATTAAGTTAATGATTCAATAATAATAGGTAATATTTGAGTGCTTTTTATGTACCAGACACAGGGATAGATCCCTTTATGCGCATTATTTCACTTACTAATGCAGTAATTCTTTCTTAAGAACAGTATTCTGTTTACTTGGGTTTGAAATGGCCTACATATTTTTTCTGCTTTTCGTCAAGGATTACTAGCCCATGTAGAGATAATTCTGTACATAGGCTGTTTTCCATATGAGAGCATTTAACCTGAACACATAGGAAGCATGGCCAGCAAGGGCTGCTGGCACCGGTGAAGGAGTGAGTCCTGCTGTAATGAACAGAGAGAAATCAGTTGTCATGAACATGTACATTGTTGATACATTCATTAAACTACTAAAACATTTTTTAAGAGCTTGAAAAGAGTTTGCTTTTTCAAAAAGGCTAAACTTCTCTCTGCAGTGTAGTTTGTAGAAGTGATTGATTTGCTTTGTAAACATTTTTTTATAGTACAAAGGTAAAATTGAACTTATTTTATTTTAATTCAGTTTATCCCTCATTATAAACTAAAATGAGTAGAAACTAAATAAATGTATAATTTTAGAAAGTGTCTAAAAATGAAGTCCCAGAATTTGAATTAAGTGACTAAAGGAGTTTTTGGACTTTCCATTCCTGTTGAAAATTTAAATTTGTTTAAATACCCAACATTTAATTGCTTTAAGTATGCACTTGTCTTGAGGCAGGAGAAGCGACCAAAATAAAGATCTGTAAATCTGAGGTTTACACATGAGGTCTCTGGGTAGAATTTGGAGGGGGGGGGGGTGTTCTAACCTTGGATAGGAAAAAAATTCTGTATTTATTTCTCTAAACTCTGACCAAAATTTAGCATTTCTTCCAATTAGTAGAAATTTATAGTATTTTTATATCACATTATAATTTTAGCAACTATCTCAAAATATTGTATATACTCATCAGCGCTTTGAAACTATAGTGTTATTAGACCCTTGACTAGATCTTGTTATTTAATGGATTAATAAGATCTATTATTCTACTATACATTTTAAAATATTTTGATAACTGTATTTCAAATATTTTATAACCAGTATCATTCGTTTTCTTTGTAATCCTCTGTTCTTTTTTTTACGCATTTAACATTATTCCTGGAAAAGGCTCAGAAGATTTACCAGACTGGAAAAAGGGTCCATGGCACAAAAGTTCCATGGGTTAGGAACTCCTGGGTTGGAGGAACCCTGCTGGGCCCTTCTCATTTTTGATTCTATTTGTGAGTTCATGAGGGCTTGGGTGTGATGCTGTATTAGGAGTGTGTGTGTGTGTGTGTGCGTGTGCGTGGGTGTGATAGCAGGGTGTGGCCTTATAGAGGGCTGATGGGTCAATAGGAAAGAAGTGAAATAGCTGTAAAGTTTTCCATTGCATGACTCCTTACTTAAGATGACACTTTGCTCTCCACCTTCACCCAGGGTAGTGTGCAGGCATCAGAATGTACATTGACTTGGAGCAGAGAGGCAGGCATCTGATCTGCACTTGGCTGCTTTGTAAATGTGTGACCTTAGTCTGATCAACCCCTCTGTGTCTTATCTGTAAAATGAGATGAATAGCATCTCTCCTCTTGCCTCATGTGATTGATCTCAGTGGTGATCGAGCAAGAGAGAGAGAGAGAGAGAAAGTGAAAGAGAGAGGGAATGGAAAACTTCCCCGTAAACTCCAAAGTGCCCTAGAAGCATGAGGGAGTCCTGTGGCAGAGAGCTCATCTGGATGCTGATCTAGTTTGACCCTGCAGCCTAGCACTATGGGACAGGCACAAGGAGCTGTGGGCAACTATACCTGGATGCTCTTTGGCCTGGGATGGCTGAGAGCAGAGGTAATCCAGTGGGAGAGGGCAAGGGGCTTGTGGTAGGCTGAATGATGCCCCCTGAAGATGTCCATGTCCTAATCCTTGGAACCTGTGAACATGTTACCTTACATGGTAAAAGGGACTTTGCAGATGGATTAAGGTTGACCTTGAAATGGAGAGATTATTCTCTATTATCTGGATGGGCCCGGTGTAATCACAAGTGTCCTTAAAAGAGGGAGTCAGGAGATCAGAGTAACAGAGAGAAGATGTAAAGATGGAAGCAGAGGCCAGAGAGGAGAGAAGATGCTATACTTCTGACCGTGGGCCCAGGATTGTAGGCAGCTTCTAGAAGCTGGAAAAGGCAAGAAAATGGATTCTCCCCTAGAGCCTTCAGAAGGAAGAGAGCCCTGCCAATACATTGATTTTTAGGACTTCTGACCTCAGGAGAATAAATTCGTGTTGTTCTAAGCCACTAAGTTTGTGATAATCTGTTACAGCAACAATAGAAACCGAATACAGGGCCACTGGGCCTTTTGTTGTGGCAGAGTGCTACTGGCTTGTACAGGGCCCTTCTTGCCACAGTGCTGATGTTACCTCAATTTTTTGACTGTCATAGTTTCATATTTTCTCTTGTTTTACCTTTGTTTCTTTAGTCTGGTGTGGATAAATTTGAGTTACTAAAACAGCGAAAAAAGAAGAAAAGTATTTTCTGACTATCTGCATCCCCAATTAGAGAACCACCAACTCTTTCCCTTTCGCGGCACTCAAATCTCTTCTAATAGCTGCAGGGGTCCTTAGGGGACGTCTCTCCGGTGGTTCAGGAACACGGCCCTCTCGTCTACCCCGAGGCAACTCCATTTTTCTCCTCTTCTTTCCCCACTCCCACATCTGCCCTTGAGGGCTCTGATGCCTGCACAGCAGGGGGGAAGGTGTCAGCTCCTGCCGCTGCCACCACTGTTTCCTCTACAGCCACACCTCCTGCCCCAACCCAGCCCAGGGAATCACCCATGAATGTCCACCCCTGGCGGCTGCACCAAAGCCGCACTGAGACAACTCTGCTGGACCCCACCTGCCGAGTCTTGCCAAACCCCAATCCTCTTCTTTTTTTTAAAATTAATTAATTAATTAATTAATTTTTGGCTGTGTGGGTCTTCGTTTCTGTGCGAGAGCTTTCTCTAGTTGCAGCAAGCGGGGGCCACTCTTCATCGCTGTGCGCGGGCCTGTCACTATCGTGGCCTCTCTTGTTGTGGAGCACAGGCTCCAGACGCGCAGGCTCAGTAGTTGTGGCTCACGGGCCCAGTTGCTCTGCAGCATGTGGGATCTTCCCAGACCAGGGTTCGAACCCGTGTCCCCTGCATTGGCAGGCGGATTCTCAACCACTGCGCTACCAGGGAAGCCCCCCCAATCCTCTTGATGCCACCATCTGGGTTTTTCACTGAAAAGGAGGTATCATTTTCATCCCACTTTAATGCCAGGATCCAGTCTGTCTGGTGTTTTCAATGCCTCACAGAGCATATATATGTATGTGAGTGTGTATATATATATATATATATATATATATATATATATATATATATGTATATATATATATGTAAAATGAAAACAGATTTTTTTCAGCCTTAGGTTGAGGATCCCTTTCCCAGGTGCTCACACACCAGGTGTGTCAGCAGTGGCTGGCGTGCGTATGACACACTGCACTGAACTCGTTGCCATCCTCTCCATCAACACGGAGGCGGGTCAAGTGGCCCAAGCTTATAATCTTGATTCTCTCTTCCTTAGGATGAGCCGTTTCCCTGGTGGAGCCTCGGTCCCTAATCAGACAGACTTCTAGAAACTTCCCTCTCAAAATTCCTCCACCCAGGCTAGAACATATCTGAATCCCACAGAGAACTCCACACAGGCTCTCTGCTGCACGTGTGCAGTATGGAATCCCAGCCGGATCTTTGGTTTCAGGTGAAAAATCTGTGGGAGACCCGGAATTGCTGGACGCATATTAAAACGATCGTTTTGTTCTCATTTTGCCTGAGTTTCCAAGTGGCAGGGGTTCAAGTGTATACCCTTGAACTTATAACCTCTAAAATATATGCCTTCGTTGAGGCTAAAAAAACCATCCACCTTTTCACTATATTCCCCACCCCCAACTGTGAAAAGAACATTTGAAGGTGGGGTGCGTGGCGGGGTCGAGGTTTCAAAGGCCTGACCTAGGCCGGGCGGTGGAAGACAGAGTTTGTGTTGGATGCCCTGTTTTCCCTTTGGGCTCCTTCATCCTTTTGTGGCTTAGAATCTACTTCCCTGAGCCCTGTGCCCAGGGCTGCTCTTGGCCACGCCTCCTAACTTCACTGCTTAGAAACTTGCTGTTTTTGTAGAGTTCTCCCTCATCTTAGGAAAAAGTGTTCAAAGGTTTTACGTCTATCAAATGAATCCTATTCCCTTATTCCCTTTAGAGTCCACATCTATGAGACAGCTGGGAAAGGGGAGTTCCAGGTACTGTACATGCATTTAAGAGGGTTTGCGGCAACCACCAGCCCCAAAGGCGGGGTTTCAGGCTAGTGTGAGAGGCACCTCTGGTGAGGCAGGCATTCTGGCACTCATACACCATGAGATACAGGCAGCAGCCCCCTTCACCTGTCTTTATTCTGTTCTGTAGCATCTCTGCCATCTAGAACAGGACGTGGCACCTGGTAAATGCTCAAAAAATATTTACTGACTGAGTGCATCTATTCAGAGGTGATTCCAGATTGTGTCATTCAGGGTTCAACCAGAGAAGCAGAACCAGTGGGAGATATATATTACAAGGTTTATTGCAAGGATTTAGCTTGGAGGATGGTGGCGACTGCCTAGGAAAGTCCAAAATCCATAGAGCAGACCATTAGGAAGGGCGGGCTGGAGCCGCTGTTTACAGTGGAATTTCTTCTTCAGAGAAATCTCAGCTCTGCTTTTAAGCCTTCCTATTGATCGAATTGACTCCATCCAGATTATCTAGGATAATCTCTCATACATAAAGTCAACTGATTATGGATTTTAATCAATTTACAAAACACCTTCACAATAACACCTAGATTAGTATTTGAATAACTGGGCACTAGAGCGTAGCCAAGTTGACAGATGAAAAAGACTATGAACTGGTGATTAAAGAAACTGCCCTCTACTTTCCTCTTGGGCATCGACAGCATAGCTAATAGCAACCTGAATACTTCTGATGATGTTGACTGACTTCAGCTTTGTTGCTCCCTCTGACTTCAGTTGCTTTAAAGTTTGCAAAACTTTAAAGTTTGCAGAAGTGTCAACCCTGAGCTTCTTCTGTCATCTGTTGATGCTCAAAGGTTCTAGTGGTCTGGAAGGGTAAGTGGCTCCTCTCTGATTTGCCAGAAGCGAGTGGTTATGGTAGCTGAGGAGCCAGCACACTAATTTCAGTGATTTGACTCTGGTACAAGTTCTGCGGGGCCAGAGGGTGGGATGATGCGTTTGCCTTTGGCCTCGGTAAGCATTTTATGCTTGTTATGGTGGTTGAAATGCTGGATTTGATCTTTCATTTATGCGCCAGGAGGTTCACAGTAAATGAGGGGTGTGGTCTGTTAGGGGAAAGTGGCTGTGGCTTGGCCGCTCTGCACCCTGTCAGCACACACGCATATTCTGTAACATGGGAGTGCATGGCGCGGGGGCTGCTCCTGAGGAAATGTGGGCAGTGGTCTGGGGGAGGGGAGGGGAGGGGAGGCGGTGGAGCGTGGTAGAAACAGCACCGGCCTGGGAAGGAGTTCCTCCTGCTCACTAACTCCTACTACTTCTCATCTGTGAGGTTTCTCCAATCCTCTAATCATTCCTTCATTACCTAGGACATACTGAGTTAGTGCCAGGCTAAGCAGTAGCCTTCTAGAATTGAATAGTGAACAAGACAGACCTACCCCTGTCCTTTTAGAGCTTACTGTCGAGCATATGCTAGGAGTACTAATGATCCTATCCTTAGTACTTCCTGAGGGTTATCCTGTCCCAAGCATGTGGGTTATGATGGAAGAAGCAGGGAGTTAGTGTACGTTAAGGTCAGGGGAGACTCTGCAAGAAGATGACGAATTATTAATGCTTTTCCTACTTTGGACTCATGTCCTTTCTCTGACCTCTTTTCCTCTGCTCTGTGTCCTGTCCCTTGGCTGTTTCGGGCCACCCCCTGGCTTGTCTACTCTCTTCAAAGACCTCTCTCTGATCATCCTCTTTAGCCCTACCTTTTGCTCAAGCTCTTGTCTTGAATCTCCAGCTGCGTGATGGACACCTCATGGGAACCCTCAGGCATTTCAAAGGCATGACATCTGTGGAAGAACTCAACGTTGTCTTTATTGTTTTTTCTTCCCTTTTCTGTCTCTGAGAATTTTATCACAATTCTTTTTTTTTCATTATGTTAAAAACTTAGTCACCTTTGACCTACCCTCTCTATCACACCTGCCAGTCACTTAGCCCTACGCTTAGTACCTGGGCAAGTTATTAACCACTGTGTTGCAGTTATTTCATCTGTAAACAAGTTGTGTCCATCTCATAAGGTTGTGACAAAGGTTAGATGAGTCAATGCGTGTGCAGTGCTTATTAAAGTGCCTGATATAATATCAGCATTCCATCCAGGTACATCCTCTGACCCCTTGTTTCTCCATGTTTTTCCTCTTGTTCCTTACCTTTTTGCTTTTCTAACTCTCATTGTCTATTATATTTCTAAATTATTGTTTGCAGAGTAGTCCACAGACTAGTGGCTGGACCTACATGAACTGCATGATACATGATATATTTGTTTTTCTTCACTTTTCCCTGAAAACTCTCTCTCTCTCTCTCTCTCACACACACACACACACACACACACACACACAGGTATACATATAAATATATACATATATACTAAACTATAACACGTATACACACATATGCATATATGTACTGAACTGTACAAACACACACACATATATATATAGATTCACATATACTCTCTTCTTTGTTTCTTAATTAATTGACTCAATGTTTTGATAATGCTTCAAAAAGAAAAAGACTTATTGTGTGATGGTGAAAGATTAATTTTTCAAAACTGTCCAGAGAATAGCTTTCCACCCCACTAATCATGATATATATATATATATATGTATACATTTTTTCAATGTCCCAATCTTTCTGATAAGGGTGGATTTGCTGACTGGTCTTAGTGAAAATTATCAGGGGCGATGTTCTCAGGGACTCTCTGTCCCTGTGAAATGGATCCACTCAAGAGACACAGAAAACCTTCCTTAGATAAGCTCATGTAAATGGCTTCTGTGATGAAAATAACTATGTGAGGTAGTGCCAGGGATTTCAGGTTCACAGAGTATAGTTAGGATTTTTCCCGACTCATTGCACACTGTAATTTCATCATTATGTACATCTTTTAATTATGGTCTCTAATTGCCTATTTTAGTTCTGTAATTAGATATAAAGATGTTAATTTTGTAAATATTACAATCAACTCAAATATACTTCCAGATTCTTTCCCCCACCCTACCTTTCAAAGAAAATTAATATATCACTAAAAAGTTTGTGCACAGAAGGAGCGTCTCAGAGGGCAGCTTTTGGGAGCCAGTGGGTGTTTTCATGGGAAGGATATGGAAGCATTACCCTGATTATATTCCCTGTAGACTGTGCAGCTTCGTGTCAGAGAGACCTTGCTGGGTCTAGGGCAGTGAGAACTCCTTTTATTTATACAGAACCAATTTCTCTTGACTGGAATATTTAAGGGGACTTCAATTCTTAATGAATCTCAGGAGAGGAAGGAACTAATGTTAGAGCAACTCTGGCTTTTTGTTTCTCTTGTGACTTATATTTTTTTTAACTTTGTGTTTTTAAAAAATTTTTATTAGACTATGGTTGATTTACAATGTTATGTTAGTTTCAGGTGTACAGCAAAGTGAATCTGTTATACATATACATATATCCACTCTTTTTAAGATTCTTTTCCTATATAGGCCATTAGAGTAGTGAGTAGAGTTCCCTGTGCTATATAGTAGGTTCTTGTGACTTATTGAAGATGAAAAGGCGTTTTAGATTCATGAAGTTTATATTTTTTATTTGTGTATGGGCAGCTGATTATCTATCTATGTTTCTATCTATCAATCTATCATCTCTGTATCATCAGAGAGAGGGAGAGAGAGAGAGAGAGAGAGTGCAATTGCCTTATATTTTTAACAAGCACAGACTTTAATTAGACTAGAATTTATTTTACAAGAACTCTCAATAATTCAGATCTCTCTTCATTTCTTTCTCTAGCTATAACACTGTACTTTAAAAAAAGACCTAAAAGATAGGGTTTTTCCCTATGGGCCATGCTATACATTCTACATATTTATCAAGTTGCCCCTATTTATAAATTTAAGCAAAAAGAGGAGTTTGATAGAGTAGAAAGAGCCTTAGTAAGGGTCCTGGCCCTTTCATCTTCTCTTTTTGCATATATAGACTCTCTCTATTGCATCTCACTGGTCTCATACTTTAAATGCTGATTATATGCTTTTGTTCTTCAAATTCATATCTCTAGCCCCAACCTCTCCTCTGAGCTCCAGATTCAGATAACAGTTAGAACTCTTGATATTCCCACTCGGATGACTCATAGGTATTTTATGCTTGATGTGTCCAAAACTGAATTTACTTTCCCCCCAAACTCTTTGTTCTTCTATTCTTCCTAGACTCGGTAAATGACAACACCATCCACTCAGCTAGCCAAGCCAGAACGCTCAAAGTCATCCTCAGTCGTCCCTCTTTCCACACGTGAGCCATCAGCAAGGCTTGTTTTTTCTCCAGAAAGTATCTTAAATCTGTTCAGTTCCCTCTTTCTCTGTTGCCAGCGTCCCAGTTCGGGCTGCCACCGCTGCTCACCTGGCTGACTGCAATAGCTTCTTGTTTCCTCCTCTTCGGTGCCTGTCCCTCTTCATCTTTCCCCCAGTGCCAGCAAAAGCAATTGTTATAAAAAAAAAAAAAAAACAGATTGGTTCATGTCACTCCCTTGCTTAAAAAATGTTATGGATTTCCTTTGTATACAACTTGAATCTCTTACCATGGTGTATTAATCATTTCGGGCTGCCATAACAAAATCCCATAGACTGCGTGGCTTAAACAACTGAAATTTATTTCCTCAAAGTTCTGGAGGCTGGAAAGTCCAAAATCAAGGTCCGGCAGGGTTTAGTTTCTGGTAAGAGCTTCCTTTCTGGCTTGCAGAGGCTGCCTTCTTGCACGTGGCATAGAGAAAGAAAGTGAGTTCTTGGGTTCTCTTCTTATAAGGACATTAATCCTATCAGATCAGACCCCCACCCTTATGATCTCACTCAACCTTAATTACCTCCCTATGCGCCCTATCTCCAAATACAGTCATATTAGGGGTTATGGCTTCAACATATGGATTTTGGGGGAGACACAAGTCTGTCTATAGCCCCTGGCTTTGAAGCTTTCTGTGGTGTGGTACTCTTCACTCACCATGGTCATCTTCAATCCAGCCACTCTTAACCCTTTTTCATTTCTTGAACAGGTTAATTTCTTTTCTGTTTAGGACCATTATGCAAACTATTTTATTTGCCTGGAACAACTAGCATCACCCCCTGCTTCTGCCCTTTCTCCTGGTGATGCTTTTTCACCCTTCAGGTCTGAGCTTTCACCTTCTCGGGGAAGGCCTTCTATCTGCAGATACCCTTATTATTCTCAATCCCTGTGTGCTGAAAGTTTCTGTCACAGGACTCAGCATGCCTTGTAATTATTTCCCCAACATGTAAATTCCACTAGGGCAGCAATTCATATACTCACTGATGAGGTTACCCAGCATTTAACACAGAACCTGGAACATATTCTATACTTGATAATATATATTGAGGAATGAACGAATGAGTAACAGACACTCTGCCTCCTAGGAATGAATAATTCAGAGCAAGATTAGTGCATTTCATAGGTAGTCAACGAACAGGGTAAAGTGTGATATTTACTTTTGGTGAGAGCAGACCATGCCTTTTGCTTTACTATTTCACCAACAAATCTCCCTTTTTTCCAGTTTTTTTCTTGTGGTAAAATACACATGATATAAAAATACCATTTTAACCATTTTTAAGTATACAGTTCAGTGATATTAAATATATTCATAATGTGCAACCATCACCACCATCCATCTCCATAGCTCTTTTCATCTTGTAAAACTGAAACTCTATAACCATTAAATGATAATTCCCCATTTTCCCCTCCCCTCAGCCCCTGGCTACCATCATTTTACTTTCTGTCTCTCTGATCCCACTTTTGTTTTCACCAGTTCTTCTGAACATACAATTGAGTCAGAAGTCTGAATTTGAGTCCTATTTCTGCCCCCTTACTCATATTCTGGTGGAGAATATTGTACAAAACTTATCACTTGCTAATTACTTTGTAATTATTATTACTAAAGCTAATATCAATGTTGGAAACCCATATGGAGTTTCCTTTCTAGAACCACTTTAACAGTGAGGGATAAATACTGCAAACCAACTTTTCACAATTGGGAACCGAGGAGAGACATTGCTTCATTCAACAAGCACTTCCTAAGGGCTTCTCGTGGTCCAGAGACGATGCTGGACCCTCTGGATATGGGAATGGATAATACAGGGATCACAGGCTAGTGGGAGGATGGGAATGTAAATGAATGAGTGGAAGAAAGGGATGCTGGTGTTGGCACAGCATTCACCCCACAGCAGAGTGGATGGGACCACAGAGGACATGTGGTCAGTTCTGTGAGGGCATGATGGTGAGAAATGGGAGGCTGGTGATCATGTCACTGTTGGTGGTGAGTTTACCAGTCAAAAGGAACAGATGAGCAAAGGCTTGGAGCCTGGAGATAGGCTGGGGCTTTCAAGGAACCACACTTTGGCCTGCTGAAGCGTGTGTTTCAAAGAGAATGTGCCTAGCCCAAAGACTTGCACATAGTAGTCACTTAGTTAATAGTCAGTAAATGAATGAGTGGATAAAAGTGACAGGGGGAGGCCAGAGACGTTGGGAGAGGCAAGGTCATGGAGGGCCTCGTATGCTGTGCTAGGGCTGGTGATGGGAGTTGAGAGGTGGCCAGTGGAGTCTTCTTTAAGCAGGGAAGAGAATTGCAATTTTTAAAAAAATCCATTTGGCTGAAGAACAGAGGATGTATTGGAGAGAATGAGACTGAAGCCATAAGCACAGACAGGAAGGGTCATAGCATTAGGTGGGAGCTGAAAGTGTGGACAAGAAGGGCATTCAGAGATGGTTATATAATCCAGGGAGAAGGCCTGGGGCTGGCTGAGCAGTGTGGAGAGGTAGAGACAGGCAGGTGGAAAGCCACAGTCTGGGAACTGATTGGAATGTGTGGGCACAATTAAGTTGCATGTGTGCATTAGAGAGAGAAAGTTGGAAAGTGTGTGTGTGTGTGTGCGCGCGTGCGTGTGTACATACATGTAGGAATGCGCAAATGAGCAGTCAAAAATGATTTCTACTATTGCTTATCTATTTGGTCTAAAGGCTCATGAAGTGCTCCTTATGCCTTACTCCCGATCACATGCTCCAAGTCACATGCAGAAATGGGCAGAACAGCCCAGCCCAGTAATTCCTCCCTGACTCACACTAAGCTGTTTCCAGCCAACTTAATTAATCACTCCCCCCCCTTATGCTCACACAGCACTTTCCTCCATTACACTTGTCACTCCACTATTTTTACGAGTTTATATAATACTTTCTCCTTGTTAGCCTGTGAAATCCTTATGGATGGGAGAGCGCGTCATTTATCTTTCTATCCCCAAAGCCTAACTTATTCAGGCACATAGTAGGTTCTCTAACGTTTGTTGAATAAGCTAAAGGAAAAGCAGCAGTTTTGTAGCTTACTTAGCCAAAACCTAAAGTCTCCAAAGCAAAGTCTCATTATTTCCTCCTGTATTTTGGAAACAATACTAATAATAGTTACCAACTTTAAAGAAACTGCTATGTGCTAGTTACGATGCCAGGTACATTATGTGCAATGTTTCTAGAGGTCCTTGGAGTTTAAAATATCCTAGGAGGTGAATATTATCAACTGCCTCCTACAGATGACAGAGGGAGGCTCATGAAGGTCAAGTCACTTACCAAGTTACACAGCTAGAAAGTACAGAGCTACAGCTGGAACCAAAACCTGGCCCCTTAACTCCTGTGCCCTGCAGCCTGCCGTTCCCTGTGGTGCCCCATCCCTGCACTCTGTTTCTTGCATGATGGCAAAAGTCACTGCCCTTCCTGTGAGAAATGAAAGGTTTAATCTGGTCGAAGGAAACAGTGTTTCCTCTATGCTCAAGGAGGTTTGGCCAGTTGCAGAGAGGGAACCAAAAACAATATTATCCCAGAGATGTGGCCAGTTTGGGTTAACTCCAGCACTGGAGGCCGGGAGCTGGTTCCCAGGAGCACAGGAGGAATGATAATCGTTCAGTTGAATTCCAAGCTCATGGCGGGTTGAGGATAAAGATTCCCCTTCCCTCGAATGTTGGCCTTTTTCTTTTCTTCCCCTAGCATTCAGGCAGGATGCTTTCTACTCTGGGGGTGGGGGGTCACTTCCAAATTCTGCTGCTACTGGGTTGCAAACTCCAACTTTACTGAGGGTTTGCTATTTCCAACTCTGGTTACTATGGTGGATTCAAATGGAAAGGCAAAGACTCCCTATCTCCAGATTGCCTTGCATGTAGTTGGTATTCTATTAATATTTTATTTGTTGATGGGTCCTAACTGGCTGGTTAGTCTTTGCAAGGCTCCATTCATGGATAAATCACAGTTGGTCTTTCCAGGCTCTTTAGCTCTTTTCTCAGTGGGTTTCTCATTGTCGTGGGTAACCCAGGGAGAAAGAGGAAGCACAGAGGAGGCTCTCCCGCATGGGCAGGTGGGGGTATCCAAGGGAGGTGTTTTAGCTTATTTTCTTTCTGCCTGACTTTTCTACACTCTCCAGTTTGGATGACTCATCCACGCAGTCTTTTTATGTAGCATCTTGGGACTGAATAGCACCTCCCAGGGAGCCCTAAGCCCTGGGAACTGGGCAGAAATGAACATGGGAGGTTACGAATTTCGGGCAGTCAGGGATTTGGGGGTTGCAGGAAGGTATCCTACTTCCAAAACCACTTCCCTCATCTGCTGGATATTAGCTTCATTCCCTTAGGCTTAGATCTCTACTTGAGACACACTGTTAATCACCTCTCTCATTTCATAGTATTTATACCTATGTGTTGGGGTTTGGGCAAGGGTTTAAACCAAATTATGGGAGGGGATCCATGAAGAGTTTGGGCAACTTGTAGGGAAGGGAGAGGGTGAATTCAGTGAGACCTGAAGTCAGTAAAGGTCACTCATTTGGGAGACCCTGAGTTCTGCAGACAGATCTTCCAACATAGAGTAGTTATGTAAGATATATATAGTTATAACTGTTAAGAACATGGCCTTGCAGCCAAACTGGCTGAGTTCAAGAGTTAACTCTGTTACCTACCAGTTGTCTGGCCTTGGGCAGGTTAGGGAACTTCTCTGAGCCTTATTTACTCGTATGTAACTTAGTGACAATAATCATTTTTACCTCATAGTGTTGCCGCGAGGATTGGATAACGCGATACATGTAGAAAACTCAGAATCGTACATGACACGCAGTAAACACTCATTAAAATGAGCTATTATTAATATTTGGTCTGTCTAAATAAAGTCTGTCCCACCTGGTATGTCAGTCTCTCTCAAATAAACCCTCTGGGATTTAGCATTAGAAACCTAGGCTTGCAAAAAAGTTAAGGGTGGGAGGAACCTTAGAGACTCTGTTTTGTAGTTGAGGAAATGTAGGCCCAAGGTCGCAGAGTGGGTCACAGAGGCATTAGCAAACAGTGTCCTGTCTGTTGCCCAGGACACGTTTCTTCTCACAGAGCTGCCCATCATTGGCCTGGAGGGCAGATGGACCAGTCCTCCAGGTGTGACCTCATATCTCCCAGTAAAGCCATCTCCCCTCAAACAGTGGCACAATTTCTATGGGAGTCTCTCAGATAACATAGTATAATAGGTTGTGTTCAAAGACCAGTGAGGTAGAGAAACTGCCCCAGCCACTGATCCCCGGATTGAACTTGGTGAGGGGAGTTCAGTGGAGTCTGAGTGTCCTGGAGGCCTGTGTGTAAAGAAGTCTTTGATAGGGAATGAGGAACACAAAAGTTCTCAAAGATACAGTTGAATGTCTTATTTTTGAGTCGAGGACTTGGGAAATTTTTGTCGTGATGGTTCCTGCAATGCTGAGGCATGTTCTTAACAAAAATGATGGTCCCTAGCTCATTTCTTTCTTGTTAAAGGCCTCAGTTCACTAGTCTTAGACATATTTACAATGACATTGGGGAAAATGGACTCCTTTAAGAAAGAAAGTATAAAAATAATACAGCCCAACCTTAGAGAAGATTTTTTTTCTGGTGGAGAGGACTTTACTCATCATCTTATCAGCTGAACACATTTGAGTCTTTTTCTATAAACACAATATTTTATAAAGTTGAAATCATAGAGCTAAACATTTCTAAGAAAACTCAAGTCCTGCTCTTGCTGACTATTCTCAGGGTAGTCAGTCTGGCTTCTTTTGGAGGAGGAAGATGTTGCATCCTTACAAATGGGAGCATTGGAGTCTATTTCTGTGATGGATGTGGTGGACACCAGACTCTAAGCCTGAGCTCTGCTTCTGTGTTCGTTGGATGACCTTGAGAAAGTGTCTTCACCTTTCTGGATTTGCTTTCTAGCTTTTATAACATAGGTTACTGATGCACGGTGATAGTTACCAGCTGGTTTACTGTGTACTGTGCTCAGTCTTGACACAGACAAAACGTTTCCAGGGACTCAGGGTAAATTCTCATCTGTGTGGTCTTTGACTGCAATTTAGTTGATAGATTTATATGATTTGTAATTGTGGATTGATTGAGAGCTTTTACTATCTGTTTTTCTTCTATGCTCCAGGTCCTCTCCTCTCTGTGGCAACAGGGTTCACTTACCAGATCATTTTGTCCTTCTATTTTCATTAATTAATCCACTTAAGCCAACCCAGATCCCAGGAGACCCTGCGTAGATGATGGGGGTGGTAGGAGAGTGAATGTTCCCAGTGCAGAGACGTTCACAGCTGAAGGGAGCCATGAGCTGTGTGTGCAGAACTCCACTCCTCTGCCCTGAGTCATCTTATTTGCTGCTTCATTTCAAGAGAGGAAGGTTAATTTTGGGTCCCCTTTGGAACATTCAGCGGACTCTTGCCAAATCCAGGATAGCCTTGAACGGTAACCTCATGAGGCCCCTGGATGTGTCTGTGTGTCTGCTTTGGACCAGACCCAAGGTGCTGCCCTGTTTCCTATCCACAGTGAGGGTGGAGGATGGGGGTCAATGTTTATCTTGGTACACCTCACTTGAACTGGACACTGCTGTTTTGTTGGCTCAGGTTGAAGTATACCTCTCTTTTTTTAATTGTTCAGGGACTCTCTCCCCTGAACTTGGTCTGCCGATGATTTCAACCCCTGCTGCTCAGGTCCTCTGGGATCATAAGGAGAGCACTGTTTCTCCCTGCCTGCCCAAATCTAATAGCAGTCAATTATGAACAGCATGCATGGCTACAAGTACTATCAGGTCAAAGGTCTAGCCAGTGAACTAGAACTTCACTTCTCTCCCTACTGGGGCTGAAGCTCCTGGGTAGGTGGACCTGTTAGAATACACATAACCTGTGCTGAACTACTCCTGGGGCAAGAACAGGGTAGCCTGCTTGCCGCCTAGCTCAGGTTGTGAAGCATAGTGGATGCAAGCAAGCATGCTGGAGCTAGGCTGGGTTCAAATGCCAACTCCACTGCTACCTGGATTTGTTAACTTAGGCAAACGTGTCTCAGTTTGCTAATTTGTAAAATGGGTGTATTTTGAGGGTCTTGAGGATATTGTATTGAGGATTAAATGAGCTAATACATTAGATTGAAGCATATGTAATTGCTGATATTTTAACTGTTGTAAACCTATAAACATAACAAAGATTAGCAGAGTGCTTTATTTTTTTTAAAGATTTTTTTGATGTGGACCACTTTTAAAGTCTTTATTGAATTTGTTACAATATTGTTTCTGTTTTATGTTTTGGTTTTTTGGTCGCAAGGCATGTAGGGTCTTAGCCCCCTGACCAGGGATTGAACCCACACCCCCTGCATTGAAAGATGAAGTCTTAACCACTGGACCACCAGGGAAGTCCCTAGCAGAGTGCTTTAAAAACATGACTTCTCTATGCTGTCTAAGAAACTTACTTCAAATATAATGATATAGGCATGTTGAAAGAAAAAGGATGAAAAAAGCTATAGTATAAAAATATTAACCAAAAGAAAGCTGGAGTGGCTATATTAAGAGATGTGAAAGTCCTCAACAAAATATTTGCAAATTAAATACAACAATGTATTTATACATTCTTTTTAAAGAATTGTATTTTACAACCAAGTGGGATTTATTCCAGCTATGCAAAGATAGTTCAATATGAAAAATCACATGATTACATTAATTGATATAGAAAAGTCATTTGACAAAATCCAACACCCACTCATGATAAAAACTCTCAGCAAGTTAGGAGTAGAGGGGAATTGCCTCACTTGATAAAGAATATCTATAAAAGGTCTATAGCAAACAGCATACTTAATAATGAAAGACTGAATGCTTTCTCCCTAAGTCTAGGATCAAGACAAAGATGTCTCCTCTTGACACTCTTATTCGACATAGTCCTGGAAGTTCTAGCCATTGCAAAAAAGAAATAAAGGAATTGGAAAAGAAGAACTACAACTATGTTTAAAGATGACAGGATTGCCTACTTATAAAATCCCAAGAAACCTACCAAAAAACCCCCCTCCTGGAACCAATAAAGTGGTTCGGCAAAGTTACAGGATACAAACTCAACAAGCTCATAAGATACAAAAATCAGTTGTATTTCCGTATACTAGCAATGAACATGTGGACACCAAAATTAAAAGTACAATGACATTTATATCACTCAAAAATACTTACATATATATTTAATAAAACATGGACAGAACTTGTTTGCTGAAAATTATAAAACCTGAGAAAAGAAATCAAAAGGACTAAATAAATGGAGAAATATACTATGTTCATGGATCAAGACAATATAGTAAAGATGCCAGTTCTCCCCAAATTGATATATAGGTTTAGCACAACTCTTATCAAAATATTAGCAATTTTTTTTTAAATGAATACAGACCAGATTACTCTAAAATTTACATGGAAAGGTCAAGGAACTATAATAACTAGAACAATTTTTAAAAAGAATAATAAAGTGGGAGGAATCAGTCTACCCCCTTTGAAGACTTAAGTAGCTACAGTAGTGAAGACTGTGGGTATGGGCAGAAAGAATAGACACACAGATCAAAGGAACACAGTAGGGAATCCAGAAATAGACCCACATAAACATGGCTCTGTGTGGCTTTATTTTGCAAAAAAGCTCTAGATCCAGAGTCAGGAGGCCCAAGTTTAGGTCCCAGGACTACTATTCACTTGCTATGTGGCCTTGGACCAGTGACTTCTTCCAGTTCTAAAAGTCTTTGATTCTTTGGGTCTAAATCACTTAACTTTTTCTGTCTCAGTTTCCTCTTCTATTTAAAGGGGACATCCTGTCCTCTTTCTTCCAACCCTCTGTTTACAGGAGGGGGACAAAATACCTTTCTCTTTTATGTATCAAGGATCCTACAAGCCAAAAGAATTACTACATTGATTGAATTCTTTTTTTTTTTTTTAAATGAAACTCTTTTTTTTTTTTTTTTTAATAAAATTATTTATTTATTTAATTTTGGCTGCATTGGGTCTTTGCTGCAGCACGCAGGCTCTTCTCTAGTTGCGGCGAGCAGGGGCTACTCCTTGTGGTGGTGCGTGGGCTTCTTGCGGTGGCTTCTCTTGTTGTGGAGCACGGGCTTTAGGCACGTGGGCTTCAGTAGTTGTGGCACGTGGGCTCAGTAGCTGTGGCTCGCAGGCTGTAGAGCGCAGGCTCAGTAGTTGTGGCTCATGGGGTTAGTTGCTCTGTGGCATGTGGGATCTTCCCTGACCAGGGCTCAAACCAGTGTCCTGTGCATTGGCAAGTGGATTCTTAACCACTGCGCCACCAGGGAAGTCCAACATTGATTGAATTCTTAATAAACCTCAACACCATCAGAACTTGACTCTGTGCCCCCGAAGTCAAATGCCAAGAACTTTAGTGTAATTTGTTAATTTGGTTTCTTTCTTTCTTTCTAACACCATCAGTTCCTCATTTGGACTTCTTAAGGAGCGTGAGGAATGGGACTCATTTTTGTGGAACTGTTTTTGGAGTTCTCCAAGGCCCAAAGCTCTGGGTTTGGCTATGTAATAAACTCCTGAGAATGTCTGTGAATAAGACATTTATAGTAATTTAAGAAAGCTTCAAAGATAGATGCTATGTTTCCCAGTAGAATACTTCTGCTTGTGTGGGCAGAAAAATCTTGAAATAATTCAACCAACTATCAGCCAAGAACCCAAAGAGGATTATATGTAAATTCATGTTGTGTGGGTACTGGGAGCTTCGAAAGCCAGATACATGGAACGCAGATACACAGATAGACACACACACACATACAGTCTCACACACACACAGCAATAGCACCCTTAGCACCTATGTCACCTTCTGTATTTAGTACCGTAAATACTCCTGGTTAAAACCAAGTAAGAAAATTTAAAATATGTAGATGTCATTAACACCCAAACTTTAACTGGGCCATGAGAACTTTTCCCTCTTACGCTACAGAGGCAGTACAGTATAGTGGTTAGAAGTATGAATTCTAGAGGCAGACTGCCTGGGTTGAAATCACAATCTCACCATTTATTAGCTATGTTTTTAGACATATTATTTAACTACTTTGTGCCTGGTTTGCTCTTCAGTATAACTGGAATAATACCTATCTCACAGGATTGCTGTGAGGATTTGAAGAAATAATTTATGCTGAGCTCTTATGCGTAAAACACATTTAGAACAGAGTAAAGCAGAAATAATTGTGTTCTTTCGTATAATGTATGAATGGAGTGGGACAGTTGGAGGCCCACTGCCCTAAAATAATTTCTCCATATATCTTGTCATGGTACTGTTGCCACAATACTCCTACAACATTATTCATTTCTTTGTTTGAGTCACTAAATACAAAGATTTTTTTGAGGTGGGTCGGTGGAGTGATTTATAAACCAGCTTATTAGACTGAGAGGCAGTTTGAAGACCTGGGTTAGGGGCCTGGGTCTAATCTCTGGGCTCCTGTTAATAAGGTTTATAATTGTGGAGAAATCAGTTGGAGTCCCTGAACCTCATTCTAACCTGTACACTGAGGAGGCTGAACTGTATGATCACTGAGGTCCTTTCTAGCTCTAATGTCTGAAGAGACAGGGTGTTCCTTAGATGAAGAGATTGTTTTCCTATGGAAGCTTAATAATAGGTAGATATTCATCGAGCACTGTTTCTGTAGCTGCCACTTTTCTGAGCCCTTTGACCTGTTTAACCCTTGCAGCAATCCTATGAAGAAGGCTTTATCATTAGTCCCATGTTATAGATATGGAAACTGAAGCAGAAAGAGGCTAAATGATTTGCCCAAGGTCACGTGGCTATTAAGTGTCAGAACTGGGATTCATACCCAGATAATGGAGGGTACACATGCTAGGCCTTTTATTCAGCACCAGGCAGTGCTAGGCAAATAATAATTAAAGAAGAGGGTCTGTGTGAGAATACCTGGAGCTTCATATAGATCCTCAGTAAACATTTATCATTCTTGTTGTTGACTGTGCTGATACAAATCTGGTGGGGATGGACGAAATGCTTGAGGCACTAAACCAGAAGTGATATTGCCTGGACCAGACTGGGGACAGGGAAGAGTTTGAACTCTAAGACCTTGACCTCATCAATTTGGGCCCCAATATAGTTACTAACCTGATCCCACAATGAATAATGAGTATTTAGAGTACATATACCAAGCATTAATGGGTAATTGAGTGGATCATTTTTGTGGGTCCGCTGTTATAAGTTGGTAAAACCAGAGAAACAAGACATGGTGTAGGTGGGCATCTGGTGTTTTCACTCTCAGCTTCTAGAAACTGCAACCCAATCTACTAAAAGTTTCCAGGCTGACTCAGTGCAAAGGTGACTGTTTTGGAAAATTTGAATGAGATTGGTTCAGCGACTCCGGTGTTATGCAAGTGAAGGGATGAAGGCACTTGAAAGAACTTTTGCTCTGGACACATTCTAAGTGACTTTAACCAAGGGGAATACTTGAGCATGGGTTAAGGGTGAAACATGTGAGACTAACATAATTGTCCCGTCAAGCGCCAGCACATACAAATGAACATATTCTCTTGTTGTGTACAGTGTGAGACTTCTGTGTTTCCTTTCTCTTCATGTGCACAGGTGCCTTTACCACCGAAATGCCTTTACCATTTGTCAGATACTTCCTAAGTGTTTTACATGTTACCTCCTTTAGTCTCACGGAAGTCATATGCTGTAGGTATAATTGTTATAGTTTACTGATAAGGCAGCCGAGGCTCAGAAGGTTAAGATGTTACCTAAGGTAAGGAAATGGTTCAGCCAAGATTTGAACTCAGGGGGCACGTGGCTCTAGAGTCTAGGCTTTTAACCACAATGCTATACTGTCTCTATAAAATTTGCAAGGTTATTGAGTTTATAAACTATGTTAGTTGCAAAGCATTTATACTCTATTTCTATTAAACATCTGAACTGTGTGTGGGTTATAGATCTGTCTGTAAGGAAGACTCTGCCGGGGGGTGTCAGTAGACAAGATAATCCAAAAGCTGTCCTAGGTTGAACTCACCTGTTACGGCTGCCACAACCCTGGCTGAAGAAGGTCCAGGAAAGTACAAATGATGGAAAGGTAACCTGAGAATGCTCAGTTCCCGGGGGGCCCCTGGGCACCTGCCGATCCGTGGCTCGGCTGGTCCTGGCTGTGGTGCTGGCTGTCCTCAGAGTCTTGTCAATGAGTTGATACTTTGGCAGCTTTGTTTCCCCTGGGATTCCCTTACAGTGTTCTGCCAGGGAGTCGCCCACATTTTGTTGTGTGATGCGGTTCCTTAATTCAGTCTGGTCGACTGGACTTTGTTCCAGTGATCAGTGTTGTCATACATGTTATTCCGTGCATCTCTTCAGGTCAGTGTCAGGGCTGCCCTATGAGTTGGGACCATGGTTCTGGTGCCAGTTGTAACATGATCAACAGTGGCAAAGACAGCCAATGGCAAGACAACAACACAGTCTGTCATGTAGCTGAATTCATGGCAACACCCGTGAATTCCCATGAATGTCTGTCGTGTGTGGTGATGGCTATACTTGTAGTGCCATCCAAGTGCCGGTCACTGTTTTGTCCTCACCA
Organism: Balaenoptera physalus; assembly: GCF_965194825.1. NCBI lineage: Eukaryota > Metazoa > Chordata > Mammalia > Artiodactyla > Balaenopteridae > Balaenoptera > Balaenoptera physalus. The sequence continues at coordinate 77,061,991 of NC_138882.1, read as the reverse complement.
TGACCCTGTGTGGTAGGTGCAGTTATTAAACTCATTTTACAATTGTAGAAGCAAAGGCACAGAGAGGGTATGTAACTTGGTCTGGGTCACTCAGTAAACAAATGGAGGAATTAGCATTTAAAGCTAAGCAGTTGAGGCCCAGCATCTGTGCTCTTGACCACCGGGCTATCCCAGCTGCCTTCTGCTAGGCTTCATGGGGGATGAAGTGACAAATAACACAGGACCTTCCCTCAAAGATTGTCTCATTGGCCTCATTTATTTAGGTGTTTGGTAGTCTTTGGGTTTACATTAAGTTGATGGACTTCTGGAAGAAATATAAAGTGTCATTTATAAGTAATGCTTCAAGGTTTTGTCTCAGGCAAATTTTCCAAAGGGTTTCCCAAGAATACAGAAGGCAATGCGGAGCCATTAGGGCATAAGATCATTTAGTCCCACCTTATTATCTGTGGTTGATAATAATGGCCATTGTATATTGAGCACATCCTGTGATCTGGGCACTTCCTAAACACTTTATGTGTGTTTTCTCACCTTATGCTCGCAACTGCTTTCTGGGAGAAGACTATGGTTATTCCCATCTTATGCAAGATGAAATTGAGGTTCAGGGGTGTTATATAAACTGCTCGCAGTCACACAGCTAGTAAATGGTAGGGCTTGGTCTGGGAACCCAGGCAGTCTGGCTCCAGAGTCCATGCTTTTAATTAACCACCACTTTAGGGTGGAAAGGTCACTGGGGTTAGGACAGTCATGCCAGCTCTGCCAAGATGTCAACATGTGTAATGCTGGCCATTTCTCCAGTCCTCATTCATTCATTCAGCAACTGTTTATAGCACACCTACTGTGTGCCAGGCGTGGTTAGTGCTGGACAAATCCTGGTGAATAAGACAGACTTGGTCCATGCTCTTGTAGAGTTTACAGTTGAATTATCAGTTTCCTCATCTGTAAAAGACAAGAATTAAAATATATTAACAACATTTCTCATCCTTTTGAAAACCCATGCCTCTTTTTATAAATATAAAATATTACGCCTTCCCTAATGGTTTTTGAAATTTCCAAGTAAGTGAATTACCATGACTAAAAACAAATTCAAGCAATTATAATATTGAGTAATTTTTGTTTTGAATAACACAGGCCCTCATCCCTACCCTTAGGGAGATTCTTATATGCTGACCCCCCAACCCTTGGCATTCTTTCGGTGAAGAATCATTGGGATGGTATTCTCACTCTAACAACAAAGGATCTACAGTTAAATTTTCAGTTGCTTTGAAATGTTGGCATTGTGTCTAATTTGTGTTCATTCTTTCACCAAGTTTACGCTCTTGGGTTTGTGTGGCACATAAAACTTTACTCATTCCTTTTACTGAAAACCCCTTTCCCCAACCAGGGCATTGTCGTAAGTCATGAGGTCTCTCACCATCTGACGTTTCATCTTCTTGTTTATGGAGGGAACACCAAGGAACACTCCCATGTGTCTGACACAGAGGCCCACAGGCTCCTCCTCTTTCAGTGGCCCTGTTAGATGAAGCTTTTGGTTCTAGGAAATGTCTGGGCTGTTTGTACTTTGAAATTTGCATGGGAACGATGCTTCACAGACCTGTTAGGAACACCAAGTGGCTTATAAGTGCCTCCTGAGAAATGGGCTCTGGAAAGATGGGCTTCTCTAACATACTGCCTTCCACTTGCTTATGCGTTACCCGTGCTGCTCTCTAATTGCTTCGGGGACTCACATATAAACTCTCAGGTATGGTGTCAGCATGCATAGTAAATGAGCACGACAAACATGCTGGTTGTACTGAAGAAGCAGAGAGCAGGATTCTTCCAAAGTTTTCTTTTTTTTTTTTTTAAATTTTATTTATTTATTTATGGCTGTGTTGGGTCTTCGTTTCTGTGCGAGGGCTTTCTCTAGTTGCGGCAAGTGGGGGCCACTCTTCATCGCGGTGCGCGGGCCTCTCACTATCGCGGCCTCTCTTGTTGCGGAGCACAGGCTCCAGACGCACAGGCTCAGTAGTTGTGGCTCACGGGCCTAGTTGCTCCACGGCATGTGGGATCCGCCCAGACCAGGGCTCGAACCCGTGTCCCCTGCATTGGCAGGCAGATTCTCAACCACTGCGCCACCAGGGAAGCCCCAAAGTTTTTTTTTTTTAAGATTTTTTTGTTGTGGACTATTTTTAAAGTCTTTATTGAATTTGTTACAATATTGCTTCTGTTTTATGTTTTTTTGGTTTTTTGGCTGTGAGGCGTGTGGGATCTTAGCTCCCTGACCAGGGATTGAACCTGCACCCCCTGCATTGGAAGGTGAAGTCTTAACTGCTGGACCACCAGCAAAGTCCCTGTTTTTTTTAGTTTTGACCAGAACATGAAATCTATCCCCTGAACAAATTTTAAGTGTGCAGGACATTGTTAATGACTGTAGGTACCATGTTGGACAGCAGATCTCCAGAGTATAATCCTCTTACTTAACTGAAACTTTATGCCTTGTTGATTAATAACTCATTTCCCTTTCCCCCCTCCTCCAGCCCCTGGCAACCACCATTCCCGTTTTTGATTTTATGATTTTGACTATTTTATATTCTTTGTGTAAATGGAATCCTATAATACTTGTCTTTCTGTGTTTGGCTTATTTCACTTAGCATAATGTCCAATTATAATGAGAATTTATTTACTTGGGGTTCTATAAGGAGGGATAGGTGTTGTGAAAAAATGCAATTTAATTCAATAAATGTTGGTGCAGGCACTATGTTCAGTGACAAGCATATAGAGATGAATAATACCAGTGTCTAGTGGTGTGCTGGCAAACGATTAACAATGGGCCCTGTGGGGGAGGGAGGAGCCCTAATGTGGAGCCTTTGCTGATTTCCACACTGTAAAAATACTCTGGTTGATTTAAAATACCATGGTTGGGAAAACTGGACAGGTACATGTAAAAGTATGAAATTAGAACACTCCCTAACACCATACACAAAAATAAACTCAAAATGGATTAAAGACCTAAATGTAAGGCCAGACACTATCAAACTCTTAGAGGAAAACATAGGCAGAACACTCTATGACATAAATCACAGCAAGAACCTTTTTGACCCACCTCCTAGAGAAATGGAAATAAAAACACAAATAAACAAATGGGACCTAATGAAACTTAAAAGCTTTTGCACAGCAAAGGAAACCATAAACAAGACCAAAAGACAACCCTCAGAATGGGAGAAAATATTTGCAAATGAAGCAACTGACAAAGGATTAATCTCCAAAATTTACAAGCAGCTCGTGCAGCTCAATATCAAAAAAACAAACAACCCAATCCAAAAATGGGCAGAAGACCTAAATAGACATTTCTCCAAAGAAGATATACAGATTGCCAACAAACACATGAAAGTATGCTCAACATCATTAATCATTAGAGAAATGAAAATCAAAACTACAATGAGATATCATTTCACACCGGTCAGAATGGCCATCATCAAAAAATCTGGAAACAATAAATGCTGGAGAGGGTGTGGAGGAAAGGGAACCCTCTTGCACTGTTGGTGGGAATGTAAATTGATACAGCCTCTATGGAGAACAGTATGGAGGTTCCTTAAAAAACTACAAATAGAACTACCATATGACCCAGCAATCCCACTACTGGGCATATACCCTGAGAAAACCATAATTCAAAAAGAGTCATGTACCAAAATATTCATTGCAGCTCTATTTACAATAGCCAGGACATGGAAGCAACCTACGTGTCTATCAACAGGTGAATGGATAAAGAAGATGTGGCACATATATACAATGGAATATTACTCAGCCATAAAAAGAAACAAAATTGAATTATTTGTAGTGAGGTGGATGGACCTAGAGTCTGTCATACAGAGTGAAGTAAGTCAGAAAGAGAAAAACAAATACCGTATGCTAACACATATATATGGAATCTAAGAAAAAAAGAAAAAGGTCATGAAGAACCTAGGGGCAAGATGGGAATAAAGACACAGACCTACTAGAGAATGGACTTGAGGATATGGGGAGGGGGAAGGGTAAGCCGTGACAAAGTGAGAGAGTGGCATGGACATATATACACTACCAAACGTAAAATAGATAGCTAGTGGGAAGCAGCCGCATAGCACAGGGAGATCAGCTAGGTGCTTTGTGACCACCTAGAGGGGTGGGAGAGGGAGGGTGGGAGGGAGGGAGATGCAAGAGGGAAGAGATATGGGAGCATATGTATATGTATAACTGATTCACTTTGTTATAAAGCAGAAACTAACACACCATTGTAAAGCAATTATACTCCAATAAAGATGTTAAAAAAACAAAACAAAACAAAACAAAACAAAAAACTAAACTATTATTAGTAGTTAACCTTGGGGAGTGTAATTAGAGAAGAGGAAGGGAGGGAATTTTCAAACAATAGAGAAGCGTATACAATAAAAAGTTAGTTTTTTTTTCTTTTACAGTGAGCATTTATTTTGAAATCAAAAGGCTAAAAGATATATTTTTAAAGAATTAAAATAGCAAGAAAAGTACACTAGTTCGTATTTTATTTGTAAAACGAGATACCATTCTGTGTTTGCATTTATTAAAGGTATTTTTCTGTGGTCAGTAAAAAAAAAAAAAAAATACCATGATTGATTTCAAGCTACTGACATAATGTTAACTGGCTTGCAGAGTTCTTGAAAATTTAATAGTCAGCCCTCACAAGCCTGTATAAGCTGGTCCTGTACTCTGTTGCCAATGACTGCTTTCAAGAAGTTGTCAGTTTAGACTGGAACATAGATAAATTGCAATGCAGTATGATAAGGGCAGAGATAGAAGTATGTACAAGGTAGAAAGTTATTGGGGGAGACGGTGATTAAATTCTGTGATGGGCACGTCCCCTGAGCTGCAGGGGCAGGAAAGATGTGTAAGGAAGGCAGATGGGTAGGTGGAGATAGGACCTTAAAACATCCCCATTGTCTTCAGGTCAAAAGGAAACACCTTGGCCAATTTTAAGGCCCCTCTCAGTCTAGCGTCACCTTTCCTGGCTAACCTTTTCTTCTGGTCTTGGGAACACATCCCTGCCTTAGCTCACACTATAGCCCTCTTTTGCAAAACACTTTCCCTTTGTCTCCATTTCCCTGCTTTCCTCACCCTCCTTTATGAACTCTTTCAAGTCATGGAAAGCGTGAACCATAAAGGAAAAGATTGATAAAGCAGATTACATCAAAGTTAAGAATTTATGTTTGTCAAAAGTCAGTGTTAAGAAAGTGAAAGGCAAACAACAGTCAGGGAAAATATTTGCAGCACTTCTAACCAATGAAGAGCTTGTATTTAGAACGTATTAACAGCCCTTACAAGTCAATAAGACAAAGGCAGAAAAAGGGAAAGAGACTCGAACAGGAACTTCACAAGCATGGATCCCCAAATGGCATATATGAAAAGATACTTACCTTCACTAGTCATTGGGGAGGTGAGATACCACCACCCACCCACCACTAAAATGAAATAGATTTGCACTACCAAGTATTGTTGACGATTTGGAACAATGGAAAATAACATACATTGCAGATGAGAGTTGGAATTGATACAATTATTTTGAAAACTTTTTGGTAGTATTTATTAAAACTGAACATATACATACTCTATGACTCAGCAATTATTTTCCTAGATATATAGCCCACCCTCCGCACCCTCCCAAATACATATGGTCACCTAAAGGTATGTACTGGAATGTTCATAGCAGTGTCAGTAGTAATGGCTCCAAATTGGAAACAACCAGATGTTCATCAGTAGTAGAAAGTAAGCTGTGGACCATTCATAAAGTGGAATCCCATACAGCTACAAAAGAAAAGGAAGTATTGCTCTGTATAGAAACATGGATGAATCTCACAAATCTAATATTAAGCGAAAGGGGCAAGATGCAAAGAATACAAATGAAATTATTCCATTTATACATAGTTCAAGAACAGGTAAAACTATTGATGGGGTTAGAAGTCAGTTTTGTGGTTACCTCTGGGGAGGAACAAGGGGGTGAATGGTTGGGAGGGCCATGTTGGGGGCTCTGATGATATTCTTTTGCTTGCTCTGCATGCTGGTAACATGGTATATTCATTTTTTTATAATTCATTGAGCTATACATGTCTGATTTGTGTACCTTTCTGTATGTCTTATAGTTTCATTGAAAAACAAAGGAGCTTCTGAACCAAAGTGTTAGAAATAGAGGCAAGTGTGTGTTTTCTTAAACCACTTTTGTGTTTTCTCTTTCAGCATTTCCTAGCTTTGTGAATTTAATCATTAAACATTAAAAGATATGTTGAGAGTGACCATATGCCAGGAACTATTTTAGATACTGCGGATATATAGGGAACAAAATAGAAAAACATGATGCTATCACAGAGCCCACATTTTCATGGGGACAGAAAGGCAGTTGAACAAACAGATACATAAAATGTCAGGTGGTGATAATTGCTATGAAGGAATATTAGGGGTTAAGAGTATAGAGAGTAATGGGGCTGGGGGGAGAATTCGGGTACTGATTAAGTTTTGTATAGGGTGAAGAAGACTCTGATAAGGCAGCAGTTGAGCAGGAGCCTGAATGAAGTGACAGAGGAGCCTAGGAGGTATATGGGTGAAGAGTATTCCAGGCAGAGAGAACAGTAAGTGCAAAGGCCCTGTGGTGAGACCCCCAGCTTCCCAAGCCAGAAACTTGGGCCTCACTCTTGGCTTCTTTCTCTCTTCTTCACCATCTTATTCAAACCAAACCACAAATCCATTTAATTCCATAGGGAAACATCTCTTAATTTTTTCACTTTTTCTCCATCCTTAGTATTCTTGCCTATTCGGGCAACGGTTTCATAACTCTGCCTTCTCATGTCCCATTTTTTTTGGAGTCCTCTGATGGGGTGCCCCTTGTGCTCAGAGTAAATGCCCTACAAGACTCCTGCTTTCCTCTCTGGTCTCATTTCTTGCTGCTTGTGCCTTGTACCCCATGCTCCAGTCAACAACCAAAATGAGTCCACTTCCCCAGATTCCCTCTGAGCCTCTGGTCTCTGGGACTTTCCACATGAGGGTGCTTCCTCTTTTGCAGCATTCTTTCCCCTCCCCACCTACTTATTTCAGGCTTTGCACATCCTGCAGGTCTTGCCTTGATATTGTTTATTCTGGGAAGTTTTTCCTGCCCCTTAACTGTTGGCCAGGTGTCCTCCCCAGGGGCTCTCATAGCACTCCGTGTCTCCTACTCATTGCTCTCTTATGTCATTCTGTAATTGCCTTTTATTTTTCTGAACCTCTTGATAAACTCTAAGACACAGGTGGGAAGTAACTGTTTCTGTTTTGTGTCCCAGTGCTGAGCGCAGTTCCTGACGTTTAGAAATTGCACAATAAATACTAAATGAATGAATGTGTGTTGAACTAGATCTCTATGATATGACAGCAGTCTAGGAGTGTTTTTATTAGTCACTGATAGAAATATTTTACAGTCAAAACAACCTTCATTAGCTCTCAAAAGCCAGACCAGCTTTGTGTTTAAGTTCCTGTCCCTGGTAATTTTGTGTTCCCTAATTTCTCAAACACATAAATATTATCTTTCAAATGTTAAGATTATCTTAGTTCACTCAATCCCATGTAAAACTTCAATTCAGAGAGCTTCGAATCTATTTGCAAAAAAATTCAAATGTTGATGGGCTTCCCTGGTGGCGCAGTGGTTGAGAGTCTGCCTGCCAGTGCAGGGGACACGGGTTCGAGCCCTGGTCTGGGAAGATCCCACATGCCGCGGAGCAACTGGGCCCGTGAGCCACAATTACTGAGACTGCGCATCTGGAGCCTGTGCTCCGCAACAAGAGAGGCCGCGATAGTGAGAGGCCCGCGCACCGCGATGAAGAGTGGCCCCCACTTGCCGCAACTAGAGAAAGCCCTCGCACAGAAACGAAGACCCAACACAGCCAAAAATAAATAAACAAAATTAAAAAAAAAAAAATTCACCCACTCCATCTTCAAAAAAAAAAAAAAAATTCAAATGTTGAGACCCAAATATGTTGCTCGGCTACAGAGCAGTATCATTATTGTGACTTATTTCTAGAGTTGAGAATTTCTAGAAAAAAATTTCCAAGTTAAACTGTATTAGTTTTGTCAAGTTTTGGGACTGGTAGGTGGACGTTCTTTCCAATTTATCACGTATGGAAATGAAAGCTTTTAACATGAGAGAGTGGCAAGAGAAAGAAATAATAGAAACAGCGAAGGTAGTTCTTCTTATGCTGATGGTTTGTACTTAGGTGACAAGTGATGCTACTGATACCTGAGGCTTGAGAACGAGAAGAGAGTTGAGCTGGGACTTAAAACGGGGATGGGGCACTGTGCTAAAGCCTCTCAAATTGACCTTTAAAAATTGTTTTAACAGGATTATTTAGAGGATTATAAATCTTTGAGCATCAGACACACTCATAGCTGCCATTTATTGAGCACTTGCTCTATGCCAGGCAATATAACTGCTTTAAGTAGACAACCTTACTTAATTCTAATAACACTTGTGTGGAATCAATACCATTATATCCTCATCTTGATGAGATGAGACTATAAGGCTCAGAGAGGTTGAGTGATTTGCCCTAAGTTACACAGCAGGTCAGTGGTCATGCTGAGCTATGAACCCATTCTCTCTGGCTTGAAATGTGCAAGGGTCCTAAACACTAGGCTCTATTGCCTCCCATATCAAAAGACAAACCAACTACTCATCCTAAAGCAGAATGCATCTTACTTTAGGTTATCTGTTCCTATGGTTTACCCATGGCACAATCCACCCATTACGCTTCTGTTCTGGTTAAAGGGTAGGAGAGAAGCAATAGCAAACTCCATGCAAATGTGGGCATCTGAACTACAGAAGACACTGAAGCGTCATCTTTTTCACCAAAAAACACTAACAAAACTTCACCAAGCAAGGATTCATAAAAGAAGATCTCTAAATTGTGGGTGGGGCAGGTGACTATACTCTTTGAGCAAAAAGAGTCCCTCCTCTTTGGGGGAACATTGATCCTGGAGAGAAAGAGAGAGAACGGCTGGCCATCTTTCCCCCGAAGGGCCGGCGGCCCCCTCTCTGGCCTCTGGGCTCAGAGCTCTGGCTGAGGGTGTGTTTGTTTGGCTGTGACTCTTTTCCTGCAGTTTCCCTCTCTAGGTGTCATATTTCGTGAGCTGGAGGGCCAGAGCCTGCCACAGAGCTCCAGGCTCCCGCCTGTTTCAGCCTGAGCCCCTGGCTTTCATCCCTGCCTCCTTGGCCAAAGTAGGGTGAGGGTTTGAAAAATGACACTGATTGGATGCACATTTGATGGGGGTGATTGCTGGACAAGCACCTCACCCATCCCCAGCCCAAAATGAAACTGACAGCTACGCCCTCCTGGTTGGGGCCCAAACCACCACCTTATTAAGAGAGGCCCCTTCCCTCTCCTCCCCACCCACACTCTTGCAGCTTGCCCAGCTCTTCCTGCTGAAATCAGAGGTAGGCCATGTGCTTCACAGCCTTCTTCCCTGCTCTGTCCTCTGCCCAGCCACTAGTTTCCTCTGACAGAAAGCCCCTGCTTATTTAACTGGGCTAATCCTCTGCTTCAGGCTCCAGAATTCACTTCTGGATTTCTGGACCTTGCGTCCCTGTACTTAGCTGCCTAGAATCTCCATTTCCCTGCTGAGGTTTCCATAAGAGGCCAACCCAGAGCCCTCTCATTGTGCCTCCACTCCTCCTCTTGCTGAATCCCCCATCACCCCTCTGGGTGGAGGTGAAGGTAAGATTGGGGGGGACTCAGGCATCTGGCGCCTGAGCATGATCTTAGGGTGAAAGCACAGAAGAGAATTAATAACACATTTATAAGCAACTCTTTCTCTGCTAATTTGTTTGTTGAACTTCATAGAATTCATGGCTTAAGATTATTGGTTAGAGTGTGTGTTTCTTAGACAAGATGAAATTAGAGACTGTTTTTAAGAAGAACCAAGGACTGTCTTCCAGGAGTGCACAGAGCAACTCAGCTATCGGAGACAAAGTGGTCTCCTGGGAAGGTCGGAGAGCTCAGGTCGTGAGACCCCCCTGACAAGAAGAAATTGAAACTGCAAAATCTCACATAATCATTTGCTGAAAGCTGAAGTATCCCCATTACTTTATAACTAATGTAGCATTAGACATACTTGGAGGAATATATTCCAGGGAGAGAATGAATTGGGCAACTTTGCATGCTAACCTGGACTGCTTTTTGTTAGGGCAAAGGAGGCGGAGCTTTTTGTTTGTTTTTGGTATGTTTGTTTTTGCTGCCAAGGGGTTGTAATGTCATGATTATTTATTTTTATATGGGTGAGCCCTAGCCATGTACTAGGGATAGTCAAAATATATTTACTATGAGCTGAGACATGCTCCAGTCGTTTAAACGGCTCCAGTTGTAATAATAATAGCTAAGATTTGAAGCCAAGCACTGTTCTAAGTATTAGATCACGGTGGTCCTTTTAGGAAGTTCTGCTGTTAGTATCCCATGTTTTAGATGAGGAAACTGAGGCAGAAGCATTACATAACTTACTTAAAATCACACAGCTAGTAAAGATCAGAGTAGAGATTTAAAGCCAGGCGATCTGGTTCCAGGGCCTGCGGCTCACCCACGGAGCTATGCTGCTTGTTATGATTGTTGAAGGAGGGATTACAGCATTAGATGGTCTAGGGTTCTCCATTTCTAGCCCTGAGGATCTAGACTTACTGATTGGAATGCTAGCAAGTGCCAATTTAACGAATCTTCTCTGAGACCGAGAACGGAATCTAGGAATTTGTTGGTGACGGATATTTGTCATTTATCTTCTTGTCCGTGTGCCTTAGAACTGTCTTCTCAGGACACCTTGTTAAAGGAAACTGAACACTGGGACAGCTGACTGAGAGGCAAACCCAGAAGGTGGGAGAGTTGAGAAGGGGGAGAGATCGGACAAATGGCAAAGCTCTGTGGGGTGCTGTGTCCAAGCAGAGCAATCCAGGGATTCAGTTCCCAGAAGCTGTCCAGGTAGATGCTCTGCTTACCAGAGGGAGTTAGCCCCTTGCTGTGTGCACGCTTGAGGCTGTGCAAAGCCCAGGGAACTATGTATATTCAATATCTTCTAATAACCTATAATGGAAAATAATCTGAAAAAGTACAGGGAACTCGATTCAATATCTTCTAATAACCTATAATGGAAAATAATCTGAAAAAAATATATATTACTGAATCACTTTGTTGTACACCTAAACTAACACAATATTGTAAATCAACTATATTTCAATTAAGAAATTAAAAAAAAAAACCCACCACATCAGGGGAGGCACGGTCTCTGACTCATTCAAGGTGTCTAATCCTGCTGCCCCTTTAGGCCTGCCCAGCTTACAAGGATGTTTTAATTTACCCTTCCATCTCCTGTATTTTTACTCTGGATGTGCCGTGGTGATTATTTTTCAGGGGAGAAGGAAGAATAGTGCTTATCTCAAGCCGGGTTGAGGTCCAGCCCAATGACTGGGGTCGGGTTATTCTCCTCCCAACTCACCCCTGCCTCCTACTGTGTGGGTACAGCTTACGCATCTTCAGGGCCGGAGAGGTTCCCTGGGAAGCTCGTAGGCACCTTGCTACACACAGCTCTCCTCTTGAACTACAAGGGCATCCAAGGAACCTGTTCAAAGGGCTCTTCCCTAACTGTTCCCATTGCTAGCTTTGGAGGGCTTCTCCCATCAGTCATGGGCTCCTAAAGAATATGCTTTATTCCTAAAGGCCTGTCCTGGGTTTTCAGAGGAAAAGGAGGAGAGATTAGTAGGTTCTCCCAAGCCTGAAATTGCTCTGTTTGATTCACAGGGCGAGGAGCTTTTAATACGTAATCCTTTGGGGGCTTTGGGGGTGCTGTGAGTGTATTTTCTGAGGCTCTCCATATCCTTATTTAACCAGAATTATCTGCAACAGGATGCTCCCTTGGCAGGGAATGCAGGAGAAGGCCGGCATAGACTGCTAACTTACATCAATGCACCATGATGCCTGGGAACATGGGCAGAGGGCAAGGAGATTTTGAGAACTAACTAGAGGCATTTGGATTTGTCAATGTCATCTAAAAAACTGTTTGCTGAATTGAATCGAAACTTGTCTCATTAGTGTTATAATTCTAAGTGCAGGCCTCGCTAGGCCATAACGATTTAATGATTGCCTTCATAAGATCTATGTTGGTTCCACTCTCATTCATTTACATCCCATCGTTTCAATTCTGCATTAATTTTGGACACTTCCCTGATGTCAGTTGTTTGAAAAATAATGTTTACCCTGTCCTGTGCTGCAAATGCGATTTCTGTGAAAAACTGACCGTCGTAGTTGCTCTAACTTGGGGTTGGTTACTTTTATGGACGTTGGCTTGGAAGAGTATGGGGTGTTGTTGGAGAACAGCTGGAGGCTGAATGTGGTTGTGTGATCTGGTTCCTACAAACTGTCAGGCTGGTGGTTGGATACAGGATGTCATTCTCTACTTCGTGTGTGATTCATTTAGAGCATGAGAAAATAAAAGCCAAATGTAGAGTATCTTCGACGTGTTCAACTTCTCTTAAGTTCGTTTTTATTTCCTTTCTCTAAGAATCACTCATTATTTCTACAAATGCCATCAATTTTATGCAAGTGAAAACCCAGTTTTAGTTTCATAACACCATGGATATAAGAATAAGAGCAAAAGTTCTATACTAAAATTCTTAAACATCAATACCAAGAGTTTTGGATTTGCAAAGAGTTTAGATAACACTCAGAAAGATCTCTTCTTCCTGATTAGCTTCCATTCTCACCTTGACCTGTTATGTCCATTGGTATGTGGTTCAGTTAGTCAGGAAACTGATGTCCCACACATGCCCTGAGTACTATCATCGGCGTTTTCAAACAGATATTGTTACTCATGAGAGAGCTTCTTTATTTTTTTTCTCCTACCTTTTAATAATCTTTTATTTATTATTATTATTTTATTTAGGTATAGTTGACATACAATATTATATAAATTTCAGGTGTACAACATCGTGATTTTTAAAGGTTATATTTCATATCTAGTTATTATAAGATATTGGTTATATTTCCTGTGTTGTACAATATATCCTTGTAGCTTTTGTTTTTAAACTTTTTATTTTATATTGGAGTATAGTTGATTAACAACGTTGTGTTAGTTTCAGGTGTAGAGCAGAGTGATTCAGTTATACATATACATGTATCTATTCTTTTTCAAATTCTTTTCCCATTTAGGTTGTTACGTAATATTGAGCAGAGTTCCCTGTGCTATACAGTAGGTCCTTGTTGGTTATCCATTTTAAATATAGTAGTGTGTACATGTCAATCCCAAACTCCCTCACTATCCCTTTCCCCCTTCCCTTCCCCCTGGTAACCATAAGTTCGTTCCTGAGAGAGCTCCTTTAAACTGCCATGGACCACACAGAGGTGGCATCCAGTACATTTGCAGTGACCGTAACTTTACTGTGAGCCTATCTCTCACTATGTTTCTTGTTTGCAATATTGTAGGATCCAAATCTTAGGATTTGCTTTCTTGTTTTCAGCCTTAGCTCACCCTTCACTTGATGTTCATTCAGTAGCAATACCCTGGCTTCCACTGGGAACACTATCTTCTGCCACTTTGGGCAAATGTACTCCTTCCTATCAGCCCTGGATCCCCTACCCAGGCTTGGGACTTTGTGAGTGCTATGCCTATTGGGCTGTCGTGGACCCTACAGCCATGACATAGATCCCTGTGTATGCTACACCCCTTTTCAGGGAGCTAGGTCAAGGACATCATGAATCTCATGAGTGCTATATTGAAGATTTACACCCAGGTGAATATTTTGTTCTGGGCAGCCTGAGACTCTGAGACTCCAGGATTGTAAGGATGGTATTGAGCTTTCAGAATTTTTATCATATGATTTCAGCATTGGGATCCTTTTGTACATGCAAATCTCTACACAAGAGGAAGTTATTTGCATAGAAGCATGAGCATGCTTGAGTTGGGTCATTCTTTTACTAAACATGTTTACATGTACATTCTAACCAAAATTTTAGGAGCAATAGCACTTCAGGACTCTAACATTGGGATTTGGGACCATGACAAGCCATTGGAAGAGATATTCTTGAGATGATGCAGCTCTGCGGTGTTACTCAGAGACATTAATTTCTTACAGGGCACTATGAGGAACAGGACAGAGTCCATGCCCTCAAATTGCTTATAGCTACTGTGTAGAGACAGAAAAGGAAACTATACTCTGTGTAATTAAACCAATATTTACCTTCCCATAGTCTGTCTTCTACATATGTTGTAGTGAAATGAAATAAGAGAAACACTGAGCAGTGTTGGCTTATATTTCAATGGTATTCAAGACCCTGATAAATAATTCAGGATTTAGGGGGATCAGGACATGAGAGGGGGAACTGAAAAACAAAGATTATTTACCAATGTATACTTACAAATTAAAACACTTGAATAACTAGGATTTTATGACTGACTACAATAAATCTGATTATTCTTTACAACTATTAAGTGGCATGAAATAGGTTGACCATATTTTCTTGGAAGAGTGATCAGTTTTACCCTCCAGATCCACTTCTGACTGAAGCTCAAAAGTTGCTGTAAACAATTTGGCTGTAGTAGAGAGTAGTCTTGTTATGCCACTAAAGTCTTGTTATGCCACTTTTGCCACAGAGTCTGGACCAGATGGTATATGCGTAACATGAAAAGTGACAATGACCAGCTCTGATGTGTGCATGTGTATGTTTTGTGAGCATGTGAGAGAGTCCGTATGTCTACAGGCCATATGACTCTTGGGCCGGAAGTTATCATTATGTGAGACTTCCAATCTGTATCAGCATAAATAAGTCATTCTTTCAACTCATGGGTACCTCTCTGTCCTGTATGTCAGGCTGGTGTCAGGTTATCTTGTTTCTGTGCTCTGATGAACAGACACATAGATTCTTAAAGTTGGAAGGGAGGGATTCCACAGTGGCACAGTGGTTAAGAATCTGCCTGCCAATACAGGGGACATTAGTTCGAGCCCTGGTCTGGGAAAATCCCACATGCCGCGGAGCAACTAAACCCGTGCGCCACAACTACTGAGTCTGCACTCTAAAGCCCACGTGCCACAACTCCTGAAGCCCGCACGCACCTAGAGCCCGTGCTCTGCAACAATAGAAGCCACCACAACGAAAAGCCCGCGCACGCAATGAAGAATACCCCCCGCTCGCCGCAACTAGAGAAAGCGCGCGTGCAGCAACAAAGATCCAACACAACCAAAAATAAATAAATAAAATAAATAAATTTATAAAATAAAATTGGAAGGGCTTTTCGAAGTTAGCTAGCACAATCGCCTGCACAGAGAAGGACTCTTTCCTACAGTCTCCTAAATAAGATGATTATTCAGCCTTCACTTGAATGAACACTTCCAATAATGAGGAGCTCATATCCTCACAAAGAAATACACCCCAATTTTGGATGGTTCTAACTTTTAGGATGTTCCCCCTTAGTTTTGGTCAAAGTCTTCCTCTCTGAAACTTCCTTAGTTATGATTTTGAATGTCTGTTGTATGACCTGGATCCTTCTACTTCAGGACAGTGTATCATGTATATGAAGACCATTAACTCCCAACGGAGTCTTATTTTTTTCCAGTTGGAACATTCCAAAGTCTCCTTCAGTGAATCCTTTTGTTTGCTTTGTAGAGAAATAACCTCTCCCCTCTTCCCACTCACTGTGTATTAAACTCCTTTAACCCGTGGATCCTGGAAGTTCTGCTTCCTTGGACTTCCACAAAGTCTAATACACCCTGTCTGAGGAAAGTCTCATTCTTCTTATTAGTTCCAGTTGTACAATTTTGAGTTCTTCTGTTGATCCTCTTTGTCTTATTTTTCTTCTCAGCATTCTTATCACACAGGCATTATTGTGCATTGAGTACTGAATCATTTTTCTTATCTTTGCTCCTTTGCAGTTATTGTCACTCTGCTTTCCTTCTTGGATTATTTCCTCCATTGTCCTTTGAAAATTTTTAACTTCTTCATAATCTGCAGAAAAAAGATATCTTTAGTGTCTTTTCTTTCTCCTCCAGCTGTAAAACCAGATTATATTTGCAGCCCATGTGTTCAAAAAGACCAAGAACAATGTAAAGTCTTATATTCACTCTCATTTTGCTTGGATGTTGTCTACCCAACTAGATTAATGTGTGAGACTCTGAGTATAGATGATTTGTCGAGTGTCTATCACTACTAAAGTCTCTGGGTATGCAGTTCATTGATGTGGGCTTAACAGTAGTTGCTTCTATGGGTAGTTTAAATTTTACCTCCAAACTATTTCAACCTCATGGCTCTCATTTTCCTCTCAATAGCTATAGCACTTTTACTTTCTACCATAGAATGTAATCACATAAACTTTGGTACTGCTCATTGTCAAGAAGGAACAGAATATGAGAGAGGGCATGTCCTTGGCATTCCTTCCCTTTGTTTTGCAGATTAAGAGACAGAATCTCAGGGAGAATATTTGGTTCATCCAAGGTTACATCATTAGTTGAGCAACTGGTCAGATACTGTTTCTGCTAGACCACTTAGCTAGCTAACTCTTTTGACTTTAGTAGAGAAGGAGGCTTAAACTGTGATATTTCTGACCTCTGTTGTGTGCACGTGTATGTGTGTGTGTGTGTGTGTGTGTGTGTGTGTTCATCTTTTCCCTTTTGCCACCTAGCACATTGCCTGATATACGGTAAGTTCTCAATAAAAGCTGGTTAACAAATGGTTAAAGTTTTGTTTTTTTTTCCTTTTGAAAGTTGGGAAGATGTTTAAGGGGAAGAGACCATGTTGAGTAATGAGGAGTTAAGTATAACTGGGGAAGTTGTATCTTGGGAGAGAGAGACTGTGAGTTTGTTCAGAGATAGATAAAGCATCATGCTGGGTGCCATGGTGCCTACAAAGCATGTGTAACTCAGTCCCTGATCTCAGTGAGTTTATAATGAGAGGAATATAGTTGGCACTATACAAATGGGATAAAAATAGAGACAAGACTGCATCGTATGAAAAAAAAATAAACTTCCAGTCCAAGAGAGAATATGTCAAGATCACTGAGGCGCTCAGAGAAGGGAAGGTAATAGAGGGCTTACTATTTTGTTGTTCTCGTTGGAAGGGTGGTGAGTATGAGGAAGGAAGGGAGGCCAGATGGAAAGCGAGAAACAGGTGTGCTCCAGAACAGTATTATCCATTTAGTTCCAGCCACGAGTGGCAAACAGACCACAAACCCACAGTCAGCTTAAGTTCCTGAGACGGAAGAGATTAAGAATGTAAAAAAAGGGAAACAGAGTTTATTGGGCACCTACTATACATTAATTCCTGAGCACCTGCTCCATGGCAGGCAGTGTGTTAGGTGTTGGGGATTCAGCAATGATCAAGGGAGATGCTCTCTCTGCTTTTGTGGAACATAAATTCAAGTGCCGGTCAGGCCGTGTGCTAGGAACCAGCTATTCCAGGTCCTGGTTTCCCTGTTTAATGGATTTTGCAGTAGCTTCTTTCCCTCCACCCAGCACCAGCCTTCTGCCGAGTCTCTGTCTTTCCCAGGCCTAGTTCTATCCTCTGTGAGCATGCTGGGATCCCCATGGATTGGTGACACCACCCGCCATTGGATGCGTTGCTCGATGCACATTCCTGTAGTTACTGCTGAGTGAGGTCCTGGCAAAAGGAGCTCAATCCTTCATTTAACTTCAGACCTTCCACTTCCCTTTGAAAATGTCTGACTGACATAGTTATTGAGAAACCTCAGCCTGAAAAGATCCTAAAGCTTAGAAGAGAGGTGCCCATGTGTGTTTGCTGTCAAACACAAATCACTGGCAACTCTCCTCTTCACTTCCTTTTCTGGTGGAGGCACCACGTATTAGAGGGTTCAGGGCATGGGGTTGGCGTGGTGTAGAAAGGACACCTCCCTGGCCCTAACCCCCATCTGTCCTAAGTGCCATGTTCCCTAACCACCAGGGACAGCCTTGGAGCAGTGGAGTCACACGGCCTGAGAGCTGTAAGGGGCAGGGGAGCCAGGTTTGCAGAATATGTGCGTGGGCCTTTTTTCCTGTCTCTGTGGAGGGTTGCTTGTGTGCATGTCCTTCACCATAATTTGACACATGCCAACACCAAACAACTATCTGATGGGGCCTCTGATCAGTCACGGACCATTTTACAGAACGTGGGTTGACTAGGGACTCTTTATGGTGAGCTGAACAGCTCAGTTCTTGCTTCAAGGAGTGGGCCTTGTAGGGTCTGCCAGGTTCCCCTGAGTATTTGCCCTTTGGCTTTGGGGAAGCCCCGAGGGAGAAAGTCCTTTCCGTGTCACCACAGCTCCTTCCCTTCTGATGAATGCTTGCTGTTCTGCTCAGCGGATGCTTCCCAGGGCCCTGGGGGGAGACCAGCCTCCTTTCTGTGGAGACCTTTGGCTGGACTCCTCTGGCTCTCCTAGAGGTGAGAGACCGCGGTTCCTGCAGCCTCAGGCCTGGCACCAGCTCGTCTCTGGTGGATCCAGGACCCTGATCTCCAGCCTCACTCCAGCCAGGGCCTCTGTGTCCCAGAGTGACCTCACGGGCTCTCCCTCCGACTAGCTCTTCACAGCCCCTGCCGTCGTCAGTGATTTTCGTTCTAGACATGAGCCAGTGGATTCCTGAAAGGGGTGTGTGGGCTCCTCTCACCATCTCTGCCCTGGCCTCGGTCTGGCGGCACTCTCCTCTGTGGTCTGGGCAGGGAATGATGATGAACCCGGGCTGCCCGTTGTTTTTGTTTTGTGATATTTAAAGCAACCTAAGCTCTCATTACTGTAATACAGTATGTGCCTGGGCTGGAGGGAGGAACAGCACCCCTCCTGGATCAGGGGCGGTTCTGCGATGTTGCGGTGGAGAGCCTGGGAAAGTGCTTGGAGCCGTGGCTGACCGAGTTCAAGCACCAGGGCTGAGAGGGGCCGCAGAGGTCCCCCACTCTCGCTCATCCCAGGCCCCTTATTTGAACCAGGAGGGGGCTGAGCCCGTTCGGGGAAAGAGATCGCTCAGGCAGTAGCATGGTTAGCGGCAGACCTGAGACTAGGACTCGGGTCCTGAGGTGGGTTTGCTGATAGTGGGTGCAGCTTCTGCTTCTGCCCTCCTCATTAGTTCAAGATCCATGTGAGGCCCTGAACTTAACTTTGTATTTGTAATTTTATATTATATTTCTTAATAAAATGGACCCTTCCAGTGGTCTAAGCTTCAAGAGCCACAGAAGCATCTGCCCCTGCCCAGACCTTTCTACTACACTGAACTGCCTGTGTGTGTGAGGGGAAGGGGCAGATGTGAACACTGAGCTGTCCCAGTGCTATGATGCCAAACGCAGCTCTGAGGTCAGGTACCTGAGAGGCTCCAGGTCAGCCAATGAGAAACAAGGAGCACAAGTTGGAGGCAGGTGCATTGGATCCTGCAATCCCACTCCTGGGCATATATCTGGAGAAAATTCTAATTAGAAGAGAGGCATGCACCCCAGTGTTCATAGCAGCAGTGTTTACAATATCCAAGACATGGAAGCAACCTAAATGTTCATCTACAGATGCGTGGATAACGAAGATGTGGTACATATATACAATGGACTATTACGCAGCCATAAAAAGGAATGAAATAATGCCATTTGCAGCTACATGGACGGACCTAGAGGTTATCATCCTAAGTGAAGTCCGTCAGAGAAAGACGAATATCATATGATATCACTTATATGTGGAATCTGAAATGTGATACAAATGAACTTATTTACAAAACAGAAACAGACTCACAGACATAGAAAATGAACTTATGGTTACCAAAGGGGAAAGGAGATGGGGGGGGATAAATTAGGAGTATGGGATTAGCAGATACAAACTACTATATATTATATAGATAACCAACAAGGTCCTACTGTATAGCACAGGGAACTATATTTAATAGCCTGTAATAAACCATAATGGAAAAGAATATGAAAAAGAATATATACGTATACATATATATATGTGTGTGTGTGTGTGTGTGTGTGTGTGTATCTGAACCACTTTGCTGTACACCAGAAACTCACACAAATTGTAAATCAACTCTACTTTAATTTAAAAAAGAGGTGGAGGCAGGTAGGGACTGCCTCCGGAAGACAGACTCACTCGCTAGCAATGTGATAGAAATCTCGCAAATAGAGGAGAGCTGAGCATATCTTTGTGCCCGAAGAGAATGTCCAATTAAACAGGACTGGGTGGGGAGAATGTGGCAGCACCCAGCCCCTAAACCTCATCAACCATCCCATAAGTAACCATATATTGAAAGCTGTTGCATTTGCTAATTGTGTGATCTTGGGCAAATTATCGACACTCTGTGTCTCCATCTTCTCATCTGCAAAATGAGGATAATAATAATAAAAACCTCAGAGAGTTGTTATGAGGGCCAAATGAGAAAATTCATATTGCCTGGTATATAATACGTGCTCCAGAAATATTTATTATTACTCTCATAAGCACTGAGAGATGAGAAATATTCTGGCCCTTCAGGAGCTCACAGTTTTACTGAGGAGACAAGATTTTCACAGACATATACAAGCACAACTAGGAAGCAATGTAAGTCACTGCATGGTATCTGCTAAGTTACGGAGTATAGATGTGATGGAGTCGAGAGAGGAGACTCCGTTATGACCTGGAAGAAGTGCCAAAGAGGAGGTAAGAGACTAGTTGAAAAAGCCGGCGCACTTCATATCTCAGCTGTTAGCAGTGAGATGAATGGGCAACTGCCACTCCTGGATTCTAAGGACCCCTCTGGTCATCCATTCATCCGCCCAACACATTCACTGATTATCTCTAGACTCTGCACTGGGAATTCAAAGAAGGCATGAAAAGGTGCCTCCCTACAGGAGCTTACACAGTCTAGCTAGGGAGGGAGCATGCAGAGAAATATTGCAACTGACAAATGTTACATTCATATCTATTTATATCTCCAAGCCAATCATCTGAGCCCAAAGGTGGGATGGGGCAAGTCAGACAGGTGTTCAGAACAAGAGTTTGAAGGAAAGCATGGGTCTACTTGGTGAAAAGGGGCAACTCAAAAGCCATGAAGTCTTATTCAAAGAGCTGGTAGATGTGAGTCTTTCTGCAGGAGAGGTGGAGTTGACTAGAACATTCTGAGGCTGAGACTGGGGAAGCTTTGAGACCAGGATGGGGCAGGTTTTTGGTCTCCCACTTGGCCCTGGCAATGTAGGGTCTTTGAGCTGGGCTAGGAATTGGAGAGGGTTAGGCCTGGCAGGTTGGAGAGAGGAGGCTCTTTACACATCAAGAGTAAGTGCCAGGGGCTTCCTTGGTGGCACAGTGGTTGAGAGTCTGCCTGCCAATGCAGAGGACGCGGGCTCGAGCCCTGGTCTGGGAAGATCCCACATGCCGCGGAGCAACTAGGCCCGTGAGCCACAACTACTGAGCCTGAGCGTCTGGAGCCTGTGCTCCGTAACAAAAGAGGCCACGATAGTGAGAGGCCCACGCACCGCCATGAAGAGTGGCCCCCGCTTGCCGCAACTAGAGAAAGCCCTTGCACAGAAACGAAGACCCAACACAGCCAAAAATAAATAAATAAATAATTTTTTAAAAAAAAGAGTAAGTGCCAGGCACTGGTGATGCAAAGGGAAACTTCCTGAAGTCAGATGAAGTCTGCAGATGTTTCATAGCCTTAAATAAACTTATATTTTCTGCACCTCTTGGTTCAGAGGCTTCCAGTGAAAGTAACATAGAAGGGAATGTCCAGCTAGCAACGTGAAGGAAGCATGAAATAGAAATGGTTAGAGGCTGAACTTCTCTTCATCAGTGACATTATTATTTGAGCAAGGATTGCAGGAGCTGCAGGTGCAGAGGAAGTGACTTGCTTGAAGAAAAGTGTAGCATCCAGGAAAGGAATCCCAGACACTTGTCCTAACCCAACTGCTGAATGAAGTTTTCAGGCTCTGGGATTTGGGCAGGAACTCCTGAGCTGTATTTGTCCAAGCTCTTGGGGCCCATGAGCCTTCACTCTTAGTGTCTATATGTCCCCATGCCAATAGCTGCATAATACTCCGTCTTCCACTTTGCTCTGCTACTCCTAAACTCAGAGCAAAATGAGAAGATTAAATTTATCACTACTGCTCCATGTCCTTGCCCTCCTTGTTTTTTCTAAGACTTTTGAGTCTAAAAAGACCTTCCAAGTCCCTGAGAGGCTCTACAAGGTGTCAGAGCCTGGTAGTGATGGCAAATAAGCTGGTCAGCTCTGAATTCCTTTCTTTCTCTTTTTCTCTCTCAACCTTGAAGGTCTTCGTGAGCCTTTGTCTCTTTCATTGGCCAGACCATTCAAACGTTGCAATTTTTCATGATTCCTTATTTTGTATTTTTCCTTCTTGGTCTTTCCTAAAGTCTATTTGTCCAGGTCCACTTGTACATCTCCTCCTCTATCACACCATCCCTGCAGCCATGGCCTGCCGTGAACTTGCGTGCCTGCTATCTTTGTTTTTCCAAATGTTCACGTGTGCCAGCCATGTAAATCTCCTGATGCTTTTTTGTTGTATTACCTCCAGGTGACCCAACCTATCCTGGGCTCACAATAGATGCCCAATATATACATGTCATCTTGACTACTGATCTTTTTTTCTTCCTGTGCACCATTCTATTCATAATACCACTACTAATGGCTAAATCTTTTTTTTTAAACATCTTTATTGGAGTATAATTGCTTTACAATGGTGTGTTAGTTTCTGCTTTATAACAAAGTGAATCAGCTATACGTATACATATATCCCCGTATCTCCTCCCTCTTGAGTCTCCCTCCCACCTTCCCTACCCCACCCCTCTAGGTGGTCACAAAGCACCGAGCTGATCTCCCTGTGCTATGTGGCTGCTTCCCACTAGTTATCTATTTTACATTTGGTAGTGTATATATGTCCGTGCTACTTCTCTCACTTCGTCCCAGCTTACTCTTCCCCCTCCCCGTGTCCTCAAGTCCATTCTCTACGTCTGCGTCTTTATTCCTGTCCTGCCCCTAGGTTCTTCAGAACGATTTTTTTTTTTTAGATTCCATATATATGTGTTAGCATACTAAATCTTAATAGGTACTTACTATCTCCCAGGCACCGGTGCTTTAAGCCCTTTATATGCATCATCTCATTTAATTTTAATTGTGACACCATTTTCTACTTTTACGCATATTTCGTACTTTCCAGATCTATAGAAAAGTGTCCTTTTTTTAAAAGATTCCCCATATAAGCATTATCATACAATATTTCTGTTTCTCTGTCTGACTTCACTCAGTATGACAATCTCTAGGTCCATCCATGTTGCTGTGAACTTATGGTTACTGGTGGCGGGGGAAGGTATGGGGAGGGATAGTTAGGGGGTTTGGGATTGACATGTACACATTACTATATTTAAAATGGATAACCAACAAGGACCTACTGAATAGTACAGGGAACTCTGCTCAATATTCTGTAACAAAGTAATTGGGTAAAGAATTTGAAAAAGAATAGATACATGTTTATGTATAACTGAATCACTTTGTCGTACACCTGAAACTAACAACATTGTTAATCAACTATACTCCAATATAAAATAAAAAGTTAAAAAGAATTAACATTGTGCCCAGCAAAAAAAGAAAAGAAAAGTATCTTTCAACCCAGAGGTTTATTAGTTTCTGGCTGTTTTAGAAGTGCTTGACCTGTATCATTGCTGAAAATGTTCACTACAGAATATGGTTGCAAAGGCCTAAAAGGTGAAATCCTTGCTTCCTCGTTCAGCTGATGGTTTCAGAGAAGGTGAGGGATCTCCCTTCTCTTCGTGGCAAGAGCACTGGTGTTAACGTTCGTATACAGGAGTCTCTGAATATGTTAAGGGAAAGACACTAGGTTTCTTTGCTGAAAGGGCAGTTGCTGGCTGGTGTCTGGGAATGTGGATCCAAGTGTCTCCCTGGAGTTCCTCCTGCAGGGAACTGGAAGCAGTGTTCATTGGCATCACACCGAATCTCTTCTGAGGTTCAGGAGGGTTTCCTATGGCTGGATGAGATCGAATGTATTCGTGGCCCAGAGGTGCTTCAAGCCCATGTTGATTGGGCCTGTGCAAATTAGTAAGCAGCCTGATAGAGTCATGTGTTCTTAAGAGGCCAGAACGGCCACGGGCCCCAAGAATAGGGCAGCCCTGGTGGAAATGGCATGACTGGAACAAGTTCTTGGCCCTCGCGGCTTTGGGCGGCTGGATTGGAAGGTCGTGGGGGCGTGTGTGCTCTCTCACGCGGGAAGAGAACAGCACTCGATCTAGCAGTGTGATCACATCACTGTCCCCCAAGACGTGGCCACCGCCCTTCTCTCCTCAGCCCCAGGCTGGTTTCTGCTGTGCTGGCTCATAGTTAAGTGCACGAGTCTTTCATGACTTCTGAAGGACTGTACATAAAGGGTCAAGTCACTTTCTCCAGAGGCAGCATCACTCAGGATGTACCCAGCAAGGTTTAGTGTGTTTGTCAAAGGCGAGGAGTTTGTATTGTTGTTCTTGCCTGTTTTATTACCATTGA
Organism: Balaenoptera physalus; assembly: GCF_965194825.1. Classification (NCBI taxonomy): domain Eukaryota; kingdom Metazoa; phylum Chordata; class Mammalia; order Artiodactyla; family Balaenopteridae; genus Balaenoptera; species Balaenoptera physalus. Next base: position 77,037,522 of record NC_138882.1, on the reverse strand, counting down.
ACTGACCTGCCAATCAACCGGCACCCACTGTGTAGGTGTCAGCTGATACAAATATAAGGAGATGGATGGGGGAGGCATGCTTTCTGCCCCTAACTTGCAAATTTATTGAGGAGACAAGGCCTAGGCACAGTAAAAATACAACAGAAATACAAATATACGTGGACATTTGTGAGCCAGGCATTGTTCTAAGTACTTCCTGTGTAATAACTCATTCCATCCTCACGATATTCTACAGGAGCACATGCCATTATTGCCCTCATTTTACAGGTGAGGAAACAGAGAGGCCAAGGTTCAGGAGTGTGTGTGGCCAGGTCTACACACCTGGTGCAGGAGGAGACAGGATTCAAAGCCAGCAAGTCTGGCTTTGGCCATGCTGGCTGAGAAGGACTAGCTAGAGAGCTAGTCCTACCTCTGGGGTAGGGGCCCAGGTGCAATAGGAAGGGGGGATCCAGTGAGTAAGATTAAGATGCCGCTTCTGGATTCACTGCCAAGCCCTCAAGGGAAAGGCATCTTGTACGTGTAGACGGTTAGTTTTTCAACTCACTTCTGGGTTTAATGACAGAGCTGTGTCTCTTGCTTACCATTGTTTCCATCTGACCCCTTTACTGTGTGGCCTAAGTCTTCGTTCTAGGCTTTGAGGCAATGGATAGATTGGTGATAAGTAAAAACTTGGCAATGTTCAAAACCCAACGCTTACATTTGCAGGAGGCTGTGCCTTACTTACCCAAGGAGGTTTTTCCAGTTATTTCTTGCCGTGTAATAAATCACCTCGCAACTTAGTGGCTTAACACACAACAATCATGCTATTGTTATCATCGCTCATGTTTCTGAGGTGACTGGCCTCAGCTCGGCTGTCTTGCCCAGGGTCTCTCCTGTGGTTGCCACAGATGGTGGCTGGGACCAGAGTCACCAGGGAGCCTTCCTCACTCACAAGTGTGAGAGTTTCTGCTGCTGTCTGCAGGGACCTCAGCAACGGTATTGGCCAGAAGACCTGCACATGGCTTCTCCACATGGCCTGGCTTCCCTCGCCTCATGGCAGTGGGTTCCCAGGGCAAGTCTAAGAGAGAGAGAGAGAGAGAGCCCAGTGGATGTGTATCACCTTCTGGGACCTAGCTCTGGAGTTTCACCGCCATCACTTTCACTGTATTCATTTTGTTAGAAGCGAGTCACTCAGTCGAGCTTGTATTCAAGAGAAAGGAAATTAGATCCTACCTCTCCATGGGAGAGTGTCAGAGAATTTGTGGACACATTTGAAAACCATCCCAGAGATTTTCCAAATAACTTCACTCCGGTTTAAAGAAATCAGTTACTAAGATGGGCAGGGCCTAAAGAAGGTGTGTGAGCTCAGAGTTTAAAGAAAGAAAAACAGGAGGTTGGGCCAGGGAGAGGCAGTGTCACCAGAGAACCAGTGCTAACCTGGGTGACCAGAGGCCTGGCCCTGCCTCTGACCAGCTGTTGGCCATGTGGAGGCCTGTCTGCTTTGGGGGCTGCCCTACCTTCCTCACCTTTAACCACAGAGGATTGAGAAAGATGGGCTCTCAGGTACCTTCAAGCTTTCGTGGTGGTGGGTCTATACTTTTGAGGACTAACATTTTTATTTCATAACCTCCAAAACCCTCCAACCGTAGGCCCTCCTGCTGACCTCAGTGTGCTCAGTAGTGGTGCAGGCAGCCCTCTGTTCATCAACACACGTGTCAGGGGTCTGAGGAGCCTGGGGTAGAGGGTGGGATGCAGAAAGAAAATGAGAGGGGCTGGGTGGGACAGGTGCCCAAGTGTGGGATAGTGGAAGTCAGGGGTGGGAGTGAAATATCCCCATGGAGAGCCCGGGGCTGCTAGAGCTCAGTGAGGTTAAATGAGCTGCCTGAGGTCTTAGCAGGCCTAGGGATACTGAGCTTCTAGCGGACCCTTTTGTGTTTGGAAAATGCCCTGCCTTCACTTTGTATTTACTCTCCTTCCTCCTCCCACTAATCTCATGACGGCGTTAGATTTGACATTCCTAGTGCTTATACTATAGAAAGGATAACAGGCAAATGACGCCACACCGTGGATGTTTCGTGGTCCATTCTGCCCCCGGCAGGGGTTGTGTCTTCTGTGACAGTGATTTCGCTCAGCGTCCTCTCCTCTTCCTGGATGGCGAGTGAGAGGATGAGATAGCTGTCTGGCTCTTCCCCTCCAACCCTCCACCGCTTTGGCAAACTCTAGTTGCCTCCAAAAAAGGTGCAAAGAGTGAGGAAAGCAAAGCGCTCTTTTAACAAAGGCAGGAGCAGAGCTTGCTGTTGCATCCTCCTCTGAGCAGTGAAGGTCACCTTGGGTCAGCCTTTGTGCTTAAACACTTACAGATTGGGCCAGTCTGGGCCTTTGGCTCAGCACTGAGCAGCTACATTTTGAGAAACAAGAGATTGGGACTCCCAGAGGAAAGCTGGGAATGAGAAAGACATCAACAAATCCTTGGGAATCAAGATAAAACATGAGGGTGTTTGGTACAGCGATGGTGTGTGTGTGTGGGTGGGTGTGTGGGTGTGGGTGTGTGGGTGTGGGTGTGGGTGTGTGTGGGGGGTGTGTGTGGCCCATCTTCTGCCAAAACCAAGCTCATTTCTGCATATTTGTTTGCTGAGTATTAAATACTCCAAAGATTGTTCTTTCTATTTGTTGAATCTGAAATGAAGAATGACTCAGCAGAGAGGAAAACAAGCCTTGAATGCCCTGAATGGCCTCTGAATGAAAATCTATGGCTGTAAAGCATGTGGCTTTTCTTCTCCCCACCAAGTCCTTCAACACACACACAAGCACAAGTACCACACACATTTGTGCACACACTGCACCTCGAATCGGCTCCAGTTTGACCCAAGTCCCTTTATCTCATTTCCCTTCCCACTTCAGCCTTTCCAGGGCCCTACCCCTTCCTGTAGGAAGATCTGTCCGAGTTTAGGTGGAGGGACCCTGGCTGCAGGCCACAGCTGATTTTCCAGAAGGGCAGGCACTTCCTATTTGGCCCCTTTCACGGGCTCAGTGTGAAGATCCCTCAGGGAAATCTGAGACTTTTTATTCTTCGACAAAGTGGTGGGCACCTCAGATTGTCTCTAGCTTTTGGACCTGGAAAGATGGATTGTCTGGGGAAAACGACCATCTGCCAAATCAGATGTGCCCTGCTTTGTATAGAAACTGTATTCCTGAAAATTTGAGTACAAACTGGATTTAGGTATACTGAATCATATTCTGAATTACTGGAAGGATTTGCTGTCAAAGGAACCCAGCTGTGGATCCCTTTGTGAAGTGAAGAATTATTTTGTAATGTGGAGACTCCCTCAATGATTTATGAGTTTGGTGAGTAGATGGAACATTATACTGAATGTTATTTTAAATGTATTGTGTGGAAACTTGTTATTCAAATGTACCCAGCACTGAAGGCTTTTTCAAAGAATTATTCTGTAATGTGGATAAACATTGCATGATTTATGAGCTTGGCAAGTTCAGACATTTCTTAAAGTGGGATATACCTCTAGCACTGCTTCAGAGAAAGAGGTGGTTTTTACTAATAATCAGACCTCGGGGGAAAATGAGAGCTCTACTATCTGTAAGTTACAGTCACTTCAAAGGGGCTTGGGAGAAACAAAGAACTCAAACTTTCTGTTTTGTTAAGGCAAGAAATCCGAAGGGTTGCCTGCTTTGCTTACTTTCCTTATCACCGAGGGGGAATGATGGGGCTATTTTTCCAAATAAATGCAGTTAACTATTCTAGCAACACTTATAAAAGTGTTTCTTTTTATATTTAAATCTATATCATCTATCTACCTCTCTATCATGTGTCTATTATCTCTCTCTCTCTCTCTCTCTATTTATCTATCTACCATCTATCAGTCCTATAGTAAAAAACAGACACTGTAGTAGGGCTTGTGTTTTGGAGCACAGAAAGCTGTTGCTCCACTAGTACAGAGATCCTCATACCCTGAGATGTCTGGGTGTCTGAGTTAGGGGAGAGACCTTAGCTTCCTGCTCACCCTTTCTTACTCAGTGGTTCAAAAGTCATTTCAGCACTCATCTCCCAGGGTTCGCAGCTCTATCCTCACTCACTTTCCTATTTGAGCACTAGAGTAGAGCTTATTACTAGGGATGTGGTCTGACTTTCCCCCACTCCAGCTTTGTTGAGATATAATTGACATATAACATTATGTAAGTTTAAGGTGTACAGCGTGTTGATTTGATACACTTATATATTGCAAAATGGTGATCACCATAGCATTAACTAACACTTTCATCCTGTCCCATAATTACCATTTCCTTTTTGTAGTAAGAACATTTAAGATCTACGCTTCGGTACAAAATATAGTATTATTAGCTATAATCACTATGCTGTGCATTAGATCCCCAGAACTTATTCATCTTATAACTGGAAGTTTGTACCCTTTGATCAATATGTCTCCATTCCACCCCACCCCCAGCCCCTGGTAACCACCACTCTACTTTCTGATTCTCTGAGTTCGGCTTTTTTAGATTCCACATATAAGTGATAGCATAAAGTAGGAAATGGTCTGACTTTTTAAGGCAGCTGGAAAAGAGGAGTTTGGTACTGCCTCAGCTGTGTATAACCTGGAGCTGCAGGAGACACGGGACTGACCAGGAGCGAGCCCTATCTGTGTGAAGTCTGCACAGAATGGGATGGTATCAGGCAGGATGTGCTGATGACTCGCTCTTAAACCATGATGTGGCCCTGGCTGTGTTTCAGAAAGAGGCCTTTGAAGCTCACCCAAGTACAGAAATAACTTGTAAGAAGTTTTTTTGTTTTTAAATGATGTTTAATTTTGTTTATTTATTTATTTATTTATGGCTGTGTTGGGTCTTCGTTTCTGTGCGAGGGCTTTCTCTAGTTGCGGCAAGTGGGGGCCACTCTTCAGCGCGGTGCGCGGGCCTCTCACTATCGTGGCCTCTCTTGTTGCGGAGCACAGGCTCCAGACGCGCAGGCTCAGTAGTTGTGGCTCATGGGCTTAGTTGCTCCGCGGCATGTGGGATCTTCCCAGACCAGGGCTCGAACCCATGTCCCCTGAATTGGCAGGCAGACTCTCAACCACTGAGCCACCAGGGAAGCCCCAATTTGTCAGAAGTTTGATTCTAGGTTCTTTTTAAAAAAATTCCTGATAATTTCTGGCTGTGGCTGTCACACTCCCATCTGCCTAACCTTCCATTTACTTCCTGGTTTTTCTGATGGCTTTGACCCATGGCCTGTCTAAACCTGGTGTGGGCAGTCCTGAGGTGGAGAGTCAATCATCTCCCATCGGATCTGGGAGGTCCTGAGTCATGGCTCCTTTGGAGTCAGTTTGGAGCGTTCATCCAGCTTGGCTAGGGCAGGGGATTTTGACTGTGAAGCGGGAAGTGGGGTTTTCATTACACAGGACATATCCTCTCTGAGCTACATAGTCATTGACATTCCTTGGAAACTATTGGGCTGTGGGTGAAGTAACACTGGCCGTGGAGTCAGAGGAACTGGAAGAGTTTTAACTCTGTCTCTAGTTTTGTGACCCAGGCAAGTTAGAATTAATCTGATTTTGATGTAGAGAGAAGCAAGATCCCTAACCTTAAATGACTCACAGTCTGGCTTGAAAGACAGAGAGAACTGTAATTCAGCATGGTGAGTGGGAACCAGCAGCCAGACCAGGTAAGTCTGCCTAGGCTGTGGGTGAAGTGACTTAGGGACTCACTTTCCTGCTTTGTAAAGGCAGGTGGTAATCTCTCCTTTCAGGCTTATTGTAAGGCTTGATGATTATGAATTTGTAGGTATGTACTAAGGGGCAGGCGTTCTAAAAAAAGAAAGGTATAAGTAGCAACTCTCAACCTCTTTTTCTTTTGCTTCTCTATTTATCTGCAAGATATACTAATCAATAATATCTCTCAATATTGCAAGTGATTCTCAAAATATAAGACAGGTTCACCCAATACCTTGAACCTGTGGGATATGCATGGTTGGTTGGAAAGCACCCTCGAGATTCTGATAGACTGCCCCCAGGAATTTTTCTTTGTCAGAGAAACCAATGTGAATGACATTAACAGGGAACATATTTTCTTTGTTAAAATCATAACATTGCAAATAAGGCTAGAGTTTCCCTTTGATCACCATTTCCAATCTCCCCTGCCAAACACTGTGATCTCTGAGGGAACTACTATTATCAACATTTGCCTTCTAAGGTTCCTTGCTCTATCTTCACATACCAACCTATTTGAGCACTAGCGTGTGCACTAGATTAAAGCTTGTTATCAGCATGGTGTTTAACTTTCTAGATCTTTTATGTATATATAAATGTATGTGAATGTGTGTGTATATATCCATAAAAGTATATAGTGTGCTTCATATAAATCTTGAAACCTGCTTGTTCACCTAAAAACCATGTCATGGACATCTAACCATGCAATTACATGTGGCTCTAACTCATACTTTTAAGCGATTGCATAGTATTTCATAGCAGGAATATGCCACAGTTTATAGTACTCCCTTATTGATAGAAATTTTTCCAAGTTTTGTTATTTAAAAAAAATATTCTACCCACAGTGTTCAAGGGTTCCAATTTCTCCACACTCCTGTCTACATTTATTGTCCTTCATTTTTTTTTCTTTTTTGATAATAGCCATCATGACAGATGTGAGGTGATATCTCATTGTGGTTTTGATTTGTATCTCCTGATGATTAGCAGTGTTGAGAATTTTTTCATATATCTGTTGGCCATTTGCATGTCTTCTTTGGAGAAATGTCCATTCAAGTCCTTAGCCCATTTTAAGGAATTTTATTAGGTTTTTTTTGGTTGTTTTTGTTTGTGTGGGTGTTTCTTTTTTTTCTTTTTTGCTATTGAGTTATATGAGTTCCTTATATATTTTGGATATTAATCACTTATTATATTGTTTGCAAACATTTTCTCCTTTTCTGTAGGTTGCCTTTTCATTCTGTTGATTGTTTGCTCTGCAAAAGCTTTTTGGTTTGAGGTAGTTTCACTTGTTTATTTTTGTTTGTGCTGCCAGAACATTTGGAGTCATATCAATGTAGTCATTTCCAAGGCCACTGTCGTAAAGCTTTTCCTCTGTGTTTTCTTCTAGAAGTTTAACGTTTCAGGTCTTACATTTAAGTCTTTAATTCACTTTGAGTTGATTTTTGTGTATGGTGTAAGATAAGGGTTCAATTTCATTCTTTTGCATGTGGGTACCTAGTTTTCTAAATACAATTTATTTAAGAGTCTCATTTTTCCCCATTGTATATTTTTGGCATCCTTCTTGAAGATCAGTTGGCCACAGCCTCTATGGAAAACAGTATGGAGATTCCTCAAAAATTAAATATAGAACTACCACATGACCCAGCAATCCCACTTCTGGGTATTTATCCAAGATAGTTAAAATCAGAATCTTGAAGAAATATTAGCACTCCCATGTTCATTGTAGCATTATTCACAATAGTCAATATGTGGCAATAAACTAAATGTTGACAAATGAATGGATAAAGAAAATGTGGTTTCTACATACAATGGAATATTATTTAGCCTTAAAAAAGCAAATTTTGCAATATGCAACAACATGGATGAACCTTGAGGACATTATGTTAAGGGAAATAAGTCAGTCACAGAAAGACAAATAGTACATGATACCAATTATGTCAAATTCATAGAATTAATGAGTGGAACAGTGGTTGCCAGGGGCTAAGGGGAGGAGGAAATAGAGAGTTAATCAACAGGCATAAAGTTTCAGTTAAGCAAGATGAGTAGGTTCCGGAGATCTGATGTACAACATTATACCTATAGTCAACAATAATGTGTTGCACACTTAAAAATTTGTTGAGGCATGAATGGATTAAATGCTCCAACCAAAAGACACAGGCTTGCTGAATGGATACAAAAACAAGACCCATATATATGCTGTCTACCAGAGACCCACTTCAGACCTAGGGACACATACAGACTGAAAGTGAGGGGATGGAAAAAGATTCCATGCAAATGGAAATCAAAAAAAGCTGGAGTAGCAATACTCATATCAGATAAAATAGACTTTAAAATAAAGAATGTTGCAAGAGACAAGGAAGGACACTACATAATGATCAAGGGATCAATCCAAGAAGAAGATATAACAATTATAAATATATATGCACCCAACATAGGAGCACCTCAATACATAAGGCAACTGCTAACAGCTATAAAAGAGGAAATCGACAGAAACACAATAATAGTGGGGGATTTTAACACCTCACTTACACCAATGGACAGATCATCCAAAATGAAAATAAATAAGGAAACAGAAGCTTTAAATGACACAATAGACCAGATAGATTTAATCGATATTTATAGGACATTCCATCCAAAAACAGCAGATTACACTTTCTTCTCAAGTGCGCATGGAACATTCTCCAGGATAGATCACATCTTGGGTCACAAATCAAGCCTCAGTAAATTTAAGAAAATTGAAATCATATCAAGCATCTTTTCTGAACACAACACTATGAGATTAGAAATGAATTACAGGGAAAAAACTGTAAAAAACACAAACACATGGAGACCAAACAATACGTTACTAAATAACCAAGAGATCACTGAAGAAATCAAAGAGGAAATCAAAGAATACCTAGAGACAAATGACAATGAAAACATGATGATCCAAAACCTATGGGATGCAGCAAAAGCAGTTCTAAGAGGGAAGTTGATAGCTATACAAGCCTACCTCAAGAAACAAGAAAAATCTCAAATAAACAATCTAACCTTACACCTAAAGGAACTAGAGAAAGAAGAACAAACAAAACCCAAAGTTAGCAGAAGGAAAGAAATCATAAAGGTCAGAGCAGAAATAAATGAAATAGAAACAAAGAAAACAATACAAAGATCACTACAACTGAAAGCTAGTTCTTTGAGAAGATAAACAAAATTGATAAACCATTAGCCAGACTCATCAAGAAAAAGAGGGAGAGGACTCAAATCAATAAAATTAGAAATGAAAAAGGAGAAGTTACAACAGACACAGCAGAAATACAAAACATCCTAAGAGACTACTACAAGCAACTTTATGCCAATAAAATGGGCAACCTGGAAGAAATGGACAAATTCTTAGAAAGGTATAACCTTCCAAGACTGACCCAGGAAGAAATAGAAAATATGAACAGACCAATCACAAATAATGAAATTGAAACTGTGATTAAAATTCTTCCAACAAACAAAAGTCCAGGACCAGATGGCTTCACAGGTGAATTCTATCAAACATTTAGAGAAGAGCTAACACCCATCCTTCTCAAACTCTTCCAAAAAATTACAGAGGAAGGAACACTCTGAAACTCATTCTATGAGGCCACCATCACCCTGAAACCAAAACCAGACAAAGATAATACCAAAAAAGAAAATTACAGACCAATATCACTGATGAATATAGATGCAAAAATCCTCAACAAAATACTAGCAAACAGAATCCAACAACACATTAAAAGGATCATATACCATGATCAAGTGGGATTTATCCCAGGGATGCAAGGATTCTTCAATATACACAAATCAATCAATGTGATACACTGTATTAACAAATTGAAGAATATAAACCATATGATCATCTCAATAGATGCAGACAAAGCTTTTGACAAAATTCAACACCCATTTATGATAAAAACTCTCCAGAAAGTGGTCATAGAGGGAACCTACCTCAACATAATAAAGGCCATATACGACAAACCCACAGCAAACATCATTGTCAATGGTGAAAAACTGAAAGCATTTCCTCTAAGATCAGGAACAAGACAAGGATGTCCACTCTCACCACTATTATTCCACATAGTTTTGGAAGTCCTAGCCATGGCAATCAGAGAAGAAAAAGAAAGAAAAGGAATACAAATTGGAAAAGAAGAAGTAAAACTGTCACTCTTTACAGATGACATGATACTATATAAAGGGAATCCTAAAGATGCCACCAGAAAACTACTAGAGCTCATCAATGAATTTGGTAAAGTTGCAGGATACAAAATTAATGCACAGAAATCTCTTGCATTCCTATACACTAATGATGAAAAATCTGAGAGAGAAATTAAGGAAACACTCCCATTTACCGTCGCAAAAAAAAGAATAAAATACCTAGGAATAAACCTACCTAGGGAGACAAAAGACCTGTATGCAGAAAACTATAAGACACTGATGAAAGAAATTAAAGATGATACAAACAGATGGAGAGATATACCATGTTCTTGGATTGGAAGAGTCAACATTTTGAAAATGACTATACTACCCAAAGCAATCTACAGATTCAATGCAATCCCTATCAAATTACCAATGGCATTTTTTACAGAACTAGAACAAAAAATCTTAAAATTTGTATGGAGACACAAAACACCCCGAATAGCCAAAGCAGTCTTGAGGGAAAAAAACGGAGCTGGAGGAATCAGACTCCCTGACTTCAGACTATACTACAAAGCTACAGTAATCAAGACAATATGGTACTGGCACAAAAACAGAAACATAGATCAATGGAACAAGATAGAAAGCCCAGAGATAAACCCACACACCTATGGTCAACTAATCTATGACAAAGGATGCAAGGATATACAATGGAGAAAAGACAGTCTCTTCAATAAGTAGTGCTGGGAAAACTGGACAGCTACATGTAAAAGAATGAAATTAGAACACTCCATACCACCATACACAAAAATAAACTCAAAATGGATTAGAGACCTAAATGTAAGACTGGACACTATAAAACTCTTAGAGGAAACATAGGAAGAACACTCTTTGACATAAATCACAGCAAGATCTTTTTTTGGTCCACCTCCTAGAGTAATGGAAATAAAAACATAAATAAACAAATGGGACCTAATGAAACTTCAAAGCTTTTGCACAGCAAAGGAAACCATAAACAAGATGAAAAGACAACCCTCAGAATGGGAGAAAACATTTGCAAACAAATCAATGGACAAAGGATTAATCTCCAAAATATATAAACAGCTCATGCAGCTTGATATTAAAAAAACAAACAACCCAATCCAAAAATGGGCAGAAGACCTATATAGACATTTCTCCAAAGAAGACATACAGATGGCCAAGAAGCACATGAAAAGCTGCTCAACATCACTAATTATTAGAGAAATGCAAATGAAAACTACAATGAGGTATCACCTCACACCAGTTAGAATGGGCATCATCAGAAAATCTACAAACAACAAATGCTGGAGAGCATGTGGAGAAAAGGGGACCCTCTTGCACTGTTGGTGGGAATGTAAATTGATACAACCACTATGGAGAACAGTATGGAGGTTCCTTAAAAAACTAAAAATAGAACTATCATATGATCCAGCAATCCCACTACTGGGCATGTACCCAGAGAAAACCATAATTCAAAAAGACACATGCACCCCAATGTTCATTGCAGCACTATTTACAATAGCCAGGTCATGGAAGCTACCTAAATGCCCATCGACAGACGAATGGATAAAGAAGATTTGGTACATATATACAATGGAATATTACTCAGCCATAAAAAGGAATGAAATTGGGTCATTTTTTGAGACGTGGATGGATCTAGTGACTGTCATACAGAGTGAAGTAAGTCAGAAAGAGAAAAACAAATATCGTATATTAATGCATATCTGTGGAACCTAGAAAAATGGTACAGATGAACCGGTCTGCAGGGCAGAAATTGAGACACAGATGTAGAGAACAAACATAAGGACACCAAGGGGGGAAAGCGGCGGAGGGGTGAGGGGGGTGGTGTGATGAATTGTGCGATTGGGATTGACATGTACACACTGATGTGTGTAAAATTGATGACTAAAAAGAACCTGCTGTATAAAAAAATAAATAAAATTAAATTTAAAAATTTAAAAAAATAAAAAGAAAAAAATAAAACTTTGTTGAGGGAAGGTCGTATTAATTCTTACCGTAATAAAATAAAATTTTTAAAAATATTGCAAAGTACTTCTTTGTGCCTACCTCATTGTGCACATATGTAAGTCTTTCCCTAGGGTAAATTATAAGTGGAATGTATGGATCAGAGTCTATATATATGTTTTAATTTAAATTATCTTTTAATTTGTATACCCAGTGGCAGAGTATGAGAGTATCTATTTCTCCACACTACTGCCAAATTTCATAGTTTCACACAAAATTTTTGCCAATCTGATGGATAAAATTGGTATTCAACTACTGCTTTAATGTTTGTCTTTCTGAGTCTAGTGAGGTTGAGTGCTTTTAGATGTTTACTGGCATTATATTTTTCCTCTGTTAAATGCTTTTTATTGATTTGGCCCATTTTTCTAGTGGTTTTTTAAAAAATGATTTATAGAGGTTATTTATTTATACCAGAAAAATACATACACATTGTTTTGTTCTAAAATTTCAAATATTTATCTTAGCCTGTTGTTTGTCTATTAAGTTTATGATGTCATTTACCTCAAAGATGTTTTGAATTTTGAAGAAAAAATTTATCATTCTTTTCATTTGTGGATTTTGCTTTCTCTGTCTCATTTATGCAGGTTTTCCTTTAGCTCACAGCAGATTTTCAATATTTTCCAAAAATAATTTTATAGTTCTATTTTTACATTTTGGGCTCTTTATTTTTGTGTGAGATATGAAGATACCTTTATTTGTTTTTGAAAATGCTGTTGAATCATCTGAAACTTTTCACTGATTCTAAATGCCCCTTTTCTCATATAGAAAGTTCCCACTTATATATGAGTTTTTTCTTGTGTATATGAGTATTGTCTATTCTCTTCATTGTTCTATTTATCTATTTCTTTGTCAATCCTGTATTTAGGGAGGCCTTTCCTGACCACCTTACCTGAAATAGCCCTCATCCATTCTCCATCACATTACAGCATTTTATTGTCTTCTTGGCATGTATATCTCTTTAGGTTTCTTATTTATTTACTTGTTTGCTTGTGTATTATAAGCTCCATGATGACAGGGGTCTTCACTACCTTTTTTAGCACCTAGAACAGCACCTAATAGACTTTCAGAAAATAGTTGCTGAACGAATGAAAGAAGGCCAATGACTTTTTATTTTTATTTTTAAGGTTTGAATAAATTTTTTTCAAAGGAATTTGCACTGTTAACCAAAGAAGTGGGTAGAGAAGGACCTTTTATCTTCTTGAAATTCTTCCATGTATGTTTATGGATTCTATTCACATGTCACCTTGCTTAAATATTGAACCTTTGGAAAAATTCATTCAAAGAGGCAGTAAAGGGTGATGTCTGTTTATTACAAACTTTGGAGATACTTCCTTTTAGGGTATGGAATTTGGAATAGCCAGATACAATCACTGAGTATGTGGCTCAAGACAATCATTAATTCATTCTGCAACTATTTATCCAGCACTCTGGTAAGTGCTGGGAATGCAATGGTGAGTAAAATAAACACGGAGCTTATGGAGGTGCAGACGCTAATAAGACAACCACAACAACGAATATACAATTATAAATTATGATCATTTCTATGTAGAAGAATTATAAGATTCTTTCAGTGCCTGTACAATCAAGGGGGTAAGAGAATATTTCACTGAGGAAGTAACCATTGAATGGAGATTTGAACCAGATGAAGAGAGGAATGAAACTTTTTAACAGAGGCCCTGAGGTGGTAGGAAATGAAAGAAAAAAATGAAAAAAGTCTGAAAGTAGCTAAATAGAAATGTTGAGCAGGAGTGTAGCTCTGGTGACGTAGCAGAGGCCAGATCAAAGGAGAGTGTAGTTTTTTAAGGAACCGCCATACTGTTCTCCATAGTGGCTGTACCATATGACCCAGCAATCCCACTACTGGACATATACCCTGAGAAAACCATAATTCAAAAAGAGTCATGTACCAAAATGTTCATTGCAGCTCTATTTACAATAGCCAGGACATGGAAGCAACCTAAGTGTCCATCAACAGGTGAATGGATAAAGAAGATGTGGCACATATACACAATGGAATATTACTCAGCCATAAAAAGAAACGAAATTGAGTTAGTTGTAGTGAGGTTGTTGGACCTAGAGTCTGTCATACAGAGTGAAGTAAGTCAGAAAGAGGAAAACATATACTGTATGCTAACACATATATATGGAATCTAAGAAAAAAAAAAAAAAAGGTCATGAAGAACCTAGGGGTAAGACGGGAATAAAGACACAGACCTACTAGAGAATGGACTTGAGGATATGGGGAGGGGGAAGGGTAAGCTGTGACAAAGTGAGAGAGTGGCATGGACATATATACACTACCAAACGTAAAATAGATAGCTAGTGGGAAGCAGCTGCATAACACAGGGAGATCAGCTCTGTGCTTTGTGACCACCTAGAGGGGTGGGATAGGGAGGGTGGGAGGGAAGGAGACGCAAGAGGGAAGAGATATGGGAACATATGTATATGTATCATTTATTCACTTTGTTATAAAGCAGAAACTAACACACCATTGTAAAGCAATTATACTCCAATAAAGATGTTAAAAAAAAAAAAAAAGGAGAGTGTAGTATAATGACAAACAAAGAGAAAAACAAAATAAACAGCAACAAAAGGACCTAAGTGGATTTTAGAGCAATACAAACCCTGAGTTCATGTATGAGTTTTGGTGCCTATCAGCTGTGTAACCAGATCAGTTTTAACCTCTTCCTCCTCAATTACCTTACTGATGAAAACAAACCTCATTGGGTTACTGTGAATATTACATGAGATAGTCCTTGGCACGTGTTAGATATCCATGGTATAGTTATAGTACTCCTAGGTTTGTTAATGGTTCTTTTGTGTTTGTTAGCTGCTGGACACCCTAATTTTAAGCAAACAAAGCAGAAATAATCACTGGTATTGGAGATTCACAGCCTGCAACCAAGTAAGTGTTTCCAAAAGAAAATTCAGTCAACACTTTTTGAGCAACTTGTGAATCCTTAGTTCAGTTAAAAACTGTTTTTGAGAACCTCCTTTGTACGAGATATAATGTATTCTTTTGGAGATACAAGAATGAGTCATTTTGAAGCTAATGATTAAACGGGTAATTTTATAACAATGTTATGGAGGATCTAATAGAAGCAAATTCAGTGTGTGAAGGGAATGAGGTGTAGGAGACAGTCCTTGAAGAAGGAACCACTGGGGAAGGTCATGGAGGGGAGAAAGTAATGGCCAAGAACCCACAAGGAGGGTGTCATGAAAGAGAATTGTAGCACTCTTCTTCAAAAGGCTGCTAAGAGAGGGTGGTTACCCAAGGCAGTGCTCGCAAGGCTGAATGGCTGCTCACAAGGAGCTCAGATCTTTGTAGAAGGACATCCTGGATCATGGTCATGGGTTAGTGCTAGACTACAGCCAAGATCAATGTCTCCAAGGTCTGCCTGTGTGTTTCTTTTCTGAGCATGTTTGTTTGTGGACTCATTTATAGAAACACAGTGTTCCTGCTGCTGGCAGTGAGTAGGCACTGAGACATATTTTATCTCTCCAAATCAATGCCATGAAATTATGGTCATCACACTTTTGTTGTCTGTGGATCACTTGCCCCTGTCCCCTACCATGACGCCCCTTTAGTCTTTTGTGTTTGATTAGTTTTTGGCACCATCCCCTTCAGGCAGAACTATCTGAATACCTATTTTTTTTTCTTACCACTTTGGGTGGGTCAGAGTTCTACTGCCTAGAAAACATCATAGAAAGCTCTTATTTCCTCAAAAAAGTGTCTTAGCTATGTCATCCTATTATTTACTCTATTCCCATTATTGCCCATTAAAATCTTATTCATCCTTCAAGAATCTGATCAGATGCTGATTTCCTCATGAAACCTTTTCTGATCACTCAAGCTTAAAGGGATTTTGTCTCCCTTTATAATTTTGTTTTACATAGTTTTTCTAACAGTGGATCCAGTGTCTGTTGACTATTAGTGTTACCTGGAAGAGACTTTCTTTTTTAAATAAACTTTATTCTTGAACAGTGTTATATTTACAGAATCATTGCAAAGATGGTACATAGATTTCCTATTTACCCACTACCCAGTTTCCCCTATTATTAACATCTTACATTAGTGTAGTACATATGTCGTAGTTAATGAACCAATATTGACACATCATTATTAACTAAGTCTTTACTTTATTCAGATTTCCTCAGTTTTCCCCACATGTCCTTTTTCTGTTCCAGGATCCCATCCAGGATGACACATTACATTTAGTCGTCCTGTCTTCTTTGTCTCCCTTAGCTGTGTCGGTTTCCCAGACTTTCTAGTCTTGGGTGACCATGACAGTTTTGAGGATTATGTATCAGGAATTTTGTAGAATTTCCCTCATTTGGGATTTGTCTGATGTGTTTCTCATGATTAGGCTGGAGTAATGGGTTTTTGGGAAAAAGACCACAGAGGCTAAGTACCATTCTCATCACATCATATCAAGGATACATACTATCAGTGTGACTTATCAAAGTTGATGCTAACCTTGATCATCTGGCTTGAGGTAGCGTTTGTCATGTTTCTCTACTGAAAAATTACCTTCTCCATTTCCATACTATACTCTTTGAAGAAAGTCACTGTGTGCAGCTCACACTTAAGGAGTCGGGGGTGGGGAAGTGAGAAGGGTGGTTATGCACCACCTCTTTAAGAGTAGAGAGTATCTACATAAATTATTTAGAATTCTTTTGCATGAGAAATTTGTCTATTCTCCTCCATTTGTTTATTCAATCATTTATTTATATCAACATGGACTTGTAAATATTTATTTTATATCTTGAGTTATAATCCAATACTACTTTATTCATTTTGTTGCTTAAGTTGTTCCAGCTTTGGCCACTGGAAACTCTTTCTGTTTACTCCGTGTTCCTTTGCCATATCCCCATCATTTTTGTGTATGCTTTCTCAATTTGGGGCACTAAAAGATTCTCCAGGCTCATCTGGCACTAAAAGATTCTCCAAGATCATCATATTTCCTGCCCCAGTCCTGGAATTAGCAGTTTCTCCAAGGAACCCTGGTTCCTTTTATTGGAGAATGGTATTAGAAGTCAAGATCTGTGTACTAGGTTTGCTCATTGCTATTGGGGTGTCATTGCTTCTAGGCCCTCTTAGCTTATATAGCAAGGAGATAGATATATGTGTGTGTGTACTAACCTGTGTGTACACATATCTATAAATATTTCCATATGTGACATCTATATCTCTATTAAGCTAAACGTGAGTTCACGCTGATGTCTCAACTCTAATCCATTAATAACATGGATTATTCTGGGGGAGCTTAAAAATACAGAATTTCAGGTATCATTCCAGAGCTAATAAATTAGGATAAATATTGCTCTTACATCTTTTGAAAGGCAAACACATTAACGTCATTGAATGTTTTTCTTGGTTTAATACTGGAATCAATCTTAAAATTATGAAAACATTGTAAATGTAAGTTTTACTTTATCACCATTCACAATTTGGGTAAGTATTTATCTTACTAAAACTTTGTTACCCGCCTATAGTTTGGCTAATTTTAATTCCATGAGTAAATGATCTAATAGAGTTTGAAAATTCTTATATTACATAACTATTGAGTGTCCCAGAGTCTGAAAATTCTTATAGTATGTGACTATTGAATGTCCCATTCAAGTATTAAAATCCGTGATTTAAAGTTCTGAAATAGAAATAAACACTGTAAGAACACAAAGATGCAAGCTGTGTTCATTCATGTCGAAAGTAACTGCCTCACTCATTTCCTCTCCTTGTCTTTCTTGTTTTCCTGCATTTTTGGTGGGCTGCAGGCTCCAGTTCCAACACCATCTTCTGAGATGATCCTGATTCCCAGAATGCCCTTGGTGCTGCTCCTGCTGCTGCCTATCTTGAGTTCTGCCAAAGCTCAGGTTAACCCAGGTAACACAGCCATTGCTCAGCCCCACGCTGGAAGACAGCTGAACACTCAAGCCCATCAATGTTCATCTTGGGAAAGGCACTGCTAAGGGGCCCAAAAGGTCATTCCTCCCTCCCTTTTTTTCCCTCCATGGTGAAACCTGGCCATAGCAGGAACAGAAATTACTATACTCTCTCTATGACATGTTGAATATTGTGAAAGGGCTTCTTATATGGACTAGGGTAGAATAAAAGGAAAACTTTTAAAAATGGGAAGTGGAAGAAGCAAACATTTGCTTCTTCATCTTCTGGGATACCGAAGGAGAGAATTTTTAGATGGCTTGGAGAAATTCTGCAGGTTGGTTTTCTAGTTATGTTTGGCTGTCTGAGGCCTGTATTTTACTTGGATGTCATGTTATGCTTTGGGGACCCTGGTCTTGTAGGATCTCAGGCAGTTTCTCTTTCCTACAGGGTGTGGCCATGCTCAAAAATAGGTATGTTAGTCCCCTTCCCCCAATTTTTAAAATTACACGTATATTTTAACTTTAAATTGAAGTATACAATTGTATCACTTGTCTATTACCATAGTAATGCCGCATAACAACTTATGCAAAATTGGTGATTTAGTCTGGTCTTTGTTGGACTATTCTTCTGGTCTCTTCTGGATTCATGCACATATCTGGGAGTAAGCTGGTTATTGGCTCATTGAGGATGGCCTTAGCTCTGACAACTGGGGCAACTTTGCTGTGCTCTCTTCCAGCAGATTAGTATAGATATATTTTAATGGAAATTGCACAGCAGCTAGAGCAGAAAGGGAAACATGTAGCATGTTTCAAGCCAGTGCTTGAGTCATATTCTCTGAGATATCATTGTCCAAAGCAAGTCACGTGGCCAAGCCCAGAGTCAGAGTGGAGAGCACAAAAAATTACACAGGGAAGGTCTGAATACCTTCAGGGAAGGGCAGTGTGAAGGGTTGAAGTCATTTTTTTCATTTTGCCACAAATATAAATTTAGGAAAGTAGATATAGCATAAGTGCTCAATTTGATGAATTTTACAAACTGAGCACATCCATCTAAGCAGTATCCAGATTAAGAAACAGAACTGTACCAGCACTTCAGAAGCTCTCCTCACACTCTCTTTCAGTCAATTTTCCCCACCCTCACCCCAAGGGTAGTCATTATTTTGTTTTCTAACAACATAAATTCATTCTTCCTGTTTTTGTACTTTATATAAGTGGAGTCATCTTTTGTGTCTGGCTTCTTTCATTCAATATTTTGTTCATGATATTCATCCATATCATTGCATGCAGTTGGTGAATGTTTCCATTGTTGTATATTATTATTTTATTTGAATATTTTATTTATTCAGTCTACTGTGGATGGGAATTTGGATCATTTCCAGTTTGAGCTCATTATGAATAAAGCTCCTGTAACCCTTCTTGTAAAGGTCTTTTGATAGAGGTATATACTCAAGTCAAAAGACTTGAGTATATACCTAGAAGTGACTTATATGTTTCATATAATCTGTTTTTCTACATGTGGCCAAAGAGTTTTCCAAAGTGATTTTACCAATATAACACCCCATGGCAGTGTATGAGCATTCCAGTGGCTTCATTCTATATTTGGATTCCTGAGGGCATTTTCATTTCCTCTTCTTCATATAGCATGAGTGTACATTTGTGAAATTCTCACCTTATTACTTTCTTATAATAAGCTTAGTTGGTGCATCTCAGATTTGAACTTTGACACCATTCTTTCATTTTTCTGCTTTGTATTCCTCTCACCTAGTTGAAGTCTGGTTGCCTCCTACTACATTTACCAAGCCCAGTGTCATTCTCCCTGCTTTGGTCTCCAAGGAAGAGTTGCTGTGAATGCACAGAATGGTAGGATGTTTTGGTGCTTGGCACACTCATAGAGACTGGTATGACATGAGGCTATTTAAATGACTAAACCAAAAGAGCTAGCCATCTGTGTTTGACAACATTGCTGTAGCCCTGGAACAGAAAACAGGCTGTTTGAAGACAGCAAGCAGTTATCTTTAAAATATTTTCCCCCATTCCTGGCATCAACTATTTCTACTGGCTCTTTCTGCCAAGGAAAAAGAAATAAAGGTCTTGACTTGCAAAGATCTTTATAGGAACATGGAATATTTGAGGTATGTTGAGGGGATAATACTTCCCTCTACCATTTCTGGTATTTTACCAAGTTAAGCTGGAGACAAGCAATGGGAAGCAGTGAGTCTAGTCACAAAGCTTGTGGCTCATGGAGGCTTAGGGCTCGCACACACTGATGAACTCAGAGTAGGTACATAATAAATGCATGTTGATTTAAGGATGACTTTTCAGAAGTCCTTATTGGTGTCACCGAAGGACTGAAAGTAATAGAGTAAATTCTTGGCCAGTTAGATTTTCCCCACAGGCTGGCCATTTGGTATAAATAGATGAAATGTTGGAGTTAAGTCAGGAGAATTGGGTTGTAAACAAATCTTATATACAATCTATTGTTAAAATATTGAAATATGTTTTAATGGATTATTAAGTGTAAATACTGTTTGGCAAATAGTAACTGGGCTAAGTATTAAATTCAATTAATATATAAAGTCTAAAACAAACACTGATTTAAGCTCATTTTGAAGATTTCACCATGGCCATTTGTCAGTGAGCCTTCTGTCTTAGTATGACTTATTCATAATAAGGATATTGAATATTTAAAAATATCAATGTAGACAAAGAATCAGAAGCCAACAGAGGGAGAATAATGTTGCTATTTAGAGAAATTCTCTACAACTGAGATCATAAGTGTCCTACAGTTGCCACACCCATGGAGGCTGCAGAGTAGTGCTAGTGTGATACAGGTCAAGGCATGAGGGCAGTTGGGCTGGTGGCTCACTGCTCTGAAGCACTGGAGTTTTGACAGTGGCAGCAAAGCAGGTAGTGGGTCAGGTGATGTTAGTAGCATTTCCAGTAGTGGCAGTGTTGAAACTGGTGTTGTCACTATGGGCTGCTGTGGAAGGTTTGCAAGTCCACATGGGAAATACTGACATACAGGTGTGTGTACATAGTCTTGAAGTGTGAAAAGTGTGCCTAGCCCTCTTCTAGCTGCAACAGTGCATCAGGGATTGGGACCTACTGACTGTCAGTTCAAGGAGGAAGTCATTGGAAAAGTTTGAGGCAGTTCCCTCTGTCAACATCTTGTCTCAGGAGAATCATTTAGCTATTGGCATCTGCATCAAAGAATCATACCAACAATTTCTGAACAACATTTCTACAAATCATCAAATGATTTGGATATTATTAGAACATTCTAATGAATGATTTGCAGTTAATTTGGAAAATAATATTTAACTCACTTAGAAAATTATTTTGAGAACAATCCTAGTTACAATCCCGGCTTGGTTTTTTTTTTTTTTTTTTTTCATTTAATTGAAGTGTAGTTGCTGTACAATATTATAGGTGTACAATGTAGGGATTCACAATTTTTTAAGGTTATACTCCATTTATAGTTATTATAAAATAGTGCCTATATTCCCCATTTTGTACAGTATATCCTTGTAGCTTGTTTTATACCTAATAGTTTGCACCTTTTAATCCCCTACTCTCCCCTCTGGTATTGCCCCTCCCTGCTTCTCTCTCCCCTCTGGTAACCACTAGTTTGTTCTTCATATCTGTGAGTCTGCTTCTTTCTCATTATATTCACTAGTTTGTTGTATTTTTTATATTCCACATATAAATGATATCATACAGTATTTGTCTTTGTCTGACTTATTTCACTTAGCATAATGCCCTCCAGTTCCATTCATGTTGGTGAAATGGCAAAATTTCATTATTTTTTATGGTTGAGTAGTATTCCATTGTATATATACACCACATCTTCTTGATCCATTCATCTGTTGAAAGACATTTAGGTTGCTTCCCTTGGCTTGGTCTTAAATTAGTTGCATAACACTGTCATTATATTTTCCTTTGTACTTTCTTAATCCTTTCACCAGTAGTAAAATGAAGTAGGATTAGATAATGTATGAGATCCTTTGTCACAAACCTACTATGATTTAGTGGTATGGGAACTTTACTGCCCATATTGGAAGATATTGCTAGGCTTTGGGCTTGGAAACAGGGTCCCTGAACTTGCATGGCTATTCTTTGTAAGAAAGACCATTTGTCCCCAGCTCCCTCCCACTTCCCAGGCTCAAGGATCTAAAGCCTGAACTTCAGAAGAATCTTGCCTTTAAGGCTAAGCACATAGGAGATAGCTGATGAATATTTTTACAATGTAAATCCTAAAATGCTCCCTAGTGAGAAGTTGAGTCCAGAAACCCCGCCCCAGCCTAGCCTGCAGGAGCTTCATAGTACTAGAAGCCACCTTCCCTAGGGCATCTTTTTCTCTAGAGGTGGGTCCAAGAGGAAACCTTTTAGACAGAAGAAATAGCACAAGCAATGGCTGGGAGGGAGGGAGAGTACACATGCAGGGTGATGAGCGAAGGACCCAATAGGGCAGTTTGCCATCCTCCGGTAGGGTCCGTGGGTCAAGAACCCTCTTTCTTAACTTGGGCTGGGGCTACTGGACTTAATAGGAGAGCCGAGGCTACCTCCATGGGAAATGGACACCTCTAGACTCCACAATGAAGTACAAGAATAAGCCTGGTTATTGAAGTTGTTTCATCAGTCACCAGGGTCAGGTTCCTCCAGAATGTATAAAACCAGTGTTTCAGTGGCCATTAAAGGTCCAGAACCTTGTGGAGTTCCAGGTAGGAGGAAGAAATAGAAGTAACCTGGTTATCCTGAAAACCTAGTCCTGAAAACCTGAAGTCCTGAGGACTCACTCAGCCATCTAAATAACTGCTGTATGTGAAGAGCACAGGGGCAATTGGCTCCACTCTCCTGACTTGGCTTGTGACAACTACTTGTGGTTGGAAAAGGGAGAAACACCTCTTCTCCCCAACAGGCAACCCAGGCATTTAGGATCCATGGTACAGAGCCAGGGCAAGGCAATGCTGGGACTTCCCATTTCCATCCTAGATTTTCCCCTCATAGGAAGCAGGCAACTTGCTAGCAGTTCAGAGCTCTGGGGTGGGGGAGTCCTCCTTTGGTATCTGGAATGTTCCCACTTTGAAAGGAGGAACAAAGACATTAAGGGTTTGAGATTCAGAGAGGAGTTCTCCTACTGGCTCCAAATTGGTTTTCGGTTCATCCCTGTGGTTTTATTCTTTCCAGCATCAGTCCTGCATTCAGTGAGTTCTTAGGGTCTAGGGACCTAGAATCCTAGGCTATTCATGCTGCAATGAGCCTTAGAAATATTTAAGTCCTTCCTTCTCATCTTACAGATAAAGGAACTGGGCGTCAAAGGGGGTGAATGATTTGTCCATGACTGCACACATAGCTAATGGCAAAGCAGGGACCCCAGGTTTCTTCCACCAGACTACCCACTCCTCTGGGAGCCATTTGAGGAAATGATCTTTCTCTAATAATCATGTGTAGCTGGGCAGCCTCATGGTTTCCTTTCTGTGACTTCTGATGTACATTTATAGGGGTGAGAGGTAATTTGGGTTTGAGGGACAGCCTGAAGCCAAGGAATAGGGTAAGACAACAGGATCTTATAGAGGTCACACTTGGAACCTCGATCTTGTTAGCACACTCAGCAAGCAAGGCTAGAGCTAGAAGCCCTTCCGGACCAACTCACCCTTGCAAAGAAACCAAAGTACTGGAGATGCTCTGGTGCTTTCTGCACAGAGTTGCCCCCTTCTCCCCACTCCCTCGTCCCCCACCAAGGCTGATACCTGCTACATTACCTACACACATTTCCATACTGAAAAATCATTTTTGTTTCCCAGGGTTCTCATTATTCATTTTCTCCAGAGATGTTCTGAGAGGGTTTATGGGGCCTCAACTGTTAATCAGAATGTGGTGCTAGTTCCAGGTTTCTGAAATCAGGCCTGAGGTGCTAAGGCTGTGTGTTTGTATGTATGTGTACGTGTGTACTTTATATGGCTTGAGCAGGGCCCTGGGAAGGCACCTCCTGGGTTGAATTTCTCGTAAGTGAGCAATGCTAGCTGCTGCCCAGATTGGCTCTTTCTTGCTTGTATGTTTGTTGATCGAGTCTAGCCTCAGGGTGGCCTTTGGTATCCTTCCTGCCAGTAAAAGGATCTTTCTCTGGGGATAACAGGAACTCATTTGCCCCTTAAGCACTCTTAGTTGTGCCAAATCGGGGAAAAGAGAATGCAAATTTTGAAGAAGTATACCAACAAATAGTTAATGAGCACTTAATATATTCCTGGTACCATTCTAAGTGGCGTCAACAAATTTAATCTTCACAATCATCTTATGAAGTAGGTGGTATTGTTATTCCAGTTTCACCGAGGGGAAATTGAGGCCCAGAAACATTAGGTAACTCAAGATTATAGACCTAGCCAAGTGGCAGAGCTGGGATGTGATCCTCCTCTGGGGAGCACATTCTTGACCTCTGTGCTCTACCGCCTCCTGGAGTGTTAGACTCACTGAATGTTTGTGCTACCCAATCACGTCAAGTCTCCAATGTCATGCTGGCTGAGATGGTGAAGGTATGAGAGTGACCCAGAGATAAAGGAATTTGCCAGTCTCAGTGAAAAGAGGAAGGGAGAGAACTGAGCTCAAGTAAAGGCACAGAGCCACAAATAGAAAAACAAGAGGCTGGAGGTGGTTGTCACTGAGGGGTCATAGGGCAAAGATGAGGTCAAGGTGTTGCCAAAAACAGGAACCACGTGATTTTTAGGATCCTCGGTATGTGACAAGTGCTTTCCGATCAAAGGCTTTGCCTTCACCCAGTGATAACAAAATGCTCTGCCAATGTCTTCCCTCCCAGGATGCACGTTCCTTTTGCTGTAAGATTTCAACAAATCTGATATCAGGACATTCTAAAATCTAAACAAGCAATAAGCTTCTCTGGGCCCTCTTTCTAGATTGTCCCCTAAATTGGTGTTTCTTCTTGACCCTGAGGTCATATTACAGACAGCGTGGAGAGTACGTGCTGACAGCAGAGTGTGAGGACAACAAAGATGGTGAAGAGACCACGGCAACTGAGAGATCTAGATTCTAGTTCCAGCTCTGTCACTATCTAGCTTAGTGACTTTAGCTAAATCTCTGCACCTCACTTTGCTCCCTTATAAAATGGGAAGAATAAACTCTGCTTTCTGCACTTCACAGGGTTACTATAGGGAGACCAAATGAGATAATGAAGTCAATGGACTTTGGAAAGTTATATGCAAATGTCAAGGGTTGTGATTTGTTACTTTTGGAAGAGAAGGAAATTAAAATAACCCAAACACTATAAAACAATAGTTTCTATCAAGCAGATGATGGAGGAGGAAAGAGAAAAAGTGTTCATTAGTGACTATTATCATCCCTTGTGGTCTCCAAGAGAGACTCAAATTACCTTTGGAGAATAGGGGTTTCTAACAGCCCTGAACTCCGGCCATCCTAATTCCAAGGGATTCAGGGCCGTGTGCCCAGGCTGAGCATATCCATGACGGTGTATTTTTTCTGGGGAGAATAGTGTGATTGTTGACTTAGCTCTTGGTCTTAGCCAGCAGGCCTCTGAAGAGCATGGATGTGGTAAGATAGCCCTCCCAGAATTTTTCAGTGGTTTGGACACATACACAGTAAAGTAAAGCAAAAGTTAAGACATTCAAAACAATGAGGGTTTTGGAGAGGGGGGGACTTAAGTGGGAGGTGGTGAGTTGTTAAAAAGTATGCAACTTCTTTTTTTCCTGCTTCACAGATGTTTATGACTTTGGCTATTGTCTTATTTGGTGTGGTGTCGATCTCTTGTGTCCTCATGACGGACACCTATCACAGTGCTTGGCTTATAGAGGCAATCAATAAATATTTAAGGAATAAAAAGAAGGCAGAAGGAAGGGAAGTTAAGAAGCTCCCAGGCTTCTCTGTTTTTTCTACAAAAATGGATCTAAATTATGCCATGTGAGACTTGATCTCACAAAGATGTTCAGAAGCTGAGAAGAGGCCATATGATATCATCCCTTTAAATGACGGGAGTGCAAAGTAGAAGGATGATAGACTGAAGTTCCCTGAGCTGCAGCTACTAATGTGCAGTAAAGAGGTCCAGCCTCTGATGTCCGAGGGCTGAGAGAGCCCTTCGCCTTGCAGAGGTAGAGTGCAGCCTCTGTTTATTCCTAAAAGCTTAAGGTCTCCCTCCTTTGGCCTGTGGGCAGAGTATTTTAGTGGTTATAAATAAAGAAAAATGTGCTTAAGTTTACCCAAATACGTGTAAAGCTTTTACTCTTGACTTTTCAAGGGAGGGATTCAGATTTAATCTTTTGGGTGCTGTAAGCTTAGTCAATATATAAGGTCTAACAATGAAGAGTATCTTCTATGCATAAGCATTGCTAACTTAAGAAATGGTTCATCCTGGCATAAGAGAAGCCCTGGCTATGGGGACAGGCTAAAACCACCTTGAGAAAGCTATAATATTAGTTTGTTTGTTTCTAGTAGGTTAGACCAATACTTAGGACTTTGCCATAGCTTTTCTTTTTTTTTTTTAATTTATTTATTTATGACTGTGTTGGGTCTTAGTTTCTGTGCGAGGGCTTTCTCTAGTTGTGGCAAGCGGGGGCCACTCTTCATCGTGGTGCGCGGGCCTCTCACTATCGCGGCCTCTCTTGTTGCGGAGCACAGGCTCCAGACGTGCAGGCTCAGTAGTTGTGGCTCACGGGCCTAGTTGCTCTGCAGCATGTGGGATCTTCCCAGACCAGGGCTCGAACCCGTGTCCCCTGCATTGGCAGGCAGATTCTCAACCACTGCGCCACCAGGGAAGCCCACCATAGCTTTTCTTATTGAGGAACTTGCTCAATAGTGATGGATGGCTATCCTCCTCCTACTACTACTATACGACTAGTGCTGCTACTGCTACTACTACTACTACTGCTACAACTACTAATGATAACAGCAACAACGACATGGTATATCTATGGCTACTGGTTGTGTTTCTTGATTAAGTAAAATTAATCCTTAATTTCTTTTATGAGGATGAATCTAAATTCTCTCTTGAAGTGCCAAGAGTAAGAAATTTACAAATACTGGGGTAAATTCAAACAAATTTTTCTTTATTTATAACCACTAAGATGTCCTGAAATTGACTTGGCCCACTTCTCTGTGAGGCTGGGTTGGTCTTCTCTTTGGAAATGTGTTTGCATCTTTGATTTTCTTAAGAAGAGGTGAACCCAAAGTCCAGATTGGCCAACAGTGAAGGCAGTCGGATCTGCCTTTACTTGGTAGGGTAGAATTTCTTCACTCTGGGCAATCGGTAAGGGTATAAGCTTGGATTCTTCGTTATTCAGTGTTTTTTTAAAAACTCCTGTGTTTTCTCTGTGACCTCTCTTCCTGGTGGGTCCTGAACTCTAATCTTTGTTTTGTCAGACTCAAAAACTCAGTTCAGCCCTTCAGAGGGTTTCTCCTTAGGTTTCTCCACTACGTCTCTATACAGCCCCATCATTTGGCAAATGTGCTGAGCAAGAAAAAAGCCGCCTGCTAGAAGGATCCCAGGTCTACTTCAAAAGCTCTTAGATTTTATCCTCTAGTGACCCTCTAACCAGTGCAAAGCCCAGAGTCAGCCTCTTGCCCTTGCCTCCAGTTGACAAAGGGCTACACATGACTACAGAAGTTATGTCACCTGTCAGATTCTCCCTTCTCTGAAGCTTCAGTTTCTCTGTTCTCACTACCTCAGCAGCAATCAGATGCCTTCAAGTAGATGATTTGTGAATTTTATTCAGTTCTTCCAGTTATCCTCAGGGGGAGGGTTACTGCAAGCTACTCCATGCCACCTGGAAACAGAAATAAAATGTTCACTTTTATCTCGTTGCCGTTGTGATTCATATTAACTGATTATGCTTTGCTTTTCGAATTGGCTAGTAGGAAGCTCAGAGACAAATTTGAGGCCCATCACCAGCAAAAGGTATAGAACCAAATGTAATATTTTGGATATAAACCTTAGCTCCATCTTATCTTATTGTCCCTGCTCTCTTTCCCCTTACCCACATTTCTCCACTTATTTGTTTATTTATTACTTAGTATCTTATACAGCTTTGGAAGCCAATTCCAATCTTTTTTTTTTTTTTTAGAATGAATCAGAGTAAAAATAGTTAAGAAAATAAATAACACCTAACTTTTATTAAATGTTACTGTTCTAAGCATTACTCTGTTCTAAACATCACTATCTAAGTACTTGACATATATAACTCATATTTCCTTACAACATTCTTATAAACAAGTACTACTATTACTGTTAAACTGAGAGGCTTAAAGTTTAATTAATCTTCCTAAGGCCATAAAATCTTTTAATTGCTTAAGAAAACGTGAATGTAATATCCCCTCTCCTTCTCCTAGATATCATTTACTGAGCCCTATTGCCTTCCAGGAAGTGTGCTACGTTCTTTGCATACATTATATTAAATCTCCACAACAACCCTGCTTGGCAAGATTATTAAAAGACTAGGAAGTTGAGGTTTGGAGAGGCTTAGTAACTTGTCTTGGGGGTCCCGCAATTTGGAAATGGCAGAATCAAGTTTTAAGCGTAGACCTGTTTTGATTCCAAACTATGCCGCGGCTTTCTTCTCAACTCCTGACTCATGGCTACCCAGCTGTGTCTTCAACCTACCTCCCTGTTGAGGGAATGAACACACTATTTTACTACGAGCCTTTCGCTGACTTTGTTAACCAGGAAGAAGAACATATCTTGTCTGACCCTCATCTCAGTACCCGGAAATCCAGTGTAGCTTGGGGACCCCTATTCTGGAGCTCTGCAATAACTGTTTCTGGAAAATACTTTGGGCTTTTAGGAAAACTGCAATTCTAAAGAACTGTTCCTAAGGGGAATTTAGACTTGGGCAAAAGAGGTCTTGGCAAAATAACTTCATTTTACCTAGAGGAACCCAAATAATTTTCCTTGGCACCTAGCAAGATCCCTTTATGTAGATATTTACCTGCACAGTGAACCAGTCTGAAGTAGCCTGCTAGGTAGAGCTTATGGAGAGAAGGGGCCCAAATAACAGCTTCTTTAACTGGATCACCTTGTCCTCTCTGGAGCTGAAAAAACTAGGTCATGGTAGCCTGAGCTTGAAGAAAGAGGAACCAGGGATCAGGGGATCTGAATTTCAGTCCTGATTACCCTAGTCAGCTGTGCATCCTTGAGTAAGTCAATTCACCTTTCTGGGGCTCAGAGATTCTGATATTTAACATGGAGCCGTTGAAGGGATTGGTTTCCTAAAGTCCTGGCTCTAAAGTTTTATGGTTGCAAATGTTCCTTTAGGCCAGAGACTGTCTTGGGTCCCCTGGTTGACCCTAATAACTGCACCCCACCCCCGTCAGTCTTACCTTGCCTGTGCCCAGAGAGGCCCAGCTGTCAGCTCTTCGTGCCTCAGGCCTTCTGTGTGTCGTGTGTGTGTTTTCTTGGAAGCTGCATATAGGACACTCATTGATGGGGGCCTGTGGTCTGGAGCTAACAGTGAGATGGTAAACATCATGGAATAAGCAGCCCTTTCAGGCTCTCAACTTTGGCAGCACAGTGTGAAAATAATTCTTGGAAGCTGGGGCCTGGTGGCCGCTGCTTCTCCTCAGCCTGCCTGCCAGGTTCTACCAGAGCTCAGGATGGACCAAGCTCCCGCCTGGGCATGTAGCAGCCAGTACTGGTAGTTTTCCACTCTGAGAAACTGGAAAAGTGAGTTGGCTTCTCTGTCCAGGAGACTGGTGGATAGTGGAGGCATCAGGAAACCACCAAGACAACTCAGCAGGCAAAATCAGGTGATACTTCTTTGCTGCAGGGTCTCTTGCTTCCCTTGCTATTTTCTGCCTTTTCATGCTGCTTTATATTTCATAATGTGGAGCTCAGAGGCAGATGGATGGGCTCTGATAAACAATGAGGTAGGCTTGGGGGAAATTAAGGGGACCTGACAATTAGGACTTGGGCCTACTTGGCAATTCTGAGTCTTTGCTATTGGCTGGGATCCCTTCCACAGAAGGAGTTTACCAAAAATAGTCATATTCAATAGGAAAACCACATTGGTACTGCTCAGAAGTGCCACGTTGGCTGCCCTGGGCCAAGGTTCATCCTGGTTCCAAAGACCCACTAGGATGAGAAAGGCCATCCAAGATCATCTTGTCTATTTTCCTGTGTCCTTTCTCTGAGGCCCCTGGAAATACTGATTCAACAAGACACTTTGCCTAATGGCTGCTTTGTGGGCTCTTGCCTCTGAATTCCCTTTCCTCATCCTTATATTCCTTGGTCTCAACTTCTAGACCTCCAGCCCCACTCCATTGTCTGAAGAGGGTTTGTAACACTTGTGGCCCACAGCCTTATTCTAGCTTGAGCTGGGGATCCTCCACTGACTAATATTCATGTCAGAACTTCTCTTCCTTTCATGCAAATGCCCACAAAGCCCTTGAAAGAGCATCCCTGCTGCTCACTCTCCTCTGGAGATGGTTGTGAGCTGGGAACAAGATGGCGCTCACTCTGACAAACCTTGACCCTTGTCGGGGAAATGCAGCTGAGCAGGGTATTTTTTTCAGCAAACATGGGCTGAGTATCTTTTGTGGCCAGGCACTTTGGGAGGTTTGGGGGCAGAGAAATGAATCAGTTGCAGCACCTGCTCTGAAGAATTCAACTTGTGGTTAAGTTCACAGACTCCATTCATCCATTGTTGCATTCATCCTTCTGTCCATCTACCCATCTCTCTACCTCTTTGTCTACTTATTTACTTGCCAAATGTGTGTTGAGCATCTAATGGTGCTCTGTGTTGGCAGATGGTGAGGGGGAAAAGAAAGGATCTGATATGATTACTATTCTCAAAATTGCTTACAGTTTCAATAAGCAGGTAAACAAGCACAAGTAAAATGGAAACTCTGGCGAAGGTTGTTACCTAAAAGAACCCCCCATTTTCCCCACCATCACTTTTATCCTCATACCATGTTTTAGTGTTTTCCATAGTTTTGTCACACTACCTGAAATAGTAATAGCTAATAAGAACTATAGTCAAATAGACAATTTGATTGCCTATTTTTTAAAAAAATTTATTTATTTATTTTTGGCTGTATTGGGTCTCCATTGCTGTGCGTGGGCTTTCTCTAGTTGCGGCGAGCGGGAGCTACTCTTCCTTGCGGTGCGCGGGCCTCTCATTGCCGTGGCTTCTTTTGTTGTGGAGCACGGGCTCTAGGCACGTGGGCTTCAGTAGTTGTGGCACGCAGGCTCAGTAGTTGTGGCTCTTTGGCACTAGAGCACAGGATCAGTAGTTGTGGCACACAAGCTTAGGTGCTCTGTGGCATGTGGGATCTTCCCTGAACAAGGCTTGAACCCGTGTCCCCTGCATTGGCAGGCAGATTCTTAACAACTGCGCCACCAGGGAAGCCCTGATTGCCTATTTGATTGTTGCAAATCTATTGCCTTTTTTCTGTCTCCCCTACCAGAAAGTAAGGTCCATGAGATAAATCATTTTCTCTATCTTCTTCACTACTCTACCTTCAGAATAGTACCTTACACAGAGCAGAACCTTATTTGTTAAATAAATACACAAATAGTCATTAAATAAATATACTTGTTAAATAAATCCATGAACAAATCCATGAATAAATCCATGAATAAATCCATGATAGGTTGCAATAAAATATGTAATGGCCCAGGCTTACAAGGAAGTCTCAGATGTCTGCTGCCTGGTTAAATGTCATTAGTAGGGGCTATCCTTCTCTGACTTCCCAGGTCTTTGTTTTTAAGTTCTGTAATAATAAACAACATAAAACTCTTCTTTTACCACTTTTTCAACAGATATTTATTGAGGACTCAGTTAACACCAGACACCCTACTAGAAACTAGAGAGACAACAGAGAGAAAGATAGACAGGATCCTGCCCTCAAAACATGTACTGTTTAGTGGGGAGACTGAAATTAAACAATTATTTTTTCTACAAGTGTGAAAGGTGCTATAAAGGAAAAGCAGTGCGTTATAAGCATTTAACAGAGATTTCTAATTTAGCTGGGGGCTCAGAGGAATTCCCTAAGGGAGGCGTGGTCTGAGAGCTGGAGAATGAGCAGGAGTTAGTAGGTAAAGGAGGGGAAAGGAAGAACATTTCAGGCAAAGGGTGCATCATGTTTAGAGAGACCTCGAGGCTGGAAGGTACTTTGGGTCGTTGTGAAGTTGAAATAAGACCAGTGTGCTGGGATATAGAGAGCAAAGATCTGGGATGTCCCAAGATGAGGCCACATTATCCTGAGAAGAATGAGAAGCTGTTAGAAGGTTTATGTTAGGATAAGACTTTAGGAAGCTCACCTGTGCTACTATATGGAGAAGGGACAATAGGGGAACCAGGAAGAAGAGCTAGAAGGCTTTATAGTTGTCCACATGTGAGATGGTGGAGGTTGGGCCCTGCATAGGAGGTGTGGGGAAGGAGAGAAATAGCTGGACTTAAGAAATTTGCAGGTGATAAATTTGTGGGATTTACTGATGGGCCCAGTGATTCTCAGAGGCCAAGTTTACATCTCACCCCTTGATTGCCTCTTAGCAGAGGTAACATGTCACCTATCATCCTGAATTCCTCCTCTCCAATAACACTATATCCATCTCCAGGCAGAGGTTCAGAGACCCTGCTCCTGACTCAGGGAGAGCCCTTCTAGTTTTCGTCAATGTTGCTGCCACTCTGCTGTCTACACACAATGGGCTTAAACCCTTCTGTGTGATGGAAGGGCTGGAGGGGATGAGGACGAGGGGAGCTCTGACACATTTGCATTTTTTTATGTGGAGAGCTGAAGCCTCATCTTCTCCCCCGGGTCCTCTAATTATCAAACTTGATTGTGCATCAGAGTCACCTGGAGGGCTGGCGACACCATACTTTGCTGGGCCCCATCCCCAGAGTGTCTGATCCAGTAGGACTGGGATGGAGACTGAGAATTTGCATTTCTAACAAGTTCCTGGGTGATGGCGATGCTGCTGGTCCTGGGAGCATACTTTGAGGACCATGGCTCTACCACAGTGATAGATAAGGAGAACAGAGCCTTCGGGAGGGAGCTGATACTCCTTTACACCCAGGAGAGTATCTTATGTGGGATCTCAGTCTCTCTCGCTCCGTCTTTCTCTGTTAAACAGGGTAAGTTCTTATAAGACTTTAGTTAGAACACAAAATAGAAAGGATCCCTGAGCCCGGGAAATATAATGGAACTGAAATGTGCCACAAAGGCAGCTACAGCAGCAACATCTCTGTTGAAACTTCTAGGTTGCTGTTCCCAGGATAAGCAGCGCCTTGGTGGGCAAGTTCTTTGCAACAAGATCATGATTCACCCCGTGCGACCCTCCTTCCCCATTTCTGATTTACTTTAGATGTTCCAGGAAGCAGTTCTCATTACACTCATGGCTCAGTGACTAGAGATACATGATAGCCAGGAATGAAAGCCCAGTGGGACTGTGAATGAGGATTTCTCTGGCTGTCTGGTGGAGTCCCAGAGGATCATCCTGGGTCCAGGCTGGGAGGGATCTGGGAGCAGTGTGGTTGCACAGCAGAATCACCCGGGAGACTTTAGAAATATGTAGGTTCCTGGGCTCAGCTTCAGATATGCCAAAAACAAATCTCTAAGAGGAGGCTCATAAATATGTATTCTAGAACATCCCCAAGTGATTCTAAAGTAATTGGTCCATGGACTGGCTTTTGAGAACCACTGCCTTAGAGAGCGTCTACTCTGACTCCCTTGTTCTCCACAGGAAGAAACTGAGATCTAAAGAGGATGTGTGGAGTTTGCTCAGATCCTGCATAGTTTAAATCAGGGGTCCCCAACCCCCAGGCCTCGGACCGGCACCGGTCCGTGGCCTGTTAGGAACTGGGCCGCATGGCAGGAGGTGAGCAGTGGGTGAGTGAGCAAAACTTCATCTGCTGCTCGCTCTCCATCGCTCCCCATTGCTCGCATTACTGCCCGAACCATTGGTCGCATTACCGCCTGAACCATTCCCCCTACCCCCCACGCCCCACCCCCTCCTGCCCCTCATCCATGGAAAAATTGTCTCCCATCAAACCGGTCCCTGGTGCCAAAAATTTTGGGGACCGCTGGTTTAAGTGGTAGAGCCAGGAATGAGTTTGAAATCACTTGATTTTCAGAGGTTGTATAGTTTAGTGAGGTCATAGCCTCTAGAGTCAGATTCTAATCTGAGTTAGTATTTACTCAGTGAAAGGTCTTGGGCAGTTATTTAAACTCTTACTAGTAAAATGGGTAATAAGTGGGAAACTTGAAATAACGAGTGACAAAATGCTTATCTCATTGCCTGCATTTGATAAATGCTTCTAAATGGATGCTATTCTTACCATATTTCATCGAATTTAAGAAACTGCTGACTCTCAGATGTATCATTACTTTCTGTGCCTCTAAGGAAAAAACAAAACAAAACAAAACTATCTATGACTCACTATTTGCTTGCAAGATGCACTCAGATTTGTAGAGATGTTAACATGTGAAAAAAAAAAAGGGAAATGTGGTATTCCAATTCTCTTTCCTCCACCCTACGAAGGTTATTATGTTATTAAATTAAATACTTCAACAATAAATGCAGATTTCTGAAGAAGCAGCACACAGTGTGCTAGAAGAACAGCAAAGAGGCCAGCATGGCTGACGGGAAGGGTAGGGTGGAAACGAGGTCCAGGACACTCAGGGCACAGATGATGTGTAAGGATTTTGAATTTTATTATGAGTGAGATGGGAAGTTAATGGAATGCTTTGAGCAGAAGAGTTACATGATCTGATTTACATTTTAGTAGATACATGGGACAAAAGCAGGCCAGTAGGAGGTTCTTGTTCTCTTCTCGGTGATAGGGGACAGTGAATCGGCCTAGATTGGTAGCACAATATTTGCAAAAGGTAGGTGGGATACAGGAATATTTTTAGAGTAACTAATAGGATTTACTATCACCTGATGGACTGGATATGAAGTATGAAAGGAGTCAAGGATGGGCCTCAAGATTTTTGGCTCAAGTCATTGGAAGAATGGAGTTGGCTGAAATGGAAAAAGCTAGGGAATGAGCTTTGTAGGGAGACTATATTTTACTCAACTTTCTTCTTATTCCTGATCTATATCTATCTCAAAGGTTTACCTTCTGTGTTCGATAAATGTTTTTTAAGCACCTATTCTCTCCCCAGATGTGCACTGAGAAACAAAAGAAATAAAAACAAACAAGATACAGTCATTTTATTTTTCCCTCCAAAAGTTTGCCATCTGTAGGGGAGATGGGACTCACAGAAATAATTATATTACATAGCAGTCTGTACCTACTGCTCTGAGATGTTGAAAATGTCACAAATCAGAGGAAGGAGAAATTTATTGGAAGTGGTACTATCCTCCCTCAGAAATGCTTGCTTTAGTTGAGTATGAGTTCATTAGCCTGCAAAAGGAGGGTGCTAGATAATAACTTAGGCTAGTCTTTCCACTGCAGGTACACTGACCTTGCTGTACCTCCAGCAGCCAAGAACGCACTTCCCTTGAATTTCCTGTGCCCTTTACACGAAGCATGTTCCCCTCTGGAGTCACCTGGCTTGCTGTCTTCCTTCACTGAGCTCTCTGCTCAGTCAGCTTATCTCAGAGGTCTTCCTGATCTCTTTAGTTAAAAGAGAACCTATTCCCTTTCTGTACTTTATTTTCTTCACAGCATTTACCATCTCCTTCCCTATTAAATTTTTATTTGCTATTGTCTTCTCTCCCACCCTAGAATGTCAACTCTGTGATAAAAGGCACTTTGCTTTGTTTGCTGTTGTAACCCCATAAAAATCCCCCCCCCCAATCATTGGGTGAATGAATTAATAACAATAGGATATTTTTTAAACCATGGATTTGGTAAGCAACAAGCAAGCAAGTAGATTATCATGCTGTGGGTGATGTTGAGATTGGACTGGATTCGGCAACGAACTTTGGTTTCAGAAGGGACGGAGGGTGCCAGAGAGCAGCTCACTTACTGATCTGCTGAGCTGCCATCAGCATCCTGCCATCTTGGGAGAGACAGCTTTCCTCGGGTCATTCTTTTGGCTAAACCAGAGCGGGGCAGTCTGGTGCACTGGGACAAACTTTGGGTTAGGACTCAGAGATGTGATCTAAGTCAAACCCCTATCGCTTAATAGCCATGGGACTTCAGCTGGTTTCCTCATATACAATTTGAAAATAATAGTACATGCCCTCCCTACCACATCGGGTTACTGGGAGGGTAAAAAACAGGTAGGCGGGCTTCCCTGGTGGAGCAGTGGTTAGGAATCCGCCTGCAGTGCAGGGGACACGGGTTCGAGCCCTGGTCCAGGAAGATCCCACATGCCGCGGAGCAGCTAAGCCCTCGTGGCACAACTACTGCAGCCCGCGCGCCTAGAGCCCGTGCTCCGCAACAAAAGAAGCCACCGCAACGAGAAGCCCGCGCACCACAATGAAGAGTAGCCCCCACTCACCGCAACTAGAGAAAGCTCGCGCATAGCAACGAAGACCCAATGCAGCCAAAAATAAATAAATAAATAAATTTATTTTAAAAAAAAAGTCGTTATAAATATTGGCTATATTTCCTGTGCTGCAAAATTTTAAAAAAAGAGGTAGGCAGTTGGACAGCACTTTTCAAATTGTGAAGAATTGTATTTTAGGGGTCAAGATGGCAATTGGGGACTCTATGACATGGCTGATAGCCAAAAGAGCCAGGAATGTCTGCCGTGGCGAGCGAGGCCCCCTCGCCAGGATGTCCCTGAGGGAAATATACACACAGGGGACAGTGGCAAAGGGAAAGCAAAGTTCTACTTTATCAGTAGCTGGGCTTGTGTCCTAAATGCCAATGCAGGTGCTCTGGTAAACTGGACTGGGGCGTGTAGCATGTGGGTTAAAGGCCTCCAGAAGCCTCTCCTTGCCCATTAAGTCACTGATGCTAAGGGCTAAAACACTTAGCACATGCAACAACATGTAGGAAAAACTTTGAGGAGGGGACCAGAGCAGACCTTTAGTCAGGGCGTGGCCTTTGCTGCCTGATGGGATGAAGCAGAAGAGAGGACAGCGCCCTGTGTGTGACTTTGAAGCGTACATTGACCTCACTCATTGGTAATTTTGGCCTCATTGGGATCCTGCATTAGTATTTCCTCATCCTTACTCCTCCCTTCAATTTTGTATTCCAGAGACTTCAGATTTTGAGAATCTGATGCCTCATTCCTGAACCTCCCAGATTCAAGCATAATGATTATCTGCAGAACCAATCACCTCTGATGGAGAAATTATACATTTGACAAGAATAGGCAAAATGATACTTTCAAATCTGACTTGGAAAATGCAGTGGACCGTAACATAGAAGAGTTTCAGTTGGGTATATGGCCATGTTTCTTGTCAAAGCTGCCTGTATATGGTTTTGCTTAATCATACTGTTTCTTAAAGTGTCAGCTGGTCCTTGACTCGAGTCATCCTTCCCTTTCCTAGGGTTGGACAAGAATCCAGGAGCTTTTCTAGGTGTGATACGGACAGAAGGGCTTCTTGCCTTCAGCTTGTCATGATTATAGTGGATATCCTTATTCTCCAAGCCCTCCATGTTCTTCAGGGACAGCAATTTGGCTGTTTCTGTGCCAAGCTTGGGCACGATGCTCACATGAAACCATTTTCCCTTTGATGTTTTGCTACCTCTCCAGGGAACTTCTAGGAAGGGAGCTTGGTTCCTGTTAGCCCTGTAAGTTGCCTACCTTTGTCTCCTTCTAGCCTAGGGAAACCTCACCCATCTTCCTGCCACCTCTACTTCATCCTATGGTCCCTTAATGAGGGCAGGCTTTCCAGGAAGCCATTAGTCTTCAAGCAGTTTCTTATTTCTGCCCAGTAAACATAAATCTCCCATGGGGCGAAGGAACAAGAAGGCCTTGGCTACCTGCTTTGGAAAGGGGCGTGAAAATATACAAATAAAAATCTCAATATATTATCCCACCCCAGAGGTTACTTTTTGAAAAACAGCTTCACTGACATATAATTGACATACAATAAACTACACACATTAAAAATGCACAATTTGATCTGTTTTGACATATGTATAAACCTGTGAAATCATCACCATTATCAAGATTATGACCATATCCATCACTGTCAAAAGTTTCTTTGTGTCCCCTTGTAATTCCTTCTGCCCACTCCTTCCTTCCCTAGGTAACCACTGATCTGCTTTCTGTCACTGTAGATTGACTTGTTTTCATTTTCTAGAATTGTATAATATACAATATAAATGGAAGCATACGGTATATACTCTTTTTGCCTGGTTCGTGCTCTTCTTTCCCTCAGCACAATTATTTTGAAATTTATCTGTGTTGTAGCATGTATCAATAGAGTATTCTTTTTTATTACTGAGTAGCAGAGATGGGACTAGGGTGAGGCAAGGGAGGTGCCTAGGGTGCAAAGTGCAAGCAGGTGCTCACCCTCAAGATCCTGCAAAGGCAGAACTGGGACTTCCATGACCCCGGGAGTGGGCACCTCCTTATATTTTGCACCCTAAGCACCTCACTTGCTTCGTTCTAATCCCAGCTCTGCTGAGTAGTATTTCACTGCATGGATATATCGCAATATGTTTATCCATTTACCTGTTGATGACATATGATTGTTTCCCAATTTGCGTTATCTGTTACAAATAAAGCTGTTAAGGACACTCCTAAGTCTTTGTATGGACTTACACTTTTATTTCTTTTGGACAAATGCCTAGGAGTGAGTGGCTTGCAGGACAGAATCAGTGTACAGATATATGGGTCTACTTCTGGACTTTCTCCTGTTTCTTTGGTATGTTTGTTTATCTTATACCAACATCCCACTGTCTTGATTTCTGTAGTTTTATAATGTTTTAAAATCTGATGTTAGTTCTTCCTCTTTGATCTTTTTTCAAAGTTGTTTTGACTATTCTGGGATCTTTGAGCTTCCATATGATTTTTAGAATCAATTTGTTCGTTTATACAAAAATGCCTGCTGAGACTTTGATTGGGTAGAATGGACATCTTAATAGTATTGATTCTTTTGACCCATGAACATTGTAGTATATTATCTCCACTTATTTAGATCTTTACTATCTTTTGGCAGTGTTGGGTAGCTTTTAGTGTACAGGTCTTTCACATCTTTTGTCATGTTTATCCTTAAGTATTTTGTAATTTTTGGTGCTACTGTGACTTGTAATTGTTCACCGCTAGTTTATAGAAACACAGCTGATTGTTGTATATTGATCTTATGTCCTGAAACCTTATCAAACTCATTTTTTAGTTCTAGTAGTAGCTTTATTGTAGATTTCATCTGATTTCTTACATAACTGATCCTGTTATCTGCAATTAAAGGCAGTTTTATGTCTTCCTTTCCGATATGGGTGCCTTTTACTATTTTTTTCCCTTGACTTATTGCTTTATCTGGAAATTCCAATATAATTTTTAAAATTGAGTTATAATTGACGTATAACAGTGTACTAGTTTCAGGTATACAACATATTGATCCTGTATTTGTATATATTGAGAAATGGTCACCATAATAAGCCTAAGTTAACATCTATCACCATACATAGTTACAAAAATAACTTTTTCTTGTGATGAGAACTTTTAAAATCTACTCTCTTTGTAACTTTCAAATATGCAATACAGATTATTAAGTCCCATGCTGTACATTGCATCCCTGTGACTTATTTATTTTGTAACTGGAAGTTTGTCCCTTTTGATCCCCTATACCCATTTGGCTCAACCAATCTGTTCTCTGTATATATGAGCTTTTTTTTTTCCTTCGGTTGTTTGTTTTTTAGAGTCCACGTGTAAGTGAAATCATATGATATTTGTCTTTCTCTGTCTGACTTATCTCACTTAGCATAATGCCCTCAAGATCCATCCGTGTTGTCACAAATGGCAAGATTTCATTCTTTTTTATGGTTAAATAAACCATATGTATGGTATGTATGTGTATATATAGCACATCTTCTTTATCCATTCATCCATCAATGGACACTTAGGTTGTTCCATAACTTAGCTATTGTAAATAATGCTGCAGTAAACATGGGGGTGCATATATCATTTTGAGTAGTGTTTTCATTTTCTTCAGATAAATACCCAGAAGTGAAATTGCTAGGTTACATAGTAATTCTATTTTTAATTTTTTGAGGAACCTCCATATCGTTTTCCATGGTGGCTGAACCAACTTACATTTCCACCAACAGTGCACAAGCATTCCCTTTTCTACACATCCTTGCCAATACTTGTAATTTCTGCTCTTTTTGATAATAGCCGTTCTAACAGATGTGTGCTATCTTGCTGTGGTTTTGATATGCATTTCCTTGATGATTAGTGATGTTAAGCTCTTTTCATGTACCTATTGGCCTTCTATATGTCTTCTTTGGAAAGAAGTTAGTTGAGGAATAATTGAAATCTCCAACTACAATTGTGGATTTGTCCATTATTTTGTAATTTTTTTTTTTTTGCTTCATTTATTGTGAAACTCTGTTATTAGATGCATAAGTATTTAGGACTGTCATGTATTCTTGATGAACAAGCCCCTTTATCACTGTGAAATACCATCTTTATTCCTTGTCTTGAAATTTTTTGTGTCTGGTATTAATATAACCACTTCACCTTTCATTTGATTAAGTTTTCATGGTATATTTTTTCCATATTTTCTTGTGACTTATCTGTGTTTTTATATTTAAAGTGTGTTTCTCATAGACCATATGTAGTTTAAACTTGCTTTTTTAAAAAAGTCCAATCTGAAAATCTCTACTTTCTAATTAGGGTATATAGACCATTTATATTTAATGGGAGTTTTTATATGATTAACTTAAAATCTATATTCTTGCTATTTGTTTTCTATTTGTCCTGTGCTCTTTGTTTCCTTTTCTTCTGCCTTCTTTTCAATTAATTGAATTTTAATGATTCTGTTTTATCTTTTCTTGACTTATTAGCTATAAGTCTTTTAAAAAATATTACTTTAGTGCTTGCTTTAGGGTTTGCAGTATACATCTTTAACTAAGTTAAGTCTATCTTCAAGTGATATTATACCACTTCACATAGAGTATAAGAACCTTTCAACAAGATAACTTCCATTTTTCCCTTTAAGCCTTTATGCTATTGTTGTCATGCATTTTACTTTTGTGTATGTTGTAAACACCACAATATGTTGTTATTATTTTTGTTTAAATAGCCAGTTACCACTTAAAGAGATATAAATAACATTAAAAATCACCTTATATATTTACCATGTAATTGCCATTTTGGGAAATTTGCTGTCATCTTTATCTTTGGTCCTCGTTGCATAATGTGTCCTTTTCCTCTAGATGCTTTAAAAATTTTCTCTGTATTGTCTGCTGTAAGCAATTGGATTATGATATACTGTAGTGTAGTTTTCTTCATGTTTCTTGTGCTTCAGGTTGTTAAGTTTCTTGGGTTTATAATTTTCATCAAATTAAAACAATTTTCCACCATTTTTTATTCAAATAATTTTCTGTCTTCCTCCCTCCTCTTTTTCAAGGTATCCATTTACATGTATATCTAGATGTTTTAAATTGTTTCATATCTTACTGATGTTCTGCTTTTTGTTTATTGATTGATTGATTGATTCTCTTTTCTTTCATTGTTTCATTTTGGATAGTTTCTATAGTTGTCTTTATGTTCCTATTTTTTTCCCTCCAATATGCAATCTGCTTTTAATTCCATACAGTGTATTTCATCTCACACATTCAAGTTTTATCTCTAGAAATTTGATTTACCTCTTTTCTCTATCCTCTATAGCTCCCCTTATATTTCTGAACATATGCAACACAGTTATAACTATTTTGGTGTTCATCTTTTCTAACTTAACTTCTATATTAATTCTGAATCAGTTTCAACTGATTTATTTATTTTTCTTATTATAGGTTCTATTTCTCTGCTTCTCTTAAAGCCTGTTTTTTTTTTTTTTTTTTTTTTTGGCATGGGACATATCTGTACTAAAAAATTATTCATTGTTTATCTGAAATTTAAATTTAGCCAAGGATCCTGTATTTTATCGGCAATCCTATGTCCTAAGAGCTCTAGTCCCCTTGACCTCTACAGACTCTTACCTTTGTCTTCTGAGCTCAGGGAATCCTCCAGCCTCTGCCTGAGTTTTCACTTACTGTGCTACAGGCTGGACGTTCTCTCATGGAAGTAAGCTTTTGCAGTTGTGGGGTTCATCTTCTTTGTTTCCTGTCTCTCAGGGATTGCTGCACTTTGTTGTCTGATATTCATTATGTTGAAATCCAATTTTTCATATACTATTCCCGTTTTCTGGTTGTTTCACCCAGGAGAATAAATCTGGTCTTTATTACTCTATCTTGGATGGAGGAGGAAGTCCAATTCCAGAGGTTATTATTTTTAGCCAGAGTCCAAAACATGGTACCAATGGGGGCCAAAGCTGTGTGTTCAGTACCTTTATAGGAGAGTTTGTTTTTTTTTTTTTTTTTTTTTTTTTTTTAGCTCTGCTCCATAGTTTCATGAAATCAGCTACCTAGGAAAAGAAAATGCTATGGATCATAAAAGGTACCTAGTGATTATGAAGACGACTCACCACTGTTGGGAAACTGATTAGAAATGCATGTCTGCTAATAAGGAAATGGGGATGGGTCATAGAGTTATTACCAAATAAAAGAATAAATCAGCACATAACAGTATTGTCAGAGTTTGGACCAAAAGATAAAGTTGGCTGAGGTTCAATGCTTGGAAAATTGAACACTAATAAGTTTGGAGGCAGGACCAGGAAGAAAAAGCTTAGAGAGTCACAGTGGTCAAACTGGGGTCATAGAGGGACCTAGTCCCTCTTTCCTGTCTAATAATCAATTGCCTTCTAGCTGGGGGTCTCTGAAAATAAAATAAAAGGATTTCCTCTCTTTTCTCTTTGGTTTCTCTTGGTTCAGCCATATGCCGCTATCCTCTGGGCATGTCAGGAGGCCACATTCCAGATGAGGACATCACAGCTTCTAGTCAGTGGTCAGAGTCCACAGCTGCCAAATATGGAAGGTGAGAATGGATGCCTCAAGAAAACCTGAGCTCTGGGTTGGACAGAATTACTGACTCAAGGGTCTAAGGAAGAAGTGTGGTACTTGGTGGGAATGGGGGAAGGACATCAAAGTGGACCTGCTCTGCATGTTTTCATGCAGAGAATTTGGGGCCTGGCAGCACGTGCTGGTCTAGCAACCTCACCCTAACCACAGGGGCCCTAGAGCCACACCACCCACAGCAGATCGACTTATGATATGCAGTGCACTTGCTTTATCTCACGTTCTCACCATGAGCTACTGCAGGAAGTGGACTACAGTGGTACACATGGAAAAGTGCAGATTAGGTAGGTCACTGAGAGTTAGGAGACATAGTCCTCTTCTCAGTGGGTGTCTGTGAAACATCAATCAAAGTGCAAGGCATCGAGGCCTTAAATAGACATTGAGGCATCCAACAAATTCTTCCCTCCTCTCAAGGATACCTCACATAGAAGGGCCACCCTCATCCATAAACAAAGTATGTTGGGTTTCTTGTGGTCTAATATCAGGGGTCCTTTAAAGCAATAAACTATTGCTTGTCAAAAATTATTGTCAAAAACTATTCAGCTTTTAGGAAGTAACCTTCTTCCTGCAATCTAGTTCTTTTGGTGTAAAGCATTGATTTCTGTTAAAATGGAATCATCCATAGGAAAAGCAATCCTGTAAACCTTCTCCATGATTTCTGTCTTAGTGTATGAAAGATTAGAGTGAAGTTTGGTGGGGTTGGAAGGGAGCAACAATGAGTAGGTGCCGTCTGTGAGAGAAGGCACATTCCAGGGAAGAGGGAAAGGGGTAAGAGCGTCCCAAAATAAGCCTTATAATGAGTTCACAGTTTTGTTTGTGGGTAGCTCAGCCTGGAGGTAGTAAAATGAAACCAGATTATTTACTATTCCCTGACATACTCTTACCCCTCACTTTCACCATAGGTTTCCATGGTTTTTTGCTGAGCTGCCATGCTCGCCCTGCTGGTTAAAATTCCACTACATAACACAACCCACACTACAGATCTTATGATTCCTCCCTCCCCACTCTTATAACTTGATATCCAGGCAAGGAGTGGTTAGCCTTGTTATGCTGAGACTGAAAATGGGGGGTGGGGGTGAGGGTGGTAAAATAACTCAGTGGGGAATAGAGGGTAAGAAGGGTTTCACTGCATGGGACCTCCCTTGAGATCTCTAAATCAGGATGGGAAATAAAGGCTCCATGTCATCTGAAGGCCTCTAGCTCCCTGGTGGTGACTGTCTTTCTGGGTTTCATGGTGCCCCAGGAAGAGGGAACTGACCACAAGTGGGTACTGTGGTGACAGTCAGACTGGTAGGGAGAGCCCA
Organism: Balaenoptera physalus; assembly: GCF_965194825.1. Classification (NCBI taxonomy): domain Eukaryota; kingdom Metazoa; phylum Chordata; class Mammalia; order Artiodactyla; family Balaenopteridae; genus Balaenoptera; species Balaenoptera physalus. The sequence goes on along the minus strand of NC_138882.1, from coordinate 76,993,473 downwards.
AAAAGTCCATCTGGACTAGACTGCCAGCCTGCTCTCTCTCTTCAGCACTGGGCAGCTGCTTGCTGGGGACTGGTAAATAACTCTGTGGTTTCGTGGTTCCTTCCTCTACCCCCAACCCTCATCAATCAAGGCTGGACTCAGAAGAAGGGGACGGAGCCTGGTGTCCTGAGATTCCAGTGGAACCTGATGACCTGAAGGAGTTTCTGCAGATTGACTTGCACACCCTGCACTTTATCACTCTGGTGGGGACCCAGGGGCGCCATGCAGGGGGCCATGGCATTGAGTTTGCCCCCATGTACAAGATCAATTACAGTCGGGATGGCACTCGCTGGATCTCTTGGCGGAACAGGCATGGGAAACAGGTGAGAAGAAGACACATCCAGACCCTGGGATGTCTGGGACCATATTTTGACTTAGACTAGAAGAGGAAGTACACAGGTTGTCTATGTAGGTATGTGTGTCTGCAGACCTGGGATGCCCTTGTAAATGTGTAACCCAAGATGAAGGAGGGTGGGGTGGGGGGCACACATAGGGATAGCAAGGCTGCTGAGTGGTTACATTCTGCTCCTTGAATTAAAAGGAGAGGTTCCATCAAAGAGATAATGACTTGGGGAATGAAGAAGAGTCAACATAACTTCATAGCATCTTCTCACTCTTTCTTTTATCTCTCCTCAGGTGCTGGATGGAAATAGCAACCCCTATGACATTTTCCTAAAGGACTTGGAGCCACCCATTGTGGCCAGATTTGTCCGCTTTATCCCAGTCACTGATCACTCCATGAATGTGTGCATGAGGGTGGAGCTTTATGGCTGTGTCTGGCTAGGTAGGTCTCTAGAGAGAGTGTGTAGACCTTATTAAAAACCCCAGCCCCTGGGAAATAAAGGCAATCAAATCAGAAAGAGGAATTACTTTCACCAAGAATTTCACCGGAATTACTAATCACCAAGAAGTGATCCCCTCTTGGTTAGAGTAAAGAAAGGAATATTATTCATCCACCCAGGGCTTGGTGCCCCACACCTGGCATACTGCATTCCAAGTCACTTTGCTGACTATTGCTGAGGAGTACTCCCTGTGTGCCCAGATTGAGTCCTAGGTGGACACATTGCTCAAGATTGCAGTCTTGAAGCCTCAGGTAGCTCCCTGGGATAGTTGTTCTGAGCAGCAGGTGCATCTCCTTCCCAAAGGCACTGACACATCTGTGTTTCCTTTGGCAGATGGCTTGGTGTCTTATAATGCTCCAGCTGGACAGCAGTTTGTACTACCAGGAGGCTCCGTCATTTATCTGAACGATTCTGTCTATGATGGGGCCGTTGGGTACAGGTAAATTCTGGGAAACTTTAATCATCAGAGTGGGGGAATGGCCACCATAAGAGAATAATATTTCATCATGACCTGGGAACAATAATCAAGGACTCAATCAGTCAACTAGCCAATGTTTATTTAGCCCTTATACTAGGCATTGTGAGATAAATTTAGGTGAAGTAAAATATGTAGTCTTTATTTGGAAGGAACTAAGAGCCTAGTTTGGGAAGACAAAGTAATCAGAAGGAAAACAACAAATTACACAAAGTAAGGACTAAGCTTTGTGGTATGGCTCTAAGTACCGTAGCCATAATTTTTGACCCTCAAAACAAGATGTGTGGTCTGACACAAATAATAGCCTACTTATGGAGACAAAGGGACAGAAGATTTGAAGTTACAAGTATAATAAACTGGACAGATAAAGAAGTTCAGAAAGAATGAACCCCAGAAATGTAAATGCTTTAGAAATTGTGAAAAGAAGACTATTAAGATATAGTAATGTAAGACTATTACAATAGACAAGGAAAGATTCTAGGATGAGATGATAATTGGAGCAGAGGAGGTAGGTAGCAGAGAGCAGAGGAAGGGAATCAGGGATGAGGACCAGAATGGCCCGACTATAGCAGAAGCTAAAACTTGGAACAGCAGAAGGACCAGTGGATACCTGAAATGAACCAAGGGAGGGCCATGGTGAAGTATGTTCAGATACAGAATGAATTTAGGGTTGGATGAGAGATGTTCCCACCTATCCCAATTCACTCCAAGTCTTGCCGTTCTTCTTCTACCCCACTTCAACACTTTTCTCTCTTAGGTTAATCTTTGTCTGCAAAGATTGAGCCTGGCAGAGAGGTTAGACCATAGTGAAGTCCACACCAGATGATGGAGGTTGCTGGTGGTTGAGAGAGAGATTAGTGAGTCTCAGGAAGAGGAGTGTGGAATTACAGCACTTCCATTGTCTTAGGTGTGAAGAATAAACTACTGCCCTCCAGCTTCCATGCCTTGTGTGAAGCTTCCATGCCCGACTCATCCGGTCTTCTGTTACTAATCACTTCCTTTCCATCTACTTAGTCACTGTTCTTCCCCTTTTACATAATCTGTCTTGGCATCATTTCACTTAGCCACACCCAACTGCCATCAACTCAAGGCACAGAGGAAATCAGAGATCAATTGAATTCAGTTTAGTTTAGTAAGTCTTTGCTAATCAACTGTTACTATGTGCAAGGAATTTGGTAGGGATTCAAATATAATAAAGTCATTGGTTCTACCTTTAAGACGCTCGCAGTTAGGAATGGGGACTAAACCGGGATATAAATTACTATGATACAAGCATAAGAGTAAGAGATACACAATGAGTGCTTTGGGATTCAAAGAAACAAGGAAGCTATAGAAGGAAAACAGAGCATTGGGAGTGAAAACACCTGGATTCATCTCTTAAAATTATTTGTTTGCTATGAGGCTGAAGTGATTAAAAAAAAGTATATAAGGAAAGCATTTTGTAGAGATAAAGTGCTATATACATGTAAGTTATTATCTGATTGGAGGGCCAGTTAAAACGTAATAGAATAGATGAAATCTGAAATGACCCCAAAGGATGGGTAGAACTTTCACAGGCAAAGAATCTTGAAATGGCATTTTAGGCAGAGGGAATACCCTGATGACAAAAGAATCATGGTTGTAAAGTTTAGGGGAATGTCTGGGAAAGATCAGCAGTTTAGTTAACCATGGGCCATATTTACGTAGCAAGGCAGTAGATTAGAAGCATAGCAAGGCGGATTTTGTCATATTTTGGAGGAACTTGAATGTCAGGGGCAGGAAGAAGAGGGGAGGAGGAGGAGTTCTTCTTTACGAACATCATCAACACAATGTGTCACTGAAGGTTTTTAAAGCTGGGGAAGAGCATGATGGGAGCTGTGCTTCAGACAGATTAATCAAGCTGCATTCAAAGATTAGATTTGAATAGGAAAGGAGGAGATGAGGGGGATATTTTCTAATTCCAAATTCTGTCAGATGAAAAGGATTAATGACCCAGGCCATAATGCTGACTGTGGGAATGGGAATGAGAAAGATACTCATTTAGGGAACATTTGTAGTCTGATTGGATACAGGGGGCAAGACAGTAATGTGAGAAAAAGAGTTAGATGAAACAATAGTCTAGGTAAAACAATGGAGACGACATTTATTCATTCAACAAACATATTTTGAATGCTTATCATGTGCCAGGGACTCTTAGTGGATATGGAAGAGAAGTATAATTGACTGAAGTGGGAAACCTAGGTGAAAGACTTAGTTTAGAAGGGGATGGTGATGAATTCAGTTTGGAATATAAGTTCAAGGGACTGACAGGACATTCAAATAGAGAAATAAGGCAGGTAACTGGAAATATGGCTCTGGATGAACCCCAGAGGAAAAATAACAAAATAATCACAGAGATTTAGACACAGTCAGCTTCCGCCTAATAATTGAGGTCATGAGATATCTAGCTGGGGGGTGGCTAAGTGATGAGATACAGAGTTACCTAATTCAAGCTCTCAGGAAATAAATAGTCATAGTATCAAAAGTTACTTATTTAAATTTAAAAAAAGTCTAAAAGTAATATATACTGTTGTAGAAATTCTAACAATTCTAAAGTATATGAAGTAAACAGGGAAAGTTTCTTTCCTTATTGATTAAATTTTGATGAAAGAGAAATTGAATAAGCATTCCTTTAAATTTGTACTGCTTTTCTGAAGACTTTCATGGGGATTTATTTTTCTGGGGATAATGGGAAATATATTCATTGCAAGTAAACTTATGTTCTCCTAGCCTTCTGATCTGTAGAGAGAAGAAAAAGATGGCAAAACCTTGGAAGGGAGATCCAGGCTCTGGTCACTGTGGATAAGGCCAGTCAAATTTTATAATTTGCCAAACATTTTTCAATGAACAAATATATTTAAAAATGTATCTGTAAGGCTGGCATAATCACTCTTAATCCTTTTTTTTTTTTTTTTGGTAATTCACAAATTTTACATAACATTGGTCTGCCTATAACCTCATGGGTCACATGGATAATTGCTTGAGGGTGAATATCCCAATCTCTTCATTTGGGAGACTCTTGACATATCTTCCAGAGCTTGAGGAGAGAGAAGTTCCACACGATGGGTTCTTGTTCTGTCCCTCCATAAACAGAAGGAAGGGGGTCTCTTTATGTTCTTCACGTAGTCAAATTAACATCAATACACATCCACCCCACCCAGCAGTCAGGCTTCTGGCAAACTCAGCCATTCAAACAGAGCCTTACACTCGGAAGTGAAAAGGCTGCCAAGCTAGAAAATAAAACTAAATCCAGTGCCTGAGACTCTCATTTGGTCCATACATTTTACTCTATGAGTCTAGTATTCTGCAAATGTAATTAAAGTTAAATATAAATCAGTATTTAAATTTGTTAGAAGTTATTTTTTCCCCCTTTTGTTCGATATTGAAGCAAGTTGTTGGAGATGTGGGGTAGAAGAAGGCATGACTGGCTTCCCTGGATTTGATTCACTGAACAATGACAACATTCAGTCAAAGGAGAGTCAGAAAAGTTTCCAACCAGCTCTGGGACCATTCATTTAGTGATGAGCAAGTGCCACCATCTGCTGTAGTATTTGTTCTGTGCATTCATTCATTTACTCATTAATGGATGAATTAGTCAAATGCATTTGATAATATTGAATCATTATATAAAGACTTGTTATGTTAAGTATATAAGAGCAGGTAAGGATATAATAGATCATAGAAAGCTTTTCATATAAAATGATTTAAAAAAAGGTGTTTAAAAGCTTTGCTATTATAGAGTTAAGCATCAAATATTTTGTAAAATTCATTTATATGAAATTCTTAGTTCTCCACTGATGCAGGATAAATGAGTCAGTACTACAAAATATATTGGATTTTTCATAATTCTTCAACCTCCAAGATAATCAGCTCTTACAAAACCTGGGGTGAAGAAACTGGGTAAAAGCTCTTCCATGAATATGTAATTAACTCCAGGTTCCTCTCTCCCTTTTCCTTCTCCTCTTTTGGCTTGAGCAGCATGACTGAAGGGCTGGGCCAGTTGACCGATGGGGTGTCTGGCCTGGATGATTTCACCCAGACCCATGAGTACCATGTGTGGCCAGGCTATGACTACGTGGGCTGGAGAAATGAGAGTGCCACCAATGGTTACATCGAGATCATGTTTGAGTTTGACCGCATCAGGAATTTTACTACTATGAAGGTCAGTGGAGTTAGGCGTAGAAGCCAAAATCATGGTGTAGGGAAAAGCATGCTGGAAAGAACCCTAGGGTGGTGCCAGCAGAATGGCATTCAAGTACATATTCTGCTGCTAACTAGCTGCATGCATTTCTTGAGTCACTTTATCTCTCTGGGCTTGTTTCTTCATTTGTAAATAAGGATGTTAGATTAGGTCACTGTTTCACAATGTATTTCGCTGTTGTTGTCTCAACACCAGAGTGGACATATCCATTATGCAAAGTGGGCACAGTGTCTGGGACCCACGATACTTGTAAGGCCTATGGAAATGGTTTAACTTCTTTTACTGTCAGAGTAAAAGAAATGAGCTTTAACGTCGAAAGTTATTACCTTTTTAACAAAACAGTTGTAAAATATAATTTTAACATATTTTTTGTGGAGGGAGTGGCCCACAAAGGCAGTAGTGACGAGGGCCCTTGGAAGTCATTCCATGGCCCTGCCCAGCACTCTGCAGGGAGGGGACACGCTCTTATCAGTAAGGGTGTCTCATTGCAGCTCTGATTCTCAATGGAAGAAGAAGGAGCTTTGTATTTTGAACCACTTCCCACCCCTGAGTGTTTCCTCCATGCCCACAGCACTAAGAAATCATGGCAGAAGATCCCATACTGTTCTGTTCCCAGAGTTCTTTGTCTCCTATCTATTATCATTTATCTGTCTATGTGTCTGGTTCCCTTACTAGACCTCAAGCTCCTTCTCAGGCTCTGCTTTCTGATCTTTGTACCCAAGTGCCTGGCACTTAATATATACAGGCTCAATAAATGTTTGCAAGTGAACAAATGATATCCTTTATTGCCTACTCTAGCCATTTATGGTTATAAATATCTCTGCCACCTGGGTAGAAGGAGGAGGAGATATGATGAACATCAATAAGACACTGAAAATATAATAGTATTTTCCTAACTATAAGCAGAAACTTGAAGAAGGACTGGGGCCAGACAGGAGGAATTGCTGTGACTCCTGGCTGGGCCACCATCCGGATTCTAGACCTCAGGCCCAGGGTTTCAGTTTGTCTTCTCTGTGGGACCTCCGTGACTCTTTGCCCGGTCAGAGGAGTTGGTTATCCAATGAGTGAGATTCAAGGGTGAGGTGAGGTCATTTTAACCCAAATCTTTTCTAAGGCCTCAAATGTAAATTATTAGGTTTTTTGTTTCTTTTTTCTAAAACACCATCACCCAGAAGTCTGTATTAAAATGCAAGTATTTTACCTCAGGGAGAGTAAAACAATAAAAAAAAATTAATGTCTTAAATGCAATAGCAGAAGTTATTTTCTCAGTTAATTATTACAGAGTAGTTAAGAGTGAGTAGGTAAATTTCATTGAGTACTTGGATGGAAGCTGAAAGACTTGGGAAAAGCCCAGACTGGGTGTGCTCTGGGGAGAGTTAAGTGCAGACCATGAGAAGAACTGGAGGAGGGGACTTAAGGCCTGATTTCCATTTTCTCTGGGGTAGGGCCTTTCGGGAGAGCCTACCCTGGATGTAAGAGTTGAGGACCTCTCTGTTGGTATGGTGAGTTTCCTGATACTTAGCTCAAATGATCGTTTTTCCTTTTCTCTTACTCAATCCCAAGTATGTTTCAGAGAGAAAGGAATGGAAGAAAAGTCCATGCAAAAAGTGACCAGATTAGATGTTAAAGCTGAATTCTAGGTTCTGGGGGTAAACAGATGAATAAGAAATGGTCCCTACCTTGGGGCAATTTGCAGTTCAGTGGGGGAAGACACTATTTATTTGCAAAAGAAGGTATGTAGAATGACATGGGGACCCTGAAGAAGGGAAACTGTATCATTCCCAGTAAATAAAAATTTGTTATTCTTGGCACAAACCTGGAGTCAAAAAGAAAATGCATGTCTACTATATCACACTCACATGTTAAGATGATAATATCTCCTAGTTGGATTAATAGCTATTAGTTAAATGATGAGAACAGAAAGATCAACACATACCCAATCTGCCAGTGTGTTGCTCATAAATGGCTCTTGGGAAGTTGTAAAATGTGTGTGCAATCGTGTGTTAACACATTATTCTTTACAGGTTTATGGGGGGTGGAGGGAAATATGCACAGTAACAAAACTGTGTATGCTTCAAGGAAAAATTTATTTGTATTGCTGAATAATGTGTATACCCAATATGTACCTATGAACATGTGTATCAGTTCATTATATATCATTGGGAGAATTTCTAGTCACACAAATAATGAAATGTATTTTAAAGTCCCCATAAAGTCCCCATATTTGCTCAATTGACTTTGATCTTCCTGAGTCCCCAGCAGCTCCTGTTTAACTAGTTTATCACAGATCAAAATTATTCAAAAGCATATGTCTGCATTTAGAAGGTGCCAGAAACCTCTCAGGAGCTGACTCAGAGCTACTTTTCTCAGGATTAGCAGGCCAAGCAGGTGTCTACCATATTTTAATTTTTCTGATACAAATGAAAAGTAAAAGACGACTTTCAGGTCACTGAAGTCTTCTAGAGAGTAGTTTTTTGCTTCTTAGGCAAAGTACTGCCTATTTCCCTCCCTGCCCTGATTATAGTTAAAATACAGCATTTAAAAGAAAAGCAAATCCACAGAGCATTTAGAAAATGAAAAATTACATATATCAAAACAAATGGGATACATATAAAACTACACTGGATAAAATTCATGGTACTGAATACGTTCTTCATTATTTTTTTAAAAATCTTTATTGGAGTGTAATTGCTTCACAATACTGTGTTAGTTTCTGTTGTACAACAGAGTGAATCAGCCATATGCATACGTATGTCCCCATATCTCCTCCCTCTTGAGCCTCCCTCCCACCCTCCCTATCCCACCCCTCTAGGTCATTGCAAAGCACTGAGCTGATCTCCCTGTGCTATGCTGCTCCTTCCCACTAGCTATCTATTTTATGTTCGGTAGTGTATATATGTCGATGCTACTCTCACTTTGCCCCAGCTTCCCCCTTCCCCCCTACCCCATGTCCTCAAGTCCATTCCCTATGTCTACGTCTTTATTCCTGCCCTGCCACTAGGTTCATCAGTCTAACATCAAAGATAAATGCATAAACCAATTAATTAAAGTCAGAACACTATAGAAATGATCATAAATCCAAGAGCTTATTCTTTGGAAAAATATAAAATAGAAAAAATTTTATAATACAAATCAAGAAAAAATAAATTGAAAGAGATTCTGAAACATATATATAAATGCATTTTTAAATATATTCTATTTGTTACATAAATATATTAAGTCCACAGGAGAATGAAATCCTATGCTATTTACTTGCATTCTAGAAGGATTCCCTAAACATCTGTAGGAAAGATTATTACCTTCCCCACAGGCTACTTATCCAACACTTTGCAGATTTCAAAACATCTGAAAAATCTATTGAAGCTGTAGTTGGTATTTCTTTGATTTTGTTCTTAACCTTGTTCCATTTACGTGTGTTCAATAAACTAAAACTGTTAATTCATCCCAAGGAAGGTACAACAAAAAAGCTACCTTCCTAAAGGCCTTCTTTTCTCATCTCAGAAAATATCTATGAGGAAGATTTGCTGCTCTCATCAGAATGGCTTTACCTAAACTGAATTTAATTAAGAGAGATAATTAAGTTTTGTGTCTCTGGCTGACAAATGCTAATACCCGGCAGTCGAAATGAGATTTCTAAAGAGAAAGATGAAATTATATTGGATTGTGTATTATTTCAGGTTTCTCATCTAAACCTGTTGAAAGAAGTGGACTGGCTTTGGAATGTACATAGGAGAAAGTGGTTCAGAATAGCTCCATTCTGGGCAGATAGCAGCCATGGTTGAGAGGATTGGAGTGGTTGAGAGGGTTATAGAGCAGAGAGTGTTAAGGGCAAGGAAGGAACTGAGAAGTTGCTGGTCTAGTCCTCATTTAACAGATAAGGACACTACTCCCAGCAGCATGCAGTGAGGTAGACAGGGGAGCACAATTGCAAAGAGGTGACTGGGGTAGCAGCCCAGGTTTTATAAGGTATCACTGCCACTGTGAGATTCCTAGAAGGGAAAAATGCAAGACTGCAGAGCACCAGTTATTCACCAAGGGTGGTGTTCAGAGCAATTTGGCAGGTCTAAGATCTTACTGGGTTAGGTTGCACTGTGTCCCCAGTGCCATCCAACAGGGTCACCCTGTCACTCACATGCCTCTTTCTCTGCCAGGTCCACTGCAACAACATGTTTGCTAAAGGTGTGAAGATTTTTAAGGAGGTACAGTGCTACTTTCGCTCTGAAGCCAATGAATGGGAACCTAACGCTGTCTCCTTCCCCCTTGTCCTGGATGACGTCAACCCCAGTGCTCGGTTCGTCACGGTGCCCCTCCACCACCGCATGGCCAGTGCCATCAAGTGCCAATACCATTTTGCTGACACCTGGATGATGTTCAGTGAGATCACCTTCCAATCAGGTTGGGAGCTTGGGGGCCCCTTAGGGAACTGGGAGCAGGGTGGTGAAGGAGGAAGGCAGTGTCCAGAGCTTCTCACTGGTGGGTGTCTGAAAGGAGGATGGTTGTACAGGTGGCTTCTCATGGGTAGATAGAGGGACGCTTTTCTGCAAATAGTGTAGTTGTGGAAGGGTAGGGATGAGCATGTGGAAGTGGACATAATGTTTACTTGGCTCTCACACACATTTGTCTAAAAGAGATGTAAGATAAAGGATTAAAGAAAATGAGTACAATGTATTAAAACCTTTATGTAAATCAAGCCAGTTAAGGGGAAGCGCACCTAAGCATTATTAAAATATTTAAATGAAGATGTCTAAATAAAAGTAAAGAGAACAATGAACCCCCATCCATCACCTAGCTTTACTAACCATTGATTTTTTTTGTCATGCTTGTTTCATTTATTCCTCCCTTTTTGGTATAGTATTTTGAAGCAAATCTGAGACATTATTTGATTTCACTACTAAAATTTTAGAATACACCTTAGAAAATAACATTATCTTCCTAATAATGCCATTATAACGTCTAACAAATTTATTAATAAATAATTCCTTAATATAATATAATAGCCAGTCCACATTCAAGTATCCCTGATTGTTTCATAATGTCTTACTACAGTTGGCTTGATTGAATTAGGATCCAACTAATTAGCCCCTCTTGGTGTATTTCCTTTATTATATTACTAGGTGGTATCTCTTTTAACCTAAAACAGTTTTTAAAAAAAATTCCATTCTGGTTTGGCTGATTACTTTCTGTGGTGTAATTTTACTAGAGCTTCTATCCTCTGTCATCCTGTAGACTGGTGGTTATATCTACAGGTGAATTTGATTCAAATTCAATATTCATTTTTGCCAAGGATTTTTCATGGATAGTGCTGTGTACTCTATGCTGAACCTCATCATGGGGATGTTATATTAGAATCTCTTACTTTTAGTGATGCTAAGATTGATCTCTGGGCTCAGGTGGTTATCCTTTCATGGAAAAGTTCCCAATGAACTTTCTCCTTAGGTTTTATCCTCCATTGATGACCACTGCTTAAATTATTTCATTAGGAGTTGCTAAATGGTGATTTTCTAATTCTTTTATTCCTTCTGCATTTATTAGCTGAATTTCTTCTGAATAGGAGAACTATTCCCCATATGCTTGTTAACCCTGAAATACAGTTCTCGTTGGAAGGGCAGCATACATAATTAATTTTTTCATCTATTTACAGAGTAATGAGTCAATGCTCTAGCAACCTTCAGTGGTATCTAATAGATTTTATTTTGTTCTTCATCCTCACTAACATTAAAGAGGACACATTTTTAGAGGTGTGTTAAAAAAAGGATTTTTTTAAAAATTTACTTATTTGGTTGCGCTGGGTCTTAGTTGCAGCAGGCGGGCTCCTTAGTTGCAGCTTGCAGGCTTCTTAGTGGTGGCTCACCAGCTCCTTGGTTGCAGCACATGTGTTCCTTAGTTGCGGTATGCGAACTCTTAGTTGCGGCATGCATGCGGGATCTAGTTCCCTGACCAGGGATCGAACCCAGGCCCCCTGCATTGGGAGTGCAGAGTCTGATCCACTGTGCCCCAGGGAAGTTCCCTCTCTGAGGATTTAAATCTTATGACAGGATTCTTTACCTGCCTTAGAGAAGCATCCATCTCTTATTCAAAATAGAAGTCACTAAGTATGATATATGTACAGTTGACCCGTGAACAACATGGGTTTGAACTGCACGGGTCTATCTATATATGGATTTTTTTCCATAGTAAATATTACAGTACTACACGATCCACAGTTGGTTGAATCCATGGATGCAGAACCTCAGATATGGAAGAACCATGTGTATGGAGGGCTGATTTTAAGTTATATGCAGATTTTCCACTGCACAGAGTACTCAGCGCCCCTAACCTGCATGTTGTTCAAGGGTCAACGGTACATCTCAAAGAGGAATATAATTACTTAATTCAATACAGTTTCTTCCTGAGAATCTCTTCTTTTTTATTCTACTGACCAGAGTCCTTTTAGACACTGTCTTGAATCTCAGTCTTAAGGGTCTGACTTTTACAGCACTTATCTGATTGTTCCTTGTATATCTCCTTCACTGTTACTTCCTCTTTATACCATATACTACTTACAATGAACATGTGTGCATTCATGCATAAAACATTATTGAGCATCTACTATGTACCATGCATTGTCTTAGTTATTAGGTTACAATGACAAATAAGACAATGTCCTTGACCTAAAGGTGCCCAGTGTTTCATAGAAGATGGATGAGTAAACTTAAAATATGAAACACTGTGGTATGTACTAAATAATATATGCACTGGGTGTTACAGAGTGAAAGAAAAAGTAAATCCAAATCAGACTGAGGCAGGAGTATATTATTTGGGGTAGGGTGGGCTACTGTAACAAATACTCCAATAACTTATTATTGCTGACTAATTATTATTTATTATTACTGATAGTCTTTGCTTATTCTAATTCTTGACCCCCTTGATTAGACAAGTCAGAGGGAAAAATTAGTTACCAACATCAATCTGTCGAATACACTTTTGGGAGCTAGTCCTAGAAGCTTCAACATCACTGTAAAGGCTACTCTAATTTATTTCTAAGGATGAAGGCTTAATTTTTAAATTAAAGAGCTAGGACTATGAGGCATAGTGAAAACTCTTTTGTAAAACACCGTAATTTCCTTGAAGGGAAAGAGCATCTTAACCCTATGTCTGTCCTATGTCTACTTACCCATTGTATTCTCTCTACATTTTGTTGAATTTGGATTTCACTTCCTATGCATGATTTATAATAATGTGTGGTCACAGCCCTCTGATCGCTCTCTTTAACTTTTTTGTACCATGACACTTAGTAGGTAATAATTGAAGCAAAATTTTTACAAAAGAAAAGTTGCCCTTACTATTTAGATGAATGGCGATATTTTTTACTTAATATATTATATGATTTCATTTCTAAGAAAGGCTTGTAGCAACCCAGTAAATGGATTTCACAAAGTGCTAGCTTAGAACCTGCCTTCAGAAAAACCACTACCGAGCTGTCTTCTCCCCAGCTCTGACTCACCCTTGTTTTGTGACAGATGCTGCTATGTACAACAACTCTGGAGCCCTGCCCACATTGCCTGTGGCACCCACAACCTATGGTATGTATGCTTCTTGGTTATAAAAATTAAGTTGAAGGGACCTCCTGGAGGATGAAGAAGAGTGGAGATTTGCAAAGGCTTGACTGTGTAGCAGGCTTGATACCATGTGGCTTTCAATGAAGAGTAGCTCTGGAAAGATAGGACAGTCCACCTCCAAAGTTAAGGGCCCAACCTCACTCTCTTCCCTGCTGGTCCATGTGATTCTTCTGCTGAGGCAGAGTCTGGAGTTTTTCCAACTGCTTCTTAGAAGTTTGGGAAGCTTGGAGCAAAAAACAGGGAAAGGGATATTTCTAGGTGAGACCCATTGTAGGGATCTCAATGAATGAATGGAACAAAAAGCTAGTCTCTCCAATTGGAGAGAAATATGGAAAAGTGTATGCACTGCTTCAGACAGTCACTGGCTGTATAAGTCAGCAATCTGGGAAACACATGATCAAGTGTCTCCAAAGAGGACTCTCAGCTACCTTGGCATGTCTCAATGCAGAGTGAAACTGATTCTTCACCTGTTTTTCATGAGGTATGATTAGGGGCCATGGTATAAAGGGAGCAAAGTTTTGGGAGGAATGGAAAACCTCTCCATTATCCAGTCTAACACATGAGGAAGAGGAAGCTACTGTCCCATGGATGAGGACTGTAGGATATAGGAGCACAGTAAGACAAGAGTAGCAAGACCAAGTGTTAAGTGGCATCTTGTGGAATTATCCTGAAGGAATAGATTCTGCCTTCTTATCTCTAGTCCAAGCCCTTATGCTTTTCCTTGCCCCTTGAGATGATAATATTCTTTGTCCTTCTTTTCCTGGTTACAGATCCAATGCTTAAAGTTGATGACAGCAACACTCGAATCCTGATTGGCTGCTTAGTGGCCATCATCTTCATCCTCCTGGCTATCATTGTCATCATCCTCTGGAGGCAGTTCTGGCAGAAAATGCTGGAGAAGGTGAGGAAGTGCAGGACAATCATGGGGTAGGAAGCTGCTCCATCCTTTCCTGTGCTGCTTCATTAATATCCAAGCCAAGTTTCTCACAATTCTATTCCTACTTCTTTTTGCACTTGAAAGTTATGGTTGGGGAGAACCTGCCAGTCCAGTGGTTAGGACTCTGTGCTTCCACTGCAGGGGGCACATGCTTCCCCCCTGGTTGGGGAACTAAGATCCTGCATGCCACCTGGTACAGCCAAAAAAATAGAAACTTATGGTTATGTATCCTTCTGAGTGCCTCCTCAGATTCTTTTAGTCTAGGCCAAATGAGCTATAGAATTTCTATTACATTTGTCTAACACTTTACAGTCTGCAAAGACTTTTTCCTTGATTTTACTTGAACCTCACTGAATAATTGTGAGTTGGGCAGAGTAGTTATATTTAACTGTTTTGCTGATGAGAAAATGTGATGTGCTCAAGGTCATACAGTTAATATCCTGCTTTCAATGCTTGTTCTAATTGTCAGTCTTGAAATTTGTTGACTTCTTTTCTTCTAAAATATATACCTTCCACCACGGATGAACTATCTATGACTTTTCTTGGTGTCTTAGACCAGATAGCAATTCTGGGCACTGCTGCTAAATGTGTGATACTCTTGGGGTTTGCTGATGATAAAGTGTTTCTACCTTTGGTCATGGACATCGTCCCTGGTCAATGAGCTCAAATGGATGTGGACTCTGAGAGATCATAGATACTCTGGGCTGTGAGGCTTTGAGGTACCCATCGAGGGCAGGGAACAGGAGGGAGGGTATAGGCTGATTGTGTTTATAGCCTATGTATTTGGGGACGGGATCTCAGAGGAGACCAGTGCCTATGTAGAGTACATACCAGAAGAGGGGAAAGGTCACTGTGAGAATGGACTGGAACCTTTTGAACTCTTTGTGGGTAGGACAAGAGGAAGGGACTGAAATCAGAGAAGTGAGGGGAATGACCCAGACAAGTAGCAGGCAATTCCTTCTGATCTGTTACACATTCAAGTTCTGAGATGATTGAGGTTTATTTTAAGGTCTTTAGGCAGGAATATTTCACAGAAGAGAGGGTCTCTTTGCTTCCCACAGAGACTTCTAACATTAGTCTAAAAATTAAATTAAAGCTTTCAATCCATAAATAGTGACTTAAGGCTGAAAGGCAGAATCCACAGAGAGCTCACCCACTGGCATGATGAGGCAACATCAAAACCTTTTGTCTTTTAGAATGCTAGAACACACTTGGTATCTAAATTCCAGGATGTGGGGTAGCAAAGAGTGGTGATGGTAGAAGCTGATGGTCTGACGGTTCATTGGACAGCTTGAAGCTGTGTTCTTACTGAACAGTCTGTTATGACTGCATTTTAGTTGAGGGGGGAGAGTCTGTGTTCTCTACTCTGTGAGCTATTTTTCTCTTTATTTGAGCCAGAATTTACCACTCTTTGAGTCTTTCTTCTGAGTCCCACTGGAATATATTCATGGGCTGGGAGAAGAATTTTGGATTGGAGACTCTCCAGGTAAAAGGGAGAACAAAAATTTTGCCCTTGTATATTTAACTTGGTCCTTCAAGAAATTCTTTCTGTCCCTGTACATCCTGAGTAAGATAACTCAAGATGCTCTGGAATGACACAGGATTTCTTCTGGGGGAAAGATTTTTTTTGTAGAAGACCCTTAAGCATACCTATGTATTCCAAATACATTACTCAAAATAGCCTTATGCTGTAGCATTATCTGCAGGATACTTACAATGGTGTCCTCAGAATTCTCTCTTTGAGAGAGTCAACCTGTATTTATTGAGTACCTACTATGTGCTGGGCTCCATGCTCAGTATTGAGGATATTACTGCAACAAAGGAACTCTCAGTCTAGGGTATGGAGCAGACATCTAAGTTTCTCCACTGAGCACCCAAAGTGTGTTTGTTGGAGTAGAACGTTTCATGTGTTTAAATCCAAATAGTCACATATACTTAGATTATGAGATTTTCCTTTTGAAGGAGCAGGCAGGTCATATTAAATAGAATGACGGAACAATTAACTGTTTTATTCTTCTTATTCCTCTGTTAGGTATAATTCATGTTAGTATCCCTAGCACCTAGGGCTTTCCTTTCTTATTTTGTAGCCATTTTATTTTTGGTTAGTAAAAATGCAGGGTCAAGGGGGTATTACCCTAATCTACAATGCCAGAGTGGTCAGGTGAACTACAGATTCATCATGTTACAGCACATTTGTTGTGTTAATGAGCATTTTAATTTATGCCTACACAAAATCAATCAGTTGAGTGGTGTCAGGAAAACCCATTATTTAACAGAACATTGAAAACTCTAAGATTGAGAAATTCTTTGATTGGCTACTGATTGGTTCTAACGGTGTCACGTGAATAATGCTTGTAAGTGTTTCAATGGAAGTTAATGTTGGCAGTGCAGAAATTTGGAAGTCAAATTCTGCCTTGAAGAAATGAAAGATGATTCTGAGTTTCTACAACACAGGCATTTGTGGAACCAGACTGAACCCCTGTCACTTGCATTGCTTCTGGAGTTCGAGTATTAAAGAGTTATTTCATCTGAGTGGAAGAGCTGGGTTTAAGAAGAGGAGGGAGTGATGACCCCTTTTGTGTCAACATACCTTTCTCCCCTGTCCTTCTCTTTCAGGCTTCCCGGAGGATGCTGGATGATGAAATGACAGTCAGCCTTTCCCTGCCAAGCGAGTCCAGCATGTTCAACAATAACCGCTCCTCATCGCCAAGCGAGCAGGAGTCCAACTCCACTTACGATCGCATCTTTCCCCTTCGCCCTGACTACCAGGAGCCGTCCAGGCTGATACGGAAACTCCCAGAATTTGCTCCAGGGGAGGAAGAATCAGGTGAGGATGAAACAGTGAGCAGAAAATTGAAGGACAAGATTTATGAAGGGGTGACACTATTGCTCCTACTCAACCAAGTCTAATTTTAGCCTAGAGAAGTCCACCTTCTCCTGGGAAGTCCACACTCTCTTTCTAGATTTGGCCTACTGCTGCTCCTAATTGAATCTGGGCATCTCTCCTTTGCTACTGCACGTAGCAGATGTTTGGAGGGACCCACATGTCAGAAGAAGAAAAATAAATAAAATGCGTTGCTAAGGCATTAACACTGGAAGAACCTAAACAGTCCAACTAGCCCAACCTTCTCATTTTTCAGAGGAGGAAAGTGAGGAGGCCCAGATAAGGTACTCACCCAACATCAAACACCAATAGGGGTAAATTCAGGACTAGAATTTCACTTGGAGAAAAAACAACGAAGCTAAAGAGATCCTAGAATTCCCAGGTTTTAGTCACCTAGATAATTGAGTTATTGAACTTTTGTTCATTTCTCTTTGGTGAAAATTTACTTGACTAATACAAGATTTTATTAAAAGAACAAATATTTCTTGTTTTTTCTCAATAAAGCGTTGCTTCGGTAAAACGGTGCCAATTGATTCACATCCCAGTGTCTTTTAAAAAGGGCTGCAGGGTGACATCAGAGGGGATGCTGGGGTCATCGCTGAGGCTCAGAGCAGCTTTTCTTTCCATAATGTCAGCAACTGAGGAGTGACCCCAGTCAGTGGAAGAGGACTGATGGTGTTCAGGGGAGAGCTGATTGGAGAAGTAGCAGGACTAACCATGAGAGCAGAGGCTTTTCAAGGGAGTCCTTCCAAAGGAAGAAAGGAAACTAATGTGTATTTACCACTCAGTGGATAGCAAACATTGAAGGAGCGTATTGAACTATGGGAATTTTACAGAGACAGCAAGAATAGGGATGTAATTTATTTCCTAGGCCAAACCAAAGTAATCTACCTACTTTCTGAAGTCTAAAACATCCCCTCTCATATTTTAATATTTTTTAAAGTTAGGATGTGTCTTAAGCTAGATCATATAAATTTAATCACAGTTTTTAATCCCTGAAATAAGTTATTAAAATCAGTGATTATATCTTAAAATTAAGGAAATATGCCATTACATCCTAAAACTTTAATACTCCTACCCTAACTAGTATAGCGAGCCTTCCTGGAGCTTCACCACAATTCCACAAGATTAACCAAGGAGGTTGTTAATGATCACATAGTATGAGGAGAAGATAAGAGATAAAATGGTGCCTACATTCTGGAGGCCACAAGAAAGAATCTCCAGAGGAACCATTCTCCAAGTAAGAATGTCATGGCGTAGGTTAGTTAGGCTGTCTTAGGGGCATGTTTTAGCTCTCCTCTCAGATCTCCTTTCTTGAAGATCTCTCCAAAGAGGCCCCTTGGAATGAGACTCATTGTCCTTGTCTTCGCAGGCTGCAGTGGCATTGTGAAGCCAGTCCAGCCCAGTGGGCCTGAGGGTGTGCCCCACTATGCAGAGGCTGACATTGTGAACCTCCAGGGGGTGACTGGAGGCAACACCTACTCCGTGCCTGCCATTACCATGGACCTGCTCTCGGGGAAAGACGTGGCTGTGGAAGAGTTCCCCAGGAAACTCTTAACTTTCAAGGAGAAGCTGGGAGAAGGCCAGTTTGGGGAGGTGAGCTGATCCTTTGAGTGGGGCCTCCAGTCCTTAGTAGTTCAAAGGAAGTGGTTGAATAAAAATGGTCAGTAGAGAAAAGTGTCCCATCCAAAGTCGATTCACACCAAATGTCTCCTCCACTTGTCTCTCTTTGCATTGTTCTCTAGAAGACTAGTACTGGTCAGCCTCATCTTTGTCAAATAGCTGTAGAAATCCTGGGAATTCTGATTTCTGTATAAGAGTTTTTAAAGCAGGAAAGTCACTAGACTTTGATATTCTGAAAAGCATTCAATATTTTCAAAAATTTTTACAACAGGTTACAAAGGGTGGGGACCCATAAGATGTGATCATCTTTTATAAACTGTCCAAGAACATCCTGCTGTTGGATATCCACTTTGTTTTTTTCCCTTTTAATTGGAGTTACATGTAAAATGGTCAAAAACAACCTCGCCCCTGCCTTTGGTCCCAGAACCGGCCACTAGGGAATGAATCACTAACCAAGATAAGGAGGAGCACACGTCTCAGTTGCCCTCAGAGTGATGCATGTAATATTTGACTCTTCACTCTTACATCAGCCACATGAGCCTTCTGAGAATTCAAGGCAATGATTTAAGTGGCAACAGAAGCTCTTCAACACCACCATCTAAATTCCAAATGTAATTTGGTTTCATAAGAATATGTTATTGGTTTCCAGCATGGGTAACATGCTTTAACCTTGGGTAGGTTTCAACACCACCATCTAATTCCACCGCCATCTAAACACCAAACACCACCATCTAAATTCCAAATGTAATTTGGTTTCATAAAATATGTTATTGGTTTCCAGCATGGGTGGCATGCTTTAACCTTGGGTAGGTTTGGTGGTGGTGGAGGTAGAAGGGTCCACGGCATCTGTCTGTGGTATTATATACACTCATTCTGTCTCCTGGGTTGAAAGCACAGGCTTGTTCTACAGTTACTAATGCCTAGACGTTCCTGATAAGGCTAATCCCATACTAAGGGCTTACCTTAGAGAAGAAATTGCCTTATGTTTTGCACGATCCCGTAACTAAACTTCCTTGAATCAAAGTTCAAGTATTTATACCGAATAACATTTTATAGTGGGCTATGCTGTAATAAAATACCATGTTATAGATTCAGTCCCATACTTAATGTTCCAATCAATGTATTTCTTTTATAAAGCAGTAACATATCACATTAGCTGGGTACCTTACCATTTTCTTAAATCAGTTATTTGAGTCAAAGATGTGTTACACGTATCTTCTTACTGGTCTTTTTGATTATTTTGCCTGAGTTGTAAGAGTTAGTTTATCTCCAGGAAATGCCCAGCAAGAGTACTGAGACATCTTCAGGAGAAATGATGATGCTGAGACTAGATGACTTTTGTCTAGGTTCATCTCTGTGAAGTGGAGGGAATGGAAAAATTCAAAGACAAAGATTTTGCCCTAGATGTCAGTGCCAACCAGCCTGTCCTGGTGGCCGTGAAAATGCTCCGAGCAGATGCCAACAAGAATGCCAGGTCTGTGGTCTGCATTTAAAATTTTCCTTTATGTGTTTCGTCTTCAGGATCAGGAACACTCCTGGAAACTTCTGAGCAATTTGTTTCTTTTTGAGATGGGAAGGTCTGTGAGCTGCCTCACATTTCCATTGTTGTGCTTTATTTTTCTGATGGGTCAGTAGTCCTCAGCTTCATTCTCATCTCTCTCAAAAACAAATGTACATTTTCTGTTGGATATGCTACACATTTACTTCCTAACCCCCTTTGCACAGCACTGTACACCCCAACATACACTAAAGTCCGAATACGTACCTCTTCAATCATTATACACAGACACACTCCTGAATGTCATTACCTCCCCTTGCAGACTTTTCACAATCACACACATCTTTCTTGCTAAGTTTCTCCCATTCTCCTTTTTTCCCCACATCTCTATTTACTTTCTCATCCCCTTTTTTCTCTTTTATGCTCCTTTTCTTCTATGTCCAGCAACCCCCCAAATGAGAAGCTACCTCTACTTGGAAAAGTATCCATGGACCTCAAAGCAAAAGGATCCACAGTCCTTTAGCAGTTTTCCAAACTGGCTAATAATCTCTTGGATCCTTTACTACATAAATTGCAGTTTCCAGCCACACTCCGTTGTCTGACAGCCTTTCCATTACAGTAATGGTGAGTTAATCCTCACCCAGAGAGGCATGCTGGTTGAAAGCTGGTTGTATGTGTCTCAGAGAAATCTGCACATCTGGGTAACATATGTATTTCCCCATTAGTGTTGGCTTGATGTGTCTCACTGATATTCAAATTTAGAGAAAGTTTATGATCCCTATTCCTTAAATTATCATAAATTCCAAGAATGGTGATAGGGTTTTATTAAAAGTCTTGCAATTGACAGGATATGGCATGAAGAAGAAAGAAAGGCAAGGGAACAGAACGGTGGAGGTTTTGGAATTTTAACTGCGAGAATTTCAATCTTAATGATACTAGTATGAGTGAAAAGGGACATCCTCTGGGTCCCATAGAGAGATAGAATATTCCTGATATTAATCTTAGCACGTGATTGGAGAAGGTGGCAAGATGAAAGGAAAAAACTATGGGATGTGACAAAGCCTTTGCCCACTGTTTTTTTTTGGTGACGTTTGGTGTCCCACCTGTGCCCACTCCAATTTAGCAATGATGGATGGCTTAGGCTCTGAGCTCTCCCAAGCCATGGACCCCCTGCCGGGTTTGAGATTGAAGGGGTAATGAAAGAGGAGAGGTGTTGTATCAGGACCACACTGATTTCAAGGATTTTATATTGACATAGTATGACTTCCAGTCCAGAATTCCTAGAAAACTCACGGGAGACTTATAACAGGTCTGCTGCAATAGTTTTGAGAATGTGGGCTAGTGGTCTCACTAACCCAAATATTGCTACTTGGAAGGTTATAGCCCACTTTGTGACTCAAGGGTGGTTGTCACCATCTATTCAAACAGTTATTAGTTTCGGCCAAGTGAGTACTTCTTTTGAAATGACCCTGCATTACCACCATGAACTTTAAACAGCTGTTTTGAACAGGCTACTAAATATGTGTTGTGACTGACTGCTGGTGCACCCTGCATTAAAAGAAACCAGTATGAGAAAATAAAAAATTATCAGATTAAACCAGAGTGTGGTTATTCACTTTATAAAAAGTGTCTTCACTTTACTTATAGAGTGACTCCACAGCTTTTTGTTTGTTTGTTTTTCTTTTTTGGGGGGTGCTGCATTGGGTCTTTGTTGCTGCACGCGGGCTTTCTCTAGTTGCGGCGAGCAGGGGCTACTCTTCGCTGCAGTGCGTGGGCTTCTTGTTGTGGTGGCTTCTCTTGTTGTGGAGCACGGGCTCTAGAGCACAGGCTTCAGTAGTTGTGGCACGCAGGCTCAGTAGTTGTGGCTTGTGGGCTCTAGAACGCAGGCTTCAGTAGTTGTGGCGCACAGGCTTAGTTGCTCCGCAGCACGCGGGATTTTCCCGGACCAGGGCTCGAACCCGTGTCCTCCGCGTTCGCAGGCAGATTCTTAACCACTGTGCCACCAGGGAAGTCCCTCCATGGCTTTTAAAAAAGGTAAAGACCCCAGTGCACTTAAGAGATGACTTTCAGTTGAAGGTTTTATTTTTAAGACTAGTTTTTAGCAACATATATTTGATTTAGCAAATATTAATCACTTTCTATGTGACAGGCCTTCTGTTGGATACTAGGGATGCAAATGTGCATGTCACGGTCCATGTTCCCCCCACCAAATTATAGTTGAATAAGGGTGCATCTCATTCCAGGATGAATAGAATGAGACAGTTTCCAGGTACCAATTTCTCTGTTCTCTCAAAGGTAATCCAAAGGGAAACAAGACTCAGTATAATGGTTAGGACTAGACTTTGCTGTGTCTTCTTTCCCCTCTTGATTCTAACTCTGGCAACCTCTGGTTTATCTATGTCTCTGTCCTCCAAAGGAATGATTTTCTTAAGGAGATAAAGATCATGTCCCGGCTCAAGGACCCAAACATCATCCGTCTCTTAGCTGTGTGTATCACTGACGATCCTCTCTGCATGATCACTGAGTACATGGAGAATGGAGATCTCAATCAGTTTCTTTCCCGCCACGAGCCCCCCACTTCTTCCTTCAGCAATGTACCCACTGTCAGGTAAATACGCCGGGTCTTCTGTCTCTTCCCTGTGTTCATGAGGCTAAGCTGGGATCTGAAGGTGGGGAGCAGTGAGCCTTAAAGTTCATCATTGTTCTGGAATGGTTGGGGAGGTTAGTATGCAGGGAATAATAAAGCAGCTGTCCTTTAGGGGAAAGCAAAGAAATTCATAAAGAATGGAGAAGGGATGTTGAGGTTGGAACCCTAGTTTGTTGGTACCAACTATAGGGTGTGTACCTTTCACAGCTTCCTCTTTCCAGAGGCTACTTTCTCTCTTCCTTTCTATTTCCTCAGTTATGCCAACCTGAAGTTTATGGCTACCCAGATTGCATCTGGCATGAAGTACCTTTCCTCGCTTAATTTTGTTCATCGAGATCTGGCCACACGAAACTGCTTAGTGGGTAAGAACTATACCATCAAGATAGCTGACTTTGGAATGAGCAGAAACCTGTACAGTGGTGACTACTACCGAATCCAGGGCCGGGCAGTACTCCCGATCCGCTGGATGTCTTGGGAGAGCATCTTGCTGGTGAGTTTCCTGTGTTTTTGAGCTCTGCCCTAGCAACTGGCATGTAGGCAGATACAGATGTCATGTAAGGGTGCACCTGAGACAGCAGGAGGCAGACAATAAATAGACTTTGATATTTTCTCTGACTTGAGATGATTTACTTTGTGTACTAATTATTATTTTTAACACTTGCCTGTTTCTGCTGGTAAAATATAACATGCTTACTGTAGAAAGTTTGGAGGAAAAGGTTAAAAATATACCCATAATGAGAAGAGATTTAGTACCATTTTTTTAAATCTCTACCCTTTCCACCTACTGACTTAATTAATTTAGAGTATTAAAATCTTGTCATTTAAAGAACTGTTATCCACACAAAATATTTTTCTTCTGTATTAATTTCATAACCATGTTTCTAATTAATTATTTAGATTGATCTCTATATTTGTATTTTAATGATTTTCACCATTTACTTTTTAAGGTCCTCATTCTTTGCTTTATAATTTTTATCCAGCTCTTGGTATTCTGGATCACAAGTGAATACGTTTTTTCCAAATGCCTCTTAGAGATATATCTTCTGACCATGCATATTTGGGACAATTTACTGTTGATTTTATACCACTTAGCTGAATTATAGAACTATTAGACTTTAAACTTTTACTTCCTACAATGCTGTATATGTGTAATTTTGTCTTTTGTCATTTAATATTGCAGAGAAAAGCCTGATAGCAATCTAGTTTTGTTAATTTATTATTAATCTGTTTGTTTCTTGTTCATATCTTATAGGGTTCATAATTAATATTGAAATAAGAAATGTATAGTTATTCCCTTCCTCTCACCAAGATAACCACTATTAATATTAATATTTTAGTGTATTTCCTTTGAGGATTTTTTCTATACATATATTTCTCTGAATATATGTATTATATATGTAATTATTTTACGTATTGGGATGATACTATGCACATACAATTCTCTCTCACTGGCAGTAAATATTCTTCAAAAACATGATTTTAATTGCTGCATAATATTATATTGTGTGGATATATCCTATAATTTAATAATGTCACTATAATTTGATACTTAAGTACTTCCCAATTGCCTTTGATTATAAATGATGCTGTGATATATACCATTTTATGTAAATCCTTATAAAGATCTTTATCATCTATATAGATGAATCACATATTTTACTCATTTCTAATGCGATTATTAAGCTTTGCTCCCTTTAAAGGTATTGTGTGGTGTTGTAAAAGATTATTAGACCAATATTCAGAGGGTTTTGGTCCAAATCTCAGTTTTTCCATTATTAATGGTCTTGTTAACCAGGGAATTTTAGTAAACCTCTCGTCTCACTTTTCTGATCTGAAAAATAAGGATAAATAATATCATCTACGTCAGCACTGTATTTATTGAATAGAACATATGCAAGTATTTAATACATGCTGATTGCATCTGAATCTCATTGCTGTCACTCGTTAGTCTATCCTTCAAGACTGTGACGATCATTGAACAAGGACTACTCCGGGCATTTACACTAGATTTCTGTATCTCTCACATAGAAACAATTGCTTCCCATTCTAATTTTGCCTTTCCCCTGGGCATTTCTCCAAGGCTACCCTAGATCCTAGAGTTTGACCTTCTAACATGCACTGGGAGAGTCAGATAGCTTAGGGCTGCATCCTTTTCAGGACTTGGATCTCATCTCCAAGAGAAGCAGACCTCAGCAGAGATCCTGAGGGTGAGAAAAGGGCCTGTAGCTTGGCACCGAAACAACTTCCTATTGTTGTTTCCAGATCGCCCATGAGTATCTTGGCAGTCCCAGTATTCCTTGCCCTGGGTTGTAAAAGTGGCAAAACTCCAGATTATGAAAACCTAATCAGCTCTTGTTGTGCATAAATTATTCTTTTTCTTATTTAAACAGGGCAAATTCACCACAGCAAGTGATGTGTGGGCCTTCGGGGTGACTCTGTGGGAGACCTTCACCTTTTGCCAGGAACAGCCCTATTCCCAGCTGTCAGATGAACAGGTCATCGAGAATACTGGAGAGTTCTTCCGAGACCAAGGGAGGCAGGTGAGAACTGTTGGGGGTGGAGAGATGTGACCTTGGGTGCTCTTGAAGGAGAGAGAAAGAAAAGTTCTGACTTAACAGGATAGGTCTGAGCTGGAAAATGGGCTACCTGGATCATAGTTGTTTGTCACTAATTATCCAGCTAATGTAAAAGACCAAGAACTTTTGTCACTAATTATCCAGGTGATGTGAAAGACCAAGGTCCTCCCTAGGCATCCGTACACTCTGCTTTATCCATATGTCAACCCATTGGTCATTGGAGAACATGAGGGGTCCCCTCAGGCTGCTCCCCAGCTCAAAGATACCAGAAAATAAAATCCTATCTCTCATGTTTGATCTATTTCCTGGTCTAGGCTGTATGGTTTGTCTTCCTGGTTGAGAAACATAGGAACAAAAACGTAAGCTTAAAAGTGAATAAGGGATTTATTAGCATTCGTTAAAAATTTGGTTTGGACTGTCTAGAAATGTTTCTCAACTTACATGTCCAGAGACCTTCAGATGCATCCTGGCCTTGCTGTTCTTGGAAGGCACCTCTGGGCCCAGCTGCTGTGGCATCTCAGGACTCAGGAAAAGCTGGGCTTCTTAGCTTACAAGGGCCCCAATTCCTAGTTAAGATACTACAAGATTCCTTTGGATGATTCAGTGTTTAAAGTTCCTGTGAGACGTGGGATTGAAAGCTTGCTGGTGGTGGGAGCACTGAGTCCCCAGAGTGGCCTGGCTACAGCACACACTTGGAGGGTGGCATCTCAGGCAGGAAGATGATAACAGTTGAGGAGAGGGAGAAGGCTCTTGCAGAAGATTAAAAGTAGATCCTCTGTGGTTTAAATGGATCAAAGCAAGCAAAAGATAAGGGAATGACTAGAGATTGTACAATATGCAGCTTAAAAATAGGAAAGAAGTGTCCTAGAATTTTATCTTGATACTCTGCAGATATTTTGGTAGCAGGAGATCTAAATTATCTATCTCGGTTATGAGGTAATTGCCTTCTTATCTTGGCAAAGGGCAGATTTACTCCAGTGTGCATGAGATAAGAGAGTAGACCAAGGAAAAATGTTTTTTCTCCTGGTCTAGTAGCACATCGTGGCCACCTGGTTGACCTACTAGATTCTTGTGGCCAATTAAAGGTGGTGCATTCAATTAGAAAGTGTAATTTTATTATCATAATGATTCTAACTTGAATACATCCTAGAATTGTAGGCAAAGGGAGGAATATTTTAAACCTTTCAGTTTCCCTCATCTTATTATTCAGTGACTGAAATCCCACATGGAAAAAAAAAATTTACATGAGGCAAAATTGAACTGTCAAACATTCAGGCAAGAAAGGCATGCTTCCCCTCCCCCCACTTTATGTCCACTGTCTGCTTTGCATTTGAATAGTAAAGTCAAATATTTGACTGAAGCCAAGGCCAAAGCCAAATATTACCATTATATGCTGAGTAAGCTTCTCACCTATAAGTTTAAATTTTTGATAAAAGTTTATTTAATTTAACATATGAACTTACTAAACATAATTTATTAAATTTGTATTTTATTACAATTTACAAAATTTAATTACTTTAAATTTTATTAAAATTTCAGTATTCAAATTTTAAAAGTTTGACATTAGAATTAAGGACAGTAATTTCTCAACACTATCAGCTGCTAGATGGATTTTATGGTCTCTAGACTACACATGTGTGATCTAATTTGTTTTCATATGGCACAATGTCACCAACTTGTTGAACATAGCAGATATAATGCAGAAGAAAACTTTTCAGTAGCACAAATTCTAGAAAGAATCTTATACTTAGGGCTCACAGCTTAAGCAAATCTTAAATCTTTTGTATTCAATTGGAAGTCTATAACAATAATTTCAATAATTTTAAAATGTATTTGACATTTTTGTTTTCAATTTATTTTTACAAACTGTAAAGAATTCTCAGATAGCACTTTTCTTAAAAGCTCATGGTCTAAATGGAATGAAATAATTAAAAACTGGGACTTCCCTGGTGGTGCAGTGGTTAAGAATCCGCCTGCCAGTGCAGGGGACACAAGTTCATGCCCTGGTCTGGGAAGATCCCACATGCCGCAGAGCAACTAAGCCCGTGCGCCACAACTACTGAGCCTGTGCTCTAGAGCCTGCTCACCACAATTACTGAAGCCCACGCTCCTAGAGCCCATGCTCCGCAACAAGAGAAGCCACCACAATGAGAAGCCCACACACCACAACGAAGAGTAGACCCCGCTCACCACTAGAGAAAAGCCCATGCACAGCAACGAAGACCCAATGCAGCCAAAAATAAATGAATGAATGAATGGATAAATAAATAAATAAAGTTTAAAATAAAAAAAAAAGAATGCTCAAAACCATCATGAGATATCATCTCACAACTTTAAAATGGCTGTTATCAAAAAGACAAGAAACAACAAGTGCTAGTGAGGATGTGGAGAAAAGGGAACACTTGCACACTGTTGGTGAGAATGTAAATTGGTGCAGCCTCTGTGGAAAACAGTGCGGAGGTTCCTCAAAAAATTAAAGATAGAGCTACGTTATGATCCTATGATGCATGACATAAGCTGGTGTTGGTGTGGGAGAAGGCAAGATGGAAATAGTTAATGGTTTACTAGCTGCAAATGTTGGACCCATGTTTCAAAGAGCTTGAGAAATTTAGGTTTGCTTCAGGAATATGTCAGTATACCAAGGTGTTAAAAAACATAGGTAAGGAAATGGCAGCAATAGATTACAGGCAAGCAGAAGATGACCTGGAGTCAATAGAGTGGCATCTTGCTGGTGGAAGCAGTCAGTAACTGGTGCTTTGGGAGTAGAGCCAAATACAACTCTAGGCTGGAATTCAGGGCAGGGCTGTAGAGGGGGTAAATGTACAAATATTGGTGAATAATGTAAAGAAGAAATCCAATCTTCTCTCCCTGGGCCAGTACAGGAGAGAGGGAGCACAGAGGTTATGGTTAGGAGCTACATGGATATATCCCGCATCTCAGTGACTAGGATTTTATTCCAATAAAGGAGCTGAGGCAAATAATATACTTTCTGCCCTTGCCATGATTGGCTCCATCAGAATAAACCTCATCGTGGCTAGGCTTTAAATACAGGATTTGGTGTTCTAATCACTTGCTTTCCAGTCTAAGATGTCTTCTTGCTTCAGTTTCATCTTTTGCATGATGGTAGGGACCACAGGATGGCCCATCAGGAAATTCTGCTCCAGAGAACTGGAAAAGACAAAAGGAATGGAAAAGGGGCTGATGGGATTTAGAATTCTCATGAATAGGAAGAATAGACACCCTACCCATTTCACTTTCCAAGTCCAAGAAAATGGGGAGTGGGCAAATCATACTATGATGCAACTGCTCTTCCTTTCTCTGTGCTCTTCTTAATATTCTCATTTTTTTGTCCATTTTTCTTTCCAAAGACTTACCTCCCCCAGCCTGCCATTTGCCCTGACTCTGTGTATAAGCTGATGCTCAGCTGCTGGAGAAGAGACACCAAGCACCGTCCCTCATTCCAGGAAATCCACCTTCTGCTTCTTCAGCAAGGGGACGAGTGACGCTGTCAATGCCTGGCAACAGGTCCTCCTCACAAGACCTACCACTCACCCACGCCTAAGCCACTCCATTTGGACATTGAATGGACCTGAGAGACAGAGGCTTGTTTGCCTTTATCTCTTTCTGTCCCTCGTCTCCCTCCACTCCACTCCCCCACTCTCTACCCCGACACGTATATACTTTTTTTACATTAAAGAACTAAAAAAGAAAAAAAAAAAAAAGCCTAGGGCAGAATAGAGCAGACAAAATCTAGTAAAGAATCTTACTTGATATACTAAAAATGTTGGATAACAAAGGCTAGATAATTTATAAAGGTTAAATATGCTTGTGTTTATGAATGTGCAGATTCTACAATATGTTTTACATGTCACCTTTTTAAAAAAGTGGTTTCAGAAAGAAAAACTTGAAGAATAGTAATGTCTTAGGAAACATGAGATTAGACTTAGGGAAAATACTTGGTAAGTGTGGAGAATCTGATGAAATGGTATTCAGTAACTAGTCACCAATGGTTTAATTTCCTAATTTGGCCTGTAGACGTGTCCTGAACTCTGCATTTTCCTCTCCTGGCAAAGTAGATGTTAACATGCTTGAAAAAACCCAGCTCCTTGGAATGGGTGTTTTGTTCATTCATGGGCAGGGATCAGGGTTGAGATCTATATGCACAGGAAATACAGAGGATGTACATAGGAAAGAATATCTACTGCAAGGCTATATGAACAGGAATCGTCATTTGCAAAAAAAAAAAAAAAAGCCTCGTGCATGGAAGTATTCTTGAATAGAGAATGGACACAGGAAAAGAGGCCTGTGGAGGACAGGTAACAGATGTGATATTCATTTCTGCAGAGGGTCCTCCTCTTGTCTTGTTCAGACATTTTCAGGTGTGTGTTTTAGTGAGAGCCTGATTTTGAGTGAGTACAAACTGTTGTTTTTTGATATCTTGATCCTAGGCCTTTTGGTTCATCTTCTCCCAATCTTCCAACTCTTTTAATGGATCAATACCCAATGGAACCCAAGGGCTGGTGATTGAATTTCTCAGGCGTAAATCTGAAGGTCATGTTCAATAGGGAATAGATATGTTCTGAGCGCTCCCAAAGGGTTGACTGAGGACCAATGAGGGGAAGTTACAGGGAGATTGATTTCCACTCCTTATTAGGGAAAACATCACCAGAGGTAGAACATGCAAGGATGAATGGGCTGCCTCCAGAGATGGGGAGTCCTTTGTCACTGTCCTTTTGTCAATAGGGTTTCAAACCTAAGTGGTTGTGGGAGATGATGTTTAATGTCCGTTTAACCCTAGGAGTCCCTTGAGAGGAGCAGGTTGAGCGTGGAGGAGTCATCCGCGGCTGCTGCTTGGTGCTCACACTCTTGCCTTGGAGATGGTATGACCAGCAGAAAAAGAAAGTTTGAGGCTCTGGCTTCAGAATCCATGGATACTGATAACACTGTCAAATAAGAGTCCCCTCAGAACAGATTCTGAGCTTTCACACTCCACAGATCCTCAGATTCAGTAGGAAACAGGAAAAGAGAACCCTCAATTTCCTCTGAGGAGAAACAAGAAAAGATCACAATATAAGCTTCCCAAACTTAGAAGAAATAGACTTGATCCCTTGGGTCTGCTTCTCTTGCCTTCACCCAGCCCACCTTCTACACAGTCTCTCAGGAACTTGAGTGTTTCCCCCTGTCCAGCCTTCAGCGTTGCTCCAGGCCACAGCAGAAGCATCAATCCCCAATCCCCAAGATTCATTTTGCAGGTCATCTTCCTTCCCCTAGAAAATACCCTTTCCCCATGGTGGTCTTGTGAGTCTGGTCTTCAGTGTCTCCCAGGACTAACTTTGGAGAGAACGTCAGTTTGGGAGCTTTGACCCTATTTCTGCCTCAAGCCAAGTGTATCATCTTGGACAAGTCACTTTGCCTCTCTGGACTTTTGTTTCTTTATTGGAACAAATTAGATGAGATGGTCTTGAAGTCTCTTCCAGTTCTGATATGTTCAGTGCTCATCGGATAACTGGATCTACAATTGATGCAGACTCAGTTATCTGATCATCTCCTGCTCTGAAGATCGTGGTCAGCAAAAGAGATCATGTAGGGAAGCCACTATAATCGTAGTAATAGTAACACCTGTCATTTGTTCAGTGCTTTAAAGTTCACCTTGTAGTGTACCACATACATTATCTCATTTGATATATGCAGGACCAGACATGTTCTTTTATACTTGGGACCTGCCACACTCTCCACATTCTCAAGATCAGTGTTAACTTCATGTATTATTCAGAGTTCTCCAGAGAAACAGAACTAACAGACTATATATGTATATGGAATTGGGGGATTGGCTTACACAATTATGGAGGCTGTGAAGTCCCACAATCTGACATCTGCAATCTGGAGATCCAGGAAAGCTGCTGGTGGTGTAGTTCTGAGAACCAGAAGGCCAATGGTATAAGTCCCAGTTGAGGGCAGGAGAAGACTAATATGTCAGCTCAAGCAGTCAGGCAAAGAGGGCAAACTTCCCCTTACTTTTTTCTTCTATTCAGGCCTTCATTGGATTGGATGATGCTCACCCACATTGGAGAGGGCAAGCTGCCTTACTCAGTTCAGCAATTCAAATGCTAATCTCATCCAGAAACACCCTCACAGAAACACCCAGAAATAATGTTTAATCTGAGTGCCACATGTCCCAGTCAAGTTGACACGTTAATCATTCCATTTCAGTAGAATCATAGGGACTTGAAATCAGGGCCTGTAGCTTATTCTCCTTTATCCACGTACTTCTGGCAGGAGTACATCCAGACCAGGCCATGACTTCCTATGTGGAAAGAGGAAAGACATAATTTCCCCTTGCTTCGCCTAATATCTCTCTACTTACTTCTTTTTACAATTCTGCGTCAATACACTGCATTTCATGATCCCATAAAAAGTCATATTTAAAATGAACTTAGTATGCCTGGATTTTTCTGGCCTTGAGTCATAGAGGTAATCTATTTCAAGCAGCTGGCAAATGTGTATTGTCAGGTACAGTTATCTTTTTCTGAGATGAGGAAGGCACCATCTTCTGGCACTAAGGCTTTGGTACTATAGACACAGTTTTAACTTCTCCCTTAGTCAGACCCATCGAGTTTAGCAGCACAAATCTGAGAGACCCAACAGGGCGCAATGGCGAAGGCTTAGTATGTAGACTTTAAAGGTAGCTGGAATCCAAATTAGAAGAATGAAGCTAGGAATTATGTAGAAAAGGAGATAGGAAAAGGGATGAGAAACTGTGGGGCCTTGTTACCTTTCTAGGAAGTTATCCTCTTCATGATATATGTGAAATATTTTATGTCCAGATTGCGGTTTTTGGGTAGTCAGATTTAAATGTATACTTTTGCTGGTGAATGTGCTGATAGCTAAGTCCAAATTCTGATGTGCTGTCCAGACACATACGTGCTAAGAAAAGATCTGGAGTAGAAAGAGGCCCCCGAGGGGGAAATGTGGTTTTAATGCTATGGAAAGATCACTTGCAAATGTATAAGACTGTATGACAAAGGGCATTGTATAGAAGTGGAGCAAAGGATGAATAAATGAACGTTCATGTGACTGGATGGGGCACGTGAGAGTTAGAAAGAAGGCTACATAGTAAAGGATAATGGAGAGTGCGTGAGAAGGACAGGGGAGGTCAGGGCAAGCAAGATAGACACAGGGGGTGCTGTTGAGAATCTATTCTGAAGCATGAAAGCAGATCTCTCTGAAGAGGGAGCCAAGAGAGGACAGAAAGAGTAAGTGTGTTGAAGATAAAAGATAGATGTATATGGAGAGAGAAGAAATTCTGGATGATAGAGATTATAAAAATATTTATTTAAAAAATGAAAAGTCAGGTGCAGAGTATGACATGGAAGGGAGCTTTTCAGAGATTTAAGAAAAGGGAAGCCCAGCATGAACATAAAAACACACAACCAACCACCAGGGAATGACCTTTTCATCTCACAGGAAGTGGGAGAGGGAGGCAGTTTGAACACGTGTGTTCTAGACCACCTCAAATACTGGGGTTTAATGGTGGTGAGAAGAAATCAACTCTTTGTCTGAACAGGACATGGCTTTCCCAGTGCTGCTTTGGAAATGAAGACCAAGAGATGGGGAATTTATGTTAGCTCGTGAGGCTTTGTGTTCCCTTCTTTGCTTCTGTTAATGAAATCCATTTTAAATAATGCTCATCACTGTTGTGCCTAGAAAGGCCACAGGGAAACATTGGAACAACAGGCTTAAGTTAAACTAGACTAAATCTTGTTTGATATCTGCACAAAGAGGTACGTGCCATGTTGGAACCATGTGTTTTTCTAGCCTCATCCAGACTTCCTACAAGAAAGCCATGATGTGGGGCTAAGCCGTATGTTTTGAGTAAAGGAGAACTGAAGAAGGGGAAAGAGGTGAAGATGTTCCAAGGAAATAGTCTAAAATAGAAGAGCATCTGTTTTGCCCAAATATACCCCAAAAATGAAGAAAATTACAGTTAAAGCTTAAATTACTCCCAGTATAGAGGTAGTAAGTCTTTGATCCTAAATTGAGTTTATAGACCTGGAATTTGCCATCTTAGTCTTTTCAGTAAGACCTCTGACCTCTGGCAGTGCATATGGTAGGTTTCTGGAAGACACAGATCCAGATCCATGCTGGAATTTCCTTCTGAATTAAAATTTAACCTTTTTATAGAAACAGATGAATGTCTTTTCCACTTGGTAAATGTCTTAGAATGCTAAATTGAGATGGAAAGAGACTGGAATGGTTAATGTTTATTGGATTTCTGGCATTTTGAGTTCTCTGCTACAATTAGCTACATTGCTTGGCTCAGACCATGGTGGGTAATTTGTTCAGTTGCTGTATCCTTTTTTTTTTTTTTCAACTTGTTAT
The DNA here is from genome assembly GCF_965194825.1 of Balaenoptera physalus. Taxonomy (NCBI): domain Eukaryota; kingdom Metazoa; phylum Chordata; class Mammalia; order Artiodactyla; family Balaenopteridae; genus Balaenoptera; species Balaenoptera physalus. The sequence continues at coordinate 76,959,756 of NC_138882.1, read as the reverse complement.
TTTGAAATGCTTTAAGACTCACAAGAAAATAGTACAGAGTGGCCTTTCCCTAACACCAGGCTTTCCCATTGATCACATCTTACATATCCTTAGTCCAGTTTCAAAACCAGAAAATTGACATTGGTATAATACTATTAACTAAACTACAGACCTTACTCAGATTTCACCAGTTCTTCACATGTACACATTTCATTTCTGGATAGTTTTAACCCTTGCCGATTTGTAACCTGGTGTTGCTTGGTTACATCAGGAAAGACATTGTCTGGATACAATTCTATAAAATCCCAAAGAGAATATAACAAATTAATCTGTTCCTTTGTCAATAAGCAATATCCTACCTAGACTGTTTCCACATTTTCTGACTAGTTTGGCTGTTCAGCATCTGAAACAATCCAAGAACAGCTTAGAAAAATCAGGCAACACAAAGGACAGTAAGATCCACAGCTCACTAGCTAGGATAGAAGGAAATTAATTATAGGTGGTTTCTGCAGTTCCTACGAGTAGGATTTGTATGATGGCAAGGAGAGGACTTTAGAATAAATCAGTATTTTGGTCAAGAGCTAAGGTGGCACTTCATTAATGGCACCAGGGAGAGCTTTTCGAAGGAATAGAGTACAATGGTAGAGACCCCTAGTGAGTAGCAAAACACTATTCTCAGAATAGTAGAGAAGTTTCATTTGCCTAAAAGTCTATTCATAAATGGAATAGCAACCACATTGGACCAAATTAAATGCAAACACAGCTGCAACCTGGCCCAGAGGTTTGTATGGGATAGGGGAGTTGAAACTCTGGTTTTGTGGATTACAGCTTTGAGTTTTGTGATGGCATTTTTAAGCTGCCCTGTTTAAGAGTCACAAGATTATACCTGAGTTCACCTCTGTATACCCCATGTCCTGTAAAGTTCCTAACACATAGTGAGCACACCACAAATATTTGCTGAATGTTGTTTTTTGAATGAATAAAAGGTAGAAGCAGAAACTTGTCATCCGGCATAACTGGGGTGAATTTAGGGAAAATTGCTTTTCTGTAATGTAGAGGGTTTATTTTCAAATGAGGAAAGAGGAAAAAGTGCCCAGACTTGTACCCGTAAGTTACATCCTCCATTTCTAGGTTTACTGATGGTGAAATTGATCTATGGAAATGTCTTATTCTTTGAGGTATTTAGACAGAAATGCAAGGTACTTCTCTACATGGCACCCCATCAAGAGCAGGGAGCGACCCTGGCCCCAAACCCAGCTCTTTTGGAACAAGATTTTTAGTTTCTCTTGCAAACACCTTGTCAACAACTTCACAGGCCTCCAAAGGAGAAAGATGGGAGTCCCAAGCTAGCCCATGCTTACCCACATTCACAATTGCATGTAAAGGAATTTGCAAAGAGACTCAAGGGAAAGCACAAAGGGATAAGGTAATCATTTGCAGTGAAAAACTGTTTTCTTGAAAAGAGGCTTGGAAATAATTGAAAGTTGAGTGGATTCCTACAAACGCACCAAGAGTTTGTAATCTAGCCTATTCATTTTATGTCCTTTACTATTCATGATATCCTATTCTTCTACCCCATTGTCTGGTAACTTTTTCTGAGGATTGACTTTCTGAAGCAATGTGGTGCACTCTTCCTATGAGGAGGAAACATCTGGGCTTTATTCTGCAGGTTTTGGAGGATGATGTGTCTTGTCAAGGGGTAAATAGCAAACTGATTTAATTTTTGCTTAAAACTATCTTAGTCATTCCAAAATAGAATGCATAAAAATTCTCTGTATTAGAAGAAGAAATGAGATATACCAATTGTATATTGTCTTTTCTTTATTTATTCTCTGTAAGTCTGTCAGATGATAAATTGTAAATAACGATGATTAAAGAAATATGCTACTGACGGATCCTTTTTTCTGTGAAAATAGCACTGCTTCTGGGCTTTATTACCCTTAACTCCTTACTCCCTTACATCCTTTTTGGAGAAGTGATGGGGGGTGGGGACACAGTTGAGGGGTGTATGTGGTGTGGATGCCTGTTTGTTGAGGGTTATCCAACAGAGGGTTATTTACATAGGTCTCGCATATATTAGTTGATTGTTTATTGGAAGAAAATCACCTTGGTCCCTGGCATATCCAAACATACTAGAGATTGGGATTTTATGTTTTCACATTGGTCCAGTTCTAGGGAATCTAGTCCAGAATTAGGGATCCTTTATTATTGTTGTTACAAAGTTGTCTTGTTTGATACACAGAAATCCCTTCTAAATCCAAATATTGTCTGTCTCAAGACTGCTCACGCATACAAAAAGCAACAAAAAACTGAACAACCAGAATACAGACTCAGTCTTCATAATAGAGAGTAGGATGGAACCACCCAAAACAACATACGTCTTACCTGGTCCCTGAAGAATACATTTATACTTTTAATAATCTGAGTAATATGAACTTATTTTTTTTTTGGTGACAGACATAGTAGGTAAGGGAATGGATATAAATTCCCAGAGAATAACCAGAGGACTCATGAATGTACACTCTGACCACCAGAGTGTCTGGTTTGATTCCAGGACTAAAGGCCAGGTGTTCAAGTATCTGTGTAGTGAGAGTGGGGTATTGGGGGTGAAGGAGAAAAAAAATAAACAGGAACAGCAGAGATGCTCAGAGAGGTACAATTCTATTCTCAACACCTATTGCCTAAGTTTAAAGGCAGATATGAGTGATACATTTGCGTTCATATGTGATAAGCCATAGATACATATTATGCATATATCTGAAAATATAATTTGTTACCGAGGACAGAGATTATGTCTGCTCTTTTACATTTTAACTAACAACTTGAAGGGCACTGCATTTTTTAAGTGCTAAGAACTAGAAAACTGACATATCTCCATATATAATTTTATACTCATTTGTATTTGAAAAAGTAATGTATACACTTATAACATCCTCTGGTCCTTGAGTCCTCCAGAACAATAGCTTCTTATGTATAAGCAACATATGACCTTTTACTATCTAATGAAATGGGTAAAATCCCACTCTCAAAGTAGTTTTGCACCAGGCTAGTTGTATAGTGATTTGAAGAAAAAAAGAGATGAAAGATATCTACAAGAAAAGTCACATGACCCCACTGGCAGCTGTTCTTTTGCCCCTGTTTGCAAACCAGAGGGAAGTTGGTTCTGGAGAGGATTATAAGGGCCCAGAACAGAGCTCTGTTATGGAGGCTAAAGATAACTTTACTCATCTTTATCTACCTAAGAGCTATTTCAGGCACGGTAAAAGAAATCAGAGATCAGTTTCAGGGTTTAGGGTAAAGGCAGATTTATTATATGAAGTAGTGAATAGACAGTCAAAGGTAAAGTGGCTACATTTACTATTCCAATCATGGGGCCAAGGATTGGGATAAATGGGATCACTGTGTACCATGTTTCCTTCTGGTATTTCCAGGAAAATAGTCCATGAACAATACAAACTCAAGGTGACTAGTTTGAGATGATAAAAAAAATTACATTTACTTACTTGTAAATAAAAGTGCATTATGACTCTTATTGAGCAGTATCCTACATGTGATAAAATATTTTAAAAATACAAAATTAAATGTCTGTCATCAACAGAGTTCTATTCTCCTTGTCTCTCTGGCACCTCTAGCAGTTCAGCCTGTCTTTCAAAGGTTGCAGAACCTTGAAAGTAGCAACTTTATTTGAAAGAAGGAAGAGGAGACCGAGGTTTCCTCACTTGGCTTGGATGGACATCATGATGGAAGGAGACTGCTGGTCTTGCTCTGAAGTCTTCAGGCCTTCACAAGTCACAGTCAGTCCTACACTGGTTGTCATCCTAAGATTGTGAAGATGCTGCATCTTCACCTTATTTGTAGGAATAAGTTTTTCATAGGATAGCCACACAACCCTTGTGTCCCCTCTCTTATTTGTTTTACAAGTCATCTCTGAGCTCTAGGACACTCTAAAAGGAGACTTCAGGTCTAGATTCTAAAGTTTGGGGTGTACCATCAGGGCTTATAAGATGGCCGCTCTCTTGCTCTCTGTACAGCCCTGCCCTACCTGGCCCTGCCTCACCCTTACCTTATGCACATGACTGCCTCCTTCTCCTAAGCTGAAAGTTTAATTAGTAACTACCTCTATGATCAGCCCAACCCCCAGCTAACTATTGTTCTAGCCCGAGGACCAGAATGACTCCAGTATGTTTGATCATCAACAAGAAAATCTGGCCCTTGCAATGGTTGCTAACCCAAAGAACAAGACCTTCCAGCAGTTGCCCTGGCAACCAAGGAGCTCTTTTGATGTCAAATCCCCTATTACTGATAACCTTCTCCTCCACTGTGTAGCGAAGATTGCTGCCTTGTCCTGCCTGCTGTTGGCCATACACAGTGGGGTGTCACTCCAGGATCATTGCCTCTGACTTGTAAGGTTCCCTGTGCAATAAATAATTGATGTCTCTGTAGCTGACTTCCAGTACTTTCTTTGGTCTAGCGACTGGGCAGTTGCAAGGATTGCAAGACTGCAGGGTGCAGCCCAACATGGGGTTAATTTTACCCTAGGACTTTGAGAAAATATTATTAAATTGTGGCCTCTTAGAATAGTTGAAAGTGGGATTAAGGATAGGAGCTGAGTTTTACCCAAATAATAAAGAAGAATTGATAATTTAGGAATCGAACCTTTAATAATCACATTTATTCTTTCAGTCTAATTTTAGTGGTATAAGATTTATCTCATACTAAACTGATACCAAATTAATCAAAACCTCTAGGGTATTCAAAAGCCAATATAAATGATCTCAGTCATATCTTTCAGAGATCATTGCTGTTCATAATTAACTAAAACTTTGAAAGAGGCTATGAAATAAAGTATGTTCCACAGAGTTTGATACACGATGCGCAGTATTCCTTAGTGGGGACCGGGACTGGTGATGGTCACATTGTTACCAGTTCACAATAATCCAGAAACCTAAAGTAAGCTTTTTATAGCAGTTCGGCAGAGTTCCCATCTGTTGAAGCTAATAAAAAAAATTGGGGCTTGTATGCCTTTTGCATTTTATTTCATTTTTCTAGTAATTTATTTTTATTGTATATTACAAAAGTACCCATCTGGGATGGCTCTGAAAAACAAAGCGGGTCTTTTACCACAAAGAGTTTGAAATACACTGAAATAGGAGGTTACAGTACACGACCCATTGCGTCCTATAGAGTTCTGAGATTCTCTGGTTCCATACCATATTCCAAGTTTTGAAAATTGGTACTTCATGCATGATTCTACGTAAAGTTCTTAATAAAACAAATGTTCATTTTCGCGAAGATAATTTTTTTAGAGGAGGAGGAGTTCTGGGACCAGAAGCTGGGCTGTTAAGTGGCACAGCGCCTGGATGGAAAACTAAGTAGATGATAGTCCCCAAACTTCAGTTCCTAGATTCAAACCTTTCCTCTAAAATAAGGAGCTCTGGTGCAAATATCCTGCGGTCTTCCTACAGTGAAGCGCCAATCGGAGGCGGAGGACCCTCTGTATGCCACGAAGCCCGTACCCCAACGCTCTGCTGGGAGTACAGCCCAAGCAAGACAAACGCCTTGCGCCACCAGCGCGCGCAGGGTCTGGGGCGGGACACCTGCTCCGCCGAGGGGCGGGGAGAGCCCGGATTGGCTTGGGCCTTGTGCGACATGCGGCTCCGCCCCTCGGCCTATCTCACTCCATCCCCGCCCCGGCGCCGCGAGCGGAAGGCGGGCTGCGATGGAGGAGGGGCCCGGCGCGAAGTAGATGACGCAAAAGGGAGGCGGGGCCCCGCCGGGCCCTGATTGAAGGGCTGGGGGCGCGGCCGGGGCGGGGATACGGGTCAAAGTATAATACTTGTGAGAAGCCTTGCGCGGTACCTGCTTCAGGGTGCGTGGTGATAGGGTGCGTGACCATGCGGAAAGTGGTTTTGATCACCGGGGCGAGCAGGTGAGGGCTCCATCGCGATCCTGGCGGCGGCGGGGCGGGGGTCCGAGGGAGCAGGAAGTACCGGGCCAGGACGACCTGCCGCCGACCGACACCGGGAGCTCCCGTCGCTGACCCTGCCTCGGTGGGGACTATGGCCGAGATCCTGGCCCGGTCTTCCTTGGGTCCCCCACTGCGCGAGGTACCGGACTTGGCCCAGTGAGGGGCTCAGTAACTGGTGCTTTGAATTAAACATGACAGCGGAAGGAAAACTAGAGCGCCACTAAGAGATGAGTGTCTCAGTGACGATTCTGTCAGTATCCAGGGAAAGGGCGCTTCCCACGCAGACCTCGCCTCCTTCCCGTCTTTGACTTTCTCATCACTGGTAATTTAATCGTGACTAGGTCGCCATATTTTGTATTCCAGCTGTTTTTTCTGTGCTAGACCTCTGGCCCTAGGTAAATTTTAGCGTCCATGAGCGTTAGAACACTGGGGGGAACAATCTCATTCCATGTAACACAGTGCTAGACGCCTAGTATATATACTCTTCAGAAACTCAGAGAAAAGCAACTTTTTCCTGTTAAGGCATGGAAGGAGTGCAAGTAACCATGTTGCCAATGCCAGGGTTGGGCATTTGGATTCAGCCTCTTCTAGTGTGTTTTACTTCTCATTTGCAATTAAGTGAACTGTGTGGAGGATGAAAGTAACCAAACCATTTTTCTAATTGTTGCATTTAGAGTTTTGCGGGGATTAAGACTGAGGATATGTTAAATGTCATTTAAAATTAGTTCACTTTCAGTTATCTGGCCATGTCCATGTTAATTAAGCCAAACCTGGCAGGTGTCTGTAATGGGCAGAATTTTAGCGTGCCCTCACCTGAGTAACTTTAACAACTGGTTCGGTGCTTCCTATGTGGAAGTTGCTTAAATAAGTCAGACTTGATTTTGTGTGTTTGTTTCTTTTACAAATACTGTGATACGTGCAATTGTATAGTTATAGTAAAGGCCTGTTCTCAAGTGGGGATGAATAAACACTATATTTGATGCTCAGGTTACTGATGGTACTAGGCTCTTTGCCTGGAATCAGCTTAAGTCTTGGAAGAAAACCCATTTACTCAGGTTTTCATTGTTATCAGCCAACCTGGTCTGAATGCTGTCGCCATTATGTGGTTTCACAATGCTCTTTCTGAAGGAGGTCATTTATCTTTGACACTTGTACTCATCCTTGCTTCTCTCTCCTGGTACCCATCTTATATGTCCCATTCCTATCTTCTACTTAATCATGTTGAGTTCTTTCTCTTCCTGTTGGTTATTCAATCGTAGTAGTTGAGAGGGACTTGTATCTCCTGCCATGTTACTTATACCTTTCCTTGAAAGATTCATCCATTCCTTATCAGGAATTTCTGGTGCTCCTGATGGTGGTCATGATACCAACAGATAGTAGAGCCCTTGCCCTTGAGGAACTTAGACAGCAGAGTAAAACATGCACACCAGAAAACACTAATAAGATGTTCTTTTCCACATTTGCTGGTGATGTACTGAATCACTTTCATGAGTGTCATGATCAGTGTAAAATGAAAACCACTGGCAGGATAAACTGTGTCTTAAAAGAAATGCTAAAGGAGAACTCTGATTTGCAGTCGAGTTATTTGGGTCATCGAGCTTTTGCAGAATGAAAGAAACACAAACGGGACAGCGTCCTGAGCCAGTGACTATTAGAGTTGAAGGGTTCCCCCTTCTTTACATAATTTTTGAATTCTTTCTGTCTACCTGGGCTCCTGGTTGGGGCTCAAGTTGACAAAATCAGTCTTCTGAGCCAGGGAGAAATGCTTCTATTTGGCACCATCTCATTTAATGCATATTCTGTATCTGAATTGTCCTTTCAGTGGCGTTGGCCTAGCCCTCTGCAGGAGGTTGCTGGAGGAAGACCATGAGCTTCACCTGTGCTTGGCGTGCAGGAACATGAGCAAAGCGGAAGCCGTCCGCACTGCTCTGCTGGCCTCCCACCCCACCGCCGAGGTCTCCACCGTGCAGGTGGATGTCAGCAGCCTGCCGTCAGTGTTCCAGGCCTCCAAAGAGCTCAAGCAAAGGTATGCCTCTTGTGGATGGCTTTTCTCTCATGTGATTGTGCAACACAACAGCTAATAGAATAAGAGAGGATAGGAAAACCTAAAAAAGAAATAGGTGCAATATAAAAAGAAGTTATGCTGAGGAAGTCTGTATAGAGTGACCCGTTATTGCCTTACCTCAGTACCAAAATTTCATTCTCAGTCATAATCATGACCATTCCATGAAGATTAATTTATCAGTGTATTTTGACATGTGGTCAGTTGTGAAGCCTTATGTTAGTGTAACTCCTTTGATGTTTGAATGCATTTTTTTGCATCTTTCCTTCACATAAGAACTTCATTAAGTGGTAGGGCAGGTACTGACAAGTGAAGAAACTTCCCCAGGCCACTAAAAATTTGTTCATACCTGGACAGTAATTGGCATGTAATAAACATTTGATAAATATTTAGTATATGAAGGGATAGTGTCCTTGGATGTATAAATTCCCGGAAAGTGTGTACAATAAATTGCATATGGGTGCACAATGCATTTTTCTGGAGAGAGAGGGCATGCTTTTTATTAAATTCTACGAGGAATTTATGATCAAAAAGTCAAGAACCCTGCACTAGTCCATGCTGAGTCCTAGCAATATCTGGAATAATTAAATTTAATCAGTCATTTAATTTAATCAATAAATTATTAATTACATTTTTGTAATTGAGGCCGTCACAAAGCAAGAGCTGCTTTATTTCCTTGGACAATAAAATGAACTTCAGTATACATAAGGAAGGCCTTCTTGGTTAAAGCGTTGGCTGAAGAATAATAGTTTGCATTTTATATATGTTTATTGATAGCAATTTGCATTACCCTGTTCCACATGTACAAGTTACAAAGTGAAACTGGTTTACTTCGCCACAGTTTTCCCTGCAGCCTTAGCCCTTTGTAAATGAGGGTTTGCTCTCCTCTACTGCTGAGCTCCTAGAATTTTCTGTCATATTATCTTTCTGAAAACTGAGCTTTTCTAGGTTTCACATCTACTTTTCCATAACTTGTCTCCAAGTCTGTGAAACTGTACAGTCAGTGTCCTTACTGATTTAAAAACCCTAAAGTCGGGAGAGCAGTTATGAGTTTCAAGTTGTGTTTGGAGCCTTTCTATCCCCAAACCTTCTCAGCCAGTTGGCTCGCTCATCCTGTTTTGTATAGATTTAGTTATTTCCTTATTTAGCACAATAGAACCTTCATCCTCAGTTAGTCGTAGCCCATTTCAGTACAGTTTTGAGATTTCAAGTTGCAACATTCATAGTACTGACTATTCTCAGCTGCCTTCAAAGGCTCAGGATAGGTTATCACAGTTTTAGTAATTTAGTATTTAGTAAGATATTTAGTAATTCGACCCAAACATAAGGGGGAAGGCTGTGGGGAAGAAGGCAGCACTAAGACGATGCGTTGTCCCAGCTGCCTATCAGCATTTAAGTGCAGCGTTGATGTATTTATTTAATCCTCAAAACAGCTCTCTTTGAGGTGGGTGATATTATCCGAATTTAGGAAATGATGGTTGTAGTGATACTGACAAATTTGGGAATATGTGACAGTGTCCAGATAGATCTCTTGCTTATACGAAGGATGTCTTGCACTTAATGGCCCAGATGGATATCTTCAACTATGGACCTAAATTTAGAGGCGAAGAGAGCTTGAGAAGGGCCCTTTCCAGTTGGCTGAAGCAGCACCATTCCTGATGCTGGTCTTTCCACCTGTGATACTCTGTTCTATTAGATATGTGCCGCTGAAAACTGATAAGGAATAGTGGTTCCGTTTTATCCAGAATAGAGCAATTGTGTCAGTCATTTAAGCTTTCAAGGGTACTATGCCATTTTACTGCAGCCAGACCTGAATTTGGAAATTTGCCATTTCCACTTTTTGCTAAACATTCCCTCTCCATTCCCAGCGAGATTTGTTAGTATACTTAGATGAAAGTTTGCAAATTAGATAGCTGGACCCGTACTGTCTTTGTGACTCTTACATGGATAACCTGATGGTATCAGTATGAGCAATTTAAACAGTCAGTTTATAATTAGAGCCATGCGGCTGTTGATTACTTATAGGATGATCAGGAAATGTCGTGTGTGGTGTGTATTGGTAACCATGTATGATCCTGAGGTACCAGCATTAGTAGCTGTGGCCCGTGTTGTCCTGGGTTATATGGAGGACATGGAGACAGTGTGGTGCACAGAATTCTAGGCGACATTTTGAATATTCATGGTGTCTGTAAGTATTATGAGCACAGGCTCTACTTACCTTGAACCTAGTTCAAAAAGAATACACTTAGGGGCTTCCCTGGTGGCGCAGTGGTTGAGAATCCACCTGCCAATGCAGGGGACACGGGTTCGAGCCCTGGTCTGGGAAGATCCCACATGCCGCGGAGCAACTGGGCCTGTGAGCCACAACTACTGAGCCTGCGCGTCTGGAGCCTGTGCTCCGCAACAAGAGAGGCCTCGATAGTGAGAGGCCCGCGCACCGCGATGAAGAGTGGCCTCCGCTTGCCGCAACTAGAGAAAGCCCTCGCACAGAAACGAAGACCCAACACTGCCATAAATATATAAATAAATAAATAAATTTATAAAAAAAAAAAAAGAATACACTTAGATCAAGGTTTATGTTGGTGAAAAAGGCTTCGCAAGTCAGCATTTCACACGTGTCCTGGAGGGAGCCTATCGGGAGTACCTTACCCCCATTCAGCTTCTATAATCTCACTGTATTCTTGTGAGCTTTCATCATTTTATGACACAGAGCACCTGGCCATGAACAAGGAGAGGTTTCCACATGGATCTAATGCTCTAGTGGATATCTTGGCATTCAGATTCCAGCACTGATGGATCAGATTATATAGATTTTACTTGTCAATGAAAGAAGATGTGAATAAAAAAAAAAAAAACACACAAAAAACTTTCTAAGACCAGAAGGAGAGTGTGTTTAATAGAAAGTTGCTTCAGTGCCTTGTTGGGAGGACTAAGCTGGAAGGAGTATTGATCAGAGAAGATTTGACTTCAGAGCCCGTTATAGCTCTCCAAATTCTGTTTGAAGCCCCCATCAAAAAAAAAGAATACTCAAATACTTACCATGGCTAAAGAAAAACTGTTGAGAAAGTAATACTGATGCTTTAGCTTGCTATGGCCATCTTTTTGGTTCAGAAAGTACTTCTGTCCTTCATAGGCCTTCTTTATTCTAGTTGCTCAAAGAGATAACTAACAATCTTTTCTTGGTCTTACTTGCAGGTTTCAGAGATTTGACTATGTATATCTAAATGCTGGGATCATGCCTAATCCACAGCTAAATATCAAAGCACTTTTCTGTGGCCTCTTTTCAAGGTAATTTCCATCTTCTAGGTGAACTGATTGGAAGGAAGGTGTTTATTACTTTGCCTAGTTTTGCCCTCAGTAGGATAACTTGAGGAGAGGAGGGGGTGTTGAGAAGAATGAAGACAGAAAGGGCGTGTTTCAGCCATGTCATGAAAGGAGGTTTCGTCTTTGTGAGGAATGTTGCAAGTCATGATTCTTATTGTGTTCTTGGTCCCCAGGACATTCTGAGTGGTTGGACGTTTTGGCAGGTCAATTTTGGTCTGCCTGACTGTGTCTGTTAGCAAGAACATTTCAGAACTAGGCAGAGTTGTCAGTGAGACTCTAATACCCAGGAAGGCAACTTTAGAAGCATTTCTCAGCTGTATGTCCAGTGCCCTGACCAGTAGGCTGGGGAAATGTACAGACCTAAATACCTTCCTGGGAGATTCTCAATATGCATGATTATAGTGGCTTCCAAAAATGTTTAACCACAACCTACAGTAAGAAATAAATCTTATTTTGTGACCCAGGGTACTTATTCATAAATAGATATTACTCTTACTGCATGCTATTTCCTATACTGCTACTTTTGTTTTACTTCTCTGCCATTAAACACACGCAGGCCTACACACAAAATTCCATGCTGGTCTTGACCTACGACATAGATCTCACAGCAAATCAATTAGTATATTCGATGCTTCAAGAATTCCTGATAATAAAACAGCCTGTTTAACTTTGTTCAGCAGTTAAACGTCAGTGTTCAGGGGAAGACTTTTTCTTCTTGGCGTAGCTATTATTCCCCCAGGGCAGTTGACTTGTAACCTGATTTGGAAAGAGGTGACGAGAGTTTTTGCAGCAGGTTTTTGAGAGACTCAGGTTCCTATTGGTAGTATGAGCTATAACTATGTAAGTCCTTCTGTGAATTGGGGCAAGAAAGCATTTTTGCATTTGATTTAGTATTCATGATAACCCACTCTGAGAAATAGGTATTTTTGTTCCTGTTATTACAGAATCAAGGAAAATGTAGTTTTGGGGTGGGGGAAGGCAGGAGGGGGTGTCTGTTTAGTATCTTCAGTTAAAAAGCTTTAAAAAGTCATGCAATTGTCTTCTGCTGTTTCAGAAAAGCGATTCATATATTCTCCACAGCTGAAGGAGTGCTGACCCAGAGTGAAAAGATTACTGCCGATGGCCTCCAGGAGGTGTTTGAAACCAATGTCTTTGGCCACTTTATCCTGGTAAAAAGGCTTTGGGCTTAATAAGCCAACACTTAGTGCTGTGATCCTAAACACTTGCACAGATAGATCACAGTGCTGTTTTGTTAAGCTCATTAGTTTATGGCTAGCATTAAATCTTTGAGTATTTAAATAAGGTGATCACTCTACTCTTTGAAGACATTGCTTAAAGCAGCCTACTGGTATATTTTTTCTTTTGACATCAGCTTTAGAGATCGGAGAGAAAGTAAGGTATAAACACACAAGCACCTTCAGAAACAATGTACAGAACTGAGAAAGTGCACCAGTACTGTTCTAAATGGTCTTTGAAACTGGGCTTTGCATCAGATAGGATGGGGTGACAGGGAAGCCATTATTAAACAGTACTTCATGGTTAATCTTTTACTATCTTGATTTGTGATTTTTTTAAGCATCCAGTCTGGTGTCTTACAGTTTCAGGCAACTATAAAGTTGAGCGAGGAATGTGTAACTTGTCTAGGTTGTTCTGTGCTTTTGCCTCAGGTTTAATCTCACAGGACAGCTTTAATAGCTAGATTAAGTAATGGCCAGATCTGTTGCCAGTTGCTTTTAATTCCTTGTTGCTAGAAGAACTCCTTCTAATGCGGGGTTTGCTTGCATAGAACTTGTATCTCTGACACTTTTATATTCATGATCACTTTTTTCACCTTAAACCTAATTTCCCTCAAAATTGAACCTCCTTGAGGAGTAGCCTGTATACACATAATTTAAGATATACATAAACATTGGAATATTGTGAAACCACTAAAAGAAATAAATATTTTGCACTTACATGGGATAGCCTCTAGTATTTCATAATTGAGAAGAAATAGCAGGTTGCAATATGTATAGTGTGATCTCATTTGTATAAACAAACAGAAAAATATATATCTTTACACATTGTATATACATGTATATACTATTTCTAGAATGATACAGATGAAATTGGGAACAGTGGATACCTTTGAACTGGGGTGCCAGAGCATCAGGGATGAGTGGGAGATTCATGTGTCATTCTAGATCCTTTAGAATGAAACATGAATCTTAAAAAAAAAAAATATGTGGTATTACCTTCTCAATGACAAAAGTTAAAATATAGTTCAGGATGGGATTGAATTCTTATATGGTCATGTTTTATAACTCTACAAGGATTCATTATTTAATATGTCCTTTATCTTTTCATTATCCTCTCCTCTTTCTTTGCCCTCTTTTCAAATTACTAAATTAATTGGCAATGATAGAGGGTAAGTTAATTGTTACTGTTAATAGTCTGTTAATTTTTTGATGAATCTATTGTTTAAAAAATTAAGTTGTTAAGGAAGTCTAGTATTGGGGTAATCCAGGTTGGGGGAATGGCAGAGGAGAGTTGTGGCCAAAGGCACAGTTATTATAGGTGTCCTTGTGACATGACTTATCCTCGTGTATCCTTATATAGGTAGGCCTGTCAGCAGGGGTTTTGGGATTGATTTATCAAATAAAATGATAGGAAGGTTTATGATGCCTTCCACTCTCTCCAAATTAGTTATAGGAATCTTACAACTTTTTATGGATCACAAACTTGGATTCTATGTCCAGATGTAAATGCTTTATATAAATGGATCCATCCCCAGTTTGATTACAAATGACCAAACTTTTAGGGCTGTTAAAAGAGTAGAGAGAATTTCTGTAAAGTTCCAGGCACAGTGCAGTATTACAGTTGTGGAACCAGGTAACTGATTTAATCTCATGTTCATGAGTTCTCTTGATTGTGTTTGATGTAAATGTTCATTGCACATCTGGAAGCTTTCCTAGATTTTTCTTTAATAAAAGTTTTAGGATAATTTTAGATTTATAGAATTATTGCAAAGAGAGTTCCTGCATACACTATGCCCAGTTTCCTCTATTATTGACATCTTACATTAGTATGGTAGATTTGTCACAATTAGTGAACCAATATTGGTACATTGCTATTAATGAAAGTCCATACCTTATGCAGAACTCTTTAATTTTGTGTGATGTCCCTTTTCAGTTCTAGCACCCCTTCAAGGATACCACGTTACATTTAATAGTCAAATCTCCTTAGGCTCTTCTTGGTTGTGATAGTTTCTCACACTTTCCTTGTTTTTGAAGACCTTGACAGTTTTGGGATTACTGCTCAGGTATTTGTGCATGGTCCCTTGATTGGGATTTGTCTGTTTTCCTCATGGTTAGATTTGAGAAAATGTGTTTTTAGGAAGAAGACCACAGAGATGGAGTGCCATTCTCATCACATCCAATCAAAATGTTTTATCCGTATTGATGTTTTTTTTTTAACATCTTTATTGGAGTATAATTGCTTTACAGTGTTGTGTTACTTTCTGCTGTATAACAAAGTGAATCAGCTATATGCATACGTATATCCCCATATCCCCTCCCTCTTGCGTCTCCCTCCCACCCCTCTAGGTGGTCGCAAAGCACCGAGCTGATCTCCCTGTGTTATGCAGCTGCTTCCCACTAGCTAGCTATTTTACATTTGGTAGTGTATATATGTCAGTGCTACTCTCTCACTTTGTCCCAGCTTCCCCTTCCCCTTCCCCGTGTCCTCAAGTCCATTCTCTACATCTGCATCTTTATTCCTGTCCTGCCCTTAGGTTCATCAGAACCTTTTTTTTTTTTTTAAGATTCCATATATATGTGTTAGCATATAGTATTTGTTTTTCTCTTTCTGACTTACTTCACTCTGTATGACAGACTCTAGGTATACTGATGTTCTTTTTGATCCCCTGACTTGAATCAGTGTTTGTCAGGTTTTTCCACTATTAAGTTACTTGTTTCTTTCTCCCTTTACATACTGTACTCTTTGGAAGAGAGTTACTGTGTGTAGCCCACACTTAAGGGGTTGTGCTTAACCTCCTTAAGAGTAGAGTAGCTATATGAATTACTTGGAATTTTTCTGCAAGGGAGATTTGTCTATTCTCCTCCACTTAAATCTTTATTCAATCACTTATTTATTGGCCTATTATTCCTCAGTAAAACTGAAAAAAATCATTTGTTATATCCATTCAGATTCATGGATATATATTTTCTCCTTTGTATTATAAATACTACTTTATTTTCTTGCTCAAATTATTTTAGTTTGGGCCATTGGGAGCTCTTTCAGTTGGAACCTCTATATCTTTTTTTAAAATTTATTTATTTATTAAAAATTTTATTGAAGTACAGTTGATTTACAATGTTGTGTTAGTTTCAGGTGTACAGCAAAGTGATTCAGTTATACGTACATGTATGTGTGTGTATATATATACACACACACATATCTTTTTTTTTCAGATTCTTTTCCCATATAGATTATTACAAAATATTGAGTATAGTTCCCTGTGCTATACTTGTTGGTTATCTATTTTTTATATGGTAGTGTGTATATGTTATTCCCAAATTCCTAATTTATCCCTCCCCCCGACCTTTCCTCTTTGGTAACCATAAGTTTGTTTTCTATGTCTGTGAGTCTGTTTCATAAATAAGTTCATTTGTACCATTTTTTTAGATTTCACATATAAGTGATGTCATATGATATTTGTCTTTCTCTGACTTACTTCACTTAGTATGATAGGTCCATCCATGTTGCTGCAAATGGTATTATTTCATTCTTTTTTATGGCTGAGTAATATTCCATTGTGGTATATATATATATATATATATATATATATATATATATATATACACATACATACATACATAAACACACACACACACACATACCACATCTTCTTTATCCATTTATCTGTCGATGGACATTTAGATTGCTTCCATGTCTTGGGTATTGTTAATAGTACTTCAATGAACATTGGGGTGCATGTATCTTTTTGCAGTATGGTTTTCTCCAGATGCCCAAGAGTGGGATTGCAGGATCATATGTTAGCTCTATTTTTAGTAGAGCTCCTCCATACTGTTCTCCATAGTGGCTGTACCAGTTTACAGTCCCATCAACAGTGTAGGAGGGTTCCCTTTTCTCCACACCCTCCCCAGCATTTATTATTTGTAGTCTGGTATGAGGTGACACCTCTTCGTAGTTTTGATTTGCATTTCTCTCATAATTAGCGATGTTGAGCATCTTTTCATGTGCCTCTTGGCCATCTGTATGTCTTCTTTGGAGAAATGTCTATTTAGATCTTCTGCCCATTTTTTGACTGGGTTGTTTGTTTTTTTTGATATTGAGCTGTATGAGCTGTTTGTATATTTTGGAAATTAATCCCTTTTTGGTTGCATCATTTGCAAATATTTTCTCCCATTCTGTAGGTTGTATTTTTGTTTTGTTTACGGTTTCCTTTGCTGTGCAAAAGCTTTTAAGTTTAGTTAGGTCTCATTTGTTTATTTTTGTTTTCATTTTCATTAGGAGGTGGATCCAAAAAGATATTGCTGCAATTTATGTCAAAGAATGTTCTGCCTATGTTTTCCTCTAGGAGTTTTATACTATCTGGTCTTACATTTAGGTCTTTAATCCACTTTGAGTTTATTTTTGTGTATGGTGTTAGAGAATGTTCTAATTTCATTCTTTTACATGTAGCTGTCCAGTTTTCCCCTCACCACTTATTGAAGAGACTGTCTTTTCTCCATTGTATATTCTTGCCTCCTTTGTCGTAGATTAATTGACCATAGCTGCGTGGGTTTATTTCTAGGCTTTCTGTCCTGTGGAACCTCTATATCTTTGACATACCCTCATCATTATGGCTTTCTGGTTTTGTTTTGAGCACATCCTTTCTGGCACCACATGATGTTTAAGACTCATGTATTTCCTATCCCAGTCTTAGAATCAGCCATTTTCCTAAGGAGATCTGTTTCCTTTTATTGGAGAATGGTATTAGAAACCAAGGTCTGGGTGCTTATTGCTGTTGAGATAGTATTTGCTTCTAGGCTCTCTCAGCTAACAGAGCAAGGATGTATCTATGTGCATACTAACCCATGTATGTGTAAATATCTGTAAATATTTTGTATGTAACCATCTGAATTTTTATTAAGCTAATCACGAGTTCACACTGATGTCTCTGACTCTAATCCCTTACCACATAGATCAGTCTAGTTTCCTTCTCTTGCGTACCTGTGTCCCACTCTACCAATGACATACCTGTTCAATTCTAGTGTACATTTATATTGGTTTCAAAATTGTTATCTTGTACTCCCCCAGTATATTTTGATACATTTTTTGTTTCTTTTATTCCTCATTCAGATTCGGGAACTGGAATCTCTCCTGTGTCATAGTGACAGTCCGTCTCAGCTCATCTGGACATCATCTCGTAATGCAGTGAAATCTAATTTCAGCCTTGAGGACATCCAGCACAGCAAAGGCCAGGAGCCCTACAGCTCTTCCAAATATGCTATTGACCTTCTGAGTGTGGCTTTGAACAGGAACTTCAACCAGCGGGTGAGGCCTGTCTCAGTGCTATGGAAATGGCAGGGCAGTGATTTCTGAACTACCATTGATTTCCTAGTAAGATGGCTGGCTTTCTATTAACTATTGTAGTTTAGAAGATGAAATATTGTTTCTTGAGCAGGATTGCTATGAGGACAAGATAAGACATGAGGAAGACTGATAGTTGGTGTATAGGAAAGTTTTAGGGCCGAGATAATTAGCTCCTGACCTTTTAGGTATATGGGGGTTCACTCACCATTCCATAGCTCTTCAAGAGTTATATTTTATATAACAGAATGATACTACTAACAATGTCAATAGTTACTGTTAAGCATTTGCTATGTTTTAGGTGCTGTCCTTTTTATCTACGTATGTCATTTAATACCTTTCCCATCATAGTGAGGTAGGTCTGAGTATTCCCATTTTCATATGAGGACACGAAAGTTTGGAGCCCTTAAGTCATTTGCCCAGAAGTCACGCAGCTAGTAAAGGGTAGAGCTCAGAGTTGAGCCCACGGCTAACTTCATAGCTTGGATTCTTCCCACTAAGCCATGCTGCCACCAGTGTTTATTATATCTGATGTTATAGGACAGTTGGTACTTAGAAAGCCTTCTGGAGAGTAGTGACCTTTGGTGAGGCTGGAGCTCTGTCTCTGTGAGGACCTGGGTTTTGAGAGCAGCTGTTGTCAGTCATGCTGGCTCCTTGTGGCCCCTGTGGTCTGGAACTTAGTGCTTCTTTGTGTGTCTCTCTTGCCCAGGTCCAAAATCTTAACTGGAAATCTCCAGTCTTTCCCATGGGCATTTTCCTTTGTTTGCTTTGACTGCGTTTTTTGAGTGTGGCACTGGGAAGAAATTTAATTCCACTAATATTTACAAAAGACTGACCATTTTTAGGGTACTGGCTGAGGCTTAGAATCGAGGAGGAAGGAAAAATAAAAAGATAATGCAGAAACTATCTGCCCGTGTTCTTTGATCACGCTTTCGGTACAGCAATCTAAGCCTTACGGTAATGGTCTAGACCTGGTTGATTCTGCAATGGAGACCATCATCAGGTGGAATTCTCACTTCTGAGAACTGGCTCTTAGAATCAAGCCTCTTAGTGAAGAGGGTGGTATAAAAGTAGAAGCTATGAGCATATTCTCTAGAAGTGCATTTGAATCCTTGCTTTGTCACCAGCTTTGTAAACTTGGACAAATTATTTAATGTCCTTGTACTTCAGTTTCGTTATCTGAGAAACAGGGATAATAATAGTGCCTGCCTCATAGATTTGTTGGGAGGCTTGAATGATGGGATTGGTATGAAGCAGTCGCAGCCATGCTTTGTGCTCAGAATGTGTGTGTGTATATGTGTGTGTGTGCGTGTGTGCATGTGTCTGCACACATGTGGGTGTGAATGGGTGGGAGGGTGTGTGCTTACGTGCACGCATACATGTATGAGTGTGCCTATCCACATGCACATGTGTGGGTTTTTTGGGTGTGTGCAGATGTATATGAATGTGATTGTATATGTGGTATGTGTGCTTGGGTATGGGTGTCTGTGGTCACGTGGTCTGCACCTGTGTGTGCATGTGCTTATGTGTGTTTGTGTGTTGACTGTTCTTCTTCTTCTTGTTATTATTTGAGCTCAGTGTGTTGGTCCAGTTTTGAGCCTCCTCCTGAGATTTCTTGAGATGTTTAAAAACTTGTCACAACTGCTTGTCCTCTGGAAACTCCCTTTTAGGGGTCAGGTCAGAGTGGATTAGCTTCTCTTTTCATAATAAGCTCTGGGATTTTGCTTGTCTCAATTGTCAAATAAGTTTTGGGATTTCATCTTTTACAGAAAAGGGAGATTTAGCTAATGCTGCCGCCTCCTAAAATCTGTGTGATTGTTTTGCAGCCTGTGATTTTTCTCCGTGGCTTTTATGAATAGAGAAGTAGCTAATAAAGCACTACCTCCCTTTGAAGGCTTGTCTGACTGGAAATGTTGTGAGGTCTGTACAAGCTACCTGCAAAACTAACCATCCATGAATGACCCCTCACACAGGCCTTGTGGAAGTACCCAGGGTCGTCCCACTCATTCCCTAGGATTAAACATGTGGGGTGACTGTAGTCTTGGATAAGACAGCCTCCTTGCTTGTTTCTTTTGTTGCTTAATGTCAGAAAGTTGTATGTGTTGGAAGCCCTGGATTTTAGTTCACAGATGTCTTCATTTAGGGCTGAAAAGGCCCTATCTGTTCCTGGCTAGTTCCCAGAATAAGAAATTTTCCTTAGCTATCTTTGGGGCAAAATATTCTTGGGGAGAATTTTTGGTCTCTAAGACTCCTGACTTTTTTCAGGGGACTGTTGGTAAATCAGGGGGACTCTCGGGGGCTGGATTATCCGTGTCAGGCGCCTCCAGGCCCTTGCGGCACTGAATAAAGGAAGAAGACCTTCCAGCTTTTGATGCTCAGGGTGTTTTCCGTCCCCTGAACTGACTGTGCTACACTGGCATTTTCTATTTTTGTTTAAAAGAAAAATAATAAGATTAAAAGTACTAAAAATAGGAATTAAAATGGTCAACATCAAAATAAGGTAAAATGCAGTGAAAATTAAACCAAATAAACTAGTAAAACAAATCCCAGTGCTCCAAGGATTACTAAAGACCACCCAGGGCCTCTTCTATTACTAATATGTGCCGTATGTTAACTGGGGCTCTCTTTATAGAACAGATCTTTCTAAAATGATGAGTCCTGGGCTAAGAACCTGATTTAGAGATCTTCAGTTGGAGGAGGTCTTTGTGGAACCACACACAGCCCTCATTCCTCTCAGATGCCAGGAGCTCCCAATTCAAGCTAGAGATATGGACCTTATATACCTGCGAGGAAACAGAGACACAGTTGAGGTTTAGTTGTCTGTATTTACTAGATCAGAAACTTCTTGCAGGCAAAGACTTTACTGTGTATGTCTTTTTTTATCTTAACTGCTTATTTTGATTAGTCAACTGATCTTCAATTAAGCCAATAACGTGGAAAACTCAGGTAACCGGGTCCTGCTTTTCTCGTCCAGCTTCAAGCTTGGTTATTCTTTGTTCTCTAAGTTTCTTGAGAGTAGAGACTTTATCTTACTATTTTTTGCATCCTGAGTGCCTCTCATAGTGAGTTCTCAGTACGTGATTCTTAAACTGAAATGGTCTACCCAGCTTCAAGGACAACTTAGAGCATAAATCCTTGATGCCCTGGCTTGCTGGCTCATTTGTGTATCTCCTTTTTTAACTAACTAGCACATAAGTGACTCAAAGTATATTGAATTAAAATTAATTGCTACCCCTCTCTGTGTTCCCAGGGTCTGTATTCCAGTGTGGCGTGCCCAGGTACGGTGCTGACCAATTTGACATATGGAATTATGCCTCCCTTTGTGTGGACGTTGATCATGCCAATCATATGGCTGGTAAGTGATGAATACTTCTTGTCTTAGTTTACTTAAGCTGTTCGAGTTGGAACCAAAAAGTTGTGTTTCAGGGTTGGGGAATAAGAAATTGAATCTGAAGGTGGCAGAATTCCATTTCACTCAAGGGTTTTGACGTTACTTAGTATGTAATCTCTGCTTCATACTACCTGATATTCCGACTGTACCACCATCTGAGTGTCCACTTTTCTTTAAGGGAATGTTTCTTTGATCATGCACCATAGATCCCAAGAGTTCTATGATTATATAATTTTGGGAAACCTGTGTTCACATATTATTGAGACATATATTACGTCTCAATAATATGTTATATACGTCTCAGAGACATATTAATACGTCTTTTGTTACCCGAACGTTATTGACTGGAGACGTTTCAATATTCATTTACATAACAAATCGCCAGCAACAGGCATTAGTTTCTGCTAAAATCCCCTGGTCGATAACGAGTTAAACGATATCAAACTGGATTTCTCTGAGCTTTTAATGTAGCCAGATGCATTAAAAGTTCCCCAAAAGTGTATGATTGTGCATTGTATGATCATAGAATCATGTTTTTGCTTGTTTGTTTTGTATTTTGAGCATCTTGCAGGACCAGTGTCCTCCAGCACACATTAGAAAATGTTGCTTTTAGGAAATGTCCCTCCCTTGTAGAGCTCGGGAAAAAATATCCCTCCATTATAGCAGGCAGAGAAAAAAGATGAGAAGGAAATACGGCTTCATGTTAAAAGTGGTTGATTGGAGTAATGGAGATTAAGTGATACTTCTTATTTAGATTTCTTTATTTTTTGAAACTTAAAAAAATGCCCTATAATAAGAAATGCAGGTTGTCTTTTTTTAATATTTAAATGAATAATGCTTTTGTGACTCTAAACCACCACGAAATGACTCTGGTTTTCTTTTTCTTAGTTACGCTTTTTTGCAAATGCTTTCACGTTGACACCATACAATGGAACAGAAGTACTGGTATGTTACTAGAGTTTTAATAGATTGTATTCACTTTGCAGATGTAGACTGTAAGTTCACTGGCTTAGAAACAATCTTAACAGAAAAGATGATAAGAGAACAAGCTCTGAATAATCAAGGTCCTGTTTAGGACTAAGTTCTGAGCGTTAGGAGTGAACTTTGAAAGTTTAGTATGTTTCATGGCACTGGGTACCATGGTTGTGGGGGCAGCACTTCTGTAGAAGCAAACTACATGAGCAGCCGGAGGAGAGCACGGCGTGGAATACTGCAGCGGCAGGCAAAGCGAGGCGGTGGCTGGGCAGTCAGTGTGAGATTTCCTGTGGAGAAGGTGTGTTCCATGGGTCAAGAGTAGAGGCAACGAGGTCCAGCTCCATTTCCTTATGGGAAGATTCTCTTTTCTCTGTTAATAGTCGAGAATCGAGTTGTTACTTTATTAGAAAACAAGTTCGTTTCCTTAAATCACACATGGGTGGATTGCATGTGTTTCCTCATCAATGGCAGACATGACTAACGGATCATATACTCTGTTCTGTTTACATAAATGATGTCTCTGAGCGTTTTTCAACTCAAGGCCCAAAGACATCCACTACTAATGGATCAGAATCATCATACAAGATGAAATTTATTTGTCCTCTGTGCTTTACACCATCTGGTTGAAATTCTGTTGTATTAAAGTCAGTTCTGTGTGTGTGTGTGTGTGTGTGTCTGCCTCACTCCACTTAGCTCCCTCAGGATTTTTGCTAGGCATCTTGAAAACCTGAGAGCCTAGCACTGTAGCGCTCATACTTAACAGATTCTTAAATCATAGCTGAATTGAAATTAAGGCAAACGTTATGGGAATTGACTTGGCACTCTTCTTTTGGTAAACATTGCAGAAACAAATGCATTTATTTTTTTTTATTTTAATTAATTAATTTATTTTTGGCTGTGTTGGGTCTCCGTTGCTGTGCGCAGGCTCTCTCCAGCTGCGGTGAGCAGGGGCTACCCTTCACTGCGGTGCACCGGCTTCTCAGTGGGATGGCTTCCCTCGTTGCAGAGCACGGGCTCCAGATGCGCGGGCTTCAGTAGTCGTGGCTCATGGGCTCAGCAGTTGTGGCTCGTAGGCTCTAGAGTGCAGGCTCAGTAGTTGTGGTGCACGGGCCCAGCCTCTCCGCGGCACGTGGGATCCTCCCGGACCAGCGCTCGAACCCGCGTCCCCCACACCGGCAGGCAGATTCTCAACCTCTGCACCACCAGGGAAGGCCCAAATGCATTTATTGTAGAGACACAAACACAGTAGAAGCAAGTACTTTTAAACTAATTTTAATTCTTTCTTAATGTATATGTCAAACTATTTAAGATAATGAATAGTCCTTTAGGGTACTCATTCCGCACATTTATGTCCCTGAAAATCAAGTCTAGAGGTCAAGTATATATTGAGTGTCGGCGGTGTGGAAATAGAAGTCAAAATCTAGTTAGAAGTCAAAATAGTTAGAAGTTACTAAGGAGCTTAGAGTCATGTTTAGAAAAAAAGAATGAATAGAGAAAACAGACAAGGAAGTAAGACATTCTGTCATCTGGTGGCAAGTACTGTAGGAATAAACAGAAAGGAGGGTCACAGTGGGGCTGGACTAGCTGGAGGAGGCTTTGCTTGCCGAGTCGGGCTTAATCCGGGCTCTGAAGGATAGGTTGGATTTGGATGAGATGAGCAGCATGACCCCGGTGTCACAGTTTAAAAAGTTTGTTGTGACCCTGCTGTAATTTCCTTCAGTGTGGATGGGTAGGATGTAATTACCACTTAGCGATGGTTAAATATGCTGGTGGATACAGATGAGGGTTTGAGCACACCACGTGTGTAGCAAGAAGCTCTTCAATCTTTGGATAAGTTTTATCTCCTTAAATGGTTTGAACCTGAGTGGCCTAAAGCACAGTGGTTAAGAATGTGCTATATATAATTATATTACTATAGAATTATAGTAATTCTGTTCAAATTCCATTTCTCCAGTTTCTGGCTGTGAACCCTTGGGCACATTTTTTTCACTCATCTAAGCCTTTTTACTATTAACTATAAAATAGGAATTATAGGAGTAAATGAGAGAAGGCTTACTGTAAAGGATTCTGTGTATTTCAGCATTTAAGATTTTAAAGAAGACCATCTTAATGAAAAAAGTATAGTTCTGGCATGTGAACTGACAGATCAATGAAACAGAATAGAAAGTTGAGAATAGGCCCGTAGCATACAGGGATTTGATATATGATAATGATGGCCTTCCAAAACAATGGGGAAAAGATGGTTTATTCAGAAAATAATAGAATAGAATCTTTTCTTCATACCTTACAGTCAAATAAAATTCTAGGTAAGTTAAAAGATTTATCCATAAAAATTAAAATATATAGTTACTAGAAAAAAATACGGGGGTGGGGGCACTCAGATCCTACAAGCTGCTTGGTGCTGCCAAAAAAAAAAAACAAAAATGGGGAAATTATAAAATAATTTAAGAGTGTGGAGGCTTAGCTACTCCCAGTAACCATAAAAGAAAAGACTGAAAATTTTGATTAAATAAAAGTAAAAAAATTTTACATGACTAAAATTCTCACTACACATATACTCGAAAGAGTAACCACAAAATGGAAGAAAAACACCTGCTACTCATACCATAGATAAAGGGTTACATTTTCTTAATATTTAAGGAGCTTCAGCAAATCAAGAAAAACAACCTATTGGAACAATAGGCAAAGGACATGAACAGAGAGTTTTGAAACTGTTTTAATCATATGAAAAGATGCCTAATCCTACTCCTACTAAGAGAAATGCGAATTAAAACTATAATGAAAAACTGTTTTTCAACTCTGATTAGCAAAGATTAGAACGTTTGATAATGTACTATATTGGCAGGGGTCTAGGGAAATAAGCACTCTTCTACATTGCTGGGGGGAGAGTAGACTGATATAGCCTCTATCAAGGACTCTTTTGACAAGATCATTCAAAATAATAAACACACATACCCTTAACCCAGCAATTCCACCTTTGATATTTATCTTATAGATGTACTCAAACTTATATGGAATGATGTATTCATCATTCATCACAGTGAGGTTTGTAATAGCCAAAACTGGAAAGAACCTCTAGGTCTATCAGTTGAAAACTGATTACATAAGGTATGGCACATCCATGAAATGGAATACTGCGCTACTTTAAAAGAGAATAAAATTTTCATATACTGATTTGAAAGTATCTCCAAGGCCTGTTCAAGTGAAAAATGCAAAGTGTGGAGTAGTGTGTATATCTTGCTTCCATTTGCATAAGAGAAATGGATAAATATGTTTTTAAGCAAATAGATATTCTTAGAAGAATATACAAAACGCTAGCATGAGTGTTTGCTTCCAGAGAGGAGAACTGGGTGGCTAGAAAATTGGGGAGGAAGACCTTTTACCATGTACATCTTTTGAAAGTTGTACGTGTGTGTGCTTATCTATTCATAAAGTATCACATCAGTGACCCATACTTTACTGTGGCGTGAGCTGAGTATCCACTCTGAATAAGCTCAAGTTCACATGCCATGAACTTTAATTTGGGGATTAAGAGAAGAGACAGCTAAAATATGGTTTCTTGCTTTAAATAAAATTTTCAAAGTATGCTATTAAGCAGGCTGCCCTGCTGTCTTCCTTCGAATTATAGTAGCGGTTCATGAAGGCATCACAATTAGCTGCTGCTGTTCAGGGGGACTTTGAGAATTTGTTTGGGGCTCTGTAAAGTGCTGATTGTGATTGTACATCCCCTCCAGCCTCACTCACCTTGGGCAGAAGAGAAGAATCATTGACACCCTCTTCTTTTCCAGGTCTGGCTTTTCCACCAAAAGCCCGAGTCTCTCAATCCTCTGGTGAAATATCTGAGTGCCACCACTGGCTTTGGAAGCAATTACGTAACGTCCAAAAAGGTAAATGTTTCCTTTGTTTCACTGAAGAGGTTGCTGCTGGGCTCCTGACCAGCCCTACCAGCTGCCCAGCTTCTCTCTCCTGGGGCTCCCGTCTCCGCTCGCTGGCATCCCATGGGCCTGGTTCCATTTCTTTCTGCTCTCTCCTGCCTCTCAGCCATGGCACACCTTCTCTCCACCTAAACTGCTCTTCCCCTTCTTCTTTCTACTGATTCATTTCTACTGTTTATCCTTAAGATCACAGCTTTCATGTGACCTTTTACATCAGGTCAGGTGCTTTCATGCTAGGCTTTTTTGACCTCTTATGCCAGTTCTGTGTAGTATTCATTCAGTAGCGGGCTCCCTTGTCCTAGGATAAGCTCCTTGAGGAGGGGGGGATTGCACCCCCTTTCCTAGCATGTTCCCTTGCACATGGCAGGTGCTCAAGAAATGTGTCACAAGTTGCATGAAATATAAAGCATCTTTCTGAGTGAAGTTAGCTTCCCTTTGAGTGTTCAGTTCCACTTATGACAACTATTAGCTTTCATAGACTGGTGTTTTGAAGAGGTACAGGATGGAGTTTGGAAAAAAAAAATGAATGCTGTGTTTTGTAGACTCTGTGTAACCTAAAATGAAATTAAACATAGTTACAGGGGACTTCCCTGGTGGCCCAGTGGTTAAGACTCAGCACTCCCAATGCAGGGGGGCCCAGGTTCGATCCCTGGTCAGGGAACTAGATCTCGCATGCCACAACTAAGAATGATCCCGCATGCTGCACCTAAAGATCCCACACGCGGCAATGAAGATCCTGTCTGCTGCAACCAAGACCCGGCACAGCCAGATAAATAAATAATAAAAATAAACATAGTTACATATTAGAAAAATGAAAAAAATTTTATTTTGACCCTGTAAGGATTAATTTTATTGGTTTTTTTTTTTTTTTTTTTTTGGCTGCATTGGGTCTTCATTGCTGTGCGCGGGCTTTTTCTAGTTGCGGCACTTGGGCTTTCTCTAGTTGCGGCGAGCGGGGTCTACTCTTCACTGCAGTGCACGGGCTTCTTATTGTGGTGACTTCTCTTGTTGCGGAGCACGGGCTTCAGGTGCGTGGGCCTCAGTAGCTGTGGCTCACGGGCTCTAGAGCACAAGCTCAGTAGTTGTGGCGCACGGGCTTAGTTGCTTTGAGGCATGTGGGATCTTCCCGGACCAGGGCTCGAACCTGTGTCCCTCGCATTGGTAGGTGGATTGGTAAGTGGATTCTTAACCAGTGCGCCACCAGGGAAGTCCTAATTTTGTTGTATTTTTGTCATGAGTAAGGTTTACTTTAGCCTCTCATTTTTCACTGCCTGGCTTATTGTGAGGAAGAATCAGCATAAAATAAAATTAGATTGAAGCAAATAAGTTAGCTAAGTCAGAGTCAAAATTGTCAGTGATCTTGTCTTTGTCAGTAGCTTGAGGTCTAAGGGGAACCAGGCTCTCTGCTTCCCGTGGTATATGTTTACTGAAAATGAACCTATGAACCTCCAGTGTTTTCCAAAATACCTTTTGTGGGATAGTTCCTTGAGAAGATTTGCAGAAAGCAGTTTGTCAGCCAAGTAAGTTTGAAAAATGCTTCATATTATATTTCCCTCTTTCAGAGATATGCACAATGCACATTAGCCCAGTAAAGGCTTTGAGAAGTTGATACAGTTAAGAAATAAGCGTGACATGTTTCATCCTGCTGTTTGCAAGCTGTTCTTGACTGTACGACTTTTTCTTTTCTCTTTAAATTTTACATAATGCTTAACAACATCCCAAAGAACACACTTTGGGAACTCTATTGTAAACTAATGAGCTTACTTTTAGGCCCTCAGAATTTGTTTGAACTTACTATCTACTGATCTCGAAGGAATGATTGGTTTACCAAGGGGAGAAAACGTTTAATTCTATAAACCAAAGTATTTTATTAGCATTTCATGGAAATGCATTGCAGAATATGTTGTAACCTTTGATTAATTTTGGGAAGTCAGCTCTCTGCTCTGTTTAAAGGTTGGGTTGAACTAAAGAGAGCTATAATGTCTCTTCCGGTTACAACATGAAAAAACACTAATATGATTGAATGAATATAAATATTTTTTCCAAAATGTTATAAAGTTTTCTTTCATTTTTTAGCCTTTTAGCTTTATGAAGAAAGAGCCTTTTTTTTTTTTTTTTAAGTTTAGGCTCTGTGTTGACTTGGAAAGAGATAACACTTTATAGGGGCTGAAAGTTTGCTTTTACATACAGTGTGTAAGTTAAAATTAGATTTTCTGCATAAAACAGAAGAATGTAAAATAATAGTGGATTAAACAAGATAAAAGCTTAGGTTTCTCGCGTGTAAAGCAGTTTGGAGAGGCAACCTTAGGCTGGCCTGGCAGCTCTGCAAATTGTCAGGTACCCAGGTTCCTTCTGTCATCCCTGAGGTGTGGCCCTCATACTTATAGCTCTGGGGAGCAGCATGGAAGAAGGGAGAAAGAAAGGGGTGCCCCATTCCTTTTAAAGAGAGTCCTGGGTAGGTACCACACAACACTTCCACTTAATCTCATTGGCCAGAACATAGTCACCTGGTACCACTAACTTCAGTGAAGGCTGGAAATGTAGTCTTTCATCTGCAGGGCAGTGAGTTCAGCTAAGATCAGGGCTCTTTTACTAAAGAAGGTGGATATTAAGTAAGTAGCAGTTGGAATTTTTAAAAAAATTTCTTGATTTTCCTCTTTTGGCCTTTTTTATATCACAGATGTTTGGTGTCTTGTGTTACTAGGTACACAGCGGTTAGGGGAGACAACAAAGCTCAGCTCTTTGAGTCTTGCTATTTAAGGGAAGCATCAGCAGGCTTGGTGAGTGATGGAGTTTGGATGGAGAGTTAATGTGTCCTAAGGATTCCTAACATTCCTCACATGGCTGCCACCGCAGCCCATTCCAACTGGCCCTATTTTGGATTCTCTTACCTGTGTTATTTAAATGGCTCCCTTTTATTTAAATACTATTCATTTCATTTTTTCTTCGTAGTCATCCCTATCTTTGTTTCTTTTCCAGATAGACCTAGATGAAGACACTGCTGAAAAATTTTACCAAAACTTACTGGAACTGGAAAAGGATATTAGGGTCACCATTCAAAAAACCAAAAACCAGAGCTGAAAATGGTGCTCTCTGAGCACCATTTTCATGCCTTCTGCGGATTCTGGAGCACGTGGGTTTCTGCTGAGTTGGATGATGTGCATTTGTGGTAAACTGTGAGCTCTGATTGTCTCTTTGTTTCAGAATTACCTCTATGACTGTGCATATGTTTGTGCACGTGAGAAAAAGATGGATAAAATATCATATGTTCTTAAGAATGGTGTTATATCAGAATTGTGCTAGTCACAATTTGTTTATTCTGCGAACTGGAGCCCCAGCTACACTTCATGGGATGAGGTGTAGACTTGAATAATCATGACACAGACACACACTGGTTCTCCTTTTCACCTGCCCCAGCAGGAGGAAATACTGCCCATTCTCTGAGTGACCATCTTAGCCTTGTTCCTTTCAAGTAGTTTTCCTGGGTCTTGTATCTTATTTCTTCTTCCATATACTGCTTTTACCAATCCTAATACAGATGCCCATGTAATTAATCATAGTAACAAAAGTATATGTATTTGGGCCACTGGAATTATTTTTTTCTTATTTTAAAAACGTCTTTTATTGAGATTGATTTAGTCCATGTTAATAGTGGGCCTGACCTTTAACACAATTTGCAAATTTGTTTATTACTGACCCACTCGTTTTCATGACATTTTAGTGGATGTAATCTTGCAGCAAAAATGATTTATTCAGATTGTTTCAATGAAATTTTCCAATTGAATAATTACTGGTGGAATGTCTCCTGGTATCAGTAGTGGTCGAAAGTGGTTAGGACTTAGTTTGCATGATATGAAGACAAAATGCTAAGATGCCTAGATGTTTCAACCAACACCTGTAATATAATAGAGTTACAGTTTGAATGAGTTAATGTGAAAAATTATATGTAAATATAATTTCTTTACATTTTAAAGTATGGATTTTTGGTTATACTTTAAGTTTGTTGCTAAAGATATTTTTAATAACGATAAACATATGTGAAAATGAGGGCTGAACACTCCACTGTCTTCAAGAAAGAAGGGTAAAGTTGGAGAGCTGAAAGCAGAGCTGGTTTCTGATCTTCTGTTCACTCGCTGTTAATTGGGATGAAGGACTTTATTATGGATCTCAAACTCTTCATCTGTGAAGGAATTATCTTTCTGCTTCCTCTGGTCATGGGTATGAAGTGAGCATTAAATGCAATGATATATGTGAATGACTAAAGAGCATCTTTTGAGAATGATGACTACAAAGTTTTTATTAGAGATTAATAAGCCAGAGTGTCATAGTTGAAATATTACTGTGTAAGGCACTGAGTGACCACGTCTCATCTGACTGAGAGTTGGTTCTGTTTCCCGAATGTTTTGTTTTAAATTGAAGTACAGTTGACTTAGTGTTTCAGATGTACAGCAAAGTGATTCAGTTATTTATATATATGTATATTTCAGATTCTATTTCATTATAGGTATTACAAGATATTGAATATAGTTCCCTGTGCCATACAGTAGTTCCTTGTTTTTTGTTTTACACATAGTAGCATGTATCTGTTAATCCCAAACTCCTAATTTATCTCCCACAGCCCTGCTATCCCCTTTGGTAACCATAAACATGTTTTCTTTGTCTGTGAGTCTATTTGTTTTATAAATAAGTTCATTTGTATCATATTTTTAGAATCCATGTATAAGTGATATCGTGTGATATTTGTCTTTCTGTCTGACTTACTTCACTTAGTATAATAATCCCTGGGTCCATCCACGTTGGTGCAAATGGCATTATTTCATTCTTTTTTATGGCTGAGTAGTATTCCATTGTATATTGTATGTGTGTGTGTGTGTGTCTGTGTATCACATATTCTTTATCCATTCATCTGTCTGTGGACATTTAGGTGGCTTCCATGTCTTGGCTATTGTGAATAGTGCTGCTATGAGCATAGGGGTGCTTGTATCTTTTCCAGTCAGAGTTTTCATCTTTTCCAGATATATACCCAGGAGTGGGATTGCTGGATCATATGGTAACTGTGTTTACATTTTTAAGAAACCTCCAGACTGTTCTCTATAGTGGCTCTACCAATTTACATTCCAACCTACAGCATAAGAGGGTTCCCTTTTCTCCACACCCTCTCTAGCATTTACTATTTGTAGACATTTTTTTTTTTAATATGTTTTGGCTATGTTGGGCCTTCATTGCTGCGCATGCAGGCTTTCTCTAGTTGCGGCGAGCGGGAGCTACTCTTTGTTGCGGTGCGGGGGCTTCTCACTGTGGTGGCTTCTCTTGTTGCGAAGCACAGGCTCTAGGCACCAGTAGTTGTGGCACGCAGGCTCAGTAGTTGTGGCGCATGGGCTAAGTTTCTCCATGGCATGTGGGATCTTCCTGGACTGGGGGTTGAACCCATGTCCCCTGCATTAGCAGGTGGAGTCTTAACCACTGTGCCACCAGGAAAGTCCCTATTTGCAGACTTTTTGATGACGACCATTCTGACCGGTGTGAGGTGATACCTATTGTAGTTTTGATGTGCATTTCTCTAATTAGCAATGTTGAGCATCTTTTCATGTGCTTTTTGGCCGTCTGTATGTCTTCTGTGGAGAAATGTCTATTTAGGTCTTCTGTTCATTTTTTTTGATTGGGGTATTTGGTTTTGTTTCAACATTGAGTGGTATAAGCTATTTGTATATTTTAGAAATTAACCCCTTGTCAATCACATCGTTTGTAAATATTTTCTCCCATTCTGTAGGTTGTCTTTTCATTTTATTGATGGTTCCCTTTGCGTTTAAACTTTTAAGTTTAATTAGGTCCTGTTTATTTTTGCTTTTATTTATTTCTTTTACTTTAGGAGATGATACAAAAAAGTATTGCTGCAATTTATGTGTTCTGCCTATATTTTCCTCTAGGAGTTTTATAGTATCCACTCTTACACTTAGGCATTTAATCCATTTTGAGTTTTTGTTTTTTTTTGTATAGAGTATTAGAGAATGTTATAATTTCATTATTTTACATGTAGCTGTCCAGTTTTCCCAGCACCACTTATTGAAGAGACTGTCTTTTCTCCATTGTATATTCTTGCCTCCTTTGTCGTAGATTAATTGACCATAGCTGCGTGGGTTTATTTCTGGGCTTTCTATCCTGTTCCTTGATCTATGTGTCTGTTTTTGTGTCAGTACCATACTGTTTTGATGACTATAGCTTTGTAGTATAGTCTTTAGTCAGTGAGCCTGATTCCTCCAGCTCCGTTTTTCTTTCTTAAGATTCCTTTGGCATTTCAGGGTTTAATGTTTCCACACATTTAAAAATTGTTTGTTTTAGTTCTGTGAAAAATACCATTGGTAATTTGATAGGGATTGCATTGAATCTGTAGACTGCCTTGGGAAGTATGGTCATTTTCACAATATTTATTCTTCCAATCCAAGAACACATTATATCTTTCTGTTTGTGTCATTCTCAATTTTTCATCAGCATCTTATGGTTTTTGGAGTACAGGACTTTTGCCTCCTTAGGTAGGTTTATTCCTAGATATTTTATTCTTTTTCATGCAATAGTAAATGGGATTGTTTCCTTAATTACTCTTTCTGATATTTCATTGTTAGTGTATAGAAATGCAACAGATTTCTGTGTATTAATTCTGTATCCTGTAATTTTACTGAATTCATTGATGAACTCTAGTAGTTTTCTGGTAGCATCTTTAGGATTTTCTATATATAGTATCATGTCATCTGCAAACAGAGACAGTTTTACTTCTTCCTTTCCAATTTGGATTCCTTTTATTCCTTTTTCTTCTCTGATTGATGTGGCTAGGACTTCCAAAACTATTTTGAATAAAAGTGGCAAGAGTGGGCATCGTTGTCTTATTCCTGATCTTAGAGGGAATGTGTTCAGCTTTTCACAGTTGAGTATGATGCTAGCTGTGGGTTTGTCATATATGTCCTTTATTATGTTAAGGTATATTCCCTCTATGCCCACTTCCTGGAGAGTTTTTATCATAAAAGGATGGTGAATTTTATCAAAAACTTTTTCTGCATCTATTGAGATTAACAAATTGAAGGATAAAACCATATGATAATGTGGTGTATCAGGTTGATTGACTTGCAGATATTGAAAAAATCCTTGCATCCTGGGGATAAATCCCATTTGATCATGGTGTATGATCCTTTTAATGTATTGTTGGATTCAGTTTGCTTATATTTTGTTGAGGATTTTTGCATCTATATTCATCAGTGATATTGGCCTGTAATTTTCTTTGTGGCATCTTTGTCTGGTTTTGGTATCAGGGTGATGGTGGCCTCATAGAATGAGTTTGAAAGTGTTTCTTCCTCTGCAGTTTTTTTTAGAATAGTTTCAGAAGGACAGGTGGTACTTCTTCTCTAAATGATTGGTAGAATTCACCTATGAAGGTATCTGGTCCTGGACTTTTGTTTGTTAGGAGTTTAATTACTGATTCAATTTCATTACTGGTAATTGGTCTGTTCATATTTTCTATTTCTTCCTAGTTTAGTCTTGGGAGACTGTACATTTATAAGAATTTTTCCATTTCTTCTAGGTTATCCATTTATTGGAATATAATTGCTTGAAGTAGTCTCTTATGGCCATTTGTAACTTCTTTTTCATTTCTGATTTTGTTGATTTTGGCCCCCTTTTTTCTTGTTGAGTCTGGATAAAGGTTTATCAATTTTGTTTCTTTTCGAAGAAACAGCTTTTAATGCCACTGATCTTTACTATTGTTTTTCAGTCTCTATTTTATTTATTTCTGCTCTGATCTTTATGATTTCTTTCCTTGTACTAACTTTGGGTTTTGATTGTTCTTCTTTCTCAAGTTGCTTTTTGTGTAAGGTTACGTTATTTGAGATTTTTCTTGTTTCCTGAGGTAAGCTCATATCGCTATAAACTTCCCTCTTAGAACTGCTTTTGCTGCATCCCATAGGTTTTGGATTGTAGTATTTTCATTTATCTCTAAGTATTTTTTGATTTCCTCTTTGATTTTTTAAGTGATCTATTGGTTGTTTAGTAGCATATTGTTTAGTCCCCATGTGTTCTTAGGGTTTTTTTGCAGTTTTATTCTTGTAGTTGATTTCTAGTATCATAGTGTTTTGGTCAGAAAAGTTGCTTGATATGATTTCAATTTTCTTAAATTCACTGAGGCTTGCTTTATGTCCTAGCTTGTGATCTATCCTGGAGAATGTTCCACGTGCATTTGAAAAGAATGTGTATTCTGCTGCTTTCTGGTGGAATGCTCTGTAAATATCAATTAATTTCTTTGGCCTAATGTGTCATTTAAGGCCTGCATTTCCTTATTGATTTTCTGGCTGGATGATCTGTCCATTGATATAAGTGGGTTTTAAAGGCCCCTATTATTGTCTTACTGTCAATTTCTCCTTTTATATCTGTTAATATTTGCCTTGTATGTTAAGGTGCACTGCCACTGAACAGAAAAAAAGAATGAAAAGAAATGAGGACAGTTTAAGAGACTTATGGGACAACATCAAGTGTACTAATATTCACATTAGAGAGTCCCAGAACTTAGATGTAAATATATATGTTGGGTCCATATATATTTATAATTGTTATGTCTTCTTCTTGGATTGATCCTTTGATCATTATGTACTGTTCTTCCATGTCTCTTGTAACAGTTTTCATGTTAAAGTCTATTTGGTCTGATATAAGTATTGCTATTCCAGCTTTCTTTTCATTTCCATTTGTGTGGAATACCTTTTTCCATCCCCTCACTTTCCATCTGTATGTGTCTCTAGATCTGAAGTGAGTCTCTTGTAGGTAGCATATTTACAGGTCTTGTTTTTTTATCCATTCGGCCAGTCTGTGTCTTTTGGTTGGAACATTTAGTCCATTTATATTTAAGGTAATTATTGATATGTATGTTCTTATTGCCATTTTGTTAATTGTTTTGGATTTGTTTTTGTAGATCTTTTTTCCCTTGTGTTCTCTTTTGTGATTTGTTGACTAACTTTAGTGTTATGTTTAGATTCCTTTTTCTTTGTTTTCTATATATCATATTTTTGGTTTGTAGTTACGATGAGGTTTTTATATAGCAGTCTCTATATGTGATTATTTTTAAGTTGCTGGTCTGTTCATTTCAAAGACGTTTTAAATACCCTACATTTGTATTCTCCTGCCCTCACGATTACTGTTTTTGATATCATATTTTACATCTAATTGTTTCACATATCCCATAACTGCTTGCTGACAGATGATTTTACTACTTTTGTCTTTGAACCTCACTACTAGTTTTGTGTGTGGATGATTCCATACCTTGACTGTATGTTTGACTTTACTGGTGAGCTTTTTCCTTCCTTAATTTTCTTGTTTCTAGCTGTGACGTTGTCTTTTCCACCTAGAGACGTTCCTTTAGCATTTGTTATAAAGTGGTTTTGTGGTACTGAATTCTTCTAGCTTTTGCTTGCCTGTAAACCTTTTGATTTCTCCATCAAATCTCAATGAGAGCCTTGCTGGGTAAGTATTCTTGATTGTAGGTTTTTCCCTTTTATCACCTTAAGTATATCATGCCACTCCCTTCAGGCCTGTAGATTTGTGCTGACCTTATGGGAGTTGCCTTGTAATTTGTTGTTCTCCCTTGCGGCTTTTAGTATTCTCTATCTTTAATCTTTGTTATTTTGACTACAATGTGTCTTTGTGTGTTCCTTTATGGGACTCTGCACTTCTGGGCTTGGGTGACTGTTTCCTTTCCCAGGGTAGGGAGGTGTTCAGCTGTTATGTCTTCAAATATTTTCTTGGGCCCTTTCTCTCTCTTTTCTCCTTCTGGGACTCTCTAATGTAAATATTAGTGTACTTGATGTTGTCCTAGAGGTCTCTTAAACTGTCCTCATTTCTTTTCATTTTTTTTTTTTCTTTTCAGGGGTAGTGATTTCCACTTCTCTGTCTTCCAGGTCACATATTCTTTCTTCTGAATCATTTAGTCTACTATTGATTCCTTCTAGTTTATTTTTCATTTGTTATTGTGTTCTTCATCTGTTTGGTTGTTCTTTATATTTTCTAACTCTTCGTTTAAAACTTCTAACTGCTTGCTCCGTGCATCTGTTCTCCTCCCAAAAGTTCTTTGATCATCTTTATGATCATTACTCTGAACTCTTTCTCAGGTAGATTGCCCATCTCCACATAGTTCTTCTGGAGTTTTATCAATCATCTTCATTCCTTCCTCATTTTGTCTAAGTTGCTGTTTGTATTTTTATGTATGTGGTAAGTTAGTTATGTTTCTCAACCTTGGAGATGTGGTCTTCTGTAGGAGGCGTTCTGTGAGTCCCAGCAGTGCATGCCCCTCTTGTCACCCAAGCTATATGCTCTGGGGGTTCCCCCTAAGAGGTCTGCATGGGTCCTTCTGTTGTGGTGGCTGACTTTGTGGGCAGTCTGATAGGCTTGGTTGGCCCCTAGTCTTGTTGGTTGCCAGGACCTGCCTTGTGCAGATGCTGCTGGCTGCTGGTCATGATGTGACTGGCTGTGGAATCTTAGGGGGCCGTGGAGCTAGTGCCGGCTCACTGGTGGGCGAGGCAGGGTCCCGAAGACTCTGGTGCTGTTGCCAATCCACTGGCAGGTGAAGCCAGATCCTGGGGTTAGTGCCAGACCACTGGCAGGCTGAGTTGGTTTCTGGAGTCTGGCTGCAGGTCCCAGGGATCCCAGAGCTTGCTTTCAGATCGTTGTGGGGAGAGGGTGTTTCTGATGCAGCAGGATGTCTGGAAGTTTGCTTTGGCCTGCTAGTGGACAGGTCCAGCTGGTCCCAGGGTAGGGTAGGACCTGCGTTGTGGTATCATAGTTTTGTTTCTGGTGTCTGCCCCCTGGTGGTTGAGGCTGGTCTAGAGGCTTATGCAGGCTTCCTGGCAGGACAGGCCTGTACCTGTCCACTGGTGGGTAGAGCTGGGTCTTGGCTGTGTCTAGGGGCATGTCCAGAAGTTGCTGTGGACTCTTTAGCCTTAACACACCCTGTCTGCTGATGGCTGGGACTGGGTCCCTGCCCAGTTAGTTGTTTTGCTCTGAGGCATCCCAGCACTGGAACCTATAGGGTTTTGGGTGGGGTCAGGTCTTGGCACTAATGATCCAAGATGTCAGCTGCCAGGAGTGTTAATGTGGCTGAATGTTCCTCAGTATGGCTGCCACCAGTGTCTGTGTCCCCAGGATGAGCCACAGCTGCCCCCCACCTCTCCAGGACTCTCCAAGACCAGCAGGCAGGTCTGACCCAGGCTCCTATCAAATTACTGCTTTTGCCCTGGGTCCCAGTGCATGCTGGATTTTGTGTGTGCCCTTTAAGAGTGAAGTATCTATTTCCCCCAGTCCTGTGGAGCTCCTGCAATTAAACTCTGCTAGCCTTCAAAGCCAAATGCTCTGGGGGCTCATCCTTCTGGTGCCAGAACCCTGGCCTGGGGAGCTTAATGTGTGGGGCTCAGAACTATTACTTCTGTGGGAGCACCTCTGCAATATAATTCTACAGTTTGTGAGTCATCCACCCAGGCATTATGTGATTTGATTATAGCGCAAGCTTGTGCCTCTTACCTGTCTCATTGTGGTTCCTTCTTTATGTCTTTAGTTATAGAATATCTTTTCTGGTAGGTGCCTGTCTTTTTCATTGATGGTTATTCTGCATATAGTTGTGATTTTGGTGTGCTCGTGAGAGGAAGTGAGCTCAGGGTCTTTCTATATTCTTCCATCATGGCCACTCTCCCCACTCTGTTTTCCGAATATTGAGTCATCACCTAGGAGCAGCATCAGGTCAAGTGTGAGCATGTGGGGGGAAGAGTGTGGGATCTGGGACTGGGCAGACATTGAATCAAATTTTAGCCATTAACTAGCATGAATTTGGGCAAGTTGCTTCAATTTATACCTCAACTTAATTATTATAAAAAATACTGATGCTTACCTTGCAGAATTGTGATATTATAGCCTAATGTACTCAGAGTTAATATAACATTATTTAATTCTGTCCCACACGAAGTACACAAAAGATTTTAAACATGAACTAAATCCTGATTTCAAGTCATTTATGATGTGTCAGTAGGTTGGTGCTCTATATATTTTCTGAGTCATTTCATCCAATTTCCCTAAAATAGAGAACAAATCATAGCCCTTTATACATTAACATATCTGATGTACTTATTACATTTTTAATCATAATGTTACTATACAGAAATAAAATATACAATTTCCAAACCAACAGAGGTATTAAAAAAATACCCAAGCCATCCAAAAAAATAAAATGGAAAGGAGAAGCAGATGATGATAGAAAAAAACAGAAATAAAAATCCCCCAATTCGATTTTTAAAATATATTCAAATATTCTCAAAAATCTGAAAATAGAACTACCATATGACCCAGCATTTCTACTCCTGGGTAAATATCTAAAAAACCCAAAACACTAATTCAAAAAGATAGATACTATACCTCCAATGTTCATAGCAGCATTATTTACAATTGCCAAAATATTGCAGCAACCTAAGTGTCCATCAACAGATGAATGGATAAGGAAGATGTGGCTATATATACAATGGAATACTACTCAGTTGTAAAAAAGAATGAGATTTTGCCATTTGTAACAACATGGATGGACTTAGAGGGTATTATACTACATGAAATAAGTCATACAGAGAAAGACAAATACAATATGATATCACTTATATGTGGAATCTAAAAAAAAATAAAGCAGCTAGTGATTATAACAAAACAGACTCACGGATATAGAGAACTGCTAGTTTTAGCAGTTACCAGTGAGGAGAAGGAAGGGGGAGGGTCAAGATAGAGGTAGAGGATTAAGAGATACAAACTACTATGTATAAAATAAGCTACAAGGATATACTGTACAACAGAGAATACAGCCAATATTTTATAATAACTATAAATGAAACATAACCTTTAAAAATTATGACTCACTACATTGTATACCAGAAACATATAATACTGTACAACAATAGCCTCAACTTTTTAAAAAAGCTACAAAAGAATGTAAAAAAATATACATATATATTCAAATAGACCAAGATGAACATAAATGGAATAAACTAGTTAAAGGAACAATTACTAGAGTGGTTAATTTTTTTTTTTTAAACATGAGGATATGTAAAGGTTGAAAGTAAAAGGATGAGAAAATATACAGTTGGCAAATATTAATGAAAGTCAGTAGGCTTGTCTAGCAATATTGATACCAGATAAAATGCAAAAGCATTTTGAAGGACTAAATGACAAGGAAAAAAACACCGTGAAGGTTATTATAGTTATAAATTCGTATGTACCTTTGATGCTTAGAATATAAAAAGCAGTTTACAGAATTATAAGGGGGAAATTGACAATTCCACAATTTTAATAGATAATAGACATCACTTATTGTTTTATTAATCACACAAAAAATTGGTAAAGCATATGGAACATAAGAACACAGTTAATAAGCTTGATCTGATGAATATGTATCCACAAGTCACCAGTTGGTTAACCATATTATTTTCAAATTAACATGTAACAATTTATGAACTAATAGAATACTAGACTTCAAAGTAAGTCTCAACAAGTATTAAAGAATGTGTATTATTCAAACCATCTTCTCTGACCACAGATCATTTCCAAAAAGGTAACCAAAAGAAAAAAAATGATAATGAAACCTCCTGTTTTACCACTTTTTAATTCATGGGTCAAGGGAGGGTTAATATTGAAAATTAGAAAATATTAGCAACTAAACAACAATGAAAATTCTACATATTAATGTGTGAAACTCACCTGAGAATGACTAAGAGAAATTTTTACGTGAATAGCTTAGAAAAAAGACTGAAAATTGACTTCATTCTACTCAAGTTAGAGAAAAGAACAAATTCAAAACAAGTAGAAGGAATGAAAAGATAAAAAGCAGAAGATAATGAATTAGAAAAGAGAACAACTAAATGAGAATTGATTCACTTGAAGAAAAATAGGCATACTTCTGGTGAGATGGATATATGAAAAAAGAATAGGCACTAATAACAATTTAAGTCCAAAAGGGGAACATAATTACAGAAGTAGAGATTTTTAAAATGAGAGGAAACTATGAAAAACATACAATTGTTTGAAATATTTGGAAAATGTTTCCTAGAAAAAAATGTATTCTTCCAAAATGGACACAAGCAGAAATAGAAAACCTGAACAGACCTACAACCATTAAAGAAATACCATGCTTTAAGAATATACTCATTTTCTGTGTGGTTATAAAAGGGCAATACAAGAGATCCTTGTGATTATGGGCCTGTTCTGTATCTAGACTATTGTGGTGGGTACATAAGACCTATAAATATGATAAATTGTCTATAGAACAAAAAAACACATAGACACATACACAGACAGGCTTATAAATGCGTACAAGCAAAACAGGAAATCTGAAAAAGATTTTATCAATGTCAATATTATGGTTGATATTGAATTATAGTTTTGCAAGATGTTATCAGTGGGGGAAACTGGAAGAAGAGTGTCTGGGATCTCTACTGTTTCTTACTCCTTCCTACAACCTTACAATTATCTCAATAAAAATTTCAATTAAAAAATATACATCATCCCCAAATGTCAGATAGGATTATTGATTAGTTCCTCCAAACATCAAAAACAGATCATCTCAATCCTGCACAAACTATTCCAGACATTTGTAAAGGAGTACCTTTTTCCAAGATCATTTCATGAAGCTTGCATAACTTTTATATCAAAACCAGACAAATATAATACTTTAAAAGAAATCTGTAGGCTAAATTTACTTAATACAAAGACCTCATAACTGAATATAGCAATATATTAACAAACACAACTAAACATGACCAAGTTGTATTTGTACTAAAAATGCAAGGATAGCTCAGCACCAGAAGAGCTAATAATATAATTTATTATGTTGAAAGAATAAGGAAGAAAAGTAATGTGATCCTTTTGGTATATGCAGACATACATTTAATAAGATTCTACACTCATGTATAATAAAATCATCTTAACAAATCAGTAATAGAAGGAAACTTCTGGAATTGAAATCAAGACGGTAGAGCAGAAGGATGTGGAACTCGCCTCCTCCCACAAATACATGAAAAATACATCTACATATGGAACAATTCTCACAGAATACCTACTGAACACAGGCAGAAGACGTTAAAAACTTGAAAAGACAAGAAAGATCTCCACATAACCGGGTAGGATGAAAGAAAAAAAAAAGGAAGCAGGATGGGAACTGCTCCCCTGTGAGGGAGCTGAGAAAGGAAAGTTTCCCAATCACTGAGAAGTCCCCTCACCAGCGGGGAGATCAACCAGGACAGAGGGAGAGCTTCAGAGGCTCAGCGGAGAGCACAACAACCAGTTTGCAGCAGGCAGAGCGAGAGAGACCTGCACAGATGGTCTCTGCCACTCTCCTGTGCTCCCAACACCAGATGTGCGTCCACCTGGTAAGGGCAGGGGCTGGGTGCTGAAACTCGGGGTTTAGAGGACAGACCCAGGGAGAGGACTGGGGTTGGCTGCATGGAGACAGCCTGAAGGGGCTGGAGCATAGTATGGTTGCAACCAGGGGTGTACACGGAAGAAACCAGGGCCTGCCACATAAGTGAAGCGCCACTGTTAAGTGGCACGTGAAGGGAGGGGTGCAGCCCACGACAGCAGCCTCTGCACACCAGTCGCCACCTCAGTGGGCTCTGGGAGTGTACGTGCCAGCTGCCACCTCAGCGGGCTCCTGAAGCAGGTGCCAGCGGGTGGCCCACACAGAGAGGCTGGGCTGAAATCATAGCTGAGTCCCAGGGGCCACACAATTTAGGAAGCAGAACTGAAATCTCTCCCCACAGCTGTGCGAGCCACCACTGGCTTTGTGAACTCGGTGCCTGCGGGGCATCAGAGCAGACAAAAGGTGCTCCTGTGGCTGAGATGGATTTGGCCTTAGCAGGTGTGGACATTGTGGGTGCGTGCACATGGGGGCTGGGCTGGGCCAGGGTCTGAGCTGCTTCCATAGCTCCCATAGTGGGTCCAGGTGCACGACGACTGCAGTCCAGGGACTTGACATCAGCGGATCTTCACTGGCGGCCTTGTGAAAACAATACCTGAGTGACACCAGGGCCAATTGTTGGCATTCCCACGGTTGAGGAGGGGCTGAAGGCAGTACCAACAACAGTGTACTTTGTGACAGGTGGCACAGCAGAGTGCACTCCCCAGTGGACAGCTCCAGTGGAGGAATACTCAGTAGTTTCTTTCCCAGTGGGAGCCCTCCAATCCCACTTACCTCACACTGCAGATCAGAAACACGGCTCAGAAATGAATCTGGGGGCTTCTACTCCAACAATTAGGGAGCAGACCCTACCTGAGACAGGGCTGTGACAACCACAGAGCAAAGAGGATGACCTGATCAACATCTAGTGTAGGCTCTGGTCACCACAACACCAGTCATACCCCCTATCAAGGGGATAATGGCCATGACACACTGAGGAAAGAGGTGGCAGACAACCATACTAAAAACAGCCCTTGCACCAAAATATTAAACCAACAGAGGCTACACAGGGATGCTCCCACATATAAATAGCCCTCTAAGACCACAGTAGATAACCATTTCTTCTAAAATCACAGAGTAAGAGAAATAAGTAAAATGAAGAATTAGAGGAACCACTCTGAGTTAAAAGGTCAAGAGAACTCCCTTGAAAAAAACAATGAAACAGACCTCTTTAGTCTGGTAGACAACAAGTTTGAAAAGGAGATAATGAAAATACTGAAGGAATTAAGAAAGACTATCAATAGAAATGCAGAATTATAAAAAGGAACTAGAAACTATAAAGAGGATCAAAGAAGAATGAGAAAACTCTTTTGCTGAGATGAAATGAAAGCTTAGCTAAAGGCAATGAATAGCAGAATGAATAATGCAGAAGAATGAATAAGTGATATGGAATATAGAATAATGCAAATCACCCAATCACAGCAGACAGAAAGCCAAAAAAAAAAAAAAAAAAGCAACATAGGAGACCATGGGATAATATAAAGTGGGTCAATCTGTGTGTAATAGGAATTCCAGAAGGGGAAGAGAAAAGGGGATTGAAAATATATTTGAAGAAATTATGGCTGAAAACCCCCAAACCTAAAGAAGGAAACAGATATCCAGGGACAGGAAGCACAGAGGGTCCCAAACAAGATGAACCCAAACAGACCTACACCAAGACGTGCTATAATTAAAATGACAAAAAGTTATAAAGAGAGGATTCTAAAGTCAGCAAGAGATAAAAGAAGAGTTAATTACAAGGGACTCCCACCCCCAATAAGGTTATCAGCTGATTCCTCTACAGAAATGTTGCAGGCCAGAAAGGAGTGGCAAGATATATTCAAAGGCCTGAAAGGAAAAAAAGTCTGCAACTTAGGATACTCTACCCAG
This sequence comes from Balaenoptera physalus, assembly GCF_965194825.1. NCBI lineage: Eukaryota > Metazoa > Chordata > Mammalia > Artiodactyla > Balaenopteridae > Balaenoptera > Balaenoptera physalus. The sequence continues at coordinate 76,916,172 of NC_138882.1, read as the reverse complement.
TAAGATTATCATTTAGAATAGAAGGAGAGATAAGGAATTTCTCACACAAGCAAAAACGAAAAGAATACAGCAATATTAAACCTATCCTAAAAGAAATATTGAAAGGTCTTCTCTAAACAGAAAAGAAGCAAGAAGCTATAGGAAAGACAAAATCACAATTGGAAAGTAAATCACTTAAATAAGCCAGTATACATATTTTTCTTAAATAAAAAAATTTTTGAAAGCAATGATGATCACAATGAACAGCAAAAGGATAAACATGAAAATGTAAAACAAGACATAAAAATAATATAATCTGGAGGAAGATAGTAAGAAAATGTAGATTTTTTCTTCTTTTTTTTAGAATGTGTTTGAGTCTAAATGACTATAATTTAAAGCAAGTAGAAATAGGAAGTGGTTAGCATACTTGAAAAATAGCATAACCACAAATCAAAAACATATAACAGATTCACAAAAACTAAAAAGAAGAGCACACAAGCATAATACAAAAGGAAGTCATTAAAACACAAATGGAAAAACAAAAGGGATAAAAGTAGAAATACAGAATCAACTGGAAAACAAGGTATAAAATGGCAACAAATACATATCTATTGATAATTACCTCAAATGTCAATGGACTAAATGCTTCAATCAAAAGACAAAGAGTGGCAGACTGGATTAAAAAAAAAAAAGCCTACAATATGCTGCCTAAAAGATACTCAGTTTAGGCTAAAGGACACACATAGATTGAAAATTAGGGGTTGGAAAAAGATATTTCATAAAAAGGAAATGACAAGAAAGTGGGGGTTGCAATACTCTGACAAAGTAGACTTTAAAAGAAAGGCCATAAAGAAAGAAAAAGAAGGACACTGTATAATGATAAAAGGATCAATACAGAAAGAGAATATTACAGTTGTCAACATATATGCACCCAATATAGGAGCACCAAAATAAGTAAAGCAAATACTAACAGACATAAAGGAAAAAATTTATGGGAATACAATGATAGTAGGAGACTTTAACACCCTGCTCACATCAACGGAGAGATCTTCTAGACAGAAAATCGATAAGGCAACAGAGATCCTAAATGACACAATAGAAGTTAGACTTAAATTATATTTTCAGGACATTACATCCACACCCAGACACCTCCCCCCACACACAAAAAATCCAGCATACACTTTCTTTTCAAGTGCACATGGAATATTTTTTAGGATTGACAACAAACTAGGATATAAAACATGCCTCAACAAATTTAAGACTATAGAAATTATTTCAATCATCTTTTCTGACCAGAATTGCATGAAACTAGAAATCAACCACAGAAAAAGAAATAAGAAAAAACAATTACATGGAGACTAAACAACATGCTACCAAAAAACCAATGGGTAAACGATAAAATGAAAGAGGAAATTAAAAAATACCTTGAGACAAATGACAATGAAAACAGAACCATACAAACTCTACGTATGGGTTTCAGCAAAGGCAGTTCTTAGAGAGAAGTTCATAGCGACACAGGCCAAATAAACAACCACCTAAAAGAATTGGAAAAAGAAGAATGAACAAAACCTAAAGTCAGCAGAAGGAAGGAAATAAAAATCAGAGAGGAAATAAATAAAAGAGAGTTTTAAAAAACAATAGAAAAAAAATCAATAAAACCAAGAGCTCACTCTTTGAAAGGGTAAACAAAATTGACAAAACTCTGTCCAGGCTCAACAAGAAGAAAAAAGAGGGAGGACCCAAATAAACAAAAGAAATGAAAACAGAGAAATAACAACCAATATCACAGAAATACAAAAAACCATAAAAGAATATTATGAACAATTAATGCCAACAAATTTGACAACCTAGAAGAAATGGACAAGTTTCTAGAAATATAAGAGCCCACCAAAATTGAATCAAGAAGAAATAGATAATATGAACAGACCAATCACTAGAAGTGAAATAGGATCTGTAATAAAAATAAACTCCCTACAAACAAAAATACAGGACCAGATATCTTCAAAGGCGAATTCTACCAAACAGATAAAAAAGAACTTATATCGATCTTTCTCAAATTTTTCCAAAAGTTTAAAGAGGAGGAACACTCCCAAAAACATTCTGTGACGCCACCTTCACCCTGATACCAAAACCAGACAAAGACGCTATCAAAAAGAAAATTACAGGCCAATATCTTAGATGAATATAGATGCAAAAATCCTCAAAATATTAGCAAACTGAATCCAACAACATATAAAAAAGATCATACACCACAACCAAGTTGGATTCATCCCAGTGTCACAAGGATGGTTCAACATATGCAAATCAATCAATGTGACAAACCACATCAAGACAAGAGAAAAACCACACAATCATCTCAGTAGAGGCAGAAAAAGCATTTGATAAAATTCAACATCCATTCATGATAAAAAAAAAAAACTCTTACCAAAGTAGGTATAGAGAGAACATATCTCAACATAATAAAAGCTATTTATGACAAACCCACAGCCAACATAATACTCAATGGTGAAAAACTGAAAGCCTTCCTGCTAAAATCTGGAACAAGACAAGGATACCCACTCTCACCACTTCTATTCAACATAGTATTGGAAGTCCTAGACACAGCAATCAGACAAGAAAAAGAAAATGTATCCAAATAGGAAGGGAAGAGGTAAAATTGTCATTATATGCAGATGACATGATACTATATAAAGAAAACCCTAAAGACTCTGAACTAAAAGTACTAGAACTGATAAACAAATTCAAAATGGTAGCAGGATACAAGATTAACATACAGAAATTGATTGCATTTCTTTACACTAACAATGAAATATCAGAAAGGGAATGTAAAAGAACAATCCTTTTTAAAATCACATCTAAAAATTAAATACTTAAGAATAAACCTGACCAAGGAGGTGAAAGATCTGAGAAAGATAAAACATTAATACAGGAAATTGAAGATGATTCAAAGAAATGGAAAGATATTCTACCCTCTTGGATAGGAAGAATTAACATCGTTAACATGGTCGTACTACCCAAAGCAATCTACAGATTTAATGCAATCCCTATCAAATTAACCATGACGTTTTTCTACAGAACTAGAACAAATAATCCTAACATTTATATGGAACCATAAAAGACCCAGAATTGCCAAGTCAATCCTGAGGATAAAGCACAAAGCAGGAGGCATAACCCTCCCAGACTTCAGACAATGCTGCAAAACTACAGTAAGTAAAGCAGCATGGTGTTGGCACAAAAACAGACATAGGAATCAATGGAACAGAATAGAGAGCCCAGACATAAACCAACACACATAGGGTCAATTAACATTTGACAGAGGAGGCAAGAATATACTATGGGCAAAAAGTGTCTTCAGCAAGTGGTGTTGGGAAAGCTGGAGAACCCCACATAAATTAATGAAGTTAGAACACCCTCACACCATACACACACACACAAAAAACTCAAAATGGTTTAAAGACTTAAATATAAGACGACACCATAAAACTCCTACAAGAGAACACAGGGAAAACATTCTCTGACATAAATCATAGCAATGTTTTCTTAGGTCAGTCTCCCAAGGTAATAGAAACAAAAGCAAAAATAAACAAATGGGACATAATCAAACAACCTTTTGCACAGCAAAGGAAACTATAAACAAAATGAAAACATAACTTATAGACAGGGAGAAAATATTTGCAAATGATGCAACTGAAAAGGGCTTAATTTCCAAAACATGCAAAAGACTCATACAACTCAACAACAATAGCAAAAAACAAACAACTGAATCAAAAAAAAAAAAAAAGGGGCAGAAGACCTAAATAGACATTTCTCCAAAGAAGACATACAGATGGCCAATAGGCACACAAAAGATGCTCAACATCACTAATTATTAGAGACATGCAAATCAAAACTACAATGAGGTAACACTTCATACCAGTCAGAATGGCCATCATTAAAAAGTCTACAAATAACAAATGCTGGAGAGGGTGTGGAGAAAAGGGAACCCTCCTACACTGTTGGTGGGTATGTAAGATGGTGCAGCCACTATAAAAAACAGTATGTAGGTTCCTTAAAAACTAAAAATAGAGTTGCCATATGATCCAGCAATCCCACTCCTGGGCATATATCTGGACAAAACTATAATTCAAAAGATACATGCACCCCAATGTTCATAGCAGCACTATTTACAATAGGCAAGACATGGAAACAACCCACATGTCCATCAACAGATGAATAGATAAAGAAGATGTGGTGCTATATACAATGGAATACTACCCAGACATAAGAAAGAATGAAATAATACTATTTGCAGCAATGTGGATAGACATAGAGATTATCATACTAAGTGAAATAAGACAGAGAAAGATAAATACCATATGATATCACTTATATGTGGAACCTAAATATGACACAAATGAACCTATCTATGAAACAGAAACAAACTCATAGACATGGAGAACAGACTTGAGGTTGTCAAGGGGGTGCTGGGGCAGGGATGAATTGGGAGTTTGGGGTTTGCAGATGCAAACTATTATATATAGGATGGATAAAAAACAAGGTCCTACTGTATAGCAAAGGGGACTATATTTGATATACTGTGATAAACCATAATGGAAAAAATATATGAAAAATAATATATATATATAATCTGAATCACTTTGCTGTACAGCAGAAATTAACACAACATTGTAAACCAACTATACTTCAATTCAAAAGAGAACTTTCTAAACCAAACATAACTAGCAAATAACCATAACATCACATGATGAAACATTGAAACATTTCTTTTAAAGATAGGAACAAAACATGTATGACTGTTATGCCCATTTCTTTTCAACACTGTACCAGAAGTTTTAGCCAGAAGAGTAAAACATGACAGATAAATAAAATGTCTAATGATCAGAAAGGAAGTAACAAAGTATTGTAGATGACATGATTGTCTATACTGAAAATTAAAATGATCAATAAGGTAGAGATACATATTAACTTTTCAAGTAAGTCAACTGAACTCTCTATATCAGAAAGAAACAGTTAAATGACCATTAACTAACAAGAAAATAGATGGTCATTCCACAAAATTCTATAGAGCAGTTTAAAATTAGTGACTTAGAAATATTTTTGTCAATAGAGATAAACCTGAAAATATGTAATGTTGAATAAAGACAAGTTTCAGAAGGATGCATACAGTTTGATTTCACTCGTGGTTTAGAAATACAGTCCTATGTAGGAAAAGTAAAAATTACAGATGTGATAAACACCAAATTAAGAATACTGGTTACTTTTGAATGTGGGATAAAACAGTGGTAGAACATTAATTATATGGGATTTTATATTAGTATCTGTAAGGTTTTATTTCTTAAGTTGGATTGTGCACACATGTGCATAGTTCAAATTAGTATGTGTGTTATAGTTTTCTTCTCCCTTGCAGTTGTTTCCTTGAAGGTGGGAGAAGGGATAATTATGAAGTTAGCTGAAGTGTTTTGATTCTCATTTCATTTTCTTCACTTTTCAGTGAGGTCCTCTCTGATCACCTAATCTAAAATGTCATCATGGCCCTCAAGTTTTCTCATCTACATTTTTTCTTCTTTTACCACTTATTACTATCATGTGTTTTTCACTTATTTACTTCATTTATTGCCTGTCAACCCTACCAAAGAATGCACTCCAAAAGGGTTAGGACTTGTGTGGGGTTTTTTTTTCATTGTTAATTATTGTATCCCCACCACTAAATCAATGTTTGGCACATAGAAGGCTCTTGATAAATACTTGTTGCATAAATAAATATCTGAGCAATTCATTAAACAAAGGTTTATTTGAATAAAAATATCTTGCTCTTTGATATGTCTGTTTTATAGCCTTACTTGATTTATTAAAAAAAAAAAAAGAAAATACTGCTGTATGAAAATGTCATGCTCTTAATTTAGAATGGTGTTGGGAGTACCAAGCCAGAGTTTATTGAGACTTTGTCTGCTGTTACCATCATCTTAGAAGACTGCCTTGTGCTGATACATACAATTTCTTCTCATGGAAAACAACTAAAAATTACTGAGAACCACCAGAATGTAGAATGAGTCTTATTCCTAGTAAAGAAATTAGTCTTTCCTAGTAATACTAGTCTTATTCCTAGTTAAGAAACTCCAGAGAATAACCATATTTCTTATCTGGCACCTGAAAATCTGAATGATTTTCTTTTTTTTTTTTTTTTTTTTGATAGTAGTCATCTTTTCTTTTTTTTTTAAATTTATTTATTTATTTACTTATTTATTTATGGCTCTGTTGGGTCTTCGTTTCTGTGCGAGGGCTTTCTCTAGTTGCGGCGAGCGGGGGCCACTCTTCATCGCGGTGCGCGGGTCTCTCACTGTCGCAGCCTCTCTTGTTGCGGAGCACAGGCTCCAGACGCGCAGGCTCAGTAGTTGTGGCTCACGGGCCCAGTTGTTCCGCGGCATGTGGGATCTTCCCAGAGCAGGGCTCGAACCCGTGTCCCCTGCATTGGCAGGCAGATTCTCAACCACAGCGCCACCAGGGAAGCCCCTGAATGATTTTCTTTACTTGATAAATCTCATTTTTTATAGCTATGAGAATATAGACAGGTATTGTTAGAAATGGACAGTAAACTACTAGATTAGAGAGGGCTCATCTCACCTTCATTGAGGGTTATTTCTCACTGTCTAATTTGACTCCTTCTTCAAGGACAGGAATTCTAAGAGGTTTTCTGGAGGATTTGTAGTGGAAAAGAAAAATTCCAGAGACTCTTGGTGTTCAAGAAACACACATTTTTTTTCTTTGGTAGTGACACGTGAGTGGGTTTAAATGTGGATAGGTGCTAAAAATACAGTTTTAGATATAGGCAATGTTTAGATTTCTTTTCTTTTTTGGGCAAGGAAGTAACTCTATTCCACTTTATTCTATTGAGTAGCTGTAATGATGCTATATTTTCTCTCTGCAAAATGGTTTATGGCTATCATTTACATTCTGTATTTAGAAAAAAAGCATAGTCATAAACACTCATTTTCTCACTTCTGAAACTTTTAGAAAGAAAAAAATATGTTTTCTTTGGGGCCTATGTGTAAGAATTCACTATTATCATGTAAAACAATATTATTAAAAAAATCCTATCTCACACATTAGTTCTAAGCCAAAAAGGATGTATGGGCATTTGAATAAAATAGATATGAGATGGTAGGAGGGACACAGTTGTGATATAATCAAATCTCACACCCCCTGGGTGGGTGATGCACAAACTGGAGAACAATTATATCACAGAAGTTCTCACACAGGAGTGAGAGTTCTGAGCCCCATTGCAGGCACCCCAGCCTGGGGTTCTGGATTGGAAGGAGAAACCCCCAGAGCATTTGGCTTTGAAGGCCAGTGAAGCTGGAGCACAGGAGCTCCACAAGACTGGAGGAAACAGAGACTCCACTCTTGGAGGGAGAACACAAGGTCTCATGCACACTGGGACCCAGGGCAAAAGCAGTGACTTCATAGGAGCTTAGACCAGACATACCTGCTGGCCTTCAAGGGTCTCCTGAGGAGGTGGAGGATGGCTGTGGCTCACTGTGGGGACAACGACACTGCTGGCAGAGGTATCAGGGAGTATACATTGGCATGAGGTCTCCTGGAGCCAACATTTTGGCACCAAGACCAGGCCCCACCTAACAGCCTGTAGGCTCCAGTGCTGGGAAACCTCAGGCCAACCAACCAACAGGGCAAGAACACAGCTCCATGCATCAACAGACAGGCTGCCTAAAGACTTCCTGAGCCCACAGCTGCCTCTAGACATCCCCCTTGACATGGCCCTGCTCACCAGAGAGCCAAGACCCAGCTCCACCCACCAGTGGGCAGGCACCAGCCCCTCCCAGAAGGAAGCCTCCACAAGCCTCTAGACCAGCCTCACTCACCTTGGGGAAGACACAGAAGCACGAAAACTACAATCCTGCAGCCTGAGGAACAAGACTGCAAATGTAGATCAGAAACTACCCTGGGACCAGCTGGTGCCTGGCCCTTGGGTGATGAGAGGGGAGTGTACTGCTGGGGCAAGTAGGGCATCCCATATAGAGGGCCACTTCTTGAAGGCTGAGAAACATCTAACCTTCCACATACATAAAAATATAAAGTAAGAAATTTAGACAAAATGAGTTGGCAGAGGAATATGTTCCAGACGAAGGAACAAGATAAACCCCCAGAAGAGCAAGTAAGTGACGTGTAGATAGGCAATCTACCTGGGAAAGAGTTCAGAGTAATGATCATAAAGATGATCCAAGAACTCAGGAAAAGAATGGATGCACAGAACGAGAAGTTACAAGAAGTGTTAACAAAGAATTAGAAAATATAAAGAACAACCAAACACAGCTCAAGAATACAATAACTGAAATGAAAAACACACTAGAAGGAATCAATAGCAGAAAAAATGAGTCAGAAGAATGAATAAGTGAGCTAGAAGACAGAGTGGTAGAAATCATTGTCAAGAACAGAATAAAGAAAAAAGAATGAAAAGAAATAAGGACTGTTTAAGAGACCTCTGGGACAAAGTGAAACACAACAATATTTGCATTATAGGGGTCTCAGAAGGAGAAGAGAGAGAGAAAGGGTCTGAGAAAATATTTGAAAAGATAATAGCTGAAAACTTCCCTAACAAGGGAAAGGAAACAGTCACCCAAGTCCAAGAAGTGCAGAGAGTTCATTACAGGATTAACCCAAGGAGGAATATACAGAGACACATAGTAATCAAATTGACAAAAATTAAAGATAAAGAGAAAATATTAAAAGCAACAATGGAAAAGCAACAGATAACACAAGGGAATCCCCATGAGGTTATAAGATGATTTTTCAGCAGAAATTCTGCAAGCCAGTGGGAGTAGCAAGATATATTTCAAGTGATGAAAGGGAAAAACCTACAACCGAGAATATTCTACCCAGTGAGGCTTTTGTTCAGATTTGATGGAGAAATCAAAAGCTTTACAGACAAGCAAAAGCTAAAAAAATTCAGTGTCACCAAACCAGCTTTACAACAAATGCTAAAAGGAAATTCTCTAGGCAGAAAATAAATGGCCACAACTAGAAAAAAGAAAATTATGAAAGGAAAAAGCTCACTGGTAAAGGCAAATATACAGTAAAGGTAGAAAATCATCCACACACAAATATTATATCTAAATGAGTAATTGTGAGAGGAGGATAGTACAAATGCAGGATATTTGAAATGCATTTGAACTTAGGACATCAGCAACTTAAAACAATCATGTGTGTATATATATATATATATATATAATATATATATATATATAGAGAGAGAGAGAGAGAGAGAGACCACTATATCAAAACCTCATGGTAACCATAAACCTAAAATCTATAATAGATATACAGACAAAAAAGAGAAAAAGGAATTCAAACACAACACTAAAGATAAACATCAAATAACAAGAGAGGAGAACAAAAGAGAAAAGAAAAAAAGACCCATAAAAACAAATCCAAAACAATTAACAAAATGGCAATAAGGACATACATATCAATAATTACGTTAAATGTAGATGGATTAAATGCCCCAACCAAAAGACACAGACTGGCTGAATGGATACAAAAATAAGAACAGTATATATGCTGTCTACAAGAGACCTACTTCAGATCTAGAGACACATACAGACTTAAAGTGAGAGGATGGAAAAAGGTATTCCATGCAAAAGGAAATCAAATGAAAGCTGGAGTAGCAATACTCATATCAGACAAAATAGACTTTAAAAAAAGAATGTTACTAGAGACAAAGAAGGACACAATATAATGATCAAGGAATCAATCCAAGAAGAAGATATAACAATTTTAAATATATATATACACCCAACCCAGGAGCAATTCAGTATATAAGGCAAATGTTAACAGGCATAAAAGGAGAAATTAACAGTGACATAGTAATAGTGGGGGATTTTAACACTCTACTTTCATCAATGGACAGATCATCCAGACAGAGAATCAGCAAGGAAACACAGGCCTTAAATGACACTTTAGACTAAAGGACTTAATTGATCTTTACAGAGCTTTCCATCCGAAAGCAGCAGAATACACATTTATTTCAAGTGCACATGGAACATTATCCAGGATGGATCATATGCTGGGCCACAAAACAAACCTTAGAACATTTAAGAAAATTGAAATCATATAAGCATCTTTTCCTACCCCAGTGCTATAAGACTAGAAATCAATTATGAGAAAAAAACTGAAAATACCAAAAAACACATGGAGGCTAAACAATATGCTACTAAACAACCAATGGATCACTGAAGAAATCAAAGAAGAAATTAAAATAATACCTGGAGACAAAGGAAAATGAAAACACAATGAACCAAAATGTACGGGATGCAGCAAAACAGTTCTAAAAGGAAAGTTTATAGCAATACAAGCTTAACTCAGGAAACATGAAAAATCTTAAATAAACAACCTAACCTTACACCTCAAGCAACTAGTGAAAGAAGTAAAACCCAATGTTAGTAGAAAGAAATCATAATGGACAGAGCAGAAAAAAAATGAAATAGAGACTAAGAAGACAATAGAAAATATGAAACTATAAGCTGGTTCTTTAAAAAGATAAAATTGATAAACCCTTAGACTTATCAAAAAAAGCTGGGGGGAAGGATGCAAATCAGTAAAATTGTAAATGAAAAAGAAGTTACTACTGACACCACAGAAATACAAAGAACCATAAAAGATTACTACAGGAAACTATAGGCCAATAAAATTGACAACCTAGAAGAAATGGACAAATTCTTAGAAAGGTACAATCTCCCAAGACTGAACCAGGAAAAAATAGAAAATATGAACAGACCAATTACAAATACTCAAATTAAATATGTGATTAAAAACTCCCAACAAACAAAAGTCCAGGACCAGATGGCTTCACAGGCGAGTTCTACCAAACATTTAGAGAAGAGTCAACACCTGTCCTTCTGAAACTACTATTTTAAAGTTTTTAAACTTTCAGAGGAAGGAGCACTTCTAAACTCATTCTATGAGGCCACCATCACCCTGATACCAAAACCAGATGAAAATATCACAAAAAAAAGGAAAATTATAGGCCAATATCATTGATGAACATAGATGCAAAGATCCTCAACAAAACATAAGCAAACTGAATCCAACAACACATTAAAAGGATCATATACCATGATCAAGTGGGATTTATCCCCAGGATGCAAGGGTTTTTCAATATCCACAAATCAACCTGATACACTGCATTAACAAACTGAAGAATAAAAACCATATGATCATCTCAATAGATGCATAAAAGTCTTTTGATAAAATTCAACATCCACTTATGATAAAAACTCTCCAGGAAGTGGGCATAGTGGGAACATAACAAAAATAAAGGCCATATATGACAAACCCACAGCTAACATCATACTCAATGGTGAAAAGCTGAATGCATTCCCTCTAAGATCAGGAGTAAGACAAGGATGCCCACTCTTGTCACTTTTATTCAAAATAGTTTTGGAAGTCCTAGCCCCATTAATCAGAGAAGAAAAAGAAATAAAACGAATCCAAATTGGAAAGGAAGAAGTAAAACTGTCTCTGATTGCAGATGACGATACTATACATAGAAAATCCTCAAGACACTACCAGAAAATTACTAGAGTTCATCAATGAATTTGGTAAGGTTGTAGGTTATAAAATTAAAACACAGAAATCTGTTGCATTTCTGTACACTAATAATTAAAGATAAGAGAAATTAAGGAAATGATCCCATTTACCCTCACATCAAAAAGAATGAAATATCAAGGAATAAACCTACTTAAGGAGGCAAAAGTTCTGTACTACAGAAACTGTAAGACACTGATGAAAGAAACTGAAGATGTCACAAACAGATGGAAAGATATACCATGTTCTTGGATTGGAAGAATCAATATTGTCAAAATGATTATACTACCCCAGACAATCTACAGATTCAATGCAATCCTTATCAAATTACCAGTGGTATTTTTCACAGAACTAGAACAAAAAATTTTAAACTTGTTTGGAGACACAAAGGACCCCAAATAGCCAAAGCAATCTTGAGAAAGAAGAACAGAGCTGGAGGAATCAGGCTCCCTGACTTCAGACTATACTACAAAGCTACAGTCATCAAAACAGTATGGTACTGGCACAAAAACAGAAATATAGATCAATGGAACAGGATACAAAGCCCAGAAATAAACCCATGCACTTATTGGCTATTAATCTATGACAAAAGAGGCAAGACTATATAATGGAGAAAATCTATGACAAAAGAGGCAAGACTATATAATGTCATATAATCTATGACAAAAGAGGCAAGACTACATAATAGTCTCTTCAATAAATGGTGCTGGGAAAACTGGACAACTACATGTAAAAGAATGAAAGTAGAACATTCTCTAACACCATACACAAAAATAAACTCAAAGTGGATTAAAGACCTAAATGTGAGATCAGGTAGCATAAAACTGCTAGAGGAAAACATATGCAGAACACTTTTTGACATAAATCGCAGCAATATCTTTTTCAAAAACAATCCCTTTAAAAATTGCATCAAAAAATTTCTTAGGAATAAACTTGACTACAAGTTTAAAAGATTTATATCCTGGGAACTATAAAACATTGATAAAGGAAATTGAAAATGATTCAAAGAAATGGAAAGATATCACATGGTCTTTTACTGGAAGAATTGGTATTGTTAAAATGGCCATATTATCCAAAGCAATCTACAGATTTAATATGATCTCTATCAAATTATTATCAAAGTGAATAAAAACAAGATGCTGTGTAGTATGTACACTTTGTTTTCATTTGTATTACACACACACACACAATCTCTGGAAGGACCTATAAAAAACCTGGGTTTTATGAGGGTAACTGGCTGTTCTGGGAAGATTAACTAGACAAGAAGAGTGGTCATAGGCTTTTTTTTGCATTCCCCTTGTACTGAATTTTTTAGTTTATATATTTTGTTTTATTTTCCAGTGCATATTGCTCCAAAAGAAAAAAATCTCTAGGATATTAAATGATTGGTTTATATTTAGTTCTGTCTCCAGGCCTCCTACAATGAAGTTGTCACTTCCCTTGATGGTGGATATTTGGCAAGATGGTCCAGAGAGGTGGATAAAAAGAGAAACCAATCGAAATATTTTATGGAGGTTCAGTTTTATGCATAGGCGGTTGAAGTGGATGACCTCTTCCACACCATGAAATTATATATATTGTGATAGTACCTACAATTCCTTATCAAAATCGACTTTCTGCTTCAGCCTGTAAACAAAGAAATCAAGACAAATGAAGAATTTTCTCTAAGATGTCATAACTAGTAGTGTAATGGCAATAGCGGGAGAGAAGGTGAAGTGAAGGATTGGAATGTGAACTCAAATGACACAGTGGCTTGATCTTTGCATTCAAAATGAGATAAGAGAACAAGTGAAATAATGATTCAACATTGTAGCTCCTAGGAAAAAGCTTTAGAAATAGTTCAAGCCTGTGGTGGAGGATGTGCATGGAAGCAATGGGGGAACTACATGGAACCATGTGGAGTCCAGTGTGACAGGTGGCAGGTCCTGGGCCCTGCCCTGCCTCATGGCCAGCTGGGGCCTCTCTCCTGGGACAGCCACCAGGGCAGGTGTTGAGCAGTGAGCATGGGGCTGAACCGGTGCAGTGGGCAGCAGGAGAGTGGAGGGGGCCCACAGCCCATGTTACCTGCCCTGCCAGTTCAGGTGTGGCAAGGATGAAGAGCTGAGCCACAGGCGGGACCACAGGGTCAGTCAGAGTGCAGAAATAAGTACTATTCAGTAAACTGTGGTCTGTGGTCCTGCTGCTGGGTGCTTGGTTTTCGTACCCACCACACTGATGAGAAGGTGGTTGTGGTCATCAAGGAGGAGGTGAGCACCTTCTCCCGGACCTCAAAGGAAGCACCAACTGAGTCGGGGGACCCTGTGACCAGTGGCTGCATCACCTTGCAGGGCTGAGATCCTGTCACATTCAGCTCCCCTCCCTGAATGCACGGGGAATGAACAACTGAATCAAGCCAGACTCCAGGAACTGGAGTCCTGCCATCACACAGATCCAAGTGTGATGGGCAAGAGCAACCAACTGTCCCTGACCCCACTCAGAGCTGGTGGTCCTGACCCACGTGGCCATGTAATGGTTCTAGTTGTTTGATGTGTGTAGAGCTTTTCCCCCAACCAGATATAATTACCAAGCAGAATAGGAACTGGGCATCCTGCCCTCAGAGCTTGTGGTGACCGCGTGGTAGCATCTGTCAATTCTTATTTGATGACTAACCTGTTGGAAGGAAGAATCATTTACCTTTTGAATATGGAAAGGATCAAAGACAACCAGAACTCTCAGTGTCTCAGCATGCTGACTCTGTTTCTGGATGTTTCACTTTATTTGCCTTTCTAGTGCAGGGGCATGGAAGGAAATGGCTGTAGACATTAACCAACCCCTTTTGCTACTTTTGGAATCTGCATTTATAGTCTATGCTGGCACTAGATTTAAAGGTCTCAATTAAAATTACATAGCATTGATGGTATTTACCTACACTCTCTATTAACTGAAATAGATTTTTAGGTGCATGAGTGCAGCTTTGCCATGCCCAGTGAATCTTCACCATTTCCCTTTTCATTGATCTCCTTAATAATTCCTGCAATAGATCTTTCCACCCAGCAGTGCCTAGATAATGCACACAAGATAGAATCTTGTTATTAAACTACGTTAAAAAGTTAAATAGCACTAACCAGGTGCCAAGCACTGATCTAAGTGTATTATGTTTTTCATGTAATCTTCATGCTATGGGCAGGCACAATTATTATTCTCATTTTACATATGAGGCAAAAAGGTTAAGTAACTTGCCTAAGGCTCAGAGCTAGCAAGCAATAGTCAGGACTCAAACTTAGCCATCTAGTTCTAGATTCTGTATTCATAACTACTACACTAAAATTGTCTCACAAGGTCACAGTATGTGCATTCTCAATCTCTCTCCCTCCCATTCTCACCCCAACCTCTCTCTCTCTGTGTGAATGTATGTAAAAATAAGGCAAGACAATCTTTCTCAGTGAAGGAAGAATACACAATGAAGGTGTTCATTTCTGTGCTTATAGGACAGCTGCTTAAGTTTATACTTCAGAACACATTGTAGAACACGTTTGAAACATTTTGTCACCATGTGGGAGGGAGACAGCAAAGATATTCAATGAGAGGTCAGGGTTGTTGTCTTTTAAATACACAGTCCTGTTTTCTTCCTCTGAAGACCTGGCTTCCTTTGAACACCTGTATCCTTGCATATCCTACTCCTCCTAGTTTCTCCTTCCTGGTCCCTATTTTGTATTTCCTCCATTCTTCCTTCTAAACTTCTAATTTGTTCAATGAAAGATAGTGTCACAAAACCAAACACATACTTTGTTACACCAGACTCCGTTTTTCTGTTAGGTATTTCCTCATACTGAATAGTAAAAATGAATTCAATCAGTAATTCATGCAGAAAATATTTGCTGTTTGCTCCTAACTGCATTGATTACACTTAATCATGATACTGTATTTGCCCCAAAGAACTTAAAAACTGGTTAATGAGCCTGCTGTCTTTAACACCTGCCATTGGTGGTTTTAATCACACACAGGTATCAGTTGCATAGTATGTGCAGGATAATTTACCTCAAGATAAAGTTGATAGAGAAAAGGAAAAGAGCAACTCTCATTTGATGACAGTATGGGCTCCCTCCTCCCTTTAATGAAATAATTTTTAAAATAAAAAAATATCTCCTTGGGCTACTGATTAGAGCCAAAATGGTCAGTTTTCTGAACCTGAGAGAAATGCCCCTACCTGACATCATCCCAAAATGAGGGTGTTAAGTGATGGTAAGAGTGAGCAGTCAAATGGGAAAGGTTATGATAAATCACGGAATCTCACCTGGGTAAGGGAGGCAGTGAGGACATGCGGAGTGTGAGCCATGGAAAGGTGGTAACAAATACATTGATTAGAAGTTCTGGAAGTGTCTTCTCTTCTGGGGAGGTCCCTTCAACCAGATATTGTAAATTTATCTGGACAAAAGGCAAACAGACAACCTTGTTACTGAGCCCAATCTCATATTGCTCATTGTACAACAGGCCAATAAATCGAGACATGTTGTTGGGGCAAGGAATAATGACTTTATTTGGAAAGTGAGCAGAATGAGAAGATGGTGGACTAATGTCCCAAAGAACCATCTTTCCCAAGTTAGAATTCAGCCTTCCTTTATACTATTTAAAAGAGGAGGGGGTAAAGTCCTGGCCAGACTCTGGAGGAGATGTGTTAATTTTGTCCTTCCTGCAGCCATTCACAGGTAGGCTTGGTCAGGTGGTTTCCAGTGAGCTGAACAAAGGTATTTCAGTTAATGCTCATTACCTGGGAGGCAGGGTAACTAGAGATGGGCCATTATGTATAATTTAAGCTTACAGGTAACATTCCTTGAGTGATTAACTTGTAAGAGAATACAAAGGTTCTTCCCTATTACAATTTCCCACTGTCAATGATCCATTCCACTATCCTGTGGGAAAAGAGACGAAGACTGCTCTGAGTACTTCCTGCAGAACAATGAAGCAATGGAGTGATGAAGAGGTGATTTTAGACTGGAATCAATCAGCTTTATACAGGGAATATTCCTCAGAATCTTTTAATAGTACAGTCCTCTATCCCTTTTTATCTACAACTATTTAAACCTGATGAAACCCCTTAGCACTTTGTTGTCTAATTTGTAGTTGAACTTGGGGTTTTGTTCTAGTTCCCAATACAGATAATAAATTCCTGTGCTGTTTACTTGAACAAAATTAAAGAAATAGAGGAAAGCAGCCACCACGGCTGAGTAGAAAGACCCTGAGCTCACCTCCTCTCATGAGCACACTAAAATCACAACTATCTGCAGAACAGCAATCAATGAAAAAGACTGGAACCTATCAGAAAGGATCTTCTATGTGTAAAGACATAAAGAAGGAACTATAATGAGATGGTTAGGAGGGGTGGACTTACAATATAATCAAATCTCAAACCCCCAGGTTGGGTGACCCACAAACTAGAGAATATTTATATTGCAGAGGTTCTGTCACAGGAGTAAGAGTTCTGAGCCCCACATCAGGGTCTCCATCCCAGGCTTCCAGCACCAGGAAGATGAGCCTTGGAAGCATTTAGATTTGAAGGCCAGTGGAGCTTAATTACAGGAGCCCCACAGGACTGGAAGAAATAGAGACTTCACTCTTAAAGGGCACACACAAAATCTCATGTGCACTGGGACCCAGGGAAAATGTAGTGATTTGATAGGAGCCTGGGCTAGACCTACCTACTAGTCTTGTACTCTCCTGGAGAGGTGGTGGGTAGCTGCAGCTCACCCTGAGGACATAAACACTGGTGGCAGGTATACTGGGGAACATTCAGCTGTGTTAATACTCCTGTCAGCTGACATCTTGGATCATTAGTACCAAGACCTGGCCCCACCCAACAGCCTGTAGGCTCCAGTGATGGGAAGTTTGAGGCCAAATAACTAACTGAGCAGGGACACAGCCCCACCCATCAGCAGACAGGCTGCTTAAAGACTAAAGAGCCCAGAGCCACCTTTATGCTCATTACCTGGGAGGCAGGGTAACTAGAGATGGGCCATTATGGACACAGTCCCTAGACACAGTCCAGCCCACCAGAAGGCCAAGACCCAGCTCCACCTACCAGTGGACAGGCACTGGCCCCTCCCACCAGGAAGCCTGAACAAGCCTCTAATCCAGCCTCACCCACCAGGGGCAGACACCAGAAGCAAGAAAACTATGATCCTGTGATGCAGGCCAGACACTACCCTGGGACAAGTTGGGCCCTGACACGGCCTACTAGCAGGCAAACACAACCTTCTGGATACCCTGGATCCCATTCCCATCTCTATCAGGAATCACACCCCCACCACCAACAACAATCTGAAACAAGATCTGAGGTCCCTGGGCCCTGCAGACAGACTCCAGGAACCAGCTGTGCCTGCCAGCAGTCTGGCACTAACCCCAGGATCTGGTTCACCTGCCAGCTGGTGGGCAACAGCCCCAGAGTCTTCGGGATCCTGACTCTGCCCACTATTGCAACAGCACTAGCCCTGGGGCCCCCTAGGTTTCTGCAACAGGCCACCTGGTGACCAGGCTCCACTGAAGAGCAGCCAGCAGCATCCACACAAGGCAGGGCCTGGCAACAAACCAGACTAAGGGCCAACCAAACTTACCAGACTGTCCACATATCCCACCATAACAGACAGACGCATGCAGCTCTCTTAGGAGGAACCCTTAGAGCATATAGCTTGGGTGACAAGAGGGGAGTACCCTGCTGGGATGCATAGGACACCTCCTACAGAGGGCCACATCTCTAAGGTTGAGAAATGTAACTAACTTACCACATACATAAAAATACAAATAGCAACTGAGACAAAATGAGGTGGCAGGGGAATATGTTCCAGACTAAGGAACAAGATAAAACACCAGAAGGAGAACCATGTGATGTGGAGATGAGCAATCTACCTGAGAAAGGGTTTAGAGTACTGATTGTAAAGATGATCAAATAACTTGGAAGGAGAATGGATGCACAGAATGAGAACTTAGAAGTTTTTAACAAAGACTTAGAAAATATAAAGAACAACCAAAGAGATGAAGATTACAATAACCGAAATGAAAAAAACACACTGGAAGGAATCAATAGTAGACTATACGAGAATGCATCAGTGAGCAGGAAGACAGTAGTGGAAATTACTGCCACTGAACAGAAAGAAGAAAAGAGAATGAAAAAAAAAGAGTACTGTTTAAGAGATCTCTGGGAAAACATCAGGCACACTAATATTCAAATTATAGGGGTCCTATAAGGAGAAGAAAGAAAGGGCCTGGGGAAATATTTGAAGAGACAATAGCTGAAAATCTCCATAATCTGGGAAAGGAAACAGTCACCCAAGTCCAGGAAGTGCAGAGAGTTCCATAAAAGGATTAACCCAAAGAGGAACACACCAAGACACATTGTGATCAAAATGACAAAAATTAGAGAATACTAAAAGCAGCAAGGGAAAAGCAACAAACAACATACAAAGGAACTCTCATAAGGTTATCAGCTGATTTTTCAGCACTAACCCTGCAGGCCAGAAGGGAGTGGCATGATATTTTTAAAGTGAACAATGGCAAAAGCCTACAACCAAGCATACTCTACCCCAAAAGGCTCTCATTCAATTTGATGGAGAAATTAAAAGCTTTACAGACAAACAAAAGCTAAACGGATTCAGCACCACTGCTTTACTACAAATGTTATATGAACTTCTCTAGGTGGAAAAAAAAAAGGTCACAACTAGAAACAAGAAAATTATGAAATGGGAAAGCTCACCAGTAAAGGAAAATATACAGTCAAGGGAAGAAATCATCCAAACACAAAGCTATTGGGGAGGTTAAAATACAAAAGTAGTAAAATCGTCTGTATCCTCAATAAGCAGATAAAGGATACACAAAACAATTAGATGTAAAATATGATACCAAAAATAGTAATTATGAAGGAAGGAGAGTACAAATGCAGGGTATTTAAACTGCACTCAAAATTAAAAGATCAGGCTTCCCTGGTGGCGCAGTGGTTAAGAATCTGCCTGCCAATGCAGGGGACACCGGTTCGAGCCCTGGTCTGGGAAGATCGCACATGCTGTGGAGCAACTAAGCCCATGAGCCACAACTACTGAGCCTGCACGTCTGAAGCCTGTGCTCCGCAACGGGAGAGGCCACGACAGTGAGAGGCCCGCACACCGCGATGAAGAGTGACCCCCGCTCGCCGCAACTGGAGAAAGCCCTCGCACAGAAACGAAGACCCAACACAGCCAAAGATAAATAATAAATAAATAAATTTATAAAAAAAAAATTAAAAGATCAGCAACTTAAAACAATCATGTATATACATAGACTGCTTTACAAAACCCTCATGGTAACCACAAACCAAAAATCTGTAATAGATATACACACAAAAAAGAAAAAAGAATCCTAACATAACACTAAAGATAGTCGTCAAATCACAAGAGAAGAGAACACAAGAGTAAAAAAAGACCTACAAAAACAAATCCAAAACAATTAACAAAATAGCAAAAAGAATATATGTATTGATAATTACCTTAAATGTAAACAGAGTAAATGCTCCAACCAAAGGACACAGACTGGCTGAATGGATACAAAAACAAGACCCATATATATGTTGTCTACAAGAGACCCACTTCAGACTTAGGGACAAATACTGACTGAAAGTGAGGGGATAGAAAAAGATATTCCATGCAAATGTAAATCAAAAGAAAGCTGGAGGGGCTTCCCTGGTGGTGCAGTGGTTGAGAATCTGCCTGCCAATGCAGGGGACACAGGTTCGAGCCATGGTCTGGGAAGATCCCACATGCCACGGAGCAACTAAGCCCGTGTGCCACAACTACTGAGCCTGCGCGTCTGGAGCTTGTGCTCCACAACAAGAGAGGCCGCGACAGTGAGAGGCCCGCGCACCGCGATGAAGAGTGGCCTCCGCTTGCCGCAACTAGAGAAAGCCCTCGCACAGAAACGAAGACCCAACACAGCCAAAAATAAATAAATAATTAAATAAATAATTAAAAAAAAAAGAAAGCTGGAGTAAGAATACTCATGTCAGAGAAAATGGACTTGAAATAAAGACTGTTACAAGAGACAAAGAAGGACACTACATAATGATTAAGGGATCAATCCAAGAAGAAGATATAACAACTGTAAATATTTATGCACCCAATATAGGAGCACCTCAATACATAAGGCAAATGTTAGCAGCCATAAAAGGGGAAATCAACAGTAACACAATCATAGTACGGGACTTTAACAACTCACTTTCAGCAATGGACAGATCATCCAAAATGAAAATAAATAAGGAAACACAAGCCTTAAATGACACATTAGACCAAATGGACTTCATTGATATTTATAGGAAATTCCATCCAAAAACAACAGAATACACTTTCTTCTCAAGTGCTCATGGAACATTCTCCAGGATAGATCATATCTTGGGTCACAAATCAAGCGTTGGTAAATTTAAGAAAATTGAAATCGTATCAAGTATCTTTTCCAACCACAAGGCTATGAGACTAGATATCAATTACAGGAAAAAAACTGTAAAAACACAAACACATGGAGGTTAAACAATATGCTACTAAATAACCTAGAGATCACTGAAATAATCAAAGAGGAAATCAAAAAATACCTAGACCAAATGACAATGAAAACACGACGACCCAATACCTATGGGATGCAGCAAAAGCTGTTCTAAGAGCGAAGTTTATAACAATACAATCCTACCTCAAGAAACAAGAAAAATCTCAAATAAACAACCTAAACTTACACCTAAAGCAATTAGAGAAAGAAGAACAAAAAAACCCAAAAGTTAGCAGAAAGAAAGAAATCATAAATATCAGATCAGAAATAAATGAAAAAGAAATGAAGGAAACAATAGCAAAGATCAATAAGACTAAAAGATGGTTCTTTGAGAAGATAAACAAAATTGATAAACTGTTAGCCAGACTCATCAAAAAAAGAGGGAGAAGACTCAAATCAACATAATTAGAAATGAAAAAGAAGTAACAACTGACACTGCAGAAATACAAAGAATCATGAGAGACTACTACAAGCAACTATATGCCAATAAAATGGACAATCTGGAAGAAATGGACAAATTCTTAGAAAAGCACAACCTTCCAAGACTGAACCAGGAAGAAATAGAAACTATAAACAGACCAATCACAAGCACTGAAATTGAAACTGTGATTAAAATTCTTCCAACAAACAAAAGCCCAGGACCAGATGGCTTCACAGGTGAATTCTATGAAACATTTAGAGAAGAGCTAACACCTATCCTTCTCAAACTCTTCCAAAATATAACAGAGGGAGGCACACTCTCAAACTGATTCTATGAGACCACCTTCACCCTGATACCAAAACCAGACAAAGATGTCACAAAAAAGGAAAATTACAGGCCAATGTCACTGATGAACATAGATGCAAAAATCCTCAACAAAATACTAACAAACAGAATCCAGCAGCACATTAAAAGGATCATACACCATGATCAAGTGGGGTTTATCCCAGGAATGCAAGGATTCTTCAATACACACAAATCAGTATGACACACCATATTAACAAACTGAAGGATAAAAACCATATGATAATCTCAATAGATACAGAAAAAGCTTTTGACAAGTTCAACACCCATTTATGATAAAAACTCTCCAGAAAGTAGGCATAGAGGGAACCTACCTCAACATAATAAAGGCCATATATGACAAATCCACGGCCAACACTGTTCTCAACGGTGAAAAACTGAAACCATTTCCTCTAAGATCAGGAACCATTTCCTCTAAGACAAGGTTGTCCACTCTCACCACTATTATTCAACATAGTTTTGGAAGTTTTAGTCACGACAACCAGAGAAGAAAAAGAAATAAAAGGAATTCAAATCAGAAAAGAAGTAAAACTGTCATTGTTTGCAGATGACATGATACTATACATAGAGAAGCCTAAAGATGCTACCAGAAAACTACTAGAGCTAATCAATGAATCTGGTAAAGTAGCAGGATACAAAATTAATGCACAGAAATCTCTTGCATTCTTATCCACTAACAATAAAATATCTGAAAGAGAAATTAAGGAAACACTCCCATTTACCACTGCAGCAAAAAGAATAAAATACCTAGGAATAAACCTACCTAAGGAGACAAAAGACCTGTATGCAGAAAACTATAAGACACTGATAAAAGAAACTAAAGACGATATAAATAGATGGAGAGATATACCATGTTCTTGGATTGGAAGAATCAACATTATGAAAACGACTATACTACCCAAAGCAATCTACAGATGCAATGCAATCCCTATCAGACTACCAATGGCATTTTTCACAGAACTAGAACAAAAATTTTCACCATTTGTATGGAAACACAAAAGATCCTGAATAGCCAAAGCAATCTTGAGAAGAAAAATGGAGCTGGAGGAATCAGGTGCCCTGACTTCAGACTACACTACAAAGCTACAGTAATCAAGACAGTATGGTACTGGCACAAAAACAGATAGATAGATCAATGGAACAGGATAGAAAGCCCAGAGATAAACCCACACACATATGGTAATCTTATCTTTGACAAAGGAGGCAAGAATATACAATGGAGAAAAGACAGCCTCTTCAATAAGTGTTGCTGGGAAAACTGGACAGCTACATGTAAAAGAATGAAATTAGAACACTTCCTAACACCATACACAAAAATAAACTCAAAATGGATTAAAGACCTAAATGTAAGGCCAGACACTATAAAACTCTTAAAGGAAGACAGAGGCAGAGCACTCTATGACATAAATCACAGCAAGATCTTTTTTGACCCACCTCCTAGAGAAATGGAAATAAAAACAAAAATTAACAAATACGTCCTAATGAAACTTAAAAGCTTTTGTACAGCAAAGGAAACCATAAACAAGACGAAAAGACAACCCTCAGAATGGGAGAAAATATTTGCAAATGAAGCAACTGACAAAGGATTAATCTCCAAAATATATAAGCAGATCATGTAGCTCAATATCAAAAAATCAAAAAACCCAATCCAAAAATGGGCAGAAGACCTTAGTAGGCATTTCTCCAAAGAAGATATACAGATTGCCAACAAACACATGCAAGGATGCTCAACATCACTAATCATTAGAGAAATGCAAATCAAAACTACAATGAGGTATCACCTCATACTGGTCAGAATGGACATCATCAAAAAATCTACAAACAATAAATGCTGGCGAGGGTGTGGAGAAAAGGGAACCCTCTTGGACTGTTGGTAGGAATGTAAATTGATACAGTCACTATGGAGAACAGTATGGAGGTTCCTTAAAAAACTAAATGCAGAACTACCATATGACCCATCAATCCCACTACTGGGCATATACCCTGAGAAAACCGTAATTCAAAAAGGGACATATACCACAATGTTCATTGCAGCACTATTTACAATAGCCAGGATATGGGAGCAACCTAAGTGTCCATCGACAGATGAATGGATAAAGATGCGGCACATATATACAATGGAATATTACTCAGCCATAAAAAGCAACAAAATTGAGTTATTTGTAGTGAGGTGGATGGACCTAGAGTCTTTCGTACAGAGTGAAGTAAGTCAGAAAGAGAAAAATAAATACCGTATGCTAACACATATATATGGAATCTAAAACAATGGTTCTGATGAACATAGGAGCAGAACAGGCATAAAGACGCAGACATAGAGAATGGACTTGAGGACACAGGGAAGGGGAAGGGTAAGCTGGGACAAAGTGAGAGAGTAACTGACATTTATACACTACCAAATGTAAAATAGACAGCTAGTGGGAAGCAGCTGCATAACACAGCGAAATCAGCTCGGTGCTTTGTGACCACCTAGAGGGGTGGGATAGGAGGGTGGGAGGGAGATGCAAGTGGGAGTGGATATGGGGTTATATGTATACATATAGCTGATTCACTTTGTTATACAGCAGAAACTAACAACATTGTAAAGCAATTATACTCCATTAAAGATGTAAAAAAAAAATAAAGATCATACCGTATGATCAAGAATTTATCCCAAGGATACAAGGATTTTTCAATATCTGCAAATTCATTGTGATACACCACATTAACAAATTGAATAAAAATCATATGATCATGTTAATAGATGCAGAAAAACTTGTGATAAAATTCAACAGCCATTTATGATAAATACTCTCCAGAAAGTGGGCATAGAAGGAACATACCTCAACATAATAAAGGCCATATATGACAAACCCACAGCTAACATCATACTAAATGGTAAAAAGCTGAAAGCATTCCCTCTAAGATATGGAACAAGACAAGAATGCTCACTCCTGCCACTTTTACTCAAAATAGTTTTGATAGACATTTCTCCAAAAAAGACATACATATGGCCAAAAGTCACACGAAAAGATGTTGGACATCACTAATTTTTAGAGGAATGTAAATCAAAACTATACCTCACACCAGTCAGAATGACCATCGTCAAAAAGTCTACAAACAATAAATGCTGTAGAGGGTGTGGAGAAAAGGAACCCTCCTACCCCATTGGTGGGAATGTAAATTGGTGCAGTCAGTATGGAAGACAGTATGGAGGTTCCTTACAAAACTAAAAATAGAGCTACAATATAATCCAGCTATCCCACTCCTGGGAATAAATCCAGAAAAGATGAAAAATTGAATTCAAAAAGATACATACACCCCATGTTCATAGCAGCACTGTTTACAACAGCCAAGATGCGGAGGCAACCTAAATGTCCATCAACAGATGAATGGATAAAGAAGATGTGGTATATATATACAATATTACTCAGTCATAAAAAAGAATGAAGTAATGCTGTTTGCAGCAACAAGGATGGACCTCGAGATTATCATACTAAGTGAAGTAAGTCAGATACAGAAAGACAAATATCATATGATATCATTCATATGTGAAATCTCAAATATGATACAAATGAACTTATTTACAAAACAGAAAGACTCACAGACATAGAAATCAAACTTATGGTTGCCAAAAGGGAAAGGGTTGGGAAGGGACAAATGAGTTTGAGATTAACAGATACATACCACTATATATAAAATAGATAAAAAAACAAGGATATGCTACACAGCACAGGGAGGCATATTCAATATCTTGTAATAAATTATAATGGAAAATATATATAACTGAATCACTTTGCTGTATACCAGATCTAACACAGCATTGTAAATCAACTATACATCAATAAAAAAAGGAATGAAGTTCTGATTCTTGCTGTAACATGGATGAACCTTGAAAACATGCTAAGTGAAATAAACCAGATACAAAAGCCACATTTATGATACCATTTATATGGAGTGCTCAAAACAGGTAAATCCATTGAGACAGAAAGTAGAATACTGGTTTCCAGGGCTTGTTGGAATGGAGGAATAGGAAATGACTGCTAATGGGTACAGGGTTTCTTTGTGGGGTGATAAAAATATTCTAAATTTAAATAGTGAATTTTGTGAATACACTAAAAAACCTTGAATTGCACACTTTAAAAAGGAAACATTTATGGTATGTGAATTATATCTCAATTAAAAATTCAAAAAAGAGCGAGACCCCACTATTTGGTCCTCTTTAAGAACAAATGATTTTGTACTTCTCCAGAGACTCCCGTGACTGGCATGGATTGAGATGTTTTCTGTGCCACCTTGGTGTTTATGGTATGCTGCACCCATACTTATCAGTCAATCAGCTCATCTCCCACTGTCAGTTTTACCTGGGGCTCCTGTGGGGAAATTGGAATTGGGTGCCTTAAGTCCAAGGAAGTCTGCGGGCCTCTTCATTTATCATCAGAGTGTTCCTCTCTTTCTACCACCTGAGAAGCTCCTGTCTTTCTTTTATTGTTTTCTTTTCTATTAAGCCTAGGGCATTATTTTTTCCAATGCCCTTCCTCCTTACAGTAAGTGCACCATTCCTTCCCCAATGGGGGCTTACCTCTTCGTGTTACTTACCTTCTGGGAATCTAATGCCACTGCCAGAAAAACGGCATTTCATTTTGCATTGTCTTTCTTCTGTCATTGTTCCCTGTTGTTGAATACTTTAAAAGCAACATCTACCAATTGAGAAGAGTTTGTTCCAAATGCACCATCTAACCATCTAATTTTTTTTCAACTTTCTCCGGATATCTGAGGTGCTTTGCCCAAAAAAGTTCAGATTTATCATTCTAGTATTTTCAGGGGCTTTGGGATCTGCCATCAGTATAATGTGTGTAGGCCTGATAAGTCCTTTCCAAAAATCCAGAGGGGTCTTCATTTGGTTTTTGCTGAATTTGAAGTTTGTTCAAATTCCTTTACTTCGTTCTCCCCCCCTTTCTTTTTTAAATTTTTATTTATTTATTTATTTAAATATGGCTGTGTTGGGTCTTTGTTTCTGTGCGAGGGCTTTCTCCAGTTGCGTCAAGTGGGGGCCACTCCTCATCGCGATGCGCGGGCCTCCCACCAGCACGGCCTCTCTTGTTGCGGAGCACAGGCTCCAGACGCGCAGGCTCAGTAATTGTGGCTCACGGGCCTAGTCGCTCCGCGGCATGTGGGATCCTCCCAGACCAGGACTCGAACCCATGTCCCCTGCATCAGCAGGCAGACTCCCAACCACTGCGCCACCAGGGAAGCCCCGTTTCCCCTTTTGAAAGCCCTGCCAAGATGCACTTACAGTAGTGCTCTAATAAGGGCATTTCTCCCTCATTGGGATCCCAATTTGGTTCAGCTGTGGGTACTGCCAAGCTTCAGGTGTACCATCTGGGTCTGTTAGGTGGAGCTGGTACACTTCTCTCCTGGCCTTATCAATGACCATTCTCCTTTCGTCTCTTGTAAGCATCATATTACTAAGAATGTGTATGTCTGCCCGTAATGTGTGGTGAGTAGCAAAAACAGAAGTGAACAATTCAGAGAGGAGCTTCCCTATAAGGAGGGTTGTGATCTTCCCAATTAAATGTCTGAGGTGGAGAAAGAACTATGTATCCATAGAATCCCAGCTGGCTGTCAGTTTGCATTTAGGCCTCCTACGGGATAATGGCATAAGGGAAATTGCCTTGCCCCAGGGGTGGCTCCTCGCCCCAACTGGGTGCCCTGTTGGGTCTTAGATGTTAATACCAGACCAGGTCCCTCTGCTCCAGGAACGAACAGGATTTTCTAATTGACCCTTATAAGGAAGGGAGTCAGTCTGACCACTTCCTGAGCCTCAGTGTTGGGAATTGGGGCTGAATAGGAAACGGGAGGTGGTGGAAGGGGTTGGATATATTGGCATAACAGCCGGAGCAGCTGTGACAGCTAGCTCAGCCTTAGGAGTTAAGGTTTGAAGCAACATATCCTCACTCTTGTTCCCTTCCTTTTCTTATGTTCCCTGATGTAACAGCACAAATGCTTGCACATAGTGGATTTTATCATTCTTCCCTGGTTTTTCACAGAATAGCTCTAATTGCATGATTGTTTAGAGCCATTCAAAGGCCACCATTCCTCAGTGCTTTATTGTAAAACCACAAGTAGCAACTGATCCTCTCTAATCATTTTGTCTTGGCATCAACCAACTGTGCTCAATTCTGGGCTGGGGTTTTTGGTGATTTTAGGAACCAAATGGGACTTTTCTCTTCTCTCTGGGAATGCCCCACTCTCAGACAAGAACAGACAGAGTTTTTTTTCTGTTCATTTCCTCCATCTGACATCAGTAAAGGTTTTAAAAATCACAAAACTGATTTGGCTGTAACTGGAGAAATGGTACCAAACAAAATGAAACAAACAAACAAAAAAACCCGGAAAACCCTAAATAAACCCTCAAGTTTGGTCTTGGGGTTTTACATATACCAACAACACAGGAAACTACAAACAATGTAATTAGCACAGCAGCAGTGGCAGTACGTGGTACCCGGGGTCCCAAGATAACCCTGCCTAAACCCTTTGTGGCGATCCAAACATGTACTGTGGCCAACACTTGGTTAATCTTCCTCTTAGTCATGGGTTCCTAGCTATAATCACACCACTGATCTCAAACGCGCCTCAGAAGAATTTCTTTAGGGATAGTTGAAACATTCCTCAGTTTTAAAAAACAGAAATACAAAGACAAAACACAAATGGTGCACACAAATGCTAGCAACCAAAGTAACAAACAAACTGGTTCACAAATCGGGTAAAAGTACTTTCCTCTCTCCAACAGGGTATGTCACTCAAATACAAAACAAATTGGCTTATTCTGGAGAAAAAAGCCTCAGACAGGAGTAAAGTTTCTGGCTGTCCACACCAGAGCGACTTACCCTGCTGTATGGAGTCCGTCGGCTCCCATCGATTCCTTTCTCCCACTGCCAAGTGCTGGGGTAGCCGGTGCTGCTTCGGGGAACTTTGAGAGGAAGGTCCTCAAGACAATTGGTCCCGGCAGCTGCTGGGGCCTTACCCCAAAATTCCCTGACTAGGGCTGACCAGCCATGGGCAGCAAGGTTCCTGGCTGGCTTCACCTCAATTTGTTACAGAGTCCAGGATCAGACTGCTCTCTGAGAGACGAGTTGTTGGGGCAAAAAATGGAGACTTTATTTGGAAAGCCAGCAGCCTGAGAAAGCGTTCATGTCTCAAATAACCATCTCCCCTGAGTTAGAAGTCAGGCTTCCTTTCTACTAACAGGGGAGGGGCTAAAGTCCTGGTTCTGGCCAGGAGGGGTTAATTTTGTCTTTCCTACAGCCAATCACAGGTGGGCCTCACAGGAGGTTTCTTGTGAGGTAAACAAAAGTATTTTAGCTTAATGCTCATTACCTGGGAGGCAGGGTTCGCAGAGATGGGCCATTATGTATAATTTAAGCTTATAGGCAACATCCTTTCAGTGATTAACTTGTAATAGAATACAAAGTTTCTTCCCTGTTACAACCTGATGATATTGTATTTCAATTCCTTTGGCTATCTTCTTTTGAAATGAAGAATGCTGTTTCTTTTTTTTGTTGTCATAATCTTGGATGACTTTCTAGCTGTAGCTAACAATACCATGTTTATGTTTCACTTACAGTTTTCAGAGATCAGACTGCATATCTAAACACTGGAATCATGTTTAATCCTCTGCCGAATATGAAGCATTTTTCTCTGACCTCTTTTCAAGATAACTTTTGTATTCTAGATGTATTCACTGGAGTTAAAGTCTTCATTTTTTGGCCTAGTTTTGTCCTTGATTTATGAAATAGTGGTGATAAAAGTGTGGGGATGTTGAATAGGGTGAATAAGTAGAAATAGGTATTGCCATAATATGAAAGGACAATTTCTACTATGAGAAATGCTGCTAGACATGGATGTTTTAATGGGATTCAAAGTCTCGAGGACACTACAAAAATTGGATTGTTTTTCAGGATGGAATAGGAAATTAGTAATTCCTGGAATGCATGAATGTGTCAGTGTCTTCCTTCTTTACAAAAAAATCAATCAAACAAAAAACACTTTGTTATCCCATTTCCCTAAGGGACTTACTATTCCATTTATTTGCTCTTCTTTGTAGCAAAACTCAGACCTGTCTTTAGTCTCTGTCTCCAATGCCTCACCTCTCTTCCTCTCTTAAATCCACTTCAATCAGACTTGCACTTTCACCCCTCTACCAAAACAGTTCTTATGGACAACAATGACCTTCATTGTTACTTGCAATGATCCTCATCTTACTTGATCCATCAGTAGCAGTTAACACAGTTGATCATTTCCACCCTATTGAAACACTTTAGAAACTACAAACAAATCCTGAGCCCCTGTCACAACCATCCTAAACAAACATCAGGACCCACGCTGCTTTTCCCACCAAAGACTGTAGCAGAGGACTTGGTGGTAAATGGGGAGAAGAGAGTAGACAGTGAAAAAAAGGGACTAGAGAATATCTTGTAGTTTTCAGTTTCACCAGATGCTGGGCTTTCTGTCAGCTATCTGGAGTTTAACCTATGGAAGAAATAACCTGTCATGAGGTTCACTAAGACATTTCACCATATATGGAGGAAGATACACCTAAGCATATTTTGTCAGAGAGGAGCATTTGAAGCATTTAATCTTGCAAATTAAAAAGTTGACAATAGTGGCCAGTCACCTGGCCTTTGCTTGAAATTCTCTCTTTTCCTTCTGTGCCTATTTAAGACCTTTTCACTTCTTTTTCCCTTTAAGTGCTGTGTCCCCAGCTGCACTGTTACATTGGGCTCTGTCTAGTGACGTATTTGGGGTAGGTGTGTCCCAAGCACACAGCTAATTGTCTGGCCTTCTCCAAGTCCTGATCTCTTGCTCTTCCTCTGGGTTTTTCCATCCCAAAAGGGTTCAAGACATTTTTAGCCTGATGCCACTGTGGCCTTTGCCACTGCCTCTTGCTCCAGAATTTCTTTAGGCCTATGTAAACTTCATCCTAGGGAGAGTCTCCACCTTGTCATAGATTTATCTCAGCTAGAAAATCATCCTTAACATATACCTGAACTGAAGCTGCCCTTAGTGCTTCCAGATTCTGGCTTCAGGGGACCCAGGGAAAACCAGTTCTTGTTCTGCCAAGAATTCCTCAAACTTTACCCTTTCTCATTGTTTGCGTGTTGGAAGCTTTGAATAATTTATGCGAGTAGCATTATATTTACTTTGAGGTTTTACTGTTCCTAGGCGGCTCTGCTGAGCTTTTAAAATTTTAGCCTGTTTCCCGATTTTTGTCCCTTTCCTTCACCACATATAGAGCTAACACTATTTGTAGGATCTTAGTGCCTTATTTTCTGTTTGCTTTCAGGCCCAGATATTTGTTTTCTTAACATGCTTCTCTAGATTTTATCTCGTGGGGTCCCTTCTAGTAAGATGTAAAAGCAGTGAGTCCTGGGTCTGCCACAAGCTACTACCTGTTACCAACTAATCTTTCTACCTTCATGTCTCTGAGCTGGGTCTTTCCAACACCTAACCAGTCCTGGACCAGTCTGTTGGCTTCTGTGCCTCCTCTTCAGTACATTTCATCCTCCTTGTACTTTCCTAAGCATATTCCTTCAAGGTACATGCTGTAATAACATCACCATCTCCAGTTATTGTCACCTTAAAATCTGCCTATTAACGCTTTATTTTTTTATGCCGATCTTCCCTTCAGATCTATCTCCATTTTGTGTAATTATCTAGCACTGCTGTTCACAGTCTTTAAGGTTTAGTTCTCCTACTTGCACGTATAATAGACTCTGTAGCTTGAAGGGAGGTTGGGTGGCGGTGGTGTCATTTTCATTTGTTTCCCTCTCTTTCTCTGGTCAACTTTTTTGATTTCAGTCACTCTTGCTTAGCCTGTACAAACTGGGCTTGTGCTGGTTGAGGTCAGAAAATGTTATTCATTCTCTGTTCTGGAGGGTATCTGGACTTTTACTTAAGCCACAGTTGCCAAGGGACATTTGAGACTCAGTGTTCTATAAAGGGGGAATAAGTTAATGATAGAATATTCCTTTCTGAAGAGTCTGTTGGCTTTCTTTCTTTCTTTGTTTTTTTTGGCCACACGGCATGAGGGATCTTAGTTCCCTGACCAGGGATCAAACCCCTGCCCCCTGCATTGGAAGCGTGGAGTCTTAACCACTGGACCAGCAGGGAAGTACCTGTTGGCTTTCTTGATGAGGAAGGACCTGGGAAAGAACTAAACTAGAAAATTCCTTTAAAAAAAATTGAATTCTAGTTGACATACAATGTCATAATTCCTTTCAAAGAATTATGCTATTGGTAGTTGTCTGGTTTCATAGAAGCAGGGTAACAGACTTTAATAGTTCAACACACCTCTTATAGAAAGTCTCAGGTTCACCTGCCTTTTTCCTTGAATTAAGCCCATGGTGGGATTTAAATGTGGGGCTCACTAGGCTGTGACTTCCTGTCTACTTATTTTTCATCTAATATTAATTTATGTGTTGGAGACTCTGAGTTTTAGTTCAAAGATTTCCTCAACTAAGGACAGAGTGTTAGTTCTAAAAATAAGATAGAAACACAGAGCTCTCAGCTCTTCTCAGCTCTCCTTGAGATAGGACTCATTACTCTTTCTGGGGAAAGCTCTGGGTCAATATTTATAAAATGCTTAGAACAGTATCTGGGATATAGTAGCTACTGCTGTATTAGTGTTTATTAAAATAAATTAAAAATAAATAATGAGTTGCCAAAGGCCGTGATGTTGAGTCTAAGACTATTCACCTGACCTTCCCTGGAGGATATTATGAGCTTCTTATTTAACCATGTATGGAACTCAACAGATCTGCTTTAAGGGCTAACAGATTTCTATACTGCTGACTAGGGTAAGGAAGGCATAGGTGTCCTTTATTTGGGGCGTAGGCCAAACATGGACTATCTCACTCATATTGGCATTTTCTATTCCTCACTTAAATGAATAAAAATAAGATTAAAAATTAAGATTAAAATAATTTGTTACTTAAAATAATAATTATATTATTATATATGATAATTAGAACTATAGAACATAATTACTATAATAATTATATAACATTACATAACATATAGTTATATAACATATAATTGTTAAAATTATTATTAAAATAAATTAAAATTAAGATTACAAATAAATTAAAACTAAGATTACAAATAATAAATATGTTTTAAAAATAAATGCTCAGTAATTAAACTAAATCACCCAAAATTAAACTAGATAAAACAGTGAAGCAATTCTGCTGTGGGTAATAAATCACTAAAGATCAAGCTGTACCTTTATATGGAATAAAATAGCTAAATGCCAGCACAAATTCTGTGCAGACTGAGATTTTCATTACAGGGGCAGAATTTACCAGTGTGATGGGACCCAGGCTAAGCGTCTCATTTTGAGGCTTCCCTGGTGTGGAAAGCTCCTACCTCAAGCTAGAGGTGATGGATGTTACACCTCTGGGACCACTGCCCCACCCCCAGCCATTTCTTGGGTAAAGGCACAGGATAGCTGTCAATGTTTTTATACTAGAAGTTTCTGGAAAGTGGAAGTTTTCTTTTATATTCCAGGCTCCTTTCATATAGTGGACACATATATATGGCTGTTAAACTAAACAGATATCCAGTTTGAAGGAAAATTAAAAGAACATTTGCTTAGGATGGTATCTTGCAGATGATAACAACTTGGGACAAACCTGATGACGTAAGGTCCTCACAGCACCTCTGTCTGCATCCTTAAGGCCCACGTTCCAGTGCTGAATGCCCAGGTGCAGTTATGACCAACCTGATATTTGGAGTTCTGCCTCCTTCAGTCTGGAGGCTGCTGGTACCCATCATACTGTTGGTGGGTAAGAAATATGTCTTAATTATAAAAATACATTCACTTTGGATCATAGAAGAGAAATTTTAGGTTTGGGAAATGAAGATAGCAGATCTCTATGTAAATTGAAAGTTTAAAGAGTTTTCAAACCTTATTAGTGCTTCACTTTGACTTTTTTCCTACCAATTCCAGTAGGTACAGCCTGGTAGGGTTTTACTTGGTAAACTTATTCAGCTCACACAGTATTTTCTGAGGGAATATACCTCAGCAAGTACCACTAGGTACAAGGCAAGCATCCTATCACTTACCATCTTGCTTGAGGTAGGCTCGCTTCCCTCACCTTGGCTGCTTGGACCTGGGAAGCATATAAATTTGGAAACCTGGGAACATCAACTGAGAAAGTATTTCCCAAGTGTATTCTGCAGGAATGTAAATCCGCTGCAAGGTGTTAGTTGGTAATCCAAGCAAGTAAGCAAGAAAAGAAGGAAGGAGGAGAGGAAAGGAGAGAGAGAGAGAGAGAGAAAAGAAGAAGGGAAGGAACGAAGACAGAAAGTAAGAAAAAAGAGAAGTTTTCACGAGAATATGTTTCTTTTCTGTGGAACTTCTCAAAATCTTTGCTATGCTAGTGTTACTGAACCAAACTTGGGTCTGCTCACCTGTGTGCACTAAAGCCAATCTACCAACATAGGGTTATGGTGAAGGAAAGTGCAGCATTTATTGAAGGAAACCAAGCAATGAATCCAGGTGGCTAGTGCTTAAAAGACTTGAACTCCTTGAAGGCTTTCAGGGAAAGGTTTTTAAAGACAGGGTGAGGGAGAGGTTTGCAGGGTATTGTGATCAGCTCATGGATATTCTTCTGATTGGTTGGTGGTGAGGTAATTGGAAGTTAACATCATCAACCTTCTTTTTTCAACCTGTCTGGGATCTTCATACAGTTAACTTCTTCCACCTGGTGGCTGTTTCTGTATCTGCAAAACAGCTCAAAGAATATGGCTCAGAATATAATCTATAGCCCTTGAGGAGGAACTAAAGGCCCTTGACTTTGTTTAGTGGCTAAACTATTATTATTTTGTCTTGCTTGACTGCTTTCCTTTGTTTCTGCATTTTCTCACTTCTCTGATTGAATTTATTCTTTGGAACACAGGGAAGGCCTAGGAAGCTAAAATTTTTTTACAGAAAAAAGGCAGACAGAGGACATGGGGTGCAGGTGGGGTCTGTCCCGGGAAGGCCCATAGGGTCCTGCTTGGTTACACTAATACCATGTTACCACTACCCCTCACCCAAACCTAGGATGGGGATATAGGCTGTAGTGTATCCCAGATATATTTAAACATGGACCTCCTTTTTGAGAACATCTTGTGGTAAGAGTGCTCTATGGATATGCTTTGGGAACTGTTCTCCATTCCTTAACAGAAACCAAAAGATGAAGGTTTCTCTTTATAATTGTGGTTGTTGAAATGTTCCTCCTTTTTGACGATGCTTAGGAAAAAGATTGGAAAGAAATATGCTAACATGTTGACAGTATTTCTCCTATCTGTGGGACTATGTATCATTTTTAGCTCTCTGTAACATGTTTTGTACTTTCGAAAAGCCAACAATTAGCATACATTATTCTATCATAAAATAATTAAAAATTATGTCTTTATGACCCTGGTTAAACTACCAAAATATGGCAAGTTGTTAACAAGTGACTTATCTTCTTTCCTTTGCTCAGCTGTGCTTTTTTAAGGAATTCCTTCACAATGACGCCTTACAAGGGTTCAGATATGTTGTTAAGTGTCAGGGTTTCAGAATTCTTCTCAACACAGCTGCAATTATGGCCCATGAGAAACAAACCTATTTGCCAGACCTTCCTTGTGTCACGTGAGAAGATCAGCGTGCATAGTCCTTGCTTGTCGGTGTGTCTGTCCCACTCCGCTCTCTCTGAGCAGCTCCAGGCCGTCATCTGGCACAGGGTGAGTGCTCAGCAAGCAACAAGTGTTAGTTCTTCCCCTTGTATCCCCAGCACCTAGCCCAGCAGGGCCTAGTAGTTATTTCATAAATATTCCTGGATTAAAACTAAGTAAAGAATTTAGTAAAAGGGGAATTTGTGGTCACAGTGAGAAATCTTAAATTGATTTTCCTATATGGCCTTTTTCCCCTTTGAAAATCTCCAAGAACACCAATGAACAACCTATTGAGGGCACTCACTTTCTGTATTTTACAGCAATGGGAGGCAAGTCAAGAGCCAGGGTGTTTATGGCGGCTCACGCTAAACTGCAGGGGACAGATAGAAAACATGACTCCAGTCACCCCATCCACCCCTCACACAGACATTGCAGGGACCTTAATTCTTGACAGGGAAACACAATTTAAATACAGAAACAACAAGAGGTCAAAACAAGACTTTCTCTCCTCAACTGTAGAATTGTGTAGTGCAGCTGGCAGGTGTTCCAGCAGTGCCAGGAGAGGGAGATCTGTTGGAAAAGGCTTCATGCATTAAGTGGGACTTAAGTGGGAATAAAGGGATTTCAGCATAATCTTAATTTTTAGCTCACGTAATCTTTTTTCTGATTTCTTATGATTTGGGCGATAGAAGACTATCACCAAAGGTTTTATTTTAGTTCTAACATGATGTTTGGTTCTTCACAGGTGAAGGATAT
Organism: Balaenoptera physalus; assembly: GCF_965194825.1. Classification (NCBI taxonomy): domain Eukaryota; kingdom Metazoa; phylum Chordata; class Mammalia; order Artiodactyla; family Balaenopteridae; genus Balaenoptera; species Balaenoptera physalus. The sequence continues at coordinate 76,879,841 of NC_138882.1, read as the reverse complement.
TTTTAAAAAGTATGTGTGTGTCACACACACGATATGCACACTCAGATACACCTCATTTTGTCAGTTCTGAAATGTTCATTTTCATTTCTTTGAAATTATGATGCATCTTGTAGTCAATAGCATGTCATAATTTAATTGACATTTTTTTCTCTCTTACTAGTACATGACATAATATTGCATCCTATAAAATATGGCATTTTGGGTCAGATAAAATATGGTAATGAATATTTGTGTCTATTCACATATGTATAAATGTACATGCTTGTGCATATGTGTATCTATACTCATATTAATGTTTGAGCTTATAATGGAGATTCAGTTCTTTGTCCTGTTCAGTAATTTGGATAGGATAAGCTGCTCTAGCAGGCACAAGACTTAGCCCTTCACTGTCTGTCTAACCTGGGTTTGGATGTGTTTGTTCTTCAATTCCATTTGGAAAACTAGACTAATAATAATTCTATGCCAAACGATGTCTATAACATATGTTGAATTAGTTATGGTTGAGGGGTTTGTTACCATTCCATTTTCAAGGTCCCAGGAGATTAGAGATCCATACTTGTGTTGACTCAGCGTGTGCGAAGTTGAACTCCATAGAGCTTGAGAGAAGAAGACAGCTATCATGAGATTCTTTTCTTTTAAATAATTTGCAAGGACACTGCTCAGCTGTCTGTCCCACTCCCTTCCTCTGGCTTACTTTCCAGGTATATGCAATCCTGGAGAAATAACAAATGAACACAGGATTGGTAAGTTTTGTTCCGTGTAAGGTACTAGGTGAACAGCACCAGAAACGCACTTGTCTTGGGTTGGTGTGAGTCAAGAACATTCCCATTTCCTATCTAGTTAACAGCTGTTCCAGCAAAAGCCCCAGTCTCCGAATCCATTCCCGAAATATCATTGTGCTACCATAAGCCTTGGAAATAATTATATAAATCTCCCAAAGTATGTTATTTTAATGTTGCTTAACTGAAAACTTTCAGTAGTGAGGCCCCTGCCTTCTCTACAAACCTTTTCAGCTCATTCCCAGCCCCTCCCTTTCTCTTTCTAAGCTCCAACCATACTGCTCTTCTTTTAGGACCCCCATCACCCCACGCAGCTTCTCTCCTAAGGTCCTTCACACAGGTTTATCTTCCTTCCGGAAACTCTCTACCTCACCCATTCCTTTTCCCTGGCAGATTTCTCCTTCCCATCGGATCTCAGCTTGATCATCTGCCCTCCTAGACGCCTTCCTCAACTCTCCAGACTAGGTCAGCACATATGTTTTAGGCTTTCTTAGCACCTGTACTTCTTTCTAACACTCATCATAACCATGATTAAAAATTAATAGAATAATTACTTTCTTATTGTTTGACTCCCCTGCCAGAGTAAATGCTCCAAGAGGGAGGGTTTTATATGCACGTTTTCAGTGTTCCCAACACCTGGGATGGGGACTTTGGATAGAGTACCCAATAAACATGCAATCAATGAATGACCAAATAAAGGAGAGTTCTGTATTAACTGAAGGTAGTTTTCCCTTAAGAGATTAACTACTTTTTAAGTCATCGCAAGGCCACTTTCACTTTGATCATTACCAGCTGTAAGTTTGTAATAAATACTGTTGTTTTGAAGGCACTGAGGTTGGAGCACAGAAAGAAAGTCTTCTAAGACTGAGAACAATCTTCTGCAAAAAAAGTTCTATAACATGAAAGGAGAAAACTCATTTTTAACCTACAGAAACTGTGTATTATTTTATCTTGGTCACATTCAGAGCTTACTTCAGGTAAGCTTCCTCGCTTTTTGCTCTTTTGGCTCTTGTAAAGGCATATGATGAAGTCATCAAGGGCAAGTTGGGAGGGGAGAGAGAGTAGTGTGTTTTCCTGACAGACTAGACTATCAGATGTCTTTATTAGATTAGATTCACAGGCATGAATAAATAGCCATGAACTTGGCTGTCCATGCACTGATCATGCCTTGCTTTCTGTCCTCTGGAATAAAAGGATAGCATCTATCACTTAATTGTGCTCATTTAAGATATTTGTTGGATGAATGAATGAATAAATGAATGAATGAACAAATTCTCAAACAATAGGACGGTGGATGTTTTATTCCTTGGCTGGCAGTCACCATATCTCAAATACTATCTTAGCCGTGTATTGGAATGCTTAATAAAAGTCAGGCCCCCTAATTATATTAAAACTGATAAAATAGTAAGGCGATAAAATGAGGGAGAGAGAGATCGATTATTGGAAGGAAGGGAATGATTTGACTAGAGCTACAACATGTTTGTCTAGAATCCAGGCATGGAGGAGCTCCTGCAGACAAGGGTGAGGTTTTGTCTCCTTTACCTGTTCTGTGCCTCTAGCCACTAACTGATTCTCTGCCTTCAAATTTTTCTCTCATTCTCAATCTTTGCCAGAGAGATTGAGAGGAGAACTAACGATGTCCCCCACTGCTAATTTACTCTCTGTGATTCCCATCAAGACAGCATCTCAGGCACAAGCCCGCTCAGCAGATTCAAGGGAGCTTAGCCTCCCCCAGTCTTAGATTTTCAGTTGCCTAGGTGTTCCCAGGATGAGGTGAAGACTCTGCTTTTCATGTGTTCCCAGTCCTGGGAAATGGCAACACCTTTCTGGCAGATGTCCAACCCAGGAACCTGAGTCCCTCTCGGAATCCCATCTTACTTTCTCCCTTCAGAACCTAATCAGTCACCAGGTCCTCTTAATTATTTGCCTCTTTAACATTTTTCAAATCTATCCCTCCTCTTTATCTTCACTACCCTCCCTTATTTAGTCCCTCAACCTCCCTCATATGGACCATGCCTCCTGTTTTATCCTCTGATTCTAGTTCTGTCCCTATGAATTCCTTCTCTCCATTGTGGCCAGAAAGATGTATCTAAAACATGGATGGGCCTTTCTTTCTTTAAAACTCATGAAGTAGCCAGACCCAGAAAAGCCCAAACTCCTTAGCATGTTATGTAAGTAGATTCATTTATTTTATGCTTCTTGTCCCAGCTTATTTATTAGTAGCATCCCTTTTCACTCTCAGAAGTGTTTCAGTTTGGTTGGTAAATTGTATAGTCACCCTAAATATAAAGCCCTTTATGACAATCTGATTGCTATCTACTTCTCCAGCTCTATCTCCTGCTCATCACTCCCTCTTGCTGCACTTCCTGCAGCAAGATGATGACAGCAGTTCAGGGAATCACATCTGGATATGACAGTGTGTAAATGATGCAAGCAATTCTTGAGAATAGGAATACTTTTCCTATTTCTTGATTTCTTGAGAATAGGAATACTTTTCCCAGAACCCCACTGTTTACCTCTCCTCATGTGTAATTGGCAAGGATTGAGTCACATGCCCTTTCCTGAATGAGTCACTGGTAGGCAGAATAGAATTGCCTTCATGGTTTTCTTTGATTTGTTGGGGTGGAACAGATGTTAGGGAATAGACAACAATTGTGACTGCAACATCAATTTTAATTGTCTTTTTCTTTGGGTGTATTTATTCCACTAGATACAAACTCCTTGAGGTCAGGAACTGTACTGAAGCTCCTAGCACAGTGCTTGGCATTAGTAGTTTTTGTTATTGATTTGTTTGTCAATTGTTTTGTTATTGAACTTTTGGATGGAAGAAAACAAGGTGGTTTAATGCAGTGGGGAAAACACAGGCTTTGGAGCTTGCTCAAGAAATAGCCTTGATCCCCAGCTCCGTACTTGTCTATGCAGGATCCAGCTGCATTCGGATCTCTAAACTTCACATTTCTCATCTGTCAAATGAAGCAAAGATTACCTCCTGATAACATATATATAAAGCAGCTGAACAGCCACAAATATTTCCTCATCTTCTTACTATTTCTGTCATTTTACCCCAAGAATTCTTGTGAGGCTGTTGCCCTGTTTGTGTGTGTATGTGTGCACATGTGTGAATGTGTGTATCTATATGCACGTGGGGAACCTATAAGGAAACTGCCCTCTAAGAAAAATGCCATTCCTGCTATCACCATCTGGAATTTGTAAGACCTTTGCTGACTATTTGACCTATATGAGATAAAAACTTATCTTAATCTAGTTTCTATTCCAAGAGAGAGTTTCTATTCCAAGAGACAGGTGTGCTTAGTGAATCATCAGAGTCCCCGAAGATGATTTATGGACAAAGTTTTCATGGTCGTCTTATTTAGGGAAATTCAGCATGACATAATTTTCCTGTAAACATTCACTACAACTTTAGCTTATTAAAGACTTAGAGAGGTCCCATAGTAATTTGTTTTCATTTTTTAGCCCAGATTTCTCCAAACTTGTTTTAGCCCAGAATCTTTCTTTCCTATAGCACTTAGCAACGTCTCTTGGAATACCCTTTGGGAAATTTAGGTTCATAACTAATCTCTTTGCTCTCAAGGTTACTTGCTAGGACCTCCCATCTTCACCGCTAGGGAGGGTCATTGGTTTACACAGGGTGAACAAACTTTCAACTCTAAACCAACATCAATGGTGGGAAATCACTGAAAACAAGTGTTTTCATTTTCCGATGTTTTGAAGAAGTCATTTCACACTTTGAGGCTGAACTGGTTAATCCCTAAAGCCTTTACCATCTCCAATATCTTGCAGAAAAACTCTGAGATGACTAATATAAACAAGATGGTTATTTCCATGTTATTAAAAACAGGCTTGCTTATTTTTTAGTGATATTTAGAATGAAATGGTAAAGTAGGGGTGAGCTGTAGAACTCTTCAACCTAGAGATTCTGAGCACTCTGAACCAGATTTCAGAGAGGATATTCTCCTGAATGTGAATTATTTGCAACCTCTGCAAGGTTGGCTATGAGGTAAAAGTAACGTTAGGTATGGATGAATAATCATTCATTATCTTCTATAATGAAGGAACATCCCTGGGGAATTAGTTGTTACAATAGGAGAAAAAAGCTACTCATCTTACTGCTGCTCAGATAATTGTCTTGATTTTAGAATTGAGTTCCCTGTTCTGTTTTTAATGCAGGTACTTGTTTCTTCTTTGGTCATGACACCAGTATTAGTGCTTCTGCTACAAGGACAGAAGTATTAGGAGCCAGCAAAGCTTGATCTGTTAGCTTTCCATAGGCTTGGTAAGGCATAGTTTGGACTATGAGATAACATGTCCTCACGTTCCCAGTAATTCCCAGAGAAGCCCTATCTTGCTAGTCTCTTTCCATCCGTAACTTTTAATCTTCTTCCTATGCATGTTAAATGCTTCTTAATCCAAATTTAAAAAATCGAATTTTCCTTTAATTTTAAGACCCAAATTATATTTAGTTTTGCTTTTATTTCCAGATGGACCTGGATGAATACACTACTGAAAAATTGTACCAAATTTGCTGGGACTTGAAAAACATATTATGGCAACTATTCACATCTAAGCTGGAGATGGAGCTCTCTGAAACATGATAACCTCCCACTCATATCCTGAGAGCTGCTACATTGTGGGTGTGAACATTTGTGGTGAACCATCATCTGAGACCATGGGGGCACCTTCCTTTCATAGCCAGTTTTTGAGGAAACTACTGTGTGTGTTTGTGTGTTGTGTACCCCCTAAAGAAAATGAGGGAAATCCTTTAAGAAAAATATCATTCAAATATGAATGCTTATACATATTCTACAAAAGTCTATCTGATCTTTTATTTAAGAATATTAAAATAATATGATCCTGCAATCCCACTCCTAGGCATATATCCAGAGAAAACTATACTTCGAAAAGATACATGCAATGTTCAGAGCAGCATTATTTACAATAGCCAAGACATGAAAGCAACCTAAATGTCCATTAACAGATGAATGGGTAAAGAAGATATGGTTTATATACACAATGGAATATTATTCAGCCATAAAAAGAATGAAATAATGCCATTTGCAGCAACATGGATGGACCTAGAGATTATCATACTAAATGAAGTAAGTCAGACAGAGAAAGGCAAATATCATATGATATCACTTATTTGTGGAATCTAAAAAATGATACAAATGAACTTATTTACAAAACAGAAATAGACTCACATAGAAAACAACTTATGGTTATCAAAGGGAAAGGTGGGGATAAATTAGGAGTTTGGGATTAATATATACACACGCCTATATATAAAATAGGTAAACAACAAGGACCTCAGTATAGCACAGGGAACTATACTCAATATCTTGTAATAACCTATAATGGAAAAGAATCTGAAAAAGAATATATATGTATAACTGAATCACTTTGTTGTACACTTGAAACTAAAACAACATTGTAAATTAACTATACTTCAATTAGAAAGAAGTTTAATTATTTATGCAAAAAAAAATCAAAATAATTATTGGCATCACTAATGATTCTTTTCATACTATCCCATTTGCTGGAGCTCAAGCTAAGAGGGAAACAGGCTGAGGACTTAGGGATGGCTCTGCAGGCACATGCTTGTCCGCTTCTGTTGCTCTCACCACAGCTGTAAGACATTTCAGTCACTCGTTTTAGCAGTCCTAGCTTTTGTGCTTTGCTTTAGAACACACTGTCTATGCCCTTTGTCTCATTTCTTTTGCCTTAATATGAACAAATAGTCCTCAGCAAAAGTGTTCAAAAATTTCCCAGTCGTGAATTGCATAACTAAGTATCTCTTTATATAGCTTGCATACATTTTCTCTTTATCACACACTTTTGAAATAATATTTTATTAATAATAATTTTGAGCTAAGAGAGTTCATGCTGGTATTGGTTTTTAAAATTAATTAATTAATTAATTAATTTAAGGCTGTGTTGGGTCTTCGGTGTGCGGGCTTTCTCTAGTTGCGGTGCACGGGCTTCTTATTGTTGTGGCTTCTCTTGTTGTGGAGCATGGGCTCTAGGCATGCGGGCTTCAGTAGTTGTGGCACGTGGGCTCAGTAATTGTGGCTTTCAGACTCTAGAGCGCAGGCTCAGTAGTTGCGGCACACGGGCTTAACTGCTCTGTGGCATGTGAGATCTTCCCGGACCAGGGCTCAAACTCGTGTCCCCTGCATTGGCAGGTGGATTCTTAACCACTGCGCCACCAGGGAAGCCCCTGGTATTGGTTTTGATTCCAAGCAACATGTGTTAAGTGTGTTTGGAGTCTTTGTGTATATTTGTTATGTATTTTTCTTTCACCGGGAAGGTTTCTTTATTACCAGTTTCATGGCACATCTTTAATGGAATTAAGCATGAACAGTTCAAACTAATTGAATTAATTACATTACATTTCATTTATAGTTTCTAATTGATTGATGCCTACTCTTAGGACACAGCAGCAACACATGAACAACAACAAGTGGTGGGAAGTTGGGAATATTGGGGTATAGTTCATATTACATCTAATTAGGTAAATTTTTTCCTCCTATAAATCTCAAGGGGACCATATCTCAAGCCACATTTGAGGTGAGGACCATATGATAAATATTTGCATTCCTTGTACAGATATACCTCATTTTACTGTTTCACTTTATTGTGCTTTGCAGATATTGCATCTTTACAAATTGAAAGTTTGTGGCAACTCTGCGTTGAGCAAGTCTATGGGTTCATTTGTTTACTTCCTATCTCTGTGTCACATTTTGGCAATTCTCGTAATATTTCCCACTTTTTCATTATTATTATATTTGTTATGGTGATCTGTTATCAGTGATCTTTGATGTTACTATTACAATAGCCTTGACTTTTTTTTAGCAATAAAGTATTTTTAACTTAAGTTATGTACATTGTTCTTTTTGAAGGTTAATATTTCTTTTATTTGCTTCAAGTATATATATATATTTAACGTCTTTATTGGAGTATAGTTGCTTTACAATGTTGTGTGAGTTTCTGCTGCATAATAAAATGAATCAGCTATATGTATACATATATCCCCATATCCCCTCCCTCTTGCATCTCCCTCCCACCCTCCCTATCCCACCCCTCTAGGTGGTGACAAAGCACCGAGCTGATCTCCCTGTGCTATTCAGCTGCTTCCCACTAGCTATCTATTTTACATTTGGTAGTGTGTAAATATCAATGCTACTCTCTCACTTTGTCCCAGCTACCCTTCCCCCACCCCATGTCCTCAAGTCCATTCTCTATGTCTGTGTCTTTATTCCTGTCCTGCTCCTAGGTTCATCAGAACCTTTTTTTTTTTTTTTAGATTCCATAGATATGTGTTAGCATACGGTATTTGTTTTTCTCTTTCTGACTTACTTCTCACGCTGTATGACAGACTCTAGGTCCATTCACCTCACTACAAATAACTCTATTTTGTTTCTTTTTTTTTTTTTTTTTTTTTTTTAACATCTTTATTAGAGTATAATTGCTTTGCAATGGTGTGTTAGTTTCTGCTTTATTTATTTTTTTATTTTATTTATTTTTTTTTCACACACACACACTGTATTTTATTTTTACAAGAGATAAATAGACTGACACCAAGCATTGTACATGGATGACCACAACAAAAGCAACAATGATTGCAATTACCAAACATGAAACACACTCATACTATGTCATAATATTGACATTCAGTCCAGTAATCCTCCACTGTAACGGCTCCTTTACTTTGCAGTGAAAATTGATTTGTATATTCTTTGCCTCTGAGTCCTTGTGGGATTTTTTTTTTTTTTAATTCAGACAGAAAGTCACAAAAATTATACTCATCCTCATCAGTTCACTCAGTCCCATGTAATTAATTGTTTTTTTTTTTATCTTGATCTTTTGTTAGCACTTTCATGAGTTCATCAGTTTTTCATCAGAGTTCTGAAAATGCTTATTCATTCAGTTCAGCAGTACAGTCAGTTACCAGAAACCTGTACTTGTCAGAGTCTTTTCCATGAATTTCTTGAAGATGAAACCCTTTTATAGGAACATATTTGCAAAATCATCAGAGTACACCCAGAACTGTCTGTAAATGACAAAAGACTTAAAAATGACCACGGTAAAAGATTTGATGAAAGTTCATAATAATGCAGTTGACAAGAAAATTAGTTATTTCTGAGATATACATTTTAAAGTAGTAACTAGGATTATTACTTATAACATTATACCAGAACATATCAGATTTTTAGAAATTTCATGTAATGTCTGAAACATTTATATTAACATATTTCCATACATATTTCCATACAAATACAAATATAAGATTTTTAGAAATTTCATGTAATGTCTGAAACATTTATATTAACATATTTCTATACATATTTCCATACAAATACAAATATAAGATTTTTAGGAATTTCATGTAATATCTGAAACATTTATATTAACATATTTCCATACAAATAACCCAATGAAAGTTTAGTATTAGTTGTTTTGTTTGCTTTTTTATACTGCAGGTTCTTATTAGGCATCAATTTTATACACATCAGTGTATACATGTCAATCCCAATCGCCCAATTCAGCACACCACCATCCCCACCTCACCGCAGTTTTCCCCCCTTGGTGTCCATATGTCCATTCTCTACATCTGTGTCTCAACTTCTGCCCTGCAAACTGGCTCATCTGTACCATTTTTCTAGGTTCCACATACATGCATTAATATACGATATTTGTTTTTCTCTTTCTGACTTACTTCACTCTGTATGACAGTCTCTAGATCCATCCACGTCTCAACAAATGACTCAATTTCGTTCCTTTTTATGGCTGAGTAATATTCCATTGTATATATGTACCACATCTTCTTTATCCATTCGTCTGTTGATGGGCATTTAGGTTGCTTCCATGACCTGGCTATTGTAAATAGTGCTGCAATGAACATTCGGGTGCATGTGTCTTTTTGAATTACGGTTTTCTCTGGGTATATGCCCAGTAGTGGGATTGCTGGGTCATATGGTAATTCTATTTTTAGTTTTTTAAGGAACCTCCATATTGTTCTCCATAGTGGCTGTATCAATTTACATTCCCACCAACAGTGCAAGAGGGTTCCCTTTTCTCCACACCCTCTCCAGCATTTGTTGTTTGTAGATTTTCTGATGATGCCCATTCTAACAGGAGTGAGGTGATACCTCATTGTAGTTTTGATTTGCATTTCTCTAATAATTAGTGATGTTGAGCATCTTTTCATGTGCCTCGTGGCCATCTGTATGTCTTCTTTGGAGAAATGTCTATTTAGGTCTTCTGCCCATTTTTGGATTGGGGTGTTTGTTTCTTTGATATTGAGCTGAATGAGCTGTTTATATATTTTGGAGATTAATCCTTTGTCCGTTGATTCATTTGCAAATATTTTCTCCCATTCTGAGGGTTGCCTTTTCGTCTTGTTTATGGTTTCCTTTGCTGTGCAAAAGCTTTGAAGTTTCATTAGGTCCCACTTGTTTATTTTTGTTTTTATTTCCATTACTCTAGGAGGTGGATCAAAAAAGATCTTGCTGTGATTTATGTCAAAGAGTGTTCTTCCTATGTTTTCCTCTAAGAGTTTTATAGTGTCCAGTCTTATATTTAGGTCTCTAATCCATTTTGAGTTTATTTTTGTGTATGGTGTTAGGGAGTATTCTAATTTCATTCTTTTACATGTAGCTGTCCAGTTTTCCCAGCACCACTTATTGAAGAGACTGTCTTTTCTCCATTGTATATCTTTGCCTCCTTTGTCATAGATTAGTTGACCATAGGTGCGTGGGTTAATCTCTGGGCTTTCTATCTTGTTCCATTGATCTATGTTTCCGTTTTTGTGCCAGTACCATATTGTCTTGATTACTGTAGCTTTGTAGTATAGTCTGAAGTCAGGGAGTCTGATTCCTCCAGCTCCATTTTTTTGCCTCAAGACTGCTTTGGCTATTCGGGGTCTTTTGTGTCTCCATACAAATTTTAAGATGATTTGTTCTAGCTCCGTAAAAAATGCCATTGGTAATTTGATAGGGATTGGATTGAATCTGTAGATTGCTTTGGGTAGTATACTCATTTTCACAATGTTGATTCTTCTAATCCAAGAACATGGTATATCTCTCCATCTGTTGGTATCATCTTTAATTTCTTTCATCAGTGTCTTATAGTTTTCTGCATACAGGTCTTTTGTCTCCCTAGGTAGGTTTATTCCTAGGTATTTTATTCTTTTTGTTGCAACGGTAAATGGGAGTGTTTCCATAATTTCTCTTTCAGATTTTTCATCATTAGTGTATAGGAATGCAAGAGATTTCTGTGCATTAATTTTGTATCCTGCAACTTTACCATATTCATTAATTAGCTCTAGCAGTTTTCTGGTGGCAGTTTTAGGATTCTCTATGTATAGTATCATGTCATCCGCAAACAGTGACAGTTTTACTTCCTCTTTTCCAATTTGTATTCCTTTTATTTCTTTTTCTTCTCTGATTGCCGTGGCTAGGACTTCCAGAACTATGTTGAATAATAGTGGTGAGAGTGGACATCCTTGTCTCGTTCCTGATCTTAGAGGAAATGCTTTCAGTTTTTCACCATTGAGAATGATGTTTGCTGTGGGTTTGTCATATATGGCCTTTATTATGTTGAGGTAGGTTCCCTCTATGCCCACTTTCTGGAGAGTTTTTATCATAAATGGGTGTTGAATTTTGTCAAAAGCTTTTTCTGCATCTATTGAGATGATCATATGGTTTTTATTCTTCAATTTGTTAATATGGTGTATCACATTGATTGATTTGCGTATATTGAAGAATCTTTGCATCCCTGGGATAAATCCCACTTGATCGTGGTGTATGATCCTTTTAATGTGTTGTTGGATTCTGTTTGCTAGTATTTTGTTGAGGATTTTTGCATCTATATTCATCAGTGATATTGGTCTGTAATTTTCTTTTTTTGTAGTGTCTTTGTCTGGTTTTGGTATCAGGGTGATGGTGGCCTCATAGAATGAGTTTGGGAGTGTTCCTTCCTCTGCAATTTTTTGGAAGAGTTTGAGAAGGATGGGTGTTAGCTCTTCTCTAAATGTTTGATAGAATTCACCTGTGAAGCCATCTGGTCCTGGACTTTTGTTTGTTGGAAGATTTTTAATCACAGTTTCAATTTCATTACTTGTGATTGGTCTGTTCATATTTTCTGTTTCTTCCTGATTCAGTCTTGGAAGGTTATACCTTTCTAAGAATTTGTCCATTTCTTCCAGGTTGTCCATTTTATTGGCATAAAGTTGCTTATAGGAGTCTCTTAGGATGTTTTGTATTTCTGCAGTGTCTGTTGTAACTTCTCCTTTTTCATTTCTGATTTTATTGATTTGAGTCCTCTCCCTCTTTTTCTTGATGAGTCTGGCTAATGACTTATCAATTTTGTTTATCTTCTCAAAGAACCAACTTTTAGTTTTATTGATCTTTGCTATTGTTTTCTTTGTTTCTATTTCATTTATTTCTGCTCTGATCTTTATGATTTCTTTCCTTCTGCTAACTTTGGGTTTTGTTTGTTCTTCTTTCTCTAGTTTCTTTAGGTGTAAGGTTAGATTGTTTACTTGAGATTTTTCTTGTTTCTTTAGGTAGGCTTGTATAGCTATAAACTTCCCTCTTAGAACCGCTTTTGCTGCATCCCATAGGTTTTGGGTCGTCGTGTTTTCATTGTCATTTGTCTCTAGGTATTTTTTAATTTCCTCTTTGATTTCTTCAGTGATCTCTTTGTTATTTAGTAACGTATTGTTTAGCCTCCATGTGTTTGTCTTTTTTACGTTTTTTTCCCTGTAATTCATTTCTAATCTCATAGCGTTGTGGTCAGAAAAGATGCTTGGTATGATTTCAATTTTCTTAAATTTACTGAGGCTTGATTTGTGACCCATGATGTGATCTATCCTGGAGAATGTTCCGTGCGCACTTGAGAAGAATGTGTAATCTGCTGTTTTTGGATGGAATGTCCTATATATATCAATTAAATCTATCTGGTCTATTGTGTCATTTAAAGCTTCTGTTTCCTTATTTATTTTCATTTTGGATGATCTGTCCATTGGTGTAAGTGAAGTGTTAAAGTCCCCCACTATTATTGTGTTACTGTCGATTTCCTCTTTTATAGCTGTTAGCAGTTGCCTTATGTATTGAGGTGCTCCTATGTTGGGTGCATATATATTTATAATTGTTATATCTTCTTCTTGGATTGATCCCTGGATCATTATGTAGTGTCCTTCCTTGTCTCTTGTAACATTCTTTATTTTAAAGTCTATTTTATCTGATATGAGTATAGCTACTCCAGCTTTCTTTTGATTTCCATTTGCATGGAATATCTTTTTCCATCCCCTTACTTTCAGTCTGTATGTGTCCCTAGGTCTAAAGTGGGTCTCTTGTAGACAGCATATATATGGGTCTTGTTTTTGTATCCATTCAGCCGGTCTATGTCTTTTGGTTGGGGCGTTTAATCCATTCACGTTTAAGGTAATTATCGATATGTATGTTCCTATGACCATTTTCTTAATTGTTTTGGGTTTGTTTTTGTAGGTCCTTTTCTTCTCTTGTGTTTCCCACTTAGAGAAGTTCCTTTAGCATTTGTTGTAGAGCTGGTTTGGTGGTGCTGAATTCTCTTAGCTTTTGCTTGTCTGTAAAGGTTTTGATTTCTTCATCAAATCTAAATGTGATCCTTGCCGGGTAGAGTAATCTTGGTTGTAGGTTCTTCCCTTTCATCACATTAAGTATATCATGCCACTCCCTTCTGGCTTGCAGAGTTTCTGCTGAGAAATCAGCTGTTAACCTTATGGGAGTTCCCTTGTATGTTATTTGTCGTTTTTCCCTTGCTGCTTTCAATAATTTTTCTTTGTCTTTAATTTTTGCCACTTTGATTACTATGTGTCTCGGCGTGTTTCTCCTTGGGTTTATTCTGTATGGGACTCTCTGCGCTTCCTGGACTTGGGTGGCTATCTCCTTTCCCATGTTAGGGAAGTTTTCGACTATAATCTCTTCAAATATTTTCTCTGGTCCTTTCTCTCTCTCTTCTCCTTCTGGGACCCCTATAATGCGAATGTTGTTGCGTTTAATGTTGTCCCAGAGGTCTCTTAGGCTGTCTTCATTTCTTTTCATTCTTTTTTCTTTAGTCTGTTCCGCAGCAGTGAATTCCACCATTCTGTCTTCCAGGTCACTTATCCGTTCTTCTGCCTCAGTTATTCTGCTATTGATTCCTTCTAGTGTAGTTTTCATTTCAGTTATTGTATTGGTCATCTCTGTTTGTTTGTTCTTTAATTCTTCTAGGTCTTTGTTAATCATTTCTTGCATCTTCTCAATCTTTGCCTCCATTCTTATTCCGAGGTCCTGGATCGTCTTCACTATCATTATTCTGAATTCTTTTTCTGGAAGGTTGCCTATCTCCACTTCATTTAGTTGTTTTTCTGGGTTTTTTTCTTGTTCCTTCATCTGGTACATAGCCCTCTGCCTTTTCATCTTGTCTACCTTTCTGTAACTGTGGTTTTTGGTCCACAGGCTGCAGGATTGTAGTTTTTACTTGCTTCTGTTGTCTGCCCTCTGGTGGTTGAGGCTATCTAAGAGGCTTGATGGGAGGCTCTGGTGGTGGGTAGAGCTGACTGTTGCTGTGGCGGTCAGAGCTCAGTAAAACCTTAATCCACTTGACTGTTGATGGGTGGGGCTGGGTTCCCTCCCTGTTGCTGTGGCGTCAGAGCTCAGTAAAACCTTAATCCACTTGACTGTTGATGGGTGGGGCTGGGTTCCCTCCCTGTTGGTTGTTTTGCCTGAGGCAACCCAACACTGGAGCCTACCCGTGCTCTTTGGTGGGGTTAATGGCAGACTCTGGGAGGGCTCACGCCAAGGAGAACTTCCCAGAACCTCGGCTGCCAGTGTCCTTATCCCCACGGTGAAACAGAGCCACCACTCGCCTCTGCAGGAGACCCCCCAACACCAGCAGGTAGGTCTGGTTCAGTCTCCCCCAGGGTCACTGCTCCTTCCCCTGGGTCCCGATGCACACATTACTTTGTGTGTGCCCTCCAAGAGTGGGGTCTCTGTTTCCCCCAGTCCTGTCAAAGTCCTGCAATCAATTCCCACTAGGCTTCAAAGTCTGATTCTCTAGGAATTCCTCTTCCCGTAGCCGGACCCCCAGGTTGGGAAGCCTGATGTGGGGCTCAGAACCTTCACTCCAGTGGGTGGACTTCTGTGGTATAAGTGTTCGCCAGTCTGTGAGTCACCCACCCAGCAGTTATGGGATTTGATTTTACTCTGATTGCGCCCCTCCTACCGTCTCACTGTGGCTTCTCCTCTGTCCTTGGACGTGGGGTATCCTCCTTGGTGAAGTCCAGGGTCTTCCTGTCAATGATTGTCCAGCAGCCAGTTTTGATTCTGGTGCTCTCGCAAGAGGGAGTGAGAGCACGTCCTTCTACTCTGCCATCTTGGTTCTAGTTTTCTATTTTGTTTCTTTTTATGGCTGAGTAATATGCCATTGTATATATGTGCCACATCTTTATCCATTCATCTGACGATGGACACTTAGGTTGCTTCCATGTCCTGGCTATTGTAAATAGAGCTGCAGTGAACATTGTGGTACATGTCTCTTTTTGAATTATGGTTTTCTCAGGGTATATGCCCAGTAGTGGGATTGATGGGTCATATGGTAGTTCTATTTTTAGTTTTTTAAGGAACCTCCATACTGTTCCCCATAGTGACTGTATCAATTTACATTCCCACCAACAGTGCAAGAGGGTTCCCTTTTCTCCACACCCTCTCCAGGATTCATTGTTTGTAGACCTTTTGATGATGGCCATTCTGACTGGTGTGAGGTGATACCTCATTGTAGGTTTGATTTGCATTTCTATAATGATTAGTAATGTTGAGCATCCTTGCATGTGTTTGTTGGCAATCTGTATATCTTCTTTGGAGAAATGTCTGTTTAGGTCTTCTGCCCATTTTTGGATTGGGTTGTTTGTTTTTTTGATATTGAGCTGCATGAGCTGCTTGTATATTTTGGAGATTAATCCTTTGTCAGTTGCTTCATTTGCAAATAGTTTCTCCCATTCTGAGGGTTGTCTTTTCATCTTGTTTATGGTTTCCTTTGCTGTGCAAAAGCTTTTAAGTTTCATTAGGTCCCATTTGTTTATTTTTGTTTTTATTTCCATTTCTCTAGGAGATGGGTCAAAAAAGATCTTGCTGTGATTTATGGCATAGAGTGTTCTGCCTATGTAACAGACCTATATGCAGAAAACTATAAGACACTGATGAAGGAAATTAAAGATGATACAAACAGATGGAGAGTGATGCCATGTTCTTGGATTAGAAGAATCAACATTGTGAAAATGACTGTACTACCCAAAGCAATGTACAGGTTCAATGCAATCCCTATCAAACTACCAATGGCATTTTTCACAGAACTAGAGCAAAAAATTTCACAATTTGTATGGAAGCACAAAAGACCCCAAATAGCCAAAGCAATCTTGAGAAAGAAAAATGGAACTGGAGGAATCAAGCTCCCTGACTTCAGACTACACTACAAAGCTACAGTAATCAAGACAGTATGGTACTGGCACAAAAATAGAAAGATAGATCAACGGAACAGGATAGAAAGCCCAAAGATAAACCCACACACTTATGGTCACCTTATCTTTGATAAAGGAGGCAAAAATATACAGTGGAGAAAAGAGCGCCTCTTCAATAAGTGGTGCTGGGAAAACTGGACAGTTACATGTAAAAGAATGAAATTAGAACATTGTTTTTTTAGACATAATGCTGTTGTACACTTAATAGACTACAATATAGTGTAAATGTAACTTTTATATGCACTGGGAAACCAAAAAATTCATGTGACTCGCTTTGTTTTTTTATTTTAAACCTTTTTTTTTTTTTTTTTTTTAAATATTTTGGCCACGCCATGTGGCATGTGGGATCTTCGTTCCCAGACCAGGGATTGGACTCACAACCCCTGCATTGGAAGCACACAGCCTTAATCACTGGACTGCCAGGGAAGTCCCGACTCACTTTATTTTGATATTTGATTTATTGTGGTGGTCTAGAACCAAACTGAAATATCTCCGAGGTGTGACTGTAGTTAATGTTTCTTAGCACAGTGCCTCTCCACATAGATTAGATTGAGAAATCTCAGCTTGGTGAGGTATAACTTTGTTTAATACTATCTCAATCTGATCCAATAACTTCCAGTCATTTCTGTTTTAAAAGTTTTATTTCTTGTTGATATTTTTCCAGCCACATTTAGGTATTATTATTTATGACCCTTGTCTGGTGTAAAGTCCATCTTCCCCACCCCAGGGAGCTCCTGTTCTATTGCAGCTTGCCTCAGGCTCCTCTGTCTCACTCCTTCTGCCCTCAATGCCCCAGGGATGCAGATGGGGTGAGGGAAGGCAGTGGCTCAGGCAACAGTTCACACCTCTTGGGCTTCCCTCTTTTGGGCAGTGGTTCCTTGTTATGCTGGCTGTCGTTGGTGACATGGGGCTGTTGACTTCTGTTTGGACTGGATCTAGGCTTCAACTGCCCTAGTGCTTTTGGTGTGGAGGCAAAACTCTTCCCCCAAGTACGATGCCCTGGGCTTTGCCTTCAGGGCTGTTTCACCCTCAGAAGGGCTGGTCCCTCCAGTATTACTGGTAGCAACTTACCCAATCTTACCCCACACTGAGGACTGTGGGAACCTTCAGGGTCCTCCTCAGTTGTCTTCAGAATTTTGGGACTCTGGGTGAGAGGCTGTCACCACCTCTGAGACTTCCCAGATGCCTCTGCGTCCAGGTGGAAAGTGAATTCCCTCCCCATTGGATATGTTCAGGTAACGAGGTGAAAACCTGCTTTTCTTCATGGAGGAGTAAATGGAGAAGACATTGTCTCTCCTCAATACATCTCTGAATAAATGAATGAATGTAAAAAAAAAAAGTCACGTTCCCTCAAAATTAAAGTATGAAGTTTTCCTTTTTACCATTTCTTTCTAATTTTTATTGTTAAAGATTTTTATTTATAGGGTTGAAAAGTATTTCATAGCTGAAAAGGAGGGCATAAGCCATTGGACATTGTGTTGTCCCCCCTTCTCATTGAGAGAGAAAGATAGTACAGGAAAGCAGTATTCTGGCCTTTGTTCCTCATTCATATTCTGGTATAGAGTTATTTTACTTATTGTGAGGCTCATTTTTTTTTTCCTATAAAATGGGAGAAATTATCTCACTGATTTTCCTACCTTAGAGGGTTTTGCAAAGTTTAATGCAATGGTCTATAGGTCAGGGTCTTTTTTTTTTTTTTTAATCTCTCTCTCTCTCTCTTTTTTTTTTTTATGTCTTTATTGGAGGATAATTGCTTTACAATGTTGTGTTAGTTTCTGCTGTATAACAAAGTGAATCAGCTATACGTATACATATATCCCCATATCCCCTCCCTCTTGTGTCTCCCTCCCACCCTCCTTATCCCACCTTTCTAGGTGGTCACACAGCACCAAGCCAATCTCCCTGTGCTATGCAGCTGTTTCCCACTAGCTATCTATTTTACATTTGGTAGTGTATATATGTCAGTGCTACTGTCTCTAGGTCAGGGTCTTTTACCCCCCTCACCTGGGTTGTGACAACCAAACATATCTCTAGACATTATCAAATGTCTTTTGGGGAGCACATCTATCCCCAGGTGGGACCTCTGGTATGAATGAATGACTTTAAGCTGATTGAGTGAGAGCTATCCTGGAGCTCAGTGTGGCTTGTGAAGATTAAGGATTTAAACTGTTCTATAGAATTTAATGGGTTAGGACAAGCAAGGACCCATGCAACAGCTTTCCCTCTGGTTGTGTTGAGTTGTATCAATAAAAGTATTGTATCCATCATATTGAAGAAAGAAGTGTATTAGACTAAATGATAAGAATAAAATCTATGATGTTAGAAGATTTGTAAATGCACAATTTTGTTACAATTCTTGAAATGTCATTTGAAATAGAATGTATAAAATTTTGGTGTTAGAGGTGCAGGCAGATCTGGGTCCATCAGATATATGAAGATACGAGCAGGATAACAAGAAGGAACGTGCAGAATGCTTATTTCTCAAGTTCATGAGACTGAGGTGTACTTGGAACAGGGGCAATTAATCAAGTGGAGGAGAGGGCTAGGATGAGGCCAGGTCCTTGCTGCCTTGGCAATGACCCTGTCCTGAAGTTATGGCCAGCACAGAGAAAAGACCCATTTAGAAGTGGGGTGAATCATTTTGAGAACTCATCCTTGAGGAGTGATTGTAATGGAGATAGACAAGGAGAAAGAGCACACAATAAAGGACTTGGAAATTTGCAAAGGAGTTTCTCCACCCTGGGTGTTCCTATTCCTGCCAGCACAGTCATGGCTGGTGTAAATAAATTAGGTATTCATCCATCAATTTTGTTGCTTCTGGCCTGCTTTCCCCCACTGCTTTGCTTCTTGGAAGAAAATGTTAGAGGGGACACATTTCTTATAAACTGTTCATTATTCTTTTTTTAGGATCCAAAAAGTTTGATAAGAGCAGGCTGAAAGTGGGAATGAGGGAGGGTGGGAGGGAGACGCAAGAGGGAGGAGATATGGGGATATATGTATATGTATAGCTGATTCACTTTGTTATAAAGCAGAAACGAACACGCCATTGTAAAGCAATTATACTCCAATAAAGATGTTAAAAAAAAAGAAAGTGAGAATGAGAAAACCAAAATGGAGCTATCTGGAAATAAAAGAAGAAAGGAAAGGGCTTCAAAAAAGAGCACAGAGCTGTGGTGGGAGAGGAGATTTTATTTATAGACCATATTATGTACATATTTTCAATTGAGTTTCTATTCTTACCTTTATATGTGAAATTAAAACAAACAGAAGAGCCATGCCATTTTGCCAGCAGGTGGCACCATAAGAATCTCCTATAAGAAAAGGGTGGCAAAGGTAAGCAGGATCCTTAATATTTTACCTTTCAGGAAAACTCTAGACATCAATGTAGATTCATAATTTTGATGATGTTAGCAACATGTGTACATTGCTTAAAATGGTTTCGGAAGATTCATCTCTCCCTTCATTTTTCATGTTAACATTGCTCATTCAGTGAAAGATTATATTCGCATAAAAAGACAAAAAACTAGGTTTTAAGAAAAAAGTATATATATATACACATATATATGTATTGCATATATATATTTGTATTGCTTACTACAGTTGCTTGAGAAACACTTCTATTTAGTGATTATAGCATATGTTATTGTGAGGATATGTTAGATGGTTAGAGAGGAAGTAACTTAGATGGTCACCCTGTATTCACACCCCTTTTCTGCTCTGGGCTGTGAGGATTCCTTGTGCCCAAAGATCTCCCCAATGCTAAGCAATCTCTCAGACTCAGGGGGGACCCGGTGCCGGAGGTAGTGAGCGTTTCTGGCCTTTGCAAACAACTCTAAGTAGGTTGATGTTTTGGGCTCGCCTTTGAGGTTCTCTCCACATTCCATGGGATTCGGGGGAATTTGTTTCCCAGTGGCGTGGTCTGGCCTTATGTTGGCATCATTTGATGTGGTCTCATCGCCGTGTGCCATTCTGCTACCACCAGCTGGGCTGGAACTGGGGCCTTGGTCTATGGTGTGAGTGGAGACGTCTTGATCTTGACATAGAATAGAAATGCCCTTGTTGGAGTCTTTGCCCTTCAGTGGGTTTATAGAATATTTCTCTTGGGCTTGCGGCTTCTCTTCTATAAAGTGGGAAGTTCTGTTATTTTGAGATAGTGACTGCCTTTTGCTTTTCATGGGGTCCTTGGGACCAATGTGATGGAAAGGAGGCATCTGGGACTTGGTTTTGTATATTTCTTGGATCGTATTTGTTGTCAGTGCTCTGGGAAAGGAGGTAAAAAGAAGAAAGATCTCTGAAAACCGATGAAGAGGCTCATATTTAGCATTTTCAAGTTATTAGACCATGGCCCCTTTCAGTGTGGTATTAGGTGAGGTAATAAAGTGGGTGAGAAGAGGGTGAAGGGCAAGAATGGGTGGTAACAACGTGGAGAAATGGCTCTTTCCTTAAGAAGAAAAAGGCAGCACTTTCTCAGGGAGAGGACGATTTAAAGAGGTCAGTTGGGAAGAAGCCATATCCATGAGTTTAGTAAGCATTTTCTTACCTAAATTTATTAGCCTGTAGAACCCTGTGCTTCTGTCTTCCTTGTGATGAGAACATAAGAACATCTTCTGGTCTCTTCTGACTTCCATTCTCAAAGTAAGAAGAGAATTTTTTCTTGATGATATCTGTTTTGAGTTAATTAATAGGTGTTATGGGTTGAATTGTATCCTCCCCAAATGTCATATGTAGACGTCCTAATCCCCAGTACTTCAGAATGTGACCTTATTTGGAGACAGGGCCTTTATAGAGATAATCAAGTTAAGATGAGGTCATTAGGGTGAGCCCTAGTCCAATATGACTGGTGTCCTTATATAAAGAGAAATTTGGCCACAGAGACTCACATAGAGGGAAGGTGATGGGAAGAGACACAGGAAGAAGATGGCCATCTACAAGCCAAAGAGGGTGGCCTGGAACAGATCCTTCTTTCCCAGCCTTCAGAAGGAACTGACTCTTGACTTTGGACTTCAAGCCTCCAGAACTGTGAGAATACACTTCTGTTGCTTAAGCCACCCAGTTTGTGGTGCTTTGTTAGGGTAGCCCTAAAAAACTAATACAGTAAGAGAAGAAGGAAAAGAATGATTGAAACTAGTTCTCTGGGCAGAGAAAGAGTATATGAATACCACTGGATCACATTACACAGTAGACTGAGCTGGCATGATGAATGGAAACAGAAAAACCTAAAACAGTTCCCCAAGGTTTACCTCAAATATATGAAAGAAGATTTAGAAACACCAAGGTCAGAGGTTTAAACTGACTTGGCCCATGGAGGTTTTGTCTGAATGTTTTATTTGGCAAGCATGGTGTTTTCAAAACAAAATGACTGGGTGTGAGTGATACACAGAGCTGGTGCCCTATTGTTTCATTCACCTCAATTATGTGACCTCCTACCCACCTGAGCCAAGAGCTGCAACTGCTGGCCATGAGTAAGTGGGTTTTTCGCTCTTTGAGTTAATGTTTCAGCATCTTGTAGTCATAGTTGCTGTAGAGGACCCGGTTTGTTTTTAAGACATCTCATGAGTTGGTCACTTAGAATTAAAAGTCTTGCACTAGTTTCCTCTAATGGGAGTGAGTTCCCTAAATCTACACGGGTTAGTAGTCACCAGGCAGAGGACTTATGACCAGATAAAGGGCCTAGAATTTACATTAAACTCCTAATATTCTTTCATCAAATAACTTCTTGGTGAGGTAGTCAAGGCAAGAGATAGTCCTTTTGGGGTCACTCTTCTTCTGTTGTCTTCTTGAGTGTGTGTGTGTGTGTGTGTGTGTGTGTGTGTGTGTGTGTCCATCCAGTTATCCAATTTAACAAGGATGTTTGACTGCCTACTTTGTGCCTGGCACAAAGTATACTCTTGACTCTGGTTTTCTTTACCTTGGACATATAATTAATCATAAAGCTCTGACAATTCCCCATTTAAATATCTCGAAATGCTGGTCCACTTAAGATGCAATTTCGTGGGAAGCAGCCGCATAGCACAGGGATATCAGATCTGTGCTTTGTGTCCACCTAGAGGGGTGGGATAGGGAGGGTGGGAGGGAGATGCAAGAGGGAGGAGATATGGGGATATATGTATATGTACAGCTGATTCACTTTGTTATAAACAGAAACTAACACACCATTGTAAAGCAATTATACTCCAATAAAGATGTAAAAAAAAAAAGATGTAATTTCACTTTCTAAATATCTTAAGATACTCATTTTTTTTCACCTGGCCAATGCCCTAGTTTAGGCCTTTAAACCCTGGCCTACACTCTGGAATTCTCCTATCTGGTCTACCTTAAACATTACAGCTTAGTAATCCTTCTCATAGACATGTGATCTCACTACTCCCACACCCTGTAGGGTGAGATTTAAACTCTTTTGCAAGACCTATGAAGCTATTCATGATTGGAGACACTGCCTACACTGCTTTGTCCGTAAACATTTCACCTACACCTTCTCGTCACCCCTTACACCCCTGCAGGTTGAGCAACCTGTAGCAAATCATTCTCATGCATGCGTCTTTGTACATACTGTTCCTACTGCCAGGAGTGGCCTTGCCACGTGTCCTTGTGACAAACTACCCACCCCCTTACCCCACCCATCTTCATTCTCTTCCTCTTCTAAGATTCTGCTCATATGCTGGCTCTTTTGGGACATCTCACCTGAGACCCTTTGATAGACATAGGAAACTTTCCATGCTCTTTTTCTACTTTGTAAACAACTCTAATTTAGCAATTAGTATTTTCTGCGATAATTTCTTGCAAGCATGGCTACCTTCCAATTTAAATGTGAGCATCTCAAGGGCACAGACCATGTTTTTTCATATTTGCATTCCTGTGTCTATCTAAGATGCTGTAATAGGGTTTTGTAAAGTCTGGCCCACAAAATACCTGTCGCAGAATAATCTGCCTTAGTGTCAGCTCAGTTAAAACTGTGGATTTTGAGCCTAATTCCTAACCTACTGATCCAAATCTCTACAGATGAAGACTGGGAATATGCATTTTAAACAATCCACCTGGTGACACAGTGGTTAAGAATCCGCCTGCCAATGCAGGGGACACGGGTTCAAGCCCTGGTCCGGGAAGATCCCACATGCCGCGGAGCAACTAAGCCCTTGTGCCACAACTACCGAGCCTGTGCTCTAGAACCTGCAAGCCACAACTACTGAAGCCTGTGAACCTAGAACCTGTGCTCCGCAACGAAGAGTAGCCCCCGCTCGCCACAACTAGAGAAAGCCCACTTGCAGCAACAAAGACCCAACGTAGCCAAAAATAAAATAAATAAATTTATTTTAAAAAAATCCACCAACTGGCATGTACCCTGTAGTTGAATCTCAATAACAATTTCATTAAGTGAATCATGGGACTATATTGCCTAGTACAGTGCCTGATAAATACTGACAATTCATATTGTTTCCTTCTTTCTTCCCTAGTTTTACTGTCAAGAAGTCTGAGGCTCAGAGAGGATGTGACTTTCTAAAGGACATAGAGACAGGCCCTTGAATCAAAGTTTGCTGCCTCCTTGTCCAGACTCTTTTTATACCACCTGTCCCTGACGCAAGCTCTCTAGTCATCAAGGACAGCCACCTCCCTTGGACCTGGTCTTTTGAACACCCCATCGAGAGTAGGTATCTGGTCTTCAGCATCCTTTTTGAGAACTGAAGTGGGATTCAACCAAATGGCTTCTAAGATTCTTTTCCATTCTGTGAGCTCTCATTCTAGTTTGGTTTAACCATTTATTACAGACAAGGAAGTTGAAAGCAGAGAAGTTCAATTATTTGCTCAGTTTCTCCTCTTTAAAACCCAAAGCTGGAGGCTAGAAATAATTCTTAGGCCAGATGCCTGGACATTACTTTAGAGTCTTGTGTCCACCTATTAGCTGTGGAGACCTAAATGATTTTACATTCAATTGTGATACTTGGCTTTCCTCTTGAACATGCTACATCATTTTCAGGGCTCTTGCACCTGCCTTAAGTAAGAAGGGACTGTAGTTTTGAAGAGCTGAGATAGACCCATTCTATGCTGAATATTAACATATGGTTATTTTATTATGGGGAAAATAGAACTAGTTTCTATAAACTGTATAACTATGGCAACTTTCAACAAAACAGTAGAAGAGTTTTAATCCTGTAACAACCTTTTACTGATTGATTGATAAGAGCAAACACTTATATAGCACTTATTTTGCGTTTAGGTACTGTTTCAAGTGCTCACTGCATCCTCAAATGACTTTATGAGGTAGGAAACATCATTTACATTCTACTTTGGAGAAAACTGAGGCAGAGACAGGTCCAGTAAGCTGCCCAAGGCCTCACAGCTGGTAAGTGATAGAGCCAGGATTTCAACCCTGGCAATCTGGGTCCAGAGTCTGTATTCTTAGCTACCATGGTTTAATGGACGAAGATGGAATCACTGAGCAGGCAGTTTTATTTCCTTCTTTTTTTACTGGATGGTGTAGACAGCTTTGGAAGGTCTGAGATTCTGGATATCATTGTGTAGCCCTTCCTTCTGTGATAATCAGTAGCTACTAACTAGAAACGAGTGTATGAAGTTAGTAGCATTATTCTTGTTATAACTACTTAACTATATAGTCTATGTTCATTGGATAGTCTTCTAAGTGATGCGTACATTTGGAAAGGATTATTCTTTGGCAACAGAAGGTTTTATGGGAGGGAATTATTACAAAGAATATGAGCTCACAGCTTCTGAGTAAAGAGGCCTCTTTGGGTAAATGAAAGAAATATTTGCCCTTTGGCTTAAGAAGACAAAGAAATCACAGTACCAATACACAACAATTGCTTGTGCAAAATTTTCTAATCTGAGCAAAATCTGTAAGCTCTCATGTGAATACACTTTGGAGTACAAGGAGGGTAGTTGAGAAATTCATTTTCTGCAGAAGAAAGGAAGGGCCTGACTCTCATATTGGTGAGTGTTGAAAAGAGCCAAATGCTCCTTGCTCAGCCCTATCAGAGATCAGTCATCGTTACACAATTCTCTCTGGTCGCCAATCCCAGGGAAATATTTTTTTTTTACTTCCTTTTCATAAGATGACTTGCACATTAATAGTTACTCAATGAATGCTTGTTGACCAGGCATAGAAAAGAAGTGAAACCAAATCAACCCAGATATAAGAAAGTAGAACATTAAGGCTTTAAGCCAGAGAGAGCTCATTTGAAAGAATGGGAGCCTGAGAAGTGTTAGCTCAAGAAGGTTTGCACATGGGCTGCTCCAGGGAGCTGTGTAATTGAGGGAGAGAGGGACATGGATGGGTGGGCAGCCTAAAATCCAAGTTGAGATCAGAAGTTCTCACTTTCTTGGTGTCCAGATCTCTGAAAGGGCCCTCGTCATGAGGTAGGGGATGTTACTCTTGCCTTAGCCAGCTGATGGCTTGCTGCCCTGCTCTGCCTCTCCCCATCCTTGAAGGCTTACCTTGCTGCAACCTCTGCAGTTCTTTCTGGAGCTCTCTCTGCTCCCTGGTCAGCAACTTCACATGGTATAGGCAGATATCCTCTAACCTCTGCAGTCTTTGGCTGAGTCTGGCTTCAGCCTGCTTGGCATTCTTCCTCTCCAAATCAAAGTGCTTCTGTAGTGGTCCCCTGACCAGGTACCTCTCCATCCTCTTCATGGTCTAGAGACGATAGAACAAGATTCTCCCAGGCACCATGACAGACCTGATAAAGCAAAATGGGGAACCTGACCCCTGGCTTTTAACTGGAAGATCAGTGTTTGAATCCTGTGTTTTTCTGAATCCACAGCTTCCTAGTCAGATGAAGTCACACTATTAGAAAACTTTGCCCTACTGACTAAAAAATTATTCACAACCTAAAAGTTGAGAATTATGTTTTATTTGGCAGGAATTTTTAGGACTTCAAACCCGGGAGGCATCATCTCAAATAACCCTGAGAAAACTGCTCTGAGGAGGTGATGGGGGAGCTAGGATATATAGAAGTTTGCAACAAAGGTCAGGTAGTAGGAACAAAAGATTACTGCTAATAAAAGAAACCTAGATATCTCAAGTTAAGGAACTTAACGTTTTTCTATGTATGGGAAGAAGCAAGAGTCTGGGCTCACTGAAATCATTCTTTTGATATACACCCCAGCTTATCTGGGGCCAGTATCCTCAGGGCTCACCAGCTCACCATCGGCTGTGTCTGTAATCGCTGATGACTGTGGCATCTTTTGTTTACTGATATGGCGGACAATATTCCATTTATCAGCCCTATAGTAACATAATTTTCCAGAGTGACACAGAAGTATTGAGGACAAAGTCATTCCTCTGAGCCTCAGTCTCCTTGCCAATAAAATAGATGATAGGCTCCCTACAAAATCCTCAATCAGGTTGCTATAAAGATCAAGTGAAAACTACATGAATAACTTTTGGGGCAAAAATAATAAAAACACTTTACATATATAAGGCATTATTCACCCTGTGAGATAATCCTCTTCTACTGTTCTTTAAAGTTTCCCCAAAAACCTGCTCAGGGACCTGGAGAGGATTTGGGGGCTTAGGACAGAGCCATTCTGGAGTCCCTTCAGTTCATTAATTCATGAACGTGAGGCTCCATGCAGCCTGCAGTCCTACCATGTGGCAGGTGCTGTGCTGAGGGCTGAGGGTAGTGGTGAATGAGACACAGCTCCTGCTCTCAAAGAACTTTCAGATATATGATGTTGGAGTCTAATGGTGCATGCTAAATCTGAATAATCAATATTTCAAAGAGTGGGAAGAGTGGGATCTGTTGGTCACAAAATAGTACAGAACAAGTAGTCTGGGCAGCTCTGGTGAAACCACTTGGATTGGAACGTGGTTCCTCTTCCCACCCTCGCCCACCTTCCTCCTCTGAACTCTGTTGCACTAACAGGCAGGGACACATCTTTCCTCCTCTTTGTGTCCCTCACGATATGCAGAGCTAAGAGCGCAATATGTGCCCGGGATATAAATGGATTGCTATTAATAAAGCTTTGGTGATAATAACACAGGAAAAAGCTTAGCATTAAAAGGAAGGATAAGGTCAGGACACAGGAAAGAAATTTTAAGACAGCTTGCTTTTAGTCTAAAGCTTAGACTAAACGTTTATTAAAGAACATGGTGAGTAGCACTTACCTACAAATCCTGAGAATGCTGCCTGCTTCTTTTGCTATGCCAGGTTGAGCCTGGATTAATGTGCTTGTTTTTCTTCAGTAAGTTTTAAGAGTTTAGTGTTGGGGAGGTGGGAGATAGAGGGACTTTTGGAGAGGGCTGAGGGGGAGAACGTTGAATACACTTGAAAGCTCTCTTCCATGCCACCTCCCCCATCAGGAATGCTAACTCCTTGGGTGTGGGCACCAATCCCAGAGCTTTAAATAGCTCTGTGAGTTAAGGGAGGCTGCCAGCCTCCAGCCCTCCCCTCAAGGGGCCCACAGTGCCCCTTCTCAGCTGTGTCCATGGGAGCAAAGAATGAAAGCAAGGAGTGTCTTACTGTGTTCTCAGTCTCTCTCTATCCCTCTCTTTCCCCACCCACTTCTCTCTTTTCCCTCTTTTGCCATACTACTCCCCACTCCCCTCACAACACCCAGTCCTAGTTCTTGAAAACCAGATCAGGTTCCAAAAGAAGGTACTCTGTTTTTTTTTTTGTCAGATTGTACACATTTTGTGCAAGAGAGTAATTTGTTTATTTTGTATTATTGCACACTGTACTCACTTTCCCCAGGCTTCTATCCATGTCTTGTGTACTTCAGTGCTTAGTTAAGATTTTCAAAGTTGTCACAACAGAAACAGGCAAAGTGAAATTTAAATCGACTTTTGTGATCATATATTGGACTCTGCGGTAGAAGGCCAGTTGAACTATTGGTTATGGAACAAGACATTAAGTGAGATTTTTATTGCTGCCTAAGGGCTTCCTCTGAAAACAAGAGACATTAATGTGCCACAGTCTAAAAAGAACTGCCAATACTGGGGCCTATTAATTCCCCCAGAGGTTACTGACAGGCAGCTAAACAGACTCTATTACCCATAATCATCACCTAGCAAATAAGCTGTTATAAGGAGATTACTGGGGAGAGGGAGAGCAAAATCCATTATTCTCTCAGTGGGAGGTAATATCTTTCCCATCCTTTCTCATGAGGTAATTCTCTCACCTCCAGAATTTAAATGAATGGAATGGGGTTCCAGGAAAATCATCATAGAGAATGGGGTGCCTACACAAGGAAAGACTTACACCTCACTCCCCAGCTGGAGACTTGATGAACTACAGAACCACAGATCAGCCCCCACTCCAACCCTTTGTTGCCACCAGAGCTGATCATAGTGAGGGATTTCTTAGAAAATCTTGATTACTCCATGTTATCTTGAGAGAGAGCTGAGGAGGGCAGGCTTGCAGAAATAATTCAAGGTTGAAGGGCAAGAACGAGCCTTAGTGTGTGAGCCTGGGAAAGGAATGGTGGCCAAACCCATCTTAGTTCCCATTAGCCCTTCGAGTGTGCCAAAGAGGAACTTAGCAGTTTCCTGGCTCCATGTGAAGGATCACAGGGGTTATATAAGGGGGCAGAAACCATGGCATTGCCCTTGGAAGACTCTAGGTCAAATAAGGTAATACTTCACTCAGAGCAGGCATAGAACCACAGGCAGGGCCAGAGGGAGTAGTGATAGAAGAGATCTGATTGAAGGTGAACTTTCTCATGAAAACAACACATCTTAAGAGCAGAGCACAACAGGAGCACATGGACAATGACTGATCAGGGAAAGACCAGTAATGCCACAGCACCACGAAAGTATTAGTTATATAAGAACTATATAGTTCCCCTTCTCCAAGTACCTGGGAGTCCACTGAGGAAAGGGTTTAAACTTTATTTAAGATTGGAACGTCAAAGTGGTCTGGACTTTTTTTACAACAAAAGTGGCCAGAAATGTGTAGCATCTGTCCATGAAATCATTAAGGGACAAGAAAAAAAATTAAAAAGATAGTGATTTGATGAAATATAAAGCTCTAATTCTTATATCATGTCCCTGCTATCATCAGTAGGGAAAAAGAAGTTTAAACTGCTCATTAAAATGATTATGATTAAAATGAATTTTACAGAATGGATGTAATTTATTCACATTCATATACTTTTCTCTCTCTCTGTTTTATATGGAAGTACTGTCCTTTTGTAGTCAAACACATCTGAGATCAAAAATTGTTCCATCATTTAGTAGGATGTATGACTTTATTCATTAATTCTGTCATATCCCCTAGTCTCCTCATCTATGAAAAGGCTTAATAGTATCTTCATCAGAGTGATTCTGATAGAATTTAGTGAAAGAATGAATATAAAGTGTTTGGTACATAGTAGGTATTCAATAAAGATTAGCCCCAGTTTCTAGCAAAGATGGAGTAACAGGGAGTAGATTTACCCTTCCATATGAAACAATTAAAAAATCAGACAAAATTTATGAAATAATGTGGTTTATTTTTAACATTGGTCATGAGGCAGATAGGATGGTGTTCCCTGCGAGAGTAGAAACAAACCAGGGGAGCTCTATTATTCTCCCAGCTTACTGCCTGGAAAGAGTTTCCAGGCCATATCATAGGGAAGGAACAGCCAAGCAATGATTCCCTGAGAAGACAGAGGTAGAAGTCCAGAAAGGCCAAGGCAGCTAGGAATGACAACAACAGTACAAATTGTACAAAGTCCAGATGGGAAGAAATGGAAGCATACTGTTATAAGGTTCTTATACTATATGTGCAACAGTATATAATCACTTGAAGGTAGACTGTAATAAGTCATAGCTGTATACTCTAAACTCTAAAGCAACCTCTAAAATAATATATCAAAGAATAACTAATTAGTCAACAAATTATGATAAAATGAAATCATAAGAAACACTGAATCTAAAATAAGACAGAAAAAGAGGAAAGAGAAAATATGGAAGAGTTTAGATAAAAATGAAATAGATAACAAAACAATAGAAATAAACTTAACATTATTAAGAATCACAATAAATATAAATGGTTTTAACACCTGATTAAAAGGCACAGATTGCCAGATCAAATAAAAGAACAAGACCACAGTATATAATGCTGAAAACAACCCAAGCCAAAACAAAACAAATTTTCAGTGTAAAGACACAAATAGGTGAAGAACAGAAGGATAGAAAAAGATATACCATGCTAACACTAATTAAAAGAAATTAGGGATGGCTATACTAATAAATAATAATAAATAAATATTAATCTTCAGAACCAAGAATATTAACAGTGATCAAGAGAGTCATTTCTCAGTGATGTAGGGACTAATATTCATCAAGGGAACATAAAAATCCATAATGTTTTTGCTCCTAATGACAGAGCTCCCAAATACATGACACAAAACTGATGGGACTGTGTGGAAGAATCTATATACCTACAATCATAGTCAGTGATTTCAACACTTATTTCTCAGTAATTTGTAGAATTTATATAAATAAAATTAGGAAGGATAAAGGAAACAAACAACACTATCAACCAACTTGGCCAAATTGACATTTATAGAATATTCCACCTGGCAACCACAGAATACTCATTGTCTTCCAGTGCACAAGGAACATTTATCAAGATAGACCATATTCTGGGCCATAAAACAAGTTTAATAAAAGTATTGAAATAACAAAGTGTATTCTCTGACCACAATGAAATGAAATAGAAAGATATTTGGAAAATACTCCTAATACTTGGAAATCAAATAATGTACTTCTAAATAACCCATAGATCAGCCACAGTGCTGACCTGTGTGTATGGAATCTGGCTGGATCTGCTCCACTGGTGGGGACCTGCCCTGGAGGGCCTCCCAGAGAACTGGGTGGAGAACACTGAGAGCCTTCCTGGCCCCACCTGCCCATACATAAAATAGATAAGCAGTAAGGATTTACTGTATAACACAGGGAACTATATTCAATATCTTGTAATAACCTACACTGGAAAATAATCTGAAAAAATATATTTCACTGAATCACTTTGCTGTACACCTGAAACTAACACAATATTTTAAATCAATTACACTTTAATAAAATAAATCAATACCCATAGATTAAAAAATTAAATCAAACAGAAAATTAGAATATTTTGAAATGAATGAATTATGACACAACAGATGAAAAATTGTGACATGAACTAAAGCAGTACTTAGAAGGAAATTTACAGCACAAAAATGCCTATATTCTAAAGAAGAAAGATCTCAGATCAATTAGCTAAGTTTATACTTTATAAGATTAGAAAAAGAAAAGAAAATTAAACCCAAAGTAGCAGAAGCAATGAAATAATAAAGAAAAGAACATAAAACAATGAAATTAAAAACAGAAAAACAATAGAGAAAATCAATGAAATCAAAAGCTGACTCTTTGAGAAGATCAATAAACCTTTAAATTTCTGTTCTAGTTCTGTGAAAAATGCCATTGGTAATTTGATAGGGACTGCACTGAATCTGTAGATTGCCTTGGGTAGTGTAGTTGTTTTGACAATATTGATTCTTCCAATCCAAGAACATGGAGCATATATCAATGTGGGTCATCATATTAACAGACTGAAAAAGAAAAGTACATGATTAGCTTAATAGGTTTAAGAAAAGGATATAATAAAATCCAAAATCCATTCTTGATAAAATCTCTCAGCAATTCAGGACTAGAAGGGAACTTCCTCAATCTCATAAAGTATATCTATGAAAAGCCGAAAGGTAACATCATGCTTAATGGTGAAAGACTGAATTCTTTCCCACAAGATGAGGGACAAGGCAAGGATGTCTGCTTTCATCACTCCTGTTCAACATTGCACCAGAGGTATAGCAAGGGCAATAATACAAAATAAAAAAAGAAAAATGTATCCAGATTGAAAATGGAATCAGTAATGAGTGAAACTGTTTTAAAAAAGTTAAAATTTTAATTTTGTTATGGTAAGAACATTTAACATGAGATCTACCCTCTGCGAATACTGCTGCAGTGAACATGGGAGTGCTAATATCATTTTGGGATCCTGATTTCAATTCTTTTGAATAAATACCCAGAATTGGGATTCCAAGCAAAAGTCTGTGAGAATATATTGACAACACATATATCTGACAAAGAACCTGTATACATACTATCTAAATGGCATTTACAACTTAGTAAGGGCACAAACAACCCTGTTCAAAAAAAGGGCAGATAACTAGAATAGACAATCCAAAAGAATATACAAATGGCCCATTAGCAAATGAATATATGCTTAATGTAGTCATCAGGAATCCCAAATGAAAACCACAACAAGATATCCCTTTCTACTCACTGGCATAAATTAAATTAAAAGGAGTGGCAAAACCACTCCTGGTGTTGGTGATAATGTGGAGCAATTGGAACTTTCACCATTACTGTTAGAAATGTAAAATGGTGCAATCACTTTGGAAAAGGGTTTGGAAATTTTTTATAAAATTCAACATATACTTACATATGATTAATTCCATTTCTAGATAGAAGAGAAGAGAAAACATGAAACCCATAAAAAGACTTGTATAGGAATGTTCATAGCAGCTTTATTCATAATAGTCCCAAACTGAATACTCTCCAAATGACCATCAACAAATGAATTGATAAGCAAACTATAGTTCATCCATACAATTGAATACTACTCAGCAATAAAAAGAACAAAACACTGACACATGCAATGGCATGAATGAATCTTATAGACATTCTACTGGTGAAAGAAGCCAGACACAAAACAAAAAGTGATTCCATATAATTGAAATATTAGAACAGATGCAATTAATCTATATTGATAGTAATCGGATAAGTAGGTGCCCAGACTGAGAGATGTGAATGAAGCCTGATTGCAAAAAGGATTGAGGAAACTTCCTGCGGGAGATAGAGGTGGTGATTACATGTTGCATACAGTTGTCAAAACGAACAAACTATAGACTTAAACTGTGAATTTTAAAGTATATAAATTATACTTCAGAAGGTTGATTGGGAAAAAAACCCTCTAATTTTGTCTTGTCAAAAAGATGCAGGAGACT
The DNA here is from genome assembly GCF_965194825.1 of Balaenoptera physalus. Lineage (NCBI taxonomy): Eukaryota > Metazoa > Chordata > Mammalia > Artiodactyla > Balaenopteridae > Balaenoptera > Balaenoptera physalus. The sequence goes on along the minus strand of NC_138882.1, from coordinate 76,846,517 downwards.
TCTGCTTCCACCATGAAGGATTGACTTCTATGGGAGTTGCCGTCCTGCCTCAAAAAACTAGAACACTAAACAAAATATATTTTAAAAACATTTCTTTTCAGACATTGAAAAACAGGCAATGCAGGTTTGCAATCCCTTTGAGATAAGAAACATAAAAGGTGAGCTCTATGATTGCCCCTAATTAGTACCTGGAAGCAGTTTTCAGGCTGTGGTGCAGGAAGGCAGAATCAAAACAGAGCCCATCTGTCTCTTTGGGTTGACCATATGGAGAATGGAGTTCTAGAAGGTGGAGGTGGCTGGAATTTGCAGAACAGAGTACCAGATAAGAGGTAAATACACACATAGAAAGAGATAGGGAGGGGGGAATGGGCTCCAAAGATCTGCAGAGGGGTTCCTTTGGCTAAGTACTGATCTACATTTCAGGGATGAAATGTCCAATAAAACTGTGGATCAATGAATAAAATGTGGTACATTCATATGATCGAAAACTACTCCACCCTATAAAGAACTGCTGATATGTGAAACAACATGGATTAATCTCAAAAGCATTATGCTAAGAGAAAGATACCCATACAAAAGACTAAATCTGTATGATTTCATTTATAGGAAATTCTAAAAAAGATAAATTTAAAGTGATAGAAAGCAGATCAGCGCTTGATTGGGACTGGGGTGAGGAACATGAACTGACTTTAAAGGAGAGGAGAAAAGTTTTCTGGGGTCCTGGAGATGTCCTATATCTTGATCATGGTTATGTTTACATGAATGGTTTCATTTGTCCAAACTCTTCTAACTGTATAGTCAATATGGGTGAATTTTATTGGATGTAAATTGTATCTCAGTAATGCTGAATTTTTAAAAAAGGCACAAGAATTATTATGAAAAGTCTTCATGGGCCAACTGTTTTTGGAGGTGGCTTAAGCAACAACTCACTATGCTAAAAATTAACCAAGGGAAAGAATCAAGCATCTATCCTGTCTTTCCTGTATAAACAATATTTTCAGAGTGATTAAAGAGTAGATGAGGGAAAGACTTTTATAAGACTTGCAGCTAATAGAGGCAGAAGGAAGTATAGAAGTAGGGAAATCATCATTTTTCGACCTCTAATGCAATTGTGGATCTAGGCAACAGTCCTCAGTGCTATTAAAACCTTAGGTGGAAGGTTGAGGGAAATTTCATAATGGAGGCTGCAGCTGTCACCACCTGAACCTATCAATCAATCTTACAGTCACTGAAGGGAGGAAAACCAAACATTTTATTCATCATTAATACACTGAAGAAGTATACTTGCCTAAAATATTTTTAACCTGAATCTAATCAAACCTCTAGGTCTGACTGTCAATTCTTGAGAAAGTGGATCTTTCTAGAGAATTATCTGGTTTCTTTGATAAATCAATAGCAAGGGAAAAAGAAAATCAAGGCAGGGCCTCTTGTAATAAAATAGTCTTAACAGAAGTAACAACCAAAGCAATGTGTGGGCTTGTCTAGATCCTGATTCCCACAAACCAGCTACGAAAAGCACCTTTGGGACAAGTGGAAATTTGCACAGAGGATAGATATTAGAAGATACCAAGTTGTTAAATTCACTGGTTGTGGGACTTCCCTGGCGGTCCAGTGGTTAAGACTTCACCTTCCAATGTAGGGGGTGAGGGTTCGATTCCTGGGCAGGGAGCTAAGATCCCATGTGCCTTGTGGCCAAAAACCCAAAAAACATAAGAAAACAGAAGCAATATTGTAACAAATTCAATAAAGACTTTAAAAATGGTCCACATCAAAAAAAATAAATAAATCTTTCCAAAAAAAAATTCACTGGTTGTGTTGGTGCCTTAGTGCTTATGTTAATAAAGTTCTTATCAGTTAGAGAGAGAGATACATAGTGAGGTGTTTACAGATGAAAAGATGTAATATAGTATTTTTGTATCAGCTCTAAAATACTCCTGCGAAAAATAAAATAAAATACTAAAACAGGCGTATAAGAGTCCGCATATGTGGGAATGGATGACACAAAAGTGGCAAAATGTTGATAATTGTTGAAGCTGGGATATGAACACAAGAGGGTTTATTAGATGATTCTTTCTAACTTTGAACATGCTTTAAATTCTCCATAATAAGAAGTTAAAAAAATTTTTGGAGGCAGTCAGATTGAAGGGAAAACTTATATTCAAAAGTGTGACAATTACACTTTTAGCTGACTTTTAAGCAGAAATAATAAAAAATAGAAAACAGTGGAATATCTTCAATACCCTGAAAGAAAATGTGTCAATCTCAAATTCTACACACAGGTAAATAAAGACATTTTCAGACAAATAAGCAAAAGTAGAGTTTGTTCTCCACTAAATAAAATTCGAAAGGGTGCACTTAAGGCAGAAAGAAAAGTTCTTAGATGTAGGACTGAGGTGCAAGAAGGAACGAAGAGCAAAGAAATTAGTAAATAAGTGGGTACATCTAAATGAATGCTGGCTGTATAAAACTGGGATCTGGAAAATAAAATGTTTCATGCACAGTAATAAAGCACAGTGTCTTCAAAGGAATAGAACACGTAAGTGTTCTAAGTTTCTTTTATTGCCCAAGAGAAGGGTAAAGACATTAATTAACATTATACTTCCATGAATTAAGATTCATGTTATCATTTCTGCGATAACTACTAAAAGGATTAAATAAGAGGGTAGTATTTACTAACTAGCAGAGGATAAGAATTGAAATGGCAAAAAAATAATGAATCTGAAAAGGGAATGAGAAAGATGGAGAAATCATAAAGTACAAAATAAGATGGAAGTCCAAATACATCAGTAATTATGTATACAAATGACTAAATTCTCTAGTTAAAAGTTTAGAATTGTCAGATTGAATTTTTTAAAAAAGGAGTGTTGGGCTTGCCTGGTGACGCAGTGGTTGAGAATCTGCCTGCCAATGCAGGGGACACGGGTTCGAGCCCTGGTCTGGGAAGATCCCACATGCCGCGGAGCAGCTGGGCCCGTGAGCCACAATTACTGAGCCTGCGCGTCTGGAGCCTGTGCTCCGCAACAAGAGAGGCCGTGACAGTGAGAGGCCCGCGCACCGCGATGAAGAGTGGCCCCCGCTTGCCTCAACTAGAGAAAGCCCTCGCACAGAAACGAAGACCCAACACAGCCAAAAATAAATAAATAAATAAATAAATTTAAAAATGGAGTGCTACTTGACACCAAAATGGTTATAAATATAAATGCAAATGGAAACAGTGAAATCATGTGAAATTTCTCAATTAAATGTTACTGAGATGATCCAAATATTTTAAATTGCTCCCCGAATCATGGACTTGAAATATAAAAGGTGAAAATTGAAATAACTATAAAAAATACATCCAAAATCACAGTGGAAAATGTTAATTTGCCTATATCAGTAATTAAGAAAATCAGTTAAGAATCAGTAAGGACATGGGATATTTGAAAAACACAATGGGAAATTCAGCTTCATGGACATATATAGGAAATCACCTTGCTCTTAAGGAAGGTTTCTAGAAGCTGCCACAAGACACTTCTGCTTATAATTCATTGACTTGAACTTATTCACAAGGCCACAGCTAGCTTCAAGGGAAACTGGGCAATGTGGTGGTTTTTTTTTTTTCCTGGACGTCTATGCGCTCATTTAAGTCTTCGGGGTTTCGTTACTTTGAAAGAAGGAGAAACGTGTATTAGGAGACAGCCAGTAATCTCTGCCACAGATACTCTTACACAGGGACAGGCAGCTCTGAGTTATTGAATGCCCTTTAATATGTGACAGGCTACCATCAAATAAGCACTAATCAGTACAAACGTTATAAATGCAAAAGCAACCTCTAAAGTCACGTGGCAGTACATACAAGGTGGTCATCCAGATATTGGAATATGTTAACATGAAATTTTTTAGGTTGTATTTGAAACCAAACATATGCACATGCATGCATACATTCTTACAGAGAAATTAAAAATCCCTCCCCTTCTATTTATGGACACCGTTTGAAAAGAGGCGGCACAGAGAATGATAATCACACAAAGGTTTTCAAGATATGGCCCCCACCTCATCTCCCACACTCTCCCACATCTCCCTCGCGCTCTTTGCATTTCTCCAAAGACAACATGAATTCTCAAGGCTCGAGGTCTTGGCACAGACTTTACTTTCTCTCCCTGGCCCATTCAGCCCACCTTGGCCTTTTATCCCCCTTGGAGGAATAGAGGGCAGGCAGGTAGGCAGGCATCCTTCTCTCTCCAGAGGGAATTAGGCACACTTTTCTCGCTGCTCCCTTAATACATGTAAAACATATAGTACACTCGAAATTATTATTACTAATATCATTATTATTATGTCCTCCAACAATAACCATTCTTACACTGTACTTTTTAAAAACCAAAGTACTCTTTATTTTTCTATTTCTTCCACTGGTGTGCAAAATCGTTGAAAGAAAGGATCAAAAATAAAAATTCTTCTTGGTATCTTCAGCTTGTAGCACAGTGATAAAGTTTCAATAGATGTTTGCTGAGAATGATAAATTAGAAAAAAAAAAGTCAGCAAGTTAATCTCCCCTGAAAGCTTACACAACTCAAACTTTTAATTTTCCTACTAAATTAATAACCGAGAGCACTTTGGTTCTTCCCTTATCAAACTGAAAAGATGAATAATAAAATAAAATAATTCCAAATGTCTTATTAATATTTTGAGCTGGGAAATTCATAGCCTACAGGGTATACCCATGCTTGTAAATGTTATCCCATATTAGTTGTAAGTTGACTCATTTCCTCCTTACATGTTCCCTCAGCTGGTTCCTTCTAGATTTATAGCTGAGTTTCTTGTCCTTTGTCTTTCCGTTTTATATTGAAATAAACATTTTGTGAGCTTGTCAGTTTTCTGAAAACCAGCAGCCTTTGCCTGAGAGGAAGGGGTGAAGTGAGGTGCCCAGAGGACGTGTTTCTCTAGTGGGGGTGGGATATTCCAGGAAAGCAGGCTGGACAACCTCTTTATTTCTGGTAATGAGGTTCAGTTTTCATCATACGGTGATCAGATAACAGCAGTAGCCACCTTTGTCAAGGAAAAAGTACACAGAGTTATTGAACCAACACACTCCTAATCTCCCCATCTGTTTAATGGGTAACTTTACACAGTAAGTGGATTTCCATAGTGACATAGTCATGTAATATCTACCCCACCTACAAAACTAAACATCTACCTGTCCTCTCCTGCTCTGAGTGCTGAAGACGGCTACCATATTTGTGTTCTAGGGCTACCATAACAAAGTACCACAAATTGTGTGGTTTAAAACAACAGAAATTTATCCTCTCGCAGTTCTGGAGGATAGGAGTTTAAATTCAAGGTGTTGACAGAGCCAGCTGTCTCCTAAGCCTCTAGAGGAGGAATCTTCCTTGCCTCTGGTAGCTCCAAACATTGCTTGGCTTGTGGTAGCGTAATTCTAATCCCTGCCTCCATCTTCTCAGGGCCATCTTCCCTCAGCGTCTGTTTTTGTGTCTCTTCTTGTCTTATAAGGACACCGTCATATTGAATTAGGACCTCCTAATTCAGTATGAGCTGATCTTAAATTGATTACATCACTAAAGACTCTTTTTCTAAATACGGTCACATTCATAAGTACCAGGGGTTGTTAGGACTTAACACATTGTTTCAGGGACCATGATTCAACCCATGAGAGGAACTTTTTAAAAAGCCCTAGGGAGCCCTTTCTCTTGGGCCAGTGTTACCCAATTTTCATTTCCAGTTTTTACAAATACATAATTTGTATATTTTTTACATAACACATTGCTCTTATCTTAATGTTGATTATATTCTGTATTGGGAGTTATACTATTTTAATGGCCAAACATATCCTATTAGTCTACTGGAAAATTTCCAGTAACATATGTGTCTTACTGTACCATTGCCACCATTTGATTTACTTATTTCTGAGGCCAATATTCTAATTTTTCCATGTCCTTGGACTTGTCACATCACTGATTCCTCTTTTCCTGTAAACTGAATATCCATTACTAAATCCTCCTAACTCCTCCTTGAGAGTATCTCTTGCTCCTATTTCTCCCTTACCACTCACCGTCATCATCCTTTTGACTCCTTATGCCCAAACCATGATAATTGACTCCTAACTAATTCCTCTACTTTGGTCTCTCCTCACACTACCAGGCTGATATTCATGCCACCTCATTGTTTAAAACCTTTCTATAATATGCCTTTGTTTGAGAAATAAGAGACAAATGCTTTAACCTGAAAGAATTTAGAAGTTTGATAGGGAAACATAACTCTATGGTGTGGGTGATAGAAGGGTTCACGTTCCATATCTCTTACAATTATATTTGCAGCATGAAGAATTCCAGTTACAGCAATGTACATAATAATCTCCAACATGTCCAATCATCAAAGAAAAGTTAAATTTTGTCACCAGCTACGTACAAAGGTAGAAAGTAGGGATACCGAGCAGGGCCCTGTGGGGCTCCCGGGCACAAAAGCCTTTCTGTGTCCCCCATTTCTTAGATTACAGGAAATAGGCTTCATTCAGCCTCCATGACCTTCCCTGAGTTCCAACAGGCAGATTCAAGTCGTTGCTAATTAGGAAAGAGAGGGGATGCCAGACCAGGGAGAAACAAACAGTCAAGAGAAACAATAGTGCAGCCTTGTGGCAAGGTCCTGGTTCCCCATGAGGGGATACACACAGCAATATCTTTGAGCTGTTTTGCAAATACTGAAACCCCCTCCAGGTGGGAGAAATTAACAGTTAAAGATAGTATGCTGCTCACAAGCACATGACCCTGGACCAGTTGGAACCAGAAGGTTGATGACGCTGACTCCCACTTACCTCACCACCAACCAATCAGAAGAATGTCCACGAGCTGAACACCATTTTTGGTGATCAACTTTGAACCATTACTATAAAACTTCTCACTCCCCCCTCCAGGTTGGGACACACAGTTTTGAGGGCATTAGCTCACTGTGGTCCCCTTTACCTGGCAAAGAAATAAAGCTATTCTTTTCTGCTTAACCCAAAACTTTGTCTCCGAGATTTAATTCGGTGTCAGGGTATAGAGGCCCCATTCGGCTTCAGTAGGAATCAGTAAAACTTAGAAAGGTATTGAATAATTATTGATATAAAAGATTTTTATAATAATGTTTAATATTTGGTAAGTATGAAGAGATCTGCTTAGTGCAGAAAATTTGAAAAATACAGAAAAATATAGGGAAAATAGTGGAAAAAAATCTGTGACTTCATCAACCTATTAACATTTTGAAAGGCTTCTGTCTTGTCTTTAAGGAGAAAATGTCTCTAATGAAAGACATCTCTATCCAGGCCACCAGAAACATCCCCACCCCTTCTGTCTCAGCCTGTATTTTACTTAACCAATACATGCCCATTCCATGCCCTATATTTTTTCACAAATTCTCTTCTTATATTTGGGAGCTGGGTTTCAGAGGCTTCCTCTTCCAAAACAAATCTTTAGAGGAATTGGGATCTTGAAGATTTTCCAAACCATCTCAAATCTTATCACACCACCTGCTGGACAGAAAGGAAGTAGACAGGTTACCAATTAGCAGCACCTGTGAACCTTCTAGAAGAGATCTCCCAAGAGTGGGATGTAATAGCATCAGAGAGGAGGGTCATGCCCACTTTCCATCAAGAACCACAGGCCTCCACAAACATCTTGCTTCAAGGGAGGCAAGTTCAACTTTGAACTCAACTACTCTGTGCAGAAAAGCTGATGTCAGCCTCTTCTTTTAATGACCCCATCTAATCCAGTTCCTGAAACTGACAAACCAAAGATTTCCTTGTCTTCAAAGCTCCATTCAGCATTCCCTCCATTAAGAAAAGAAGTCTGGGGGGCTTCCCTGGTGTCACAGTGGTTGAGAGTCTGCCTGCCAATGCAGGGGACACGGGTTCGAGCGCTGGTCTGGGAAGATCCCACATGCCGCGGAGCAACTGGGCCCGTGAGCCACAACTACTGAACCTGCGCGTCTGGAGCCTGTATTCCGCAACAAGAGAGGCCGCGACAGTGAGAGGCCCGTGCACCGCGATGAAGAGTGGCCCCCGCTCGCCGCAACTAGAGAAAACCCTCGCACAGAAACGAAGACCCAACACAGCCATAAATTAATTAATTAATTAAAAAAAAAAAAAAAAGAAAAGAAGCCTGGGAATGGCTTTGGACATGCAAACAGCTGATTTTGGAAGCTCCCAAAGGGAAATGGAAGCAGAGTGCCTATCAATGTCCCCCAACTTGTAGAAAATGGACATTTCTGTTTCAGGCTCTTCCCGGCCATGTCTCTCCTTTAAGCCCATCCCATCTTCATTTCCTGCATCTTTGCACATAAACAGCAGTTCAAAGGCTGCAAACACCTGGATTGTTTATCAGAAGGTTATCTTTTGAGAAGCTAGAGTCCTTTCTTAAGATTCTTCCCTTATTGCCTTCATGTCTGCTTACTTCTTAAGGAGTCTCATAGCCAGGGGTTCTGCTCCTGCCTTTGGTCATTTATTTTGGAATTCTGTCACCACCATGGTCAAGAATTGTCCTCCACATCAACTGTTATTCTTTCTAGGTTAATTTGACATACACACATTGAGCATTACACTGTGCCATCAGGAGAGACATTGAGAAAGATAAAAATAATTCTTTCCTTAAGGAAGTGAAAATCAAGAAGGGAGAAGTAGCAAGATGAAGTAGAAAGATGAAGAGACTCCAAAATTAAGTTTGCTTACCACTTTAAAATATTCTATACACAAGGAACATGAAATAAAAGAAGTCACATGTTTAAGAAAATTTTGATCAGAAAGAAATAACTTGAACCTAAGTATCATATGTTCTGGAATCAGCAGGAGCGTCTCAGTTAATGTGGGGACCATTTGTAATTAAAACCCATGAAAGAAGAGATCAAATTTACTTTTAACACAATAAGGTCAGGGTTACTATTTTGCAAGTAAAGTTAAAGACATTTTTTTGTTTTTACAAGGAATATACAGGTTAGTCTATATGGTCATTGGAAGAAAATGACTTTATGAGGCAGCAAATAATGTTAACATTTTAGGTGAATTAGGAGGGAAATATGGTGGACAGGTGCCTTGAAGTTGAAGCATCTGCTTCTCTCTCTGTTCTCCACCTCATTTCACCACACTCCCCATTTCAACAACAGCACTCCCTAAGCCATCTTCTACTTCCTTTCTCCAACCTTAGGACTAAAGCTCATCCCTTCATGATTCTAAATTCATCAAAATTTGGACCAAAATGAATGTCTTGGAGATTCAATTGATGCCTGAGGGGGCAGAGCTTTCAAGACACAAAAAGTGTTTGCAGGTGAGGCTTTCTTATTCTTTGAGGTGTAGGGCATAAAGATGGGTACAGGGAGGGTTCAAAGACAAAGATTAAGGACATTGAATTGTCAGTGAATGAAAGGGCTTCCACTTTGAAACACCTGAATCTTTAGGCCACTTGTGGGATCAAGGATGTACTTACTATCACTTGATGATGGTGGTGTCCAGTTCCATGAATTTATTTTGCTTTCAGACATTTTTTTTTCAGACAGTTTTAAAAATAATACAATACAGAACTATTAAATCTGTGTTGACATTAAGTTGCATGGGCTACAGAAATAACCATAGGCCTGAAATTAGGTTATGGTTGGAGTTTCGGTTGGATGCATCTAGTTAAAGCTATTCTAGTGAAAACTTGTAGTTTCTGAATCTGACACAGGGTGGCGCTCCTAAACCACTCACTCTGCACTAAGGCCCACTGAACTGGGACTGGGTGGAACGGGAATGCCTGTCCCCTGAGCAAGAGCTCCAGGGAGTGAGTGAGAACTCAGAACGAGCCCCTGTTTGGCCCAACAAGTGGACCCTCTCTTTTTCCCTTCACCTTTGTTTTACATTTAACATTTGCTTGTCCTAGAGTCCCCCAAATCCTGTTTAGTTTTCATTTTTTAACGTGACTTATGGTGAAACCAATTTTTCATGATAGAAGTTAGAACACATTTAAAAATATTTTTAAAAGGATAACACTAAGCCGCATGATTTAATTCTCTCTTCTTTGATGTTAAAGTGAAATAAAGACGAATTTTCTGTAGCAACTTAAAAAATGATTTCTTCAGGGTCCTGCCCAAAGGCTCATTCTGAACTAGCGAAGCCATTTTGAAGTTAAATTCGTAAAATAATAGAGTGAAAGGACTTTTTAAAAACCATAAAATGCCAAACAAATGTGACTTGTGATGATTGCCATTATAAAATTTGCCTGGGCAAGAGGTTTAAATTGTTCTTTTAACGTGTTTAGAAATGTCTTGCTATCATTTCACTTATTGTGGTCACCAGTTCCCTCTTGATAATGTTTGTTTCCCGCTTCCTAATTCATCGATGCTCATTATCCTCAAAGGAGAGGAAGAAAGCAGACAAGAGCCTCACTTCTGTCATCTGTCGAGATGACACCCCATCTTAAGCTGTGGTAATCTCTCTTCTGTTTAGCCAAACACTAGACAATCACCTCTTCCCCCCCAAAGAAAAAGAGCATCCTTTGTTCCCTTTAGTGTTTTCCCTCTGCCTTGGCTTGCTCCAGGATTTTGCCTTTTTGATATCTGTCCTCACAGTCCCAGGCCATATTGGATTCAGACTAAGCTTCTTTCATTTTTTTGCTACATATATATATATACACATATACATGCATATACACACACACCTATATACATATACATGCATATACACATATACATATATGTGTACATTTATATGTACATATATACACACAGAGAGAAATATATGTACATATATGTATATATGCACACATATGTATATATACACACACACAGAGAAATATATGTATATATATCTATATCTCTCTATATCTTTACCTATTTATCTATCTATCCATATCTATATAATATAGAGAGCAGCCCATGCACCCACTTTGGTTTGTTTTGTGCTGATCCCCTTATTACTTATTTTTCCATTATTTTGAAGAAATTCCCACTCTTTTTAGATGCACCTCTGAGTTGTTTACTTCTCTTTTCTGGACTTAAGTTTGCCTTCCTAAAGGCTCAGCTGGCCACACAGGATCACCTTCCTTTGTGCTAATAGACTCCAAGATGATAATTCTTCTTGTACATCTCTCTCTCTATAGAGGACCAATATTTGTCTTTATTTCCACTTCTCCAGTTGGTTCTTTTTCTTTGTTTTATATCCTTGAATTTTAGTTTATAATAGCAATTTTCCTTTATGCTTCTGAAAGCCAAACTTGTGAGCTATGAAGAGAACATAGATGAAATTTAAAGAAACTGCTTATGAATATGAATAAATTTCTTAGCAACATGCCCATAGTTACCACCCATTAGATGAAAGGTATTATTATTATTAGCTTCTCATCCAACTTATTCAATACACATTTTTTTCAAATACCTTTTTATGACAAACATTTTGTACTGGAGATGTGAAAATGAATAAGTCACGATCTCTTTCCATGAGAAACTCAAAGACCAGGGCAGGAGACAGGCATCTAAACTAATAACTGAAAACAACGTGATCACTTTAATCAGGAATTGTTGGGAAGAATGGTGAGAGAAGACGAGAGAAGAATCAGGGAGGTCTTCTGCGTTTAATATCAACTAGGCACTGTTTTAAATCCTTTACAGATATTAACTTATTTAATTCTTGTAACAACTGTGTGAAATAACCACTATATCATCATCATCCTTACATTACAGGAAAAGAAAGTGAGGGAAGAGAAGTTATGAAGCATCTGGCTAAGGGTGGCAGAGCTGGGATTTGGACCCAGGAGTTCAGGCACTCAGAGGTTGTGTTCTGGACCACTCTTCTGCTTCAGGCAGGGCTTAAGAGGTAGGGTAGAGCAGGAGGGCATTCCAGGAAGGAGGGGACAGGCTGTGCTCACCAAGGAAGCGAGAAAACTTGTGGGGTCTTCACAAAAGCCCAGGTAGGTGTGGTGGGGCATAACCAGTCATGCGAGGAATGGGGTGACATTCAGGACTTCTCAGGACATCTGTTGTCCTAATCTTCAATTTTGGATGCAAGGCTGCCTTGAGTTGCGGGCGGAACCCTGGCCCATCCTGGGGAAGGGATGTGCATTTGGGCATTGTACCCTCCGGAGCACAGGAGGATGGAATTTGCTGCTGTGCATCCCATCCTGTGTGGCCGTCAGCCCTTTTGCTGCCATGTACGGCCTCCTACAGGGTCACAGAAAAAGGGCTGTGAGGGTATGAACAGTGTTTTCTCCATGACCCCAGCCTGAGAACTTCAGACCAGCCTCCTCTCATCTAAGGCTTGGGCAATCTGGAGCTGTGATTATTACCAGTGCAGACAGCTTTTTGCTCCTGGATGTTCTGGTATCTCTCATCTGTTCCTGCTTTAAACCAAACCACATTTCTAACAATACCCCTGAAAGAACGATTCCAGGGATGTGTGTGTGTGTGTGTGTGTGTGTGTGTACGTGCTCCTTACAGCAAGGCAGGGAAGATAACAGAGCAGAGGCAGGATGAAAGGAAGGAGCCTCTGCACCTTGCCCAGAATCTGCGTCTGCCAGCAGCCTGTGTGCCTGTGTTCCCGCATTCTTCTCCTCCTTTTGTCCCCATGGGAGGGGCGCCTCACGTCCCAAGCGGATGTTTCCTAAGTGTGTGATTTCAAGCCTGAGACAGCCAGGCTGGGAAAGGCTGTCGTCTGTAACTAGATTCAGCTGCCTGGTATGGCTATAATGGGCTTTCAGAGTCCAGATGGCTGCCCCTTGGGGCAACTTGCATCTGGCTGAGGAGGCAGTGAAGCACGTAGCTGTCTGGGGTGCAGGCTTGGTCCTCTGGGGAATTTGAAAAAGGGCAGGATTTAAGGGAGTGTTTATGCCACACTCTCCATGTTTCTGGGATACTTTTCTCCACAACCCTACTGCCCCGACGCCCACCTCTGGCTCCACTGCGCAAAGACCAAAGCTAAAATGAAACCTCTGACTTCACAGCCTCTGATTTCTGCTTCCCTCTCTGTGATGGTAGAATACAGGGGCTTTCCTTAGGGAAAACTTGCAAAACTTCCAGTTAAACTTAGCCAACAAATGCGCCCTGAGTCTGACCTCAGTGTACCCATAGGGTTGTGCTTTGGTCCCACCGACAACCTAAAAGATCAGATTTACTTCCCGTTGACTGCAGAGGTCTTGAAAATGTCTGGGAAATCACCAACCGCAGGAAGCTAGTGATAGGCAGGTGCCCATATAATGACATGACAAATCAATTTTTGATACGGATTTTCAGGAACATACCTGTTGCGGGGAGCCAACGATTTTTAGAGTTGAACATACTTTAGAGATCATCTAGTATTTCTGTCCTGCTTACCTCATTTTCAAGGTGAGGACCTAAGAGGCAGAGGTAATAATAGAACTTACCCAAAGCTACAAAGGTAGTTAGAAGCAGAGCTAGGAACCAAATCCAGATTTTCCAGCTCACAGTGTAGTGTTTTTTACCCAAAGCACACCTAAACTTACATTCTACCCTCCAGCTGCTGTGATAGATTCATTTCTAACAGGGCGTGAGGGCCTGCTGTAGAAGACACACAGTGGTCACTGGTAGAGAAAAATACACAATGAAAACCAGAAATAATTTTGAATGTCTGTTTATTCAACAAACCAGTATTGAATATCTGTTATGTGCAGTACCCCCTACACTGGTCAGCCTGGGCTCTGTAACTTGGTTCTCCGTGGTCTCCTTGTCCTGGTGTGAGCCAAGTCTGGTTTCAAACAGAATCTGAATCGTGGACCTTTTTTTTACTGAAAACACCAATGTCTTATTATCACACAGTATTGGATTTAGCCCATTTCTAAGTCCTTGACTCCTGTTATTGGGTCTGCCAATGCCTATGATCTCATCATTGTTGGATTCTCTGTAATGTTGCATATAGTCTAGACTCCTGGTCTGTATCCCTGATTGGTACTGCTGTTTTACTTTCTCTGGTGTTTCCTTTCTGCCTTTCATTTCCAGACCAGGCATTTGGCCTCCACACTCATCCCATGACCCTTTGTTGCGCAGATACTTACACCTGCGATACTCCTCTGGGATCTCCTCACTCCCAGGCCCAGCATCTCCTAGAATTTTCCATCTTGCTGCTACCCAAGGCAAAGTAGTATATCCCTTTCTTTTTTTAAATTGAAGTATAATTAATTTACAATGTTGTGCCATTTTCAAGTGTACAGCAAAGTGATTCAGTTATATATATTCTTTTTCGGATTCTTTTCCATTATAGTATATCTCTTTCTTGAGGAATATAAACCATGGACTGGATTGCCTCTGACAGGCAGAGTTTTGAAGCATGCTTAGAAATACGCAACCAAGAGTCATTTTCAGTCTGAGCTACCTGAAAGTTGAAGTTAAATGAGAAAGGTTTTGATTCTAAAACAATGAAATAGGATAAGTCGATGGAAGAAGAGTTAAATATGAGAAAGTCACTGAATCATACCAAAGACTTTTAAACTTTGCTCCAAAATATCACTTTAAAAATGTTAAAATGTCGCTTTAATAATATCATGTTTAAAATATTTGTTGGTATTTACATTGTTCGTTAAATATATTTTTATTTTTTAAAAAGGAGTAGCAAATTTGTGGTAAAATATCTTTTGTGTTTGAGCACAGGGTTCCCCATGGACTCAGTTAATGAGAATATATCATTTAACACCTGGTCGCAGCACAGTGCCTTCACCTGGTGGCAGCCCTTCCACCTACATGTTTGTATGAACTTTTTGAAAGGCGAGTGACTCCTTGAAAGTTTACTCTTCAAAACTGAAGTGGCTGCAAATGGCAGTACAAGAAATGATGAGAGACCTACGTGGGGATCAATCCTTTAGTCTTAGCCCAGTGGTTCCCAAACTTCGTTGCACATTAGAGTCACCCGGAGAGCTTATAGAAATCCCAGTCACACCCCATACCAATTAAATCAGAATATCCCTGGGGGTGGGAGGCGGGCATCCATATTATTATTATTATTAATACTTTAGCGTGCATCATAATCACCTAGAGGGCTTGTGAAAACACAAATTGCTGGGTCTCACCCTCAGAATTTTTAATTCAGTAGGCTTGGGGTGAGGCCCAGAAATGTGCATTTCTGACAAGTTTCCAGATGATATTGTTGCTGATCTGGGGACCACACTTTGAAGACCATTGGGCCACTCTACATCAAAAGCAATGGCCTTTTTAATTTATAACCTTGTTGTTATCAGAAGTTGATGAATGAGCCCTGCCTTGAATTGATATCATCCTTACACCCTTTCCATGCTGAATCTTTCTGCAAAAAAAATGATTAGTCATACCTCTTACCTATTTTTCTCTCTGTAAGGCAGTAACAAATATACATGACCCTTAAAGGAAAAAAAAAAAAACCTTCCAAAACTCAGAATTGAGCTTTCCAATCTCGTGTGTATTTTCCCCCAGATGCGAGAGATCTGTCAAGCAACTGTATCACAGACTGGTGTTTTTAACATCTAGTTTATTGCCCCGTAGATAACAATGATACATTTGTGCTGAGGAAAATGCTCCTATTTTCTAAATCTAAATGTCTTGCTGTGTTTTCAGGAATCTTGACAGAGCTCTTTCTTCAGAGGGTTTACGACTGGGTTGTCCCTTGGTGGGAGCTGTTTTCCTCTCTCAGTGTTTGTGGTTGGAGGGGGACATCCATCAGGGTCTGATGGAAGTCTATCGACAACAATTACATTCTGGTGCCTGAGCAGGTGGGGGAAGGATTCCAGTTCAACTGGCCCTGCTCCTTCTTGTTTCTATTTTGATATTTCTTGTAAATAGACTAGATGGAATTGATGGTATCCACCTTCTAATCACGGCCTGTTGGAGAAAGAAATAATCCAAAAATTTGTGTCCTTTCTCCAACAGGCCAGAGCTAAATCTTCTGGGCATTTGCCCTCCACGTGTCCAAACCAGGAGAGTTTCTGAAACCGATCAGCAGCTTGGGCAAGTTAACAATTTTGATGAATTTAGTCTCTACTGATTAGGGATTTGCAGAGTTGAAGGGTTGCCGGGCTTCCTTCATGCTTTATGGAGCACATCATTATGGTGTTTAACCTTCTCAGATCTTATCTTTCAGACCCCGAAGGAAACAGTGAGTGGGAAAGTAAGTGGTTGAGGGAGATGGCTGAGCTCTCTGGCCACTGCTCCAGGCAGGCTAATCCTGTCTGGTTTGTCAGTACCTCTTGCTCTCATCCAGCTAGGAAGAAGGTAGGCGTCTACAAGGCTCACCAATATGCAGAGCCTTATGGAGTTCTTGACAAAATAGGCAAAGGGGGCTCACTAGTACAGATTTTACTCTGAGGTTAATGAAGGCTCTGGGATTTGGTCCTCGTCCTGCTTCCAAAATCAAAATCATGGACAAACAAGGAGGTCTAGTTACGCTAAAGAGGGGCTGGTGACCTGACCTGACTCAGTGCAGTCAGAGGAAGTGACACATTTTCATTTCACAAATAATCGTTGACCGCTGACTTCTACGTGTCCGTGTTACACTCAGCAGTGAAATTACAAATGTTTGGTGCTTGACCTCAAGAGGCTCACAGCCTCCAATTAGTACCATGTTTATCTCTGTGATAAAAACAAATTTCAGAAAAATTCCTTAAAACTAACGGAGGAGACCTCTATTTGGAGACAAAACCCCATCATGTTATTTACTTTGTTGTAATGGCTGGTGTATTTGTCCTTTCCTTCCACAAGCATTTATTCTGCACCTAATATATTTCAGCACTGTGATAAGTGCTGGAGACTGAGATGAACAAGATGCATTTTCTACTATTGTGCGGGTACACAGTCTGACCCACAGGTAAAATGTATATCCACAACCGCTTTTGGGCTATTAGGATGTTAACTTCTTTATAGGTGGAATTTGGGAACTTTCTTTTTGCAGTGGGGACCACTGTCTAAAGGGAAGAGGAATTATTTAGTTCTATTTTAACCAATGTCCCTTCTGTTCCTCCCAGCAACTAGCAGTGTTTCCACTCCTTCAACCAATACTTTCTGCCTGAGTCACACGGCTGGTCTGTGGGAAATAGAAGTGGCCAAAAGCTACAGAAAAAGTAGACAGTGCACATTTCCTCTTTACCTCATCAAAAACCTTCAGTACAATTATGTAAAAGGAATAACATGTAAACATTGAGATAGTGACGTTAAAGACCATTCAAAGCATGATGAGGAATTGTTTGCCTCTGGATAATCAATAATAATATTTACTACTTGGCATGAACGGGAACAAGAGAAATGAGATGGTTTGGTGTGAGTTACAATTCTTTTAGGAAAGCACAAGATTCCTCTCTATCTGTCCCATCCTACAGGGATAGCTGCCTTTATTCACAAACATTTTTAAGTGGAGATGTCCTGTGTAAGTAAACATGATAAGAGCCTAAACACATACGAGAGAACCCCGGGGAATCAAATGAGATGAGATGTTGTCTTAAGTTTATTTTTTAGAATAGGAGGTGACGCTTCCGTGGCTTTACAGGCTGCCTCCTAGATAGTATGGCCAAGGAAATTACCTCCCAAAGCTCACTTTGATTAAATTCTTTTATTAAATTCTTTTTCTGTTTAGAAAACTATTCCCCTGCTCAAAATGTTTCTAAGGCTTTATGTGGCTTATTGACTTAATATGTCTTACTCTAGTATTCTTAGCCTTCTCTTTCATCAAAACCTTCCTGAATGGGCTTGCCTGGTGGTGCAGTGGTTAAGAATCCACCTGCTAATGCAGGGGACACGGGTTCAAGCCCTGGTCCGGGAAGATCCCACATGCCGCGGAGCAACTAAGCCCATGCGCCACAACTACCGAGCCTGTGCTCTAGAGCCCGCATGCCACAACTACTGAAGCCTGTGCACCTAGAACCTGTGCTCCACAATGAAGAGTAACCCCTGCTCGCCGCAACTAGAGAAAGCCCACTCACAGCAACGAAGACCCAACGCAGCCAAAAATAAATAAATAAATAAATAAATTAAAAGAAAAAAACCTTCCTGAACAATGTTTTCTCTCATGGTTTCCAACTGTACAACAAAACTAGACTATCTGTGTTTCTCTGGTCTACTTACCATTATTATTGTCATAATGGAGCCTTGAAGCAATGGGATCCTGAAGCGCCACTTTTTGGAATTTAGTAATATATAAAACCCTGTGTTGTAATCATGATTTCATATGTGCACAGTATCTGTTATACGGTAATCACAGATAAAATGTAAGGACCTTGACAGAGCTGCATGAGAGCAGAGCTCAAGACTGTGGTTTGTTTAAACTATGACTCCTTGGAAAGTTAAGAAATGGAATTCATTGCAGTAGCAGGGAGACCATCACCAAGAAATTCACCATTAAATGTTTTGCTGTTGTTGCTAAAAAAAAAAAAAAAAATTTAAGGACCTTGACATGTTGGGGTCATGGAATCTGAACATACTCCTGTGATGGAAATGGGGTTTTCCCTATAGGTAATTGGTATTACCATGGCCGGTCATCCTGAGAAAGGTTTGGGGCCTGCTACGTAATCTGCAGACCCAGTGCAAAATGGAAATGTGGACCGTAGCCAGGGCTGGGGAAATCATCATCCCCTTCCCATGGCCCATTGCCCCAGACACTTGTGGATGGGCAGATGTCAAGGGATTGCAAACCCTGTGCAGAGACATGGCAAGAGCTCCACCCCCAGCCCCCTGCCAGTCACCCCCAGTCATCCCCCAAAGGCTGTTTGATGCTGTCAGTCCAGGTGTGGATGTATGGCTGCTGTCTTGCCCCAGCTCAGACAACCATCCCTACTATCCTTTAATCCATGCCTAGGACCTCCTGGGGGCAAAACTCAACTGCAGAATGAGGGCCTCCCTTTGCCTATACGACCTGATCGCCCAGGGCACAGGATGGTGGCAGTACGGGGCCGGGGTGAGAAGAGGGTGGCCGAGAATCTGTTCCAGGGAGATGGGGAAGTGAGAGGATAATCAGGTGGCCCAAAGTCCCAAACCCAGCTCATGCTCCACTGTCCTGTCACAATTCACTTACAAAACATAAATTCAAAGATAATATTCTTAGGAATTTCAAGATGGTCAACACAGACCATTAAGACACAAATGCGGGGCCCTTATGAGCCTAGGGTCCTGTGTGACTACACCAATCACATTCCCATGGAGACAGCCCTGGCAGGGGTTGATCCTGGGACAGAAATAGCCAGGCTGGGCATCCTCCTAGCTGTGAGCCGGAACCATGTAAGATTTGGACCCTAAGATACTGGGAAGCTTATGATGGCTCTCATTGTGTGATAGGCTGACAAGGAGAGAGACAGGCTGATGTCTGTTGAGACCCTCAAGCAGGTCTAAGCATATGCTATAGTATTATAGTTAGGTGAGGCCAGGCTATGCTCGGGATGGTGTGGTACCCATCCCACTTGTGGAGTTGAGTGGGTGAGGGTGGGCAGTCCTGATCCAAAGAGGCTGCCAGCAAGGGGTAGCATAGTGTCTCCACATTTTGGCAGTTGCACTTGCAACAATGGCAGTGCAGAGATGGCCTGCTTTGGCGTCTGGGACAGCTATTGTAGCCTCTTACAGTCTCCAAGCATGAGTATGTTGGTTCTATTCTTGAGCTGCGAGAGGAGCTAGGAATGATCTTGTTATATACGCCACGAAGCACACAGGGAGATTTGGGAACATATCAAGGAAGGGAGCTCTGGGGGAAAGACCGGGCTTCTTGTGAATCTTGGCATAACTCTTAGGAGTGCTCATTATGTGCCAGAGCCTGTTCGAAGAACATTTTATGCATTCATTCAATCCTATGGACTATCATTCTCCACATTTTACAGATGGGCCAGCTGAGCTATAGAGAGGTAACTTTCCCAAAGGCACAAAGCTGGTAAGTGGTGGAGTCAGGAACTGGTTCCAGCATTCTGGCTCCAAAGCCTGCACTCTTAACTGCTCTCCTGTACTGCCCTGTAACTGCCAAGCACTGGGCTAGGTGCTTTACATATGCATTAGGAATTGTACTGTGATGTATGGATTTGGGATGCCATTGTTTCATCCCAAGAAGGTAAAATCGGATCTATTGATTGTACACTTTATAGTTTACAAGGATTTTCACGTACCTGATCTCACTTCATCCTTCCAATTATCTATGAGAAAGGTAAGGCAGGATTACAATAAAATCTTGGCTCTGCCATGTACTGCTCTGTGACACTAGGCAAGTTACTTGACCTCTCTGAGAATCTATTTCCTTAATTTTGCCTCCTTTTTGCAGGGCAACATGCTATTTCTATTTGCATTTCTGAAATGCAGAAAAAAACAAGTTTAGGAAGCTTCATTCTTATCTTATAGGGCCCCTTAAGCCTTGGCAATCCAGAGTGGGGATAATTGCTCTGTTCCAAACTGTTGTAGCAATTCCATAATATTTCCAAAGGTGTTCCTTATTGTTCTTGTCTTACCTCTTGGGAGACACCGTAGAGCTACTACTGCTCCCATTGTCAATTAATTGTCTTGAAGTTTCTGGATTGTAGTGGTAAAACCAGGGAGTGGAGGGCACCATAGTAAGCTTTTTTATGTGGTTTAAGTGTTGCATGATAGAAGACAGGAAATCATTGAATATACCCTTAAGAATGGATTTACTGACCATATCAAATGTATTTCTGCTTTCTCCAAGTCCAAAATTCAGGCTGTTTTTCTTCTTCATGCTTAATTACAAGTGTTTTTAATTAGATGAATTCCATTAATGGCCAATTAAGTTTCAATTTAGAGGTCACATACAAACACTGGCAGCCCCAGCGCAGCTTGGACTCTCTGCAAAGTGACCCGGGTCTGGGCTTCCATGTGCTTAATGTTGCTTTGCCCATTAAGGGAAGTTAATGCTTTCCTAATTGTTTGCTTTGGGAGAGGAGCCAAGTTCTACCCTTCCCTCAGCAGCCTGTACTTTCACAGCTGTGACTGGAGTTGCTGGGCAGGGGAAGAAAGAGAATGAGGTGTAAGGAGAGGGAGGTCTGGGGTGCTACCAAGAGAAGAAGGAGCCCAGAGAAATTAGTGCTCAGAAAGATTTAGGGTGGCTATGGTTGAGAGCTGTCAGGGACTCAGGTTACGACGATGTGTCATGAAGAGGGTGAAGATTTGGGTTTCTTAGGTCAGTACCTGGCGGATGCTTATTTCTTCCTAAGTGGTTTTAACATATGCTGTGGGTCAGCCAAGAGGCCTGGGCACTGTTGGTGCCATTCTGCTGCCTTATTATTCTCGAATTGCTGCAATAGGAGGAAGAAAATTTGGGATTGATTCTCCACAGTTAGCATGTACTTACTATGTGATAGACACTCATAAGCACTTTACTTGAGTTATCTCATTTAATTGTCACAATGTTATATGGTAGGTAATATTATTATTATCTCTAGTTTATAGAAGAAGAGAAACTAAGGCATAGAGAGGTTAAGTACTTATCAGAAGAGAAGAAATGGGATATGCACTGCCATCTCCTACCACCTCTGCTGGTTTATTTGTTTTTCCTCTCCCATCAGACTACAACTCCATGAGACTTGGGACCATGATAAGGGCATCCTAATACACTGCCTGAGTGATTGAAAGAATAACTGAGTATTTTTGTCTACAGGGGTGAGATGTCTATATTTGCCTAGTAGAATCAAAAAAGCAAATGTGGCTTTTATTTCAAGCAGTAAATTCACACGGCTACCACCCAATTTCTATACAAAGGTAATGCTCTCATCTTAGATAATGGGGAAAAAAGGGATAAAAGGACACAAAGGATCAGGAACATTGTATAAAATCCTCTGTGATGTGTAAAAGATTAATAAAATGTATATCAACATTAAATAACAGTGGGGTATTTATTGAAAAAAAGAGTAGAAAGTCTCATGGAATATCTTCTCCCTTGTGTCACCATCATTACTTCTTAACTCCCCTTGTGTAGGTTTTGCAATCTGCACATAATTTTGCATACAAGATCTCATTTAGTCCCCCAATAATCCTGTGAGATGTGAGGCCCTATCATATTCAGTGTCCCAATGCTTTGTTTCATGTCAAGCAACTGGCAAGAGGAAGAATTCATCTCATTTTACTTCCCAGTGAAGAGAGGAGGGCACTTGTGAGAGGAAGGTGAAGGGGAATCTATGGGCAAAAGGAGGTGTCCCAGGTTGTGGTGGAAATCACATGTACTGATAGGTCAGAGTTTGGGTGAAAAATCAATGATAATTTAATTTCAGCATAAAAGGACTTATTCTATGTACCAAAAAAAGGAAAATATGTTTTTGGAGCTTGGGGATGAAAATATTCTTCTTGTTGTATAAACCTACTTATTTATAAATTATAAACATAATAGTCATTAATCCACATGCTGTGATATCAAGGATGCTCAAATATTAGAATCCTAGAAAATCAAAGTCTGAATGTCCATAGAAATTGTTACTTCAGCCTTCTAGATCTTTAGTTGAAGAAATGGAGTTCCGAAAAGGAAGAGTGATTTGCCTGAAGTGTGAAACTAGAGAGTGACAGAGTGAGAACTAAATCCTAGGTCTTAGGACTCGAAGGCTAGTGGTTCTTCCATTTCATCACGTTGTCTTTAGCCCACATTCTTGAATAATGCCTGTCATCTTTCTATAGACAGAAAAGAAAAGCTTATGCCTCTCTCTCTTGCTCTTTATCTTTCTCCGCTATTGGTGGTTGATTTAACAATAATAGCACGATCAGCATGAAGGACAAAGCCCAGTTTCCTCTCCTTCCTCCATCGTTTCCTCTCCTCTGCTCCTGTACCTCCTGCAGCAAAGAGATCAATAATTTAAATATCCAGTAGCACACTGTTTAAAATTTATCCTAAATTGTAGATACCTAATGCTAAGCCTCTTGAGAACAGGTTTTGGTGGGCAAAAGAAAAGAGATAGAGAAGTGCAGTGAGCAGTTAGAAGGATAAAAGGGCACAGAGAGCCAAGACTGGGACACCACCAGCTTCCTTCTCCTATGTGAGAGTTTTGCTGTAGGTCTGACTCTGGTTATTGGATCAGACTTGCATTGTTTTTAACTGAATAGTTGAATAGTTGATCATTGATGGAAAACACAAACATATTTAGTAGTTAATTAAATTTAAATTTATGAACTTTTAAAATAAGATTTTATTATCCTCTATTTATAGAGCATGTTGGTTTCCTGTGCTATAAATAAGTTATCATAGGAAAAATATCAAATGTTGAGTCTCATGTTATGACTCTGCAAACACATAAGCATCACAATGATCAAATTTATAAATTACTTTATATATTTTGGTCATTAAAGGATGTCTCTGCATCTGATAATTCTGTATGATTACTTTTGCTTTTTCTGCATTAAAACATGGGATAGACAAGTCTTCAGAAGTTCAATGCTTTGCTCATGATAGAATCAGAATTTTGTGGACTGAGCATGAACTTTATAATCAGACATCTGCATTTAAATTGTGGCTCTGCTATTTACTTCCTAGATGTGTGACCATGTTGTTTCTTAACTTATCTGAGCCTCAGTTTTTCATCTGTAAAATGGGAATAATGGGTTCTTGTGAAGATCAAATAAGATAATATCTGATATATACAGTGACTGACATAGAACACCTTTAATAAATGCTGTTTATATTACCTTCACCTTTCTCTCTTCTTCCCTTTGGTTTATAAGTGAAAAATATGAGAGTAGGTGATGCTGCATGACTTTTTTAGTAGCTTGGAGCAAGAATCCACTCACTAGAAAGACCTTGAGACAGTTTTTGCTTAATGACTCTTAACCATCCCACCTGGCTTAGTTTCACGGCTGTTCCATTGCTATTTTTAAATGTGAAGAAAACATGCCGTCCTGGTAAACAACTACTACCATCATGAGACTCAGATCTTAAGATTTCAACTGGAGCTTGACCATCAGCCATTGGGTTTCTTCAAATATATTGGGACAAATGATAGTTAGAGGTGAGACCCAATATTTTCTTATTTTTCTTCCTCTCTTCTAGCCTTTTCTCTCCTCTGCTCTTTACCTCCTGATTAACTCTGCAGTTCTCATATTTTAGGACCAGGGAATATACGACTTCTCTAAGTCACAATAACTTGTTCCTCTATATCTTACAAACTTTTCCTGATTTTGAGGTTTACCATCTGTTCTTAGGGAGATGGTGAGGTGTAGCAGAATACACGTGAAGCTTGTTCAAGTCCTGGCTCTGCCAATAATTGGTGTGATTGTGGACAATTACTTGATAACAGTGAAAACAATTTATCTAAGGCCAAGTATCAACCAGACACTGGCCATATATATGTCTTTCTCAAAATTCTTCATTTGAAATCTGGAAAAACAGGGATTTGGAAGGGGTTTAAAAAATATGCCCAAAGTTACATAGCTAGAAGGTGGTAGAGTAGGGATTCCAACCCAGATCCACCTAAATCCCAAACCTACCCCATAGTGTCTAATTAAAACATCTGGGTTTCAGACTCTCCAATTGTAAAATGTAAATAAAAACATTACCCTCATAGAATGGAGGGAAGATGGAATGAAATATGTGAAAGTGCTTTGTAATTTACAGTGCACTATGGTAATCACAGTAGCTAATATTTATTGAGTACATATTATACACAAAACAGTATTAGCTCATTTCATCCTATGAAGTAGGGCTATTATTGTATCTGTTTTACAGTTGAGGGAATTGAGGTGCGGAAGTTGAGCCATGTTCTGTGGCTTCTTAGCTTCTCGGTGATGGATCCAGGTTCTATCCTTAGGCAATGTGGTTCTTAGGCAGAGAGCCTGAGGTCCCGGCTGTGATACCTTACAGCCAATGTAAGGTATTATTCCTTATTCATTAAGCTGTGGACTCGTATTAGTTTGCTAGGGCTGCAGTAACAAAGGATGTAAGTAGCTTAAACAACAGAAATGTATTGTCTCACAGTGCTGGAGTTTGGAAGTCCAAGATCAAGGTGTTATCAACATTGGTTCCTTCTGAGAGCTGTGAAGAAGAATCTGTCCCATGCTTCTTCTCTAGCTTTTAGTGGTCTGCTGACAATTTTTGGTGTTCCTTGGTTTGTAGCGGCATTTCCCCAATCTCTGCCTTTATCTTCATATGGCATCATGTATAAGAGTGTGTGTGTGTGCGCATGTGCAAATTCCCCCTTTTTTGTAAGTACAGAAGGTCCCCGATTTATGATGGTTCCACTTACCATTTTTCTACTTTACAATGGTGTGAAAGTGATATGCATTCAGTAGAGACCGTATTTCAAATTTCGAATTTTGATCTTTTCCCAGGCTAGTGATATGCGGTACGATTCTTTCTCATGACGCTGGGCAGCAGCAGTGAGACGCAGCTCGCAGTCAGCCAGTGATCACAAGGGTAAACAACTGATACACTTACAACCATTCTGTACCCATTCTGTTTTTCACTTTTAGTGTGGTATTCAATAAATTACATGAGATAGTCCATACTTTATTATAAAATAGGCTTTGGGTTGGATGATTTTGCCCAACAGTAAGCTAACGTATGTGTTCTGAGCACGTTTAAGATAGGCTAGGCTGAGCACTGGTATTTGGTAGGTTAAGTGTATTAAATAAATTTTCAACTTATGATAGTCTCAATTTACCATGGGTTTATCGGAACATAACTCCGTTGTAAGTAGAGGAAGATCTGTACACTATTAATATTGGCTTAGGGACCTTCCACGCAACTCCAGTGCAGCCCCATCTTAACTAATTACATCTACAAAAACTGTATTTCCAGAGAAGGTCATATTCTGATGTATTGGGGGCTAGAACTTCAGTATATGAGTTTGTGGGGCATGGAGGAGGGACATAAATTCAATCCATAGCAGGTCTCCTCAGAAAAAATGTCAGGATAACCTTTTGCTGTCATGATTGTTCTTCCGTTACCTGCAAAATGAGCAGATTTTTTGCAGGTAGTGGTGACAGAAGTGCCTCTCTTATTGTACTTTAAGAAATGCAAGGGTTGCTCAGGCCTTTACTGTTGGATTTTTTTCAACACCAGGAGGCCAGTTTAGCAGATCTGGTGGCTGGAGTAACACAGCTGATTGGGAGACTGTGTAAACATTGTACGCTCTGAGGGATAAATGTGATTGACGTGTTTTTAATCATTTCTGCTTTATTGCTGTTTGTTCTGGTCAACTCCATTGCCTAAGTTAAGTTCACTCTTTACATAGCGTCTCATTATGTTAAGTCAGAGAAAGCTCTTTAGATGGGTCTTTCTGCCTTTTAGCCCGGCTCAGGGAAAAGGAACTGGACTGAATGTCTGGAGACAGTGGATTTGGGCAGCACTTGCTTTTCTTTGAGCTTCATATTCCTCATCCTGTCACTTTCCTGGGGTACATATATGCTCCTTTCATCTTTCTAATCCGTCCTGCTCCCTGCTGTTGCCTGCATGTCACAATTAATTACCTGCTTCCAGTTTTCTCCCCCTCTTCAGTCAATCTGGCCAATTTTCATAAATAATAACTGCTACCTTTCTTTGGACCTCACATGCAGAGGGCTGAATACACCTTAATTTATGGCAAACTGTCATTACTGGTCTGTGCAAGGGCTTCCACGTGCTTTGTTTCTTTACTTCCTTTTAGATTAATTTCCCTTTCCCTCCACTTTCCCTTGAAACAATCCCTCTGATGTGTTTGTTACTGCACTGAATTTTTGTGTGTTTCTATGTATTTGATTTACAAAGAGTATTTTGCTTGAGACTCTCTTGGAACACTTGGTAGTGGTTATTTTTTGGCTCATTAATCTAAAATGAATTTTTGTTCTCTACTAAATTCAGAAATTCTAGATTTTAGTGACCTCACTTCAGGTTTCAGAGGAGAATGAAGTGACTTGTTCAGTGCAGCCCATGAGAGCAGAGGAGGATCTGGAGCCCAGTTTTTCTGTCATCTTTCATCAGAGCTCTCGCCATTGACTCTTGATAACCTTACATCTTTGAACTTTTCAGTTCAAATGATTTGTACTTTGGAGCTTCCTCAAAGTACAAGATATCTGTGTAAGGGAAGGTACTGGAACTGAATTGTGGGGAAGGAGAAGGAGAAGGAATAGAATCACAGAATATTCCTAGAAAGACTGCACCAACTCCCAATTCAGTTTCATTGTTTAACAAATATAAGTCAGGCCAGGAGCTAGTAATACAGTAAGACACATTCCTGTCTTCAACCAGCTCACTGTTTTGTCAGAGGCCAACTTGAAATGAAGAGCCAAATATTGTATTAGAGGCTATAATGAAGGGAGATCCAAAGAGACCATGGAGACCAAAAGGACAGAGGAATTAGAGCTCCCTGCAGGTCAGGGTAGGTGGTCAAGCCCAAGAAGGGCATTTTAGGCATGTGCAAAGCCATGGAGGAAAGAAGTGGCCACAGCCTGCTGTGTTTGGGAAACACCAAGTGTTGCTTTGTGGCCTTTAGTAACAAGATGATAATCATCCCTTTTTCTCCAGCTTGAATTCATCCTAATGCAAGCCACACATCTAAAGTTTCTAAATTTTCTAGTAGCTACATTATAAGAAGTGAGATAAAACAATAAAAATTAATTTTAATAACATTGTCATTTTAACATGTAATCAATATAAAAATTATTGAAATTTCACATTCCCCTTTTCACACAAGGTCTTTGAAATCTGGTGTGTGTTTACATTTATAGCACATCTCAGTTGGGATTAACCACATTTTTGGTGCTCTTTAGTCAGACATGTGGTTAGTGGCTACTATACAGGACAGTGCAGAGCAATATATATATATATTTTTTTTTTAATTTTTATTTTATATTGGAGTATAGTTGATTTACAATGTAGTGTTAGTTTCAGGTGTACAGCAGAGTGGTTCAGTTATACATATACATGTATCTATTCTTTTTCAAATTATTTTTCCATTTAAGTTTTCACAGAGTATTGAGCAGAGTTCCCTCAGCACAGAGCAATATTAATGAAACTAATGAATGAGCCCCAGGTAGACTAGACTAAGTATTAGGTATTCAAATTCCAAAACCGCTTTGGATCAAGCCATGCAATAACACTTGACATATCTCATGTAGGCAAAGGGTGCCTTTGTGTAACTAGCCTTTAATGTGTGCACCTTCTGAAAGTGGAAGTAAGTGAGACCTAGTGGAAAAAATTCAATTTGGACAAAACTTACCTTAATTATGTGACCTGGATCAAGTTACTTAATCTCCTGAACCGGTTTTCTTCATCCATGAAAGATGGAATGAAAAAAATTCTCTTGCAGAGTTGAAATATATGTACATGCCCAGTACAAAATAGGCACGCAATAAGTAATAGCACCCATTAAATATTTTATTTTGTGATATCAGACACATTATTCATTTTCTGGAATAAAAGATCTGACAAATGAGATCGTTAGAAGATATTAGTCATCCAGCAAATATTAATATGGCACCTACCATGAGCTCAATCCTGTTCCAGGCACTTAGGACACATTAGTGAACAAAACAGGTGAATAAGATGTGCCATCTCCCAAATAATCAGCACAAGGCCCTGTGGGAGTGCCCCATAACACTATCACTAGCCCTGGCATTGCCCTATCCCCAGACTTCTAAAAAGGGGTTCAATGCTCTGCGTGTGTGGGGCAGGGGCTGCAGCTATATGTTATATATGGTGATTCTCCTTGAAATATTATTTTTTGAAGATATACAATTTAAAATACTGTAACATGAAAACCATGAGGCAAAATGCAAAATTCACGTAAAGTTTTACAATAAAATATAAGATTCCAAAGAAATTGCTAGTTTATGGTGAGCATTTTGGGTTACATGCCAGAGATATTATATATTATGATTTACTTTAATAGGGACACCTTAATGGGAAATTCTGGGAAGGGCACATAAGAGTATTTATTTATTTTTAATTCTTTCTCCAATATACAGAAACTATTTTGGACTCTGATATTGCCATGAGGTTGTTTTTTAACTCCTCTGTGAATAGAGCTATGTGGATGCCAGATTTGGAAAAAAAGAGTGTTTTGTGGCTGGTTTACTTAAATCAGATGGCATGGGTTCAAGATAAGAGTGTGCAGGTGCTCTAATCTCTGCTTGTACTTATAAATCAATAGGCTCAGGACTTATATTAATTCAATTCCATGTCAGCTGAATTCCCTGCCTCTCTTTCATGCAAAGTCAAATTACCTAAAAGCTTTTAGAAGAATCAGAAATCATGACAATGTTCAATAAAAACAAGGTCATCAGAGAGAAAGAACATCTAAGGACAATTAAAATTGCCCAGTGCTTGACAATACCCACAACTTTAACTGCTATAAACTCACTCCCTGCTCCCAGGAAGCCAGTGACCAGAGGACCTGGGTTTCAGGGAAACTTTTTGGCAGCAAAGGCTATTCTCTAATCTACTTTGTGGAGAAATACTCTTCTGTGCTTGTGCTGAGAGTTTGAAATCTTGGAGAGTAAATGTTGAATTCAAGAAAACAACTCTTTCAGCCTTGGAGATGGCTGGTATCCCTGCCAACCTGACCAGATGAGCAATAACAATGAGTCACCTTGTATAATGGTTTATGAATGACCAAAGTCTTGCTCACATATTATTGTATCTGGTCCCAACAACAACCTTATATGGCAGAAATTAATACATGTCCCCCAATATCTATCCTCCTTCCCTCCTCCCCATAATATAATCTGCAACTTTTAGATGACCTTTCAGAATAAATACACCTCCAAGGCTCACATCATTTATAATTTCATTCTATTGTGGTCAGAGAATATACTTTGCATAGTTTCAATACTTTTAAATTTATTGAGACTTGTTTTATGGCCTAAAGATGGTCTATCCTGGATAATGTTCCATGTACCCTTGAGAATAATGTGTATTCTGCTGTCATTGGGTGGAGTGCTCTATAAATATCTATTAGGTTTGGTAGGCTTATATTGTTATTGAGTCTTTTATTTGCTTGTTGGTCTTATATCTACTTGTTCTATCCCTTATTGATGGTAAGGTATTCAAATCTCCAACTATTACTGTTGAATTGTCTATTTCTCTCTTTAATTCTGTCAGTTTTTGCTTCATGTATTTTGGGTTCTGTTGTCAGGTGCATGTATATTTACAATTGTTATATCTTGATAAATTGACTTTTTTTTTTAAATCAATGTAAAGGGTCTTTTGTCTGTAGTAACAATTTTTGTCTTAAAGCCTATTTTGTCTGATATTAGTTTAGCCACTCCAGCTTTCTTTTGATTATTGTTAGCCATGAATATCTCATGTAATTTATTAAATAATTTTTGCAGAAAGTGTAAAACAGAATGGTTGTATGGGTACAGAATGGTTGTAAGTGTACTGGTTGTTTACCCTCATGATCACAAGGTTGACTGGGAGCTGTGATTCTTTGCCCTGCCTGGCCTCATGAGAGAGTATTGTACTGCACATTGTGAGCTGAGGTAAAGATCAGAATTCAAAATTCAAAGTATGGTTTCTACTGAATGCACATCGTTTTCACACCATCGTAAAATTGAGAGATCATAAGTCAAACCACCGTAGGTCTGAATACAGTTCTGTCCTCACCAATAAAGAGCTAATTTTGAAAATGTCACATTGTCTCCATTATAGTCAGCAGGCACCAGAGAGGCCAGAGCAGGTGTAGTTTTAAAATTCTCCTCACAACTTTGTGAACTAGGTATTATTATCAGTCTTTGCAGATAAAGAAATGTAAGTTCAGAGAAGTTAAGTAGCTTGCTAGTGATCCCAGAACTAGGACATGGTGACTTTAAGATGTGAATCTAGGTTCATCTGGCTCTAAAGTCCATGCCCCTTTCACAATGTCACAAGTTCTCCCAATGGAGTTAAGGACAGATGCCAGCTGAGTGGTACATGTGGTGTAACAATTCACTGAAAGACAAAATCTCTTCTAAGTACAAGATACAGAAATGATTTCAGGAAGATTTTGACAGGCAGAGAGCAAAGGTAAGAGAATTCTGGGAAAATGGAACAAAATAAGCAAGGCTGTGGTATTAGGAATCTGTACAGCATTATTGGAGAGATATCAAGTAAACCAATTATTCTGAGGCCGAGGATCCCCTACCATGTTCTATCAAAGTATCAACTCTGTCAACTGGACATAGCTGGACTTTGGACCTCAGGGGCCCAAGCCAGAGAGAAGTGTAGATCAGAACTTGAAGTCTTGCTCGTAAGAACAGCCCCAAAGAGCAAATCAGGGAAGCAGGGCATAGGGTCCCTGCAGAGAAGATGGCTACAGGAAGACCTGCAACATATGCCAGAGGAAGCTATACACCAAGGAGCAGAAAAATTTAATGCTAATTCTAGAGGGACTGGGCAGGTAGCCATCTGCAAATATGCACAGAGTGGTCAGTATGGAAATGGGGGTCATGTAAGGTGTGAAGGGGGAAGAGAGAAGCTTCTTCACGTCTCTCCTAGACTCCTGGCTCTGACCAGTATTCCTTTTTATATATGGTCCAGGTCTCGCCCTAAAAGGCTAGATCATGCTGAATTAAAAGACCAGTAGGCAGTGTAGACTTTTGGATCAAACAGTAATGAGGAAATCAAGCAATTGATAACACATATTGGTAGACAGATAAGATTTTTCAGAGCGAAGTGTCTACTTTTTTTCTCATCCATACCTTGTTCCTTATTAGAAATTCTGGTAAGCATTAAATAACATTTATCCATTAAAATGAATATGATTATTGTATTGTTGTAGTAATAAGTAATATAGTGGAATAATATTCTGAAATGTGTTTTTTCTCCTAGTATTTCTAGTTATCTTGTAATTCTTTTTTTTAATTGAAGTATAATTGACTTACAATATTATATTCATTTTAAGTGTACCACATAGTGATTTGATACTTTCATACATTATAAAATGATCACCATAATAAGTCTAATTACTATCAGTCACCATACAAAATTATTAAAATATTATTGACTATATTCCCTGTGTTGTGCATTACATCGTCGTGACTTATTTTATGATAGAAGTTTGTAACTTTTAATCCTTTTCTCCTATTTCACCCATTCCCTTACCTCCTTGCCTCTGGCAACCACCAGATTATCCTCTGTACCTATGAGTCCATTTCTGTTTTCTTATGTTTGTTCATTTGTTTTGTTTTTCAGATCCTGCATGTAAGTGAAATCATATGATATTTGTTTTTCTCTGACTTATTTCACTTATAATACCCTCTAGGTCCATTCATGTTGTTGAAAATGGAAAGATTTCATTCTTTTTTTAATGGCTGAATGATATTCCATTGTATATATATTCCACATCTTCTTTATTCATTCATCTATTGATGGACACTTAGGTTGCTTCCATATCTTAGCTATTGTAAATAATGCTGCCGTGAACGTTGAGGTGCCTATATCTTTTCCAATTAGTGTTTTTGTTTTCTTTGGATAAATACACATAAGTAGAATTGCTGGGTCATATGGTAGTCCTGTTTTTAAGTTTTTGGGGAAAATCCATACCCACAGTAGTTGTACCAATTTACATTCCCACCAACGGTTCATGAAGATTCCCTTTTCTCCATATCCTCATCAACACATCAGCCCAGGAGGACCAGGCACAAGGGCCCCCGTTCCAGGTACAGCAAAAGACAGTGACAAAATGACTGCCAAAGCAGTTAGAATTATTTTCGGTTTGTTTACCTTCGGTGGTTGTTGAAGGCCTAATGGAAGGTGAGGAGGTGCTCTTAGTTCATTTCACAGACCTTAGGGCAGTGGATGGAAATAGCCTCCTTTACTTCAAAAAGCATCCTTAATGGGTATTTATGTTGTAATGGGTAAGCCAGACTATCTCAACAAGTGAATGGAAGGAGTGAAGAAAAGACACTCATAACTTAGTAGCATGTGCTTTAAGTACTGTTTCACTAGCTTGAAATTGTTGTGTATGTGCATATACAAAACAATTAAAAAGTAAAACTACACAAAAACTTTGCCTTGGTTCATGGTTCAGAAAGATACTAATATTTTTATTTAGGCCCTCTCAAAATAGTAAGACTTACTTTAGGGTTTATTGTGTGGTTCTTTTTGGTTCAAATTATTGCCTTTCATAACCTTTACCCCTATTTAATGTTCTTGCCTTCTCTACAAGTCTAGGACATACAGGACATCCCTCATGTTTGCAAGCAACACCTTCCATGGTGCCGCATTTTCTGGTTGCCAGATGGAGCTTTTCTTTCACACTAAATCAATTTCTGTGAAAAGTCTTTGTCACTTGCAGTGTGATGTTGCTTCTGAATCTATGCACCATCCTAACAGAAGCTCCCCCAGGTGGACCATGTGCCATCTTCCTGTGACCCCCACTGTGACCACCCTCACAGTGTTGCCCTTTTATTTTGACTTTTCTGATCATTACCTCTGAAACTCCAGTTGTAACAGCTCCATCTTACATAAACTTCACCCTCTGGAAGTAAGTCTTGGGTTTTCTTCTTGTTCTTTTTGAGAACTGCTTCTACCTTCTGATTTCTTTCTGGTATGTGTATGTACGTGTGTAGTTCTCATCTACTAATGTGCTCTCAAAATGTTCTAAACTATTTTTGATTAGATTCTGGTTAATGGTAATAATAGTAATAGTAATAAACTCTTTACAGTTTACAAAGTATTTTAATACACAAATGAGTGGGCTAAAAGGGGGTAGCAAAAGTTCTGGGCTACTATATACAAAGGGGTTGTTAGGCTTAAAATTCCTGTTCAGGGAAAATTTACTCAGGTAGCTCTCAGTTCAAAGTTGTTTTTATAATCATTCCCAAGTAATCAAAAACAGAAACCAACCAGCCAACCAACCAACACATAGACAGACTAAAAAATGATAGCAGACAGTTTTTGAGATTGTCCTTTGTGGAAAGGTCATCCTACAAGATTTCCGGATTTGCACAATACTGTTGCTCAGAATTAATTAAGCATAGCAGTCTCAGATTTCTTCACTTCTGGTCACTAGTGCTGTGTTGCACTTGTCCAGGTATATTGTTTACATTGTTTCTGCCATTTACATAGATATTCATATGAATGATGTTCTCTGAATTTGTACAACCCACCAGTTCTGCATCTGATTTACCTTACTGCGATACTGGGCCCTATAAGGAATATATTTGGTCTTTGACCTCTTTCTAGGCACAGAGCTCCTAAAACCCTTGGATTTTCCTTTGATAAAAGCAACAAAGGTGACTTTGGTTGTGTTAATGGGGTGACTTGGGAAACCCTTGGGTGGCCCAAGGATGGGGCCTGGTTGCCAGGGGAACAAACCAGTGATTAGATGTTTGGAACTTTCAGTACTCACCCCCTCTTCAACCTCCAGCCCCAAACCTCTTTGGAGAGGGGAGGGTCTGGAGGTTGAATCAATCACCAATGGCCAATGATTTTATCAGTCATGACTATGTAATGAAGTCTCCATAAAAGGACTGGTTCTGAGAGCTTCTGGGTTGGTGAACACATGGAAGTTTACCAAGAGTGATACTTAGAGAGGTCATAGAGCTTTCCCCATACCTTGCCCTGTAAATCTCTTATATTTGGCTGTTCCTGAGTTATATCCTGTTATAATAAATCAGTAATCTAGTAAGCAAAATGTTTCTCTGAGTTCTATGAATTGCTCTAGCAAATTAGTTGAACTAATCGAACCTAGACAGTCAGTCAGAAGTGCAGGTAAAAGTCTGGGCTTGTGACTGGTGTAGGGGAGGAACATTTTTCCCTTCCCTTCTAGGTTCTTTGGCTGGCCTAATAATTAAATTGACATAAGACAGAGTAACAGTAGAAAAAAATTTAATTTCATACATACGGGAATCCTGAAGATATGAGGTTCCCAGACAGTCAGGCAATTGAGACCCATATGCCATCGTGAGCTAAAGAGAAGGAAGTAAGAGTCTGGGGCTTCAAACGGGAGGAAGACAATTCACAGGAAGATGATAAGAGCAAATGTTTGGTAACTAAATGTTTGCCGTGCCTTGCAGGTAAGTCTTTCTGATGTAGAAAGTTAACTCTGATAAGCTCTCTACCTGGTACAAGTCCCCTGTCTAAAGTCTTTTAGGCAGTTAAGGGAGAGGTAAAAAGCTTTTAAGTCTGTTGGACCTTGATTGTCTTCAGCTTGCAATAATCCACATGACAAAGTGGCACATTCTGGGGCAGCCTGCCCTGAACCCCATCACTAGTGTCTGAAGTGGCAGGAACAGCCTAGTAGGACTGAACCCTTAACCTGTAGAATCTGATGGTATCTCTGGGTAGATGGCGTTAGAACTGAGTTGAATTGAGTTGAACTGTAAGACACCCTGCTGGTGTCCAGAGAATTATTTGTTGATTGTGTGGGAAATCTTCCCCTGCACAAACACACATTCGAAATGGGGTCTCAGAACACAAAAGGCTTATGATCTAATCTAACCTTGTGCAGTCTCATAACAAATGTAGTTTCACAATTAAATCTTAGCTCCATGCACTTTCTGGTGTCGAATCTCCAACCTCTTGCTTTTTCTTATGTGGGTGAATCAGTTGTTTTCTCAAAATAAGGTTAGTAATTTATGTATAATCCTAAATTTTCTGCTTGCCTGTTCCTAGGATTGCCATTTCCTGAATTATCCAGCAGCATTTCCAGCTTAAATTTCTATAAAGGTGTGTTTTCATGATTTAATTACATAATTCAAATTCAATATTGGAAGATTTGATCAGTCTCCCATTTCAATTAGCATCTTGCTGCATAAGCTGGGTAGATTTTCAGTACCAGACCTGTACACAGGGATTGATAATTTTTCTATCCATTAAAAAACAGGTTAGTGGGACTTCCCTGACAGTCCAGTGTTTAAGACTTTGCCTTCCAATGCAGGGGGTGCAGGTTCAATCCCTTTTCGGGGAGCTAAGATCCCACCTCCCTCGTGGCTAAAGAAGCAAAACATAAAACAGAAGCAATATTGTAACAACTTCAATAAAGACTTAAAAAATGGCCCACATCAAAAACAAACAAACACAACCTTAAAACAAAGCAAAGAAAACAGGTTAGTCATTTTCTGTCTCTCTACTCTCAAGCCCCTCCATATCATTACTAATTTGCCCCTCTCTTCTGGTGCATATGGATGTATATGTCTTGTTTTATTTTCATCTGTTTCTCCCTAGAGTCTGTGTCCCCCTTGAGGATAGAAGCTGTGTCTTTTTCATTTTGTATTCTTGTATGGTTAGCAAAGGCCCTTGAGCAATATTTGTTAATAATTTTTGCCTCTTTTGTTCATTGATGTATCTCCAGAAACTTGGAAAAATGTCTGGCACAAATATTTGTTGAATGAATAGATTGATGGTGTTTGTAACTGGAACTTCAGTGAGAAATTCTGATGAATAAAAAATGTATGTAATAGAGTCAGAAAGTACACTGGTAGATGCCAGGGGTTAAGGGGGTGGGGTAGGGTGGGGAGGGGGAATGGGGAGTTAGTATTTAAAGGGGACAGAGTTTCAGTTTAGGAAGGTGAAAAATTTGGGAGATGGATGATGGTGAGAGTTGCACAACAATGTGAATGTACTTAGTGCCACTGGACTGTACAGTTAAATATGGTTAAAATAGTATGTTTTATATTATGTGACTTTTACCACAATAAAAAAAAAACATTAAAAAAATGACTAGACAGGTAGAAAACACTCATGCACTCTGTTTGAATTAGAATCCATGAGTTACACTGAATGTGATGAATTATGTAGAAAATGCAACATTAATAATTCATATTTAATCCAGGATGAATACTAGGTGTCCTTCTGCATATTTTCCGTTACGGAAGCCCATTTGCCTGAACGTGCTTAAGTCATGGAAGAAAGGGAGTGTGAGAACTTTGTGTAATTACCCCCACCTCAACCCACACACATCAAATCGTTTTCAGGAGGGCATGGGGAAAGCCAGAGGTTATGTGTGGCATTTTCAGAAGACGTGAAAGTTTCAGCTCCGTGAGGACCACCTACATCATTGGCTGAGTCTAGTGCAAAATTAAAATGCAGAGTCCCTTGTTTAAAAACAATCAAGCATTTTAGGATGGCAACAGCAGAGCATTAAACCAAGCACAGGGCCCTTCTGAGAATGGGCACAAGCTGCAGGCCCGTGAAGCTAGCCTTCACTCCATGTGGGGTTTGCTGCTATAGATCCTGTGGGCTTAATTTGAATTAGTCTGTGGAGGAAGCAACAAATTTGGAAGAAAGAAACTGCTTTTGGTCTTCCTGTAGGTTCTAACATTGGGAGTAATCATGGGGTTCTTCACATTGGAGCTGGTATCTGCTGAGGCAGGGCACTAGCTGCTGAGAAGAGATATGGAATTATTGGCATTATTAGAGTGAAGGAAGGAGGCCCTTAAGGCCCTTTAGGATTACATAATACCTAGAAAAGACATGGGTCCATATGAGCCTTCCTCTCAGAGAAGGTAGACATGGACTCTTATCTGAAAGCTCGGAAGTGACCTTGCTGACATCAGGTTCTCTCAGAATTGGATTCCCGAATATCTGTACAGGGGCCTGAATGCACCGTAATTTTTATTTTAACATGGGTCCTTAGTTTAATAGAAAAAGGTGTCACCTGGAAACTATGAGCTACACATAAGCAATACCTAGAGGTGATGTGCATCTTGGGAAGCCTGACCAGATGGTCTAGGCTGCATCCCTGGCTTGGTCATAGACAACTGTGACCCTTTGAGTAACTCTCCTCTTGGAGTCTCAGCTTCCTAAAATGAGATTGCTGACCAGATGATTCCCCAAGTTACTTTTCAGTATCAAGAGTCAAAAATAAGTCATGGTTCTTCCTGGTGGTGGTACTTTTACAGTGCAGAAAACACTTTCATCCATCAGACTGCATTCCTTTTTTTTTTTTTTTTTAATTAGGGTATAGTTGTTTTACAATGCTGTGTTAGTTTCTATTGTACAGTGAAGTAGAGTTCCCTGTGCTATATAGCAGGTTCTCATTAGTTACCTATTTTATACATATTAGTGTATATATGTCAGTCCCAGTCTCCCAATTCATCCCACCCACCCCTCTGCCCTTGGTGTCCATACATTTGTTCTCTACATCTCTGTCTCTATTTCTGCCTTACAGACTGGTTCATCTGTAACATTTTTCTAGATTCCACATATATGCATTAATATATGATATTTGTTTTTCTCTTTCTGACTTACTTCACTCTATATGACAGTCTCTAGGTCCATCCACATCTCTAAAAATGACCCCATTTTGTTCCTTTTTATGGCTGAGTAATATTCCACTGTGTATATGTACCACATCTTCTTTATCCATTCGTCTGCTGATGGACATTTAGGTTGCTTCCATGACCTGGCTATTGTAAATAGTGCAGCAATGAACATTGGGGTGCATGTGTCTTTTTGAATTTTGGTTTTCTCTGGGTATATGCCCAGTAGTGGGATTGCTGGGTCATATGGTAGTTGTATTTTTAGTTTCTTAAGGAACCTCCATACTGTTCTCCATAGTGGCTGTATCAATTTTCATTCCCACCAACAGTGCAAGAGGGTTCCCTTTTCTCCACACCCCCTCTAGCATTTATTGTTTGTAGATTTTCTGATGATGCCCATTCTAACTGGTGTGAGGTCATACCACATTGTAGTTTTGATTTGCATTTCTCTAATGACTAGTGATGTTGAGCATCTTTTCATGTGCCTCTTGGTCATCTGTATGAATCAGACCTCATTCTGCAATTGTTGAAACCAGGCCTTCTGCTTCTCATCAGTCTCCTTCCATTTCTCCTCACTGCCTCCTGGCACACATTTTCTTATTATAGTTTGGAAATAAGCTTCACATTATCTCTAGCCCATAATTTTTTCTTATTGGGGGTTTATACTATAGGATACTTTTGTCTCAAGTATCTTGATGGGGCAGAGACATTGAAGAGGTGTCTCTGCATCTGCAGACACAAGCAGTGTGCAGACTTGATTTCTGTAATGGAAAGCGATCCTTCTTCCTCCAGAAGTGGGTGTAAATCAATGTGCCAAGGGAAAATTTCTGAAAACATTTAGACTTAATTCTAACTTACATTAAATCCTATACATACCTCCCAGGAAAGCAGGGAAATTCTTTCTTGCTCCTGTCACCAAAGGGGTCACCAAAGTGGAAAGAAAACAAACCAAGTCCACAAAGCAACAAAGTGGTGTGACAGAAATAGGATGGCTAAACTTTAGATCTGACATGACCCATCAAGTGCAAGTGTGGAAATAGCCAGTGTCCATGACAAAACAGTAGAGCCAGGCCATCAGTACTAAGATAGGGATGGAGGCAGGAGGGCTGGACCTCACACAAAACTCAGACAGTAGGAGCTGGGGTTTGCTGCAAGTCCTCTTCTGACGAATTTACGCTCATGCCCAGAGTCACATTGCTGGCTGCTATGTTCAGCTGTTTTGTTGGCCAAGTGTGAATCGATCAAAAAAATTTGTCACTACTTTAATTTGATTAGCATCATGGAAAGAGCATGGTCTTTGGATCAGACATTTTAAATCTGTGTGAATTTATAAAATAAAAACTAAAAATAATAATGATACTTGATTCACAGATTGATTTAAGAATTTTATGATAAAATGTACATCAAAGTTCCTGGAACTTGGTTACAAAAAGATAGGGTTAAATTCCATGAAGTATTTAAAAACCTGCAAAAAGTCAAGAGAGATTATGCTTTAAGGGAATGTATTATATATAGAGACTGCTCTGGCACAATGAAGTCTTAGGACTCTGTAACCAGAATTTGGTATTAGATTAATAGAAAAGCAGTCAGAGGAGGATGCAGAATCAGAGTGATTTGATGTCAGTGACCAAGCAGACCAAAGATGAGGGGCAATTAACTTGAGCCCAAGGACTCATCTTTAATTCTTGAGCAAGAAAAAGTTAGTTAACTGGTAGGAAATGAGGGTAAGACAAAGCACTGGTGGTCCTGAGAAAGACGTCTGATGTCAGGATTGAAGGAGAATGGATTGCTTGAACAGTCACTTAATAAACATTTATTGGACCCGACTATGAACAAGTCATTTGAAGTTGCCTTCAAGTTATAGTTGAATAGGAGATGCATGGCACGTCGTAGGCACTAGAAAGCAAAGTACCCAAAGAAAAGCACTACAGTAGTTCAGATGGCCTAGGGTTGAATGGATTAAGGAGGTTTGCCGAGAAGGTGACATTTGAGATAGTCCTTAAAGCAGGTCCTTCAGACTATAGCTTGTAAATTTATTAAAAATATGAAAGAGAAGAGAAACTACACATGGTAAGAATAAGCATTGTGTTCTGAAATTTTCATTTCAATGCGTACACTAGGTCAAAATGTCCATTTCTTATTGTAATTCATGGTCAAAAAAAAGTTTGAAAGCCATTGCCTTAAAAGATGAGTAGGATTTGGACATGCTTCTTTGAGCTCCTGTTCTTTGTGACTCAGCTATGTTATTTCTTGAGCTACCCTTGTGTTACTAGTCTCTCTTTCTTGCCCTCCCAACTCTGATTTGAGCTTCAAAACTCAGTTTAGGCACTGGCCTCCTTCCATAAGATTTTCTTGATTCCCTCACACTCTCCATCTCTACTCCAGTGGGGGTTGAATGCTTCATCGCCAGGTTCCCACTGAACCCCGTACTTACACATTTCACAGCACTTATCATATTATATAACGATTGCTTTTACTTTCTTGACTACCTCCACCCTCATAATGAGCTTCTTGGGGTCAGAGCCTGAGTCTTATTCAGGGGTAACCTTGTGGGCATAGAGCCTGTGCAGTCACATAGGGCTCCGTAATTAGAAGACCCCTGTGCTTGTAATGCTCCACTGCCACTGTCTTAAAATTTTTAATAATTTTAAAATTAAGAGCCTGAATTTTCTTTTTATACTGGGCCTACAGATTATGTAGCCCACTCTGTTCTTATTTACCCTAGTGTACCAGAGCCTAGGTTGGTCAACAGTGTAAGACAACCACAAATGAATGAATGAGTGAATTAAGGCGCATCATTTATAGAGGGCCTATTACATTAGCCCAGGCACAGATCTAAGAGTGGTCATATACATTATGCCATTTAAATGTCTGCAGAATGAGACAACATTCTGTAACACCGGTAGAGGGAGTGGTATTTAAGCAAAGATGGGTGTGCAAGGAAAGCAGGGAACATAGGTTAATTCAATTTGGTGGAAAGAGAAGGCATTAGTAGAAGATCTATCTGGAAAGTAGATTAAGACCAGATTGTGAAGCGAGAGCTGAGAGGTCAAGGAACATTTTTGAGTCATAAGATGTGGGCATGAAGGAGAGTATTTGAGCTGCTTAATAGATATTCAGCTCTGGATGAGTAAGTGGAAGACCTATTTATCATTTGGGAATGGAAATTTTGGAGGACTCCATGAAGTCAGTGCTTGGCTGCATTTCATGTATCTCTCCATAACTGTGTGAACATCAAATGTCACAAATCAAACCCATTTAAAAAATCAAACTCATTTACAAAATCAAATATTTTAAATGCACTAAGAGAAGCTGTTATTTCAAGGAATCCTTTTTTTTTTTTTTAAAAAAAGTCAATAATTTGATTTACAGCTTTGGAAATGTGTCTCTTAAACTGTGCTCACCTGTGATTAGGAAGTGGCTGATGCAGAATAAATTGGGTTATTTGTGAAATATTAATGTTCCGCTTCATAAAGAAAAAAGGAAAGGTTGCCGGAAGCACATTTGTATTGTAAACAGTGTCAGAGCATTTCCAGGTAAGGAGTAGGTGTCTCTGGTAGAGAGAGATGGGACTGGAGCCTGGTCACTCAACATGTGATTTCACCAAATAGCTCAATGGAATATCAAACTGTATAGACGTGTTGGGATGACTCCTGGGAGAAATAAGTGGAATTGGACCTTTCAAGGTCTCATCTAACCCCAATTCTTCCTTTTTACAAGTGACAAAACTGAGGCATAGAGAGACATATACTTGGCCTAGGCTCACACACCCAGTTAGTGGTCAACTCAACCAAGGCTGATTGCAATGAATTCTGAAGATTGCTGCTAATTTCCAGTTTTCTTGGTGTACAATGCATTTCTTTCAGCGATTGATGTTAATCATCACCTCCAACATTGCCTTGGAAATAATAAAAATTTGAACCTTTAAGTTTACCCATTTGTGGTATGTGTGTTTTTTTCCTTCTTCTTTGCTCTGACATAATGGAATCCAAAATAGAACGAACAGGTTTTAGATAGTCAAATTGTGCCTAACTAACAATTTATAGTTATCCCTATCTAAACATGTTGTATATCAAATATCTAAACAGAGATCAGAGTCATTTTTCTTTTCTTGTTGCCAGTAGATAAGTAATTAGAAGGAAAAAAATAGCAAGAGAAAAAAATAGAAGGAGAAAATAAATGCCATTTGCTTAAAGTAAACCAGCTTTTATGATGGCCCTGTGAGATAAGGAAAGAGCATTTTCAGAAGGCTGCTCTGGTGATAAATCATGCATAGGAGATTAGAGCTTACAAGAGATAGGATTGGTGCAAGGTGCAGGGATTTTTCTCAGGGAGGAACAGATTCATTTCTAACCTTGGTAGGTTGCATGCAGCTTCTTCAGCAAATGTTATTCAACAAATTCCAACCAACACTTTTTGAGTACTTATAAATGTTCTGAGCCTTGTGCCAGGAATTGGGGTTATAGGAGTAAAAGAGGTACATTTCCTATCTTTAGGAGCTCACAGTCTAGTGGGAAAGACAGCAGTAAATAAACATTACAGTATGGTGTGAATGCTATGATAAATGTGACCCTTGAATATTATTAGATGCAGAGGAAGAGCATGTTCCCAGCATTGGAGATCTGGGAAGGCTTCCTGGAGGAAGGGATAACTGTGAGATATAGGGCCACAGGGAGGACAGGAAAATATTTGAGGAAGGAAAGTGTTCCAGACAGAAGAACAACATGTGCAAAGTCATGGAGGCATAGAGGCCTCTGCTCATTCTGCCTCTGTAGCCGGAAAAACTCAACGTGTTTCCCATCCACTTCTTTCCTGTGATAAAACAAAGTGATTCCCCACTCCCTCCTGATTCTGTAAATTTTAAAGGATTCAGTAGAGTATATTAGAAGACTGCACTATTGAAAATATAGAGTCACAGAGAAATGCAAGACCAGGAGTGAAGAGATCTGGTTTGTAGACCTGACTTCATCCCTCATCATTTATGCGATCTTGGACAAGTCACTAATCTCTCAAGTCTTAGTTTTCTTATCTGTTAAATGGAGATAATAATGCCTGCCTACATCACAGACTCCTGGTGCTAGTCAGTGCTAACAAACTACAAAGTACTATATAACATAACAAATTTTACATACACGCGTACATGTGCATGTGTGTGCACACACACATAAGTATATAGTCCATTAAACAGTAAAAAGACTATAATAATTCTTATGACCCAAATGTTTTTCTCATGAATTGAGAGTAGATATCCTCCACTTTGCAACCCACACAATCAACCAAAAACATAAATCTGATCTATTTCCCTACTTAAAACCCTTTCCATGACTCCCCTTTGCCTATCAATGTCCAAACCTCTGAACGTGCTATGTTGGTTTCCTTGTTCCTTTTTAATCTTCTACAATTTACTTAGTACTGTAGGAACACCAAGAGACCAGGTACCTCTTTCTCCTCCCTCCTTTCCTCCTCGTTCTTCTTCCCTTTATTGCTCCAGTTAAACTTCTGCTTAGGATATATTTCATCACTAGGGACCATTTTGAAATACACATACTATCTACAACCACATCTGAAGTTCCTATTGATTATTAAGAAGTCTTTATCTCATGAATTCCTCCATATCTGTAAAAGCCTGGATAATGCTCTGTGACTAGCTAGTAAAAATGGGTCCAAATGCAAAATCTCTCTGCTCCTTCTTTTTCCCCCTGCATAAAAATATCTTTCTGCGTTTCACTGGTGGCAAAAGTTTTAGATCTGTTTCTGAGGCTGATCTTATCATTATAAAATATGAAGTTAATTTTACATTTTTAAAACTTCATTTGTCTAAATAGTTGATGCTAAATATTTATGTCTGAACGTAGTGCTCAGAAAGTTCAATAAAAAACCAAGCCATTTATAATAAACAGTACTTTACAGACTTCATCCGTACTG
The DNA here is from genome assembly GCF_965194825.1 of Balaenoptera physalus. Lineage (NCBI taxonomy): Eukaryota > Metazoa > Chordata > Mammalia > Artiodactyla > Balaenopteridae > Balaenoptera > Balaenoptera physalus. The sequence continues at coordinate 76,802,567 of NC_138882.1, read as the reverse complement.
TAAAGTTACATTTCTAGTAAAACTCATGTGTCTAAAGGGCCTCTTTGGGTTATTCTCTCAGGCAAAGGAACAGAGTGCTGATAAGAGGTGAATTCAACTCCCAGCTTTATGGAGGCAGAAATGTTTACAACTTTTCTGCAGATTCTGTCTCCGCTGCCAAACTTTGCTCACCTACTTCCTCCTACCTCTCTCCCAACTCTCATCTTTTCATCTTTCTGGTCATAGGGGCTCAGTGGTGGCTTCTGTGGTTCTACTGGAGCAAGTGAAGGGGTTTGCAAAGGCCCCTAATTGCTCCCATGAACTTGGCAATCCATGCCTGTCTTCCTTTTTACTCTGTGGGGAGAAGGACCTAAGAGAGAGAAGGTTGATTGACTCTGTCCCAAGACTTTCAGAAGAGGATCAAAGGCAAGTCCTCAGGCATACACAGAAGCCTCTGGTTCTTAAACTTTATCGAATTGAGTCATTTGGGGGACTTTTTACTAGTACACGTTCTCTACCTTTTCCCCAGGAATTCTGATTGTAGGCTACCAGGGAGAGCGTTTGTGCCACGGAGGGTAAAACACAGAAATAATTGCACAAGCTAAGAAAAGACCTGCTCTATTTTCCTGAATGTCTCAGGATTTGAAAATCTTTCCATAATGGGGGTAGAAGGCAAGGGATGGAGAAGGAATAAATTCATTAGCTTAAAGCTTTGCTGAACTCTTTGGGTTTGTTTTAAATCTTCAGTAGCAAGGGGTCTCTAAGCTTCCACATAAACTTGGCTCAAACCCATGCACTTGCTCTGCCAAAGTCAGCATGAATAGTGTGTGTGTGTGTGTGCGTGTGTGTGTGCGTACGTGAGCTCGGGCCCACGTGAGCACGTGTACCTATCCTTTGTTGTTTGGAAAACACAACACATCAGTACAACACTTCTGTATTACTGTTCTTTGAATGGAGCAGCCAGCACATGCACGTTTGTCACTAAAACCTCTGTCACAGGGATGGCTGACTCAACAAGTGCTGTGTCCACGACTGGAATGTAATATTTAATAGGCGCTCTTCTTTTTTTTTTTAGAAATTCACGTTTATTTATTTATTTATTTATTTATTTATGACTGTGTTGAGTCTTCGTTTCTGTGCGAGGGCTTTCTCCAGTTGCAGCAAGCGGGGGCCACTCTTCATAGCGGTGCGCGGGCCTCTCACTATCGCGGCCTCTCTTGTGGCGGAGCACAGGCTCCAGACGCGCAGGCTCAGTAGTTGTGGCTCACGGGCCCAGTTGCTCCGCGGCATGTGGGATCTTCCCAGGCCAGGGCTCGAACCCGTGTCCCCTGCATTAGCAGGCAGATTCTCAACCACTGCTCCACCAGGGAAGCCCTAGGCACTCTTCTTTTTATCCTTAACCCCCAGTTTAGCAGCATCCCCTACCGCCACCTCATACAGAAAGAATCTTTCATCAAGCTTTATTCAACAACATTTGTCTCCTTTCTGCCTCTACCACCAGCTTTAGCCAGCCCTCCCTACCCCCTGCCTTTCACTAGCTTCTCAGTGACCCGTCTCTCTACAGACAGTCCTTGACTTACAAATTATCATATGACCCTCCAGCCTACTAGAGTGAATCTAATATATTTCCTGAACCTTTGCTGCTGCCCTCATGTGCTACTTGTGTTACGAAGTCGGGGCATGGGGACTAACATGAAATATTTATAAACTCTCTACATTGCTATGTATCTAAGCCAATTTGGCTATGAATAGTAGGCATTAATGGTGAGAAGGGGTTGAGATGAACTATATCTTGATAATCATGCTACCATATGATAAGGAAAGCAAAAAAGTAGACCAAATTCTGTTTGAATTGTCCACATTTACAGTATTAAATAAACATCTATTAGCAAGAAGGCACAACGGTTCATAAAACCTGTTCTGTAAGCTCATTCAGGATCCAGCCTCTGTTCTTTTAGATGATGTGTCTGCACCAGCAATATTAGAAGCAGGATTATAGTCAGCATTAGGTAACCAGAATTTTTCAGACAAATGGCTCAACATAGGATTGTTTAGGGAGCAAGCCTCACTATCCCTAGGTCTCATTTGATTCTTATAGGTATAAGAATTTCATACAAGTGAGGGGAGTATTTCTAGAATATTATAGACAATCCAGAGGCTCTGAGCACAAATTTTCATCAATAACAACTCATTTCTAATATCTGTTAAGCAAACTAAAATGCCAGTATTTTCACCAATTAAAACTTATTTTTATCATTCATTATGCTGATTAAGAAAGCCTCTTATGTTAATAAGAAATAATGAGCTGAACTATTGGTAGTAGTTTCCTATGAAGGTTGGCCTTTTAAATTAAATATTAGCTGATTGCTGTCAGGTAAATAGATAACTAATGCAACTGATAGCTCCTAAAGCATAACTTAAACTAACCAACACCTAAACCTTATGATAAAGTAAATTACGAACATCGTAGTAGTCTGGGTTCAGAAGATAAAGCAAAAAAATGACTTAGCAGAACTAACTCCGGGGTTAGAATTCTAAATAGAGCTAAACTGCTTAGCTGATGGTTTCCTTCCCCAAAAAACTTTCTACGCATTATCAGAGAAGTTGTTATATTTTCTAAGATCCCACTAATTGTAAAGATTGTCTCTTTAGAAGTATCAGTATATCCGGAAGAGTTAAAGGGCCATCAATGCTTATTAATTCAATCAAATTTAGATAAATTAGCTTAGTGAAAATTAATTGGTGAAAATCAAATGGTTTTCCTCTTACTGCTCAAGCTGGGCTGAGTAAGTGGGGCAAGGAGTAAGCCAGAAATAGAGGTTGGGTCCCTGGGACCATGTAGAGCCCTGTCTGAGTAACCTATCTGAAGTTATCAGGGTGAAAAAAGCACAATTGTCAATGTGAGCCAAGTTCTTAAAGATCTGTAGCAAGATCCTGGAAGGCTGCTTTGATAAGGAATGGCTAAAACAGTTTGCTCTGTGGAGACTGGGACCTTCCAATCAAATGTTACTTCATAATATTTGTATTCATCAGGTTATCCTCAAAATATACTTATAAAACTTGATTATAATAGGAGCGTTTGAATTTAGAAGATAATTCTATGTTTGAAAAGTAATGGCACCCTTGACTTTAAGTCATATATTTTATAAATTTATTTTATTATTTATTTTTGGCTTCATTGGGTCTTCGTTGCTGCGCGTGGCTTTCTCTAGTTGTGGCGAGCGGGGGCCACTCTTCGTTGCGGTGCGCGGGCTTCTCTTGTTGCGGTGGCTTCTCTTGTTGCGGAGCACGGGCTCTAGGTGCGCGGGCTTCAGTAGTTGTGGCTCACGGGCTCTAGAGCACAGGCTCAGTAGTTGTGGCACACGGGCTTAGTTGCTCCGTGGCATGTGGGATCTTCCCGGACCAAGGCTCGAACCCGTGTCCCCTGCATTGGCAGGTGGACTCTTAACCACTGCACCACCAGGGAAGTCCCTAAGTCATATATTTTAAAAGGATTGATAGATTGCTTACACTTGAGTAGCCTAAAACCTGAAGGATGGTAGCTCTCAATGAGAGTCAGGACTATATCCATTTGACCTTATGAAGTGAAGGGTCCAATGATCATCTCCCTGGGCCAGATTGAAGCAACAGAAAATGCCAAGAGGACTTGTTAAGGCTATATAATTAGTAAAGGGAAGCTGTGTCCTAGGCTGATTATCTCTACCTCAAAACCTGTGTTCTTCCATACTGGCTGATGTATGGAGGATAGACAACAGAGGAAAAATTGGTCATGAAAAGTAGTTAAGAGGCTTTCTCAATGGTCTATATGAGAGACGATGGTATTTGTGTTGGTAACAGTGACTTTGAAGAAAGGTAGCCATATTAAGAACAGATTTTTAAAGGTAGAATGGACAAAACTTTATCATGCTTTGATTGTGAAGAGTGGATGATGAAGGAAAAGAGCAATTAATTCTGAACTCTAGATTTCTGGCTTGAGCAACCCAAGTAGACAATGTATCATTTTGTGAAAACGGGGAAGATTTTGGAAAGAAAGATTTTTGGCCAGGGTTGGGAGGGGACTAAGGAGAAAAATGTGTTTTGGCCTTGATACATTTTTAGATGCCTATCAGATATACCTGCAAAATGGCAAGTTGGCAGAAAGATAATCATCAATCGATGTAACATTCTTACCAAACTTCCAAGCCAAATTTTCTGCAAAATGCAATCCTAAATAATGAAACATTTATATGTAGTATTGAACTTTGGGATAGGGCAAGCACATTTTGGAGAATGTCTATTAAAAATTATGATTTGAGTCTTAGAGAAGTCAGTGGTAAGTCCTTCCTTCTAACAGTAGTTTTGTTACAGGATGTTGAGTCTTTATTCTAGTTCTCTGGACAGGACAAGGTAAGAGAATTTCAAATATCTTCTTTAAGGCTTTTTCCAGGTCTATTCCCTCACTTAGGAAACTTTATTCCAACTTCCAGGAGCCTGAATAAAGGCTTGTATTGAAATTTATTTTTCCTATTGCGTGAGATTATCTCCAGTGGTCTAACCTGGAAACCTGTCTACTCCTTATAATAGTGTTTTTAAATAAAAAAGTATATTCTACATTCCAAACAACCCATTTAAATAACCTTTGGGAATATAGCTAGTTAATCAGACTGCTTGTACTTTTTGTTTGTTACTTCTCAACCCAATTTTCAGTTAGGAGGAAGTTTCAGGGAAGAGAATACCCTGAAAGGACTCAGCTATATGTCTAGACAGAATTTTAATTGGAATGTGAGTCATATTTGGATAGCAGGGCAGAACTTGATATGACCCAGATTCTCAGGAACAGAGATAACACCTGTGTTGGAGGTTTTAAAAGCGAGAGGCCTAGGGTTCCAGCACTGCACATCTGCAGGGACACCATTCACAGTGTATTCAATGAGAATTGCATCTCCTGGAGTTTTGCAGTAGAGAGGCCATGGAGATGCTCAAAATGCCATTATACTAATGGGACATATGTGAAGTGCCATGGAAAGGATATGGAATTTAGAATTAGACAAGCTTGGGTTTCAGTCATGTTTTGCTATTGACTAGTAATTTGCCTTACCCTATATAAGAAAGTCACTTAACCTTTATGAGTCTCAGTTTCCTTAACTATAAGGTGAAGGTGGTAAAATGTATCTCATTAGATTGGTTTATTTTGTTGTTGATTTGTGCATTTATTCATTTGAAAGTGTTTTTTGAGCATCTGTGATGTCCCAGGCACGTGCTATCTTTAGGCATACAATGGTAAGTAAAGCAGGTATGCTTTCTCCTCTCATAGATCTAGATGAGAGATAATTACATAAGCGGTTGCCATAAAGTAAAATAATTTCTCCATTGAAGGGAAAAGGTATACAAGTACATGGCAGGAAGACCTTACATAGGCTTGGGGGATGGGGTTCTGGAAAGGCCACCTAGAGATGTGAAAGAGTTGGCCAGATAAGAAATAGATACAGGTAGAATATAACCCTGTTCTCTGTCCTTTCTGTTTAATCACTGATGCCCTGTTGCTTCTCTCTTTCTAACATTTCTTCCTTCTGCAGATAGAATAATCTTAAGCTATCAGGCAATAAATCTCGTGGCATGGTCTTTGAGTAATATAGAGTGCATCTTTTTGAGCTGATTCTTCTTGAGAATTCTCCAAGGTTAAGTTTGCTGCCCTTTCCTCTTCTGCCCACCAATGAACAAAACTGACTCCCACTTTTAACAATGACCTCCATATTGGTGACCCATAAATCTGTATAGCAGTGGTTCTCAGCTGGGGGTGATTTTGCCTCCTGGGGGACAGTTTGCAACACTTGGAGACATTTTTGATTGTTACACTGGGGGCAATGGCTACTGTAGCTAGCGGGTAGAGGCCAGAGATGCTGCTAAACATCATACAATGCACAGAACAGCTCCCAACAACAGAGTTATCCAGCCCAAAATGTCAATAGCGCCTAGGTTGAAAAACCTGCTCTCTGGGCCTCCTCACTTAAGTGCCAGTTCTTTAGTTTTACCTGTGTCTAAGATGTTTCTATTTGGATCTTACATCATGTTACTTCAGAACAAAACCCAACCTACTTTTCTTGTTTTAATCAATGATAATAACAGGAACTTACACTTATAGAGTGACCCAGAGGTCTGCTGGGAAGATCAGTTCTGAAAGGTCCAGAAGGTGTTGTTGCTTTTATCCATACACTGTGGAATACTTAGTCCTTTCCCCCAGATTTCTGTTAACACCTAGGGGTTTATACTCTCATATTTCTCTCTGCTTCCTGCCTTTTTCCCCCCCAAAGTTTCTGTCTGCTTCACTTTCCATCAGTCTAGACTTGACACTCAGTCTCTGAATAGGTCTGTCCCCCAAAAGGCACTCATATCAGACATTCTCAGATTTATCACCCTTTCTGAGAAATCATAGAGAGGGCATCACATTGCACAGTGCTGAGTTTCTTATTCTTTTATCTCTCTTATCTTTGTTCCCATCCTATCCCTCTTGAATTAGCCTCCAAGAACTCCAGATTCTTTTCTCTCCATTAGAAAGGCTACTTCCTCCTTATCTGAAGCTTCGGCATCCACTGATCCCTGAAAAGCTGGTGTGTGTGTGGGGTGGTGGTGAGGATTTTGAAGCTTACCAACACATACTAACATTTTTCAAGACTTTTTTCAAAATAAGATAGTGGTATCTCTGGGATAATTCCTGGTGTATAAAATCTCCTTGTTTTTACAATATCTGTTATTTTTACATTAATTTAAAAGCTTTTGAAATGTTTCATGCCTGTGAGATAGAAAAGTGTGTTAGTTAGGATATAGATTCAGTAACAAAAAACAGAGATGTAAAATTACAGTGACTGAAACAAAACTAGATTTCTCACTCTTAGAGCTAGTATGGCGGCTCCATTCTGGGAAAAACAGGGGCCAGGGTTCCTCTTTTGTTAATCTTCATTCCTGGGGTGTAGCTCTTGTCTCCACAGTCCACGGCGGCCTTCTGTCACATCCCATTGCACAGGAGGAAGGGGAGAAGAAACAGAGGGCACTATCCTTCTCTTAGGGGCAGGACCTAGAAGTTGTTGCCTCACTTACACTTCCATTCCATGGGCCAAAACTTCATCATATGGCCACTCCTAGGGCCTATGAGGGCTGGAGAATGTAATCTATATTCTAACAGGTCATGTGTGTAGCTAAAAATCAAGAGCCCTCTTCATTGGAAGAAGACAAGAATGGCTATAATGTGACAATTGGCAGCAGCTGCCTCAGAGGGGACTTAAAGTACCAGGCTGAAAACAGTGGAGATATCTGTGTTTTACTCCTTTTTCTGTTCCTTCTGTTTTCTTGATTACTTATAACATATCTCCCCTGTGCTCCTGCTACAATCCTAATTCAGGCCTTCTGTATGACAGGACTGTATTAATGCAGTCAGTTTCTGTCAGTCTCCTAAATATAATTGAACTATATTGCTTCTTGGGTCAAGCCCTAATCCCGAGTCAAACATTTATCCTAGCAATAAAGGCCTTTCCACTTCTCACCTCTACTCTCCAGACTTAACTCTCTTTGCTAACACGTTTCTTTTTTTTATTTTTTAACATCTTTATTGGAGTATAATTGCCTTACAGTGATGTGTTAGTCTCTGCTGCATAAAAAAGTGAATCTGCTATATGTATACATATATCCCCATATCCCATCCCTCTTGCATCTCCCTCCCACCCTCCCTATCCCACCCCTCTAGGTGGTCACAAAGCACTGAGCTGATCTCCCTGTGCTATGCGGCTGCTTCCCACTAGCTATCTATTTTATATTTGGTAGTGTATATATGTCAATGCCTCTCTCTCACTTCGTCCCAGCTTACTCTTCCCCCTCCCTGTGTCCTCAAGTCCATTCTGTATGTCTGCGTCTTTATTCCTGTCCTGCCCCTAGGTTCTTCAGAACTTTTTTTTTTTTTTTTTTTTTAGATTCCATATGTATGTGTTAGCATACGGTATTTGTTTTTCTCTTTCTGACTTACTTCACTCTGTATGACAGACTCTAGGTCCATCCACCTCACTACATATAACTCAATTTCGTTTCTTTTTATGGCTGAGTAATATTCCATTGTATATATGTGCCACATCTTCTTTATCCATGCATCTGTCGATGGACAATTAGGTTGCTTCCATGTCCTGGCTATTGTAAATAGAGATGCAATGAATATTGTGGTACATGACTCTTTCTGAGTTATGGTTTTCTCAGGGTAAATGTCCAGTAGTAGGATTGCTGGGTGGTATGATAGTTCTATTTTTAGTTTTTAAGGAACCTCCATACTGTTCTCCACAGTGGTTGTATCAATTTACATTCCTACCAACAGTGCAAGAGGGTTCCCTTTTCTCCACACCCACTCCAGCATTTGCTATTTGTAGATTTTTTGATGATGACCATTCTGACTGGTGTGAGATGATACCTCATTGTAGGTTTGATTTGCATTTCTCTAATGATCAGTGATGTTGAGCATCCCTTCATGTGTTTGTTGGTGATCTGTATATCGTCTTTGTAGAAATGTCCATTTAGGCCTTCTGCCCATTGTTGGATTAGGTTGTTTGAGTTTTTCATATTGAGCTGCATGAGCTGCTTGTATATTTTGGAGATTAATCCTTTGTCAGTTGCTTCATTTGCAAATATTTTCTCCAATTCTGAGGGTTGTCTTTTTGTCTTGATTATGGTTTCCTTTGCTGTACAAAAGCTTTTAAGTTTCATTAGGTCCCATTTGTTTATTTTTGTTTTTATTTCCATTTCTCCAGGAGGTAGGTCAAAAAGGATCTTGCTATGATTTATGTCATAGAGTTTCTTTTTTTCCCAGACCTCTTTTTATTTCACATGCTCATAAATACGTCCATAAAATATATGGTACCCTCTGTGATTTTTTTACGTAAATGGTATCATGCTGAATTTATTCTTTTTTTCTTTTAATTGTCATGATATAACTTTATTCAAAACTTTGATACATGAAAGAAATGTAGTATAATAAATAGAAAAGAAACATGTCAGTTTTGAGCCCAATAGGAAACAGGTGGAGCCCTCAAATCAGAACAACACCAAGAGGTTTATTTACAAAGGAGCTAATTACAAATGAGTGAATAATATGAATGGAAACCCATGGGGATAGTGCAGGAACCCAGGGAAACAAGAAATTGCTAAGAGGTTCCTGGAACAGAGGAGAAAGTCTGTAAGAACCTACTTTGAAGGATAGTGATAGCTCCACTAAGAGAAACAAGGGAATGGAATAAATATCGAGGCTCACTTGCCTGTCTCCCTCTGATCTCTCTTTTTTTTTTTTATCAGTCATCAATTTTATACACATGACTGTATTCATGTCAATCCCAATCGCCCAATTCAGCACACCACCATCCCCACGCCACTGAAGTTTTCCCCCCTTGGTGTCCATACGTTTGTTCTCTACATCTGTGTCTCAACTTCTGCCCTGCAGACCGGTTCATCTGTACCATTTTGCTAGGTTCCACATACATGCGTTAATATACGATATTTGTTTTTCTCTTTCTGACTTACTTCACTCTGTATGACAGTCTCTAGATCCATCCACGTCTCAACAAATGACTCAATTTCGTTCCTTTTTATGGCTGAGTAATATTCCATTGTATATATGTACCAAATCTTCTTTATCCATTCATCTGTCGATGGGCATTTAGGTTGCTTCCATGACCTGGCTATTGTAAATAGTGCTTCAATGAACATTGGGGTGCATGTGTCTTTTTGAATTACGGTTTTCTCTGGGTGTATGCCCAGCAGTGGGATTGCTGGGTCATATGGTAATTCTATTTTTAGTTTTTTAAGGAACCTCCATATTGTTCTCCATAGTGGCTGTATCAATTTACATTCCCACCAACAGTGCAAGAGGGTTCCCTCTTCTCCACACCCTCTCCAGCATTTGTTGTTTGTAGATTTTCTGATGATGCCCATTCTAACTGGTGTGAGGTGATACCTCATTGTAGTTTTGATTTGCATTTCTCTAATAATTAGTGATGTTGAGCATCTTTTCATGTGCTTCTTGGCCATCTGTATGTCTTCTTTGGAGAAATGCCTATTTAGGTCTTCTGCCCATTTTTGGATTGGGTTGTATGTTTCTTTAATATTGAGCTGAATGAGCTATTTATATATTTTGGAGATTAATCCTTTGTCCGTTGATTCATTTGCAAATATTTTCTCCCATTCTGAGGGTTGTCTTTTCGTCTTGTTTATGGTTTCCTTTACTGTGCAAAAGCTTTGAAGTTTCATTAGGTCCCATTTGTTTATTTTTGTTTTTATTTCCATTACTCTAGGAGGGGGATCAAAAAAGATCTTGCTGTGATTTATGTCAAAGAGTGTTCTTCCTATGTTTTCCTCTAAGAGTTTTATAGTGTCTGGTCTTACATTTAGGTCTGGAATCCATTTTGAGTTTATTTTTGTGTATGGTGTTAGGAAGTGTTCTAATTTCATTCTTTTACATGTAGCTGTCCAGTTTTCCCAGCAACACTTATTGAAGAGGCTGTCTTTTCTCTATTGTATAGTCTCACCTCCTTTATCAAAGATAAGGTGACCATATGTGTGTGGGTTTATCTCTGGGCTTTCTATCCTGTTCCATTGATCTATATTTCTGTTTTTGTGCTAGTACCATACTGTCTTGATTACTGTAGCTTCGGAGTGTAGTCTGAAAACAGGGAGCCTGATTCCTCCAGCTCCGTTTTTTTTCTCAAGATTGCTTTGACTATTCGGGGTCTTCTGTGTTTCCATATAAATTGTGAAATTTTTTGTTCTAGTTCTGTGAAAAATGCCATTGGTAGTCTGATAGGGATTACATTGAATCTGTAGATTGCTTTGGGTAGTATAGTCATTATCACAATGTTGATTCTTCCAATCCAAGGACATGGTATATCTCTCCATCTGTTTGTACATGTTTAATTTCTTTCATCAGTGTCTTATAGTTTTTTGCATACAGGTCTTTTGTCTCCTTAGGGTAGGTTTATTCCTATGTATTTTATTCTTTTTGTTGCAATGGTAAATGGGAGTGTTTCCTTAATTTCTCTTTCCGGTTTTTCGTTGTTAGTGTATAGGAATGCAAGAGGTTTCTGTGCATTAATTTTGTATCCTACAACTTTACCAATTCATTGATGAGCTCTAGTAGTTTTCTGGTAGCATCTTTAGGATTCTCTATGTATCATGTCATCTGCAGACAGTGACAATTTTACTTCTTCTTCTCTGATATGGATTCCTTTTATTTCTTTTTCGTCTCTGATTGCTGTGGCTAAAACTTCCAAAATTATGTTGAATAATAGTGGTGAGAGTGGGCAGCCTTGTCTCGTTCCTGATCTTAGAGGAAATGGTTTTAGTTTTTCACCATTGATGATGATGTTGGCTGTGGGTTTGTCATATATGGCCTTTATTATGTTGAGGTACATTCCCTCTATCCAATTTTCTGGAGAGTTTCTATCATAAATGGGTGTTGAATTTTGTCAAAAACTTTTTCTGCATCTATCGAGATTATCATATGGTTTTTATCCTTTAGTTTGTTAATATGGTGTATCACATTGATTGATTTGCATATATTGAAGAATCCTTGCATTCCTTGGATAATCCCCACTTGATCATGGTGTATGATCCTTTTAATGTGCTGTTGGATTCTGTTTGCTAATACTTTGTTGAGGATTTTTGCATCTGTGTTCATCAGTGATATTGGCCTGTAGTTTTCTTTTTGGGACAACTTTGGTTTTGATATCAGGGTGATGGTGGCCTCATAGAATGAGTTTGGGAGTGTTCCTCTCTCGGCTGTATTTTGGAAGAGTTTGAGAAGGATAGGTGTTAGCTCTTCTCTAAATGTTTGATAGAACTCGCCTGTGAAGCCATCTGGTCCTGAGCTTTTGTTTGTTGGAAGATATTTAATCACAGTTTCAATTTCAGTGCTTGTGATTGGTCTGTTTACATTTTCTATTTCTTCCTGGTTCAGTTTCAGAAGGTTGTGCTTTTCTAAGAATTTGTCCATTTCTTCCAGGTTGCCCATTTTATCATCATATAATTGCTTGTAGTAATCTCTCATGATCTTTTGTATTTCTGCAGTGTCAGTTGTTTCTTTTGCTTTTTCATTTCTAATTCTGTTGATTTGAGTCTTCTCCCTTTTTTCTTGATGAGTCTGGCTAATGGTTTATCAATTTTGTTTATCTTCTCAAAGAACTAGCTTTTGGTTTTATTGATCTTTGTTATCGTTTCCTTCATTTCTTTTTCATTTATTTCTAATCTGATCTTTATGATTTCTGTCCTTCTGCTAACTTTGGGGGGTTTTTTTTTGTTCTTCTTTCTCTAATTGCTTTAGGTGTAATGTTCGGTTTTTTTTTTGAGATTTTTCTTGTTTCTTGAGGTAGGATTGTATTGCTATGAAGTTCCCTCTTAGAACTTCTTTTGCTGCATCCCATAGGTTTTGGGCCATCTTGTTTTCATTGTCATTTGTTTCTAGGTATTTTTTGATTTCCTCTTTGATTTCTTCAGTGATCTCTTGGCTATTTAGTAGCATATTGTTTAGCCTCCATGTGTTCGTATTTTTTACAGTTCTTTTTCCTGTAATTGATATCTAGTTTCATAATGTTGTGGTCAGAAAAGATACTTGATATGATTTCAATTTTCTTAAATTTACCAAGGCTTGATTTGTGACCCAGGATATGATCTATCCTGGAGAATGTTCCATGAGCACTTGAGAAGAATGTGTATTCTGTTGTTTTTGAATGGAATGTCCTATAAATATCAGTTAAGTCCATCTTGTTTAATGTATCGTTTAAAGCTTGTGTTTCCTTATTTATTTTCATTCTGGATGACCTGTCCATTGGTGAAAGTGGGGTGTTAAAATCCCCTACTATTATTGTGTTACTGTCTATTTCCCCTTTTATGGCTGTTACCATTTGCCTTATGTATTGAGGTGCTCCTATGTTGGGTGCATAAATATTTACAATTGTTATATCTTCTTCTTGGATTGATCCCTTAATCATTATGTAGTGTCCTTCTTTGTCTCTTGTAACAGTCTTTATTTTCAGGTCTATTTTCTCTGACATGAGTATTCCTACTCCAGCTTTCTTTAGATTTCCATTTGCATGCAATATCTTTTTACATCCCCTCACTTTCAGTCAGTATGTTTCCCTAGGTCTGAAGTGGGTCTCTTGTATACAACATATATATGGGTCTTGTTTTTGTATCCATTCCGCCAGTCTATGTCTTTTGGTTGGAGCATTTAATCCATTTACATTTAAGGTAATTATCGATATGTATGTTCCTATTATCATTTTCTTAATTGTTTGGGGTTTGTTATTGCAGGTCTTTTCCTTCTCTTGTTTTTACTGCCTAGAGAATTTCCTTTAGCATTTGTTGTAAATCTCGTTTGGTGGTGCTGAATTCTCTTAACTTTTGCTTGCCTGTAAAGGTTTTAATTTCTCCATCAAATCTGAATGAGATCATTGCTGGATAGAGTAATCTTGGCTGTAGGTTTTTTCCCATTCATCACTTTAAATATGTCCTGTCACTCCCTTCTGGCTTTCAGAGTTTCTGTTGATAGATCAGCTGTTAACCTTATGGGGATTCCCTTAGTATGTTATTCATTGCTTTTCCCTTGTTGCTTTTAATATTTTTTCTTTGTATTTAATTTTTGATAGTTTGATTAATATGTTTCTTGGTATGTTTCTCATTGGATTTATCCTGTATGGGACTCTCTGTGCTTCCTGGAATTGACTATTTCCTTTCCCATGTTAGGGAAGTTTTCAGCTATAATCTCATCAAATATTTTCTCAGACCCTTTCTTTTTCCCTTCTTCTTCTGGATACCCTAGAATTCGAATGTTGATGTGTTTAATGCTGTCCCAGAGGTCTCTGAGACTGTCCTCAATTCTTTTCATTCTTTTTTCTTATTCTGCTCTGTGGTAGTTATTTCCACTATTTTATCTTAGTGGAATTTACCTTATTGGATAAGGTCACTTATCCGTTATTCTGCTTCAGTTATTCTGCTATTGATTCCTTCTAGAGAATTTTAAATTTCATTTATTGTGTTGTTTGTCATTGTTTGTTTGCTCTTTAGTTCTTCTAGGTCCTTTTTAAATGTTTCTTGTATTTTCTGCATTCTGTTTCCAAGATTTTGGATCATCTTTACTATCATTACTCTGAATTCTTTTTCAAGTAGGCTGCTTATTTCCTCTTCATTTGTTTGGTCTGGTCGGTTTTTACCTTACTCCTTCATCTGCTGCATATTTCTCTGTCTTCTCATTTTGTTTAACTTACTGTTTCCTTTTCACAGGCTGCAGCTTCCTAGTTCCCCTTGTTTTTGGTGTCTGCCCCCAGTGGATGAGGTTGGTTCAGTGGCTTGTGTAGGCTTTCTGGTGAAAGGGACTGTTGCCTGTGTTTTGGTGGGTGAATTTGGATCTTTTCTTTCTGGTGGACATGGCTGTCTGGTGGTGTGTTTTTGGGTGTCTGTGAACTTAGTATGATTTTAGGCAGCCTCTCTGCTAATGGGTGGGGTTATGTTCCTATCTTACTAGTTGTTTTGGCATGAGGCATCCAGCACAGGAGTTTCCTGGCCGTTGGGTGGAGCTGGGTCTTAGCATTGAGACGGAGATCTCTGGGAGAGCTCTCACAGATTGATATTATTTGGGTCCAGGAGGTCTCTGGTGGCCCAATGTCCTGAACTTGGCCCTCCCACCTCAGAAGCTCAGGCCTGACACTAGGCCAGAGCACAAAGATCCTGTCAGCCACACCGCTTAGCAGAAAAGGGAGTAAAAAAGAAAGAAAAAAAAATTATTAACATAAAAAAAGTTAATAATTTAAAAAACAAAAGAAGAGAACAACCAAACAAATAAACAAATCTACCATTGATAACAAGCACTAAAAGCTAAACTAAGATAAACATAAAATCAGAAAGAAATCAGATGCAGGCAGCAAACACCAAGTCTACAGTTGCTCCCACAGTCCACTGTCTCAATTTTGGGATTATTCTTTGTCTATTCAGGTATTCCACAGATGCAGGGTAAATCAAGTTGATTGTGGAGATATAATCTGTTGCTCCTGAGGCTGCTGGGAGAAATTTCCCTTTCTCTTGTTTGTTCAAACAGCTCCTGGGGTTCAGCTTTGGTTTTGGCTTCACCTCTGTGTGTAGGCTGCCCTCAGGCATCTGTTCCCTGCCCAGACAGGAGGAGGTCTATGCAGCGGCTGATTAGGGGGCTCTGGCTCACTCAGGGCTGGAGGAAGGAAGGGTACGGTAGTCATAATTGGAATGTGGGGCAAGCCTGCAGGCAGCAGAGGCTGGCGTGATGTTGCAACAGCCTGAGGTGTGCCATGTGTTCTCCAAGGGAAGTTTTCCCTGGATCAGGGGACCCTCGCAGTGGTGGGCTGCACAGGCTCCCAGGGGGGTGGTGTGGATAGTGACCTGTGCTTGCACACAGGATTCTTGGTGGCAACAGCAGCAGCCTTAGCATTTTATACCTGTCTCTGGTGTCCATGCTGATAGCCATGGCTCACACCCATCTCTGGAGCTCATTTAGGCAGTGCTCTGAATCCCCTCTCCTCGTGCACCAGGAAACAATGGTCTCTTGCTTCTTAGGTTCCAGACTTTTTCCCAGACTCCCTCCTAGTTAGCTGTGGCACACTAGCCCCCTCAGGCTGTCTTCATGCAGCCAACCCCAGCCCTCTCCCTGGGATCTGACCTCCAAAGCCCGAGCCTCAGCTCCCAGCTCGCAGCTCCCACCTGCTCTGGTAGGTGAGCAGACAAGCCTCTCAGTCTGGTGAGTACTGGTCGGCACCGATCCTCTGTGAAGGAATCTCTTGTCTTTGCTCTCTGCACCCCTTTTGCTGTGCTCTCCTATGTGGCTCCAAAGCTTCCCCCCTCCCACCCCCATCTCTGCTAGTGAAGGGGCTTCCTAGTGTGTGGAAACTTTTCCTCCTTCACAGCTCCCTCCCAGAGGTCCAGGTCCCAGCCCTATTCTTTTGTCTCTATTTTTTCTTTTCTCTTTTGCCGTACCAAGGTACATGGGGATTTCCTTGCCTTTTGGGAAGTCTGAGGTCTTCTGCCAGCGTTCAGTAGCTGTTCTGTAGGAGTTTTTCCACATGTAGATGTATTTCTGATGTATTTTGGGGGAGGAAGGTGATCTCCATGTCTTACTCCTCCCCCATCTTGAAGGTTCCCCCTAATACATGTTTCTTGAACACACTATCCTGAAACATTTTCTTCCATTTTCCCCAGTATTCCAGATGTGTCTCTTCTCTGAACTCTAATAACAAGCAAAGGTTGCACCACAAGATTTCACAGTTGATAATTTATGTGTATTTGCATATGTTACATACCATGTGTGTATCTCTGTGTGTGTGTGCGTGGTCTTTTGGAGCTATGTTGGGAGTAAGCAGAGGTGAATATGAAAAAGAATAATGTGAGAATCTTGTTAGGAATCACTTTGACCTATAGACCCAGGGGCATTATCAAGCACTCCTGGGATGAGGGCATCAAGGATTTATACTGGAAGAGTGACTAATTAGAAAAGAGTAATGAGAGAAACTGCTCTTTGATCTTAGTGAACACTTGCTTAGCATTGAGAAGGTAAATCCTAATGAGATTTGACGCTCAGGACAAATAGAGGTCTTGCCTTATCTAGTGGTAGCAACATTGATGAAATGCTAATTGATTTGTTGGTTTTCTTACTTAGAAATACTTAAGAAAATAAATTATGATGTTTCAGAATTCCAGAAGAAAATATTTCTTAACAGGCAGGCTATAGTTCTTTAGTAATCCCAGGAGAGGGATAAAAGTGGAGGAGAAGGAATACAATAGAATGGCAAAAGAGAGAGAAGTGCTTTCCACATCTTTTTCAAGTCCAGAGGGCCAGGGTTGGAGAGAGGCATGATTCTGAGAGGTGCAGGCTGCAATCCACCCTAGTCCACAAAGAACCAAGCCTGAGTCTTAGAGTGAACTGGATATAATAAAAGTATGGGTAAAATAGCTATTTTCCTAAAATCTCCGTGGTGCCCTGGGAGCCCAAGGTATCAGGAGCGCTGGTGCCTGGACCTTCGCCAGTAACACAAGGTATTTCCCATGACAGTAACAGGGACAGAGGTGGTTTAACCAGAGGGATTTCAGTGTCCACGAAGCCAGTCACTGTCAGCTTTATGTGCATGGCAAAGTAGTGGGTCCTGGCAACGTAAGTGTCACATTTGGCATCAGCATTTGCAACTACAGAAGACATTGTCTCTGAGCCCAAACATGAGAGGAGGAAAATCATGGAAGACCAAAGTAGCCAAGATAACTAATTCACAGAGCAAATGTGAGGCATACTACAGGGCCATGATTTCCACAAATAAGGTCTGTGGGTCTGTAGATATCGTCTGTCTGAGTAAGAGACTATGGCCTGATAACACTGGACTTGGGAGAGACTTAAAACCATCCAGTTGAATCCTCTCCTTTGACAGAGGAGGAAGCTGAGAACCATGAAAACTTAAAGGATATACTCAAGTTCAGAGGGAGAATCTAGATTCTCAATTTAGATCTTATGGTTCTTAGAATGGAAGCTTCTGATGACAATAGCTTCATTTTCAGATTTTAATTGATTATTTTTGCTTAAAGGAGTACGAAAGAAATGCTAGTTAAAAGAGAAAAAAGATCTCCATATTTGTTGTGATGGACCAGCCCTATTTCCAGTCCCACTCAGTCATTGCCCTCTCGTAACCCAGGATTTGAGCTATGCTCTTGGAGTTTGACTTAGATTGGTTCTTTCCAAGGAGACTTCTCAGCCCAGCTCCTATGACCAATCCTCCCACCATGAGCAGGCATGCCTAGGTCTCTGTTGAACACAATAGGCTAAAACAGAAACTTTTACAGTTATTTGAGCTGCAGTTGTGGAGGCCAGAAGGCCTGGGCATTGAAGAAGGATGGCATTGGAAGAGGAGGTCTACATTGTCATGGGATTCTGATAGGAGGAACTTGAGAGCAATTACACCTGGAGTGGGAGGACAGAGAACCTCAGCCCATCTCTTCTGCAAGGAGGATGGATAGTGGCAGCTTTCTCCTTCCTCCTCTTGCTTTTTCTACTGACCATTGTCTAGCCTCTTCCATAAACTTTCCCTTCTAGTATCTAGTATCCTAGTATTCTAAGCAGTATCCTTACTTAGTTCTAAATCAGCAACAATCCTTTTTAATGGAACACATCCTTTTTATCCATTAAGAATTACCATAAAACTTGGGGTTCTCACTTGTAAGAATCTTAAAATTGTGCTAAAATTGTAAAACAAAACCCCATACTTTTGAAAAGATCAAGCTGCAAGGACAGAATGTATACCTGCAATCAAAATTTCCTTGGTGAAAACCAATAACTGGTAGGTACTATTTTTTAAATACATTTCTAAAATATTATGCTATGGTTATACACACTCTCACTTAATTTTCACACCTTCAGTATGTGATTTGTAATTTTTTGACAGATGTGGAAATTGAGGTTCAGAGAAATTGAAGTACTTACCCAAGGTCACACATAATGAATAAGTTCTAGAGCTGAAATTCAAACTTCAATATCTATGGAGATCTTCCACCCCCCTCAAGTTGAGTCCATTAAGCTAAAGACCACAAATATGACTGGAATAATGAGGACATATGTTCTCATATAAGAGAAGAATTTTGCACTAAGCTTTGATAGTTATGAAGGTGAATATAACTAACATTTACCAAGTGCCTATTATGTGTCTATTGGCTGCTGCACATATGTCATCTCATTTAGGTCCCCTAATCTTGTGGAATTTAATATTGCAGTTCTCACTTTAGTATTAAGAAACTGAAGGTTAAAAAGGAAAATTAAACAAGGATGGTCTCACAGCTACTAGGGGCCAGAGCATGGATTCCAACCCAGTCTGTTCCCAAAGGGTGCGGCTTTCACAGAAGTGGCAGAAAGGGAATCTTGGAATTTCAGGTGTACTAGAAAAAGAGTAGAGCAATAAGTCATAAACAAAAGACAAAAAGAAAAATTGGTTAGCAGAAACACTGAGTTCAAAACGGAGAAATAAGAAGTTTCGGGAGAGGAAGTTACTGATGGGTCTTAAGGTTAAAATTGAGATGTTGGGTTTGATACTCCTGGCTTTGGGGATCTACCTCATGGTCTTGCACATGGTTATGACATGGGAAGATAAAGTGCTAAAAGATCGTTTTACTCTCTGTGGATAAGACATAAAGAAGGAGAGAGACTGGAAACTGGCTGACTGCCTGGAAGGTCTTCCTTAATACCTTCTAATTAATGATGATGGTGATGGTTGCTTTTTTTTCTTTTGGTAACTGGCTATGTGCCCAGCTCTGATCAAGGTACTTCATATATATTTACCTCTTGAGTATTCCCAATTACTTTATGAAGTATTATTATCATCATATCCATTTTACAGACAAGGAGATTGAGGTTCAGAGAGGTTAAGTAACTCTCTGAAGAACAAACAACAAGTAGCAGGGCCAGCGTTCAGTCAAGGCATATGTGGCTTTTCAACCCTTGAGCTTTTGCTTATACCTTGCTGCTTCTCACCATTCTCCTTGTCACTTGATAACAAGGACATAGCCATCTAGAGTATTCTTATTGGCACAGGTTCCCACATAAAGCCAGTTAACGGCACTTGGAAAGAAGAACCAGCACTGACTGCTAACATTTCTCTTGTCTCAGGTTCTCTGCCTGGGCTAAAAAGTTCTTGGCATGAGATGTTTCTGGCTTAGCTTGAGACTTAAACAGGTTGTTCTGTATACAATGGATGGAGACTTTTTTTTTTTTTTGGACACAGCAGTGGCTTTGTAAAACTTCAGAAAAGGTGCTAATTGCGCACAATTTACCTGCAGAGGTTTTCCGTTCATAAATATTCTCTTTTCTCTCAAAGAAATTGACTAGCTCCTAAGAGCCAAATGTCATTGTGTAGTGGCAGAGACTTTAAAATAGATCAAAGAGCATATCTCAAGCTTTTCCACTCTCCTAACTGCAGAGGAAGTAAATGGAAACTCCAGGGGGTTGGAAGAGAGTAGGTCAAGAGCAAGATATTTCTTTGAAGTTCCATGTTTTATATTTAAAAATTGTGTAAAGTTTCCATTCCCACAAACTAACATCTGTGTTTTAAAATGAAAATGTTTTTAAAACTAGAAAGAATCATCATGATAATCTGTAGTTTCATGTACTCCTCAGCACACCATCTTTTAATTCTGAAGTCTACAAAATCTACGTGAGACAACAGATGTAACAATTTTTTTTTAATAAATTTATTTTATTTATTTATTTTTGGCTGCATTGGGTCTTCGTTGCCGGCTTTCTCTAGTTGTGGAGAGTGGGGGCTACTCTTCCTTGGCGGTGAGCGTGCTTCTCATTGCGGTGGCTTCTCTTGTTGTGGAGCACGGGCTCGAGGTGTGCAGGCTTCAATAGTTGCGGCACGTGGTCTCAGTAGTTGCGGTGCACGAACTTAGTTGCTCCGCGGCATGTAGGATCTTCCAGGACCAGGGATCGAACCTGTGTCCCCTGCATTGGCAGGCGGATTCTTAACCACTGTGCCACCAGGGAAGTCCACAATTTTTAACTAGATCTCTGTGTGGCCATGGGAGCAGAAACTTCCAATCCCATGCTTTCTGTTGGCAAAGGGTATCAGAAAGTCATAAACCACAGTAATGTCATTCAAGGACAATTGCACAATGCACAGACCTATTTTGCAGCCAAATAGACTTCCGGAGACCTCAGAACACCTGAAGGTTAGAATAGTGGAGTGGTTAAGAACAGCTTTTGAATTTAAAGAGCTACCCAAACTATGATGATAATAGCTGTAGTGCCTTGAGTTAGTTATTAACCACTTTAAATCTTAGACTCAGAAAGGTTAAATATGTAAATATATATTATAGTATTTAGAACAATGCCTGGAATTTGATAAATGCTCAGTAAACTAGCTTTAATTATCATTAATGATTTTCAGATCAATAGATTTATTTTTGAATGTAGAAGTTAAAAAATATATAGTTAAAAGTATTGAAAATTATTGTTGTCTCTTAAAAAGAAAATAACCCCTAAAAGCAGAAAATATTCAACTATCATCTATTAGGTCTAGAAACCTGAAACAAAATTGTATTTTAAATTTTCAAAAATATAATGCTACATGATTCCTGTCCTTTAGGGTATTAAAAGAAGCATTATAGGGAATTCCCTGGTGGTCCAGTGGTTAGGACTCTGTGCTTCCACTGTAGGGGGCATGGGTTCCATCCCTGGTCCGGGAACTAAGATGCCCCAAGCCACACAGCCAAAAAAAAAAACAAAACAAAAAAGCAAACAAACAAAAACCATTATAATGCAGAAAAATCACTACAAGTACAGAAAAGTTTTTTAAAAAACCCAATCAATTAACTAAAGAATTTTCTCAACTCCTAGAAATCTATCAAATTATTCTTATACACAAGCCAGAATATCCAATGGTTGAAAAACAGCATAAAATTCAAAAAAAAACATGAATACAAGTATACTTAAGAATAGAAAATAGTAGAGACAGAATTTGAAAACTGAATAATCAAAGAATGCCAATCAAAAGTATATTTATGACAGTAATTGAATAAAATGAAACTCAATGAAGTCCTTTAACTTAGTATCCTGTTCTAGGTCTACTAATTTTTTCAGCTCACAAAAATTCTTTGAACTAGGTGTTGTGTTACATTTTGGAACAGAATGTGTCAGCCTCAGTTCTCAAGGAGCTGACAATGAAAGGCTGTGACAGTATTTCTCCTTCCTGTATGTTAGGGATACAGTAGTCTGAGCTAACATTTCTTTCATTAGGTCTTTGACTCTTGTAAATAGACAACAATGATGTTGAGAAGACACTTACTTTCTGCTATGGTCTGAATGTTTGTGTCTCCCCCAAATTCATACGTTGAAATCCTAATGCCCAGTGTGATGATATAGGAGGTGGGACCTTGGAGAAGTGATTAATGTCTTTATAAAAGAGTCTTCCCCCTTTCCACCTGTGAGGACACAGCCTTCAAAATGAAACCATGACTTGATCTTGGACTTCTCAGTTTCCAGAGCTGTGCGAAATAAATTTCTATTGTTTATAAGCTACCCTGTGGTAGCTACCCTGTGTGGTATTTTGTTTTAACTGCCTGAACAGACTAAGACACTTTCTGAGAAATTTATTTTGCAGACCCTCAGGAATAGAGAAATTCAGGGGCAATTCAGAACCAAAGAATAATGTGTTGATTAGAGGGACTCAGGCATGTTACAGACATATATTTATTGATTGGATTAACAAAGGTTGTTGAGAAAAAGATGTTAGCACTCACTAGACTCTTTCACCATGATATGGTTAGAAAATCTGCAAGGATTGTTTGGTGAATTAAAAAAACATGTTTCTGGAAAGAAACAAAAATTCTGTGTCTGCAGCACTGGATATGGGAATAATAGAATTAGATTTGTATTTTTAATTGCATTTGGGTATTGAATCATATGAAATTGTCATTATTTGGCCATCTTTGACCTAATAAATGTCAATTTCATATGTTCAACTAAATACTTCTCATGAAGACATGAATCACAAGAGTTTTTTTGTATCCAGAAGAACACTAGAATTAAAACATCCTTGCCAAATGAGTGCTTGGTTACTATATACAAGCATTAAGGTCAAACAGATTGGTTGTATGGGCTGTGGTGGACTAGAAAAGCTTACTGAGGGAAGAATGCATTTTAGATTAAGTGGAAAGAGGACAATCAATTCAGGCAGGGGAAAGACCATGCCATAATCTGTTGCAGGAGTTAGGGGTAAGTCCATTTTCTTGTAACTATGGAATATTTAGGGGAGTCAATGATGATAGATGGGGAAGTCAGAGCCTTATAATGGAGAGACTAGGATGCTGAGTTAAGGAATTTGAACTTTTCTATTAGCAGTGAGGAGCCATGAAAATTTTCTAAGGAAGGGAGTTATATAATCAGAGTGGTATTTTAGGAAAATTCCGTTAGATCTAATATAAGCATATACCGAAGGGAATAGAGCCTGCAGCTCGAAAAACAAGGCAGGGCAGGATTGCGAGATAAGAGGACTAAAATTGCATGAGAAGACATCAAAAGTGGTGCCAATTTTTAAGGTCTGAGTGGACAGTGGCAGAAATGGAGAAGCAGTAGACCATCTTTAGGAAGGACAATAAAGAATTTATTTTAAATTTTATTAGATTTAAGTTATAGCTGCATCTATAAAGTAGGTATTAATAAATTAATACAAATAAGAGCATTGGTAATATCTTTTGAGCACTTAAAATGTGCCAGGTATGGAGCTCAATGATTTTTGAAGAATTATTATTTATCCTTAAAATTAGAATAAGAACTAGGCATTTTTATCAGTCCCATTTTACATATGATGGCATAACGGGTAATCAGACTCATTAGGCATCTACAGTTGTAGGATGGACTTTTAGAAAGCAGGTCAGGGATGCAGCTGTGGAAAACTATATAGGAAAGCGATGAGGATAAGGGGACCAGTGAACATTGGAAAGATGGCTTAGAAGGACAACTCCATGTGTGTGTGCGTTTGAGACGGTGTTGATTTCAGGACCCAAAGACCTGATCTTAAGGAAATTGTAATCAGTATCTTCAGTTCTCAGGACAAGAAGTGTAATCATCCCGTCATTCATTCATCGCCTTGCTTATTCAATCATGTTTGTGGAGAACTGCAGGATGTGCAAGTAATGATACCAGGCAATAAAGAGATGAACTTGATTCAGTCACAGCTGCTAATTTTTCACTTTTTAGTTAAAAAAAATGGTGTCATGGCGTGTGTGATTTGGGTCTTAGCAGAATGACGACAGAGATAAGCAGGGATATACAAAGAAAGAAAAATACAGATATCAGATTTAGGCTGAGACTTAAGAAGTAAAATTGCAGTGTGTAACCAGAGTTGCATACTGAAACCTATGCTCCAAATTTTATGTGGGTGAGGATAAAAACTGGTGAAGCAGGTGAGGTAAGCAGAGAAAGGGGTGCAGGAAAGAGATGTTCACACAATCTAATTTATTTTTCTGGAATGGCATCTCTTGTCCAGAGCTATTTGTCAATGGTCTCGGCGCTCCCATCTTAAAGACAAAAACCTAAGTCTGAGTGATTATTAAATATTTCTTTGGTGCCCAGGTCTACTAGTCCCTGTGGGGGAGCAAAGATGTGCCAGTCATGTCCTTGCCTCTGTATGTTTACAATAAAACTGAGGAGGTAAGTGTTTACTTGTACAGAACCAATACTCAACAAAACAGCATAGAATGAAACCAAGTTCTAAGTAGAGTGATAAAATCACTAGAGATGTAGAAGTTCACGAAAAGAGAGAGCTAGAGTAAGATGTCTTCAGAATTAAAAAAATCAACTTAAGTCTGAGAATGGGATGAGTAGAATTAAACTCTTGATAGGGTGAGTTACACTTAAAAGAATTCACCCTGAGATACTGTCTAGAAATATGTGCCTTAGCAAATCACAATGAATAGTCACAAGGAGCAAAGAGGGAAAAATGTCAGGGAAGAGGTTAACCTAATCAATAATATTGACAAGTATTTTGCATAAGGTGCTTGGTGATACTTTGATAACATCATCAGTCCAAGAGTTAGAACTTATGCAGACAGAGAGAGACAAATATCATATGATACCGCTTGTGTGTGGAATCTAAAAAATGGTACAAATAAACTTATTTACAAAGCAGAAATAGAGTCACAGATGTAGAAACAAACTTACGTTTACCAAGGGGGAAAGGGGGAGAGGGATGAATTGGGAGATTGGCATTGACATATACACACTACTATATATAAAATAGATCACTAATAAGAACCTTCTGTATAGCACAGGGAATTCTACTCAATACTCTGTAATGACCTATACGAGAAAAGAATGTAAAAAAGAGTGGATATCTGTATATGTATAATTGATTCACTTTGCTGTACAGCAGAAACTAGCACAACATTGTAAATCAACTGCATTCCAATAAAAATTAATTTTTAAAAAGAATTTATGTGAAGAAGAACATATTTAGAGAAATGGAGTGGTTTATTAGGAGCCTAGAGAAAAGAAAAATAATTTACTATATTGTCTCCATCCCAGTGCAGAGGATAGGCTGCCCTATCTGGCTAATGCAGTCCCGTTGGCAACGAACCACACAAAAATGTATGTCCCAGGCTCTTAGTGTTGTTGTCAACCATGAAGGGAACTCACTAACTTGTTCTGATCCCATGCTCACGGACCAACTTTGTCTTTCCATGCAGATGTCTCCTCTGCTGTAATTGCACGAAGAGTTCAGTATAGATTAGAGCAATAAGGAGAGACCTTGAGGAGAATGTTGGATGTGACCTAGACTTTGAAGAGGGTGGGATTTGGATGGGTGCAGAAGAAAAAGACTGACATTTTGGTTGGGAGGAAATGTTGGAAGGACTGAGACGTACCCAGTCAGCCTCAGAATTGTCAAATGTTCCTTCTGTCATCATTTGACAATTCTGAGGCTGACTAGGTACATCTCAGCCCTTCCAACATTTCCTTCCCCGTGACCCACTCTCCCATACCCTGTTGGAGTCTTTTCTCCTTATCCTAATGATGTGACCATGCTAGTTTCCCTATCCCCCTGATACAAGGAGAAATTATCTTGTAAAGCAATGGTCAGATGAGGCTAAGGGAGCTCACCTCCACCCAAGTTTTAGAGACATCATTATCAACTACAACTAGCTTATACCCTTAAGGGAGATGAATCAGACCTGGGGTGTTAGATGCGGCTTCCTGCCAGAGGCCGACTTCCAACAGCTCTTCCTGCAGCATGCAAATTTGATCTAATGGGTGGTAACTCAAAGAAAATAATTAATTTCTATCATTCTTTCACAGTCACACACCAGACATGTATTCAGGGAATTGTCATAAATATTAATATTCAGGAAATTTCCATGAATATTCAGTGAACGGCAAAAAGATCTTCACACAGTCATAGTGGAGTTCTCCGGAAAGGAGTGCTGCTTCTCTTTGCTAGCTCCCTCTCCATAAGGGACAGAGGAGAGGAAGGGGTGAAGGTGGATGAAGAGAGATGAAACAAACTCTACTGGGCAGCCTCCTGAGTTGATGCTGTACCTCAGCTGGATTTGCATGTGTATAATCCAAGCCAGATGGCTGGCTGCCCTCCCTGCAACATCTAATTAGGTGTGGGTTTATGCCAATTTCATTCATGAGACTTGATCTCCAATACTTATAGAGTTCATAGAGCAGGCAGCCCTTGAAGACCTTTAGATTTTCCAGTGTAGACCTTAAAGTCAGGGTGAAGGGAAAAAACAACATTATGAATTGTTTGGATGCTGAGATTAAAATAGTTTTATATTCTTGAAGGCCCAAAATAATTTCATTGAGGAGGTGCATGCTGGCATTTGAATTCTAGTTAATTAATATGGAAAGTGGATTAATATATTAAAATTTTAAATTACACTTTTACCTCTAAAATGTTAACATTAGCATTTATGACATTAAGAAGAAAATCATACTATAAACTATCTACCCACACTTCCAAAGTTTATCTTACCCTCTGATTTCTTTCAGTGTTCACTTAGACACACAAATACTTTTTGCATCAATATTATTATAGCATGTATATGATTTTGTATTCTACTTCTTATTTGCTTAATATTATTTGAAATATACATTCTTTTTTTAAAAATAAATTTATTTATTTATTTTTGGCTGTGTTGGGTCTTCGTTTCTGTGCGAGGGCTTTTTCTAGTTGCGGCAAGCAGGGGCCACTCTTCATCGCGGTGCGCGGGCCTCTCACTATCGCGGTCTCTCCTGTTGCAGAACACAGGCTCCAGACGCG
The DNA here is from genome assembly GCF_965194825.1 of Balaenoptera physalus. NCBI lineage: Eukaryota > Metazoa > Chordata > Mammalia > Artiodactyla > Balaenopteridae > Balaenoptera > Balaenoptera physalus. The sequence goes on along the minus strand of NC_138882.1, from coordinate 76,775,778 downwards.
CAGGCTCAGCAGTTGTGGCTCACAGGCTTAGTTGCTCCGCGGCATGTGGGATCTTCCCAGACCAGGGCTCGAACCCGTGTGCCCTGCATTAGCAGGCAGATTCTCAACCACTGCGCCACCAGGGAAGCCCAGAAGTATACATTCTTAATGATTCTATCTAGTGTTCATACTTTCTGTTGTAATTGCTATATATTATATTTTTAATTTAATGACAAATTTAAAGAAAAAATACTGCTGTGGCTAAGAATTTACACTGACATTTTATTTTGCCCAAAGTAGTTACTTTGGACAAGTTATTGATATTCTCTGAATTTTAGTTTTGTCATCTGTAAAATGTAGATAACAGAATCTATCCCACAGAGAGTGTGTATAGACTAAGTGAGATAATATATGTACAAGACTGTACAGTGTTTGGCCAATAGTAGGTGCTCAAGTCATGGAAGTGACTCTGATTATGTTAAAGGTAGATTTCACCACCACAGTCTGCAAAAAGACAGTAACACAAGGCTTGTATGCATGCAATGCAAGGCACATGAGAGAAGGGGTTATATCTGAGGTCTTTCTTTCCCTAAGTCTCTATTCTTTGACTATTACAAGTGGTAGGATTTAATTGTGTCTCCTCCAAATTCATATGTTGAAGTCCTAACCGTCTCAGAATGTGACCCCATTTGGGAATAGGGTTGATACAGATATAATTAGTAAAGTTTAGATGAGGTCATTAGTGCGGGTCCTAATCCGATATGACTGGTGTCTTTATAAAAAGAACATCATGTGAAGGGAAAGCGACACCCACAGAGGGGAGATAATGTAAAGAGACACAGGGAGAAGACAGCCATTTACAGCTGAGGAGAGAGGCCGGGAGCAAGTCCTTCCCTCACAGCCCTCAGAACGAAACAACCTTGCTGATACATTGATTATGGACTTCTGGCACCCGAACTATGAGACAATAAATTTCTGTTGTTTAAGTAATCCATGTGTGGTACTTTGTTACTGCAGCCCTTGCAAACTAGTATAGTAAGGCTCTCTGTGGTGCCATGTTGAAGGAATAACTCACCACTGCTTTGTTTCGAGAAGAGGGAATCTATTCACTCATATAGGGAAAGAATTAAATCCCAGTTCACAGAGTGAGACCAGCCCAATAACATGGTATTTAGGGCAGCTGAACTAAACTTCAGATATTAAAACATTCACAAACGGATGTTGCCTGATGACCACGTGAATCACTGTAGCCATCGCTATTACCTCTTGCCTCTTTCCTGTAGTATATTTTCTATGCAGTTGTCAGAGTCATATTATGGAAATAAAAATCTGACCATCCCTCACTTTTGCTCCAAAATCTCCAAGTGGCTTCATATCACATTTTGAACGAATACCAAGTTTATCAGAGTTTACATAGTCCTACAGCATTTGGCCTCTGACGACTTCTCCAACTTCACCCCACCTCTCTCTTTCTAGCTCACTCCACTCCAGGTACATTGGGCTATTTGCTGCTTCCTTAAACTGCCAAGTTTTTCCTACCTCAGAATCTTTGCACTTTCTGGTCTCTCTGGCAGGACCACTTTTAATCCAGTTGGATAGATACATGATAGGTAGATATATAGAGATTGAGATGGAGATACAATTCTAGGATATATGTACAAATCAGATTTGTGTATCCATCTCTATCTAACCTAAGAGTAGAGGTTAAAGCTTTAATCTCTCGTTTTATTTAGTCTTCCACTCAAAGACTGCTTCCTCAGAGAGGCCTTCCCTGGCCATCTTATATGAAATAGCTCAGCACTGTCTGCACAATCTCTTTGCCACATTCTATGCCCTCCCTCTGATATATTTTTCTCCTTGACAGCTCTTACTATTTGGCATTGTGTTATATGTTTATTTGTTATTTGGCCAGTGCATCCTCCCCTGAGATTAAACTCTTTGTCCCATTTATCACAATATCCTCCATACCTCAAACAGTGCCTGGAACATAGCAGGTACTCAAATGCTATTTGTTGAGTGAATGAATAAATGAATGAGTCAATGATTTCAACTAGACCTAACTCATTTACACTGGGAATGACCTACTCTGAGACATGATTCATAAAATCATAGAACTAGAGGAGAGATGAAAAATCAACATCCATCTCTCTGCATTAAGATGGATGGAATTGTCTGAAATGATATAAGTAACTCATTCACTGTTTTTTTTTTTATTTTTTATTTTTTAACATCTTTATTGGAGTATAATTGCTTTACAACGGTGTGTTAGTTTCTGCTTTATAACAAAGTGAATTAGTTATACATATACATATGTCCCCATATCTCTTCTCTCTTGCATCTCCCTCCCTCCAACCCTCCCTATCCCACCCCTCTAGGTGGTCACAAACCACCGAGTTGATCTCCCTGTGCTATGCGGCTGCTTCCCACTAGCTATCTATTTTACGTTCGGGAGTGTATATATGTTCATGTCACTCTCTGACTTTGTCCCAGCGTACGCTTCCCCCTCCCTGTATCCTCAAGTCTGTTTTCTAGTAGGTCTGTGTCTTTATTCCCATCTTGCCCCTAGGTTCTTCATGACCCTTTTTTGTTTTTTTGATTCCATATATATGTGTTAGCATACTGTATTTGTTTTTCTCTTTCTGACTTACTTCACTCTGTATGACAGACTCTAGGTCCATCCACCTCACTACAAAAAACTCAATTTCGTTTCTTTTTATGGCTGAGTAATATTCCATTGTATATATGTGCCACATCTTCTTTATCCATTCATCTGTTGATGGACACTTAAGGTTGCTTCCATGTCCTGGTTATTGTAAATAGAGCTGCAATGAACATTTTGGTAGATGATTCTTCATGAATTATGGTTTTCTCAGGGTATATGTCCAGTAGTGGGATTCCTGGGTCATATGGTAGTTCTATTTTTACTTTTTTAAGGAACCTCCATACTGTTCTCCATAGTGGCTGTATGAATTTACATTCCCACCAACAGTGAAAGAGGGTTCCCCTTTCTCCACACCGTCTCCAGCATTTACTAGTTGTAGATCTTTTGATGATGGCCATTCTGACTGGTGTGAGGTGATACCTCATTGTAGGTTTGATTTGCATTTCTCTAATGATTAGTGATGTTGAGCATCCTTTCATGTGTTTGTGGGTAATCTGTATATCTTCTTTGGAGAAATGTCTATGTAGGTCTTCTGCCCATTTTTAGATTGGGTTATTTGTTTCTTTGATATTGAGCTGCATGAGCTGCTTGTAAATTTTGGAGATTAATCCTTTGTCAGTTGCTTCATTTGCAAATATTTTCTCCCATTCTGAAGGTTGTCTTTTCGTCTTGTTTATGGTTTCCTTTGCTGTGCAAAAGCTTTGAAGTTTCATTAGGTCCCATTTGTTTATTTTTGTTTTTATTTCCATTTCTCTAGGAGGTGGGTCATAAAGGATCTTGCTGTGATTTATGTCATAGAGTGTTCTGCCTATGTTTTCCTCTAAGAGTTTTATAGTGTCTCATCTTACATTTAGGTCTTTAATCCATTTTGAGTTTATTTTTTTGTATGGTGTTAGGGAGTGTTCTAATTTCATTCTTTTACATGTAGCTGTCCAGTTTTCCCAGCAACACTTATTGAAGAGGCTGTCTTTACTCCACTGTATATTCTTACCTCCTTTATCAAAGATAAGATGACCATATGTGTGTGGGTTTATCTCTGGGCTTTCTATCCTGATCCATTGATCTATATTTCTGTTTTTGTTCCAGTACAATACTGTCTTGATTACTGTAGCTTTGTAGTATTGTCTGAAGTCAGGGAGCCTGATTCCTCCAGCTCCGTTTTTCTTTCCAAGATTGTTTGGGCTATTAGGGGTCTTTTGTATTTCCATACAAACTGGGAAATTTTTTGTTCTAGTTCTGTGAAAAATGCCAGTGGTAGTTTGATAGGGATTGCATTGAATCTGTAGATTGCTTTGGGTAGTATAGTCATTTTCACAATGTTGATTCTTCCAATCAAAGAACAAGGTATATCTCTCCATCTATTTGTATCATCTTTAATTTCTTTCATCAGTGTCTCATAATTTTCTGCATACAGGTCTTTTGTCTCCTTAGGTAGGTTTATTCCTAGATATTTTATTCTTTTTGTTGCAATGGTAAGTGAGAGTGTTTTCTTAATTTCACTTTCAGATTTTTCAACATTAGTGTATAGGAATGTATGAGATTTCTGTGCATTAATTTTGTATCCTGCTACTTTACCAAATTCATTGATTACCTCTAGTAGTTTTCTGGTGGCATCTTTAGGATTTTCTATGTGTAGTATCATGTCATCTGCAAACAGTGACATCTTTACTTCTTCTTTTCTGATTTGGATTCCTTTTATTTCTTTTTCTTCTCTGATTGCTGTGGCTAAAACTTCCAAAATTATGTTGAATAATAGTGGTGAGAGTGGGCAGCCTTGTCTTGTCCCTGATCTTAGTGGAAATGTTTTCAGTTTTTCACCATTGAGGACGATGTTGGCTGTGGGTTTGTCATATATGGCCTTTATTATGTTGAGGTAAGTTCCCTATATGCCTACTTCCTGGAAGGTTTTTATCATAAATGGGTGTTGAATTTTGTTAAAAGCTTTCTCTGCATCTATTGGGATGATCATATGGTTTTTCTCCTTCAATCTGTTAATATGGTGTGTCACATTGATTGATTTGTGTATATTGAAGAATCCTTGCATTACTGGGATAAACCCTACTTGATCATGGTGTATGATCCTTTTAACGTGCTGTTGGATTCTGTTTGCTAGTATTTTGTTGAGGATTTTCGCATCTATATTCATCAGTGATATTGGTCTGTAATTTTCTTTCTTTGTGACATCTTTGTCTAGTTTTGGTATCAGGGTGATGGTGGCCTTGTAGAATGAGTTTGGGAGTGTTCCTCCCTTGGCTATATTTTGGAAGAGTTTGAGAAGAATAGGTGTTAGCTCTTCTCTAAATGTTTCATAGAATTCACCTGTGAAGCCATCTGGTCCTGGGCTTTTGTTTGTTGGAAGATTTTTAATCACAGTTTCAATTTCAGTGCTTGTGATTGGTCTGTTCATATTTTCTATTTCTTCCTGGTTCAGTCTTGGAAGGTTGTATCTTTCTAAGAATGTGTCCATTTCTTCCAGGTTGCCCATTTTATTGGCATATAGTTGCTTGTAGTAATCTCTTGTGATCCTTTGTATTTCTGCAGTGTCAGCTGGTACTTCTCCTTCTTCATTTCTAATTCTACTGATTTGAGTCTTCTCCCTGTTTTTATTGATAAGTCTGGCTAATGGTTTATCAATTTTGTTTATCTTCTCAAAGAACCAGCTTTTAGTTTTATTGATCTTTGCTATCGTTTCCTTCATTTCTTTTTCATTTATTTCTGATCTGATCTTTATGATTTCTTTCCTTCTGCTAACTTTGGGGGATTTTTGTTCTTCTTACTCTAATTGCTTTAGGTGTAATGTTAGGTTGTTTATTTGAGATGTTTCTTGTTTCTTAAGTTAGGATTGTATTGCTATAAAGTTCCGTCTTAGAACTTCTTTTGCTGCATCCCATAGGTTTTGGGTCGTCGTGTTTTCATTGTCATTTGTTTCTAGGTATTTTTTGATTTCCTCTTTGATTTCTTCAGCGATCTCTTGGTTATTAAGTAGTGTATTGTTTAGCCTCCATGTGTTTGTATTCTTTACAGATTTTTTCCTGTAATTGATATCTAGTCTCATAGCATTGCAGTCAGAAAAGATACTTGATACAATTTCAATTTTCTTAAATTTACCAACACTTGATTTGTGACCCAAGATATGATCTATCCTGGAGAATGTTCTATGAGCACTTGAGAAGAATGTGTATTCTGTTGTTTTTGGATGGAATGTCCTATAAATATCAATTAAGTCCATCTTGTTTAATGTATCATTTAAAGCTTGTGTTTCCTTATTTATTTTCATTCTGGATGATCTGTCCATTGGTGAAAGTGGGGTGTTAAAGTCCCCTACTATGATTGTGTTACTGTCTATTTCCCCTTTTATGGCTGTTAGTATTTGCCTTATGTATTGAGGTGCTCCTATGATGGGTGCATAAATATTTACAATTTTTATATCTTCTTCTTGGATTGATCCATTGATCATTATGTATTGTCCTTCATTGTCTCTTGTAATAGTCTTTGTTTTAACGTCTACTTTGTCTGATATGAGAATTGCTACTCCAGCTTTCTTTAGATTTCCATTTGCATGCAATATCTTTTACCATCCCCTCACTTTCAGTCAGTATGTGTCCCTAGGTCTGAAGTGGGTCTCTTGTAGACAACATATATACGGGTCTTGTTTTTGTATCCATTCAGCCAGTCTATGTCTTTTGGTTGGAGCATTTAATCCATTTACATTTAAGGTAATTATCTATATGTATGTTCCTATTACCATTTTCTTAATTGTTTGGGGTTTTTTATTGCAGGTCTTTTCCTTCTCTTGTGTTTCCTGCCTGGAGAAGTTCCTGTAGCATTTGTTGTAAAGCTGGTTTGGTGGTGCTGAATTCTCTTAAGTTTGCTTGTCTGTAAAGGTTTTAATTTTTCCATCAATTATGAATGAGATCCTTGCTGGGTAGAGTAATCTTGGTTGTAGGTTTTTCTCCTTCATTACTTTAAATATGTCCTGCCACTCCCTTCTGGTTTGCAGAGTTTCTGCTGATAGATCAGCTTTTAACCTTATGGGGATTCCCTTGTGTATTTGTTGTTTTTCCCTTGCTTTTTAAAAAATATTTTTTCTTTGTATTTAATTTTTGATAGTTTGATTAATATGTGTCTTGGGGTGTTTCTCCTCGGATTTATCCTATATGGGACTCTCTGTCCTTCCTCGACTTGCTTAACTATTTCCTTTCCCATATTAGGGAAGTTTTCAACTATAATCTCTTCATATATTTTCTCAGTCCCTTTCTTTTTCTCTTCTTCTTCTGGGACCCCTATAATTCGAATGTTGGTGCATTTAATGTTGTCCCAGAGGTCTCTGAGACTGTCCTCAATTCTTTACATTCTGTTTTCTTTATTCTGCTCTGCAGTAGTTATTTCCACTATTTTATCTTCCAGGTCACTTATCCGTTCTTCTGTCTCAGTTATTCTGTTATTGATCCCTTCTAGAGAATTTTTACTTTCATTTATTTTGTTGTTCATCATTGTTTGTTTGCTCTTTAGTTCTTCTAGGTCCTTGTTAAACGTTTCTTGTATTTTCTCCATTCTATTTACAAGATTTTGGATCATCTTTACTATCATTATTCTGAATTCTTTTTCAGGTAGACTGCCTATTTCCTCTTCATGTGTTAGGTCTGGTGGGGTTTTGCCTTGCTGCTTCAACTGCTGTGCGTTTCTCTGTCTTCTCATTTTGCTTAACTTACTGTGTTTGTGGTCTCCTTTTCGCAGGCTGCAGGTTCATAGTTCCCATTGTTTTTGCTGTCTGTTCCCAGTGGTTAAGGTTGGTTCAGTGGGTTGTGTACGCTTCCTGGTGGAGGGGACTAGTGCCTGTGTTCTGGTGGATGAGGCTGGATCTTGTCTTTCTGGTGGGCAGGTCCACGTCTCGTGGTGTGTTTTGTGGTGTCTGTGGCCTTATTATGATTCTAGGCAGCCTGTCCGCTAATGGATGGGGCTGTGTCCCTGTCTTGCTAGTTGTTTGGCATAGGGTGTCCAGCACTGTAGCTTGCTGGTCGTTGAGTGGAGCTGGGTGTTGGCATTGAGATGGAGATCTCTGGGAGATTTTCTCCATTTGATATTACATGGAGCTGGGAGGTCTCTTGTGGACCAGTGTCCTGAACTTGGCTCTCCCACCTCAGAGGCACCACCCTGATGCCTGGCTGGAGCACCAAGAGCCTGTCATCCACATGGCTCAGAATAAAAGGGAGAAAAAATAGAAAGAAAGAGAGAAGAAGATAAAATAAAATAAAGTAAAATAAAATAAAAAAGTTTTGAAATAAAAAATAATTATTAAAAATTTTTTTAAAGTAATAAAAAAAAAAGAAAGAAAGAAGAGAGCAACCAAACCAAAAAACAAATCCACCAATGATAACAAGTGCCAAAAACTATACCAAAAAACCAAAAACGGACAGACCGAACCCTAGCACAAATGGTAAAAGCAAAGCTATACAGACAAAATCACACACAGAAGCATACACATACACACTCACAAAAAGAGAAAAAGGTAAAAATATAAATATATTGTTGCTTCCAAAGTCCACCTCCTCAATTTGGGAAGATTCGTCATCTATTCAGGTATTCCACAGATGCAGGGTACATCAAGTTGATTGTGCAGATTTAATCCGTTGCTCCTGAGGCTGCTGGGAGAGATTTCCCTTTCTCTTCTTTGTTCGCACAGCTCCCGGGGTTCAGCTTTGGATTTGGCTCCGCCTCTGCGTGTAGGTCGCCTGATGGCGTCTGTTCTTCACTCAGACAGGACGGAGTTAAAGGAGCAGCTGCTTCGGGGGCTCTGGCTCACTCAGGCCGACGGGAGGGAGGGATATGGAGGCGGGGCGAGCCTGTGGCGGTAGAGGCCGGCGTGACGTTGCACCACCCTGAGGCGCGCCGTACGTTCTCCTGGGGAAGTTGTCCCCGGATCACGGGACCCTGGTAGTGGCGGGCTGCACAGGCTCCCGGGAGGGGTGGTGTGGAGAGTGACCTGTGCTCACACACAGGCTTTTTGGAGGCGGCAGCAGCAGCCCCAGCGTCTCACGCCCGTCTCTGGGGTCCGCGCTGAGCGCCACGGCTCGTGCCCGTCTCTGGAGTTCGTTTAGGCGGCGCTCTGAATCCCCTCTCCTTGCGCGCCGCGAAACAAAGAGGCAAGAAAAAGTCTCTTGCCTCTTCGGCAGCTGCAGACTTTTTCCCGGACTCCCTCCCGGCTAGCTGTGGCGCACTAGCCACTTCAGGCTGTGTTCACGCTGCCAACCCCAGTCCTCTCCCTGCGATCCGACCGAAGCCCGAGCCTCAGCTCCCAGCCCCCGCCTGCCCCGGCGGCTGAGCAGACAAGCCTCTCGGGCTGCTGAGTGCTGCTCGGCGCCAAGCCTCCGTGCGGGAACCTCTCCGCTTTGCCCTCCGCACCCCTGTGGCTGCGCTCTCCTCCGTGGCTCCGAAGCTTCCCCCCTCCGCCACCCGCAGTCTCCGCCCGTGAAGGAGTTTCCTAGTGTGTGGAAACCTTTCCTCCTTCACAGCTGTCTCCCACTGGTGCAGGTACCGTCCCTATTCTTTTGTCTCTGTTTTTTCTGTTTTCTTTTGCCCTACCCAGGTAGGTGGGGAGTTTCTTGCCTTTTGGGAGGTCTGAGATCTTCTGCCAGTGTTCAGTAGGTGTTCTGTAGGTGTTGTTCCACATGTAGATGTATTTCTGATGTATTTGTGGGGAGGAAGGTGATCTCTGCGTCTTACTCTTCTGCCATCTTGAAGCTCCTCCATTCACTGTTTATCAGCCCATCACTTATTATCTCAGAATATCCAAAATATTATGAAGGAGGATTTAAAAAACAAATGGCAGCCATTAGTAATATTGATGACATTATAATCTAAATACACACATATATAAAATGACTTTTAAAAAATGTTCAAGTGAGCACAGTTATTTAGAGCAGGAATAAGGTAAGAGGCTATAAGTCTCTCCTGCAGCAAAAGGTGCTAACTAAGAGCACAGACTGTCTGGGTTCAAATTCCTGCTCTGACACCTGCTGGCTGAGTACTTGGGAAAGTTACCTAACATTTCTAACATTTCTCAATCTCCTCATCTGTAAAATGGAGACAATAAATTATAAGGTTGCTATGAAGACTAAATGTGTTACTATTCATAAAGCAGTTAGAATAGAGCCTGCTCAATGTAAGCATAATTTAAATTTGTTAAAGTTTGAAAATAGTATTTATCTGTATTTTTTTTTTTTTTTTTTTTTATTTATGGCTGTGTTGGGTCTTCGTTTCTGTGCTAGGGCTTTCTCTAGTTGTGGCAAGCGGGGGCCACTCTTCATCGCAGTGCGCGGGCTTCTCTTGTTGCGGAGCACAGGCTCCAGACGCGCAGGCTCAGTAAAAAATAGTATTTATCTGTATTTTAAAATTGTAAATACTATTTTCTGCTTGCAAACATTTTTAATGTAGATTTTTGTTGAAGTAAGATATACACCAGAAAAGTGCACGGATTACAAGTGTGTAGCTCAGTGAATTTTTATAAAGTAAATTCCTGTGTAATTGTCTCTTAGATCAGGAAGTAGAATATTACTAGCATCCCCATACCCATCCCTAAAGTTATAATGACTTCCATCACTTTTGATTAGTTTTGCCTATTTTTGAACTTTATGTAAATGGAATCATATAATATATACTATTTTATGTCTGGCTTCTTTAATCAACATTATGTTGTGAGATTCATTCTTGTGGTTGCATATAACAATAATTTGTCTATTCTTATTGCTATATGATGTTCTGTTGTAGGAATACACCATGGAATATACTGATCTCTAGTTGATGGCTATTTGGGTTAGTTCTACTTTTTGGTCATTATTAGTATATTGGCTTTGAACATTTCTCTATATATCTCTTGGTGAACACTTTATGTATCCATTTCTATTGAGTATTTATCTAGAAGTAGAATGTTGGATCAGAGTAGAATACATATACACAGCTCTATTAGATATAGTTTTCCAAAGTGGCATTACTAATATTGTTTGATAGTATGTATATCTATAACTAGAAGAGTTCTGGTTAAGTAAGAACTTAAGTTCTTAAGTAAGCTTAAGTATTTTCCTCTCTTTAAGAGAAGAATTCAGCAGCAAGGGGAGGCTCTGAAGTGACAACCAATTAACTTCTGCAGACCTGCACCAATTAGAGATGTTCTCCCTGGTTTCTGGCCCAGCTCCAACCCCTTTCCCCAATCTTTTCCGTGAGTACCCAGTGGAGACCCATGAAAAAGAACCTGTGAGTGACTATGGACTCCTACTGAGTCTGAGGCCATCAGCTATTTTAGACCAACACGCTGGTCCACACTGGCCTCCAACAGTTCAGCCACCCTTTCTCCTCATGCTCTGCCACAGGTGACCCAGTCCATAGCTCATTTATCTTTGAAGGGGTCTATCCCTCCTTGAAATTCAGGCCACTTGCTTGCTCTGAGACTTTAGCGCCATAATGGGCTTGGAAAAGTAACTTTGCAATTTCTTCAGTTTTTTCTTGCTGTTAGTGTGGAAGCAACATTATGTTTTTACACCCTAGGGGGAAGTAGAAATGCCAAGTTTCAATCTTTTTAATGTGTGGTCAGCCTCAGTTCACCCCCGCTCCTAGAATGTAGCACTCCAGGGATCCCACATGAGAGCCTGTGCTATTTATTCCCATTCAGGAACGTGTCTTGAGTTCTCATTTTTGTCTTCAAAGTACTATGAGACTCCCTCCCCACCCCAAACTCTTCCATGCTTTTTAGTCACTTTCTATTGACTTGGTCTCTTGCCTTATATAGTTTAAGAATCACACAATTCCTGGGGGAGAAAACTGGTGGTAAGTGTTGGACTTACTTTTCTGCACTTCCCTTCTCTCACACATTTTGCGCCTCAAGTCCTGGTTGCTTTTGACAGCCAAGAGCTCCCATTTTCATCTTTTCAACCTCCTACAATTTCTGAAAGCTCTGCTGCTTCTCTGCTTCTTAGCAGCTGCCCTCTGCTAGCTCCTCAGCTTTCCATCCAGAGTCAAAAGTTGACAGATATTCCAAGGAGAAAAGTGGCAGGAAGAAAGTTGAGCTGACTTCAATGAGCTTTCCTTCTTCTCTGGGATATTGGCCTTAGTGATGTAGCTTCCTAATGCTTTAAGAGAGATTTATTCTTCTATTTTTAAAAAGTTTTTCTGGCTTTTCTAATTGTTCTCTCTGAGAGCATTAGGTTGTTGCATTATACTCCATCATAGCCAGGAGAGGACGTCTTGATTACATTCTTAAATGTGAAAGACAAAAGGAATATGGCCTCAAAAAAAAAAAAAAAGGTTTTAAAACTCTCTGGAGGTGGCTAAGTTTCAAAATCTACTGGAAAGTGGTAACAGTAATTATTTAAAAAAATTATGTACGTTAAATAAATGTCATGTAATTTAGTTTCTTTTTGCTACATTAGTTGGCTTTAATAGGGAACTAAATAAGGAAGAAAAAGAGGATCAGACTTCTTTCCTCTTTAAAAAGATGCAATAATCTTTAGCAGAACCTCCTATGCAGTGAGTGAGCTAAGAAAGAGGGGGAGAAGGGCTGTTTAACTCAGTTATGAAGTTCACAAAGCATATGATCAAATGCAGTTCGACATGCAGATAATTATACATTTTGTGTTAATGTATTTGGAGTCTTAAATATAAAAGTGTCACAATATTTATAATCTTATTTTGATATATTTAATTTTTAGTATACTGAGAGCCTCAAAAATTGACAGTGACTTGGTTGAGTCCCTCCCAAATGTTGAGCAACCTTGGTTCTTAGAGCTGAGAGGTTTATCTTAGACCTAGTCAAATCTCTCCTATTAGCAATATACATTTCTTTCCTTTAAAAGAAAGCTCTTCTAGGATATACTTACTGTGATGCAGACAAACATTTTCTCCACACTTCCACATGTCTGGTTCCAACTCATAGAAAATCTGTAGTCTGTTTCAAAGTTGATGTTGAACTTGGTCTTACACTTACAGAAGAGAGTAAACCAAGTGATAGGAAATACTAGGTTAAATAATGTGCACAGATTATTCCTTTTACTAAATGGAGATATTGAGGCAGAAGAAAGTAAGATTATATATCTTGAATCAAATAACAGATTTGTATCTTAACAGGAATACAAATCAATTGCCAGTGTATATGATTATCCAGCTAAATATATTTTAAGGAAAGTGTCCTTTTTAACTCTAACATCTCTGGATTAGCAAGACACTCCTCAGGTCTCACGTTCCTCCCTGAGGTTTTACGTTAATTAGGAACTTGAATGGGGCCAAACGGTCTGGGGCTGTTATGCACTCAACTGGGCACTGCTGGTCTGATTGCTTGTCAGGTGCCTGCTTTCTGGTGCATGAAGGAACCTAGAGAGGCAGCTTTGACGACTCTGCTGTCTATTGTCAAGCAGATAAAAGGAATGATGACAGGAATGGTATCCTGCAACCCTAACTGTTCTATATCAGGGGTTACATAGGGCACCTCAGTGTCAACCAATTCAGCTCTGAGCCATTTAGAGCCCCCAGTAAAATCTGGGGTTGTATTTAGCAATCACTCATTAAGTGCTTGCTACATGCTTAACTCTCGATCTTTGAAACGCTCATAGACTAGCGAGGGAGAAAAACAAACAAATGAATAATATAGGTCAATGCATTAAGTGTTAAAATAGAAATGTCCCTGGGAGTGAAGTGACCTAGTGCATATGTGAGGGAACCAACAGTGGTGAAGGAAATGAAGTAGATAGCAATGACCCAGACTGAAGTAAGTAGGTGGATGGAGATGCCCAAACAGACAGAAAATGAAGAAGTTGGAGGAGAAGCAGGACTTATTCAGCACTGCAAACAGTGTGTTTAAGATGACTGCAGGACCTATAAGTGAAAATGGTCAGTAGGCAATTAGATGGATCTGATTCTCAGGAGGTAGGTCTGGATTGAAATGATAGATATGTGAGCAATGGGCTTGTAGGTGATAGCTGCCACTCTGGAAGGAGATGAGAATACAGGAGAAATAAATAAAGTGACAGTAGTAAGTGGCTGACAATGAATGCTTGGGAGAGAAAGAGAAATAGGGACAGTCTGATCTCTCAAAGAAACTGATATTCTCAATTCAGGAAAGAATCTAATGTTCTGTTGCCAGGACTCCCAGGAGATGCCGACTCAAACTTGTACTGACTTCTCCCTATCCTCCTCCTTCATCTTCCCACACTCAGCACCCTACATCTATCGCCCCACTCCCATACTTCACCCTCTATCCACCTCCATGTTACCTGGCTCTCTTGCTGCCCTTTCCTGATGCTGTTTGCCTGAATCCACTGTGTCATACGGTCCAGAAATCCAGTTGACTGAGCTGCCTTCCATGGCTCAGAGTGGAGTCTTTCTAGTTGCCTTATTCTCTGGGTTTACCTTGTTTCTACTCCTGGCTCCTCCACATCTGGCCTGTGACACTATGTACAGAGCTTGGAGCTGCCTAATTTATGGCTCTATTGATTGTTTTTTTTAGCTTGGCTGGCACCTACTGTGCATTTGTGCACGTTTGTGTGTGTGCATGTGTGAATTTTATTTAAAATAGCAGAGAAGAGCCTGAATATGACTACTTTGGATTTTGTAAAAAGTAATCACCATTTTAATTCCCCCCCTTAAGGATTGTATTTTCTGTGTCATTTGCCCCTTCTATATACTGCCAATGAAAAAACCTATCACAGAGGAAACTGTTTTTTTTTTTTTTTTCATGTGGTAAAATGCACTGTTTTTTTTCATCCTCTTATTTTTCAACCATGTTGTTTCTCATTCCCTCCTTGGATGTTTACCAACAGCATCAATTATATAAATAAACATGACATTGTGTAGTCTTGTGATTTTGGTATCTACTTCTGCATCTGCCTGGGAACACTTGACTTCAAACTCCATGATTTGCATTGGAGTGTCCCTTAGAGTGAATGACCTGTTTTCCATGATGAATCGATGCCTCATTTTTACTTTGTAAAAGTCCTATCATAGTCATTCATATGACCCTTCATTCAATCGACAAGTATTTTTTGAGTATCTACAGTCTTTGTGTGTGTGCGTATTTGTGGTATACTCTTACATTGACTTATTTGAGCCTTAGAATCATGAAAAAGTTGGGGCCAGCAATTACCACATTGAGGAATTGAGCTATGAGGACATTAAGTGACTGTCTGAAGCTCTCACAAATTATTACTGTTGGTTATTGGGGGTACTGGCATAACATCACATCTTTCCTGATATTCTTCCCAGTAGATGAGATCCGCAGCTTAAAATATGAGTCAGAAAGATGACACTCTGGACAGACTCCATTGTGCCTAGCCAACAACAACAATAAAAATAATAATAAAACATAAGCTAAACATTTATTGAATACTCATTAAGGACCATACACTTTACAAATACTTTGCCTACATTATCCTATTTATATTTCATTTGACATATAAAGAAACCTGAGACTTTGAAAATTTGAATAAGTTGCTAAAAGTCATACATACAGTTTGTGGCACGATGAGGGTAATTCGATGAAATGAGTGTCTTAAGATTTACTGAGCAGTAATAAGAAGTGGGAAGAGATTGAATTTAGGATTAGGTCACGGATTAGGACAAGGACTTCAGGTAACAACAGATATTTGTGTGATGTTCTATCAGTCAGGGTAAATCCACATCAGTCAGGGTTCTAATAAAGAAACAGAACTAGTGGGATATATATGCATGTGTGTATGCATATGTATATGTGTATGTATGTATGTGGAATACCATATATAGCTATGTCTGTATCTATATCTATCTATATCCATATCAAGAGACTTATTTCAAGGAATTGGCTTATATGATAGTGGGAACTGGCAAGCCCTAAATCTGTAGGGCAGCTCTGCCATTTGCAAACTCAAGGGAAGGGCTGAGACTGCATCTACTACTTCTGGGAAACCTCAGTTTTCCTCTTAAGGCCTTTCGAGTGATTGGATAAGCCCCACCCAGATGATGGAAGATAATCCCCTTTACTTTAAAGTCAACTGCTATTGACTTAAGATGTTAACCACATCTGTAAAAATATGTTCACAGCAACACCTATATTAGTGTTTAATTAAATTACTGGGTACTATCGCCTAGCCAAGTGATGATTAATATACGTTAAGTGCATAAATCTGTAATAAGTTTGCTGGTTTAAAATCTTTACTCCTTCAGAAAGTCACTGTCCTTTTATATGCCTAACTAAACATTTCCTGTCTTTACAAGTTCACCTCAAACGTCTCACCTGTCGAAGCCTTTACTGGTTAGTCACAGCTTTAATTATCTTATATTGCTGGGCCCACAGAACATATTCAATACAAGTATTAGTTGCATGAATGCACATTCCAGTCCTCATTTTTCTATTTCTTCTCTGAGTTTTGTAGCTTTTATGATCAGTATCTCTTGCTTTTGCACTAAATTATACACTGTTGTATTTTTAAGAGTTCATTTGTTTTTAGTAAACAACCTAGCCTTTTATTTGCCCAAAGTCAGCTGTTGCAGGCACTGAGGCCCCGAGACTTGCAGAAGGGATGGAGGGAGGAGGGACGAACCATCGTTCTTACCAGGTGCAGCCTGCCCTCTTCCTGTTTTCTTTAGGAGGTGGGAAGGGAGACAAAGTCTACATTTTTGCCATCAAATATCTCCCTGGTTTCAGATACTATAAATATTCAGTTGTTGTGGAGGAGAAAACTAAGGCACACTAACCCTCCCCTCACCCCCCCGCCTCAGGCCTCTGTTTGCCAGTCCAAAGTTTCATGTCACATGAAATTAACCACCACAGGTGTCTTATAGTTAATGAAGCACTTTCGTATATCTTATCACTTTCAATCACCAATAATAAATAAAACACCTGTATTCCCCTTAAAGCACTACAGATTTATTGACAGATGGTTTCATTGATGTTATAATAGAGGTATCCCAAATTGTTACGGGAATAAGGAGAATGGCCAACCAGGAGGCCCATAGGGAGGAAAATGGGATTACACAAAACAATCATTTTAGCATGGCACTGGGATTTTACATCCATTATTTCATCAAATTCTTACAACTCTGTGAGGTAGGTGGTTTGAATATCACTTTACAAATGTGAAAACTGAACTAAGAATGATCCAGTAAATTTCCAATAGTCCCCCAGCTCATAAGCAGCTGAGTTGGGATTGGAAATGATTTGGACATCAAAATCCACACTTTTTCTACTCTGCTGTGATAAGGACTGTTTCATCATTGTTAAATCTCTTATGTCAATTAAAAGAGCTCCCTGTGTGTGATTGACACGCCTTAGATGTTAATTGCATTGAAACAAATGGAACTGAGTTGGACCAAAATGAGTTGAACCGAGTCATCACTGAAGAGGGGGTCATTCTAGAGCGGATAAAGTTAAAGTTCTATCTTCACTGTCTTGAAGACTTTGGTATTCCCTACCTCTCCATGTCCCATTGGTAAAGTGAGTGTTTGGAGATGATGGTAAAATTCGTTTCAGCTTTGAGAGGCTATTTTTCTGTGAATTGATTTGCCTGAGGTCACACAGCTAAAGGATGACATTACCGTGAAATGTTTTCCCTTGACTTTTATAATAAAAATGTCCCATATATAGCTAGAGATGAAAAGGCAGCAAAATAAATGCAACAAAACAAAATACCATGAGGGAAAGAATGAGAAAATAAATGTTTTTCAGCTGTCATTACTGTTTCCTGACTAAAATAGAGGCAAAGTAAAATTATAATAGGAACGCAATGAGCTGCACTTTATTTTTCAAGGGATATTGATTTCAAATGTTCCTGTCCCCAGTTCTTTGGGCAATTACTGTTTTTGAGTGTCCCAATTGACCACCTTTGTCACCTGTCCCCAAAAAGACTTGAATGAATTGGCTTCATGAATGCTTCTATTAAGCACAGCACTGCCCTCATGGTGACAAAGGGACATATTCAGCTCCTGTTTTAACCTTTTCATCTGATTGAAGTAGGTGCTCAAAAGGTTGGGAGGACAAAAGTAATTGCTTTAGATTTTTCAGCACAGATTTTTACCACATAGGGGAACATTGACAGTGTTGAGAGGATGCAGAATGATGTCAAGCCCCTGGAAATGTTTAATTGACTACTCTTCTCTGAAATCATCTACTGGGAATCTCTGCCATCCTTGCATCTTAAATATTTCTTAAAGAGGTCATGCTCGCTGAGCGATCCCCTGAATTCACCTTTTCTCAGGTGGATGTCCCCATGGTGCTATTCCCTCTCACCATGCCTTTTAATTCTAGACCCTGACTTCCTTGTTTCTAGAAGGGAGCTTGTATTGTCTAAATCTGAGGCATTTTTACCCTACTGGCATTATATTATTTGATTTCTGATGCCATTTGGTGCTCAGTGTATAACCTTCATGGTGAGCTAAGTTGGACACTGGGTATAATTTAAGATAGGAAGGAGAATGTGTTGTATATTTCTGACTATTATGGCCTAGAAGTTATTTTGATATTCTTTTCTAGCTCTTTTCAGAAGCTTCTGAGTGCTGCCTTCGCCCTGGCTGTCTCACTGGTTCCATTTGTCCCTCCAGAGCCCTTTTCTATTCTGTTCTGTGTCCTGAAGGCAAACCATCATGGGCAGCATTGGTCAGGTCCCTTGCCCTCTCGCTTCTAATTCCACCAGTGGAAAGCCCTGGCAGGAAATTGAGGGCAGGAGGGGAGAGGGGTTGGGGTATTTTTCTCGTGATCCTCCTTCCCAGGGCCTTTGATTGGCAGGGACTTGATTTCCTTTACTTAGTGCAGTTGGTCATTTCCTTGGTCCTCTCTTACCGTTACAGGCATCCCTGAGTTCTAGTAACCATGGCTTCTCCTTGCTCTTTCAGGCCCAGGAAGGGTAGTGGTTTCCCACTTTCTCTGAACT
This sequence comes from Balaenoptera physalus, assembly GCF_965194825.1. Lineage (NCBI taxonomy): Eukaryota > Metazoa > Chordata > Mammalia > Artiodactyla > Balaenopteridae > Balaenoptera > Balaenoptera physalus. The sequence goes on along the minus strand of NC_138882.1, from coordinate 76,757,253 downwards.
CTGCCCCACTCATGTGTAAAGCCCCTTCATTAACTTTTCTTAAGCGACCCCTTTGGGAGGATTCTGTCTGTTTCTTCTGAGACCCTGACAGATACAGACACATAGAAGCAGAAGTAAGTGTTGTAAAGTGTCACTCAGAATTGTGGGTCAGATTCCCCTGATGGTCTTCATTTCTCTCCTCCAGCCATATCCCCGTTGCCCAAAGATTTGCCTGTTAAGCACAGTGTTTTAAATTTATTTATTTATTTTTTTATTTTTGGCTGTGTTGGGTCTTCGTTTCTGTGCAAGGGCTTTCTCTAGTTGCGGCAAGCGGGGGCCACTCTTCATCGCGGCGTGCGGGCCTCTCACTATCGCGGCCTCTCTTGTTGCGGAGCACAGGCTCCAGACGCGCAGGCTCAGTAATTGTGGCTCACGGGCCTAGTTGCTCCGCGGCATGTGGGATCTTCCCAGACCAGGGCTTGAACCCGTGTCCCCTGCATTGGCAGGCAGATTCTCAACCACCGCGCCACCAGGGAAGCCCAGGCACAGTGTTTCAAAAGAGAACTAATGTATGGGAGCAGGGCCACCATCGTGGGTATGCAATCTAGTCTTACAGAGCATAGCACTCAGAAGGGTCCTGCGCTTGGTTGAATGCTCTGCTGCTGCCATTTTGAAATTCTTAATAACTTTTGTTAAACTCCTCTAGTGTATTTTTCAGTTCAGTTATAACTTCTGTTTTGTACTCTCCTATATTTTATATCTCTCTGTTGAAGTTCTCATTGTGTTCTCCTGAGTTTGGTGAACATTTTTACAGCCATGACTTTGAACGATTTATTAGGTAGATGGCTTATCTCCCTATTGTTTAGTTCTTTTTCGGAGGTTTTATCTTGTTCTTTTGATTGGAACATATTCTTCTGTCTCCTCATTTTGCTTAATTCTCTGTGTTTGTTTCTACGTATCAGGTATATCAGCTATCCTTCCCAGTGTTGAAGGAGAGGGCTTGTTTAAGAGATGTTCTGTGAGGCTCAGAAGCACAATCCCACCTGATCACCAGAGCCAGACACTCAAAGGCTATGCCCTGTGTAAGTTGTGTGTGCCCTCCTATTGTGGTCAAGTCAAGGCTGCTGCAGGGTGCTGGTGGGCGGGGCTATCATTGACTGGCTGTTAAGCCCAGCCAAGGTACTGGGGTGGACAGGGCTCTCAGCAGTGCTAACTGGTTAGGTAGAGAAGCCCACCAGTGCCAATATTAGCAAGGTAGCCTGAGATTGCATAAAAGACTACTGCCAGTGACTCAGTCCCCAGGGAGCTTCCTGACTCTGGTAGATGTTTTAAGATTAATAAGTAGATCCCCTTCACTTATGGTCCATGGACTTTTCAATCTCGTATTTCTGTTTTGGTTTTTGGGCCAAGTGAGTCTGTGCACAAGTCCTTAAGAGTGGATTTTTTGTTTTCTGCAGTTCTATAGTTTTCCTGGGTGTATTCCTCATTGGGTTTCAAAGTCAAGTGTTTTGGGGATTCATCTCTCCTGTGCAGGACCTAGGGACTGGGGTACCTGATGTGGAGCTTGAATCCCTCACTCCTCAGGGAAAAGATCCATGTTTTTGTGATCCCTCCTGCTGGTGGATTGCTGTGGCTGGGGTGTGAGTTTTTCCATATCTCTGTCTCTCCTACCCATCTCAAATGTTGTCCTTTTACCCTTTGCTGTGGAAGCTCTGTTAATCCAGTTTTCAGGTCCCTTTCCATGGAAATTATTCCACGTGTAGTTGCAACTTTGCTGTGTTGGTGGGAGGAAGTGAGTTCAGGATCTTACTATACTGCCATCTTGAACCCTTTACCTAGTGTTGTCCTTTTTTATTGCTTAGTCCTCCTTTTACTTGCTTGGCTTCATCCTTCCATATGATGGACCAAATGACAGTGGGAAGCCATGGATTTCATCCTCCCCAAGATCCAAACCCATTAGAAATTCTCTCTTATAAGCTCCATTAGAAAAGTTCTAATGATGATTCTAATTGGCCTGGTTTGGTTAATATTCCCACTTTTATGTCATCTTTTCCATCATTTGTGTTGTCTTCTAAGAGACTTTTCTCACTTAATATTCTAACCCCCTAATTCCCTCTTTAACTATCTGTTGAGTTTTTTCTTTCATTTTTTAAAACTATTAATGTCCAATTTCTCTAAAGTTTATTTGTTATAAATATATAACACTTTCATATCTCTCTGGGGATATTTGTATTTATTCTAATGACTGCTTCAGTTTGTCATATTTACTTTGTCTCCTCAACTATTTAGTTCCTCAATTTGGGGAAATTTTTGCCTCTTAAATGGTTTTAATTTCTTCAAGTGTTTTGTGGTAGCTGATTGCTCACTTTTGTATTTTATAATCCCTGTTTAACTTGAGGGAGATGTCATTCCTTCCTGAATAGCATGAGATGGGTTTTTCACAAATAAGGAGGGTTATTTTACTTGACTAAAGGGTTGGGATGGGAGCTGGATAGACAATAACAATAAATATCTACCACACTATCAGATATTATCTTCTAATCATTCTATTACTTACCCTCTAAATCATTTGATTTTCTACTTTTTTTTCTGAAAGACCCTGTTCTCCTCTCTATCTTCACAGCATTGTTCATGATGATTGTCCCACCTAAAGGGCCTTTTTCCTTCTTTCTACTTATAAAAATCCTATACAACCTCCGGGTCCAATACAAGACTCACCTCTTTCAAAAAAAATATTCCTAACCATTTTATCTCTTTTAGTTAATATGGCCCTTTTGGTTAATGGTGATTACAAATGTGAGTTCAAGGTCATTTCAATTACAATAATTGCTACTGTTCTGGGGAATCCTGCTATGTGCTAAGCCCTGTAATGGATATGTCACACATACTGCATCATTTGATCCTTCTGTAATGGAGTGGGTGTTATTTTTCTATTTTACAGAAGAAGGAACTACATTTTGGAGCAGGAGGTCATCCAGCTCAGAGATCCCTTGACCAAATCTCGATGGCCTCTCAAAGCTGGTTGCCTAGACCATATTCCTGCAGTTCCTGTCATCCAACCCACATCGCTGAGCCATATTCATGTGGAATTTGCCAAGATTCCAAATTCAAAAAGAGACTTTACTGCCAGCATGGCAAACTCACAATTTAGAGAAAATGAATATAGCCTTTTTTTTCATCCTTAAAAATAAGATCAAACATACCTAATCTAAGAGGGCAAATTATTTGAAGACAACTTTTTGGAAAGAGAACTAGTACCAGAATCTTAACTCTGAGTCTGGAACTCTTTGGCACTGCTCCTCCTTATCAGTATGACTTTCTTCCTTGTCTGGTAAGAATATAGTTGAGCAAGATAATGTTCAGAACACATGATTTTAAATGAATCTTTCACTTCAGCCAAAGGTTTATTTAGTCTGAATGTCTGAATTTGAAGCAAAGTAAAAGCACAGATAGAAATAGTTTGCTTAGGTTCATACCCAATGAGTCAAAAGTGCTATAAAAAAATACAAGGATCAAGATAATCACTCTGTGCACGTCAGAGGTAAAGTAAGAGGAAGCACAGGCCAATATTACATTGCCTAGTTAGTTAGCTTTGTTCTACGTGCACCTCATTGTCTTCCTTTATGGCAGGGGCTTTAAATGCTCTATCCACAAGTTCAAGTTTATAAGCTAAAACATAGGCCTAATGCCAAACCAGATTCCCTTTCTTGCACATCATGTCTTCTTGGCTAACTAAATTCCCAGGTTAATCAGAGAGCATTGACAACAAATAGAATTATAAAGAAAAAAAATCAACACACAAAATGCTACTAAATACGGTATTTTTAGAGTGTTTTCTAGTGTACTTTCATACATATTATTTAATTTACTCTTCGCAGTTGTGTGATGTAGGAATTATTCTGTGCATTCTATGATTATGAAATTGAGGCATTTGATGTGACTCACTTTGCGTTATCCAGCTAAAAATTGGCAGTATTGGGATTTGAATCCAATTGCATCCCTTCCTCAACACATACACACACACACACGCACGCACACCACTGTTTCAGTCAATGTTTAACTTAGGACTGTCGCTAAGAAAAATAATGAGGCAAAAAATTCATTTGATTTCAGCAAATATTTATTTATTTATTTATTTTTTGGCCACGCCATGCGGCATGCGGGATCTCATTTCCCTGACCAGGGATCAAAACTGTGCCCCCTGCAGTGGAAGCATGGAGTCTTCACCACTGGACTGCCAGGGAAGTCCCTCAACTAATATTTATTAAGCTCCAGTGTGTGCTATGTACTGTTCTAGATGCTTAGGATAAAACAGTGAACAAAGGAAACAAAAATCTCTGCTTCCTAAAACTTATATTCTAGTGGGTAAACATAGACAATAAAAATAAATGCAATAGATAAGAAAATTAAAAAGTATGCTAGGAGATCCCAAGTGCTATGGAATAAAAGAAGAGGTAGATTAAGATTAGGGGAATTAAGATTTTGAGGGCAGGACGGATTGCAGTATTAAATAGAATGGTCAGGATAGGACACTTACTTCAAGGAGAAATTTAAGCCATGGCTTGAAGAATGTGAATATGTGGGGAAATAATCTTCCAGGAACAGGAAACAACTAGAGTCTGGTTGCTAAAGTACGAAAATGCCGGACGTGTTTGAAGAACAGCAGGGTGGCTGGATCAGAGTACATGAGGGAGAGAGCAGATGAGGTCAGAGGGAATAGGAGACATGTAGAGCCACTTAGATCATCATATTATGAGGACTTTAATGTCCTGAGTAAGATAGAGCTCCATTGGAGGGTTTTGTGTAGAGAAGTGACAGTATGATTTACATCTAAAGGATTATTCGGGCTGCTCTGCTGGGAATAAATTTAGGGAAAGAGTAACAAGCAGGGAGACCGATTAGGAGGCTATTGCAGTGCATTCATTTCCTAGAGCTGGTGTAACAAAGTACCACAGTCAGAGAGTGGCTTTAAACAATAGAAATGTATTCTCTCACAGTTCTGGAGACTAGAGGTCTGAAATCAAGGTGTTGGCTGGACCATGTTCTTTCCATAGCCTCTAGAGTAGGATGTAGGATTCTTCCCTTGTGTCTTACAGCTTCTAGTAGCTCCATGTGCTCCTTGGCTTATGGCAGTATGACTCCAATCTCTGCCTCTGTCTTCACATGGCCATTCTCTCTCTGTGTGTCTCTACATCATCTTCCTTCTGTGTGCGTCTGTCTCTGTGTCCAAACTTGCCCTTCTTATGAGGATGCCAGTCATATTGAATTAAGGTCCCATCCAATTGACCTTAATTTGATTATAGCTGCAAGGACCTTATTTCCAAATAAGGTCACGTTCTGAAGTACTAGGGGTTAGGGCTCTAATATTTTTTTTCAGAGTAGGGGCAAAATTCAACTTGCAACATGCAGTAATCTCCATAAAAAGTGGTGGAGGCTTAGAGTAAGTAGTAGCAGGGGGGCTACTGAGGAATGGTTAGACTCTGTATGCATTTTGAAGGTAGAACCAACAGAAACTGCTTCTAGGTCAGATGTGAAGTATGTGAGAAAAGACAAAGATGGCCTTAAAAAATTTTGCTGAGCAGATGGAAGAATAGTGCTATCTGAAAGTGAAACAAGTGTTTGAAGAGAGAAGAAGTTAGCAGTTTAGTTTTTGATATATCAAGTTTGAGATATTCATTTAGAAAAACAAAGAGAGATGTTGAATGGCAAGCTGGATTTATTTATGAGTCTAGAATTTGGAAGAGACGTCTGTCTACTTGGAGGTATAGCAGGTTTAAATTTGTAAGTGTTTAGCATATGAAGAAAATTTAAAGCCAAGTTTGTGATTGAGATCACTGGGGAAGTGAATATGGGTAGAAAAGATGACCACAGTCTGAGCCCTGGGCTACTCCAACATGAAGACGTTGGGTAGAAGAAGGAGAACTGGCGATAGAGATTAAAAAGGAGTAACCAGTGAGTAGGAGAAAAACAAAGAGTCAGGGATCCTGGAAACCAACTGAAGAAAATGGAGCAAAATAAGGGAAAGTGATCTATTGTGTTAAAAGCTGCAGATAGTTTAGGTGAAATGAAGACTGAGAATTGATCATTAGATTTAGAAACACATGTTTTCTTGACCTTGACAAGAATTGCTATGGAGTGGTGATGGAGAAAGCCTTTTTAGAACAGGTTCAAGAGAAAATGCAAAGAGAGGATTTAGAGACAGCAAGTATAGAAAATGAAATGCTAGCACATAGGGACAGTGGGGTCAAGAGAGGTTTTCTTTTTCTTTTAAAGATTGGAAACTCAGTAGTATCTTTGTATATTAATGCAGTGGTCAGAAGAAGTTTATCCCGTCTTCTTTTCTGATTATCTCTTTGCTCTCCTAATGCTTCCACATCCCCTTACCCTGAGGCATCGTTGCTCTGTCCTTATCTCTTAGGTTGGCTATCTGGAGTAATGGCCCATGCTTTGGACTACCTCTTCCTTTTGTTTGTTTTTTTCAGTTTCTTCTGAGCATTTCTCTCTAAATTAACCTCATTAGATAATTTCTCTGTCTATCTTAAAAAGTTTAGGGAATGACTGATATCAAATTGTTACCAAACCAAACTTGGGTCTACTCACCCAATGTGCAATAAAGCCAGTTTACTGACACCAGGTTTTGGTGAAGGAAAGTACAGCATTTATTGCTGGACCCAGAAAGGAAAATGGGTGGCTCATGTTCAAACGACATGAACTCCCCAATAGCTTTCAGGGAAAGGTTTTTAAAGGCAAAATTTGGGGTGTGGGCTGCAGGGTGTATGACTTTCTTCTGATTGATTGGTGGTGAGGTAACAGGGTGGTGATTTAGGAATCTTTTTTTTTCTTTTTAAATTAATAGCTACTCTATTTATTTATTTATTTATTTATTTATTTATTTATTTTTAGCTGTGTTGGGTCTTCGTTTCGTGCGAGGGCTTTCTCTAGTTGTGGCAAGTGGGGGCCACTCTTCATCGTGGTGCGCGGGCCTCTCACTATCACGGCCCCTCCCGTTGCGGGGCACAGGCTCCAGACGCTCAGGCTCAGCAGTTGTGGCCCACGGGCCCAGTTGCTCCACGGCATGTGGGATCTTCCCAAACCAGGGCTCGAACCCGTGTCCTCTGAATTAGCAGGCAGATTCTCAACCACTGTGCCACCAGGGAAGCCCTGATTTAGGAATCTTAACCATCAACCTCCTGGTTCCAACCAGCCTGGGGTCTAGTGTTTGTGCTCAGCATGCAGTCACCATCCTCTACTTGGGTAAGGGTCTTAGTTCCTACATAACAAGTCAAAGATATGTGTCAGATTGTTATGTATATCCTTTGAGGAGGAAGTAAGACTGTTTTATCATTGAACTATTGTTTCTTGACCTTTTCCTTTGTTTCTGCATTCCTTTATTTCCCTAATTAGTAACTACTTGAGTCTGCTCTTTGGAACTCAGGGAAGGCATAGGAGACCAAAACCTTTTTCTACAAAAAGAGAAACAGGAGACACAGAGGGGCTTTTGTACCTGGGAGTGCCCTGCAGTGTCCTGCTCAGTTTCAAAATCATGAAAGTGAAGTGCTTTCAAACTGTGAAACCATATGCACATTTAGTTCATTTTTAAAATATGATTTTAAAAAAATGTATCCAAAGAATCCAGTGTCTACATCAGACAGGAGTTCTCTCTACTCTTCCCCATGGCCTTTGTCCTGGTCAAGTCTTCATCTCCTCTTACCCAGTCTACTGGAGTAGTTTTCTGAATGGTCATCCCTGGCTCAGATGCTTACTTCTTCTAATCCATTTCCCACACTACCATCAGAATCCCATTTCTAAAATGCAGAGCTGAACCCATGCCTCCTCCTGCTTTGGACCCTTTGTTGGCTGAAGCTATTCTAGAGTACTCATTATCTTCTAAATATGTACTTTTGCATATTTTTGTCATTGTTCATACCTTTCCTTTGTTTGGACTGCCTGTCCCCTTGTTCTTCTGTGCCTGGAATGAATTTATATGCATCTTTCAATGCCAAGCTCAAGTGACCCCTTATTGGTGAAGACTTCTGATTTCTTCATCCAACCCCAGACAGAACTGATTGCTCTTGCCTCTGTACTCCCAAAGCATTTTATAAATAACATTGCAATATTTTTTGGAAATATATATCTGGTTTCTCCCTTAGACTATGCCATCTATGAAGACAGAGACTGTGACTGATCCTTTTTGCTTTCACACTACCCACTACAGTTTCTGTCATATGATAGAGGTTTAACAAAATGTGTTAAATGGATACTTATCATGGCCTGAGTTGACACTCCTCAGGGGTACTTATTTTGCTGGGCTGGTAGTAGCTGTTGTGGATACTTCCCTTCTGTTCACTGTATGCTCCTTCCCTGGAGATTCTCTTTATCTGGAGGTAAGTATTCGTATATATAGGGTCCTTCTCTTCTAATAGAAACACCCCCACCACTACTGTTCTGGCTTCTTATGTTGTAGCAGCATTGTCAAAATGTAAAGGTAAAGAAGATATTTTTGGTGTGATAGCCTGCCTGCCCCTTTGCAGGGAAGCAGAGGCTCACTCACCCTTTCTACAATTAAGAAACAGGTTTTCCTTGTCCTTTGAAGGGTTAGCAAATGAAACTCCTTTGTCGGAGCTCATACAGCAAGATATATAGAAGTTTTGCCTGTTAGTAAACCTGCAATTTCCAAATACAATTCATAGCTTGAGTTATTTTTACTACCCAGCCCTTCTTCCATTCCAGATGATGGGACTGACCGCTCTGGGTGACCTTTAAGCCAACCCTGATAATTAGCAAAAAGTCATAGACCCAGCAACCCAAACAGAAGCACTTCAGACGCCCAGAATGCCCACTATCCTGGGAAGGTCTAAAATTAGTCCTCATGTTTGTGTAGTTGAATTATTATAGATCCCTGGTGCCCTCAGTCATTCAGCCATTGTCTGTATAAGTCCTGTGACTCAGGGGAAATAAGGAAAAGGGAGATGCACATTTACTAGAACCTTCGGGTTTAGGAGCCCGAAGAATAATGTGATCTTTCCATCAATTCTCTATTAGAATGTGGTCCAGTCACAGTTTTTTCAAAGTATTTTTAGCTAAGGAACTTGGAAGTTGTTGGCATCTGTTTATCTTTAGAAACGGAAATTTCTATGCTGATTTTCCTCTTATATCTGGATCTTGAATCATTGAATTCTTTCATGCAATGAGAGGAAGCCATGTGGTGTAACAGAGAGCACTTGATGTGAGTCGGGGATTTGGGTTTGAGAACTAATTCTGCCTCTTTCTTAATGAATGACTTGGAACATATGACTTAAATGCTATGAACTTCCATCTTCTTTTCTTGAAATGGTGATTGACATGCTTGCCTATCACAAAGATTTGTTATGAGGATCAAATGTTTCCCTGTTTGGGGGCTGTAGAGTGCTGTTCTTACCTAAGCTGTCATGAATAAGAAATGGTGTGCTTTTTCTGGTGGGATATCCTCTGTCCATATGAGGCAGCAAGGACCTGGGCATTACTGTGCCCATCTAATAATAAAGCTTGAGTCACTGATCAGAGAGGCTACCCACGGGGGTTAGACCATCTTTCTGAACACCATATCATTCTGCCTCCCAATCCACCCATGGGTGCATGAGGGTAGAACGAGTCAGCCAAAACCATTTCCTATGAATCTATTCTCTGTCTTTTGGAAAAGTCAACATTATTTTGTACTTGTCCTTGAGGATCTATAAGTGTTGAGATACAAATAGTAAAAGCACGTGAAACAGTGAAGCCATAAAGTTACTGCACAAACTGAGCACACAAGGCACAAAGTACTAATTGAGAAAGCCTTCACCTAAGAGGTGGACTTTAAGCTACATTAGAAAAAAGGTCATTATAGCTCATAAGCTATGTGACCTTGGGCAAGTTACTCAACTTCTCTGAGCATTGACTTCTTCATGTGAAAAATTCAAATATGAATATATTTTGATCAGAGTTATCATGAGGTTTAAAGAGGATAATGTTGATAAAATACTTGTTAGGGAGCATGTAATTAAAGCATAAATAAACATCTACACATAAATTAAATAAATAATATAAATGAAGTATTAAATTAACAAATAAACATAATGGATGGAAGCCCTTATTGTAAGCATCAAACAGCTTTAGTTAAGTGCACTGGGTTAGGTGACAGTCTGCAGGCTGAGGAGGAACTTGGTGCCTTGGAGATCAGTCTACAGACAGTAGATCCCTAGGTATTGGCTGAAGTTGAGGAACAGGGAAAAACGAGGGATGACTGAATCTTGTGAGCAGGATAACTCAGCCAGGACCTAAGAGCAAAGACCAAGACAAATGATGAATTCTAGGGACAGGGCCAATACGGCAGGTGAGAAGACGTGAGTTATGGGCAGCCCCACCAGCCCAGATCAGAGAGTACACTGCTGCGATTCATAGGGGGATGGAGAGGTGGGACAGTGCAGTTTAAATGTTGTCGGCCTCACTCTGAGTATCCTCATTTCTGGTGTGGAGCTAAGTGGGTCCAGCTGAAGAGAGAGGCTGGGGCAAGGAAGTGGGCCTGATAGAAAGATGTTTGTAGCTGGAAAGAATGATAAAAGCAAAGGGGTGTGTGGCAGTGAGCCAGGTAGGAGGGACTAACAAATCAGTAAGCTTCACTGGGGAGGAGGGGTGTATTCCGTGTTTGTATTTTATCATAATGAGTTGGGAAACATTTTAGTTATTGAGCAAAGAGGAAGAGAGAGACAATGAAAAACCGGGCTTGACAAAAACTATTTTAATGATTATGGGATGGATGGATTAGAAGTGTAGAGATGATGAACAAACAAGGGACTGCAAATGGAGAGATCAGGGAAGATATTGCCTCACTTCTAAGTACTGTATAAGTATGAAAAATAAAGCATCCAGAATCCGGGCCAGAGTTGGGGCAAGGCAGGCCTCTGGGAGTTAGATTGAGATCGCTTCTTGGCCTAGGCTAGTTCTTATTCCGTTCAGTGAATCTTGAGCAAACAGAGGCTTTCAGAAAGGTCTTCTTTGCATCTGCCAACCAAACTGAGGTTTGCAGAACTAGGTAAGAAACATAATGAAGAATGCAGGCTCCAGGGAGTCCTCTGTGGCTCAGGGGGAAAGAGGCCTGAATCAAGTGTGAGCCTTTCAACATCTCTTGAACAGGCAGGACCTTCTTAATCGGCATTTCTATTTGGCAAGATGCTTGAAAATGTAATGGGAGAAAAGAGAAAATTTGGCAGGAAAATGGGTTAACTGCAAGGGCCCCCTATCAGCAAGAGTGAGATGGTGGAGGAGAATAACTGCGGAATGGATATACCCTGGAGTGGGAGATAACAAGGACTGTAGCATCCCTCAGATCACAGGCAGCTTGGGAAACTTCTGAGATGCTGTCAACCCCACACATCACTATTTGTTTTTACCAGGATGTGGGGCAGCTGAAAAGTGATTCAATAATATCTTCTACCCCCTCACTACAAAGAAAAATTCTACTGAAGCGGAATATGATGAAATGTCAGATTCTCAGTAAAGTTAGTTTAGTGTAATAGAAAAGACAGAAAATTATGACTCAGAAATTACTTGAGTTCTAATCTCACCTGTATCCTTCCTGAATACTGGGACCTTGGTCATGTCACATCACCCTTCCAAATATTGGCCTTTCCTTAATCTATAAAATCATGTTGGAAGAGTTCTTCTAATTTTAACATTCTATAATTCTGAAATCTATAATACTATAGAAAGAAAAATATAATGTATCAATATTTCCAACATGAAAATGGGTGAATTTGCCTTGTTTTAATGAAAAAAAGAGGTTTGAGACTTATCAAAAAGCCCATTGAATGAAAGGAGTCTAGGTTATGTCTTTGTCTCTGTACTCTGGGGTACTATTTTCCTATGACTCACTGGAATATTAAATACACCATAGAGATAGGATGATTTAATTTTTTTCTTGTTTTTGATTTTTCACTCTCTCTTCTTCTAGGAGATATATCTTGATTTAAGCTGATTCCAAACTATCCCCAAGAATCTTGGTGGAGTCTCAAGTAGCTATGGATTTCAGTTTAATGATTTCCAAGTTGATTACCCTTCTTTTTAGCTGCTATGACCTAAGTTCAAGTTATTGGCCTGTGGTTACCATGGTAATGATAGATGACATCATTGAATCCAGTCTCTGGCAATTCCCCCTATACTAAGAGTTGGAGAATACTCAGAGAAGATGTGAGCTTTGGGACTAAGCCCTGGAAGATAAATGTTTTTCCTACACAATTTTCTACTTTAAAATTAAATGTATTAAATTTATTGCCATGACAATAAATTGCCATGAATGTATTAAATTTATTGCCATGACATTTTTGTCAATATATATATGACACTCAATATATATATTGAATATAAAGTATTCAACATTTTACAGAAACTCAGTCTTGATTCTTGCCCTTATCGGTAGGAAGCTGTCTCTGCATTTTTTTTTTTTTAACATTCAAAGAGAAATAAACTCTACTGATTTGAATGCCAGATCTGTACACAGTGCCTTACATGGGTTATCTTATTTAATCCTTACAATAGCCCTAGAAGATAAGTAATTGTTTTAAAAAATCATTCTTATTTACAGTTAAAAAACTAAAGTATAGAGATTTTAGGTAACATGTCCAAGGTCACATCTAGTAACTGGTGATGCTGGAAACCAGGCATTTTGTTTCCACTGACCAGAACCCATCTACTTAACTAGCTATGGTACTGCCTCTGGTGAAGGGAGATGCCCAGCACCTGGTCTTCAATTCAGCTGTGAGTCACCAAGAACTCATACTTCTTGGCACCTTCTTGCGTATGATATAGTATAATAGTGACTTAGCAATCGAGAACAATTTTTAAATGGATTCACAAATCTTCTGAAGAAGTCAAAGAGCCCAATAATTTGTGTTTTGTGTATGAATTAATGTTTTCCCTAATCAGGAAGCTCTTACCATAAAAGATTTTTTAAGACAGAAAATAACTGGCTGGCAGTCTTCATGGTGTGTGTGTGTGTCTGTTGCATGAGGAGTTGGAACATGAAAAGAGAAGAGAGACTACGTCTCTTTGGGAAAGTTGAATGCCAATCACATTTACAGTAGCTCTAATTGTGCATCTCTTCCCTGAGAATCAGACAGTCTAGAATGCATGTGCAGAAAGGATGCTGGTCTGGGTTTCTGGAGGTACAATTCCCAGCTCTGCCATAAATTGCGTACAAAACCAAGGATAAGTCTCTGTACCTCTTTGAACCTAAGTAAAGTGGAGGATGGAATTAGCTGGAGTGCAAGTTCCTTTTTATCACTAACACTCTCCTTTATCCTTCTAGATACCATCCCCCTTACAGCAAAGATGATGGGGTGATGAATCATGAGTGAGGATAGGCTTGAAACCCTGAGCCTTTTAAACAGCTTCCCTCCTGGCCTCTTTAAAAATACCCTTCCAGATGCCAGGTCAGGCATACTCATCTGCCTGTTGATGTTGTTTTGGACCTATTTTTTCCCCAAAACTTCTGTGAGGCTGGAGACAACGGTTCCAGTAAAGAGACCAGTGAACTGAAATGAGAATTTTGGTTCCAATTTCTAACTTTGAGTTAGTCCCTTCCTTCAACAAGTGTTTTTTCTCCCAACTATACAATAAGGAGTTTGACCAGATGTTACTGTGAACACTGTAGAAGTTTTTCTTGTGATAACTGAATCTCTACTAACAGTCCAGGGAGGCAGATGAGATGTATCTTTGCAAATTTTCTCTTTAGAAGTGTTGAAGAGATGGGTTCTGATACCTTAGTTAACAGCCCCAGTACTTGGATGTGGGGTACCAGTGATCTATTACCTAAGGGATACATTTCAGAAAAAGATGCATAGTCATTCTAGAGCCCCACTATCTCTTATGTGGCCAGTTTGTTTAGGCTACTCACTTATCTTCTTGCCTTTAACTCATCCCAACTTGTGTTCACCCTCTACATTGCCACCAATTCTCCTTCCCTAAATACAAATCTGATCATGCTACTTTCATTATTAAAATCTTTCAGTAATTCACCATTACTTATAAGGTAGACTTCTTAATTTTCTTGGGTCACCATAACAAAATACCATGGGTGGCTTAAGCAGTAGAAATTTGTTTTCTCATAGTTCTGGATACTGGGGGTCCAAGATCAGGGTGCCAGCATGGTCAGGTTTTGGTGAGATCCCTCTTCCTCACTTGCAGATAGGTGTCTTCTTGCTGTGTACTCCACATGGCCTTCCCTTGGTGCATGCCTGGGAAGAGATCTCTCTCTCTCTCTTCTTTTTCTTATAAGGCCAACAATCCTATCAGATTAGGATCCTCCTTCATGACCTCATTTAACCTTAATTACCCCTAAAAACCTTATGGTCAAATACAGCCACATTGGGGGTTAGAGCTTTAGCGTATGAATTTGGGGGAAACACAATTCAGTTCACAGTAGTAAAGTTCAAACTCTTTAACAAAAAAGAGGGTTTTCACCAAAAAAAAAAAGACCCTTCACTATCCATTTTAATTTAGCTTTATCTCCTGCCACTTTCTTTTTTGCACTGAAATATTCACCATTTTTGCAACCCACTATTATTTGTCACTTCTCTGTACGTGTTACCTGAATTAGTTTTCACATCTGAAAAATGGGAACACAAATACCCACATTCCATGATGGTTAAAAACTTAGCAGGAATGTAATAAGTTGTTAACTTTCAGAGCTGAGTTTAAAATTCCTTTTAGTGTGGGAACTCTCATAATTTAAGCCAATTATTATGGGTGGAGTTTGAGGATGAGCTTCTGGACATAACTTGGAAGGGTTAGAGTGAAACTAGGATAGCTAAAGCTTACTTAAGAAATGAAAAGGAATATGAGGCATAAGGATAAAAAATAAAGGAAGGAGAGGCAATTAAAGGAGAGAGAAGAGGTATCAGCAGCAGGTATGAAGACCAATCCTGGGACTGAGGGATTTCTCAGGCTTCTGGGCTTTCGGTGCTAAAGCAGGAAAGTCCCAGGAAAACTGGGACAAGTTGGTCACCGTAGTGCCAAGGCAGGAGCTAGGAACTTAAGTGGGTGTAGTTTAAGCCCTGGCAAGTTTGTTTGTTTATTCATTTTTTTGTTTTTTTTGTAATGCAAGTGCCTTATTTAAACTTTGATTGCTGAGGCACTCATTTCAAAGAGGCAATCTCACAACTAGATAAAGAGCTAGGCTGCCTTCCCCAAGTGAAGCTCCTTTGTTTTAGAGATCTTGGTAGATTTCAATTATTGACCATTTAGGGTACTCGGTTTTTTTCTTCCCATGATTTAAAAACTCACTCTCAAGTTTTAAATTCACTAACTGTGAGCCTGTGAATCCCTAGGCACCCTCCATCAACCCCAATAAAAGCAGAACCCTAGGCCATGTTCTCTCTCTCTCTCTCTCTTTCTCCATGACCTTCCTGTGAGGTCCCAGATGTGCTGTGTAATACTCAGGTCTTGTAAGTAATAAAACTCTATTTTTTTTTAAAGTTTCCTCATGGTTATTGATGAAGGGCATCTTACAATAATAATAACTACAGAGCTGATCTAATCACAACATTGATTATTGGTAGGCTGAGACAAGCACAAAACAATTGACATAGTCAGCAGGATTACATCATTGCCCTTGCAATTAACTGAAGGGAATGCCCTTTACCTGTAACTTGATTATATACCACCTCACCCAGGCATGCAACTCCACCTGGGAAAGGAACACTACTTGCTGGGTGTCTGTCACGTTGCTCTGTGCTTTTACATGTTGCCTCTGTCACGTGTTGCCTGTAGTATCCAACCCCAACAGTGCCAGATGCCATAATAGTCCCATAATCTCCCCAGATCAGTGTGATCAAGGCCATATGGCCTAAAATGCCTTAATTGACTATTAATGTGCATAAGGGTCCTCCAACCCTCAAGGACAGGGAGCTAAGGAGGGTGGGTTGGATTGCAAAGCTATTGTCACTGCTCACGGAGAGGCTCTGGGCTAAAGGCAGGAAGAAAAGATTCCTATAGGAGAGGAGGATGGGAGACCTCCACCTGCCACCACTGAGTCAGCCGGCTATGCCCACATTATATGACCTAACACAGAACAGTGAAATAGCCTTGCAGACAAAAACCTAAGACACCACACAAATGTAACAGTGGTCTATGGTTTCTGTGTCACCACTTCACTCACTACTGTCACTCTTCATGCCCTGACCTGATGGGATATTGTGGGTCCAATCTCCCGTGTGATGTTGCTGCATATCACAGTAGTGTAGGTAAACCCCAATCCTGGGACTCCTGAGAAAGGAAGGTGGTTACCTACAAAGAGGACTCACAGTGACCTCATCCAAAAATTTACAGTAACATTACATAAGATTAAGGTAACAGGGTAAAATCAGAAAACAGAACTAAGATCAGAAACTATACTTTAATTGAAATTAAAACCTGTCAAATATTTTACGCAGCAGGAAGGAGAGAGGGGAACTAATTAGCTATTGCAGGGGTTTTGTTTGTTTGGAATGGGCTCTGAATAGCTGCCAAAATGCATCAACTGGCCAGTATCTCTAAAGACCCTAAATTCTATAACTTAAAAAAAAAATCCATTTAAGCTGTATACGTATTGCCTCTGAGATACCAGAGATCCTAAGCCTGGCTTTCCCCTGAATAGGACAAAACTAAACAACACACATCACAAGGCATGCCCGTTGCTATGGGAAAAGCTGACAGTGTTATCAAGGCTTCTAGTGAGGAGGAAGAGAGAAATGGGAAGACAAAGGCTCCGAGAGCCACTGATATTTGTGCCAGAGCCCTCTCTCTCCTCAACTGGATATTTATTGCCTGGCATGTGACCATCCTTCCATCACAATAATCACCACTAAAGCTCACGGTGAATGGAAAACATAAAGGTGAAGCCCATCTCCTGCTGCACAAAATTGGCATGAACCAATTTAATTCAATTTGGTTCAATTTGGCTTATCATTTCCATGTTCATAGTGACCCAAATGACTCCTTCTTCATTTCCTGCCCTGAAGAGGCCCCATTTGACCTTGAGTTCAGAGAATCATTTTTACAGGGCACCCCCCACCCTAATCACAGAGAGGCCCTAGTACATTTTATTGGGACTGCCAAAACCATTCAAAAGGCACTAAAACTCCTAGGAGAAAACTTCCATTTTCTTTCTCAGTTCCTTGAAAATGTAAATCTTATCATGTCTTTGAAATGTAAACACCCCAGGGGGTAACTAAAACTCTTGAAATTGAAGGGAAGAAAAGAGAGGGAAAGGTCTTTTAAAATACAAACTGCTAAAAGGGCTCTCTTGCCCAAACTCTATACCACATCCTCCTTAAGACTGCTGGTCAAGAACAAATACAAATCTTAAAAGTCTGCTCCATTAACAGACACAGTTGGAAACACTGATTATATTACCAAGGCTTTGTTTGGGATGTCATTTTTGAGAGAGACGTGCGTAGACTAAGATATGACCAGACAGTTTTTAGGAACTAAGGTTGACTTTATGGAACCATAAGGCCCCTTGGAAAAACAGCCTGGTACCTTGCTTAGAGGGTTCCCAGCAGCCTTATCAAGTGAGTAAGGAAGGTCACTTCCTGGCAGGTGCAGGAAACTCAGGATATTTGGGGGGCTTTGAGAAGAGGGAAATTTGCCTAGGTATTGCAGGTGAGTCTGATCGCAAGTCTTTGTCTTGGCTTTCTAGCCTCAAGAGGCATTTAAAAGTCTAATCTGAAAAATTTCAACAAAGCGGAATATAAGATCCTATATGGTCAGAAGCTATTCTTGCTGTACTTATGTAAATAAACAGGCCAAGTTTATTGAAACTAAACATTTTGCAAACAAATTAGTCCTACTATGGCTATCTTTGATAGAAATAATTTTAGAGAGAAAACTTATGTTTCAGTAGAAACTATAAGGCACACTTGTGGATATCAGATTCTAGTTCTGTTAATTGTCTTGAGGTTTTGTTGTCTACCTGTAAATTGGACTGGGTCCTGAATTTTTCTAGTTTCCTGCAATATTTCACTACCATTATCCAAACTAACATTTCCAATTTTTTTCTCCCAACCTTCTGACTTGGAATTACTAAAAAACTAAAACTACCTTTTCTCCAAAACCAAGCAAGGTAAAGTTGAACAACTTGAGATAAACTTCAAAGCAATCTCCACAATAGCTCATCTATGGACAATATTCATGGTTGTTGCTATGTGGACCACTAAGATCACCAGACACATTCAAACTACAAATCACAGAAGTCTATCAAACTGTCACTGCCTGCCTTCACTCCATCTGAAAATTCTTCAAGCCAGGCATCTAAAAATCTTGACTGGCTGCCTTCAGAACTCAGAAACTGGGATTATGGTCTGCTCCAATCATTTAACCATTGTTTTTGTTTGTTTGTTTCCATAAAAGTGCCTCTTATTAAATAACCTGAAGTAAATACTTTACCATATATGTCTAACTTTGGGAGCCCACCTGCCTCACTGCCTTCTGAAGTGAGACACAAGTTTAACCAAACTGACCTATTCTCAGAATTAAGAGATTAGTTCAGTGAGATATGGAGTGATCCACCAACTCAGGACAGGTTCAAACCTACTCACACCAGATGACCCAAGATGTTAAAATATTCCACAATGTTACCCAAATCTTTGATTAGATTCCTAGGGCCCCAGAGATCACTAACTTAGTTTTCATGGCTAAACACTTTCAAGTTTGGAATAATGACTACAGACTGGATTTCAGACTATTGCCTGTATAATTATTACAACATTTGCTACTATAATCTATGTAGATGTGTACTTTCTGGGTTACAGCATGCCCTACCCCAGCTTTTAGCATATCAACTACCCAGGCAGTTAGTGTTCTCACCATTGACTCTAATGCTTGGGCATCACAGGGTGGATTGTAGTTTAAGTCCTGACAGTTTTGTGTGTGTGTGTGTGTATGTGTGTGTGTGTGTGTAATGCAAGTGCCTGATTAAGCTTTAATTGCTGAGACATTGATTTCAAAAAGGCATCCACTTCAAAGCTATCTCGAATAAACACCTTGCCAGCAACATGCCCACACTGAGGTTCCTTTTTTTTTTTTAGAGATCTTGGTTGATTTCAAACACTGACCATTTGAACTACTTTTTTTTTTTTTTCCTCTTCCTGTGTTTTAATTTCCCACTTTTAAGTTTTAAATTCACCAATAAACAGTGATCTGGATCATATGGTAGTTCTATTTTTAATGTTTTGAGGAACTTCCATACTGTTTTCTATAGTAGCTGCACCAATTTACATTCCCACCAACAGTGTGCTTGGGTTCACTGTTTTCCACATCCTCACCAACATTGTTATTTGTGGTCTTTTTTATGATAGCCATTCTGACAGGTGTGAAGTAATATCTCACTGTGGTTTTGATTGACATTTATCTGATGATTAGTAATGTTGAGCATCTTTTCATATGCCTGTTGGCCATCTTTTTCATATGTCTTCTTTGGAAAACATGTTTATTCAGGTCTTCTGCCCATTTTATTATTTGGATTGTTTGTATGAGTTGTATGAGCTGTTTATATATTTTGGACATTAACCCTCATCGGCCATATCATTTGCAAATATTTTCTCTCATTCAGTGGGTTGTCTTTTCATTTTGTTGATGGCTTCCTTTGCTGTGCAAAGCTTTTAAGTTTAATTAGGTTCCATTTGTTTACTTTTGCTTTTGTTTCCTTTGCCTTAGGAGACAGTTCCAAAAAAAATGTTGCTACAACTTATGTCAAAGAGTGTTCTGCCTATGTTTGCTTCTAGGATTTTTATGATTTCTAGTCTTACATTTAGGTCTTTAATGCATTTTGAGTTTATTTTTGTATATGGCATGAAAAATTGTATTCATTGTTTCATATGTAGCTGTCCAGTTTTCCCAGCACCACTTATTAAAGAGACTGTCCTTTCCCGATCCAGCAATTCCACTCCTGGGCATATATCCAAAGAAAACAAAAACTCTAATTTGAAAAGACACATGCACCCCAATGTTCATAGCAGCATTAATTACAATAACAAGTTATAAAAGCAACCTAAGTGTCCATCGACCAATAAATGGATAAAGAAGATGTGGTATATGTATACAATGGATTATTAATCAACCATAAAAAAGAATGAAATCTGCCATTTGCAACAACAAGGATGGACCTGTAGGGTATTATGCTTAATGAAATAAGTCAGACAGAGAAAGACAAATACTGTATGGTAACATTCCATTTATATGTGAAACCTGAAAAATGAAACAAATGAATGACTATAACAAAACCGAAAAAGACTCTCAGATACAGAGAATAAACTAGTGGTTGCCAGATAGGAGAGAGAAGGGGGAAGGGCATGATAGGGGTAGGGAATTAAGAGGTACAAACTACTATATGTAAAATAAATACAAGAATATATTGTACAGCACAGGTAATATAGTTATTTTTATAATAATTTTAAACAAAGTAATATAATCTATAAAAACATTGAATTTCTATCTTGTACACCTGAAACTAATATAATATTGTAAATGAAGTATACTTCAATTAAAAAAAAAGAGTGAGTCCATGAAACTCTATTCCCCTACAGTCAAATCCAATAAAAGTGGAACCCCAAGCCCATGTGCATTCTCTAGCTCTCTCTACCTGCGACCTTGCTATGTGGCCCCAAGCCTTGTAAGCAATAAACCTCTATTTTTTCAATGTTTCCTGATGGTTACTGCTGAAGGGCATTTTTCAATCATTATCAGAACCACAAGGGCTGGTCCAACTACAACACTGGTTATTGAAAGGTTGAGACCATCACTACACAGTGAATAAGGTATCAGCAAAGGCTTTAAGAACAGAGATACCTAATTTCTAATTTTAAGCTATTTGCTTTGCTGAACTGCAATTTAACTCCTCTTCCACCAATCTTACCCTGAACTTTCACTGAAGTTTTATACACTCACAACATTGAGTCAGTAGGATTATGGGAAATGAAGGCACTGGGATGGTATCCTATAGAGAGAGCAAAGCAATGCAGAAAAGAGAAGTACATGAAAAAAGAAAGCAATGGAGTGAAGAGCAATAATTTATTTTTATTGTTTTGTGACCATAATGCAATAATGAATCTAGGCAATGATCATCAATGGCAGCTAAACTTCTTAAATAAAATGTTGGCAAAAACTGTTATGGATGGATCAAGCTGACAACACCTGAACCCAGTGATTTTTCTTAACATCACCAAAAAGTGGATTCTAGACATTATGATTTCCCCAGATGATGCAGTCAGACATAAACAGCATTATGTAGGAAGTAATCCTACACCCTCAAACAAAAAAAAATCAGAATATGATCATTCCTCTGAATCAATTTACTGGAAATATAGGGGCTAAAGGACCATGTTAACACTGCTGAGAAGCAATTAGCTTTAAAGATTCCAAAAGTGAGAAACTGTATATGACAAATGACCCAGTTATTCAATAAATAAATGTCAAGAAAAGAAAAAAAGAGGGAAAGGTAATCCCCAAAGTAAGAGATTTAAGAAACATTACCACCAAAAGTAACATGTGGACTCTAAATCCTGATTGTCATAAATCAACTGTATAATAAAATTATAATTGGGGAAATTTAGAGGGCATTGGATACTTAATCACATTAAGGAATGATGTCATCAAGGAATGTCATTAAGGAATTATCTTTTGATGTGGTAATGTTATTGTGGTGATAAAACGAAGTCTTTATCTTTTAGAAATGCATACTGTATTATTTAACTGGTGCTATATATATGATAATGTGTTAATTATCACACATTTAGAGGCTTAAAACAACATGCACTTATGATCTCACAGTTTCTGTAGGTCAAATATGAATACAGCTTAGCTGGGTTCTCTGAAAGACTATAATGAAGGTGTCCACCAGGGCTGGAATCTCATTTCAGGCTCCCCTGGGGTAAGGTCCATTTCCAAGTTTATGTAAATGTCAGAATTCAGTTCCTGGCAAGTCACCAGACTGAGGGTCTTAGTGTCTTGCTGGCTGTCAGCTGGAGACCACCTTTGGTTCCTTGCCATATGGCCCTTTCTACAGGAAGGCTCATGACATGGCAGCTTGCATCTTCAAAGCCAGCAAGGGAGAGTCTCCTAGGAAGATGGATATTATAATCTTACATTATTTAATCATGTACAATCTGTCACTTTGGCCATGTTCTGTGGATTAGAATTAAATCATATATCCTGCCCACACTCAAGGGAAGGGGATCGCACAAGGGTGTGAACACCAGGAAACGGGAATCAAGGGAGCCACCTTAGAGTCTGTTCAACATACACACTGAATGAAACATTATATATATATATGTATTTATACATATATACAATACTATTTCTGGTAATAATCTTATGGCTAGGATTTTCTTTAAAATGACTCAGTTAGGGTAGGAAGTGGGGATTATTGATTAAATCAATTTAGCCAAGAACTGGCCAATGCTGAAGCTAGGTGATTGATCCCTGACAGTTTGTTACTCTTTTCTTTTGCATACTTTTGCTAATTTTCATAATAAAATGCAAGACAATAGCAAATAAATTATTTGGGAAAAGGAACTCAGAACCAGGAAGAAAGAGAAACACCTCAAGAATCCTTAGAGATACTGAGAAGGACTGAATTTCCTGATTGACTTAAGATAGATATTGAAGTCATTTTTTCTTAATGTTAGGACAAGCATTCAGCAAGCTGGAGAACTGAAAGACAGTCAGGGGCTGACATTTAGGTTTACAGGATTAAAGAAATCTATGAGAATTACCTGGCATTTGATAGGTGTTAATAAAGAATATATATTGTAAAATGCTTGTTACAATATATTCTACAAGGTGCCCAATAGGGGGCATAGCAGTAAAACCACACAGATCCTCTTGTTCTCGGAGGCTTTGTGCTTGTTCTTGGAGGCTTTGTGCTTATTCTTTTTCTCTCTCTGTCTGCCAGTCCCCATGCCGTATATCGTTTTTATACCACCCTTAGGATCTACATGACATTAGACTATTGTAAAAACTTGTATTAATTGATTACATATAAAAATGCCAGGAGTGCTTCTACTGCCCCACAAGTGACATTTAATAGTGTCTTCTCTATCTCTGACCTTCTCACTAAGACGCAAAGTATCAGAGATGAAGGTCAGTGATAAACTCTGGTCCCCCACTCTGCCCTCTAGGTCTCTGGATGGCCAGCAGATGGGATCCAGATGGCCAAGTTAGCCCACAATGCCTTCAGTAAAAAATGGTTTAATTAGTGGCAAAAACCTGCCAGTAGAGGAGGTAATGTTATAGATATTCCTTAGAAGGCTGGAGTTAGGGGAGGAGAGGAAAAAGCAATGGGACCTTGCTTCATCACAGAAATCTCTCTCAAACTGGCAAGAACACAAACAAGGATAATTAGAGGAAATGCATGTTGGAGTGTTTGTTGTTATTGCTGTGGCTGCCTCTTACCTTGCTGCACTTACCTCATTAGCAGGGCGATGAGGGAGAATACTCTGTCCCAGGGTCTTGCACATCCTGGAACAGACACGCTCCTGGAAATCAACTGGATGCTGAGAAAGTGATCCAAACAAGAAGGAATCAGATGTCTTCTGCCTGTGACCAGAATCACAGGTGTTTTCCCAGGTTGTTTCATTACTTAATAGTAAGAACCAGAGAGTCAGATGATGGGAAATGAGCAGGCTGGGTCCCCATTTTCAGAAACAAAGTCAATAAGAACCCAAGGGATCTGGAAGTGAGTTAAATCCCATTGAAATCCTCAATTTGGGCTTTCAGATTGGTTAATCACATGTGATAAAAATGGAATAGAAAATAGTTTTCAATGATCCAGAAAGAATTATTTAATGGCTTCTGCCAAATAAATGTTCAACCTGGGCATAGAAGACAATTTGATGGAGAGTCCACAAATATCCCCTCTGATAGTCTCATGCCTTATCTCTCTCTCTCTCTCACACACACACACACACACATGCACACACTTTTAAGGGTGAAATAATGTGCCCAACCAAAATAATGGCTATCACTTACTGTATGCCTACTATAGATCAAGATGTCACATTACTTCATTTAATCCCTAGATGGTACTGCAAAGTAATAATAAAATGATAAATGATTTCCATTTTACACATGAGAAAACAGAGATATGTTAATTTGGGCACTAGTACTGAGAACAATGACTGATATTTTAAGTGCTTATAAGAATTAACTGAAGGAAGTTCATGAGTGAGATCACTAAGTTAATAAGTTGAGGATTCTGGACTTGAATCCAGGTCTGTATTCCTATGCTTATATTGTTACTTGCCATTGCCTCTTACTCTGTCATCTCAATGTTTAGAATGCTTGGGGACTTAATCAGAAAGAGAAAGGTGTCCCGAACATTCTGATCCATCCTATAGAATATATGAGCACTCATGTGCCCAGCAAATCCAACATATAGCCAGTTGGGGTGATGCGCTGTGCTGTGACTTGATTGGATACTTTTGCTGTAGGTAACTGGATTTAGAGAGGCATCCAGCTGGGGAAAAGAGGAGTTAGTTAATTTGTAGTAAAACAGAACTGAATAGCCTATAAACACCTTGTCAAGCTCCCTCAGCAAAAGACTGCCCTTTTTTTTCCACATCCACAACTCATATTGCTCTTTAGTGACAAGTGTTTTCCCTTGATATTCCTGATAGTAATTTAACCAGTTTACACACTAGGATGTATGTGAATATGTGGGGGGAGAGAGTTGTCTACAGTAAGCTCTGCTCAGGGACTCTTACATCCCATGAAGTTCCTAGGCTTGAACCAGGGAAGACCTGTTCAATCCTGACAGAACTTGAAGAGTCTATTTGGGCCCCACTTATATTTTTTTTTGGCTCTGATTGGGTGTCCCTCATTGGTCCCAATTTTATTCCTTTAGAGTCTTGCTCTTTAAGCTGATTATTAACAGAGATTAAGGTAAGAGTTGATAAGACGGGTTTCCTACAGTTTTGGCATAGAGAGATGTGAAAACAGAAGGTCTTGAGACTTCAAGGGTAAAACTCCAGTGATGAACTAAGAAGCATTAGGATAGGTATTTGGGGCAAGGGTTTTACCCAGCATTTCTTTAAATCACATCATAAAGATGTCTGTTTAATTATAAAGTAGCCCTTCTCGTGACTGGGAATAACTTTCACATGGTCATTTTTTGAGCCCAGAGAAAGAAAAATGATGATTATGCACTGAATTAGAAGTCAAGACAGCTAGGTCTAGTCCGGACTCTACTTCTAACTAGCCTTATGTCTTAAGCACTGTGAATTAATTTCCATAAACCTTAGTTTCTTACTTTGTTGAGTGGATTTCACTACATGCCTTTAAAGTGACATGTTCTCAAATCCTTATTGTCAGAGACAACTGACAAAAATTATGGAAGCTGGCTCTATCTTAAATCATAACTGATGCTTTGAAATCATCTCTGTTCCACGATGCCTCAGTTTTACCATCTGTAAAGTGTGTGTCAGTCTCCTTTGCCCCCTCTCTCTATCCATGGACTGTTGGAAGGGGACCTGTGTGATGAAGGACCACAAATCATTCTGAGCTGGCTGACAGCTCTGTTAACAAGCAATCATACAAGTCTGGCAGACTCCCTTGTCCTAGATGCCTACCTAAGAGAGAGTGAAGAGTCCCTGCTTGAATAACTATCTGGCAGAACTGCCATTCCGCTAATGCGCAGGAACATTTAATAGGAATCTAAATGTTCTACTTGATAAAGACCAATTCACTTCCAGATGATTTTGACTACATAAGACTTTTGCCTATTGCATTAACAGAGCATGTTCTGCCCCAGAAATCCTTTAATATCTACCTGAATTCATCAGCTTTCAAATCCAAGCTTGGACCAGAGCTCTGGCAGGGCTAATGGGAGAGACATGATTTTGCATAAACAGGAGCTTATATTTGGAAGGAATACATTAACCTTTCCCAATGCAAATGATAAATACTTTCAACAATCTCGTGATAGTCTGAGCCCTTAAAGGGGCAGGGGACAATAACTACCCCTAAAGCCTACTCTGTGCACTGCAAGATGACCTTAAGCCTGAAAAGGAAAAGTCCCATAATGGCATGTCACTGGACCCATTTCACTTCTTCATTTTTATTCGTGAAGAGTCTATCAGTCCACGAGCCTCTAACAAAACTTTCAGGAAGTTTTTTAAATTCAAATACAGGGATTTGCAAGCCCTAGTTTTAGAAAAATAAGAGAACAACTAAATATGTTTATTAAGGAATAAAGAAACCCATCTCTTCTACAGACTTGGCAATAAAATTATTTCCAGGTGCATAAGTGTGTTTGGATGTAATATTTAAGAAAATTAGCTCTTGATATATTTGGTTAAATTATTATTAAGAACCAAATAATCTGACATGAGCACAATTGTCAAATTCTGATAGAGTCAACTATTTTGTGTCAGAGGCAAGGGGGTAACATTTACACTCATTTCCCCATTCTAGAAAGTCCACTCTATTGACCTTTCTGCTTAACTCTTCCATCATAGTTTTCTAATAGCAATGAAAAGTAGAGGGCTGATACGGCATTTGACTGCCAGGAGGCTCTCCTTCATTTTGGAGAAGAGAGGAGTATCTAAGTGTGGTGTGTTTGTTTGGTTAGGATGGGGGAGATGGGGTTACTAACTTCTATCTTCTGGGTAAAAAGTACAGAACAGAAATGGATGACATCACACCCTGGACATTACTGAACAGAATATAAATGGAAACTGTAGGCTCAGATAAATTTTTATTATCATATGTGTCCACAGATTAGATCAGGGTCTCTCAAAATGTAGTCCCCAGACCATAGCAGTAAGCATATGCATTACCTAGAAACTTACAAAAAATGCAAATCCACAGTCCCCACCTTCTGAATCAGATGCTCTTGCAGTGGGGTTTACAATCTGTTGTTTAAAAAACTCTCTAAGTAATTCTCATGTTTACTAAAGCTTGAGAACCACTGGCTTAGACCATATCAATCCCAAGGCCCAGAGAGAAGACTCCTTATATAGTGGAGGAATTGAGATTCCCTAAAGAGAGGTCAGTATTTCAAATTACAGTGTCCAAAGAGCTGTGTTAGCAATCTTTGGTCAAATTCAGAAGTATGCTGATAGAATCAAATTGATCTGAGAAGACATGAGATATCCAGTCGCATTACTTACCTTCTAGTAGATAATGACTTTTGGTTTGGATTGAGGGTCCATGTGGGTTAATTCAGAATCCCAATTAGTGGCTAAGGGAATTGGGAGGAGGGAAATCCACTGAAGAAAAAGACTTGAAGACCTAGACATTGGGTTTGGGCCTAGATGACAGAATTGATCAAGTTTCCAGCCCTATAGAGAATTAAAGTGGGAAGTACCAACAGAGAAACTCACTCAGGTAGGTACAGCCATGTAGTGAAAGTTACAGAGACATGGTTGTAAACTGATGTACGGGAATCTAGAGCCTAACCCCAGGATTCTGATGTGATACTAAGCCAGGGCTTTTGAGGTGAAGCTTAGAGGGCGTGTGGCAAACTTTCTGGGCCCAAACTACCAGGGTGGAGGCATATGAACCTTGGCACTGATTCCTGATCAAGG
The DNA here is from genome assembly GCF_965194825.1 of Balaenoptera physalus. Classification (NCBI taxonomy): domain Eukaryota; kingdom Metazoa; phylum Chordata; class Mammalia; order Artiodactyla; family Balaenopteridae; genus Balaenoptera; species Balaenoptera physalus. Next base: position 76,729,699 of record NC_138882.1, on the reverse strand, counting down.
GCATCCCATAGGCTCACCCATGACTCTTTCATTCCATTTATTGCCCACTTCCTCTTAAGGCCCTAATGCCGGCTGTCACCCATGTCATACAGTTAATTAATGAGCTATTTCATCAATTCAAACATACATTTATTGAGTATCTACCATGGGTCACACATTACAATAGGCCCCAAGGATACTGAACTAGTCAGGATTCTCCAGAGGAACAAAACCAACAGGATGTGTAGATAAATAGATGATAGATAGAAGATGATAGATATAGATAGATAGATAGATAGATAGATAGATAGATAGATAGATGATATAAAGGAATTGTGGAGGCTTGGTAGGCCCCAAATCAAAGAAATGGTTAATAAAATGAAAAAGCAACTTACAAAGTGGGAGAAAATATTTGCAAACCACATATCTGATAAGAGGTTAATAACCAAAATATATAAGAAACTTATATAACTTAATGATATAAATAAATAACCCAATTTAAAAATGGGCAAAGGACCTGAACAGATATTTTTTTTCCAAAGAAGACATACAAATGGCCACAGGTACATAAAAAGGGTTAAACATCAATAATCATCAGGGAAATGCAAATCAAAACAGTTATTAAGGAAAATTTGATTATATTAAGATGATCTTGTATATTAGTTAAGGTAACTAATTACTAGCTGCTGTAACAAATAAATCCTAAAATTTCACAAGTCTTTTTTTTTATTCATTAAAAATCCCAGTTGGTTGCAGAGGAACTCCACAAGTCAATCAGGGACCCAGGCCAACAGAATGTCTTCCACCTTTAACACATGGCTTCCAGGGTTGACTTGGGCACTGACTACTGAGGAAGAGCGATAGCCAGCAGATAGGGGAAATAAAAAGTGGAGGGTGTCCCAGGAGAGTTTTGTGGACTAGGCAAAATTTCACTGGCCAGAAATCAGTCACATGGTCACATCTAAGCACAGCTAAGGCAGGGAAGTTGGGAAATAATATCTAGTTGTGTGTCTAGAAGGAAAAGGAAATGGGTTTGGTGCACAGCTAACCACTTCCTAACACACCAGGGTTTCTACATTTCTCAAGTCACTAGACTGAAGGGAATCTTGTAAGTTATCTTGTACAGGGTTCCCAAGATCATCAGAACCACCTAGGAGATTTTTAGAAATATCAATTGCTGACTTATACTCCATATCTCTGAGGTAGGAGTTGGACATGTATAATTTTAAGAAGTTGGGTGATTCTGTTGCTCAGTTAGTATGGGAACCACTATTCTAGTTCATTCCACTGGCTTGACTGCTAAGAAAACTGGGGCACAAAAAGGTGAAGTGACATTTCAAGGCCTCATAGCCAGGATGGAGCAGAAAAGGGATGGGAAGTCAGCTCTGTCCACACACAATACTATCTCTGGTTTTTCTTAGGAAGACTAAACTATATTCCACTTGCCAATTTCCAAAGCTACCTCTCTGCTCCAAACGTCTGAATTCTTACCCTTCTAGCTTTTCACATCATCTCTCTTGTCATTCCTCCTCCTCATCACCGAGGTTTATGCCACACAGCCTGGGAGAGTGGAAATCAGGAAAGTTGGACTTCAGCACTTGTTTGTTCTCTAACTAGCTCTAAGTTCTTGAGACAGATTATGCAAGCCTCAGTTTCCTTAGTGCAAAATAGCATTATGATAACATCTGCTCCACTGAACTTGCAGAATCAAATTAGATAAGTATAAAATAAAAAGATGAAAGCTTTTTACACTGAAAAGAATGACACAAATAGTCAATAAGAAAGATGCTAGTGGTGGTTGGTGTTACATCTATGTTCTGCTTACATCAAAATCCAGAAAAATCCTTCATAGGAAATCAACCTACAACCTTCATATGGCATCTATCCTTTTAAAAGACTGTGCTAAAAACTAAGGATTCTGGGAATAAATAAGAAATATGATTCTTGCCCAGTAGAATTTCAAAATTAGTTAATGTGATACACTATGAACACTTACAACGTATCCTCCAAAGACTCACATCAAGGCATAAATATTGAGCAGATGGTATGTAGAATCAGATGTGACTCACTCTTGGAAGGATGTATAGGATTTCCTGTGATGTAGCCTTTTCTAGATCAAGGATCCCTTTGAGAATCTGATGAAAGCATGGGATCCTACCTCAGAGAAGTGTACATATGCATCAAGACTCAAAATTTGTGTAAAAATACAATTTCTGAATATCGATAGACTCTCTTGAAATTCACCTGTAAAAACTCTTAGTTTTGAAGAAGGTAAGATACAGCCATTGGCAAAAAGAAGGAAACTGGGTGTTTCCAGAGGGCTTTGTGAGAACCCTGTGGTTTCTAGAGTCTGCACTTTCCTTGTGATTCACTTTAACCAACAGAATATGGTGGAAGTAGTGCTGTGTCAGTTCAGGAACTAAGCCTTAAAAAGGTGTGGTGTCTTTAATTTTGTGGTTTGGAGAGCTCTGAGTCACCATGTAAAAAGCCTACCTTACCAGCAAGAAGACTTGGAGAAGCCAGAGGGAGAGAGGAGGGGCGGGGGTGGGCATGGCCAGTTCTACCAATACCCCAAAAAAGCCCAGTTCTCCATCCACCTTTGCGAAGGCATATAAAATGACCCATCTTGAATGCTGCTACCAGTCAAAATACCAGATGCCTACAGACCCAACAGACTTAATGTGAAGTATAAATGTGCAGTTGCAGACCCAGTGAGCCCATAAAACCATGAGAGATAATAAAACTTTTCTTGTGTTATGCCACTAAGTTTTGGGATGATTTGTTATGGAGCAATAGATATCAGAAATAAATGACTAGAACAAAAGTAGGGAGCTGGGAATTAATAAATTGTGTGCAGGGAATAGTGTGATGATTAACTAGGCTAGAACAGTCAATGCAGAAATGTGTGTGAGAAATGGGGCAATAAAAACGAGGAAACAAAGCTTATGCCAGGCTTTGAGAATTACAGGAAATTATTATGTTCTCAGGCAACTTTAGTAAGCAGAAACAGGATACATGTCACTTTCTAATAGACTCATCTTTGGGTGAGATGCAGTAGGAGTGCTAGGGGAGGGGCAAAAACAGTGACAGTGTGTACCCACCGATACCCAACTGATTCATACAGGAAACATGGAAAACGAGCCCAGACTTTCTCCAGCCTAGAGAGAACATTGCTTTGTGAGTCCTGAGAAGGCAGAAAGCATTTGACACCTCCTTATGTGCTTGTCATTTTCACTTGTTTATTCACATGATTATCTGGAAAAAGCTTTGCTTCCAGCTTTCACAAAATGAGAGAAGTGTTCCTGTTTAGAGTAATTCACAATGACTTATCAATTGTCCCCTGATAGGGGCCTTGAGAGAGGAGAGAGGAAAGGCAAAGACTAGAGCTAGCCTTTCCTTTCAGTTTTGAATGGAACTGTTACCAGCTACTTTCATAGGCCAGTGGAGCACTCCCAAAATTGGTGTTCAAACTGGCCAATCTGGGTACACCAGGACCAGCAATACATGCAAATTTAAGGTTGGAAGGGACAGTGCCTAGGATGGCATACAACTCGGGACAAGGCTAGAAATACATAGATGCCACTTCTAACATCCTATCCCAACCACAGCCTCTGAGAAGCTATGTGGAGTAGTGGCAAAAGTCTCACCCTTAGAGATATTGGAATTTTGTTCTGATTCTGTTACTCGTCCTCAGTAAGAACTTGGGCAAGTCACTTCTCTTTATCAGGACTTTAGTTGCCTTATCTGTAAAATTAAGAAGTTGGACCAGACCAGTGCTTCAATATACAAACTAATCACCTAGGGATCTTGTTAATATGTAGATTTTGATTCAGTAAGTCTGGGGTGGACTTTGAGCTTCCACATTTCTAACCCCCTCCCAGGTTATGACAACGCTGCTGGTGCATGGGCCATATGTTGAATAGCAAGGGGCCAGTTGATCCCCAAAGGCTATTTTTCAGGCTTGTGATTCTGATTCTGTTGATTCTTTGAACCCTGTATCCATGGACACCCTTTCCCCCACTACCTCCTCTAAACTATAAGCATTTCATTGAGTAAAGTTGCCGGTGGGTGGAGTTTCCAGTGTCTGTCAGGTGTCTGTCAAGCACGCAAAACCAAGCTATACACTCTGACCACATGCAAATTTGCAGCTTCTAGCCTGACCCAGACTGTGAGAGAATCGTGTTTGGAGAGAGGTGAATGTTTGGATCCTCTGCCAGGCCGCCCAGTCATACAAGACTGCAAAAGGAATTCAAATCCAGAAACAACAGTGGAAATTTTTTCCTTTAGCAAATCAGCTCAGTAGAGCAACAACCAACACTTCAAGTTTTCCTCTCAGCAATTTGCATGAGAATGACTTTTGACACCCATTTGCTAACACCAGCTTAATGCAAACATATGGGAGGATATTGAAGTAGAGCGCTGCCCTTTTAGATGACAACAATTATTATTGCATTTCTAGCAACTTCTTTCTCTGTTCCCATAGCAACTCAGATCAAATTAGCTTTACCAACACTGAACAGTTTTGGTTTGGAGAGGGAGTGGTGAGACCATCCTCAAGTAGAAATAACTAGTTGGTTGCACATCTGTTATTTCATCCCTACTCACCTTGTATGAAATTTATTAGAATTTGTGGGGTTCAAAAATGCTGTTTTCTAGTTCAGGCCATATATATTTTGGTTTTGTAAAAACACACATCTTTTAATCCATAGTCAATTAAATATTAGTGTGAAGGGTCCTGACTCAGAGTCTGGGGTTCACCTTCCTTAACACCCCTGTTGGAGTAGGGACTATGAAAGAAAGGAGTTTCTAATAACACTAAATAGAGAATGAGTGGTGAGCATGCAACACACACCTACAGCCACCCACACCCAGGTGGTCCACACACACCTGCAGACACCCACACCTTGGGGAGGGGTGGAGTGGAAGGGGGGTAGAGACAGAACAACTTGTTCCAGAGGGTTTTGCTGCCATTTCACTAGCACGTTAGGAACTACTAAATTGCATTAGTGTAGACAGAATACGAATGTCTCTGCCTTATTCTGTCACTAATTGAACTCCCATAGTTTTTATTTCATTTCTTTGGAGCTTGAAGGATTTTCTGGCCTATGAGAGTCCCTATTTCTGTTGTAAATGCACCTGAGAAGAGAGATGCTGCCTTAGAGAGGGCTCACAAGTAGAAATCTGAAGACGCTTTTAACTTTGGTTTCTGACTGAGGAGCTGTCTGACCTTCATGGAGTCCTCCTTCTTTCTAGGCCTCCTGCAAAATGGAAAGATAAGAATAGATTATGTGGGACTTCTCTGGTGGCACAGTGGTTAAGAATCCGCCTGCCAATGCAGCAGACACGGGGTCGAGCCCTGGACCGGGAAGATCCCACATGCTGCGGAGCAACTAAGGCCGTGTGCCACAACTACTGAGCCTGTTCTCTAGAGCCTGCGAGCCACAACTATTGAGCCTGCATGCCACAACTCTGAAGCCCACGTGCCTAGAGCCCGTGCTCTGCAACAAGAGAAGCCACCATGATGAGAAGCCCATGCATTACAACAAAGAGTAGCCCCTACTCACCGCAACTAGAGAAAGCCCGTGCAACAACAAAGACCCAACGCAGCCAAAAAAAAAGAATAGATTTTGCTAGAGTGCCTCCTTACAGGTAGTAATATCCCCTGACTATAAAACAGCAAATCTTAGTTGATGAGGTCAGAGTATGCCTTCTTAAGGATGAAGAAATAAAGGAAAAGATTCTACACCATCCCCTCTGTTTCTCTCTCTCTTTCCCCTGCCCCTGTTTCTCTAACTGAAATTTCTCTCTCTATTCCATTACACAGCAAAAACTCCCATGTCTACCAACAGAAGCAGACTTAACTGAGAAGGAAATGTATGTGGAAGAGGGGTAATAAAGATCATATGGACCCCAGGTGAAAATGCTCTGCTGCATTTAGATGTTTGGAAAATCAATTACTCAAACGTAAATCTGGCTTGAGATATTGAATGGTATGAATATGGGGTGTAGGCCCCATCATTTGGGCTTCCTTGGTCACTCATTGAAATATCAGGTTTCCTGTCTATTTTATCCCTGGCTTGGCATAGATCTAGGAGGAGCTTTTTAAGTTTTTCCCCCAAATCTTAAATGGGTCTGTGCTTCCTCTGGAAACTCAATTTCATTGTTAGCCTTTATTTGGTGTCCATGATTTGAAACTGACACGTGAGTTAGACATCCTCTTAAAGTTACCAAACCAAACTTAGGTCCACTTGCCTGATGCCCAGCAAAGCCAATCTGCTGACATTCGGTTGTGGTGAAGGAAAGTACAGTCTTTATTGCAAGGTGCCCAACATGGAGCCAAGCAAGGAGAATGGGCAGCTCATGCTCAAAAGACCCAGACTCCTTTATGGTTTTCAGGGAAGTGTTTTTAAGGCAACATTGGGGGGAGGGTTGTGTCTGATCAGCTCATGGACATTCTTCTCATTGGTTGGTGGTGGGGTAACCGGGTGGCATTTCAAGAGTTAACACCATCAATCTTTTGATTCCAACCGTTCTGGGGTCTATGTGCTGGTGGTCATCATGCAGTTAACTCCTTTTCCTGACAGGACTTTTAATATTTGCAAAACAACTCAAGGATGTGGCTCAGGATAGTATCTATAGCTCTTGAGGAGGAACTAAAGGTCCTTGACTTTGTTTTATGGCCAAACTATTATTATTTTGTCTTGTTTGACTGTCTTTCTTTGTTTCTGCATTTTCTCACTTCTCTGATTAAATTTGCCCTTTGGAACTGGAGGAAGGTCTAGGATACTAAAAACTTTTCTATAAAAAAGAGGGGAGGGACACAGGGGTCTTTCCCTGTCCCTGGGAAAGCCCAGTAAGGTCTTGCTTAGTTTCACTAACAAGGAACTCAGGGCATATTGAGAACCAAAGTGACCTGTTTTATAACAAACTAAGCCAGTATAATAAAAGGATTCAGTCAACTCTCCTATATGCATAATTCTTTGTATTTTTATGTATACCAATAGGCCTAGCACAGTGAAGCAAACTCTGGCCCTTACCTGCAGTTCTGCTCACAGGTATTGGGGGGTGGTCTGGGGGCTGTGGAGATAGATTTCCTTTTTTTGTTTGATCCTTATGGCAGCCTTTCAAGACTGTGTTCTTTTCTTTGGCCTCAAGGAAGTTCAGGATACTTAAAAAACTAGGTCACAAATTGCTTCCATCTCTTAGAAGAAAGGAGTTAAATTACATTGTCGTTCTCCCTGCTCCTCTTATCCAGAGATAACAGTGAGTATGTGCTGCTTCAGAAGAGAAATTATGAATGTGTGAAAATCTACTGTGATTCAGTACCAGTGCACATTAGTCAAAACCCTTTAATGGAGCTGAAGCTTATGGTCTACCTAAAGCCCAAAACATCCAGAGCTGGAAACTGAACTTATAATGAAATTTAATCACAGTCATCCTGTGGGCCAGAGGCAAATAAGCTGGCAGCCCTGGGAGTGATCATGGTGCTTATGGTCTGTCTCAGGCAAAGAAGGGAGACCTTTTCAATAGCTGTGCGGTGGAGAAACGTTTCTCCAGCTTCTCCTCTGATGAATTCTCACAAGTACTAGCACCACCCCAATGATAATGAGCTCTCTCCTGATATTGCAGATGAAGCACCTGCTAACCCTTGATATTTTTGATATATCTTAAAAATATATCATGGGCCCACTTTAGAGTCCTAGTTTGAGAAAAGTTTCCTGTGTGGGAGAACTTCAATGACTTCTGAGGGTGAAGAAGGAAGAGGATGGTGAAGTGTCTTAACCACCTTCCTTCTTCTACTCCTGCACAACAGAGCTGGACCTGGCTACTGAGCAGGGGGTTCAGGATCCTCCAAATAGCTCATTCTTGGGCCCTAGCCACAGCTCCCGGTTACAGCCATCTTTGTGATTCATTCTGGACAACTGCAATTATCATTCCCAAACCCCTGAAGGGATCCTGGAAGAAGAAGGTCAAGCAAGTTGGAGGAGCCATGCCTTGTGGAAAGATGCGTGTGTATGTGCATGAGCACACTGAGCTATGTTATCTGAAAAGCCAGGTTGCTCTTTGCAAGCAAGAGCAGGTGTAGCAGACTCGGCAGGTGACACAACCATGACACTGGGCTTTGGTGAATCAGGTAGGGAAGACGTGCATCATGACAGAATAGCAGCCTGTACAGCTACCTTGGATTTCAGGGATGCTCAGAAGGTGGAAGAGAGAGAAATGAGCAGGAACTCTAAGCTGCTTGGAAACTATATGGTCTTTAAGCAGCCTCAACCCAACACCCCAAAGATGGGAGGGGAGATAGGTTAATCACTTCCTTTACTTTCACGGGAGAAATTTAGGAGCAACAGTGTTCCTGATCTAATACCAACCAGCTACCTAAGAGGACTTTAAAGGGACTTTTTCCAAAGTAGAGCACCCCCCGTAAGTGGTGAACTTGTAATGACATCTTCCTTTAGCATCACCAGGGCAGTCCCGTCTGAAGTGGAGGAAACAGGGTGTGACAAAGGGAATGCAAAGCCTGGCTTTGGAAACAACTACCCAAATGGGACACAGTGGGTCCCTTCACCCCATTCCTCAAAGCCATCTTGCTGTGGAATGCTCTAAGCCAATACAAATTAAAGTTCTAATGCAAATCTTACAGGATACTGAGTCCAAGATTTTCCCTGACTAGTTTAAGTGCAGCCACTATTTACTCAGTAACCTTGAATAAGTCATATCCTTTTCTGAAACCATCTATAAAATGTAAAGGTGGAAGATTAGAACAGAGCTAAAACCCTTATCACTTGTAATATCCTATGTACCTCTTACAATCCCCTACAAACTCCCACCACCACCAGAATTCAACTAAACAAAAGGAATTGGCCCATTCTTAATATTTCTTCCTCCTTTGCTTTTTTCTCCTGAAGAATCATGAATTATAGAACTTAATGGTTAAAATGGGTCCCAGGAAGAAAAATGGTGGCAATAGTGGAGAAGATAATTCCCTGTGTAAAGAAAAAATTTTCTGAAATCGAAAAGATAAGGGGGTGGTCACCATCGCCAGTTTTCAAATAGGAAGTTGGAGGATGTTAGAAGAAAGCATGGGCCGTTTGTACCCCTAGGACCACTTACAACACTTCCCTCTGTTAATCCCAACCTCTGGTTGAGCTTTCCCCCAAATAGTGTTTCTTCCTCTCCAAGCTATATTCACTTGTCCTCTGCCCTGCTCCATCTAAAAATCTGCTCTCAGGCTCTCCCTGCGCAGATCTTTCCTTCAGACTAGAGCGTATGCATTAAAAGGTCACTGCGTGCAGCGGCTTAGGAATTTAACTGTGTTTCAGTCCTAGTAAACTCATTGCAGGAATAGATCTACAAACTGGGTGTGGACGCCTCCGCAGAAATCCTCCTCATTCCAGCCAAATCCTCCCCATTTCAGCCAAATCCTCCCCATTCCAGTCCTGCCATGAGCCATGCAGCCAAACATGGCTCCAATGTGAGTGCTGTTTTTCAACAAGGATTCTACTGAAAAGACAAAAAGACTATGTTGCCTTTTTGACAAGTTCTCTTAAGCTGAGGGGAAATTCTTGGACCTCTGGTAAGCATTGTTATTTCTTTGGCACTTTCCACACCAAAAGGAAAATTGCTGACTTGGAAGCTCTCCATTTTCCAAAGACTGGAAATGTTCTTCTTTTTAATATCATTAAATATGCATTTGAAGAACCCGGGGAATTCTGAAGAGACAAATAGCCCTTGTCCCAAATCCAGTATTGCAAGTTTGTGTACTCCGCCCATCTTTATTCTCTTTGTGTGTCATTTCTCAGTGGGATTTCTGGAGCCAAGGTGAGGGCACTCTTTTTAAGCACTTGCCAAGCCTCCCTTCAAGAAAACTGCATCAATGGAAAGCTTGTCAGTGAAGCAAGAAAGGTGAGTTCTGGAGAGAATCCAATACAGTTCACAGGGCTTCTGGCTTACTAAGGAGCCATCATAGAGCTCCACAGAACGAGGAGGACCTTGCTTTTCCCAGTGTCCTTCGAGGCATTATACTTTTCTCTAAACTGTTCTCACAGTCTCACACATTATAGCCATATCCTTTACAACCATGAGTGTTCAAGGAGTTGGTCAACATTTTGCCTAATCTTCATAACCAGGCCTTCTAGGATTCTTGCCCATTAATCATCATGACTCCTTTGCCCTCATCATCTTATTTCATGAGAGCAGAGTGGAACACATATCAAACCTCAGATGTTCATTCATATTAATATTTATTGGTTATTCCTCCCTCCCAAATTTATGACATCACCCTAGCCCCCCCAAAGCTCATACTCAGTTGGAGACTGCTGGCATTTTAAAAAATGACAAAATAATGTGTTGAGTGCAAAGGGAGGCAGATACTATCATGTGGCAGCCAGAAGCAAATCAGTCAACTGCATGTGTGCAAATGTGGAGAGGGTCAGAAGGAACAGGGTTGAGGGAGGTGGGACAGGGATGCTGGTTAGAAAAAAACATTAGGAAAGATGCAGTCAGAGCTGAATTTTGAAGGTTAAAAAAGAACTTGTCAGGCAGGAAAGAGCATTCCAGCTAGAGGAAACAGCATGCGCAAAGAAGTTGAAATAGCCCTGCAGATGTTCAGGAAACCACAAAAAGCACAGCATAGCTAGAGGGTAGGGTTTGGTGTAGGATTGGATAGGGTAGCAGGAGACCATCTGCTCAGAAATGCAAAGGTAGGCAGTAACCAGACTGGGGAGGAATGTGACTCTCTAGTAGGAAGATTTATATATATCCAGGATCTTATGGGTCTGATAAGCAGGAGAGAGAAAGAGAGAGAAAGAGAGAAAGAGAGAGATTTAGAAAGAAGAATTGAGCTGACACACTTTAGTGCTGTAACAAGGTTCCTCTGAATCAGTGGTTTTCAAGGAATAGTTTCTAGACCAGCTGAATTAACATCCTTTGGGAACTTTTTAGAAAGGCAAATTTTCATACCTCACACCAAACTTGCTGAATCAGAAACTCTAGGGGTTGGCATTCTCCAGGTGATTCCAATATGTGGTCAGGTTTGAGAATCACTGGTCCAAATCAATCATTTCCTCCAAGTTTGGATGCAACAGGCAGATAAATGAGGCAATTGGAGAGGTCAAATAGAACCTCAAACCTCATTCTATTTGCTCAGTTAAGGACTAAGTTATAGAATTCTTCCTTAAGTGATTTAAGAATCAGGCAAGAGGATTTCATGAAGAAAAAGTAATTTGAATAATGGGTGCAATTTAGACAGACAAAGATGGGGAGTATTTAATAGATAAATCCACAGATCAACAGAGAAATAAATGTTCAAAAAACAAATAAATCAATACTTTTAACAAAACTCTGTAGAGTCCCTATCATGAGCAATGTTCTCTCCCAGGTGCAAGAGAAGCAGACAATAAAACCTACCTTTAAGGAAATAAGCCACTGAACAGTTACTCAGACTCCTGTAATTCTCTCTCATTAATACTTATCCAGATACAGTGGAAATTTTCTGGCTATTGCCCTAATCCTTCTTTGGAATAAAATAGCACAGATTTAGGCCACGGAATCTTTGGGTGCCTGTTCTTTCACATGGACGTGGAGGGTGGAGGGGGGGAATTGGTGAAGGAGATGTGGGCCATTCTCCATGTGAGAGTCCTTGCACGTGTGGATTGCTTGTTGGCAGCAGGTGCTGCAAAGAAAATCATTATTTTACAGAAATGGAAGCCTATTTCCTCCAGGGATTAATCAAGACAAAAGAAATCTAAATCCCATTAAAACGCATTTGATCAAGTCTCCCCTCTGTGTTCTCTGATCATGGGGAAGATGGGTTATCTCAGTTCCTCTCCATCACCCCTCCCTCGAGCCATGCCAGCTTTTCTTCTCTTTTTATATTCAGCCTTGGGAAAAGCTTTTTCTCATGAAATCGGGAGTTGCCAGGCACTAGGTGATCCTGGTGAGAGATGGAGTCGAAACTTGGGAAAGAAAAAATATTGCATAGGTGAAATCCTATGGCTACAAGAAGTGGTTATGAAAGTAACTATAAACGGAAGCCATTCTCATACTCCAATAGATGATTCGTGTTCTCCTGCTTTGTTTTTGTTTTTGTTTTTGTAAGGCATTCTCTGAGACGATTAGCCTCCATAAATCCTTCTCTTTTTTCTTGGACAAATATAATTCAAGTTCGTATAGCACTAACTATGTGCAAGGTATTGTCCAGGTGATATGAGGAATATAAGTTTTCAATAAATAAGACAGAATCTTGCCCCTAAAAAGATTACCATGTAATACATGAAGGTACTTATAAATGTGCTAAACATAAACTGAGGCCAAATACAATAAGTACTAAACAGAACTGCAAAGAAATACTATTGGGGAAAAAAGAAATACATGCCTTGTAATACTGAGAAAGTTTAAGGAAGACTTCCTGGAAGAGGTGGCATTTGAGCTGGTTTTGAAAAGTAGAGATTGGGAAATAAAAATGAAGCATAAGAGGGAGGAAGGCATTCCAATGGAAGGGAATAGCATGAAAAAGTCACAAATTCATGAAATCTATAGCATGTTTAGGGAAAGTGAATAGTGAGACAGGATGACACAGCGGGTGGAAGGATAAATAGGAGAAGGGCAGATGGATTCATATTCAAGTCAATCTTGAAAGCTATGGGTTTGTACTAAACTGGGAGCAAGAGTTTGTACTACACTCTTACAATTTGCTTATGCGGATATAAATACATTTTGTATGTTTTTTTGCACTGATGTCAATAGGTTGGACTCTAGAACAGTACTACTTGGTTCTACAAAATTCCATGTAGTCTATCTACCCCATTCCAGCTCCAACATACCATTTATCTCTGTAGAAAAAGCTATCTGTTCTCCCCCTCAAAGAGTATAGGGGGAAAAAGGCTTAGGTATGGGGGCTTCTGCTTATCATTTTCATTTTCCACTTGCTATAAGAATACTCCTTTTTGCTTGCTAATTCACTTCACAGAAATAGATTGGTCCCCAGCTGTTGCAAAACAAGGACGTGATTCCTAGAAATGTAACCATTAAAACAAAATTTTATTATATGGAGTTTGAGCCGCATCTGACCTTCTTCCTCATTTCTGTGAGCTGTGTCTCCAAGCCCTGGGATTCAGTCTCCATGTGATGCTCCTTCCACGTGTGCATGGTCTTGTTGCTAAGCCACAGGGAGAACACAGCCTAATGCTGTTTTCAAAAAATCAATGATTGTTTATCCAGTCTTGTATCTGTGCCCTTCTAAAATATAATACAAGCAAATCCTTGTCTACCAGGATCTGTATGAGGGCCAGAGGGTCCCAACTGGCAAACCCTACGGCAGCTGAGAGCAACTTTAGGTGGCAGACCGAGGGGTTGTTTGAACTTACTAGAAAATTTACACTGTGTCTGGACCTAAATCTATAGAGATTTGAGGGGAAACCCATGAAACAGGATAGATGTAATAAATTATAAATGAAGGTGGAGATCCTTAGAGATGTTAAAATCAGGAAATACATGATGTTGTCCTGCTTTAAAAAATATGTAACTACTTGGTGGTGGTGGTGGTGTGTGTGTGTGTATGTGCGTGCGACAAGTGACAAAGAGTAGCTATGTGGTAACCAAGATTGGAAAGGCCAAGAATTGATGTGAAAATTTTCAGGAACTTCTTGAGAAACAGTATAGAATGGAGAATCTGGATCAATCAGTTAAGGCTTCTGGGGAGTTCTTAAAACAGTGGCTCTCAAACTTGGCTGAACATTAGAGGTCTCGGAAGGTTTTATGAAGCCCTATGCTCAACTGCCAACTGTACACTAAAGAGGCAAATGTAAATTGGTACAGCCACTTTGAAAAACTTTTGGCAGTAGCTACTGAAGCTATACATATGCATCCATTATGAATCAGCAATTCCATTCCTAGGTATGTACTCAATAGAAATGCATACATGTGTTTACCAAAAGACATGTACAGGAATGTTCATAGCAGCATTATTTTAATAGGTCAAAACTGAAAACTAATCAGATACCATTGCCATAATACTGAAGAGCAATGGGAATGAACTAAAATGATATACATGGATACGGATGACTCCTGCAAACATAATGCTGAGCGAAAGACACCAGGCACAAAAAACTACATATTGTATGATTCTACTTAAAATTTGAAACAGGCATAATTAACCTACGCTATTGGAAGTCAGAATAGTGGTTTTCCTGGAAAGGTGTAATAACTGGAACGAGGAACAAAAGGAGCTTCTGGGGTGCTGGTAATACACACTTTCTTGATTTGAGAGCTGATTACACAGGTATGTTCACTTAGTGAAAATTCACTGAATTGTGCACTTATGATTTGTTCACTTTTAATGTATAGTATACTGGAATTAAAAGTTAAAGATAATCCCAAATTCCACATTGGCAAAAGAACAGACACAAAGCCCAATGGAACAGAGTAGAGAACCCAGATATAGACCCACATGGATATAGTTGATTGATCTCCAATAAGTGAGCAAAAGCAATTCAGTGGAGAAAGGATAATCTTTTTAACAAACGAGGTAGGAACAAATGAAAATCTATACGTAAAAACAAATAAACAAATTTACACAAAGCTTATGCCATTCACAAAAATATAAAATGCAAAACTATAAAATTATTAGAAGATAGCATAGTAGAAAATCTAAGTCACCTTGGACTTGGTTATGAAATTTTAGATTCAACACCAAAAGCATGATCCATGAAAGAAAAAAAATTAAGTCAGACTTAAAATATTTCACTTTGTGAAAGACACTTTTAAGAAAATGAAAAAACAAGCAATATATTGAGATAAAATATTTGCAAAACAGATATCTGATAAAGGACTTGTACCCAAAATATATAATGGCCTCTTAAAACTCAACAATAAGAAAACAAACAACCCTATTAAAAATGGGCAAAAGATCTGGACAGACACTCACCTAAGAAGATATACAGATAACAGGTAATCATATGAAAAGACGTTCAACATAATTTTTCATTAGAGAATTGCAAATTAAGCAACAATGAGATACTATTACACACCTATTCAAATGGCTAAAATCTGAAAAAGCTGTTGATACTAAATACAGACAAGAATGCAGAACAACAGGAACTTTCACTCACCACTGACAGGAGTGCAGAATGGTTCAGCCACTTTGGAAGACAGTTTCTCACAGAGCTCAGCATAGTCTTATCATACAGTTTTGCTCCTAAATACTTACCAATTGAGTTGAAAACTTATGTCTACCCAAAAACCTGTACTCAAATGTTTATAGCAGTTTTATTCATAATCACTTAAAAAGTGGAAGTACAGTATGTTCTTTATATGTGAATGGATAAACAAACTGTGGTACACCCATACAATGGAATGTTATTTGGCGGCAAGAAACGAGCTGTCAACCCACAAAAAGACATGGAGGAAACTCAAATGCATATTGCTTAGTGAGAAAAGCCAGTCTGAATGGGCTATATACTGTATGATCTCAATTATATTATATTCTGGAAGAAAGAAACTATAGAGATAATAAAAAGATTAATGTTTGCCAGGGGTTCAGTGGAGGATGGCGTCAGAGAGTAATGAATAGTTTGAAGTATAAGGGATTTTAGGGTGGTGAAACTATTCTGTATAATACTGTAATTTTGAATACATGACATTATGCGTTTGTCAAAATCCTTAAAGCTGTACAACACGAAGAATGAAATTTAATGTGTGCAAAATAAAAAAAATTACTTGGAGGTCAGGCAATTCTAGTAAAGAACACAGTAAAGCGTTACACATGCATGAAAAAACCTCAGTGAGGAGGGTGGGTAAAAAGTCTAACCTAAGCAACTTTAGAAATAAACAGAGTTTGTAAGACTAAAGGCAAAAAGTACTGCATATAAGCACTTTAGTTCATAAAGTTGTCTCCCATGGGGGTACGGGTTAACAATTCTGATAACTGCTGTTCACGTATACTGGAAGTGAACACTTATAGACAGCAGACGGTGGGAGATGGGCTTCTCACTGTTGGTGTTGGAGGTTACAACAAAGGGAGGAGGCTAGAATGATTCACGTGATAAGAGATTAGAGTTGGAGACATGAGAACTCATGTTTAAGTTAATATATGCCTCAACTGGTTCGTTAATTGGAACAAATGCAGCACATTTTTAAAAAATTTATTTTATTGAAGTATAGTTGATTTACAATGGTGTGTTATTTTCTGCTGTACAGCAGAGTGATTCAGTTATACACATACATATATTCTTCTTCATATTCTTTTCCATTATGGTTTATCCCAAGACTTTGAATAGAGTTGTTTGTGCTATACAGGAGCCTTGTTTTTTATCCTTGTAGGACCTTGTTGTTTATCCATTCTACATAATAGTTTGCATCTGCTAATCCCAAACTCCCCCAGAATGTAACATATTAATGTAAGAAGTTGATAAAAGGGAAAACCGGGGCCTGAGGGGCATGTAGGAACTCTGTAGTACCAGCTCAATTTTTCTGTCAATCTAAATAACTCAAAAAATAAAGTCTATCTTTTAAAAGACTCTAAAAAATAAAGTCTACTAATAAAAAAAAAATCTTTATAACATGAGTGGACCTCAACCATCAGCTGAAGGCTTTATGAGCAAAAATTGCAGTTTTCTGGAGAAGTTCTGCTTCAAGACTACAGTTTAGAAATCCTGCCTGAGTTTCCAGACTACTGGCCTGGCTTATGGATTTTGGGCTAAGACTGTAGCACCGTATCTTACCTGAGTTTCCAGCCTGCGGATTTTGGACTTCACAGACCCCACAATCACATAAGCCAGTTTCTTAAAATTTCTCTCTCTCTCTCTAATAGTCCTGTTTCTCTAGAAAACCCTGACCGATATACCCACTGAGCCCTCTTAAGACCTAGGCTCACAGCTGAAACACGGTCACTATTACACAAGTCATATAGCCAAATCCAAAGTCAAAGGCAGGGGAATGCTCTCTGCCACAGTGAGGATACAGCAAGGGCATGGATGCAGAGAGGGAAGAATAACTAAGGCCAATAATGCAATCTTCCTTGATAGGGAAGAATTTCTTTTTGAAGAAGCAATACTTACCTTGAGACCTAAAAGATAAATAGCAGTCATTACAGAAAAGAAAGGGAGAAAGAAATTTCAAGCAGCAAACATAGGGTGGGCAAAGGCTTGAGGAGAAAAAAAATGGGGGTGCAAGTCAAGAGACTAGTGATTACCTGGAAAGGTGGGAAAGGATGCTGGAGACAACAAAGGGCATGGTATCAGAATAAGATTTCAGATTATTCTAACTGTAAACAGAAGCCATAGAAGCATTTGAAGAACAATAGTGAGATGATAAATTTGCATTAAAAATTTTTCACTCTGGCTGTTATATGGAAATGATATGGCAAGAGAGTATGAGATTATTTAAGGAATGATTGCAACAGTCCAGGAAAGAGATAATATTTTTTTAGACTGAGTTGTGGCAGTGAAGAAGAGAGTATAGTTATATATGTTGTAGATAAAATTAATAGAACTTGGTATTCCTGAATGGAGATGCCATTTATTGAGAGGGAAAACATTAAAAGAGAATCAAGTTTGGGGGTTATCAGTAAACACAACTTTCATATAATTACTAATAATTACTTGAGGGATATGTTTCATTTTAGTCAAGGATACCTTTTATTTATAAGTATTAAAGAAACAAAGTGAGTACTAACACACTACCAGCTTGAATAAAACCTCAAGCTTATTTTTCTCATTACTTTGTGAAACTTATTCTAGAAAGTTACTTTTTAAAAATTTTTTATATTTTTTATTTTTATTTATTTTTCCTTTTATTTTTTTATACAGCAGGTTCTTATTACTTATCTATTTTATACATATTAGTGTATACATGTCAATCCCAATCTCCCAATTCATCCCACCACCACGCCCACCCCCGCATGGCTTGCCCCCCTTGGTGTCCATACGTTTGTTCTCTACATCTGTGTCTCAATTTCTGCCCTGCAAACTGGTTCATCTGTACCATTTTTCTAGGTTCCACATATATGTCTTAATATACGATATTTGTTTTTCTCTTTCTGACTTACTTCACTCTGTAGGACAGTCTCTAGATTCCTCCACGTCTCTACAAATGACCCAATTTCGTTCCTTTTTATGGCTGAGTAATATTCCATTGTATATATGTACCAAATCTTCTTTATCCATTCATCTGTCGATGGGTATTTAAGTTGCTTCCATGACCTGGTTATTGTAAATAGTGTTGCAATGAACATTGGGGTGCATGTGTCTTTTTGAATTACGGTTTTCTCTGGGCATATGACCAGTAGTGGGATTGCTGGGTCATATGGTAATTCTATTTTTAGTTTTTCAAGGAACCTCCATACTGTTCTCCATAGTGGCTGTATCAATTTACATTCCCACCAACAGTGTAAGAGGGTTCCCTTTTCTCCACACCTTCTCCAGCATTTGTTGTTTGTAGATTTTCTGATGATGCCCATTCTGACTGGTGTGAGGTGATACCTCATTTTAGTATTGATTTGCATTTCTCTAATAATTAGTGATGTTGAGCAGCTTTTCATGTGCTTCTTGGCCATCAGTAGAGAAAAGTTTATTTAGGCCTTCTGCCCATTTTTGGATTGGGTTGTATGTTTTTTTAATATTGAGCTGCATGAGCTGTTTATTTATTTTGGAGATTAATCCTTTGTCCATTGATTCGTTTGCAAATATTTTCTCCCATTCCGAGGGTTGTCTTTTTGTCTTGTTTATGGTTTCCTTTGCTGCGCAAAAGCTTTGAAGTTTCATTTGGTCCCATTTGTTTATTTTTGTTTTTATTTCCATTACTCTAGGAGGTGGATCAAAAAAGATCTTGCTGTGATTTATGTCAAAGAGTGTTCTTCCTATGTTTTCCTCTAAGAGTTTTATAGTGTCTGGTCTTACATTTAGGTCTCTAATCCATTTTGAGTTTATTTTTGTGTATGGTGTTAGGGAGTGTTCTAATTTCATTCTTTTAGATGTAGCTGTCCAGTTTTCCCAGCACCACTTATTGAAAAGACTCTCTTTTCTCCATTGTATATCCTTGCCTCCTTTGTCATAGATTAGTTGACCATAGGTGCGTGGGTTTATCTCTGGGCTTTCTATCTTGTTCCATTGATCGATGTTTCTGTTTTTGTGCCAGTACTATATTGTCTTAATTACTGTAGCTTTGTAGTATAGTCTGAAGTCAGGGAGTCTGATTCCTCCAGCTCCGTTTTTTTCCCCTCAAGACTGCTTTGGCTATTCGGGGTCTTTTGTGTTTCCAAACAAATTTTAAGATTTTTGTTCTCGTTCTGTAAAAAATGCCATTGGTACCTTGATAGGGATTGCAATGAATCTGTAGATTGCTTTGGGTAGTATAGTCATTTTCACAATATTGATTCTTCCAATCCAAGAACATGCTATATCTCTCCATCTGTTGGTATCATCTTTAATTTCTTTCATCAGTGTCTTATAGTTTTCTGCATACAGGTCTTTTGTCTCCCTAGGTAGGTTTATTCCTAGGCGTTTTATTCTTTTTGTTGCAATGGTAAATGGGAGTATTTCCTTAATTTCTCTTTCGGATTTTTCATCATTAGTGTATAGGAATATAAGAGATTTCTGTGCATTAATTTTGTATCCTGCAACTTTACCAAATTCATTGATTATCTCTAGTAGTTTTCTGGTGGCATCTTTAGGATTCTCTATGTATAGTATCATGTCATCTGCAAAGAGTGACAGTTTTACTTCTTCTTTTCCAACTTGTGTTCCTTTTATTTATTTTTCTTCTCTGATTGCCTTGGCTAGGACTTCCAGAACTATGTTGAATAATAGTGGTGAGAGTGGACATCCTTGTCTTGTTCCTGATCTTAGAGGAAATGCACTCAGTGTTTCACCATTGACAATGATGTTTGCTGTGGGTTTGTTGTATATGGCCTTTATTATGTAGAGGTAGGTTCCCTCTATGCCCACTTTCTGGAGAGTTTTTAATATAAATGGGTGTTGAATTTTGTCAGAAGCTTTTTCTGCATCTATGGAGATGATCATATGGTTTTTCTTCTTCAATTTGTTAATATGGTGTATCACATTGATTGATTTGCATATATTGAAGAATCCTTGCATCCCTGGGATAAATCCCACATGGTCATGGTGTATAATCCTTTTAATGTGTTGTTGGATTCTGTTTGCTAGTATTTTGTTGAGGATTTTTGCACCTCTGTTCATCAGTGATATTGGTATGTAATTTTCTTTGTTTGTAGTGTCTTTGTCTGGTTTTTTTAGCTTTTTTTTTTTTATAGTTAGGTTCCCATTTTTTTTTAATTTATTTATTTATTTTTGGCTGTGTTGGGATTTCATTTCTGTGCGAGGGCTTTCTCCAGTTGCGGCAAGCGGGGACCACTCTTCATCATGGTGTGCGGGCCTCTCACTATCGTGGCCTCTCTTGTTGCGGAGCACAGGCTCCAGACGTGCAGGCTCAGTAGTTTTGGCTCATGGGCCTAGTTGCTCCGCGGCATGTGGGATCCTCCCAGACCAGGGCTCGAACCCATGTCCCCTGCATTAGCAGGCAGATTCTCAACCACTGCGCCACCAGGGAAGCCCCTGTTTGGTTTTGTTATCAGGGTGACGGTGGCCTCATAGAATGAGTTTGGGAGTGTTCCTTCCTCTGCAATTTTTTGGAAGAGTTTGAGAAGAATGGGTGTTAGCTCTTCTCTAAATCTTTGATAGAATTCACCTGTGAAGCCACCTGGTCCTGGACTTTTGTTTGTTGGAAGATTCTTAATCACAGTTTCAATTTCATTACTTGTGATTGGTCTGTTCATATTTTCTATTTCTTCATGGTTCAGTCTTGGAAGTTTATATCTTTTTAAGAATTTGTCCATTTCTTCCCAGTTTTCCATTTTATTGGCATAGAGTTGCTTGTAGTAATCTCTTAGGATGCTTTGTATTTCTGCAGTGTCTGTTGTAACTTCACCTTTTTCATTTCTAATTTTATTGATTTGAGTTTTCTCCCTCTTTTTCTTGATGAGTCTGGGCTAATGGCTTATCAATTTTGTTTATCTTCCCAAAGAACCAGCTTTTAGTTTTATTGATTTTTTTCTATTATTTTTTTCTATTTCATTTATTTCTGCTCTGATCTTCATGATTTCTCTTCTTCTGCTAACTTGGGTTTTGTTTGTTCTTCTTTCTTTAGTTCCTTTAGGTGTAAAGTTAGATTGTTTATTTGAGATTTTTCTTGTTTCTTGAGGTAGCCTTGTATAGCTGTAAACTTCCCTCTTAAAACTGCTTTTGCTGCATCCCAGAGGTTGTGGATCCTCGTGTTTTCATTGTCATTTGTCTCTAGGTATTTTTTGATTTCTTTGGTGATTTCTTGGTTATTTAGTAACATATTGTTTAGCCTCCATGTGGTTCTGTTTTTTACGTTTTTTTCCTTGTAGTTGATTTCTAATCTCATAGCATTGTGGTCAGAAAAGATGCTTGATATGATTTCAATTTTCTTAAATTCACTGAGGCTGGATTTGTGACCCAAGATGTGATCTATCCTGGGTAATGTTCCATGCTCATTTGAGAAGAAAGTGTAATCTGCTGTTTTTGGATGGAATGTCTTATAAATATCAATTAAATCTATCTGGTCTATTGTGTCATTTAAAGCTTGTGTTTCCTTATTAATGTTCTGTTTGGATGAGCTGTCCATTGCTGTAAGTGTGGTGCTAAAGTCCCTCACTATTATTGTGTTACTGTTGATTTCCTCTTTTAGAGCTGTTAGCAGTTGCCTTATGTATTGCGGTGCTCGTATGTTTGGTGCATATATATTTATATTTGTTATATCTTCTTCTTGGATTGATCCCTTGATCATTATGTAGTGTCCTTCCTTGTCTCTTGTAACATTCTTTATTTTAAAGTCTATTTTATCTGATATGAGTATTGCTACTCCAGCTTTCTTTTGATTTCCATTTGCAAGGAATATCTTTTTCCAACCCCCCACTTTCAGTCTGTATGTGTCCCTTGGTCTGAAGTGGGTCTCTTTTAGATAGCATATATATAGGTCTTGTTTCTGTATCCATTCAGCAAGCCTGTGTCTTTTGGTTGGAGCATTTAATCCATTCACGTTTAAGGTAATTATCGATATGTATGTTGCTATTACCATTTTCTTAATTGTTTTGGGTTTGGTTTTGTAAGTCCTTTTGTTCTCTTGTGTTTCCCACTTAGAGAAGTTCGTTTAGCATTTGTTGTAGAGCTGATTTGGTGGTGCTGAATTCTCCTAGATTTTGCTTGTCTGTAAAGCTTTTGATTTCTCCATCAAATCTGAATGAAATCCTTGCCGGGTAGAGTAATCTTGGTTGTAGGTTCTTCCCTTTCAGCACTTTAAGTATATCATGCCACTCCCTTCTGGCTTGTAGAGTTTCTGATGAGAAATCAGCTGTTAACCTTATGGGAGTTCCCTTGTATATTATTTGTCATTTTTCCCTTGCTGCTTTCAATAATTTTTCTTTGCCTTTAATTTTTGCCAATTTGATTACAATATGTCTCGGCGTGTTTCTCCTTAGTTTATCCTGTATGGGACTCTCTGTGCTTCCTGAACTTGGGTGGCTATTTCCTTTCCCATGTTAGGGAATTTTTTGACTCTAATCTCTTCAAATATTTTCTCAGGTCCTTTCTCTCTCTCTTCTCCTTCTGGGACCCCTATAATGCGAATGTTGTTGTGTTTAATGTTGTTCCAGAGGTCTCTTAGGCTGTCTTCATTTCTTTTCATTCTTTTTTCTTTATTCTGTTCTGCAGCAGTGAATTCCACCATTCTGTCTTCCAGGTCACTTATCTGTTCTTCTGCCTCAGTTATTCTGCTATGGATTACTTCTGGTGTATTTTTCAATTCAGTTATTTTATTGTTCATCTCTGTTTGTTTGTTCTTTAATTCTTCTAGATCTTTGTTAAACATTTCTTGCATCTTCTCCATCTTTACCTCCATTCTTTTTCCGAGGTCCTGGATCATCTTCACTATCATTATTCTGAATTCTTTTTCTGGAAGGTTGCCTATCTCTGCTTCATTTAGTTGTTTTTCTGGGGTTTTACCTTGTTTCTTCATCTGGTACATAGCCCTCTGCCTTTTCATCTTGTCTATCCTTCTGTAAATGTGGTTTTTGTTCCACAGGCTGCAGGATTGTAGTTCTTCTTGTTTCTGCTGTCTGCCCTCTGGTGGATGAGGCTATCTAAGAGGCTTGTGCAAGTTTCCTGATGGGAGGGACTGGTGGTGGGGAGAGCTGGCTGTTGCTCTGGTGGGCAGAGCTCAGTAAAACTTTAATCTGCTTGTCTGCTGATGGGTTGGCCTGGGTTCCCTCCCTGATGGTTGTTTGGCCTGAGGTGACCTAACACTGGAGCCTTCCCAGGCTCTTTGGTGGGGCTAATGGTGGACTGTGGTAGGGCTCACACCAAGGGGTACTTCCCAGAACTTCTGCTGCCAGTGTCCTTGTCCCCACCTTGAGACACAGCCACCCCCACCTCTGCAGGAGATCCTCCAACACTAGCAGGTAGGTCTGGTTCAGTCTTCTATGGGGTCATTGCTCCTTCCCCTGGGTCCCAATGTGCACACTACTTTGTGTGTGCTCTCCAAGAATGGAGTCTCTCTTTCCCCCAGTCCTGTCGAAGTCCTGCAATTAAAGCCTTAAAAGTCTGATTCTCTAGGAATTCCTTCTCCTGTTGCCAAACCCCCAGCTTGGGAAGCCTGACGTGGGTCTTAGAATCTTCACTCCAGTGGGTGGATTTCTGTGGTATAAGTGTTCTCCAGTTTGTGGGTCACCCACCCAGCAGTTATGGGATTTGATTTTATTGTGATTGCACCCCTCCTACCATCTCATTGTGGCTTCTCCTTTGTCTTTGGATGTGGGGTATCTTTTTTGGTGAGTTCTAGTGTCTTCCTGTAGATGATTGTTCAGCAGGTAGTTGTGATTCTGATGTTCTTGCAAGAGGGAGTGAGAGCACGTCCTTCTATCCTGCCATCTTGAACCTATCTCTAGAAAGTTACTTTTTAATATGTGTTTTGAGATCAGTTAATATAAATGAGCTTAGACTAATTTAATCATTTGTTGAGTTTGTATAATGAGCTAGAGTTATATAATTGTTTATATAATTGTTTCATAATTGTGTTATATAATTATATATAATTGTTTGTGTTATATAATTGTTTCAACCAAATGATCCTATTCAAAGGATTTTTATAAAAGATGATAGCTCGACTGGAGGATAACTTCATGAGGTTCCAGGGCAAGGATCTCAAATATGATCATTAACGCCAGATCTTTACAATGAATTGTTCTCAGCAGTTTCCATGACAGCCCTTGAAACATTTGTTAGAAAATGCTTTAAGTTAGGTATGTGTCTTGAGGCGTATCTAGTATTAAAAAAGCTGGTAGAAAAACAGAAATGTAAGAAGTACTAAAAGAGAAGAAATATAGTTTCACAGATTGCATGCACTATCCACGTACTTTCCTTGGAAAAACTACCTGATTTCTTGTTTCCTTGTTTAGGAACTTTAAGAGATGTTATCTATTCAATAGAAATGGAATCATTCTTTCTAGTTTAAATCCTGCTAATAATACATGTTTTGCATTGACATTTTCTCATAAATATTCAACTTTGAAAGTCTTCAAGTAAATTTATGCATCTCCAGTTTTAGAAAGTGAACACCCAAGAGAAGTTCCCACACATAAAAATTAATGAAGGAATAGATAAATGGGTAGATTTCAGGCAGTGTGGGTGGGAAAACTGCCTGGCAATTGAGTGGCAGGCAACTAGCTCTTAATGTTCTATTTTAAGGAGGTTGGAAGTCATAATTCAAAACAATAGATACATTCATATTTAGCTAAGGAGCATATTTTTATATTGCAACTTTCAGAATGTATTATTCTGAAATTTTTGAAATCCAGGGTATTTTCAACTGCATAATGAAACCACACATGAAGAATTGCCTTTGGATAAAGACGAAGCTGTCTAGCTCTTCTCTCTTGTCCTAAGTGTCTGCGGCAGTCATGGTGAGGTGCCTCTCAGATCTCTTTTTGAGAGAGAACCAGTCAAATGAAGGATAGTCAGTTGACAGCCTCTTGTTGCGTTGCCTTCAGGATCCATTGCAGCTTTGGAGCCAAAGGCACACTCTCCCTAAGCAGCGCTAACCAATGCATAAGCATGGTGAAGGTAAAGGGCCTGGTCATTTCTGTTCAATGTGGAAATCCTTTGATGGATTATTTGCTCTGGAGCTCCATGTTGGGCTAGCTGGGGTCCCAGAGCTGCACTTCAGTCTGAGGCTCTTCCTATCTAGTCTTCTTTCCTACTCTCTCTGATCTCACAAGTAATGAACCTGCTTTGTGATTTAAACACTTTCCTGCCTACTTCTACTTCTTCTCCCCAATCGTTCATAGGTATTGCCTCCCAAAATATCTACTGCACTTTTACCTTGTTTTGGCATCTGCTTTCCAGAGGACCTGACCTGGAGCAATTTCTGATCCCTTTGGTGTTCAAATTCCCTCGTGTTATTTACTGTCACTGTTCAAGACCTGCCTTAAGCCTGCATTTGTTTAATTGAGTTGGATTCATTTTAAGGACATATGAGTGGCAACTATAAATCAGGTACAGTGTTAGGCGTACTAGATGTACCAAGATGAGTAAGACACCATATCCACTTGTAAAAAGTTGGGAGGGGGTGGGAGGAAGGGTAGGAATAAAGGGATGTATAGGTGAAGCACAGGGGATTTGGGGACAGTGAAACTTTTTTCTGTATGGAACTGTAATGATGGATGTGCATCATTACGCTTTTGTCAAAGTCCAAAAAATGTTTAACACAAAAAGTGAACCTTAATACAAACTATGGACTATAGTTAATAATAATGTGTCAATATTTGTTCATTAATGATAAATATTACAAATGCTAGGCATTATTCTAATGTAAGATATTGATAATAAGAGAAACCATGCAGAGGTGAGGGGTGAATATATGGAACTCTATTACTATCTGCTCAATTAGTCTCTAAATCTAAAACTGTACTAAAGCAATAAAATTTATTAATTAATTTTAATAATGACCTTTATTAAAGGCCTTTTCTTCCAACTTGATTTCAGACATTTGACCATTTCTCTTGTCCCTGAAATTTCTGCTCTGTTTGTTTATTCTTAAAGGCAGTTTAAGTATATGCTTTGATCCTTTATCTTTTAGCAAGCCATGCCCTAAGATTTTTAGCTTCCTTCCCCAAATATTTATCAGAGGGTTTTGTTTGTTTGTTTGTTTGTTTTAAACCAAGACTGTAGCCTTCCTAAGAAACATGTTGGTGCCAGATGGAAAAATTTTTTTCACCCTGCTACATATCTATGTTAATAGTCTTCCATGACAGACTGATAAAGTGTGATCGTATCTTGTTTAGGATCAAATAATACTGATTTTGTCATCAAATGTGCAAAATGAAGAGATATGATGACTATATATCATTTACCTATTTGAAGATTTGTTAAATGTTAAAAATTTTCTGCCTCTCAATTTTTTTTTCCTTTCTGGTCACTTTTCTTTGTGTTTTCTTCTTTATTGCAAAGAACATTCATGCACATACAGGTACACGCACACAAACAGCACACATAGAGACCTACACTCATACATCCCCATAATAATTATTGAAATTTACATGTTAGTTATTCTTAAATTATAGGCAGTAAGCCTAGAGGAGGACAAGTCTCCTGGGCCACCTTCTAATGGAGGACGCACTTTTCTGTAATTTCATTTTATTTGCATTCTTATCCAAAATCTGTTCTCTCTAAGGTTTGACTTTTAAAACATCATGTTGGATATATAAGATGTCATGGAAAAACCGGAACGAACATTTTGGCCAAGCCAATAGATCCTTTTTTGCTTTTAGTATTTCCCATTGTCTTGAATTCCTAAATCTCCACAGCATCTTGAATTCCTTTTGAATTAGTATTCTGTTCATCTTGAAAGGATTTACTCTGAATATGAGTTTAATGTGTTGGATGTTGGATGTTCCAGTTGCAATAAGCTTGGCCAAAGTCATGGGTTGTTTGGGATATTGTGTACCTGGTTTGTCCATTCAACACACCAGAATGTCACTTAAAATTTTCAGGCAGGGCTCAGTTGGTTCCAGTATGCAATAATGTTAATGCCTGGAATGCTTATAGACTCATGATTGTGCAATGGTAATGATAAAAATGTGAAATGATGGAGGAGGACCAACCCACACCATGGAATGACAACAAAAAGCATTTTAGTAAAGTATAATCATATCTAACAACCTATAAGTAATATACAACGGGGCTCTGCTTTGAAATGCATTAATAAGAACCTTCAGCCAGTTGCAGATAAGGGAACGCTCTTTGCTTTGTCATGTCACTGGTGTATGGAATTTCCTATATCATTCTTTTTTGCTGCTTATAGGTCCAAGGTAGCTATTTTCTTCCATAAATCTATATACTATCCATTGCAGATAACTATTTCTTTCTGCACCTCAAATGTTGCTGACTTTCCAGTTTTGAACAAAATGGCCCCCATAAACTCAGTTTTTGTTATGGGCTGAATATTTGTACCCACCACTCCTCCATTTATATGTTGAAGCCTTAACCCCCAATGTGACACCTTTAGCAAGTAGGGCTTTTTGGTGGTAGTTAGGTTAAAATGATGTCATGAGGGTGGTGCCCTCTTGATGGGGTTAGTGCTATAAAGTAATTACTGTCTTGGATGGCTTCTCTTCCCATTTACATGAGCCTAAACCTTGCCATTTTCCTCTAAGTATAATAGGACTGCCACCTCTATATTTTGCCTAGCTGGTTTTTAAAAAAATTTCTTATGATTTTGTAGGGATGATTTCCAGATTGATTGGAGGTTGGAAGGCTTCGTTAGGTCTTATTTCCTTATACATAAAGCAAAATTGTACATCTCTCATCTCTTGATCTTTTTTAATGTTCCTCAATTTTTAATGAGATCATCTAATCATTCTCTTTGGTCCTGATTCAAAAATAATTTGGTCCTTATTCCTGTTACCTTCTCAGGAGCAAGCCCTCAGTGGGCCAGGGTGGAAGCTTTGTGGTAGGTTGTTGTTGTGTCAATAGTGACACTGAATGCATCTCTCATGGTACAGGTGGTTTTTGATTCTGCCTTGGGCTGAGTGACAAGGAGTGAGATGCCAGCCTCTGGGCCTGCAAGATCCTAGCATTTGTTTTCTATGACCACCCCGCAGCTTGACCCTTTGTCTCTGTAGCAGACCTAGGTTTGCTCATGAAAAGATTCCAGCACACTATACCCATCCTGGTCCTGGGGGAAGTAAATGGATTTTCTGGGAATGGGAAGTACCTATTAATTTTCTGGCAGAGGGACTTTAGAAATCTTTTTTTTTTTTTCTTTTTCTTTTCTTTCCTTTCCTTTATTTTTTTTTGGAAAGAACACTCTCCTTCCTTGGTTAGTATTGTACTTGCAAATTAATCTGCTTACCCTGATACACTGCAGATTGGCCATGGCATATCATTACTCTTCCCCAAATTCCTGTGACTCAAGTGCCAAAAAATGTATGAGTTTCCTCATGTTAAAGAGGAGGATTTTAAGACAGTGAATCACCTAAGAGCACACAGGAAGTACACATCTGCCACCTCCTTGAAGCAGCTGGCCCCTCAGGGGAATTAAGTACAGTGTTTATTGAGCTCCTACTAAATACCGTTATGAGTGCCAGGCCATTTGGGGTAGACAGAAAACTAAAGGATAGTCTGTGGCTGTAGACTGTAGAGTTAAGGATATAATTCTAATATGTAGAAACCAGCTAGTTAATAATGCACCACAGTACACTGCATGTTATATAGTGCTGAACACTGTGGCACTTAAAGTTTTTAAAAAGGGAAGTGACTCACCTGTAAAGGCTTTATGGAAGAGGTGCTGTGCCACAGTGGAAAGGGTGCAAGCCTTAGAATCTGATGATGGAAGTATGATTCTCTGTTATTACTGATTAATTCAAGGATCTCAGGCATGTTATTGAAAGTCTCTGAGCTCAGTTCCTTTATCTTCAATATGTAGCAAATGATATCTACCTCTCATGGCTGTGAGAATTAAATATGACAATTACTGCAAAGTATGCTCAATGGATGCTAATTAAACATGAGGAGGTAGTATTAGAAATGGACAGAAAGGTTTGATAGACAGCAGGATACAGATTGATGAGGAAGAGTCACACATTGCCCTGCAAGTTGTCAGACTTGAGCCATTATTAGTGATTTCAGTTTTGTCTAAATAACATTTCCCTAAGTATGGCCCATGGACCACGAGCATCAAAATCACCTAAAAGTGCTTGTTAAAAATGCCAGTTCAAACCCAGACCTACTGAATGTGCATTTTTAGCAAGCATCACAGGTGATTCTAATGTAAGTTATCTAGATACAGTAAAACTGAAAGTCTTCCAAAATGGACTTAGGCAATTCCCACCCAGTAGAAGGTGAATTAATGGAGCTGCGTTATTTGTAGTGGGTCTCAGTTCATTCTTGATTAATCAGAAAACTGTACTCACCCCTTCTTATCCTAAATATACCACAAGAACTTCCATCTTAACATGCCTCACTCCGAGCTAATTATGCTTAACTTTGACCCTCTTCCTCTTGCTCTCTATGTCCATCAGGTTATCAAGCCTAAACTCTGGGCATTACCTTTGGTTCCTCTTTACACAGTCTCCTTGCTGACTGGTCACAATTTCATGAATGTTCTTTCTTTTCAGTGGTGATCAAATCAACTCCTTTTCACTTGATTTCCACTGTCCTTTCCCTAATTCACATTGTGAGTGCTAAAATATGTGTTGTTTTCTTTATTCCTAAGCTATGTTATTATTTCTTCATTTACTATAATATTTTTTAAAAACTACATTTAGAAAAAACATAGGCTCTACCTTGTGACATGTAAAAATCATATCATGTCATTCCCATGATTACAACTCACTGACAATGCCCCATCACACAACAATGGTGTTCCTGTCCATCACGTATGAGGCTTTTCATCATCTGTTCTTTCTTTCGCTCTCACTTCTGTTCCTACCACTCCATACTCAAATCCAGTTATGCCAAACTACTCACAGTCTCCTAAGTCAGCCATGTTATTTATTATCTCCATGTCTTTATATAAGTGCTTCCTCTTCACCCTTATCTGGCCAACAGATTTCCTACTCATCATTCAACAATCAATTCAAATGTCTCCGTCTCTGTGAAGAATTTCCTACTTCTGCTTCCTCTCCTCTCCTATTAAATATTTTTGTCATGAATTCGATAAATAATTTAGTGAGCACCCATATGGCAAACATTATTCTAAGTGCTAGGGATGCATAAATATACAAAACAGATAAAAATCCCTTTGTTATTTAGGGATTTTATATAGAATATATATAAAATATAATTATTTATATTCTATGGGGAATGAAGTGGGGCGGATGCTGACAAGATACAAAATAAATAATAAATTCTATGGTGGTAAGTGCTCTATAAGACAATAAAGCAGCAAAGTGTAATAGAGTACTAGGATAGGGTGGAATTTAGATTCAAATAGGACCTTCTCAGTGAGGACCTTTCATCAGAAAGGACCTCACTGAGAAGTTGACATTTGAGCAAAGGTCTAAAAGGAGGGAAGGGAATAAACCATGCAGATGTATTGGGGAGAAGGGCATTCCAGGGGATAGCAAGGGGAAAGGCCCTAAGGTCAAAGCGGGCTTCACATGTACAAGGAATATCGAGGTGACCAGTGTGGTTGAAGCAGCAAGAGATACAGGGGATGTAGTCACGAGGAACAGATCTTGCAAGACTTTGCAGCTACTGAAGAGTTTGGCTTCTCCTCTAAGTGGTATCTGAAGGCTTTGGACAATCTGGAAGAGGGGAAGCGACATGATCTGACTTAGCATTGTAACAGAATAGCTCTTGTTGCTCTTCTAGGAGTAAACTATGGCTTCGTGTGGGAGGACAAAAGAGCAGGAAATCAGATGGTAGCTCCAACTGTGCATGTGTATAATGTATCTCTGGGTATAGATTTCTGCATTCATATTTATGGCACTCATTAAAATATGTTTACGTGTCTCTCCCTCTGTGTTCCTTAACCTTAGATCACTCATCTTATGCATGATCCCCTTGCACATTGTAGGTATTCAGTGACTGTTTGGAGGAAAAAAAGTAAGAGAGGTGAAAGGAAAGCAGGAAGGTAAAAGGGGTGGGGAGAAAAATGAAATGGAAAAGAACAAATGGAAAATAAAGGAATGGAAAAGAGCAAAACCGAAGAAAATCAAGTGAGGTGTTGTGGCCTGATGGTGAAGATTTTGTACTCTGGAGCCAGAGTAGCTGGTTTTAAATCATGGTGTAGCTGTTATGTAATAGCTGTGTGATTGGGGCACATTATTTAATTACCCTGTGCCTTGGTTTCCTCATCTGTAAAATGAGAAAAACAATAGTACTTACCTCATGGGGGTGGTTTTGAAGATGAAAGGAACTGAACATTCAAAGCACGTTCTAGTCTAGTGCCTAGACTGTAATAAGTGCTCAATAACTATTAGAGTTTGTACTTAAAGAATTGATCTAGGAGGCCTCAGAGTATAGTAGAGAGAACATGGAATTTTCAATAAAATAAACTGAGTATTGAATCTCCTCTTTGACATTCACCAGCTTAGGAACAATTCTTCCCTTTCCTGATTTTTTCCTAATAATTGTAAAAGTGAAGGGCAATAATTAAGAACCTACTACTAAGATTTGGAGTGAATATTAAATGAGATATGGCATGTGAAAATACCTCACAGAACTTGGCATGTTGTGGTGCTTCATATTCCTGAGACATACCATTGTTTCTTTGCTTATTCACCATTCAGTTCTTGTATTTAGGAACATTGACAACCAAAATTGTGGTAATGAATTTCCATGTCTTGTCCACTCACAGGAATGTAGTTAGTTTTCATCCATCTTTGATAGATATATTATTTTGCCACCTCAGCAAGAAGGAGCAAGCATGATATTATATTTTTTCATTTGTATTCTCTAAGACCCTTCTGTACTTAACAATTTGTGACAGGGGAATTCATGATGCAGCTGTAAGAAATGATTCATGTGAGCCTATTCGTTATGTTCTTCTTTTTACATTTATCATCTAGGAAGCCAGTCTCCAAACTATTCAAAAAGTTGATGCCTGTAAACTTCCCCAATGCTTACAATCTTAGCCTCCCATCAGTGTGGGAAAAGCTTTAGAGATTTCCAAGCAAGCAGTCACTCTCCAGTTGGAAGAATTCAGACATTGGTTTGGTTTGGTGGGATTTGGGCATGAAAGTAGGGGAAGAAAGATTAGGAAGAAGAAGGTGAAATCAAGTTAAAATGGAAATGAACATTAAGGTCAATTCGAAGTCAAAAGAAGTCATAGAGAAGTAGCTTGTGGGAGGGGATATGAGAGTGGAGGAAGGGGAACTTCGTGAAAGGAACTTTATAGACTGTGTGTATTTAGAGGAGTCTCAGCATTTTTCATATGATCTCAAGGATCCACATGTTCTATTCCCAGCATCCTGCCAACTGGTAGTCACGGTGTGGAAAGTGCTTCTCCCAACATCCTACTGCTTTGGGCTCTGAGAAGCTTCAGGGAGGGTGTGGAGTGATGAATAATTTTAAACATAAAAGTGATACAATCCGGAAATAAAGAAATCCCACACTCTAGCTCTGGTTCTGCAATAAATTCATATTGAACTTTGGGCAAGTTGTCTAATTTTTTGAACTGAGTTTCATCATCCCTAGAATGAAAAGATTGAAGCTGATGATCTTTAACGGTTCTTCGAAGCTGGAGGGTCTTTTTTTCTAACACATCTCTCTTATCCATCTAACCAAGTTACCTTCTGGATTTAAAACATGTGGCAGTTCTAACTTAAAGGAGGGTATCCCTCATCTGGGACGCTGGACCTAAGCCCAGAGAGTTCCAAGCTCCTCTGGGAAGGAAAGAGTCCTATTAATACCAAGTGGTCATTTAAGAAGCTTGTTCAAGTTCAGGTTTCAGTGGTCTTAAAACAAACAACAACAGAATCCAAGATTAAATTGCTGTTTATTTTAAACTATTGATTGGAATGAAATCCACCAAATCTTACTTCTTATTTTGTACCCAGCTTAAGGCAGTGTGAGTGTGATGTATTAAAAGAAGACTTTCAGATGTTGGATATTTAAACAAAAATAACATTTTCTCCTTCTTTCTTTTTTTTTTTCTCCTAATGGAAATGCAGTTCTGATCCTTTCTGACATGATGCAAATGGAATTTTTCCCAAAGTATTTCCAAAAACTGCCCTGGATCTGAGATTACCTTTCAGAAATTGGGACCATGATAAGTAAGTGTGAGTAGTCAAAAGTGAGGACTATAATGGAAAATGATTTGTATCCTTAATTGCTGCATCTGTTAAGTCAGGCTGTAGGCTGTAGAGATTCTTTACCCAGTGCAGTCATAGCTTTTATCTTCCCACCACCTCTGCTTGGATAGAGACTCTCATCCTCTCATTTCACTTAAGGGAGCAGATTTCTTGCTGGGTTTCCTGTCTCTCCTCTCCCCTGCTCCCATCCATCCTCTCCAATATCCCAAGTCACCTACCTGTACATGACTCCTATTAGTGAGTATAAAGGCCAGAGAAAATGATTAGGCCAGTATCACATACAGCCACTGCTCAAAACCTGACAGTAACTCCACTAAATAACAAAGTCCAGAGTCCTTATCATAATTTAAGCTTCTACAAGATCAAGCATGAAGCTAACTTTCCAGATGTCTCCTCCAATTTCCCTGCAAGAGCCCTTCACACCCAACCACACAGAAAATTCTTAAAACTAAAACCTACCATACACTGTCTTATATGTTCATCTTTTCACTCCCAGAGTTTAGAATATCTTTCTCTACCTGTATATAATTTCCTCCTTCTTCAAAGCTTAGCTCAAATTCTTCCTTTTCCAGAAAGCTTTCTTGATAGCTGCAGACAAAACAATTATTCTTTGCTTTTCATTTCCAAACCTCATTGCTCTATTTAGCACATACCTCATTTCAAATTATCTTAGAATTATTTTTACCCATATTTTCCTTATTCAAAAGTCAATAAATTCCATACAATAAGGGTAAGAGTATGTCAAGAGAATTTCCACATATCATAGGACTTAGCACAATGTCTAGATCAGAGTGGAAAATCAAAAGATATTTATGGAAAGTTAAGGCTATGCCTCAATTACAATTCATGAGAATGAGAAGCAATAATGGAGGTTAGCAATGATCCTATCGAGGAAACTTAGGGAACAAATTGAGAAGATTTCTGGAGAGGGCCACTAAGGAGAGGACTAATCATTAGGGTGAGGCATATTAGAGCAATGTGTGGTCTTGACAGGTGGTCTCCAAGGCAGGAAAATTAAAAGTCAGGTGTTAGAACATCATGGCATGGCAAGGCTGAGAGTGATATCTTGAGGGATGTTGGTACTGTGTGAGCTTCCTAAAAGGAATATCAGTCATGCAGTGAACCTTTGCAGGCAAGCAATGACAAAGGACAATCTTTGCTGAGTGTGGTGGCTGAGAAAAGGCTAGAAAAAAGTCAAGCTTCAGCCAGGTTGGAGTTGAAAGGAATCCTAGAAAAGAAGCTGAATTTGGAAAACAGAAGTAAGTCAGAATTGAACCTTATAAACTCGACTGGACCTATACCATTTGGAAGCAGGGGATAAAGAGAACCAATTTGGTGGTCATGTGCATGACTCACAGTTGTCAGGCTGGATGGCATCTCTGGCTGGTGAGCTGAGGTTGCTGTTCTTTTTTGCTGGCCATGATATGCTTAAATTACTGAGTGGGACAGAGCTTAATCGAATAGGCCTCAGTGATTAGAGCTGGGCATCTTAGGAAGGTAGGGACTGGTAGCAATAATCAGCTCTGGCTCCTTCCAAGGTGAATTATAAACTACACTTTCAATCTATCGAGTTTCACAAGGTCTTTTAGAACCTGCCTGCAACATCTGTGGTGCTAATAGAACATTTTCCATTAAAAAAAAAAATACTAGGGGACTTCCCTGGTGGTGCAGTGGTTAAGAATCCACCTACCAATACAGGGGACACGGGTTCGATCCCTGGTCCGGGCAGATCCCACATGCCGCGGAGCAACTAAGCCCGTGAGCCACAGCTACTGAGCCTGCGCTCTAGAGCCCGTGCTCCGCAACAAGAGAAGCCACCGCAATGAGAAGCCCACGCACCACAACGAAGAGAAGCCCCTGCTGGCTGCAACTAGGGAAAGCCCTCACACAGCAACGAAGACCCAACACAGCCAAAAATAAATAAATAAATAAATAAATTTAAAAAAATACCCCGGAGCTCTCAAGGATTACGTAAAAATTTAGACAGAACTTTATGCTTCTTATTCCACACTGCTCTAGAGAATAGATTTCTCAGCTCAATTGGTGCCATTGCATAATGGAAGGAAGAAGTAAAAAAGGAAGCTGTAAGGGATTTGCTTTTCTGTGAAATTTTGGCCCATATTACATCTGCTTATTTCTGGGCCTTTTGTTTTTCTCATATTGCAATGCTCTGACATTTCCTCTAGTGTAACTACTTAGTTGAAGGGAAAGTATGGCAGAAAGGACAAGTGCAGACTTGCATCCTGGTTCCATCGGTTATCTGTGGATCTGGATAAATGTCTTAATCACCACAAGACTAAGTTTCCTTGTCTGAAACACGTAGACAATATTCAACTCACAGGATTGCTGTGAGTTTAGTTGCTGTAATTGTGACTATTAATGACAAAGGCTCCACGAAGTCCTGCTTTTATGTAACCTATGCAAATAAGCACTTGACTCTAGGACACTTTTTATTTAAAATTTTTTTTAAATTTATTTATTTTTGGCTGCATTGGGTCTTAGTTGCTGCGCGCTGGCTTTCTCTAGTTGTGGCGAGCGGGGGCTACTCTTTGTTGCGGTGTGCGAGCTTCTCCTTGTCGTGGCTTCTCTTGTTGTGGAGCGTGAGCTCTAGAGCGCAGGCGTAGTAGTTGTGGCACGTGGGCTCAGTAGCTGTGGCTCACGGGCTTAGTTGCTCTGCGGCATGTGGGATCTTCCCGGACCAGGGCTCGAACCCGTGTCCCCTGCATTGGCAGGCAGATTCTTAACCACCGCACCACCAGGGACACCCTCTAGGACCCTTTTAAAATAACACCGTTTAGTACTTTGCACAGCTAAGTTTCCATACTCAAATTTTACATTCGATAATTATTATTATCTTGCCAGCTTCCTGGGTCCCAGTTTCTCCAACAGTGAAACACAATTGCAAAACCTAGCAGGCATCTAGAATGTTAAAACCAGTTCCTATAATTATTTCCTAAGCCCAAATTTTAATAATTTTCCTTGTCTAGCCAATGGTTTTAAAAAATAAATTTCTGCATACAGAAAGGAATACATGTTCATTATAGGCTATGTGGAAAATACAGAAAAGTAAAAAGAATGAAATAAAAATATTCCATGTTAGTATTTTGGTATACTTTTTACTATTCTTTTTTATGTTCTTATATTCTGCTTTCTCCATTTCCTTAACAATTATTCCTACCATATGACAGTCAATAAATGCAAATGTACCATAAGAATATACCATTTAATTAATCATTACTTTCTAACTTTTGGAGAATTTTTCATCTTTAGAAATGAAATCCAGATGTTACTTGGGAAAATTTAAATAATTTTTAAAAATTTTCTCTCCCTATTTTTACAGCATGTGGAAATTAAAATCTTTATTTTTCATCTTTATAAATGAAATCCAGATGTTACTTGGGAAAATTTAAATAACTTTAAAAAATTTTCTCTCCCTATTTTTACAGCATATGGAAATTAATATCCTTTCCCCCAATGTTGGACCTATTTCCATGGAGATCACATTCTCATGGCAGTCCAGCTCTGGCTCTCTGCTCTTACTTGTACCAAGTTAGTTTAATTTTAGATTGTTTTATTCCTCCCATCCTTTTTCATGCCTCCCCCTCCCCATGCTTTGACTCTGGCCTGGAGCACAGGCCTTTTCCAGTGCGTATACACAGATAAGATAAACCCCTTCACTTCATTCCAATGTGCGACAGCAGAGTTAACTACAGCTATGCTGGATTCCCTTTAGTGTTCTTCCGGAGATGTAGTTAAGACTGGGACCAGTTTCAAATATATTTGGTTGCCAGATTATATTTCTTTGAACACAACACCATGGTGAGATGAAGCCATTATATGAGGGCTGGGTCACTCTTTGAGTTGCATTTAAGATAGCCTCCTACAAGCAAAATTGTTTGGCCGAACGCTGTGAACATTTTTAAGTCTATGGTAACATATTGCCAAGTTCCTTTCCAGAAATGTTATATTAATTTAGACTCCCACTCTCACAGCCAGTGACAATTAAAACAAGCTGAAATTCCTCATACGTATGTTCCTACACTCAGACCTGTGAAGCCATCCCCAACTCTCACAAGCAGAACCCATATTTTTTAACTCTGCACACTTACTTCACTGTGTGTATACTGCTATTACGGAACTAATTACGTGGTATCAAAATTATTTGTGTATACGTCTGGCTCCTTCTTTAAACTGACTCTCTCAAGTTCAAAGTGCAGTCTTCCTCTTCTCTGTGAGTGTAGCACAGAATGTAGTGACTAGTCCCAAGCAGTTAGTCAGTGCACATCATTGCCAGATGTGGAAACCATTCTAATGAGTGTGAATCGGCTGCTTCTGAACTCTGACAGGGTCTCCAGTAAATTTAGGTTCTTTCATGGCATGGTTGTCCTTTGTCTAATGAATCCAAACTACCATTCTATTCTGCCCTCATTTGCTTAACTTTTTACCATTTCCTCTCACACCTACACATGCTGTTTCATTTATTTGGAATGTCCTTCCTCCCATTTTCCACCTGACAATTTCCTTCTCATTTCTCAAGGCTCAGTTCAGTTCATTCTAGAGTTACCTGCCCTAACATCCCCTAGGAAGAATTTGTCTCTTTCATTAAGGTCCAAGAGCTCTTTGTCTAGATGGCTCTTAGAGTATTCCCATATTATATTGAACTTGTTCATTTAACTTCCTTTCTCTTTCCATAGACTAGTGTTTTTCAAATTACATGTCACAATCCATTAGTGTCTTGAAATAATTTTAGCTGGGGCATTCAACATTTAAAAAAACAAAACAGAATAAACTAGGAGTGGAGTAAAGTAGAACAAATAGAAAATATCACATTGCATACAGTAAGATTAAGTATTATTTTATGAAATTTAACTGTATTGTGTGTGCATTTGTGTAGGGGTGTGTGTGTGTTGTACAGTGTTGCCATGTAAAATGCATTTCTTACTTTGGGTTGTGGTTAAACTGCTTAAAATCCACTGCTCTAACTATGAGCTTTGAGGGTAGGAACTCTACCTTATTTATCTTTGTATTCCCAGGGCCTTGAATAGAACCTGGTCTTAGCACACAGTGGGCAATCCCAAAATTTAATGGACAGTGAATGATGAATGCACAGTTGAAGGGATATACATAACCACCTTTAAGCCAGAAGGAAGTTTCTCCCTCAAGGGCAAAGTATCAGTGACATAAAGCCTTGAGACTGTATTTGGCTAAGCTTTAGTGAATGAAATGCTAGCCAACAATCCAATCCCTTTAGTAAAACCTCTGTTTTTAAACACACAACTGATTGTATCAACATTCCATTTTAAAGTTCAAACTTTCCTACTGGTATTTAGAAAATTCATCAAAATTATAGGTGACAGTCTCCAACCCTGGTACTGGTAGGCAGTTCACTTAAGTAAGCTGGCTCTGCAGAAACCCTGCTTGGTTCAAATCCTGGCTTTGCTACTTATTAGCATAACTTCTTTAAGCTTCTGTTATTGAATACTTCATACCTAAAATGAAAGACAAAGTACCTACATCGTGGGCCCTAAATGCTTACTTTAATAGCAGCGACTCAGTAAGCATTAGCTATTAGTATATCACTGCAGTGAAAAGTACTGGAATACATTATTTTTGTTTTCATTTAGTTCTCACATTGTTCTATACAATGTGAGATGGGATTACTGTTTTTCTTGTACAGATAAATAAGGTAGTTGAAGCTCAGTGACTAAATGTCATGAACAAGGACAGCTAACAAGCAGATCAAAGCCAGATATACCTGGTCCAAGATCTCTCCTCTTTCCAGTCAGTATTGTACACGCTTCAGGGAGTACACAGTTCATTTTTCTCGTCAACAGGTATCCTTGAAAATATGGAGAATAACAGTAATTTTTATTATAACCAACACAGATGAATTATATAATAGAATTTAATATTTATATGAATATTAAGAAAATATGATACTTCATATTTAATTTATAAGGAAGTACATCTGGTCTGGCCAATGATGTTAGGGATTCTTAAGAAGCAAAGTTTGTAAAGCAAGGGGTTTTATCTTACTACCTCCTGAGGAGTACAGGTGATTCTCTTGCCCCTGAAGTTCCTTGCAAAGCAATCAGCCTCTGGTAGGTGGGACAATCCCCAAGGGTGATTTGTTACTGAATCATCAGCCCATGATTCACTTAACCTCTGCTTCTGGCACTAACCTCATTTCTCCTTTCTGGAAGATTTGCCCCCTCCTGTCTGTTTGTTCTTTCTCACAGCAGACATACTTTGACCTCAGCCTTGGAAATGCAGTTTCTGAAAAGCCTCAGTTTTATAAGATAATGAGATTTGATGTCATCACCATCAGTAAGAGAAAGCAATGTGCACCTCATCACTTATGATGCTGCATCTTCAGATAACTCTTCAGCCTCCCACCCTCCCTTCAATGGTTCTTCCCCACTTCTCACAGAGATTTCCCTTTGTCTGACTGAAAGCAGGAAGGCCATCAAAGCCTGTCATTGGAAATGTCCATATGCTGCAGAAAAGTCTTGATTCTGTTCAGGGCAACATGGGGTAGAATGGGGAGCCTGGCTGACTTGTTACAAACCGCGTCACCTAAAAAGCAAGTGAGTTTTTAAAACCAATCTTACAAAGTTACTAATAATTATTTTTATTATAAAAATAATATATGCTCATTTGTACAAAAAATGTGAAAAGTAAGTTACTCTTTCTCTCAAGGCCATTCGCATTTACTAGAAACTTCCACATCCAGGTCTTTTTGTTATACAGGAATTTACAAACATGTATATGTGTATACATAAGTGCCTTAGTGGGGAGTCTATTATACGTAAAATTCTGCCATTTTCTAGTCTATTTAACAATGTATCTCGGGCCTCTTTGCAAATCAGTGCAGATAATTTGCCTTTCCTTTTTAATAACTGCATGGAATCCCATTGTATGGATATATCATAAATTATGAATTTATTTCCCATTGATGGAAACTTAGATTGTTTTCAGTTTGTTTTAAATTAACAAAGATATTTGCCAAATACTTGACAAAGTCAAATTGTCTTTGCAAACAACCAAAAAGACAACTCCAAATAAAAGGCATTAGAGATGATGTACTTAAAGGTCTTGGAAGAATGCCTGAGTATAGTCAATGTTCAGTAAATGGCAGCTATTATGATTCTCAGGAAATCTGATTTTTCCTCCTCCCATCCATAAGCTGGATGACTTCATTACAACATCAGGCTGGAGGGGGATGGAGGGATTCACGTCATATGAACCAACCCCTCCATTCCCTGCCTTGTAAATGTTCAACTTTTATCACTACCAATAAGGATATGGCAGCTGTCAGATTTCTACACCACTCAAGTATTTCAGAGTATTGAAGTTTAGAAGTGGGCTTCTTGGCTTGAAGATGCTTTAATATAAAATAGTTGCATGCATTAAAAGAGGCTTTCCCATAAAAAGAAATGAAATTGAGTTATTTGTAGTGAGATGGATGGGCATAGAGTCTGTCATACAGAGTGAAGTAAGTCAGAAAGAGAAAAACAAATACAGTATGCTAACACATATATATGGAATCTAAGAAAAAAAAAAAAAAGGTCATGAAGAACCTAGGGGTAAGACAGGAATAAAGACACAGACCTACTAGAGAATGGACTTGAGGATATGGGGAGGGGAAAGGGTAAGCTGTGACAAAGTGAGAGAGTGGCATGGACATATATATACACTACCAAATGTAAAATAGATAGCTAGTGGAAAGCAGCCGCATAGCACAGGGAGATCAACTCGGTGGTTTGTGACCACCTAGAGGGGTGGGATAGGGAGGGTGGGAGGGAGGGAGACGCAAGAGGGAAGAGATATGGGAACATATGTATATGTATAACTGATTCACTTTGTTATAAAGCAGAAACTAACACACCATTGTAAAGCAATTATACTCCAATAAAGATGTTAAAAAAAAAAAAAAAGGAGACTTTCCACTCCCATAATGTTTAGGACTCCTCAGAAATGGAAGACGAGGAGAGGAACAAATAGTTACCTAACAGAAACTTTGTGCCAGGAAGTGGACAAGTTGTTTATGAACATGATCTGAAACTTCACAACAATCCCTGCAGGTAAACACTTCATCCATTTCTAGATGAGAAACCAAGTCTCTGAAAGATGACATGATTTGTAGAGGTCATACACCAGACACAAGCTGAACAGCTGAGATTTCAAACCAGATTGTCTGACTCTAAAGCCAACACTAGATTTTCCTTGTGACTAAATAGACATTAAAGCTGGAAGTAAAAGGAAAAGAAATAAAATGTACACTCCCCAAACTGACATGCCCCATATGAGAAGCAGCATGGAACCCCAAAGCAGCCCCTTAGGGGTTAGAAGGCCAGTGCTGTAACCCTGGCTCTGCCACCTGCAAATTGGGAGGAGCATGGAGAAGTCACTTAACCCTAGCGAATCTTTTTTCTTTCTATAAAATAGAGATAATAATACTTTACTCTCCATCTCTTGGTAGTCTCTGGGAACAGAAGTAAGTCAAGGCTTAATGAGATGATGAAAAAAATAAAGAAAACCAGACCAGATGGTTAGTTGATTAGTCACCTGCCAAATTATTTGCAGAGAAATCACATTCAGTCCTATCATTACTACTGGTTATGACGTGTGAATAGGAAGTGCTATAGAACCATTAACAAAAAATGTTGATTTTTTTCTCCTGTCCATTTTCCAGAGTGTTTTCCACAGAACTGGAATTCCTTGGTATGTTAATAGGCATAAGGTGAAAGGAAAAAAATTAAAACAAAAATCCTTGGACAAAAATCCTAGCCAAAGAAATTTAAACAGTTTTCATTATTTCTCTTTAAACTAACTTCACACAATAGTATTCTTTTCATTATTTCTCTTTAAACTAACTTCACACTATAGTATTCTATGTGGAAAATCTCTAAGAGAGGGATGTAATATGCAGCACCTCTAGATTTTACCTGACTATAGATGCCTTTTTCAAGAAACAGCTCAAAGGACTATATGTTCTGTAGAATACAGGCTACAAAGGGCTGTTATAAAGCATTTTTTCTAGGAAGATTCAGCTTTAAATTCTAGCATCGCAAAGATTCCTTGTAAAAGGCTGGTGAGGGAGAGATAATGTCTTTGATGGTCCAAAGTTCCTTGTGCATGAAATGTACGAAGGACAGTTTGGTTTATTATACTGGAGGAAGTAGAGATCCATGAGTGAGTCTTAAAGAATGAGTAGATATTTGCCAAGTGGACAAGGTGGGATCATCTCTAGTATTTATTTGAGATAATTTAATGTGTAACAGCATCCTCATCACAGAAATTTCACAGTTACAATCAGTGGAAATCATATGGCTAAATCAATCCAACAAACATTGGATGCATTCCAATTAATTGGGAAGAAAGAAATCATGTAAACACAGTCATCATATTAAAGAAGTTGATAATCTAATGATGAGAAAGACATGTAAAAGTAAGACTTACAAAGAAAAAAAATTGATATATGCTATTAATAGAAGTATAGGGTGCTATAGAAGCATAGAGGCAAGGGAGTTCAGTTTTGATTTAGGTGAGGGAGTTAGAGGAAGAATTCAGGGAGGTTATTTCCAGAGGTGAAGATAGATGCAACTGAATTATTGCACTAAGCTACACTTAGGTACAACTGAATTATTTT
The DNA here is from genome assembly GCF_965194825.1 of Balaenoptera physalus. Classification (NCBI taxonomy): domain Eukaryota; kingdom Metazoa; phylum Chordata; class Mammalia; order Artiodactyla; family Balaenopteridae; genus Balaenoptera; species Balaenoptera physalus. The sequence goes on along the minus strand of NC_138882.1, from coordinate 76,686,719 downwards.
TCTCACTCCAGGCCAGCAGCAGAAGCAGGACTGACTTTCAGAGTAGGCTGTATGGAGGCTGAATAAGGTTAATCATACGTTATTACCCTTCTGATGACACATTTGTACCCCTTTACTGTCTTTCACCAAGATTCCTTTGACAGAGAGGACTAACAAGGAAAAATTATGGGGGGCGGGAAAGGTTTTCTCACTGATATTTGGAATTTAAGATCAGTAAGAAGGAAGAGTTGGACAGAGTTGTCTTAGTCTCTCCATTTCAGTTTAGAAGGGGTTCTCTTCTATCAATCTCACTTAATGTATCTTTATTTTTTTTTTAGGTCTTTATTGGAGTGTAATTGCTTTACAATGTTGTGTTAGTTGTTGTAAAACAAAGTGAACCAGCTATATGTATACATATGTCCCCATATCCCCTCCCTCTTAAGCCTCCCCCCATCCTCCCTATCCAAACCCTGTAGGTCGTCACAAAGCATCAAGCTGATCTCCCTGTGCTACGCAGCTGCTTCCCACTAGCTATCTGTTTTACACATGGTAGTGTATATATGTCAATGCTACTCTCTCACTTCATCCCAGCTTCCCCTTCCCTCCTTGTGTCCTCAAGTCCATTCTCTACGTCTGCATCTTTATTCCTGCCCTGCCACTAGGTTCATCAGTACCATATTTTTAGATTCCATACATGTACATTAGCATATGGTATTTGTTTTTCTCTTTCTGACTTACTTCACTCTGTATGGTAGACTCTAGGTCCATCCACCTCACTACAAATAACTCAATTTCGTTCCTTTTTATGGCTGAGTAATATTCCACTGTATATATGTGCCACATCTTCTTTATCCATTCATCTGTCGATGGACATTTAGGTTGCTTCCATGTCCTGGCAACTGTAAATAGTGCTGCAGTCAACATTGTGGTACACGTCTCTTTTTGAATTATGGTTTTCTCAGGGTGTATGCCAAGTAGTGTATCTTTAAATTTTTAGTGTTTTTTTGTTTTCAAATTAGTTTAGAGCTTAAAACTAAAATCTTTAAAAATATTTATATTTTTAAAATAACAATTAAAACCCCATTACTGTTAGTATAAATAACATTTTTATGAAAAATGCTATATTTTTCAAAACAAAAATTAAGGAGAAGAGTGGTATTATTTTACATTTTTACAAATATTTCTATTGTCTGGTTTAAAAGAAGACAGCTAGATTCTATCTGCTTCAACATTCAGTCTATCATAATAAATGGTCCTGATTGAAGCATCTGAAAGAAAACTGACTTGATATGTAGCTGGAAAAACATAAAATTTTTTTTAAATTAATTAATTAATTAATTAATTTTTGGCTGTGTTGAGTCTTCGTTTCTGTGTGAGGGCTTTCTCTAGTTGCGGCAAGCGGGGGCCAATCTTCACCACGGTGCACGGGCCTCTCACTATCGCGGCCTCTCTTGTTGCGGAGCACAGGCTCCAGATGCGCAGGCACAGTGGTTGTGGCTCATGGGCCTAGTTGCTCCACGGCATGTGGGATCTTCCCAGACCAGGGCTCAAACCCGTGTCCCCTGCATTGGCAGGCAGATTCTCAACCACTGCGCCACCAGGGAAGCCCAGAAAGAAATATTTTAATAACCTTTTAACATAATTGTTGATATTCTTCTTTGCTTCTATACCAAAACTTGATGGGTGGTAATTTCTTAGAGATTTTTTTGCAGCCTAAATTCTGAAACCATATCAAAGTGATTTTAACACTTTGTTACATTAAAATCCATTCGTCATTTTTGCACTTTGAATGATTGTTTTAGCTATGCATGATTTTGGTCTTTTGGAAAATATTGGTTCCCTGAGTTATGCAGATCTTCTAAACATTGACATATTTCCTTATACAGTATTTTAAAAATCCATTAATATTACCAGTCATCTCATCAGAAAAGTCAGTAAGTATTGGAAAGCTGTTAAGCTCATGGTGGCTGATACTAGTTTTCCAAAATTTTAATTTTCACTTGAAAGCTCCAATTTTTTCTTTGGCAACAAATACTGTCAGTTTTTTTCCATGAAGCGATAGGCTCATTTAGTTCATTTTTGAGAAAATGTCTACCAAATACCCAAGTCTGAATTGCCATCGTTTTTATGTCAGTCATTTTTCTCAGGCAAAAATTATGTTGTCATTTGAACTGATGTTGTAAAAGAAATATTGGGTAAAACTTCTAACACTTTAGCATGAATCAAATTACTAAACTGTGCTTGTAGTCATTATATTCTTCACTTACAGAAAAAAGTCAATTTATCTTAAAAATGTTCTTTATAAAAACTGTAAGCAGTAAAATTATTAATTTTCTTAAAACAAGCCTTGAATGCATATCTTTTAAATATTCTGTAAGATGAAATGGAAATTTTGTATGAAATACTTCTGCTGTGTACTGAAATACAATGTTTGCCCCAAGGAATAGCACTTGTGTAATCGTTTGAGCTGGAAGGTGAATTAGACCCACTTTTTTCCACAAAACATAATTATTACTTGAAAAAATGGCTGTGGTTTGTATTTTTACCTTAAGTCATGAAAATAAATGTTATGGGTTGGATTTTTTGCCCATGGTTATTTACAAAAATATCAAAACTAACACAGGCAATATAATAAATATACTGTATGTATATGTATATTTGTATATGTATACAACTCCCAACACCTCACGAACATTTCCATTAATGGTGCTCAGATAACTTAGGCTCAATTTGGCCAAAAGTGAATCATCATCCAGGAGACTGTGTTTCAGGAGAGTTCCTAGAAGGATGGAGGGCCTGAAGCACATAGGGAGAGGCCTGCTCAAGATAATCACACCTTAAAAAGCTGCACTATTGTCATCCTTTGTAGGCCCCTTAGAAAACAATAATAGTAGGGAACTTCAATACTCCACTATCAGCAATGGATAGATGGTCCAGACAGAAAACCAATAAGGAAACATTGGATCACACTTTAGAATAAATGAACTTTATAGACATATACAGAACATTCCATCCCACAGCTACAGAATGAACTTCCCTCTCAAGTGCATATGGAACATTCTGCAGGATAGGTCATATGATAGGCTACAAAACAAATATTAACAAGTTAAAGAAAGTTGAAATTATACCAACTATCTTGTCTGACCACAATGGTATGAAACTAGAAATCAACAAGAGAAAAGTGAGAGAATCTACAAATATGTGGAAACTAAACAACACACTTCTAAGCAACAATTTGGTCAAAGAAGAAATCAAAGAGGGGAAAAATTATCTTTGTTTTGAAACAAATGAAAATGGAAATACAACATATCTAACTATTGTGGGATGCAGCAAAAGCAGCTCTCAGAGGAAAGTTTATAGCAATACACACATATATTAAGAAATTAGAGAATCTCAAACAACCTAACTTTACACCTCAGGGAACTAGAAAAAGAAGAACAAATTGACACAAAGTTAACAGAGGGAAGGAAATAACAAAGATCAGAGCAGAAATAAGTGAAATAGAGGCCAGAAAAACAACTGGAAGGATCAATGAAACAAAGAACTGGTTCTTCAAAAAATGTAAAGGCAGAAAACTTTAAATTAAATTTTGATGATATTCAGAAAAGAAGAATAAAGTGCAGTGTTCCAAGCATCTCCTCCTCCAGGCAAATGTTGCCCTATCTAAGGAACAACGCTCTCCTCAAACCAACCTGCTGTCCTGTGTTCCTACCTATGATCCTCCCTTGCACTCAGAGCTTTGTGGTTGGTTGTTCTTTCCCCATACCTATACCTTCTCTCATTTCCCTCCTCACTACGATAGCCTTTGTTCAGATATACCTCATCTCCTTATTTATTTCCTGGTTTTGACTCTTACCTTCTTATCCCAGTTCTACCAGAGGTATCTCTCAAAAACACAAATCAGACTGTGTCACTCCCAAGATTCAAATACCACACAAAACAGCCTCCCAGCACCTGCAGGAAAAAGCCCATATTCCTTAGCCTAGTATATCTGATAATTGCCTGACCAGAGAAAGGACTCGGATTCTCTCTCCCACCTTACCTCGTGGTTTAAACAGTGTACTATTCCCTGAAAGCACAGGCATGTCAATGTTCCTTGTCTGAAATATTTTTCTACTCATGTTACACATTTGAAAACATCTGACTGTTTTTCAGAACCCAGTGCAATTTTCACATCCTCACAGGCTGTAATATTGAGGTATAATAAAAAAAATATTTATTTGTTCTTTGCCCCCAGTTCCTAGCACAGAGGTCCTAAAACCCATGTTTTCCTCCTGACACAGAGCTTGTAAATCCCCTGGAATTTCATGAGTGATAGGAGCATCTTTTGTTCTAATGAGCTGACTTTTTGCAGGTCCCTAGATAGTTTCAGAATGCTGGCTGGTCACCAGAAAAACAAAGCCATGATTAGAAGCCTGAAACTTTCAGCCTCACTCTCCAACCTCCAGGGAGGGGAGTGGTGTTGGTAATTAAGTTAATAATCAGTCATGCCCCTGTGATGGAACTCCCATAAAACCCCTAAAAATCATGGAGCTCAGGAAATTTTGTCTTGGTAAATGCATTCACATGCCAGAGGGTGGTACATCCCAACTCTATGAGAATAGAAGTTCCTGTGCTCAGGAAGCTTCTGGACCTTGCCCTATGTATCTCTTCATCAGTCTGTTCATTTGTTTACTTTATAATAAACTCGTAATAGTAAATAAGACACTCTCCTAAGTTCTGTGAGCTCTTCTAGAAAATTATCAAACCTGAGGAGGGGGTTGTGGGAACCCTCAACTTATAGCCATTTGGTTAGAAGTACAGGTGGCAACCTAGAACTTGAGACTGGTATCTGAAGTAAGGGGCCTTAAACTGTGAGTTCTGCACTAACTCTGGGTAGTTAGTGTTGGAACTGAATTGTAGAACACTCAGTTGGTTTGTAGAGTTGGAGACATGGTTGGTGTGGAAGGGGAAAAAACCCCACATATTTGGTGTCAGAAGTGTTGTGAGTAGAAACAGATCATAGGAGCAAAGGACTGACCAATATCTCTGCCCTCAGCTATACTGGTCCCAAACTGGTACATGCAGCCCTATTGCACCTTATTAATTTGCTTCACTCTTTGCCCTAACTAGACTGTGGTCTCCTTGATTTGCATAGGATATTTGATTGATCTTTGTAATCCCAGTACTAGCGCACAGTTAAGTACTCAGCAAATTGTTTTTTAAATAAATAAAGAGTATCAAGTACTTTTCTGATTCTCATGGAACTATAGGCTGAATAGAAGTCAGAATATCTAAGAGATGTGGAGGAGAAAGTGGAAGACAAACTTGAATGACTTCTTAATTTTACCAAATTTCCTTGTGTGTGTACCTTTCCTTTTATGTGGGCAAATAGAGATTCCATTGTGCAACCTGGAGGTATATAAATTATGAGGAGCACAGCTTTGAATCTTGTGGTACATGTCAATAAGCTGAATGAATTAAGAGTTTGATAATACTTTATAAAACATAGTTTACTTTGCTTAGAGAAGACTTGGCATTGAGGCATTCTTATATAGATGGGATCAATTTTTGAGGATTAAGGAAAACCTTGAGAGGGTCAGTGAGTATATGCTGAGATGTGTACTTGAATATGCCTGATGATCCAGACTGGTTTTGTAAAGTAAGATGTCAACTTTTCCTTAAGAAAGTGAATAGGTGATTTGAGGAAGAATTCATAGTTAATTATATGGAATAAATGAGGTGGGAGTATATTCAAGTCAATAATGAAAGATAAACAAAAATCTTGCTAACTATCATGTTCCAGGTTAGAGCAAAAGAAGCTGAACACTAATGGATCAGTTCTGCATGATGATCTTGTGTTAGACATGGAAAGGCCTTATTATCACAATTTTTAGATAAGAAGACTGAGGTTTAGATGAAGTTGACTTCTTAAAGGTCACACAGCAAATTAATGGCAGCTCCAAGTCCAAGTTCTCATGCCAGAATCCATTCCAATGTGCCTTACTGTCTCCTTAGTCATGGCACTGTGCTGTCCTACAAGCTGGAGCCCATAAAGCATGAAACCAACTCACAGGTTGTTCCCGAGGGCAACATTTGTATTTAGATGACAGCCTTGGAAACAAACAGAAAACCAACAGAACAAGATAACACCTAAACTCTACAAGCACCCACCTAGTGACAATGGAGCTACGTTGTTTCAGATAACGATAGTAATAACTTCTGCTTCTAATTTCCCCTGTGACACCACTGTAGAAAAAATACTTAGTAGCACATTTCATGAGGCTGAAAAAGCCAGGCAGATAGTCCTGCAAAGACAGGGCACAGTTTACCTTGTCAGATTCAGCTTTGTGAAATGTTGCTTAAATCGAGCAGTCTCAGGCATAAAACTTCTTTTAATTCCACCAAAAAACCTTACACAGTAGATTTTATTTATCCCATTTCATATAGTAACACAAATGTGAAAAAGGAGATAGGGTATCGTTTGAGCTGAGGTCACAACAAACCGTTGTTAGACCCAGTTCAAAGGGGTTTGAACTCTATAAGGAAGGAAATATGGCCTAATCAGTTGTGAGTTTGAATTGTGTGCCCAAAAAGACATGTTGAAGTCCTTACCCCCAGAACCTGTCAATGTGGCCTTATCTGGACATAGGGTCTTTGTAGATGTAAAGATAAAGTCATACTGGATTAGGGTGGTTCCTAGTCTAACTGGTGTCCTCATAAGAAGAGAGAAATTTGGACACAGACACACAGAGAGAATGCCACGTGATGATGGATGCAGAGATTGGAGTGGAACGTCAAACGTTTCTGGCAACTGTGAGACGCTAGAAAAGACGAGGAAGGATCATCCCTAGAAACTTCAGAGAGACCACGGCCCAGCTGGCAACTTGATTTCAGACTTTTAGTGTCCAGAACTCTGAGAGAACACATTTCTGTTGTTGTAGGCCACCCAGTTTGTATTTTGTAATGGCAGTTATAGGAAACTAATACATCAGCATATTCTTATGAGCTGTTATGGGGAATTGCAGGAGGTCCTTAGGTTGTGATGATCATGCCTCTACTAAGTGGAAATTGAGAAGCAGTAGAGCAAGCTTCCTGGTACCTAGAAGACAAAGTTGAAGCTCCACACAAGGTCCTTTTAGATCTAGCTCCTAGCTACCTCTCCAGTTTCTTATCCTGCCACTCCGTTATGTTCCAGACCAAACTACCGATGCTCCCCAAACAGGCCACACTCTTTCCAACACCCACAACATAGCACACACTGTCCACTCTTCTCAGAATGCCTGCCTCTTTACTTCTCTACCTGGAGAATTCCTTCTTTTTATGTCTCAGTTCAAGTATTGTCAAGTATTGTCACCTCTGTAAAGGTTGCATCCCCTGACTTCCTAGGCAAATACTACATTCCTTGTGTATCCCCTGCAGAGTTATCATATCATTTTGTAACATTTCTTATTCTTCTATCCACTATACTTGTATTTCTTAACCTTTGTGTTAACACTTACCAACAGCTCTAATGAAAGAAAGATGGTCAGGGTCTTCCCAAAAATAGGCTTGTGCTCTAGACTCTCCTATCTGATTGAAGACTGTGTAGAAATCAGTAAACTTACTTCCATAGGTAAAAGATACGCACAATGTTACCCAGCTCCTGAGAATGCATAGGGATTTCCTAAATCAGGATCCTCAACCTAGGCACTATTGATATTATGGACAGGATAATTTTTTGTTCTGGGAGCTGTTTATGTGCATTACAGAATGATTAACAGCTTTCCTGGCCTTGACCCACTAGATGCTAGTGGCACTCCCCCCCCCACCAAGTTATGACCAGCAAAAATAGATCCAGACATTGCCTAATGTCCTCTGGATGGCAAAATCACCCTGGTTGAGAGTCACCAATGGTTACAGGCCATGTTTAAAAATCTAGAAAGTAGACCAAAGCAGAGCAGGACAATGAGCTATTGACCCTTCCACATCTTAAATATATAAACCTTCCTTAAGTAAGGTGACATGGTATAAAGGAAAGAACACCGGACTTTAGGCTCATTCAGCCTTGAGTCTATATCCCAGCTCTGCTACTTACTAGCCTTGTGTGTCTGGGATTTGTTTTTAACCTCTATGAGTCTCAGTTTCTTACCAGAGTTACTGAGAGAATGGACCTACTGAGAAAACATCCAAAGACTGACTAAAGGCCTTGCACATAGTGGGTGCTCAATAAAAATCAGTTTCTTTCATCCTTTCTGTCATGTTGGGAGTGGATGCAACAGGAAGCCCAGGGAATCTGATGCGCTTTCTGGCAACATTGTCCTAGGATGAATAAGCAATTCAAGGAGAGAGTTATATATTTCCAGGGTGAAGAGGGGGGAGGGTGGGGAAGGTGGTGGTGGTGACTGATTGGGTAGGTAGGGATGCCAGCCATTAGAAATAGAAGCAAAAGACCTTTCCAGAGCCTTGGGAAATGACAATTTGAGTCAGAGGGAATTAGTCAAGTGACATCGACACGCATTCAATGCTCTCATAACTCCCTGACAAACCTAGTTTGTGGTTGTGTGTGTATCTTGCAGTCTTACATATTCTTCTATCATCACATTTGCACTTGAGTGGGAGCCTGCCATATGGTGCCACCTGCTAAAGGAGTTTTGGGGGCAGGTGTTAATCAGAGATACTGCCTCCATCACACCCACACACCACATACACACACACACACTTTCCCCCAAGGGAGAATTGCTGTATTAGGTAGGGCTGTGAACACAAGTCACAACAATAAAATGGTAATCATTAGAAAATGACTGCATGAGACAACTCAGACTCACTGATCTACTTATTACTCTACTCTTGAGATATTTTTGTTTAAAGCCCCTAAAATAAGATTAGCATTGCCATAGCAACCTGCTGTTGGATGTTGTTTGGTATCTCCAAGCAGATTAAATCACCCACAATTCCCATCAACAATGCTCTAGTGGTATAATTTCTAATAGCCTGGTACATTTTCCTGCTTGCTTTCTACAAAGTAAGAGCAGAAACTGAGTGGCCGTTGTCAAAAAGTCCCTGTCAATCCCATCTGCAGCAACATGGATGGACCTAGAGATTATCATACTAAGTGAAGTAAGTCAGAAAGAGAAAGATAAGTACCATATGATACCACTCATATGTGGAGTCTAAAATATGACACAAATGAACATATCTACAAAACAGAAACTGACTCACAGACATAGAGAACAGACTTGTGGTTGCCAAGGAAGAGGGTGGGGGAAGGAAGGATTGGTAGTTTGGGATTAGCAGATGCAAACTATTATATATAGGATGAGTAAACAACAAGGTCATATATATATATATATATATATATATATATATATATATATATATATATATATATACACACACACACACACACACACACCTGAGTCACTTTGCTGTACAACAGAAATTAACACAATATTGTAAATCAATTATACTTCAATAAAAAAATTTTTTTTAAAAAGTCCTTGCCATTTCTATATGGGTCTCTAATCAGGCTTCAGAGGGTCCACATTTCAGAGAACAGTTGCGAGTCATCAGGAGGACCACTGGAATTAAAGTCAGAAGATCTGTACTCCATTCTTAGTTATTATTTACTAATTATTATCTTCAATAATTCCCTAACCTAATCTCTCTGAACTGTATTTTCATTGTCTGAAAAATGGGCTTAAAGATTGTTTTCCTTCCCTTATCTCACCCCCAGTGCACAACTTACTACGAGGGCTACACTAGAATACGCATGTGGAAGCATGTGGGCACTGTGCTAGGTCAAGAGAGAAGAAATGAATTTCCTGGGATTTGAGCCAGCTTTCTGAAGCTCCAATACATGGCCCACGCATGCGTCCCGATTTCTTGCGGATTCTGTACAGATCTCTCACACTGTGTTTGTTGTAAGTTTTTGTAGAAGCCATTCATTCCTTTTCTGATTATTAAGCAGAGAAAACTCTGATCTAGAGAGTAAAACTTCATATAGAATGAGAAGAATCCTCAGGTTGCTTTCTTGGATGAATAATCAAATATTAATGAATTTCTTTTCAAAAATTTCCAACAGCAAACTCATCCCTATTTCCTCCAAAGAGGAGAAAAATAAGACACATTTCCTTGATCAAAATGTGAAATCATCTTGGAAACTGAAAAAACATTGTGAATATGTAAGGGACTAAAGCTACTGGTCTCTTGACACAAATAGTTTGTGTCTTCATAGGTATGAAGGGGCTAGAATATTGTAGGTGCTCAATAAAAGCCTATTGTGTGGGTGGATAGCAGTGATTGGGAGCAGAGGTCGCGAGACAGGTGTCTAGATTAGCTGAGAGTCATGGAGTGACTGAGTGAAAGTAAAATCTCTAAAAAAGGGGCAGCAGAGAACATTATCTATCATGTCAACACTTTTTTCCTTCTGTCCCACTTTTTTCTCAGCATAAGTCAGAAAGACAGGGAACAAAAATGATTAAAAACACCTGGAACTAATGACATCCACCTCTAGTTTCAGGTAGGATAATAAATTGCTGCTGAAATCATTACAGGATTTAAAATTGAAGCTCATGATGGCATCAGTGTTTGAAATGAGACATTGAGGTTACCAGAATCCACACTCTAAATGTTTCTTCTTTCTCTCTCTTCCCTTCTATCTCATCATTTGTATGTATCTATTTTGAAACCAGAAGCCCTATCTTTGTCTTCACATCAGCCATGATACTTAGCACTACTCTTTTCACTGAGAATTAGGTCTAAAATGTAGTTAATAATCATCATGTCCTCATTTCCCAATTATCTGAAATTTAAGAGGAAAAACATCTCAGATTCAAGACTTATTACTAAAAATCTTTCTAAAGTGCACGAATCCATTTTCTGCCTTAAGGGAGAATGTGTGAGGAGCATAAATGAATCTCTGGTGACTCAGTGGCTTGTAGGAACAGGAGCATGACCATTAATTCTTATTTATCAATGCAATAGGATCCTCGGGAGGGAGAGGAGGAGCCCAGAGAAAGAGCTTGGGCCAACTGTATGCTGATTTTAGATCCTACCCTGGAAGCTTTTGGAAATAGATTTTTTTTTTAACATCTTTATTGGAGTATAATTGCTTTACAATGGTGTGTTAGTTTCTGCTTTATAACAAAGTGAATCAGTTATACATATACATATGTTCCCATATCTCTTCCCTCTTGCATCTCCCTCCCTCCCACCCTCCCTATCCCACCCCCCCCATCTCACCCCTCTAGGTGGTCACAAAGCACCGAGCTGATCTCGCTGTGCTATGCGGTTGCTTCCCACTAGCTATCTATTTTACGTTTGGTAGTGTATATATGTCCATGCCACTCTCTCACTTTGTCACAACTTACCCTTCCCCCTCCCCATATCCTCAAGTCCATTCTCTAGTAGGTCTGTGTCCTTATTCCCGTCTTGCCAATAGGTTCTTCATGACCTTTTTTTTTTTTTTCCTTAGATTCCATATATATGTGTTAGCATACTGTATTTGTTTTTCTCTTTCTGACTTAGTTCACTCTGTATGACAGACTCTAACTCCATCCACCTCACTACAAATAACTCAATCTCGTTTCTTTTTATGGCTGAGTAATATTCCATTGTATATATGTGTCACATATTCTTTATCCATTCATCTGTCAATGGACACTTAGGTTGCTTCCATGTCCGGGCTATTGTAAATAGAGCTGCAATGAACATTGTGGTACATGACTCTTTTTGAATTATGGTTTTCTCAGGGTATATGTCCAGTAGTGGGATTGCTGGGTCATACGGTAGTTCTATTTTTAGTTTTTAAGGGAACCTCCATACTGTTCTCCATAATGGCTGTATCAATTTACATTCCCACCAACAGTGCAAGAGGGTTCCCTTTTCTCCACACCCTCTCCAGCATTTATTGTTTGTAGATTTTTTGATGATGGCCATTCTGACTGGTGTGAGGTGATACCTCATTGTAGGTTTGATTTGCATTTCTCTAATGATTAGTGATGTTGAGCATCCTTTCATGTGTTTGTTGGCAATCTGTACATCTTTGGAGAAATGTCTATTTAGATCTTCTGCCCATTTTTGGATTGGGTTGTTTGTTTTTTTGATATTGAACTGAATGAGCTACTTGTAAATTTTGGAGATTAATCCTTTGTCAATTGCTTCATTTGCAAATATTTTCTCCCATTCTGAGGGTTGTCTTTTTGTCTTGTTTATGGCTTCCTTTGCTGTGCAAAAGCTTTTAAGTTTCATTTGGTCCCATTTGTTAATTTTTGTTTCTATTTCCATTTCTCTAGGAGGTGGGTCAAAAAGTATCTTGCTATGATTTATGTCATAGAGTGTTCTGCCTATGTTTTCCTCTAAGGATTTTATAGTGTCTGGCCTTACATTTAGGTCTTTAATCCATTTTGAGTTTATTTTTGTGTATGGTGTTAGGGAGTGTTCTAATTTCATTCTTTTACATGTAGCAGTCCAGTTTTCCCAGCACAACTTATTGAAGAGGCTGTCTTTTCTCCATTGTATATTCTTGCCTCCTTTATCAAAGATAAGTTGACCATAGCTGTGTGGGTTTATCTCTGGGTTTTCTATCCTGTTCCACTGATCTATATTTCTGTTTTTGTGCCAGTACCATATTGTCTTGATTACTGTAGCTTTGTAGTATAGTCTGAAGTCAGGGAGCCTGATTCCTCCAGCTCTGTTTTTCTTTCTCAAGATTGCTTTGGCTATTCGGGGTCTTTTGTGTTTCCATATAAACTGTGAAATTTTTTGTTCTAGTTCTGTGAAAAATTCCATTGGTAGTGTGATAAGGATTGCATTGAATCTGTAGATTGCTTTGGGTACTATAGTCATTTTCACAATATTGATTCTTCCAATCCAAGAACGTGGTATATCTCTCCATCTGTTTGTATCATCTTTAATTTCTTTCATCAGTGTCTTATAGTTTTCTGCATAAAGGTCTTTTGTCTCCTTAGGTAGGTTTATACCTAAGTATTTTATTCTTTGTGTTGCAGTGGTAAATGGGAGTGTTTCCTTAATTTCTCTTTCACAGTTTTCATCATTGGTGTATAGGAATGAAAGAGATTTCTGTGCATTAATTTTGTATCCTGCAAATTTACCAAATTCATTGATTAGCTCTAGTAGTTTTCTGGTAGCATCTTTAGGATTCTCTATATATAGTATCATGCCATCTGCAAATAGTGACAGTTTTACTTCTTTTCCGATTTGGATTCCTTTTATTTCTTGTTCATCTCTGATTGCTGTGGCTAAAACGTCCAAAACTATGTTGAATAATAGTGGTGAGAGTGAACAGTCTTGTCTTGTTCCTGATCTTAATGGAAATGGTTTCAGTTTTTCACCACTGAGAATGATGTTGGCTGTGGGTTTGTCATATATGGCCTTTATTATGTTGAGGTAAGTTCCCTCTATGCCTACTTTCTGGAGAGTTTTTATCATAAATGGGTGTTGAATTTTTTTGAAAGCTTTTTCTGCATCTATTGAGATTATAACATAGTTTCTATCCTTCAATTTGTTGATATGGTGTATCACATTGATTGATTTATGTATACTGAAGAATCCTTGCATACCTGGGATAAACCCCACTTTATCATGGTGTATGATCCTTTTAATGTGCAGCTGGATTCTGTTTGCTAGTATTTTGTTGAGGATTTTTGCATCTATGTTCATCAGTGATATTGGCCTATAGGATTCTTTTTTTGTGACATCTTTGTCTGGTTTCGGTATCCGGGTGTTGGTGGCCTCGTAGAATGAGTTTGGGAGTGTTCCTCCCCCTGCTATATATTGGAAGAGTTTGAGAAGGATAGGTATTAGCTCTTCTCTAAATGTTTGTTAGAATTCACCTGTGAATCCTTCTGGTCCTGGGCTTTTGTTTGTTGGAAGATTTTTAATCACAGTCTCAATTTCAGTGCTTGTGATTGGTCTGTTTACATTTTCTCTTTCTTCCTGGTTCAGTCTTAGAAGGTTGTGCTTTTCTAAGAATGTGTCCATTTCTTCCAGGTTGTCCATTTTTTTGGAATAAAGTTGCTTGTAGTAATCTCTCATGATCCTTTGTATTTCTGCAGTGTCAGTTGTTGCTTCTCGTTTTTCATTTCTAATTCTGCTGATATCAATCTTCTCCCTTTTTTTCTTGATGAGTCTGGCTAATGGTTTATCAATTTTGTTTATCTTCTCAAAGAACCAGCTTTTAGTTTTATTGATCTTTGCTATTATTTCCTTCATTTCTTTTTCATTTATTTCTGATCTGATCTGTATGATTTCTTTCCTTCTGCTAACTTTGGGGTTTTTTTTGTTCTTCTTTCTGTAATTGCTTTAGGTGTAAGGTTAGGTTGTTTGTTTGAGATTTTTCTTGTTTCTTGAGGTAGGATTGTACTGCTATAAAATTCCCTCTTAGAACTGCTTTTGCTGCATCTCACAGGTTTTGGGCCATTATGTTTTCATTGTCATTTGTTTCTAGGTATTTTTTGATTTCCTCTTTGATTTCTGCAGTGATCTCTTGGTTATTTAGTAGCATATTGTTTAACATCCATGTGTTTGTATTTTTTACAGTTTTTTTTCCCTGTAATTGATATCTAGTCTCATAGCGTTGTGGTCAGAAAAGATACTTGATACGATTTCAATTTTCTTAAATTTACCAAGGTTTGATTTGTGACCCAAGATAAGATCTATCCTGGAGAATGTTCCATGAGCACTTGAGAAGAAAGTGTATTCTGTTGTTTTTGGATGGAATGTCTTATAAATATCAATTAAGTCCATCTTTTTTAATGTGTCATTTAAAGCTTGTGTTTCCTTATTTATTTTCATTTTGGTTGATCTGTCCATTGGTGAAAGTGGGGTGTTAAAGTCCCCTACTATTGTTGTGTTACTGTTGATTTCCCCTTTTATGGCTGTTAGCATTTGGCTTATGTATTGAGGTGTTGCTATGCATAAATATTTACAATTGTTATATCTTCTTCTTGGATTGATCCCTTGATCATTATGTAGTGTCCTTTGTCTCTTATAATAGTCTTTATTTTAAAGTCTATTTTGTCTGATATGAGAATTGCTACTCCAGCTTTCCTTTGATTTCCATTTGCATGGAATATATTTTTCCATTCCCTCACTTTCAGTCTGTATGTGTGCCTAGGTCTGAAGTGGGTATCTTGTAGACAATATATATATATGGGTCTTGTTTTTTGTATCCATTCAGCCAGTCTATGTCTTTTGGTTGGAGCATTTAGTCTGTTTACATTTAAGGTAATTATTGACATGTATGTTCTTATTACCATTTTCTTAATTGCTTTGGGTTTGTTATTGTAGGTCTTTTCCTTCTCTTGTGTTTCCTGCCTAGAGAAGTTCCTTTAGCATTTGTTGTAAAGCTCATTTGATGGTGCTGAATTCTTTTAGCCTTTGCTTGTCTGTAAAGGAAACTCACTTTCTATAGTTGCTGCCAAAGCGGCTCCAGTATTCTGAAAGCAGTCCTCAAAAAAGAGGGTCAGGTTCAGGCAATTAGAAGTGAATGCTCTCAGAATCTTGGGGGAGAAACTCAAAGGAACAGTAGAAGGGACTTGGTAGAATCCTGTCTGGACACCAATAGTGTCTACTATAGCTCTGGTCTTCCCTTTTTGTTCTCAATACTCCTGTAATGATGTGTTACATAATGTATGCATTTTGTACTAGATTATAATCTCCATGAAACCAGGAACTATATCTATCTTGTTCCCTTGTCCTAGCATCGTGCCTGGAACATAGTAGAAACTAATAAACTGTTTGTTGAATTCTCCATAGAAATGAACAGAAATCTGCTCTGCTTATATAAACTAAATTTAAATAATAGGAAGACAAATTTAAAGAGACATCAATGAGCAAAGTCACCCTGATCCTTATAAATGTCCCTCTAACACTTGTGCTGTCAAGTTTCCCCAGGTCTTTTCATTCTTGAGTGCTGGTAATGGTATTTAAAGTGCAGGTAATGCAGTTGAAGATTTTTCCATTTACTGCATTCTCACTGTTTCCAGCATCCTCTTAAGGCAATCAACAATAATAGAAGCTGTCACTTCCTGTATTTCCATCTATGGCCACTACTGATTCTCCAATAGTAATATGCTAAAAGAACTGACTTAAAGACATGACTGATCTCATTTGTTCTCTGCCCCTTCAAAGGTTCTTAGCTGGTGGGTCAGTTCAAGTGGTTAAAGCATAGTTGCTTCTATAGGCACTGCTTTATTCCCTCTGATTATTTGCTTTATGACAAAATGAAAAGGAAGACTGCATTTATAAATTAAATGACTTCCTTTCAAGTGCTTATTCTGTCACTTGCTAGTTGTGTCATTTGGGACAAATCATTCAACCTCCTTGTGGTAGACTTTGTTATTGTTCAAAAAATATTTGCTGCCCCTCCTAGGGGGAAGATTATCCTGACCTGCCCCTTTGACATCAAGCTTAGCTAAATGATTTGCTTGAGCCAATGAAATATAAACAGAATTAATCTGTGTCCCTTCTAAGCAGAAGCTTTCAAAAATAGTGTATATTTTGCTATGTTTTCTCCTTTCTCTCCACCGTGAATACCAGCAATATTCCAGACAGAGGCTGTTCCAAGTCAAGACAACAGCCTGTAGTCCTGGCGTGAAGATAATAGTGAACACAGCCACACTTGATGTAAAAGGACACGTACGAGCAAGAAATAGGGTTCTGTTCTTTCAAGTGCATTTGTATTTGGTGAGGGGTGGGGGCTGTATGTTACTGTAGCATACTCTATCCTGATTGACACACATCTTATGTCTTAGTATACTCATCTGTAAAATGTATGTTACAATAGTTTTTACTCCACAAGATTACAGGTTTATTCATTCAGCAACTCTTTAGCTTAAGCT
The DNA here is from genome assembly GCF_965194825.1 of Balaenoptera physalus. NCBI lineage: Eukaryota > Metazoa > Chordata > Mammalia > Artiodactyla > Balaenopteridae > Balaenoptera > Balaenoptera physalus. The sequence continues at coordinate 76,669,917 of NC_138882.1, read as the reverse complement.
TGTTAAATGCAAGACACATGTTAGGTGCCAACATGTTCTGCAAGCAGAAAATATAGTCAGCCTCTTATCATCAATGACTTTATGAGATAATAAAGAACACACACACACACACACACACACACACACACACACACATATCTTGACTTACAATGGGGTTACGTTCCAATAAACCCATCATAAGTTGAAAATATCGTTAAGTCAAAAATGCATTTAATACACCTAAACTACCAAAAATCATAACTTATCTTGCCTACTTTAAATGTGCTCAGAACACTTATTAGCCTTTAGTTGGGTAAAATCATCTAACACAAAGCCTATTTTACAATAAAGTGTGGAATATCTCATGTAATTTATTGAATATTGCACTGAAAGTGAAAAAGGATGGTTGTAAGTGTTCTGGTTGTTTACCCTCATGATTGTGTGGCTGGCTGGGACCTGTGGCTGCTGCTGCCCAGTATCATGAGAGAGGATCATACCACATACCGCTAGCCCGGGAAAAGACCAAAAGTCAAAGTATCGTTTCTACTGAATGTAGAAATGTAGTATCACTTTCGTATCATCGTAAAGTCGAAAAATAATAAGTCAAACCATCGTATGCCAGGGACTGTCTGTGATTAGAATTTATGACAGAAATTGCTCAATGCCATACTAGGTAGTGATAAAAGTACTTTGGGAAATTGAAAGGAGGTCCCTTTTTTTTTTTCATGAATATGGTCATTTATTAAGTGGAAGAGAAGGGAAGAGGTTTTTTTAAAAAAAGGAGACGTATTTTTTAGAAGTTCCTTGGTGATTTTAACATGCAGCCAGGGTTAGAACTAATCTAAATAGAAGTGACTAATCTTCTTTAATTTTCTTTTTTTTTAAATGAAGGATGTTATGGGGGTGGTCAAGATTTTCCCCTGGCCTTTGGAAGAACGCACAGATCTTGTCTGTAATGAGGTCTGTTCCCCATGCTGTGACCTGAATATGAATTTTCCCTTTCTCAGCCTCAGGTTTCCCATCTTTCACGTCCAGGGTTCTTTATTGCCTTCTCATTACCCTTAAGTGACAATAAAATGAGACCCTACGTTTTATCATCTTCACTCCAGCCTCATTAAAAGAGGTCCCTTTTAACTATGAGCTCAAAAGACTCTTCCTGAGGGAGTACTGAGTTTGAAGATTGGGTAGCTAAAAGCAAGGAGTCTTTTTCCAGATAAAAATGAGTTGGATGTAAGAAAGCATGGACCGCTTAGAGAGAAAAACATATTTCAGAGTTTTGTGAAGGGATTAATTAACGTGAAGGGAAATTAGTGTAGGAAAGGTACTTGGAAGTACTGTTTCAGGAAGTCTTGGTTAAGAAATTTGAACTTTATTTTGTAGAAAATTAGTAGTATTAACTTTTCGAGGCAAGTATGACAGTTTATTAGATGAATTAGAGAGAGAAGAGTTAATATGGAAGTCCATTTAGCATATTGCTCTAGTGTAAGCTAGCACTCAACACATTTTTTTTTTTTTCTGTACAGGCCAGATAGTAAATATTTCAGTCTTTGTGAGCCATATAGTCTGTATTGCAGCTACTCAACTGAGCCGCTGTAGCATGAATGCAGACATAGGCAGCAAAATAAGTGGATGGACATGGCTATGTTCCAATAAAACCTAAGGGCTTTCAGGGGATATTCCGAACGGGTGGAAAGCTCTTCTTCATTCCTTCACCAGCTGCTTCATGTCACTCTGCTCTATATACTAATGTTCTGCCTAAAGACTTTGAAACAGGAGCACTCCTGCTTGTAAAAAAAATGAAGACATCTGTTCTAGAGGACAGTCAAGGAGGGTCTGAACTAGGGCAATGAGACATGGAGAGGAAGAGCAGAGTGAAAAACAGTGTAGGAGTGGATTGACGGGAATAAAGAACACTGAAGACAGCGTAGCTTTGAGAGGGGAAATTATTTCAATTTTGGATATGTTGAGTTTGATGTGAAAGGCAAATGAGATAATGTAGGAAAGAGTGCTTCACAAACTGTGAAGTGTTATAGAAATGGAAGGGTTATTTTAAGAGGAAATGGCTGAGACCATTTTATGACTCAACATAAACCCATTAACACTCCTGCAAAAACAATGAAAGTACATGAACTATATATTGTGGGACACCCTATCCTGTTTCTAGGTCAACACCTCAGCATTATGAGACCTTTTCAATCATTGTGATTTCCTTTGAAATGAAGGGCAGCTGTTCCTATAGTTTGATATAGGTGAATACGATGTTTAACTGGGTGACGCTGAGCTCAGAAGCAAGGAGCAGAACTTTATAGGTACTCCTCAGATAGGTCTTCTTTTTAGTATTTTGTTGCAGTGTTTCTTTAAAACCTGACCTTTCTAGGAACAGATACAATTACTGCATCATACCTTAATCGTCAAGTCAAATGATTAATTATAAGTTAAAAAACATGTAGCTTTAAAACTAAGTTTTACACTCAGAGGAATTCATCCTGGCAGGAACTACCACATGAATTTACAAGACTTCTAGAATTGTTCTTTCCTTCTTATCTTGCCTTCACTTAGATTCTGTAATTGTATCAGTGCCAGTTGAAGAGTGAAGATTGAAGTCATTAAATTCAAAGTGGACATGGACTTCCCTGGAGGTCCAGTAGTTAACACTCTGCACTTCCATTGCAGGGAACGTGGGTTCAATCCCTGGTTGGGGAACTAAGATCCCACATGCTGTGCAGCGTGGCCAAAATACTAAAAAAAAAAAGTGAACATGGGAAGATTAATTCACTGACATGATCCACGTTGACTCTATCATCCTGATTCCCTGAAAGAAAGGAAGCAATGCACACATGCTAAATATCATTAGAACAAGCAAGCACATGACATAAAGAACTCGTGGTAGCTTTTTATGGCCAGGCAGAGAAGCACGACCCACAGGAAGAGCAGCGTTGCATAGGGATTCTGAGCATGGTCTCTGGAGCCAAGGGGCCTGAGCTTCAGTCTTGCTCAATTATTTCCTAACTGGGTAACTGTTGAACAACTTACTTGACTTCTTTGTGCCTCAGATCCCTCAACTGTAAAATGAGAGGATAATGATATCTATCCTTTCAGGTAGTTATGAAGGTAATATTTTAATACATGTGAAGAGCTCCTTTAGGATTAGCTGTTACTATGAGTTGCTGAGAGCAACAGAGCAATATAAACCTAGAGCCCAAGATTGAAATGAAAGAGCATGGCCAAGACCCCCAAACTTGGTTTTTGTGGCAGGGACAGGGTGGAAGACATGTCCAGATTCAGACATTGCAGTAAGTGTGAGGAACACTGAAATCAGAACCAAGAAAATGCAAAAGCCAGAGTTGATGACAAAAGGAAGTTGACACCTTAAGGAAGATACAAAGTATAGAGTGGGTCCAGAGAACAGAACTGTTCAAGCCAGTACTTTTCTGAAGGCCCAGCTCTCTTCTCTCTCAGAGATCCCTCATCTCTCATGGAGTCAGATTTTTAAGGTCAGCTTCTGAAATCATCTTGGTTTTCTTCTTTTAACTCGATTTTAGTGTGCTATCTATGCATAAAAAAAGAAGTAAAACAAGACTTTGAGGAGGAAAAGAACTTAGATATTCAATCTAACATTTTTTTTTGAGCCTCCCTTTTTTTTAAAATTTATTTATTATTTATTTATTATTTTTATTTTTGGCTGTGTTGGGTCTTCGTTTCTGTGCGAGGGCTTTCTCTAGTTGCGGCAAGCGGGGGCCACTCTTCATCGCGATGCGCGGGCCTCTCACTGTCGCGACCTCTCTTGTTGCGGAGCACAGGCTCCAGACGCGCAGGCTCAGTAGTTGTGGCTCACGGGCTTAGTTGCTCCGCGGCATGTGGGATCCTCCCAGACCAGGACTCGAACCCATGTCCCCTGCATTGGCAGGCAGATTCTCAACCACTGCGCCACCAGGGAAGCCCTAACATTTTTTTTTTTTCTTTGCCAGCCAAAGCTAAACAGAACCCAGATCTCCTGCCAGGTGTCATCATTTCTCATTGTAATGGATTTTGTTGTTGTCATTTTCCATCAGAAGTTTCCAAAGCTCTTCTTGTATAACGAAAATATAATTCACAAGCATCATAAAACTTATGGGGTCTGACAATTTAAAAAATTAAACTGGTTTTATAACAGAGATTATAGAGGCAGCTGCATGTAAAAAGGGTGACACACCTCAAATTAGCTACCAAGGGAGGTTGCAGGCCCACTTAAGTGATGCCACCACTGCTACAAATGCCCCAAGCCTATTAATATTGAGAACCTACTAGGAGCTCAACATTGTGCAAAAGCAGCAGGAAGCACTTAAAGAATTCACAGGTTTGTTCAAATGATGCAACCTAAAAACATAAATCAAAGTGGTATATTGTCTAAATTGGCAGAGATTACAATTGAGGGAAGGAAAAGTTGACTTTTAACTGGAATGTTCAGGGTACGCTTATGGAAGGAGAAGGTCTTAAGCTGGGCTTTAATGAATCTGTCAGTGCTTTGGAAGTTGGTGGGTTGGGTGGGGAGCACCAAAGTTCAGATATGTGTGACTTGCTCAAGTCTCCATTCTGTTTCCATTCCCTCTTTTCAGTGTCCTATCTTGTTATTCTATCATCTACTTCCCAGGATCCAAATCAATATGCTGCTTCCTGGCTATCTCACCTACTTCTCTACCCCAGTGTGGAATCATCCCTGGGCAGTTCCTATGCTTGGGAACCGTCATCAAAATTTTCCTGGTCTTTGGATCCTTGCTTTACTCTTAAGATGCAAATGATGAGGGACCAACACCAGGGCAGTGTAGAGGTTATTGTAGTGGGAGTGGGGGTCTCATAACACACAACATATGCTACACCAGACTCAGCATATTTGCAAGACTCACTTCACATTTGTGAAGATCTCCTGCTTTTTTCTCCCTCCTGCTCTCCTAGCATCCATGATTATCTCTATTTTTGAGTGTTTGACATTTTGCTGAAATTAATGGTTTAATGACTATCTCCACTACCAGAACACAAGCTCTTCAGTGTTAAGGATGGGATCTTATTCATCTCTTTGGTGTGAGCCTCCGCCATTCCTTATCTAGACAATTTGCGTAGTTTCCTACACAACCTCTTGACCCCCTAAAGTCTATTTCCCATAAAACAGTTAGAGAACCTTGAAATGTAAGTCACAAAACAGACATGCCATGCCCTCTGATTATAGGTGAAATAAACTTCAGCCCCCTTACCAGGGTTCCTATCAAATTCCTTAACCTTATGCTATTCCTGCTTCTACTCACTACATTCTAGCCATTGTGGGTTTTTTATGCATCAAATTGTTTCTACACAACATTGTAAATCAACTATACTTCAATTAAAAAAAATATTCTGGCCTCGGGACCTGTGCACAGGCTTCCTTCTCCCTGGGAGCCCCCATTATTTGCATAACTAGCACCTTTCCCAACTTTTAGGTCTTTTAGTTTAAATCTTACCTCCTTAGAGAAGCTTGGCTTCTTCATCTAATATAAAGTAGGACTACTTACACTGTTATTTCTTAAGTTATCCCTGGTTCGGTTTTTTTTTTTTTCTTAAAAGCACTTATTACAATTTATAATTGTTTTATTGATGTGCTTATATACTTGATTTTTGTTGTCCATCTGCCTGCCAGAATGTAAGATCAAAGAGCACAGGGTCTGGTTCTATCGCTAGTGCCTATAGCAGAGTACCTACCACACAGAGAGTGTCAGTATGTATTTGTTAGATTAATTTCTCCAGAGTAAGCACCTTTTCAGGCATATAGAAGATGCTCAACATAAATGTTTACATAAACCTTACTAGCAAAGGTAACACAGTCAGGTTTAAGGAGGAGTTAAATAGAGGTCAGGTTCAAGCACTCTACTGGGAGAGTACAAAAGAGGTAGTGATTGATTAACATTGGGGGCAGAGGAAAAGAGTTTGATAGGCAGGGAATTGTGAGGGCATTCTAGGTTGATGGCATCGCGTCAGCCTAGGCACAGAGTGGGGAAAATACACAGGTATATGGGGGAATACTCAGTAGTCTGGGAGGACTGCAAGGTAGAATATGATAAAGAATAAAGTAGAAGCCAAAGTATGAATATACTGGGGTGTCATGATAAGGAGTTTAAATTTTCATTTGAGGGCAAATGGGAGTCCAAGGTTGATTTTTAAAGAGATAAATAATGATCATGATGCTAATCAATATAAAATTGTGTAATATATTCCATATAATAAAAGTTATAAGTTTTGAGTTTCCCAAGTGTTCCTGATAACTTTGGCATACACTGTGTCATATAGTCTTAACAACATTCATTCAACAAATACTATTGAGCACCTGCCATTAGATAATTTACTATTATCCCATTTTTCACATTAAGAAGCTGGAAGTCACAAAGATTATCCCAACTTTCAGGCCCACTCCAGTATATGGAGGAGCTAGAATTAAAATCCAAGTCTGCCTGACTATAAAGTTCAAGCACATGCCATGACATCATGTCATCTCTTTGTACTGGCATGAGGTAAATGAACTCTTATGAAATTACTGTTTCTATCTTTGGCTAAGTTCTGTTAAGAAACATTTAATCTTTGAGAAAGAGATATTTTTGTTCTTCCCTTACTTCTGGGGAAACAAAGATTTTCCCCTCCAGTTAATTAAGTGTCAAGTGTCAGGGTGAGAGGCTCTGATTTACCGCATGTGCTCACAAAGCTGGATGTAGAGAGCAGGACACATTTCCCAAACATAAGACAAACTGGGAAAGTCCCTGTTCATTTTCCTGGTATACAGCATCCTCCAGCTGGGTATGTTTGCTTTTTAGCTTGAAAAATCAATAACTGTGAACTCTCAATGATATCCAGGCCATTGTAATATACAATAAGGGGGAAGGAGGCGTCTAACAGCAGAGAGGAAATTGTAGATGGTGTGAATGCCACCTAAGGCTGAGCCCAGGCCCACATCTGCCCTAGTGGAGAGAGGTGCCCCTTTCTAAAACCTGGTGGAAGCAAAGAATCAGACGCCTGCCACAACAGCTTATTTCCTTGTATTAGATCCCCTCAGAACTTGAGCAATGCTGTCCTTTGTTCTCCCTGAGCTAAAGGTGAGGAAATTAGAAACTTACCTGGAGACCACACACAGCTTACATTCTGCTGTGGCTTACTCTCCCCCAGTAGGAAACAGCACTTCGTTATCCTCTTTGTCAACAATACCTTCCAGATGTTCAGCATTTTACAGTTTAAGGAACACTTTTATATGTATTACCGCATGTGATTCTTGCAACTATCTTGTGCAGTATTATTTTTTATGATCATCATCTTTCACTTGGACTTTTGTAATAGTCTTCAAACTTTTTGCCAGTTTCTCTCATGTCCAATCTATTTCCCTACAGTGCTGCCCAAGTGCTACTTCTAGAACATTAATATTATCTGCTTATATACCTTGGCTAGCCCCCCAACCACTACAGGGTGAAATCTGGTCTTCAAGGTGACCAGAAACACCCTTTGGTCTCAGAGTACTCATCTAGCTTCATTGCACTCTCCCTCTCCCCCAAAGCTATAATCACAATAGACATCTCTATGGTCTCCAAAAAATATGCTTTCTTTCAACCGTTATGGTCATGGCAACATAGAGGTCAATGGCATAGGGGTTAATAATAGAACCGCTGGACAGTCTGAGCTGAACACCTCTCACCACCACTTAGATATGTAACCTCCGGTAAGTTACTTAAACTCTCTATGTCTCATCTGTAAAATGGGGTTCATTGCAGGACCTTATTTCAGGATGAATTATGAGAAATAACTGAGTTATTAACATAAAGTGCTTAAAATGGTGTGCTGCACTATTAGTGCCCAATAAAATAAGCTGTTATTATTTGCCCTCTATTGTAATGCTCTTCTCTTCTTTATACACCTGCTAAGTCTCTATTCATCCTTTAACAGACTCTTTTGTGAAAACCACTCCAAATTTCAGAGCTTGCGTTTATTCTGCATCCTCTGTTCTTTCCTCGAATTTTATGTAAACAAGTTTATAATAATGGCACTCAATATAGCATTTTCCAGTTACTTAAAGATCTTCCCCATGAGAGTGTGAGTTCCTAAAAGGTACAGACCATTTCTGATTTATGTTCAGGTCACTAAGACCTAGCAGAATGTCTAGCACAAAGATTCTAGAAAATATTTGTGAAGTAAATATCCATTTTGCAATGTAGAAACTCATGAGCTAGGATCCAAACTGCTAATTCTGCTAACTGGTCAACCTGCTTCCATGCTCTTGCTCAATCCATACTTCCAGATAGCCAGAATGACCATATCATGCCCTTCACCTGCCTCAATCCCTTCAGTAGATTTCCATAGCGTGTTGATAAGGTCCAGCCTCCAGACCATGGCCTACAAATCTTTTCAAGACCTGGCCTCTACTTTCCCATCTCTACTTCATGCTATTCTCTCCTTGTTCTCAATTCTCTACCCATGCTGGCCCCTTTTTGCCCTTTCCCAATTATATAAAGAACATTTTCATTTGCTCTTACCTGTATTTGGTATATATTTTCTAGGCTTCTCTCATTTCTCATTCTTTCTGATCCATCAAATCTCATTTCAGATATCATCTGTTCAAGGAGGCCTTTCCTGGCTACCTTGGCTAAATGAGCCCTTTGCTATCCAGTTTCTTTCATATCACTTGCCTATTTTCTTCATGACATGGGTGAATCTAGAATTACTTATTTATTTCCTGACTCTTTCTACTGGGATGAAAACTCCATTAGGGTGTGGACCCTGTTTTCTTATTCACCATAGTAACAGCAATTCTTCAAACAGTACCTGTCACAAAGTAGGAGCTCAAAAGATATGTCTTAAATAAATGAGTAAATAAAAATTAAATCATTTTAGAATAAAGCTCTTCCACATCACCAGAATCATCCAGAAATGACAAGTCATAGAATAATAGAATTTAATGCTTTGTGTATGTTGGAGAAAGAGGGCGGAAAATTGTCAAGGTATCATGATGTACCAGTCCTCGCCTCCCAAATGAAAAATAAGTTAACTTATGAAAAGCTTTTCCAAACACTCTTTAAAATATTAAAACTCCTAAGAAAGCGAGAAATCATAAAGAAGTGAATAAATACAAAATGCTCTGACAGATTAATGGACTAGTCATAAAGTTAAAAAGACCTAGTTTTAATAGAAAACCAGAGCCACGAGGTTTGCAGCAACTCCTGCAGTTATGGAGCAAGAGAAAATTGGGCAGGGTGAGTTTTCCTTGAATGAAGTGTATAAAATTAATATTACATTTTGTTACCTACTGTGTATAATGTAAACAAAAAAATATTTGCGTAGCACTTTACAATTTAGAAATACCTCTGTTTACATAGTTTATCTCATTAGATAAGACAATTGAGTGATAGGTTAGCAGTAGAAAAGCCACATAATCTAGCGTCAAGAAACCAGCTCTATTAGTAAGAAGGCAAGTCACTTTCCCTCTCTGTTTCCTTTTTGATAAAATTAAGGTGTTAGTCTACATTGTCTTAAATCCCATTCAGCTCATCTGTTGAAGTTATTTATATTTAACTCATGACAAACCAGGCTTCTCTTTGATCTAGGTCCAAGATATCAAGTTCCCATCAGGTCTTCATTCATGTTCCCAAAATCAGATTATTTAAATGATCACTATCTTGGATGCCCGGGTAAGCAAAGAAGGCCCTGGTCCATCTTTGGGTGACCATCTCTCCCTTTTAATTAGTCCCTCCTCTTTGATGCCATTTCTGACTGGTTTATCTCCCTGGGTCTACTTTCCTTGGCCTCTTGCATTTTGCATCGGGTGATAGTCCCTTCCACAACACCACTGAGGATGGCTGCCAATTTCACAAAGAAATTCATTTGTTCTATGTTATACCTCAAAGAAAAGTTGCCCAGTAGCTAATCTAATACATTTTTTTCTATCTTCATGGGAGAAGACCAGAGATTTTTCCTGTAACTTAAATGTATCTTCTGGAGATTATGGTCTCACTACGCTTTTATATTTCTCGGCCATCTCCTTGTTCTGCTAGCCATAGACAGGGGCTAGCAGTGAGGGATGTTCAGGGTCATGTATGTGGTAAGGGCCTTGCTCTTTACCACTTTCCCTTCTATATTCTTGGGTGCCTTTGCATCTCACTGGAACCCATCTATTTTTCATCTTCTTCACCTAAACCCTTAGATGCCTCAGCTTCTTATAACAGAAGTACAGTTCCCTGTATCTTATGACCAGGAACCTTTCTGCTTTCAAAATGAAAGCTGTTCAGTTCCGACATAGCAATTAATTTTCTCCTTCCACTCATAGCCTTCCTAGACGGAGAAGATCCCTCTGTAACTTTGAAGTGAGTATTTGAGCTATGACTACAAGATGTGAAACACCTGCATGATCCTTTGAAGTATTCAGTCCATCATATTGTGTACAAAAGATACTAATTGTCCAGGTGTTCAGAAGCACCTGCAGGGTTAGATATTCTTATGTTCACTGTGACCCTGGTAACATGAAAAGCAAACTACATATTTTTCTTCTCTCCCTATCTCGCTGTTTCTCAATATTTTGAAATACTAATTTGGATACCTAGAATTGCATAAGACATAGTAAGATATAAATCCACTTGCAAATGAGAACAGGTGTCTATATTTGTTCATTTGTTCCCTCCTCTGTGTTCCGGCTGCTGTTTTGAAGCATTTTGCTGGAGGCAGGCATGTACCAAAGAGACTGTCAATCCTTGGATGAGTCCTGTTCTTAGTAAGAGTTCTAGAAAAGTATTCCACAGTTAGGCTGATTACAGATGTAGCTAATCTATTTTCCCTCAGCTAGTTTTCTGTGCTGCCAGGCGTATAACTGTCTGTCTTCCAGCTATTCCTCCCGCACATCCCTTTGTGAAAGTGGCAACAGAGAAAGCAACTTCTGCAAATCCCTGCCTGGAAACGATGGATCCCGCTCACTCCCTTTTGGAAACAGTGAGGATCAGATTTTAGACCACGTATGAAATGATATTTCTAATCCAAAGGAGGAAGTGCATTGAGAGTCAGCCCCAAAGTAAGCCCATGAACTCCTGCTAGCCCCTTTCCTTCCAGGAGACAAGTTCCCTTGACATTGTTTTTACAGACAATGAATAAACCCCATGATTTGTAGCATTGTAAACTTATTTTTTCCTTTTCTGGGCATTCAAAACCTTAGACATCCGTAGAGCACTGAGCAAGTTTATATTTTCTGTATCTCTACTTTGCAGGAGGATTTTTCTGCCTGTTCACTTTGCATTGTTGCGTCAGCCCTTTCTTCCTTATCTCTTCCAGAGGCTGGAGAGGCAGAAGGAGGCTGAGAGGAGATGGTATTACAGAGCTGCCATCTGATTGGCTGGACGGTCTTGGCTGGGCTATAAATGAGACCCCTACAGGCTTGGGAGGGAGAAGCTCAGAGGATTCTGACAGTATCTTTACCGGAGAAAAGGCAAAGTGTGCTCAGAACAGAAGCCACAGCTCTTCCTGCTGCATTTCTTTCCTAACGTGAATCCCACACTACACAAGATGTGCAAAGGACTTGCAGGTCTGCCGGCTTCCTGCTTGAGGAGGTAAGATTATTTTCAGCCACTAAACCAGATAGTGTTAAACTTTCAGATAGACTTTTTAAGTTATTTGCATATCCTACTTACTAACCTGGTTCTTCGGAATTAGAAACAATGTGGTGAGGAGAGCATCAGCCTCTTAGCTTTCCTTCAAGACTAGCTAGAAATTGTGACTTGGGAAGTGTTCACTCCAAATTTTGGCATACAAAATTTGCTTTCTATGACCTTGGTCTTGAGGACTGTTCTGGTCCTCTGACCAAGCTAGTTCTAATTAAGAAGTGATATGAGATTTTTGGACTATATACAGTGGTCTGTAATGTCTCTACCTGTGTTACTGTTATTTGAATATCACTGAGGTACATAGAATCATGGGTCTGGGCTTTCTGATTGTATACTAGATCTTGTTTTGGGGAGGATACCTCAGAATGAAGTTTGGCTACATCACCAGAAAGGCACTATGCTGTCTGTGTGATGCTGCAGTATCTTTCACTCTGTGTCCTTATAAGCAAATGCTACAATAAAATAAGAGTTTCAAAACTAGATCTCCCTTATCTCTCTGCCCCTACCTCTAGTTCTTGAAATGCCATATGTGATTGGTGGTTGAGAAGTATTGATCATAACAAATCAGCTAAGGGCTCTGTGGAAGATCTCATCTTAAAGACATTGTTTTGTCAATGTACTGTCTCTTGATTAAAAAAAACAAACTTAAAGATATGCAGCTACTCATATGTCTTTGCCTTTTTAAAAAAGGTATAAATAAATGCTTTCATAGAATGCTCATATATTAGCTAGTTGCAAAAATACAAAACTAGTGCATATTACATTACTTAATCTTATAAAGTAAAAAGTCAATTTGTACATGTACCACCCTCTCTCTTGTTCCTCTGCAAACCTTAAATTTGCAGGTGAAGTCACCTTAAATTTCAATTCAGAATTATCTCAGAAAGCACAGTCTTTTGTGTAATCCTAAGGAGTTTACCTCCTGTCCTTCAGGAGTATGAAAAAAGAATCTGGTTTTTTTTTTCATTCTTTCATGGCTACTTTAAAATGAATCAGGAGGGTCTGGCAGAGAGTACTTAGGAAAACAGTGGCCCTGACCTCCACCATTAATTTCCTGAACTGAATGGAGCAAATCAATCCAAGCTTCAGTTAACTCATCTATAAAATTAATCATACAAAATACAGGAGTGTCAGGAGAAGGTTATGCTCTGGTAAATATTTTAGGAGACAGGTGAGTAATTGCTCTAGAGCTTTGCCTTCCAGGAGCTAAGAGGCTAACCTGGGGAGGTAAACTCTATATCAGCAGGGTCAACTGCTCTTCCCTTTCCTCACTGATGAACTGTGAATCATCTTGTCCAGCACCTTCATTCTCACATTGGTGCCTGAGGCTCCAGAGGGAATGTGAAATGCTCAAGGTCACGTAGGTGCTGGGTGGCAGGGAGCAGATCAAATCCAGGTTTCTTACTTCAGAGGTCAGTGGAGTCATTTTGGTTTTTATTTCTATGGTTATATTGTGTTATTAGGACAAGTGTAATGTACTTCCTAAGAGTACTTCCAAGTCTTCATGAAAAGATTCTGCGTTGGTCAATAACTGTCAGATCTCAGCTGGACCTGGCATATGGAAACATGAGATGATTTCTACTTTGACCCAATCACAATATACTTACATTATCACCTTAGAATCACTGCAGGCTTCATGATTATATCTTGCTATCACTAAGGAAGATTTTGTATCTCGTGACCACTTGGGGAAACAGAGGAGGGAGAACAGTCTTGCGAGGGAAAGAAGATACTGTTTTAGGGGCAGCACAAGAACATAATGGATTTTAAACTTTCTGGAGAAATGCACATAGATAAGGCATTATTATATCAGTAGCCATCCTAAAATGTCCTTTTATCCTTGTGGCTTCATTTTCCTCCCTCTAAACAGGAACAACTAGTCATTCATTTAGTCTTTCATTTCCTTCAAAACAGCATTTCTCTTTTAAAACTATGTCTCAGCTTTTATAAGAAAAGAGATCCAAGCAAAAGAATAAATAACAAAAAGTGAGGAGGTTGAGCTAAAAGCTTATTAAAAGGTCCTCCTTTCTTAGTAAGTCACGTGCCCTGCCGTACACTAGCTACCTATTAAAGAGTGACCATAAGCTGGAAGCTCTGCTCCAATTAAACAATCACGAGCTTCAGTGATGACTCTTGCTTGCTTCTCCTTATTATTGTTTTTAAGCCTCAAATGTCCTTTATAGTACAAATATCCTTATAGTGTAGATGTTAAAAAGGAAACTAGTAGCAATAGCAGGAAAGCTTGCTTTCTTTAGAAGCAAACCTGCAGGAGCTCAGGTTTCAGCCTGAACATTTGTGTTTACCCCCTCATTTTCCATTCCTCTCTGCTGGAGCTGCACACCTCCATAACGTGACTTGCTCACCACATCCAGGCTGGAATTGAACAGACCTTTACTTCCTCAGGTTCTTCTACATTGCTCTGCTAGCAATGAGGCAGATGGAAGTAGCAACTACCCTCCAGAAGGTGGCGCACAACAAGCAAGTGCTATATTTCACGGTTCACTGCTTGCTCTCCAATACCTAAAACTTACTCAGAGAATAGTCAAGTTTTGAATGTGTTTCTGCTGAAGATACCTAAGTGTTCCTTTGGTCAAAATGACAGGTTTACAGAAGAGGCTCCTCAGGTAGACTGAAGGGTCAGAATTCCAGTTCCTGGTGAAGGAGGCAGTGCTCCAGGTTTTGCAGTAAGTCATAGGCAGAAGCAGAAGTGGAATCTCGTTTTCCTCAGAGTTCATGCCAGCTTAAACTCCTGTATCCTAAATAAACTACCCCTGCCCCTTTACTAGTGATGAGCCCTTTGAACTGTACCATTAGGGTATCTTCTAAAGAGAGCTGAGTATCATTATTCTTTCTTTTTTTTTTTTTTTCCCTCTTCTGTGCAGTGCAAAAGATATGAAACATCGGCTCGGTTTCCTGCTGCAGAAGTCTGATTCCTGTGAACATAATTCTTCTCACAGCAAGAGGGACAAAGTGGTGATTTGTCAGAGGTAAGAGAAAAGGCCTTGGCGAAGAGCCACTGCGTATTAACTACCTGATGACAGAGATGTTCTGTAAGGAGAAAAGGAAGTTATGTCCCTAGTTAACCTAGATTTGGATCACGATGGCCTCCATTTCCATGGAGATCATGCTTGCATTTGAAATTTCCATACATCTAGTGGAAAGACGGCCCTATTCAACGACAGGTCTCAGCGTAATGATGGAAAATAAAATCTCTGGGTTTTATTCAGGATCTTAAATGTTTTGCCCCCATTTTGTATCCTAGCATTCAGGTTATTCTTTCTCTGTAATGTCTCTAGGGTGAGCCAAGAGGAAGTCAAAAAATGGGCTGAATCACTGGAAAACCTGATTAGTCATGAATGTAAGTATGACAGCTTCTCCCCCAACCTCCACTCCCTGGGATGAAGATAAAGCATACTGGATAGACAAGTTATCTCATATTATGCCTGATCTCATAGGAATTACAGAAAGCCTTGGATTTCTTCTGCATTTCAGACTCAAGAAAATCAGTCTGCTTAAAATCTTACCATATCCTAGAGCTTTGTGATATACAATAGAAAGCTCATACACAATCCATGTGGAAAACCATCTCTTTCACCACATAGAGAAAGGGCAGAGGAAAAACCCCAAATATTGAGATTTCTTGCAGAATCGACCTCAGTTTCTCTTTCCCAAACTCACTTTGGCAATTGAGGGCAGCATAGGCATTTCAGAAACATAACACTTTCTTGAAATAGACTTCAAACATCTGACCTCCAGTGACCTCCCAAAAGGAGGAAATAGGGCACTGTTTGAACGGATGCCTTGTTCCCTCAAGCACCCCAGCTTTATCTGCAATACAGTGCCCACCAGGGCAGTCACTGTGATGACAACTGTGGTTCTTTCTCCTCTGTCACAGGTGGACTGACAGCTTTCAAAGCTTTCTTGAAGTCTGAATACAGTGAGGAGAACATTGACTTCTGGATCAGCTGTGAAGAATACAAGAAAATCAAATCACCCTCTAAACTAAGTCCCAAGGCCAAAAAGATCTATAATGAATTCATCTCAGTCCAGGCAACCAAAGAGGTAGGTCTGCAGGGCAGAGAACTGTCTGCATCCTAGTGAAATTTTCTAGACATTCAATGGCATGGATCCTTAGACGATGTGAGTTAAAGGTACAACAGTGAAGCAGATTATTACAATCTTGACAACCCCAAATAAATAAGTTCAGGAAAAAGCTCTTTCATCCAGATGACTCAGATGATCTCCCGTCACGAATTTTTTTGGAGGAATATCCCAAGTGTGTGAGAAATCATTGAAGTTATTGCCCTACCCACCCTGAAGCAGATGAACATTTTATGTTCTCTCACATGTGCCAGGGTGGAGCCAAATGTCCTTTTTTTCACTTCTGGGGTATAGAGAGTGCACACTTAGTACAAAGCATGCAGCCTCCCATCCTTATGGGGTAAAATGTCTAATGAAGCCTTGGACTCTGCCCCTTAGGTAAACCTGGACTCTTGCACCAGGGAGGAGACAAGTCGTAACATGCTGGAGCCTACGATAACCTGCTTTGATGAGGCTCAGAAGAAGATTTTCCACCTGATGGAAAAGGATTCATACCGCCGCTTCCTCAAGTCCCGATTCTATCTTGATTTGGCCAACCTTTCCAGCTGTGGGTCAGAGAAGCAGAAAGGGGCCAAGAGTTCTACAGACTGTCCTTCCCTGGTGCCCCAGTGTGCCTAATTCTTGCTCAGTGGTGGAGGCTGAAATGCCAAGACTCTATGCCTGGAAAACCTGAGGCCAAATATTGATCTGTATTAAGCATCAGTGCTTTCTTCACATTGTAGCCTAGTGTTCATGCTGCTGGCTATGTGTGAGTCACTCCCGTACAAAAACTAGATTTTGTTTTGGTGTTCCGGTGTTCATCAGGGCAGGACCTCATTCCAGTCCAATTTTCCCAAATTTCTTTTAGGGTGCCATGTGAGCGAGTATCCAAATAATGGCCTTGTGGGTCTGGATTTTCTCTCCTGCCAACAGTGTGACCTCAGGTTGGGTGGTTGGTGGTTGGGACACTTCATGTGACATCCACAGGCACATGTGTTCTGTTAACCAGCACTTTCTCCAAACTTGAGATGTTTAGATGAGGTTGATCTATTTTATGTACATATGTGTGTGCACGTGTGTGTGTCTGTGTGTGTGTGTATATATATATACATGTATATATGTACACACACACATTCTGTATATATGTATGTATATATACATACATATATATTTTTGCAAGAATGGCAGGAAAGACCCTAGGTGCTCATAACTAAAGTGTGTGTACATACATACATGTGTGTTCTGATCCCCAGTCTTTCACTCTGCAACTGAACAGGGCAAACTAAACCAGCTGCCCTGCAGGCTAAGAAAGGAATGCTAACCTGTGGAAAGTTGATTCTGTAAAACTCCATGAGTCTTTCTGGAGAAACATCCCAGGGATTTCATGATTAGTTTAACCACCGACAGCCTCCAAGTTGGACAGTATTCTAAGGAGCAAACATAAAGAACCTTATGCCTGCCTGACACAGGGCTGTCTTTAGCTGGTTATCACTAGTGGCACTTTTGAGTCCCCAAGCTGCTGGTCTCCCCTTCCTTGCTTGGGTGCTTGGTGCATAATAGTGGCAGCCGGATTGGTATGGAGTTGGAGATGAGGTGCTTGAACAGAATGAAGAAACTTAGGTAGGGCCTCGCCAGCTCTACCTACTATTAGATGCTGGCTGAGTAAGGGCACAGGATTTAAAGGTTAATATTCTTATCCCCTACTCTTTTTTCCTCTCTTGATTAAGGTGCTCTTCTCATTTGGTTTTTCCCTGAGAACTTTAACCATCAGATTAGGCTCCTTAGTTCACTGTGGTTGTTTGTTTCCCCATAATGGCTCTAGGCTATTTGCCTATTCCCTATAAACCAGCATCAGGGGAGAGATTATATTTTATAAGGGGGGAACATCCTTTCACAAACTGAAAAGCCCTCATAAGTTTCTCTTTTGAAGGTAGAATCTGGTCCATTCCATCCCAAACATCAGGACTAACAGAGACTGAAGGCATTTCTTTCTAGGCTCTGAGATGAAATGAGAGAGAAAAGGGAAAAATAAAAAAAGGAAAAAGGAATGCCAATTTTTAGAACTACTGTTTAGAACTTTTCTCGAGGCACATGAAATACTTGAAAATGTCTCCTTTATGTTATTTATGATGTTTTGTACAATGTTTTTATTACTGTATCGTTTTATAAATGGAGGTGCAGGATATCACCTGAATTATTAATGAATGGCCAGGAAGTAATTTTCTTCTCATTCTTTTAAAACTACTGCCTTTGAAGTGCACACACATGCATACCTGAACACTGAAAGGATTTTTCCAGTATAGATTACATGCATGGGCACCTTTGTGGCTTTTAAGCCAATAGACTTGGCTGCAAAATGAAGACACCGGAGTGTGTGTATACAAAGCTCATTGTATTAAATGTATGGGTTTCCTCAATTGTACCCTTTTTGTCTCTCTGGCAGTCTTGCTTTCAATGTTCCCAGAGTTCCTCATCAGCGCCCCTTTCTGTTATATGCAGTTCCACACTTTGTCTCTAGTTAACTCCAGGATCCAAACATGGTAACTCTATTGGTCTTGCCCTATTAGAACTGTCATGACTTTCAGATTGTATCTGTACTCACAGACTGCTGTCTCACCAATAGGTCTGGAAAGTCATTCTGAATGAGAAGTAAATTATTTTATGTAATACTTTTCTCAAGTGTGTTTTTCCATTGTATTTCCCCCTTATTTCGTCACTATTTGGCATGCTGAGCTTACCTGCTTGTGGTCCACGGACAGAATACTCCTTCCATATGCATGCCTATTTTTATCATCATGTGCTTTAAAGGCCTCAGAGCAGATGCTTCCAGTGAAACACACGCATCTTAATAATAAGGGTCAATAAATGCTTCATAAAAAACTATCTGCTTGTAAACACATTAATCATCCACAGAGACATGTTATGAGAGATAGCAGGGTGTGGAGTGATTATAGAAAATGACTCAGACCCAGTTTTTATCTCTCCCATGCCAGCTCTGGGAAAGAAAGCAGAAAAAGAATATTGTATATTCTTAGGTTCCTGCTACTGCTCTGCCTGCCTTTAGTCACAGAACCAAGGCAGTCTTTGGAGACTTTGCTGAGCAGATTTGGTGGGTTACTTGCAGGTCCTTAGTAAGTTTTCAAGAGATAGGGTTCACCTTCCAGAGCAGCGCTTCTTCTACTTCCAATTACCTGCCTGACTGAGAGAAGATGGGAGCAATAGGAGACTGAGGAGGAGGAAGGGAGATACAGATGGCTGAGAGATAGATCCCTGCCAAAACTTCTCAGAATCCTTTCTCCTTTTACAAATTCTTTCCTCTAGAAAAGATGTCATAGAACATTCACATTCACAGTCATGGATACTATGTCTATTATGTCATGAGATGCCCACTTCTGTCATGTTTACAACGTGTTAGGAACAGAGTGTCTTAAACTATTTTGAGGAACAGATCCTCTTAAGGATCTGATGAAAACTATGGACCATTTCCTGAGAAAAATACACAAAGAAATCCAAATTCTTCATAAATATTTAAAAGAAACTCTTACAACTCCACTTCAAAATGCACAAAACTATCATCTCTCTCACACACTATAGGTGTGTCAGACTCTCACAGAGAGTGTGCTGTTGCAGCTCATACAACTCAATATCAAAAAAACAAACAACCTGGTTAAATAATGGGCAGAGGATCTGAACAGACATTTTTCCAAAGAAGACATACAGATGGCCAACAGACCCATGAAAAGATGCTCAACATCACTCATGATCATGGAGATGCAAATCAAAACCATGAGATATCACCTCTCACCTGTCAAAATGGATATTAACAAAAAGGTAACAAATAACAAGTGTTAGTGAAGATGTGGAGGAAAGGGAACCCTCGTGCACTGTTGGTGGGAATGCAAATTGGTGCAGCCAAAATGGAAAACAGTATGGAGGTTCCTCAAAGAATTAAAAATAGAACTACCATAGAATCCAGCAATTCCACTTCCAGGTATTTTTCTAAAGAAAAAAACCCCATTAATTCAAAAATATGTATGAACCCCTATGTTCATTGTAGCATTATTAACAATAGCCAAATATGGAAGCAACCTAAGTGCCCATTAATAAATGGATGGATAAAGAAGATGTGGTATATAAATATACAATGGAATATTACTCAGCCATAAAAAAGAATGAAATCTTGGCATTTACAACAACATGGATGGACCTAGAGGGTACTACGTTAAGTGAAATACATCAGACAGAAAAATACAATTTCACTCATATGTAAAATCTAAAAAACAAAACAAATGAACAAACATAACAAAACAGAAATAGAGCCATAGGTGCAGAGAACAAACAGGTGGTTGTCAGAGGAGAGGTTTGTGAGGAAATGAGTGAAATAGGTGAGGGAAATTAAGATGTACCAACTTCCAGTTACACAATGAATGAGTAATGAGTCAGTCATGGGGATGAAATGTACAGTGTGAGGAATATAGTCTAGAATAATGTAATATTTTTGTATGGTGACAAAGGTGGTCAAAAGGTACAAACTTTCCTTTATAAGATAAATAAGTACCAGAGACATAATGTACAACATGATTAATATAAGGAACACTGCTGTATGTTACATACAAAAGTTGGTGAGAGTAAATCCTGGTTCTCATCACTAGAAAAAAAATTTTTTTCTTTTATTTTGTATCTATATAAGATGATGGATATTCACTAAACTTATTGTGTTAATCATTTCATGATGTATGTAAGTTAATCCTTATGCTGTACACCTTAAACTTAAAACAGCGCTGTATGTCATTTATATCTCAATAAACCTGGAAGAAAAAAGTACATGATCATATATGTATATGTATGTAAGTATTGGTAATTTCCATTGTTCACTTAAAAAATATCATGAACATTTTCCCAAGGGTATAGCTATCTACCAATTATTTTTAATATAGCTTAATTACATTCCATAGTTTGAATGTACCATATTTGATTCAAGAAGTTTTTACTGACTTATAATTGATAAAAATACATTTTTAACAATTAACTTATATTAACAATATATGTTATCAATAGTAGACATCCTTGTACTCTATCTTTATGTATTGGTATTTTCTGGGATGGATTCCCAGAAGAAGGATAGGATCACTGAGATAAAGAGTAAGTACATTTTAGGTGCTAAAAATTCACATTCTTATGAACAGTATAAAAGAATGTCAATTACCCCATATCCTTACTAGCTTTAGATAAGTCCTTTCAGGTTTACCAATCTGATGGGGTAAAGATGACATCTTAATGTTTTCACTTGTGTTATCCTGACCAGTCATGAAGTTGAGCATATTTATAAATTTTCACTGGCCATATCTCCATTTTGCCTACTGTTCATATCCTTTCCAAATTGTTTCTTTTTTCTTTTTATTAATATGCTAAAGCACTTTACATGAAAATTATATTAGTTTTCTGTCTACCATATTTTTGAAAATTTTTTTTGCTTCTGTTTATGGTGTCTTTTGCACATGAGAATGTTTTACTTTTTATAAAACAATCTGTCAATCTTTGTTTTATGGATAAAAGTTTCTTACCAAGATTACAAAGACCAATTCATCAGGGTATTTTACTAATATTCTTCTGTTTTATCCTAATATTTTAAAATTCGATTGTTTTTAGTTTTATGTATGTTAATATATTTGGAATTTTTTAAAAAAATTATTGAAGTATAGCTGATTTACAACGTTGTGTTAGTTTCAGGTGTACAGCAAAGTGAATCAGTTATACATACACTATATCCACTCGTTTTTAGATTTATATTTCCTGTATAGGCCATTAAAGAGGCCTCTAAACTACGTGATGACCAACTAAATTGTTCATCATCAAAACCTGTTGTTGTAATATGTATTGCTTTGCTTCTCTGATGCCTAGATGTTACGTAAAAATATGGCATGAGAAAAGAAAATACTGGGTTTTGTCCTTTTTGTAATATAGAAAAGAGGAAAATTTGAGAGAGATGACTCAGGAGGGGTTCACCTAGAAAAAGAGTCCAGTGTTTTAGAGTTTGTATGCAAAAATGATAATAAGAGAGCTGGGGCCAAGGACTTCTTAGTCACATCAGTGGAGGTAAACAATGCCTGGAGAAAGAACTGGGTTTCCAAAAGAAACCTAAAATTTAATAGTAGCATCTTACATTATGCCATGCTTATTAATTTCCAAGTCTATGCTGAGTGTTTCACATGATCTCATTTAACTCTTAGAACAAAACTCTGAAGTAGATGTGCTTAGTATCTTTCCATTGCAGATGGGGAAAATGTGATATAGGAAAGTCCAGAAATTTACCCATGATCATATACCAAAGAAGTGGTAGACTTCACACTGTTTGCAGATGACATGATACTATACATAGAGAATCCTAAAGATGCCACCAGAAAACTACTAGAGCTAATCAATGAATTTGGTAGAGTTGCAGGATACAAAATTAATGCACAGAAATCTCTTGCATTCCTATAAACTAATGATGAAAAATCTGAAAAAGAAATTAAGGAAACACTCCCATTTACCGTTGCAACAAAAAGAATAAAACACCTAGGAATAAACCTACCTAGGGAGACAAAAGACCTTTATGCAGAAAACTATAAGACACTGATGAAAGAAATTAAAGATGATACCAACAGATGGAGAGATATATCATGTTCTTGGATTGGAAGAATCAAGATTGTGCAAATGACTATACTACCCAAAGCAATCTACAGATTCAATGTAATCCCTATCAAATTACAAATGGCATTTTTCACAGAACTAGAACAAAAAATCTTACAATTTGTATGGAGACACAAAAGACCCTGAATAGCCAAAGCAGTCTTGAGGGAAAAAATTGGAGTTGGAGGAATCAGACTCCCTGACTTCAGACTATACTACAAAGCTACAGTAATCAAGACAATATGCTACTGGCACAATAACAGAAATATAGATCAATGGAACAGGATAGAAAGCCCAGAGATAAACCCACACACCTATGGTCAATGACATGACACACCTTAATCTATGACAAAGGAGGCAAGGGCATACAATGGAGAAAAGACAGTCTCTTCAATAAGTGGTGCTGGGAAAACTGGACAGCTACATGTAAAAGAAAGAAATGAGAACACTTCCTAACACCATACACAAAACTAAACTCAAAATGGATTCCAGACCTAAATGTAAGTCTGGACACTATAAAACTCTTAGAGGAAAACATAGGAAGAACACTCTTTGACATAAATCACAGCAAGATCTTTTATGATCCACCTCCTAGAGTAATGGAAATAAAAACAAAAATAAACAAATGTGACCTAATGAAACTTCAAAGCTTTTGCACAGCAAAGGCAACCATAAAAAAGACAACCCTCAGAATGGGAGAAAATATTTGCAAATGAATCAACGGACAAAGGATTAATTTCCAAAATATATAAACAGCTCATGCAACTCAATATTAAAAAAACAAACAACCCAATCCAAAAATGGGCAGAAGACCTAAATAGACATTTATCCAAAGAAGACATACAGATGGCCAAGAAGCACATGAAAAGCTGCTCAACATCACTAATTATTAGAGAAATGCAAATCGAAACTAAAATGAGGTATCACCTCACACCATTCAGAATGGGCATCATCAGAAAATCTACAAACAACAAATGCTGGAGAGGGTGTGGAGAAAAGGGAACCCTCTTACACTGTTGGTGGGAATGTAAATTGATACAGCCACTATGGAGAACAGTATGGAGGTTCCTTAAAAAACTAAAAATAGAATTACCATATGACCCAGCAATCCCACTACTGGTCATATGCCCAGAGAAAACCATAATTCAAAAAGCCACATGCACCCCAATGTTCATTGCAGCACTATTTACAATAGCCAGGTCATGGAAGCAACCTAAATGCCCATCAACAGATGAATGGATAAAGAAGATTTGGTACATATATACAATGGAATATTACTCAGCCATATAAATGAATGAAATTGGGTCATTTGTAGAGACATGGATGAATCTAGAGAGTGTCATACAGAATGAAGTAAGTCAGAAAGAGAAAAACAAATATTTTATATTAATGCATATATGTGGAACCTAGAAAAATGGTACAGACGAACTGGTTTTCAGGACAGAAATTGAGACACAGAAGTAGAGAACAAACGTATGGACACCAAGCAGGGAAAGTGGTGGGTGGAGTGGTGGTGGGATGAATTGGGAGATTGGGATTGACATATATACACTAATACGTATAAGATGGATAACTAATAAGAACCTGCTGTATATAAAAATAAATAAAATTAAATTAAAAAATTTTTTTAAAAAAGTGGTAGACTTCAGTCAAACCCAGAAATCTGCTTGAAGTCCACACATTTAATTAGTCTAGTCAAGAAGAAAGAGAAAAGAGGGAAGATAAGGAAGGAGGAATCAAAACAAGCAAGGGAAGAATGACAGGAAGAAATATAAATGGAGAGAAGAGGTAAAAAGATTAAAAGAGTGGAGAAAGGAAAGGAAGGAGAGAAGGGAAAGATGGGAAAGAAATGTGAAAGAAATGAATATGAAAGATATAGTAGAAGAAAAGGAAATAAAGATACACATTGTGAAGGACAAAATGCCAGACACTCACCAGTCCTCATATTTGGTTTTCTACCCTCACCCTACAACATCGTGCTGCTACTGGGTTGTCTTATACCCTGCCTGAGCTGGGGCAGGTGGAATATCTCTCTGGGACTAGTAAAAAGTGAGTTTGGGAAGCAAGTGATAAATACTAGCTGAGGTTCCTCATTAAGAATCATTTCTCCATTTCCTTTTATTTCTTTCTCTAAATTTGCCAGATCCTAAACCATTCTCCAGAGCAAGTCTTTGTTTGTTTTTTAAATACCTGAAGGAAGAAGAAAAGAGGATACAAGAACAGCTCGACTCTCCTTTGGTTTCAGCTCACCTCTGCTTTGGGGTGACACTGCAGCGGAAATCCCAATCATTCAGCCCCTGTTGGAGTCACACACAGCCAGGACCCCAGATAGAAACAGGCATTTGACATGAGGTCCTGGTCACGTTGCTCCTGCACCCCACCCCCACCCCCAAAAAGATCTTGTTGTGAGGGAAGCCAGTGATGACCACAGAATCTGGGTTAAAGGGAACCAACCCTCACATGAGTCTGATCAAGGCAACAGCCTGTGCAAATCAGCAGAGTTAGACTGTGGGAATTAGTGAGCTGTGAACCCTTGAGAGTGACCTTCCAGGGTCGACTCTGGGGGCATTGCTTCTAAAGAAAGTAAAATAAGAGTCTTGTTGATTTATAAAAGTACTAGTTGTAAAATTCCCAGATTATTCCACCAATCCATCTGGCCTTTCTGTAGCTGTCTTCTCCTAGGACAGCATAAGCCTGAGATATCTTTTCAGTAGGAACAATAAATCCTGCTCGTTTTTTTCTCTCACCACCATGCCTGTAAGCTCTGCCTTCCTCCTCCTCTTCTCATTTCTTCTCTGTAGGACATGTTATTTTTGCTACCCTTGCCTTGTTGCTAATAATTACATACCTCTGAGGTGTTAGAAAGGCCACCTGTGAGAGCAGTTTGCAAATTCCAGATCAATTTCTCTTCCAATTCCTCTATTGGAGATGGCCTTACCTTACATGGAGTCCCTTAAACTAGAAACTGCAGAATCATCCCTCTGTAATTCTTTCTCACTCACTCCACACACCCAGTAGTTACCCAGCTCTGCAGAATTCCTCTGGGTGAGGTCTCTCAAAGACCATTCCTCCATTTCCACTGGCATGGCCATAGCAGGCCCTTGTCACCTGTGGCCTGGTTTATTGCCTTGGCCTTACTCTTAGTCCCTCTACCTCTAGTCTGATACCCTCTACTTCACTCCAAATAACTGCCAGTCTGCTTTAAAATGCACATTTGCTCTCTCACTCTCCTGCTTAAAATTTACAAAGCTCCCAATTCTAGGCTAGTACTCAAGATTCTTTACAGTTTTGAATTCTTTCTATCTTTCTGGCCTCATCCCTTACAACTCCTCCTTTGATCCAGCTATAACGATTCATAGTTCCTACTGTGGCACGTTGCTAACTGCCTCTGTTATCATCCAAGTCAGTCTTCCATCCCTGTCCTTTATCTAGCTAAACTCCAACTCTTTATTTTTTTTTTTTTTTTTTTAATTAATTTATTTATTTATGGCTGTGTTGGGTCTTCGTTTCTGTGCGAGGGCTTTCTCTAGTTGTGGCAAGCGGGGGCCACTCTTCATCGCGGTGCGCGGGCCTCTCACTATCGCGGCCTCTCTTGTTGCGGGGCACAGGCTCCAGACGCGCAGGCTCAGTAATTGTGGCTCACGGGCCCAGTTGCTCCGTGGCATGTGGGATCTTCCCAGACCAGGGCTCGAACCCGTGTCCCCTGCATTGGCAGGCAGATTCTCAACCACTGCGCCACCAGGGAAGCCCCCAACTCTTTATTTTTAAACTCAGCTCAATACCTACCCACATTGAGAAGTCTTCTCTTAATTTCTGGAATGATTCAAATGTTCCCTTCATATTCTTTCATGTTTTTATTATTACTAGCACATTGTCCTGTAACCACTGATTTATAAGTGTGTCTTCCTAACTATACTGCCTGTTCCTCGAGGTTGCCAACCATGTCTTGTTTGCTTTTATAACTCCTGCACCAAGTAAGGAGCCTAATACATAGAAGGTGACTATTTGTTGACTGAGTGATTGACTTCTGTTTTACATACTCCTGGGTCCATCCAGCTCTTCCTATTTCTTGAGTGCTTACTGTGTACTAAGTACTTACATGACCTAATACTCTCAGAGACTACTGTACCCTGGACATTTTCCTCTTGGAGAATGCAAGGATATTTCTCCCAGGCTTGTGCTGGAGGCTGGGGGTGAAATAACCAGAGTAAAGAAGAGTTGGTTGGAGCCACTTTACAGAGAAAAGAAGATTTAAAAAAAGAAGTTACAAGAGTGCAAGCAGTGCGTTCCTATACCTATTTTATATATACAATTAAAGCTTACATATACTTTATGTAATTTTATATATAATTAAAATCGGTGTGCTCCTTTATATGCACAACTTTCTCATTTATATCAATGGCATAAAATAGCTAACATTTATTGTTTACTTTCTGCTAATACCTCTCTATGTGTATTAATTTATTTAATGCATGTAACAACCTTACAATGAAGAGGCACTAACATTTATCACCTTCCTTTTATAGATGATAAACGAAGTCACAGAAAGGCAGGTACCTCGCCCAAGATCGTGCAGCTCAGAAGCAGAGGAGCCAGGAGTTGGGCCCAGGGCCTGAGGTCCAGAACCCATGCTCTCTGCTACACTGTCTCTCACATAATCCTGCAGCTCTGTCTACCTGGTGATCACTCAAAAAAAAACTAGCTTAATTGACCACTCTGCCCTCAAAAAATGTTCCTTTGAAAGTTTCTTCTGCTAATCTTGTATCACACTCATTTCTTGGTATGCCCCTGTTTCTGTTTGTCTCCCCTGTTTCTTGTAAAAAATTTTAACAGCTTGCTTCTGACTGTGTCTTCTAACACTCTACCCGATGTTTCCTTCAAACCCTTCTCCCATGACCTATACAAGATATTCCTGTCCTTGGAGTGACAGTCAAGACTGCTAAAACCAAACTAAATCTAGACCAGTGCTGTCCTGGCACGCCCAACATAACCAGCTCATTCAGCTGCCTCCTTAATTTCTACATCCCCGTTGACATTTGGACTCAGTCTGTGGAATAATTATAGACTGAATAATTATAGACATCCCCCCCTGCCGGTGGGGCAGTCTCCACACCTGCCTCTGATTCTATTCCCTGATTGATGGCTTTTCAACACACTGATAATTGAGAAGTAAGTTGAGCATTCTGTGACCTCAGCACTAAAAATAAATGCTCAAAATAGGCTCTCAGCATTATTAATTTCTTAGGATGAAATCTTACAGAAAATTTGAGTCAGATGAATAACCTTAAGTATAAACAGAAAGACCAATGCAAAGCAAAGGGAATAATTAAAGCAAATGCGGAAATAAAGGTAAATGTTTAAGTCCATATTTTAAAAGTAATAATAATTTTCACTTACTCAGGGCTGATGTTTAACTTGGCACTAGAATTTGTGCTTTACATATGTTATCCCCTCCAATTCTTCCAGTATTTCCACTTTGCAAATTAATAAAGCTTTTCAGAATTGAGTGAAGTTGAGTCATTTGCCCAAGATCTCATGATCAATCAACAACAGAATTGAGATTAAAGTAAGGTCAGTTTGAAGAGTTTAGAGCTCTTCCAGTCTTAATAACTCCTAATGGTTGTTCCCCCAAATTATATTGCTTTTAATAATCGCTTCAAAACCTCTTTCATAAAGGGATACCAGTATTTTGGGGTGACTTATGTGAACTTTTATTCGGTCCTAGATAACTGATCTGGGACAAAAGAAAATTCTTGACCAAAGCAGAAATTGGGGAAGCTTTACATAAATGACAGATTTCCAGGCTCCAACTCCAAAGATTTGGTGTTCTAAGGATGTATACCATTAAAAAAAAAAAAAAAAAAAAAACTACATTTAACAATCTCTCTAAATAGTCAGTTTGGAAACCATTGACCTAGGGTACTCAGCCTAGAATCAGGAATCTGAGATTATACAATCCATTCATATAATAAGTTCCTACCACTCCTGTATCTTAGTTTCCACATTGGCAAAATGAACTTAATAATACATTACGGAGAACAGTATGGAAGTTCCTTAAAAAACTAAAAATAGAGTTATTATATGATCTTGCAATCCCACTACTGGTCACATACCCAGACAAAACTATAATTCAGAAAGATACGTGTGGGAATTCCCTGGCAGTCCAGTGGTTAGGGCTCCGAGCTTCCATTTCAGGGGGCACGGGTTCAATCCCTGGTGGGGAAATAAGATTCCACATGGCACAGGACATGGCCTAAATAAATAAATAAATAATAATAAATTTAAAAAGAAAAGATACCTGCACCCCAATGTTCATAGCAGCACTATTTACAATAGCCAAGACATGGAAGCAACCAAAATGTTCATCCACAGATGAATGGATAAAGAAGATGTGGTATACACATACAATGGAATATTACTCAGCCATAAAAAAGAATGAAATAATGTCATTTTCAGCAACATGGATGGACCTAGAGATTATCATATTAAGTGAAGTCAGACAGAGAAAGACAAATATCATATGGTATCACTTATATGTAAAATCTTAAAAAATGATACAAATGAACTTATTTATAAAACAGAAACAGACTCACAGACATAGAAAACAAATGTATGGTTACCAAAGGGGATAGAAGAGACAGGAGAGAGATAAATTAGGAGTTTGGGATTAACATATATACACTACTGTATATAAAATAAACAACAATGACCTACTGTATATCACAGGGAACTATACTCAATATCTTGTAATAACCTATAATGGAAAATAATCTGGAAAAGCATATATTATGTATCTATCACCTATCTATCTATATTTTAATAAGTGGTGGTGTTACAACTGGCTACTTATTCTGCAATTCATATTACAGTCAAAATGAAAACACCAGGGTTTAACAATATTCTCCGAAAAAAATCAGTTTCAATACTTGGTGATACTTCTCTGAATTCACACTTTCACTTTGTTTATTGGCTTTTAAGATTTCTTTTTGTATGCCAACCTTCTGATGCACTTTGTAGGATCTATTTTCTATGTTATTCAGCACTTGTTATTGTTCCTATGGAATATTTGTTTAGTATATCCAGTCCACCATAGGAGAATACACCCATGGCTTTTTATGCGGGCTCATGGTCTTAAGAGCGTGTGATGCAACAACAGTTAAAGAAACTGACATAAAGTAGTGTTTTTGCAGCAAAGAGCACTCATGCAGGAGGAAATGTAGAGGGTTTTCTTTATTAAATGTTCATGTAATTTATCTACTAGGACAAAGATTAAGATAAAGATGGCTATAGAATTTGAGTTAATCAACACCAGGTGAATATGCTCAGCATATCAATGAGTAAAGCTATAAATATATGTTAAGAATATAGAAATGAGTCTTTTATATGAATAAAGATTAGTAAATGTTACTTATTATAGTGAAAGTGTTGAAAAACTACTCTAAAATTTTAAATCCAGAAAGACCCAGATGTAGAAAGAGATAACAAACTGGAAGAAAACTCATTGTCTTCTTGTTATCCTGTTCCCCCTTCTCAACCTGGTTACACCCTCTTTCATCTTCCTTTTTCAAATTCCTAAATTCCTATCTGTATTTTCTAAGCCAAGTGAGGTCTCACTCTTCAAGGAAAATATTAATGACCCCCATGTTCTCAGTGATTCACTTCTTTATGCACAACATGCACAGTTTCAATAAAAGTCAATTTTATGTTGCCTTGTCAGTCTTTGATGTTTTCCTAAATTCTTGTTCATTTTCTCTAAAACAAACAAACAAAAAAAACAAAAATGAGTAAGGCTTTTGAAAGCATATCCCACATGAAGATTTCTTCTGTATATCCCAGAACTCTAGAACAGTGGTAAGCATATAGACTAGTGCTCAGAAATGCTTTGGTGATATTTATAGTGACATTTATTCACAAATAGATAACTTTAAAATATGACGTTAATTAAGGTGTATCTCATGCAAGCACCAGAACACATCTGAGACATATTCCCTGCACTGCAGGACTCCTTAAACTCTTGGAGCTCAGTTATAGTCTTCTCTGGAAAACCTAACACAGGATCAGAGTAGGTGTTCAATAAATGTTTGCTTGCCAAACAAAGGGAAATTGAATGCAAAAAAAACCACAAAAATAACCAAAGAGAGAGAGAGAAAGAAAAAAAGATATAAAGAAAAAGAAAGAGAGAGAGAGAAAGAAAGAAAGAAAGAAAGAAAGAAAGAAAGAAAGAAAGAAAGAAAGAGAAAGAAAGAAAGAAAGGAAGGTCAATTGATTTAATCCCTTATAGATTTGTGAAAATAGAATTTCAGAGAAAAAAGGCAAATTAGGGAATAAGAAAGCTAATATTAAAAAAGAGGAAATATAAGGAGGGTATGTTTAAGTCAGAAACATTATGTGCTTCTTAGTCATTTGGTACTCAAATGAACATTCTGATTGCCCTAATGGTTAAATGAACATTAAAGGTGTTCATTAAGAGATGTTGTCAGATAGCCTGCTTACTGGAAAAGGTGAATTGGTCATCTGAATTTCACTTTCACAGATCACTAGAAAAAAAGTTGTTCCAATAGTTCCAATCAAGCAGATGCTCCTTTGTGTACAAGATTCTCTCTTGAATTTAGTTAGTCTTTACCTGAATTAACTTATTCCAGGAACTGGACTATTCCAAATAATCTTAAGGCACATTGGGCAGTTATATTATTTTAGGTGACAGATTGTCCTTTAATCAGTTCTTTTTCTCACTGAGGTCTGCTGACTTCAAAGTGGGGAAAAACCCACTCAGGAACATTGTCTTTATCAGCGAAAAAACCTACGGAATTCATTCTGATTGTTTTTCACCATCCATCAGCAGATGGCAATGATGAAGCCAGTATTGTTACCTTAAAAACCTAGGTATATCTATTACTCAAGATGGTTCTCTTTAAGACATTGAGACATTAAAATGAAGATTTCCTCCCTATCCATCAGTGTTCAAAATGAAATGAGAGCCAGAGAAACAAAATGAAGAGAGAAAGGGAGCTTATTACCTTTACAAGCTGAAATTGTAACTATAATAAATCCCTTTTATTGTTTATAGTTCATCAGTTTTAATTTGGAATGGAATGGGGCAAGTGATGGAATAAAGATAAGCAGAACTTGTTTAATCTCCAATGAGTCATGTGTATGAAAAATCTTTGCTACCTGGGTCATTTAGTCATGGCTGGCCAAATTATCATCCATTCTTGTTAGAAACATTTCTTCACTTCTTTAAATAGGCACAGAAAGTCCTTTGAAATTCATATCCACAAATTAAAGTGGAGACAATGTTATAGAGGCCCAAGGTGGATATTTATATCCTTGTCCTCAGAATATAAAGACCCCCTTACCTGCAGCCTGAGAAAACAGGAAGAAAAGATAATAGATAACACAATCCATACTTTCCAGAGACTAGTCACAATTTATTAAGAAAAAGATTAGAGGGGTTTCACTGGTGGCTCAGTGGTTAAGAATCCGCTTGCCAATGCAGGGGACACGGGTTTGAGCCCTTGTCCGAGAAGACCCCACATGCCGCAGAGCACCTAAGCCCATGTGCTACAAATACTGAGCCTGTGCTCTAGAGCCTGCGAGACACAACTACTGAGCCCGTGTGCCACAACTACTGAAGCCCACGTGCCTAGAGCCTGTGCTCCACAACAAGAGAAGCCACTGCAATGAGTAGCCTGTGCCCTGCAACAAACAGTAGCCCCCACTTTCTGCAACTGGAGAAAGACCACATGCAGCAAAGAACACCCAACACCCAATGCAAGCATAAATAAATAAATTAAAAAAAAAAAAACAAAGATTAGAGATGGGCAGGGAAAATAGTTTTAAGGTATTTTTCAAAAATAGCCATCTATACTGGAATCAAAGAAGGCAAGCTGGAACTCAGTGGGATTCCCTGAGAACTAAAATATTTATTGGCCAGGAACCCTTGAAAAGTATCGGGTTATATACTTACGTAAGGTGCTATTGATAAGCCTATAAGGAATGGATACAGTACTGTATGACCTCAAGTAAAGATGCAATGGAGTCTAAGTATAAAATCCCGTGTTATTTCTGGACTAGACAATAACAACGTTCAAAGCACAATGAATTTATGTAGTCATAGGTAATCTTTCACTATGATTAAAAAATTGTCCTCCCCCAAAAAAATCAGGCAACTCCTGATTTGATGCAACTCTGATGCAAGTTGGAACATGATGCCATGTGTTAATATTGAGATCTTTGGGTAACTTGCTGATGGAAAATATTGACAATAAGAGAATAAGAATTTATCAAGGCCATTCAGTTGTGAGAAGACTGTTAATGATCAATTGTCCTTCCTCTATTCCACGTGTTCCTAATGGGGCTATCAGTCATAATAACATGGCCGCTTCTCCCCTCCATGCAATTGGACACATGAAATAAACAGGGTTAATCAGGCTCTGTCACTTGAAATTTGAACACGAAAATGTCCATGAGTTCCTGCTTCTAAGATCTGTGAATCTTCCCTGGTGCTGAACTTTTCAAAGCTTGATTATTCAGCTCTTCTTTCGATTCTGTAAACCATATAGCACTTTTGATACATTCTCTTTGAGTCTCCTTAAGTTCGCCAAAGGTGTTTTCTAATCTTTAAAACCAAAGGCCACTACTGGTGATGATATTGTCACTGGCAGAAATGTGTTCTGGCAGGTGGAAATCTTATATAAAATTTGCAGACTCTCTTTGTTTAGATTTTTGTATGTGTACTTCAAGCAAACTCTGATTACCAATTTAATTTCCTTGTTTCTTGAACCAGGGAGGCAGTTCTCCAGGATGTTTAGAATGCTCATTTATTTCTACATCAGTTAACTTTTTCTGCATAACAAACCACTTCAATATTTGAAACTCAATGACTTAAAACAACAATTACAGGCATACCTTGCTCTATTGTTCTTTACTGCGTTTCACAGATATTGCGTTTTTTACAAACTGGAGGTTTGTAGCAACCCTGCGTCAAGCAAGTCTATCAGAGCCATTTTTCCAACAACTTTTGCTCACTTCATTTTGGTAATTCTCTGTGTCACATTTTAGTAATTCTCACAATATTTCAAACTTTTTCATTATTAATATATTTGTTATGGTGATTTGTGATCAGTGATCTTTAATGTTACTACTACAACTTCCTGAAGGCTGAGATGATGTTATTATATGATGATGATGCTATTAATAGATGATGCTATTAGCTATTATAATAGCTAAACGGTTATTAGCCTTTTTAGCAATGAAAAAATTTTAAATTAAGGTGTATACATCTTTTGCACACTTGGTAGACTACAGGGTAGTGTAAACATAAATTTTATAATGCACTGGGAAACCAAAAATTTGTGTGACTCCCTTTATCATAATATTTGCTTTACTGCAGTGGTCTGGAAAGAAACCCACAATACCTCCGTGGTCTGCCTGTACTTATTCTAACCTGGGTGTCTGTGGAAGTGCTGAGGGTCCTCTAGTCTAAACCAGGCACTGTTAGACTTGTCCTTAGTTTGCGTGTTGTGTCCAGGTCTTCTCCACATACTTTCCTCCTATCCTTCTTGACCAGTAGGCAATCCACATGATGTTCTACTCATGGAGATGGCAGAAGTGCAAAATGGCAAGACCCACTTTATAAATATATTTCAAGTCCTTCCTAACATCTTATCCACTAACATCACATTGGCCAAAAAGTCACATGGTCAAAGCCATGTCAGGAAGCCATGCTGGGAACTATACTTTGCCCATGTAGAAGAGAGAAGGAAATGAATATTTGTTGTGAAACAATCTAAGTTATCACGTTAAACCTTTTATTCATATTTTAATATGCCTTCCACACATAAAATATGCTCACTCCATCGTAAGACCCTTTAAAGTCTTATGCAATTCTAGCCGCAAGCTTGAAGTTCAGAATCTCTTGATCTACTTCATGTTCAGATAAGGTTCATCTTATTCCATAGGTCTATAAATTTACAAGAAGATCTGCCCTCCACACACATCAATATAAAATGGTATACAGACATAACTATAATAAATACTCCTATTTGGAAAGAGAAAGAATAAAAGGCCACAGTAGTCACTGGTCAGGAGAAATTCTGAAATCATGCTGAGCAAATATGGCCATGTCCCTCTCCACTGAGGGTAGAAAAGGTCATTTATTAGATACGACATCATTGTCTTCCACAGCTCTTAGGACCAGCCTCTGAGAGTTTTTCCCTTTTCCATCATACTCCTTGGCTATTTCTAAAGAAGGTGTCAGTAAATCTATTACCCTCTTTGTCACTGAGCAAATTTCTCTGCCTGCTTTCCACCTGTAGAAAGTTGGGAACATGGAGGTCTTTTTACATATTAAACAGTATTAACATGTTTATCATCTAAGTCAGCAGCACTTTTACCAATACAACTCTATTAAAACTTTATGGCTTTGGCACTGAGGGACTGATTGCGACGAAGGGGAGGGGCAGAGGCTGCCTGGGGGTGTTGGCTGTGAAGAGGGGGATGTGGCCGAGAACCAGCCACAGGCGTCTGCGTTAAACGATAAGTGAATTTCAGATGCCTGGGAAGTCCAAGATCAAGGTGTCAGCAGATTTGGCATCTGGACTGATTTTGAAACTGTATGAAGAGCCGCCAGATTCTGTCATCACTCGGACAGTGCCTTATAAACAGTTCTCAACTGGCCAAAAAAGAGCTGCTTGTTTTATGGATGGCAGTTGTAAGCAGGACTTCTCAAACTTTCATGTTTATATGAATAACCCCAATCACCAAGGGATCTTGTTAAAATGCAAATTCTGATTTGATGGTGGAGTAGAAGGACGTGCTCTCACTCCTTCTCGTGAGAAAACCAGAATCACAACTAACTGCTGGACAATCATCGACAGGAAGACACTGGAACTCACCAAAAAAGATACCCCACATCCAAAGACAAAGGAGAAGCCAAAATGAGATGGTAGGAGGGGTGCAATCACAATAAAATCAAACCCCATAACTGCTGGGTGGGTGACCCACAAACTGGAGAACATTTATACCACAGAAGTCCACCCATGGAGTGAAGTTTCTGAGCCCTATGTCAGGCTTCCCAAGCTGGGGGTCCGGCAATGGGAGGAGGAATTCCTAGAGAATCAGACTTTGAAGGTTAGCAGGATTTGATTGCGGGACTTCGACAGGACCAGGGGAAACAGAGACTCCACTCTTGGAGGGCACACACAAAGTAGTGTGCACATCGGGACCCAGGGGAAGGAGCAGTGACCCCATAGGAGACTGAACCAGACCTACCTGCTAGTGTTGGAGGGTTTCCTGCAGAGGCAGGGGGTGGCTGTGTCTCACCGTAAAGACAAGGACACTGGCAGCAGAAGTTCTGGGAAGTACTCCTTGGCGTGAGCCCTACCATAGTCCAACATTAGCACAACCAAAGAGCCCGGGAAGGCTCCAGTGTTGGGTTGCCTCAGGCCAAACAACCAACAAGGAGGGAACACAGCCCCACCTATCAGCAGACAAGTGGATTAAAGTTTTACTAAGCTCTGCTCACCAGAGCAACAGTGAGCTCTACCCACCACCAGTCCCTCCCATCAGGAAACTTGCACAAGCCTCTTAGATAGCCTCATCCACCAGAGGGCAGACAGCAGAAACAAGAAGAACTACAAACCTGCAGCCTGTGGAACAAAAACCACATTTACAGAAAGATAGACAAGATGAAAAGGCAGAGGGTTATGTACCAGATGAAGAAACAAGGTAAAACCCCAGAAAAACAACTAAATGAAGAGGAGATAGGCAACCTTCCAGAAGAAGAATTCAGAATAATGATAGGGAAGATGATCCAGGACCTCGGAAAAACAATGGAGACAAAGATTGAGAAGATGCAAGAAATGTTTAACAGAGATCTAGAAGAATTCAAGAACAAACAAACAGAGATGAACAATACAATAACTGAACTGAAAAATACACCAGAAGGAATCAATAGCAGAATAACTGAGGCAGAAGAACGGCTAAGTGACCTGGAAGACAGAATGATGGAATTCACAGCTGCAGAACAGAATAAAGAAAAAAGAATGAAAAGAAATGAAGAAAGCCTAAGAGACCTCTGGAACAACATTAAACGCAACAACATTCGCATTATAGGGGTCCCAGAAGGAGAAGAGAGAGAGAAAGGACCCGAGAAAATATTTGAAGAGATTATAGTCAAAAAATTCCCTAACGTGGGAAAGGAAATAGCCACCCAAATCCAGGAAGCACAGAGAGTCCCATACAGGATAAACCCAAGGAGAAACACGCCAAGACACATCATAATCAAATTGGCAAAAATTAAAGACAAAGAAAAATTATTGAAAGCAGCAAGGGAAAAGCGACAAATAACATACAAGGGAACTCCCATAATGTTAACAGCTGATTTCTCATCAGAAACTCTACAAGCCAGAAGGGAGTGGCATGATATACTTAAAGTGATGAAACGAAAGAACCTACAACCAAGATTACTCTACCCGGCAAGGATCTCATTCAGATTCAATGGAGAAATCAAAAGCTTTACAGACAAGCAAAAGCTAAGAGAATTCAGCATCACCAAACCAACTCTACAATAAATGCTAAAGGAACTTCTCTAAGTGGGAAACACAAGAGAACAAAAGGACCTACAAAACCAAACCCAAAACAATTAAGAAAATGGTAATAGGAACATACATGTTGATAATTACCTTAAACGTGAATGGATTAAATGCTCCAACCAAAAGACACAGGCTTGCTGAATAGATACAAAAACAAGACCATATATATGCTGTCTACAAGAGACCCACTCCAGACCTAGGGACACATACAGACAGAAAGTGAGGGGATAGAAAAAGATATTCCTTGCAAATGGAAATCAAAAGAAAGCTGGAGTAGCAATACTCATATCAGATAAAATAGACTTTAAAATAATTTTACAAGAGACAAGGAAGGACACTACATAATGATCAAGGGATCAATCCAAGAAGAAGATATAACAATTATAAATATATATGCACCGAACATAGGAGCACCTCAATACATAAGGCAACTGTTAACAGCTCTAAAAGAGGAAATCAACAGTAACACAATAACAGTGGGGGACTTTAACACTTCACTTACACAAATGGACAGATCATTCAAACAGAAAATTAATAAGGAAACACAAGCCTTAAATGACACAATAGACCAGATAGATTTAATTGATATTTATAAGACATTCCATCCAAAAACAGCAGATTACTTCTCAAGTACGCATGGAACATTCTCAAGGATAGATCAAATCGTGGGTCACAAATCCAGCCTCAGTAAATTTAAGAAAATTGAAATCATATCAAGCATCTCTTCTGACCACAACGATATGAGATTAGAAATCAATTACAGGGAAAAAACATAAAAAACAGAACCACATGGAGGCTAAACAATATGTTACTAAATAACCAAGAGATCACTGAAGAAATCAAAGAGGAAATCAAAAAATACCTAGAGAAAAATGACAATGAAAACACAATGATCCAAAACCTATGGTATGCAGCAAAAGCAGTTTTAAAAGGGAAGTTTATAGCTATACAAGCCTACCTCAAGAAACAAGAAAAATCTCAAATAAACAATCTAACCTTACACCTAAAGGAACTAGAGAAAGAAGAACAAACAAAACCCAAAGTTAGCAGAAGGAAAGAAATCATAAAGATCAGAGCAGAAATAAATGAAATTGAAACAAAGAAAACAATAGAAAAAATCAATAAAACTAAAAGCTGGTTCTTTGGGACGATAAACAAAATTGATAAACCATTAGCCAGACTCATCAAGAAAAAGAGGGATATGACTCAAATCAATAAAATTAGAAACGAAAAAGGAGAAGTTACAACAGAAATACAAAGCATCCTAAGAGACTACTACAAGCAACTCTATGCCAATAAAATGGGCAACCTGGAAGAAATGGACAAATTCTTAGAAAAGTATAACTTTCCAAGACTGAACCAGGAAGAAATAGAAAATATGAACAGACAAATCACAAGTAATGAAATTGAAGCTGTGATTAAAAATATTCCAGCAAACAAAAGTTCCAGACCAGGTGGCTTCACAGGTGAATTCTATCAAACATTTAGAGAAGAGCTAACACCCATCCTTCTCAAAGTCTCCCAAAAAATTGCAGAGGAAGGAACACTCCCAAACTCATTCTACGAGGTCACCATCACCCTGATACCAAAACCAGACAAAGATACTACAAAAAAAGAAAATTACAGACCAATATCACTGATGAATACAGATGCAAAAATCCTCAACAGAATACTAGCAAACAGAGTCCAACAACACATTAAAAGGATCATGCACCATGATTAAGTGGGATTTACTGTAAGGATGCAAGGATTATTCAATATATGCAAATAAATCAATGTGATACAACATATTAACAAATAGAAGAAGAAAAACCATATGGTCATCTCAATAGGTGCAGAAAAAGCTTTTGACAAAATTCAACACCCATTTATGATAAAAACTCTCCAGAAAGTGGGTGTAAAGGGAACCTACCTCAACATAATAAAAGCCGTATACAGCAAACCCACAGCAAACATCATTCTCAATGGTGAAAAACGGAAAGCATTTCCTCTAAGATCAGAAACAAGACAAGGATGACCACTCTCACCACTATTATTCAGTTTTGGAAGTTTTGGAAGTCCTAGCCATGGCAATCAGAGAAGAAAAAGAAATAAAAGCAATAAAAATTGGAAAGATGAAGTAAAACTGTCACTGTTTGCAGATGACATGACACCATACACAGAGAATCCTAAAGATGCCACCATAAAACTAGTAGAGCTAATCAATGAATTTGATAGAGTAGCAGGATACAAAATTAATGCACAGAAATCTCTTGCATTCCTATACACTAATGATGAAAAACCTGAGAGAGAAATTAAGGAAACACTCCCATTTACCATTGCAACAAAAAGAATAAAATACCTAGGAATAAACCTACCTAGGGAGACAAAAGACCTGTATGCAGGAAACTATAAGACACTGCTGAAAAAAATTAAAGATGATACCAACAGATGGAAAGATATACCATATTCCTGGACTGGAAGAATCAATATTTTGAAAATGACTATACTACCCAAAGCAATCTACAGATTCAATGCAATCCCTATCAAATTACCAATGGCATTTTTTACGGAACTGGAACAAAAAGTCTTAAAATCTGTGTGGAGACACAAAAGACCCTGAATAGCCAAAGCAGTCTTGAGGCAAAAAAATGGAGCTGGAGGAATCAGACTCCCTGACTTCAGACTATACTACAAAGCTACAGTAATCAAGACAATATGCTACTGGCACAATAACAGAAATATAGATCAATGGAACAGGATAGAAAGCCCAGAGATAAACCCACACACCTATGGTCAATGACATGATGCACCTTAATCTATGACAAAGGAGGCAAGGGTACACAATGGAGAAAAGACAGTTTCTTCAATAAGTGGTGCTGGGAAAACTGGACAGCTACATGTAAAAGAATGAAATTAGAACACTCCCTAACACCATACACAAAACTAAACTCCAAATGGATTAGAGACCTAAATGTAAGTCTGGACACTATAAAACTCTTAGAGGAAAACATAGGAAGAACACTCTTTGACATAAATCACAGCAAGATCTTTTTTGATCCACCTCCTAGAGTAATGGAAATAAAAACAAAAATAAACAAATGTGACCTAATGAAACTTCAAAGCTTTTGCACAGCAAAGGAAACTATAAACAAGATGAAAAGACAACCCTCAGAATGGGAGAAAATATTTGCAAACGAATCAATGAACAAAGGATTAATCTCCAAATTATATAAACAGCTCATGAAGCTCAATATTAAAAAAACAAACAACCCAATCCAAAAATGGGCAGAAGACCTAAATAGACTTTTCTCCAAAGAAGACATACAGATGGCCAAGAAGCACATGAAAAGATGCTCAACATCAGTAATTATTAGAGAAACGCAAATCAAAACTAAAATGAGGTATCACCTCACACCATTCAGAATGGGCATCTTCAGAAAATGTTCAAACAACAAATGCTGGAGAGGGTG
The DNA here is from genome assembly GCF_965194825.1 of Balaenoptera physalus. NCBI lineage: Eukaryota > Metazoa > Chordata > Mammalia > Artiodactyla > Balaenopteridae > Balaenoptera > Balaenoptera physalus. The sequence continues at coordinate 76,629,516 of NC_138882.1, read as the reverse complement.
TGGAGAAAAGGGAACCCTCTTACACTGTTGGTGGGGATGTAAATTGACACAGCCACTATGGAGAACAGTATGGAGGTTCCTCAAAAAACTAAAAATAGAATTACCATATGACACCAGCAATCCCACTACTGGGCATATACCCAGAGAAAACCATAATTCAAAAAGCCACGTGCACCCCAATGTTCATTTCAGCACTATTTACAATAGCCAGGTCATGGAAGCAACCTAAATCCCCATTGACAGATAGATGGATAAAGAAGATTTGGTACATATATATAATGGAATATTACTCAGCTATAAAAAGGGAAGACATTGGGTCATTTGTAGAGACGTGGTTGGATGTAGAGGCTGTCATACAGAGTGAAGTAAGTCAGAAAGTGAAAAACAAATATCGTACATTAATGCATATATGTGGAACCTAGAAAAATGGTACAGATGAACCGGTTTGTAGGGCAGAAATTGAGACACAGATGCAGAGAACAAATGTATGGACACCAAGGGGGGAAAGCAGCAGGGGGTGCGGGTGGGGGTGTGATGAATTGGGAGATTGGGATTGACATGTATACATGATGTGTATAAAATAGATGACTAATAAGAACCTGCAGTATAAAATAAATAAAATAAAATTCAAAAGTTCAGAAAAAAAAAAAACAAAACACAAAAACTTTATGGGTTTTGTATGTATTTGTTTCCAGACAACTCCATGATGCCAAAAGCATATCCACTACTACTTTTTAGATATGCCCCATCATTAGGCCAAATTACTGCTACTTTAGGTACATCAGACTGCTGTAGTACCATGTCATTAAGCTTTCTATCACCCATTTTTTTCAATGATGGAATCCTAATTTCTAGATTTTTAGGGGCAATAATAAAAATCCACAAGTATATATCTACTGCAGTGCATGCCACACAGTACATGCCCCATAAATATTACTTAGCAGTCCGTTCTTATTTCATAAGGTTTTTAAGTCCATAACTGCAATTTGGTTTAATGTTAACAGGCATGCCCCAAGTAAAAAATTGCTTACAGTCTAGCCATCCAAAGAGAATCAATAAAAATGAAAATTTTATATCTGCAGAGCTGAGAATTAGACCACTATTACAGAAGTGCACCAAGATGTCACCTTTACAGGAGGAACGTTCCAAACTACCTTTCTCATGCTTTACAACACTGCTAAAAGTCAGCAAGACATTTATGGAGGAGTTTCATAAGTTTACATTTTTGTACCCTCTCTGGTTTTACATTTAGAGAATAGCATCATTATCTGCCATTTAACTCTAAAGTATTCAACCCTGAACAAAACAATGATTGCCGATTTGTGCAACTGAAAAGAGGATGCTGATAAACTCCAGAAAGAAGGCACAAGAGTCTCTCATTAGAGACTCATTAATGACTCGAATCAAATCACTTTCTGAGCCTTTGTTTCTTCATCAATTCAGTGGGCATAATGGTACCTACCTTACAGTGTTTTTGCAAAGATTGAATAAGGTTATGCAGTAACACGTGCCTAACATAGGATGCATAACTGTCAGCAACAGTTCTCATCCCCTTGCAACTTACCTTCCAGTCTTGATAGCTTGGAAAGCTAAAGAACTACATTTCTCAATTCCCTTTGCAGTAAAGTTTCTGAATGTGATTTGGGCTCCACCAGTGAGATGGATTTATATGAGTCTTTGATACAGAATGGAGTTACATAGAGGGACAGGATACAGAGCAGTCACATTGCTGGCAAAGATCATGGTAGTGGTGGTAAAATTCTGGATCTAGGACCCCTGGTGTGACGTTCCTGATTCAGCAGCTTTCTGTTCATAGCAAAGGTAGTCTTGCCTTGAATCTAGAAGCCATGACAACTAATTTCACGCTTCTGCAGTTCCTTGAAAGTGGGAGAGGTAGCTGCTGCTCCTTGGCAGGCCACTTCTTTGGTGTGGGATTGGTAGTCATTGTTGGAAGCCCAACTCAAGTTTGTTTCTTCAGCTCTGCCAATGATTCTGTAAACTATTTGTGACCGTTTGCAAGTCCATTTTTGCTTAAACCAGTTACAGTGGATTTTGTTTCTACATTTTGGAACCCTGATAGACATACTGCACATAATAATGTTAGTTATATCTGAAGATATGTTCTCATGGAAAGCATCCTTTTAGGGAATAAAGTTTGGTATAATGGAAAAATCATGGATTTAGGAGACATTGTATACTCAAATCCAGGTGACTTATGAGTCATGGAATAGCCAACAAATTATTTTATTTGTCTGAAATTCAGGCTACTCATCTGTAAAATGTTTCTAATAATGTCAATATAAAAGGTTTTCCATTATTCAAGATATATTATTAACCATTTATTAAATATCAACTGTTTTATACACTTTATTTGAACAAGATAAGCTAATGCCTTCTCGTATAGTTGTTTAGGCTCTAGTGGAAAGATAGATACAATTTAAAAACTTAGTAAATAAAAATATATAATAAGTGGAAATAAGTGCTTAGAGAAGAAAAATAAGTCAGAGAAGGGTTTGGCGTATGATGGGGGAAGACCAGGTAGACCTTGTTTTATAGAGTGTGATCAGGGAAGACTTCTTTGAGCTAAGACCTGAAGGATGTGAGGAAGAGAGAATAAGGTTATCTGAAGTAAGAGTGTTCTGGCAGAGAGAAACATGCTTTGCACATTTAAGGACCAGCTAGAAGGCCAATCTGATTGGAGTATAATGAATGATGGGAAGAATGGTCGGCAATGAAGTAGAGACAATGGTTGGCTACCAGATTGGTAACAGGGGGCCAGATCACAGTTCCCAGGCCATTGAAAGGCTTTTATTTTACTGGTACTGAAAATCAGATATAATATGTACATCCCCTGGCCTGGCACATTAAAGTTCCTTTTTCTTTCCTCCACAAAGTAGGTTAGTTAAATCTCTATGATGTAAGGTCATCCTAGTAGGGCTTCCAGGTTTGATGGCAGGATTTTTTTTTTCTTTCTCTGTATTCTTCTCCTCTCTCTCAGAAACTACTAAAAAACTACTCGTCTTCATAGACTACCAATCCTTTGTTGTTAGAACAGACCATTCTTTAATAAATGAATGAATATGAGTTCATTTAAAGAGAAAGAAAAGTAGAAGAAATCAACTTGCAAAAAATTAAAAGAAGAAGTTGATGTCATGCTCTGGGCTTACAACAAGCGTGCTGACACTTCATAAAAGAAGAGCCTTGACGAATATTTGTAGCATGAGAGAAAAGTGATTTAAATCAGCCTCTCAGCTAAAATCAACAAACTTCTCTGAACTGCATCTCTGACATAGAGCAGACCCAGCTGTCTCCTTGCCTTCCCTCTCCTGCTGGACCTCTCTGTGAAACCATTCTGTAGCCCATGCTGTTCCTTCTGTCTGGACTGAACAAAGCCTTTTTATCTGACAAAGCCTTTACCTTTTATTTTTTAAATTATTATGATCTAGCTTCAGTTCCTCCTTCTCTGTGAACTCTCTTCTGATTCCCCAGGGAAGAGTTGATTAATCCTTCTATCTGTGCTCATAGCATTTCCTTCATATCTTTATTTAAACACTTAATAGTCTTTCCTGTCTCTCACATGAGGCTGTGAGCTCCTCATGACATGTTTATGTCGCTTGACAAATATGTTTGTTGACAGATGGAAGGAAGGAAGGAAGGAAGGAAAGAAGGAAGGAAAGACAGAAAATTGTATTTTTGTTGCATGCTTCTCCAACATTTTTGAAAGAGGCAGAAGATATAAAACTTTAATACAACACAAAATGCTCAGAAAACTATAAACATAAGTGGGCATTTTGATGATGATGAAATGTTGGAGACAGAAAATTCTAAACAGGAATCATATTTTTATAAGAAGTAATATTTATTTTGGAAAATCTTAACATTTTAAATTCACTACACCTGACATTATGCTAAATTCCCTAAGATGGAAATGAACAGCAGATCTGCATGTTTTCTTTATGATAAGCAGGAATTTTTTACTTATTCAAATAAAACATTGATTTGAGGGATCTGATTTGCCTATTGAGAAATTGAGTCCTGGTTTATCTAATCATTTGATATACTGGTAAAGGTAATAGAAACAATTTCCACTGAAGTACAGTTTTCTTTTTTCAAGTTTGTTTTGTCGGTTCTGAGCTTTATTTCAACTAAACTGAACCAAAGATCTGAAGAGAGCCAGAACATTGTTAATAATAACAGAGCTCACATTTATATAGACTTCTTTCTGGAAGATTAGTAGATCAGATAGTATTATCCTGCCATTTTTTGAAAAGAGGAACTTGGTTCAGAAAGGTTACTTTATTTGTCTAAATTATATAGAATGATTCTATTCTAGAACACTGCAGTTATGCATTTGTAGAGCATTACTATGCACCTAAAATTTTCATTGACTTTTTAAAATTTTCCATTGACTTTTAACTGTTAGTTTCATAGTAATACATCCCTCATTTTAAACATACTACTTTTAGCAACACATTTTATTGATCTCTAGATATTAGGTACGGTTTCAGCTGGCAAGAGGGGAACTCTGGTGACAGTCTTTAAGAAAAAAAACTGCATAAGAGTGAAGGAAAAGGTAGGTACGGTCAGGCAGCCCAACTTTTTGAAAATGGAAATGACTCAAAAGAGATGGGAAGTTCTAAAAATGAGTGCTAACAATGTGGAAGTTTAACAATATCAGACACATGACAGAGTTTTCTAAGAAAGAATGACTAAATTCTAAAAAGTTTCACATGACTAAAATCTAAAAGGTTCCGTATGGTGGCATTTGTCATGGCAAATTCAACATAATTTAAGTAGCTTAAACCCTGTGTAATATCTAGAATTCAATAAGATGTCACTATAAAACTAACAGCTCTACTTTTTCCAGCCCCTTCTGGCTTGCTGATACACATAGCCGAGTGTGAATGTTGGTCAACCATTTTCTATAGCCTCATCCTTTACAAATTGCTAAATGGAAGGATACAATTTTTCCATTTAGGATACTTATGACTCCCACTAATGTAATTAATGGGCTATGAGATTTTTGTGGAGAACTAACCTGTTATTTGAACCAAGAGTCGTAAAGGCAGAGGAGAAATTGGCAGAGAGGTGTCATTCAGTGAGCAACAGGGATCGTAATTTCTCATTTTGCCTTGGTAGCAATCCCACGGCAGAGAAAAATGCTATCCGGAAGCTAAGAAAGAGTTGGTGGTGATAAATCCCTAAGTGATAAGATGAGCTGGAATGACTTTAAGCAGTTATTATGTACCTACAGAAGTGCTAAGCACTTTGGCAAGTATGATATGGTTTAACTATTGCTGTCCTAATGAGGTTATTATTATTTTCTCCACTTTACAGAAATTCAAACTGAGGTTCAGAAAGACTAAATAACTTGACTGAGGTCACAGAAAAGGGGGCAACCCTGAGCGTAGCCAGATATGTAGTGCATACTTGAGGAGAGATCATTAAATATACTCCAAAGGAAAAGTTGGTATGATTTGATAACCCCAAATTTTTTCTTGGAAGATGACTCAAAAGAGAAAGGAAGCAAATGAAAGATAGCAGTGTAGAAGTTTAATACCGTAAGGCATATGAGAGGGTTCTCTAGGAAAGAATGACTGAACAGTAAGAGGTTCCATGGTGAATTCAATAAGATTCAGGAGATGAACCTCAGTTTTATATACAATAAATTCTGAGAAGACTGGTCAATGACCTCAGAGAGTTCAAGTCAAAACAAGGTAACTCACATTAATAGAATTAACATGATGTTTACGTTTATAAATTGAATGCCTACTAACGTTTACAATGCTTATTAGAATAAGGCATTTATGCTTGCCTGATTGGCGCATTCTCCTCTCAAAGACAAGAAAAATAAAAATATCATGAAACCCAAATAGCAGCTCAAATCTTCTGTTACCCTCACCTCCACTTTTCTGTGTATTCTAAAGGGCTTATAGTTTATAGTCAGTTCTGTCTCATAATTTATTCTTTCAATAGTTAATTACATACTACTTTTGCAGCATTCTCCGGTACACCCCAGCCAGAAGGGAACACAGTCTCTTTTTCCTGAATTCTACAAAATCAAAGTGAAACAAAAACATAAATAAGCCTAAAGGACATAAATGTGTATTTAAGATTTTCTGAAGAGGAGGCAGATGGGGTTTTCAATTCAAGAATACATAAAGCTTAAAATTCTATGTTAAGTATCCCTGTACTGAAAAGTCCTATGGCCACTCTGCTAAGCTACCCAATAATCTCTCTCCTCTACTGTCCTCTCTTCCCTGACTTCCCCAGTCATCAAATTTTAGTTCTTTGTTTTTGTTAATGCTAATCTTTATTAATTTTTAATTACACAGATTATACACTAATATGTTCATCCTTAAAAACCACAACACAGAACATTAGCAATAAAAATACCCACACCCCAAATCATTTTCTGTTTCTTTTTTAAAAATGTGCATACTTTTTTCTTCTTTGCCAGTGAGTTTTATCCTTTCATAGGTCTTCATATTACTAATTAACATCCTTTTGTTTCAGCTTGAAGAGCTCCCTTTAACTTTTCTTGTAGGGCCAGACTAGTGGTGATGAAGACAAAAGTCTTCAACATTTGTTTGTCTGGAGAACTCTATTTCTCCTTCAATTCTTTTTCTTTACGTCTTTATTGAAGTATAATTGCTTTACAATGGTGTGTTAGGTGTGTTAGTTTGTGCTCTATAACAAAGTGAATCAGCTATACATATACATATATCCCCATACCTCCTCCCTCTTGCCTCTCCCTCCCACCCTCCTTATCCCATCCCTCTAGCTGGTCACAAAGCACCAAGCTGATCTTCCTGTGCTATGTGGCTGTTTCCCACTAGCTATCTATCTTACATGTGGTAGTGTATATATGTACATGCCACTCTCTCACTTCGTCCCGGCTTACCCTTCCCCCTCCCTTTGTCCTCAAGTACATTCTCTATGTCTGCATCTTTATTCCTGTCCTGCCACTAGGTTCTTCAGAACCTTTTTTTTTTCTTAGATTCCAGATATATGTGTTAGCATATGGTATTTGTTTTTCTCTTTCTGACTTACTTCACTCTGTATGACAGACTCTAGGTCCATCCACCTCACTACAAACAACTCAATTTCATTCCTTTTTATGGCTGAGTAATATTCCATTGTATATATGTGCCACATCTTCTTTATCCATTCATCTGTGGATGGATGGACAACTTCACCAGGTCGAGTATTCTTGGTTGGCAGTTTTGGTATTTTTTTCTTTCAATACTTTGAATATATCTTTCCACACCCTTCTGACTTGCAAGATTTCTGCTGAAAAGTCTGCCAGTTGTCTTATGAGGGTTCCCTTGTAAGTAACAAGTTGCTTTTTTCTTGCTGCTTTTAAGATTCTCTCTTTGTCTTGAGCTTTTGACAGTTTAATTATAATGTGTCTCTGTGTGGGTCTCTTTAAATTCATCTTGTTTGGTACTTTTTGGATTCCTGGACCTGGATGTCTGTTTCTTTCCCCAGGTTAAGGAAGTTTTCAGCCATTATGTTACTTAATAAGCTTTCTGCCCCTTTATCTCTCTTTTCTCCTTCTGGGATCTCTATAATGTGTATATTGATCCATTTGATGATGTCCCATAATTCCCTGAAGCGATCTTCACTCTTTTTTTTCATTCCTTTCTCTTTTTGTTTCTCTGACCGAATGAATCCCCCTGCCCTGTCATGGAATTCACTGATGCATTCTTCTGATTCTTCTAGTCTGCTGTTAAAGCCCTCCTATTGAATTTTTCAGTTCAGTTATTGTATTCTTCAGCTCTGTGATTTTTGTTTGTTACTTTAAAAATATTTTCTATCTCTTTGTATATGCATTGCTCTCCTGACCTCAGTGAGCATCTTTATGACTATTATTTTGAACTCTCTATTGGGTAAATCAATTATCTCCATGTTATTAAGATCCGTTTCTTAAGATTTATCTTGTTCTTTTGTTTGGAACACATCCCTCTGTTTCTTCATTTTCCTTGACTCTCGGTGTTGGTTTCTGAGCAATAAGTAAAAAGCCACCTCTCCCAGACTTGACAGACTGGTCTTGTTTAAGAGATGAAACTTGGCAATGAGCCTGGCCCAAGCTCCTGGTTGCCTCTCAAAACTTAGAGATTGTCCAAACCATTGTCCTTCTTCTTAGTGGCTCCCAGTGGTTGAAGGTGGCTGTGACCTGTCAGTATTACAAAAGGGAGGATCATAGTCAGCACCTAGATGTAGGCCAATTAGAAGCCAGGTTTTCAGGCAGCAGCTGGGAAAGTATGCAGTTAAGCCCCTTCCATGAAAACACTGGGAGATGAATGTTTTTGCCTGCTCTCTCTGTTTTCAGGAGTATAGCCACAGGGAGTGCTCTTGTAGAGAAAAGAGATGTAAAAGATGAGTCTAAGGTTTTGGTGTAAGTAAAGGGGTAAGTAGTGATATCACTCATTAAAATGGGAACACTTAAGGAGGGTGGGTTTGAGAACAAAATGTCTGACTATGATTTTGGTTTTATTTATTTTAAGACATCAGTTTTGTATATGTAAAAACAGCATCTCCAATCTGTAGAAGAAAGTTGATTATTGAATAATCACTTGGGGGACAATCAAGCCATATGGCAAAAAATAAAGTCTATCTTGAAGCTTATGCCAGGATAAAATCCAAATGAATCAGAGTTTTAAGCAAAAAGAATGAAATCATAAAAGCATGAGAAGAAATGATTGGGCAATTAGATCATAATTTTAAGTTAGAAAAAATTCTTTCTAAATATGACAGATTTTATTTTTAAATTCCCAACACTGCCAAAATCTCTGCTTTAGCAGATGCATTCAACTTGTCTTCTTAGCCTCCATTCCATGCATGTACAGCATAGGAATCAATCACTGACACGGGAAAAATTACATTCAAAATTTTAGGCTCATTTTGCTGAAGTCTTTTTCCCTCTTCAGTGATATTGGTCCCCTCAGGTCCTTGTTACCTCGAATTTTTATCCCTCAGCTCAGTGATAATGGCTGAAAGCTCTAGCCTGCAACTCTGTTTTCAGGATTTAGGCTTCATGCCAGAAATCAGCAAATTCTATGCTGGGCAGTGGGGGTGGGGAATTGCGGGGTGGGGGAGGCAGAAGCACTTCTAAAATTCTATGGGGGATAGAAAAGCAAATTCTATGCAAGGATTGGGGGGAGGTAGGACTTACCTCAACACATTTTCCTTCACTCCAAATTTTACCCTTCAATTTCTGACTATTTTGGGTGCTCTTTGATGATTTCATACAACTATTTTTATTCCCCCCACATTTTATAATTATTTTCAGAACGAAGGTTGGTATAATACAAGATACTCTGCCATGAATGGCCCGTCTCTAAGGAATTAATTAATCAAACAAACAACAAAAAAGTAAAGATGTAGATAATTTAGATAGCACACTTTAAACATTTGAACACTTATAAACTTAGAATATTAAAACCAAAACTTAGAGAATACATATTCTTTTTAAGCCATCTTGGAAAATTGCAAAAATGTACTGTGTGCTAAGATATAAAATGAATCCTAACAGATTTCAATGAATTATTTTTATGAAGACTACAACCGTGGAGAGTAACTTCTGGACTCTCTTGACCAGGGAGCCCAAACAGTGACCCCAGGCAGCCTGGGAGCTCAGTTCATGGAACTTCCGGGCCATGTAACTTAGTCTACAGCCCTGCTTAATAACTGGATAGTCACAAGCAAAAGAATGAACCTGGACTTCTATTTTACAACACTCACAAAAAATTAACTCAAAATGAATTAAAATCTTAAATGTAAGACCTGAAACCATAAAACTCTTAGAAGAAAACAGGGGAAAATCTCCTTGGCAATGGTCTTGGCAATAATTTTTTTGGATATGATACCAAATGCACAAGCAACAAAAGCAAAATAAAGAAAAACATCAAACTAAAATGTTTCTACACAGTAAAGGAAATCATCAACAAAATGAAAAGGCAACTTTTTCTTCTAATAAAGGGTTAATATACATATTAAAATATCATCAAACTCAATAATACACAAGGAAATGTAAATTAAAACCACAAGTAGCATTTCCTACCCTAAAGATTAACCAAGCGTTAGCAATGACTGTCAAGGAGAAAAAGAATACATATATTGCTTATGGGAGTATAAACTGGGACAACCACTTCGGAAAATAATTTTGCATAATTTATTAAATTTTAACATTCACATAACCAAGCCACTGGTTATACACTTCCAGGTCCAAACTTAGGCAAGTTGCCGTGCATGTGCACCAAGATGTGTAAATGAATATTACTCTAGCATTATTCATAGCAGCAAAATAAGTAAATGCACAGATAGATAAGAGAAAAAACTCAAATGTTTAAATTCAAATGGGTAAACAAATTACAGTACTTTCCATGTAATGTAATATATAGCAATGAAAATCAATAAACTAATGCTACATGCATCAGCATAATCTCTAAAGTAACATTTGAGCAATGGCAAAGCAAAACACATATTATTCCATTTATATAAATTTCAGTAACGGATAAAACTAAACAATATTTCATTTATGGATGCATAAGTGATAAACTTGTAAAGAAAAGCAAAAGAGTACGTCAAAATTTAGAGTTATGATGTTTTCTTTGGGACTTATTTCTGTTCAAATTATTATGTTCTTTCAGATCAATTTCCAGTTTTGAAAAAATTTTCTGTAAGTTTAACTTAGTATGTAATGGGGTTATGTTATAAACTAAATAAGGTTTATCTGTGACCCCCTCCTTCATGAGAAACAACCTATTAGCATTCTTGATTCTTCCTACTTTACTGTGTTTCCTATTATTTCCTGTTCTAAAGTTCATTTTACTTACTTCCATCTACTTTCATTAGTTTTGCTATGCTTTTCTACTTCTTTCCTTTTAAGATATCTGCTTAGACCACTGTTTTTTGTTTTTTGTTTTTCAGAAACTCATTCTTCCATTCTAATATAAGCATCTTAAGAGGTCAATTATTCTATAAGCACAGACTTGGCTACATTCCCCAAATTTTATATGTCATAATTTTGTAATTATTCATTTAAAAATTCTTTCTAATTTTCACTTGACTCCTTTTTTGACATGTGGGTTATTTAGAAGTGAATTCTTTAACTTCCCAACAACTGGGAATTTCCCAGTTATCATTACTGACTGCTAAATTAATTCCTTATAACTATATGATTTTAAGATTTTGAAGTTTTGAGACTTGATTTATGTCCCAGCATATATTCAATTTTACTAAATGTTCCATGGGCACTTTAAAATATATATATATGCAGCAGTTTTGAGGCATAGCTCCTATACGTGATGATTAATCCAAGTTTGTTAAATAAGTATTCACGGCAAATAAGCATATGAAAAGATGTGTTAAGTCCAACTTAAAACAAGGAAATTTTCTAAACTGCAGTTAAGAGAAGTAGAATCAAAACAGAATGCAGTGATTTTGCTAGGTGGAAGAAAGAGAAACTAGAGTTTGAGATGTCTACAGAGGCTAGAATCTGCAGGTCAAGGTGCTCAAGAGGTGAGACTTGCACAAGGAAGGAGCTCAAGAAATCTGTAAAGGAGTCTTCTTGATTTCTAGTCAAATTTGAAGTCGGTCTTATACAAGGAGACACTGTACAAGACTGATAGAGGAAAGCCACTGGGGAGCTATGGTTTGAACAGCTATTGCAGAGATCACACAGTGCCGGGGTTGCTAGAGTTCTGACCACTTTAAGAAAATCCTAGCAGGACGTGTGAGATACATAGGCAAGACCACAGAAGGGCCACACTTTAGGAATGTGCCTAATCCAGCTCAAAAGGGACACTATTTCTTAGGTCCTAACAAAGTGTTAAACAAGCCTCAACAAAAGAAAGTCAACCTGCCAGCAAATTAGCTGCCTGCCAGTAAAATCCCAACACTTTTGAAAAGAAGACAACATAATTCAGAGTATCAAAAATGTAGTATTCACAATGATAAGCAAACACCTAGGATACAAGTTAATGATAAAAAGGAAAAAAAAAAGATAAAGCAATACCACTTGTCCATTTACAGTTTTGCTTGATTAAATAGATTTTTGTATGTTGTGTTCTTTTTTTCTATACCTTAGCAAATGGTTTGCATAGTCTATTTTGTTCCAAGAGTTATCGTGCACTGTTGTTACTTAATTTCTAAGTAGGTAAGACTATGTTGGTAAGGTTTTCGTAATTTATTTCCAATTTCATTTGTTTCATGATAAAAGCATAATGTATCAATATATTTCTTTCTGTTGAATATGTATATGTGTGTGTATTCAAAAAAAGATACTTTATGTACAGGAGAACAAAGATAAGGTTGACTATTGTTTTCTTATAAGAAGTTAAGTAACCAAAAGTCAATGCAAAAAGTAATTACAACCTAGAGTTCTCTTTCAAGAGAAAATACCTATCAAAAATAAAGGTTTAATAGCCATTCTGACCGGTGGCTATTATAACCTTTATTTTTGATAGGTATTTTCTCTTGAAAGAGAACTCTACGTTGAAATTTTTTTTGCATTGACTTTTGGTTACTTAACTTCGTATAAGAAAACAACAGTCAACCTTATCTTTGTTCTCCTACACACACACACACACACACACACACACACTCACAGAAAGTTTAAAAAAAGACATTTTAAAACAAAAGCTGACAGACGTTATTAGCAAATACTACAAGAAATGTAAAAGGAGTCCCTTGGATAACTCTTCTAAATAAAGGAATAAAGAGCACCAAAAATGATAAATATGTGAGCAAATATAAAAGTGACAGGAGAAAATAGAAAACAAAATGCAAACCCTAATCATAAGAAAGCTGGAGTGGATATGATACAAAGTATATTTCAAGACAAAGAATATTAGTAGCTATAAAGAGGGACATTTCATAATGATAAAAAGGTCAAGTTTTCAAGAAACATAACAATCCTAAATATGTGTACAGCTAATAATAAAGATTCAAATCATGAAGTGAACAATAACAGACCCAAAGGTAGACAAATATAGTTTAATACTCATCACTCAGTGATTAGAATAAGTAGAAAAAAAGTCTGTAAAGGTATAGAAAGTTTGGACAATATTATCAATTAAAAATTTCTTCTCAGAAAAATATATTGTCAATGAAATAAAAGTGCAAGCTATACCCCAGGAGAAAATATTTGAAATAAATATAACTGACAAATGACTTACATATAGAATATATAAAGAACTCCTACATTTCAATAATAAAAAACAAACAACTCAATAAAAACAAGCAAAAGATGGACAGACATGGTGCCAAGGAATATATGCAAATGGCTAAAAATTACATGAAAAAAGTGCTCATCATTATTAGTCATCAGCTAAATACATAAAATCACAATACATCCATTAGAATGGCTAAAATTTAAAAATAATGATACTAATTATTGCTGAGAATTTGGAGGAATGGATTCTCTCATACATTGCTGATGCACATCTTAGAACATTTTAGTGAAAGTAAGGATTATTATGGGGTTAGATTTTTGCTTTTAACTACTGTGCAAGAGAACCTGGGAAAAGAAAATGATGAGCTCAGGGTTTTGAATTCCTAGCTAAATATTCATAGGCAAGATCTAAAAATTATGACTTCCCTGAAAGAGACCTTTACCTCCTATAGTCACAGGGCCTAAAATTCTGAACATCAAACCTAATCTAACACTGCAGCTGGCTGAATTACAATGCAAATTGAATTTTCAACTTCACAAGTCTTTGTTGTTAAAGCTAAGGCATTTATTGGGAAGGAATGGGATTCTGAGAATTGGGGTTGGGACATGCGCAGATCCTGATGAAGCCACAGACGCTCAAAATTTCCCTGAACCTTCTTGCTAGTAGAAACTGCCCTTCCACCCCTGCTTGAAGAATTTGGTCTCTCTCACTTAAAGAAACTGTAATTAATTATTACCTTTTAAAAGCCCATTAAAAGTGGCAAAAACCATTGTAAAGCAATTATACTTCAATAAAGATGTCAAAAAAAAAAAAAAGTGGCAAAAAAAGATGTTTTTAAACCTTCCTTTAGTGGTGACCTAGTGTCAAGACCTAAAAAGCCCAAAAGGAATATTTTTAATTGAAGTAGAGTTGACATATAATATTATATTACAGGTGTACAATACAGTGATTCATAATTTTTAAAAGGAATACTCCTTCTATAGTTATTATAAAATATTTGCTATATTCCCCATGGTGTACAATATATCCTTGTAGCTTATTTTATGCCTAATAGCGTGTATCTCTTAATTCTCTATCCCTATATTACCCTTCCTCCTTCCCCTCTTCCCACTGGTAACAACTAGTTTCTTCTCTATATCTGTGAGTCTGCTTCTTTTTTGTTATATTCACTAGTTGGTTGTATTTTTTAGTATCCATCAACAGATGAATGGGTAAAGAAGATGTGGTATATATATATGTATATATGAATGCTAACAACTATTTCATATTTATTTCTTGAGGTTATTATGATAATGGACAGAAAGCTGTCTAGCAAATAATTATTTTATTATTATTAATATTAATAGTTTTGAAAGGAAGTGCTAAGCAAAAGGAGTTCATCTTACTTTGTAAGGGGTGTGGTCGTAATACCTCCATTAATAATTGGCCCTCAAGCTGAGTCTTTTAAAAATGGCTCAGTTGGGTAAAGATGGGGAAAGGTCACGCAGGTAAAGAGAAGACATAGCACTAGGAGTGAAGAGGATGGATGTGGTTGTCTGCAGTGTAGCACCTGTTTGATTACCTCATTCAGGTAGGAGATAAAAGATACCGACAGTGTGGTGTGAATATACGATCAAATTCACCCACTGTGCTCTACTATACAAAGGTGGAGGCTCCTTCTTCTAGGATTCTACATTCATGAGCTATATCATGTCACTTGTCACCTCCTTTGGGAACTCTGTTTATGCATATATTCCCCCAACTAGACCCCAGGCCCTTTGGAGGGCAGAGGCTGGGTTTAATTAACATTTTTTTTTTTTTCTGAGTGTATAACTCAGACCCATTTCCTGAGTTTTGAGTGGGGTCCAGGGAGGGGCGGGCTCTGCAGCGGACTCAGGCTGCAGTACAAATGGCTCCATCACTTGGGCCTTTTATGATCCAACCATAGAAGCCCTGATAAAGAGTCACAGCACACACACGCAAGCTCTTGGAGCAATTCTATGCTGTGTTCTGCAGAGAACTACTTTTCCTTTTGATTTAGCTGCAAGCTTGCTTCTAGGACCTGGTAGAGACTGAATGTTTGGCCATGGGCCTTCAAGTGGCCATGTGATCTGGCAGTTTGTATTCCTAACGAGCATATTACCTGGCACGTAGGATTCAATAAATAAGTGTATATTAAACAACTGTAGTGAGTGCTATAATCGAGGTCAGAACAATGTTAATGTGCAGAGAAGCAGGGAGCCACGGACTCTGCTGAGAATGCTGCCAAAGGCTTCATAAACAGGAATGTCCATAAGGATTTGACCAGAATTTTTGTGTTTATGCTACTAGATCACCATTTTCAAAGAGAAAGTTTCTTAGACAGTATGTGACTTGCTTCAGTGATTCCTCAGGATCTAGAAAATTTAACTGTTTGTCCTTCGAAGTTTAGGAATGAATGTTTCTACAGCTGCTGATTTATTAACATTACTAAGGTTATACAAACCTGGTCTGTCTGGGCTGAATTACAGCTTATCTGGACTAAATATATTTTCTAACCCCAAAACCAGAACGCATAGTCTGACAAGTATACTTTTGGGAAAAACAGAATAAGATATTTGAAATGGCAACTGTCTTGGAAAATCTCTGTAATCTTTGGTTGCTATTAGTATAGCCTGTTAATTCCTCACACCTAAAGGATATGTGAACTACTCAGGGACCATAGGTGATGGTCTGTGGTTAATAAAGAGAACTGGAGGTGAGTAGAATTCAGTGGGATTCTACGGAAGTGCGGGGCATCCACAAAAAGTGGATGTGGTAGGAGGAGGAAATGGAAGATGCACTCTGCACTTAGAATTAGATGCCTCTGAAGAAGTCACACAGAAAATCCAGGCTTTCTTCAGGATAAAACAACCTGGTTTGTAGTTAAAAGGAGGGAAAAGAAAACGAAAGAGGGAAGGAAAAGGAAAACACCACGCTCAGTATTGATAGATACCATGTATTCCAACGTGTCACCTTTCTAGCTGTGTAGCCACAAGCTCATCACTGACTCCCTTTGAGTGTTAGTTCTTCATAGAAAAAAATGGAGTAAAAGTTCTGGTATCATAAAATCATGTGTGTATCCACCAAGAATATAAGCAAATTAAATTTGGAGTAAGAAGGAAGCTGTATTATATTGTATTTTTTAAATATTTTTATTGAAATATAGTTGATTTACAACGTTGTGTTAAGTTTCAGGTGCACAGCAAAGTGATTTAGTTATATTCTTTTCCATTACAGGTTATTGCAAAAAACTGAGTAGAGTTCCCTGTGCTATACAGTACATCCTTGTTGGTTATCTATTTTACATATAGTAGCATGTATGTGTTAATCCCGACCTCCTAATGTATCCCTCCCCCACCCCTTTCCCCTTTGGTAACCATAAATTTGTTTTCTATGTCTGTGGATCTATTTCTGTTTTGTAAATAAGTTCATTTGTACCTTTTTTTTTTTTTTTAGGTTCCACAAATAAGCGATATTATATGATATTTGTCTTTGTCTGTCTGGCTTACTTCACTTAGTATTATAACCTCTAAGTCCATCCTTGTTGCTGCAAAAGGCATTATTTCACTTTTTTATGGCTGAGTAATATTCCACAGTGTATATATGTCTCTCCATTGCATTGCTCCCTTCTTCTAGCCAGTTCCTAACTGTGAGCTGAATATACAAGTCTCAGGGAGTTACTTCTGCTGCCCAAGATGGTATAAAGGAAGATCTCGCCTACTACTCAGATTTTGTGATTCTAAACCACGTATATTGGGCCAACAGGAGAGAAATGATGGTTGTAACTAGAAAAGCCATTTTTTCATCTCTAAAGCCTAATATTATCTACACATTATTTTCTGGAGTCTGCACTTACAGTTCAAAAAGACATTGATTTAGTTTTTACCAAAATATGCCACCTGTATCTTTAAAACCTCTTGGAAATCTGTTGGCTGTCTTGAGGAGCTAAGATCTGAGTAAATACTTTCATTTGGATTTCAAATGCCTTTATCTTCATGATGCAGACACTCAAGAGGTGGACGATAAGTAAAATGGAAGGTCCCTCACACAAGCTAAAAATATACATTCTTTTGCCTCTTCTACCTATTCTTATTCATTCTAGAAGGACTCGGCTGGGAAATTTTGTCAAGATAAGAAACATGCAATCCCCAAATACCACTAAACATTTTTAGAGGAATAAAGTGTACTTTTAAAGGGGTTAGATTAGCCCCTTATTCCTGCTTACCTCCTAAAGTGAAACAGACATGCTATTAGAATGAAAAGTCACAATAGCTACCCACTGTAAAAAATCAATAATTATATCTTTTCTCTATTTTTTTAATGATTAGCAAGTTGTCTGGAATTGTGCAGGGATAAAGAACATGAGAGATGTCTGACCTACTTATACAGAAAATGAGCAAAGCCAAAGAGCCAAGGAAATTCAATGCACAGCTACTTTGAAGGAGATGAGTTAGTGGCTACCTGCCTGGAGGTGTCTGAGATGACTGAGGTCCCTCAAGCCTCCTGATTGGTGCCAGACTCCTCTCCTCTCAGGAATGGTATTTATCACATTGGACAACAAAAGTGGTGGGTTGTGGGAAGGATATTTTTTCCTGAGGGCGTAGTTAAAAGCCACAATAATTTCCTTTCATGGCCTGTCCTAGGAACTTGGGAAGAAAGGGGTATCTGGAATTTTTCATGTCCAGACTTCTTCAGAAGTTAAAATACCAGACCTTTGCTTTTCTAACACTTGTCAAAGAAGTGAATTCCTTAACTGTTCCACATAATTATGCTATCCAATGGGCAGGGACATGTCTTTAGTGAAAACATATCAGAGGAGAGGAATGTCACCCACATTAGTTAGGTGGAGTCTGATGGGTGTAAAGGAAGTCCCCCAGGGAAGATGATATCTCTGCTCTAATTTTTTAAAAATGTGTAGGTGTTAGCTAGGTGATAAAGAGGGAATGTAGTGAAAAGAACTGCCTCATGCAAGGCCCACAGAGTGAGGAAGCATGGCACATTGGAGTTCTGCAAGATGTCACCTAAGACTGGCTGGTTTAGAGAATTTTGCATATAAGGATTCAGGGTGCTATTCTCTAGGACAGTGGCAAACCAAATTTTAGAGTTAAAACAAATTCTTAAGAGTAAGAGTAATTTTGAGGTCATCCATGTGAGAGTAGATGTAATATCACTGCATATTAATTTAAAATATTTGAAATGACAAGCTAATAAAAATTCAGGAATGTTTTTAAGTGAATTTGTATTTGCTTTTAAAACCTGAATATTTAAAATAGTACATGGATGTGGAGGTGTTATTCAATCAATGGGTAGTGAACAGTGCATATGTGTCTTTACAACTCTACAAGACTCCCTTTGTACCCTGGGACTGGAACCTATCAAGACCATGGAAACTCATCGAAAGGTTTTAAAGAGAGGAATAACATGATCAGATAAGTCATGAGAGAAGTAACATGATCAGATAAACACTCTAAGCTGTTGAAGATTTTGTGTTACTCCTCCTAGGCAAATTTACGTTTAAGAAAGAACAATGATAGACAATGCTTAACAAAAGTTGAAAGTTGAAAATGGTAGTTTGAAATTGGTAGTTAAGGAATTTAGCATGAGAACTTTTCAAGTTCTTCAAATCCCAGTAAAGAGTAAAACAATACCTAATAGTTGCTCGAATAATATATAGGATAAAAGACTGTTCTATGTCCATAAATCTTATTATTCAGTGCTGTCAGGGAATGAGGCCATATATAACATATATGGATGATCAGTTTTCCAAAAATAAGGTTACAATAGGCAGACCTCTATTTCCCTCAATCAATGCTATCGTCCCCTCAGTCAAAACACCCTTTCCCTCTGGCTGTCTTCAGGAAAGTCTTAAGAATTAAGCAATGTGTATCATCCTCCTAGATTTAGTCACATTAAAGTATGAATAGCTAATAACTTTCTAACAGGATATTTTACTTTTAATGGTGTAGTTTGTTAAACATGAAGGATATCTAATTGGGAAAATTATTAGAGGGATAGTGGACAGGAGTACACTTTTGAGAAGCACAGTTTTTCTTGGCCATCCCTATCCTACCATTTCTCTAGTATCTTACAATTCTTTGATATCAACTTTCAGAACACCTATTATTATAGATATGTGAATAAGGCATAACTCGAATATTGTTCCAAAGAAAAAATACCACAGAATGGGAATCAGATCATTGGTAAGAAGCATGCTGTTATCCAGACATATAACTTTGGACAAATTATTTCCGCTCAATGGGTCCCAATTTCCTTATCTTTAAAATGAAGACAGGGAAGAATAATTTCTAAGGATGGCAGAGTGGGGTTTTGTGTGTGACTGTGTTGCTGGACTGATCAGGGCAGTTCGGCTGATCTGACTGGCCAGGCAAGTGGGTGCCTCCTTTGCTCGCACGGCCTCAGGTGTTTTCAACCCCCATCCCCCCTAGATGCTGGTATCTCAGCTGAAGAGAACCTTTGCAGAGAGAGGAGGACTGGACTTTCATCCTAGGCATTTGAGAGCATTTGTATTGTCTATTCCAGCTCTGACATTTTCTGAATCTGCATTTTTCTTATCACCTGGAAACCGTGCCCCATAGCCATAACAGAAGCCAGTGGATAACAGGAATTCTTGAGCTCATCTTGCAGAACAACAGATAGGGGAACAGCTTGTTAACACCCCTCTGCTTGTAAACTACCTTTCCTGATTAAGCTCACTTTAGGTTAATTTTTCCTTCTTTCTCCACCCACCCCTTTAACTGTATACCTTCCCAGCTTCACATAACTTCAGGAACTAGGAGTCAGCTCTTGTCCACTGTGAGCCAGTTAAGGCTGGTTGGGGCCACCGATCCTAAAACTGGCCCTGCACAGTTGTCTAAGGAATGACATTTTGACATCAGAGGGCTGGAAAACTCCAGCCTCAGATCATGCTAAGTGCCTCCATCTTGAACATGCAGACACATGTAAACAAGATGCACCTGTGCAGAACACCGATTACCTCACATTTTCTCTACATCCAGCCAACTTTCCCCATGTCTAAGACCACCCTGCTTATCCCATAAATATCCCAACCCCCTCACTTTCAGGGAGATAGATCTGAGACTTGTTCTCCCATTTCATCGCTTGGCTGCTTTGAGAATAAACTGTTTCTCTGCCACAAACCTTGGCATGTCAGCATTTGGCTTGCTAAGTGCCAGGCGAACAGAACTGATTCTGTAACAACCCCTGTTCTTGTTGTGAGTAGAAATGTTAGTGAAACTCAAGTAGACATATTATGGCTTTCACTGATAAATTAAAAAGTAGTCAAAATAAATATTCAGTTAAAAGAAATACAGGAATATCCATCTCCATTCATCCTTATTCATCAATGACCCTGGGCTCCAATTCCTATTTAAATATCTGTGATGTTCTGTAAGGATTCTACTTAGAAGCCAAGAGGCTTTGGGCTTTTAGTGGCACAATCTGATGCTTTGCCTCAGGTAACAGACAGGTCCTTCTAGCGGCAGACAAGGCACCACTTCTTCAAAACATAACTAAGACTTCCAAAGTCACCTGTGGGATAGCATACCCACCCCTGCCTGTCTGTAACACACTCTGCATCTTCCCAAGGTGGGAGTACTTTGGAAATGTGACCTTATTAACTAAGAGACCCGGAGGCCTGGCCATGAGGCCTGGCTCCCAAGGATTGAGTGAAGACTGCCTCCTCATAAGCTTGGCTTTCTAATACAATTTCCACCCACATTTCAAATTGTTTTTAATGAGTTTAAACATTGAGAAGGTAGAAATTGACTAAAAAGTGGAAAAGCATGGAATTTGGACCAGGAATTTGCTAGATGAAACTAATTTAAATGTAGAATGCACTGAGGCATTGGGAAGCCATCTGAAGAGTTAAGGTATTTGGAAAGTGGTTTGTGAACAAAATAATTTTCAAGATACAGCTGATTTAGAAAATGTAAAATTAGCAAAAGACACTTTGTAGATTGGAGAGCTTGGAGAAGACGGCTTACATCACTAACAGATGATAGCATGGACTCCCACTAGGGCAGGGGTGGATTTAGCCTGTTTTACTCAAATTAGAACCAGTAATCTTAATGTTTGAGGGATCGCATGTGGTTCCTTTGGTTGAGTGCATCAACAGGAGTCTGAGAGGCAATCTGACCTGTAAGCTTTATTCTGCCACTGATTCACATAATGACCTCGAGACATCACTTCTTCTCTGTGGGGGAGATAAAAGTGTTAGTGATCTTTGATTAATAATGCTTCTTGGTGGAAACTCTCAGAAAATCATCCAAGATACTTCAAATAAAGAGGAGAATAGAATAGATGGTACTGAAATGATTCATAGTGATTGCATCTACATTAAATATACCTAGGCTTCATGGGAACTGTGAATGAGAAGTTAGAAACTGTCACAGGCCAAGCAGACATTCTCTAATCTCTCAATTCCTCTCTCCCATTCTCCCTTCACATGGAATCTCATCATTGGTTCTCTCTGTAAACTGATTCTACTTATGTGTCTTTCTGTATACAAACTTTCCCTTTCATCCAATCCCAACCCCACTAGTTGTATAATCTGAGTCCATTACCTAAACTATCTGAGCACCAAATCTAAGGTCATAGAATTGAGTTGCTTGCAGTGGCACATGGATTTCAGATCTTTCACCAGTGCAGGAAGAGAAAGGAATAACTATACTCACTGAATATTGCAGGATCCAAATGATATAATGTGCTAGTCAATGTTAACAGTGAATACCTGCATCAATAAGTTGTTGCCATCTGAATCCAAGGGAAAGTAGTGAACAGAGTGTATGAATATTGGGTACTTTGTATCTCCCTTTCTGAGTTTAGCACGTCAGGCTGTATTACAGTTGATGTTTATTAAGAGAGGTATCCTCCCAATTGATCAAGGGCTCACCTGGTATAAGGAGTGAAGTGAACAACAAGCCTACCTTAAGACAGAGTTTCATATCAAGAATATTCAGGAGTCAAGAAGGACTCATATAAGGTTATTATATAGATATATATTTAATATAATATATGTGATTGTGGATACAGATACATATTTGGTGCTTTATCAAGAAGTATGAGTTACATAGTACACAGCATATTGGTTACAAAATTAGAAGATAAACACATTGTTTCTAAATGAAAAACTTATGGGATAAATGCTGACAAATGGATTTCCAAACCTTTCATTTCTACACTTTTCTCTTGGCTGGTCTCCTGAAGATGAGTTGCGAGTTGCAGCATTCTTAAAAAATTTAGTCCCCCCAAATTCTAATAACATATGACATGAAAAGAACTTTTGGCAAAAATTATCCAGATTACTTCTCTCCATTGGAAAAATTTTCAGCATTTCCCATTGTTTTGTCATGCCTTAGTTTATACATTTTCCTAGATAGGGAGTTAAATGCTTTTAATTGTATTCATTATTAGATAACAGTGGTTAGACTCAACTATTTAAAATGTATCCTCACACAGGGTGAGAAAAGAAATGGAGATATAGGTGTGAGACAGAAAGGAAAATTGTCTCAGGTGAAAAAACAAGAGGCTTATCAAACTGGATATAAATGTTGGTTTTGTAGCTTCTCTACTAGAAATGATTATTATTAAACTGTGAGGTGAGGATAATATTCCAAAGTTCGGTTTTCTGTCTTTTTCCCTTTACTCTCTGCTATGAGTTTTCATTCAAAGCTACAAATGTCTGTGTTGGAAGTCTTGATCTTTTCAGTTCCAGTATGCTGGGGAAAGCCTTTCTTTGGATATCTATTGCTCTGGTCTGCCATATAACCTATTTGAATGAAAATATGTTTAGCACAAGGAGTAGTTGCTAAATTGCTAAAGAGCCTTATCCAAGGCAAGAATTGAACACATTCTTATAGAATGGAGAGCCTGGGAAACCCACACACTGAGATGTATCAAGACATCGTGTCCAGAACCTACAGAGAGTTGCCTGACCCTTGGGTTTGGACATTTGGATGTTAGAAACTGGGTTATCCATGCTCTGCTCTCTGGCACATGCAAGCCCACTGGGGAAAGAAAATCCTCCATGTTTCTTCTTTTATCTAATCAAGAATCCCTAGGATATTAAAATGGATTTTCACATCAATCTGCATTGTTAGTCAAGAAAAGCCTTCCTGCAAATCTTGGTGGTGACAGCAAAATCTATTTGATTTTCAATCAAGTGGACCTGCTTTTAAATGTCTCCTAGTGAATGGACTCACTTTGTAGGTCTGGGCACTTACTTCTTTACCACTTCCCATCTCTCCTTTCCCCCCTTTCTTTTCTCATGACCCTATTTCTCTCAAACTTGTTAAATTACCAGGAAACAAGGAAAATGGCCTGCTAGAGGGAATGATTTCAGGGATAAAAATGATTCCTCTGAAATATGATAGCCTTTGAAATGATTCTCAAATTATCAAATTTGTGATGGGACAGATAGCTTGACAAAGCCCTGGGAGGGAATGTTTATTAGTTTACCAATTGATTTACTAATGGTCAAGTTTTTATTGAAACTTCTGGATATCTATTATTCTTTGGGAAATAATAGCAAGTCCACCCTGTTGAAAGGGAGTGTATACAGAGAGCACATCAACCAAGCATAACCCAGGGCTTTGTAGAGAACAAAAGTAAAAACAATTTCTTAGACAACTTCTTCTCTTTATGCACTAAAAACTGAAATCTGCTTAAAGCATAATTTATACCATAGAGAATTAGAGTACATAGGTGGTATGGGGAGTGGGGCAAAAAATGTTTTCATAAATTTGAGTCTATTGATTTGAAAGCAAAGTTACTGAAACATCTCAGTTCTGCATTTCAGAAGGTGTCTATCTAAGAGAAAGAAAATGTGTGTGTGTGTGCATGTGATCGTGTGTGTGTAGGGGGTTGTTCACATGAACAAGCATTGCTTTAGCAGATGAACATGGAACACGGCCTCCTAATTTACTCTGAGAGTTGATAGTCTGTCTCTCTCTTCTGGTCAAGTTTAGATCCTAATCAGACACCAACCACAAACTATATCAAACCCAGGCAGAAAAACAGGTTATGGTGGTTACCTGACCTACCTACCTAATCTTAGGTTTCTCTCAAGGATGAGAAGCATATACTCCTATTCCCATTGACCACCTCTCTACATCCCAGATCCACTTATGACTGTTACATTTTCACAAGGGAGGAAAATACCAGCACCACAGGGCTCGCTCTTGCATTCAGTTTCATACTTTCCCAGGCAATTTACTCAAGGGAGAGTGGGGAGGAAGGGGAGGAGGCAAGGGGAGTGATAAACAGATGTTACACATTTTTTTTCCTGGAAAGATCATCCCAGTTTTCCTAATTTCCCAAAATTTAAAAGAATGTTTATTTTGTTTGTGTTACTATAGCAACTTCTAGTAGCTCAGTTTTTTTCCTAAGTTTAAAAACACCAAAGATTTCAAAGAATTTTCTAGGGCAATTTTTATACATTTGCTTTTTCATTTGGGGCTGTGATATTTGTACTCCTTTTAATTTTATTATTTAGAAGAGCGTGTGTGTGTGTGTGTGTGTGTGCGTGTGTGTGTACTGCTTTAAATTTAAAATCATATTTACATATATATTACATGTCACCGGTTGACTGCAAGGCATTCATGCTTCTTGTAGCCTTTACAGCGTTGCCCTCCTGGTGCTTTTCCTGCCCTCTGTCTCCTGGGTTCAGCTTATGAAAAGGTGAAGGTCCTTCTTATCCTTCACTGACAAGTCTACCCACTTACATAGGATGTGCAGTCAATTTGTGAATACAGTCAGTCCGAGTCTTTGTCATATCAACCATCTTGGTGAACTCTGTAATCTCTAGTTAATTCTCTGGGTATTTTCAAACATTTTGTTGTTTCAAATAATATGAATAAAATATTTGAAATATTAATGACATCAAAATTTTTCTTAAAAATGTTTTGGCATTCAAGAAAAAAATAACTCACCTAGATTCTTCAGGTCTTAAATTTTCTAGCTGCATTAGCAAGTAAAGCATTGGTGATTTTATACTGATTTGGGGCAGCACAGACAGATGCTGAGGATGGTTGTGCGGGGAATTCTTGTTGTGAGTTGCTTGTCACTCCTACACGAATAGACATGGTGAGAACTTCTTTGGCATGCTCACAATGTTGATCTGGCCTAGCTGTCGACTGCTTGATGACGGAGTTCCTTTGAAGTGAGCAATACTGACAAATATGAATGAACTCATACCAGACTAGCAAGAGTTGGCAGTAGAGACCCAGTCACTCCGACCCATTTTCAGAGTTTGAAATGGCAAGTATTCAGGAAGGGCACATTAGCCTTTGAAATACCAAAAAAAAAAAAAAAAAAAAAAAGGAAAACCCAACAAATACAGTCAGTGTTTACTCAAAGAATACAGTCATATAGTTGCTTCACTTTCAATATTCTTAGGAATTAGCTGAATAAATGGGCTACAAACATGTGAAACTAGGAGTGTGTGAAAGAAAAAAAGAAACAAAAGGAGTAAATACAAGACTAAACAATGTAGTCTTCTACTTAAACATTTCAGATTTTTATTAATCCTTTAAAAATTACTTGTTTAGTTAACTCAGTGTCCTCACCTTGGTTATACTCATACATAGTTTGACTCTCTTTATTACTAGATTAAGTAAATCATTGCTTAATCAAATCTACTAAAGATAAGAAAAAAATTCTAGCGAGACTTATAATAATGAAATACAGAATTAAAAGTTTAAACCTACTAAAAAAAATACCATGGCTTATCAATTGGCTGTGTGTAAGGCATGTTAGGGGTATAAATGTGCATTTTGACTATAAAAACAATTCATTAATGCAGCGAGCAAAATAGGGAGGGAAGTGAGGGGTTGCTAAAAGATCAGATTATTTTGCAAAATGCAGGGTACTTTAAAATTCTATCTCACTTAGAACGTCTCTGCATTTAGTCAAATTAAGTTTTCCAAAGATAATTTGGTGTTTTAAAGATAATCGTCACTTACTAAACAAACTGATGGCATCATAGGACAACTAATCATTTTAGGCTTGACAAGATTTTTCCATCTTAGTGTACAGCCCTCTTGATATTGAGGTGGGAGACCACTGCAATGAGTAGCAACTGTTTTATATGATTGGAGTCAGAAATTTTGGAATTTTATACTCACATGAATTTTAACTAATTTGAAAATTGAAACTTTGTGCCTATATACTAGAGGCATAGATACATTTATAAAGTAGTCCCTTGTCAATCTCAGGTCATTGATTTAATACAGAATTTGATAACTTTATGCATGGGAAGGGATGAGGGAAGTATAGGGAAAGAAGCTATATGGATGGTGTTCAGATCGATTTTATATAAACACAGCATATTTATGTATCTATATCTCTTGTTTATAATCTCTAGCTAACACAAAGATGCTCTCAGAAGAAGATCAATATTTTTTAACAATGTATTTGCTTTAAAAATCCAATAGTGGCTGCCTCATAAAATTTTTAGCAACTTTTACTAACCAAGTTCAGAAATAATGAGAGGGGTGACCCCCTCATGGATCAGAATTTTTTTAAAAATGAGATCAATTAGTCTCAGTTGAAACTGGTCTTTCCACATCCACATTCTTTTTCATACCAATTTAGGGGGAGATCCATTACCTAAACCAAATGGACCTACATTCAATGATATCATATTCTTGTCTTATATTTCCTTTGATAGATTTTTTTTCTGTCGTTCTGATTGAGTTTCACAACAACATACAAGAGTAGAGCTTAATTAAGAATGGGGGCAGGAAGAGGAAATTGGAAAAGGAAGGCATTTGGGCAATAGATAAACATCCAAAACAATGTGGGCAAAGGAGGAAGCAACACTCCCTGGGGTTTTCTGTTTGAGAGTCTTTGAGCAAGCTGCTATAGGAAAATATGTGGGTTGCTGGAAAGTGCAGGGTTATTGTGGAGGAAATAACTCTCAGGATGATTCTCACAGACCAACTACATTGCTACTTGATGAACTCCTGATAAAACCCAGAGCGCACAAAGCGAGGCAGTGAATCCTTTTCCATCAGGGCATGGATTCTTTTCTGGGCCACATCAAAGCTGCTTGGGGAAGGTTCCTCCAGGTTCTTCACTGTGATGTCCTTCGTGAAATGATCAATATTCACCTGTGAGACAGGAAACAGGGTTACTGAGTCAGCCAGGTTGTGGGATTTGAGGAGGGATTGGGAGAGAAGTGGAATTTCTCACCAGTATAACACATGAGGGGAAGAGAGTCATAGAAAGTGAGAAATATCATTTCTATTTTATACGCAGTGCGGTAAGGCAACTGGTGCTTCAACAAATGCATGACTCAGATTAAGATCAACCAGTTTTAGACACCCACTGTTAGAAACAAGCAGCCAACACAGGCAGACCTCATATAATCCTCACAATAACCCTAAGAATGAGTCTTTCCTTTTGTAGGGGAAAGATAGATAGATAGATAGATAGATAGATAGATAGATAGATAGAGACTTCTTCAAGATCACAGAACTAATAAATGTATTTGAATGCAGAGACTCTGAATTTGAATCCAAGTATCCTGATGCCTAATCCCACAATCCTCCTACCACAGCATTTGGTTTCACACCTAGTGGGGAGAATGAAGAGAGAGAAAGAACTTCTGACCAGGGATCCAAGACCTTTTGCATGGTTCTCGAAGAATAAAGAAACTTGGTCTTTTCCTGAAACTAAGTAGGAAACAATGGTTCTAGCACAACAATAATAACAATAGCAGCTAATACTTACTGAGTGTGGAGAACTTAACTTTTACAGGCACTGTGCTATGAATCTTGAATCTTACAACTTGAATCTTACAACTCTAGGAGGTAATACTGACACCTACATTTTACACCTGAGGAGCAGAAATGTTAAGTAACTTGCACAAGACCATAAGTGCTAGAGAGAAGACTCAAAAGCCCAGCAATGTTGCTTTTACCCAGTAGACTGCAGTGTTGGAAGGCATTATGGCATATTTCTCCTGAATACAGGGCTACTACATCGAGCCACTCCCAGGGACACCATTCATGTTAGGGTCCGTGTAAATGGTCCCCTGGAGTTGTACAGTGTATAGCCTGCCTGGGTTTGTCTGAGTATGATTTGAGAGAAATCACTGTACATCACGTTGTATGTTTCAATGACTCTTAAGGTGTCTGCATGTAAAAGAGAAAGAAACAAATCAACCAATAATTCTGAATTGGAACATGAGAAAAATGTTTTAGGTCTCTCCTGGGCTGCTAGAAGTTCTTGATACTGAGAAAAGCTATTTGGGCTCAGAGAATTATGAAGCAGCTTTAGGTCAGAGTCAGGGACAAAGACATGATTGGGAGTACCAGGCCAGAACAGACAGGAGTGACTGTGACTGAAGGTCCAGGATGAAGTGAGTTGAGGCTATGACATGTTTTCCACAGGTGAGAGGGGCCTGTGTGCTTTATGCAGGAATGGCAGAAGACTATGCAGGCAGCACTGGAAACAGCCTCAGAGGTGAGGTAATCTGACTCCTGCCTTCACGGCTGAAGACTCCGAGACCCAGAGAGGTCGTTACATGCCCACAAACAGCTAGTGAGGGACAGAGGTGAGCCTATCACGTATATTTCTCTATTCTCAGTCTATTATTCTTCCCACCACACGAAAGCAATGTTTCTTCCTTCTTTTAAATATATACTGAGCTAGGTGGGCAGCCTTACTCAAATAGTTGAATTTCTAAAAATTATAAAATTATCTCCTAATCGTATTTTTTAAAGAAGTGATGTATTTAAAACTCTCTAACACATTGTACACACCAGCAAAAACAGCTATTTATCTTATTATTTTTATGTGCATGGGCTCCTCTAATGAATCATTTTGATATATACTCATCTGTTTACTAGAGAGCCAAGAAAATATTTTTCGTTAATTTAAAATATGGACAGTTGACAATTTGCAATATACGAGTTTTCTACTTATTGAACTACGCAGGGTCACTTCTCTTTTTTTAATCTTAGTTCCAATTTTTTTACAACTGTATCTCTCCTTCAGTTCTTTATCTTAAAGAACTGAGGTGAATATTCAGAGAAAGAAAATTTAGATTACTATTTGCCTGGGTAAATTTGTTTTATAGGTCAATCTGCTGGTCATCCAAATGAAATAGTAAATTTTGGGGTCAAAATACAAGATTTGGAGAATTTTAAAAATAACAGCTACAATTTATTAAACATCCTCTAGGTACACATACATATATGTGAGATGATTACAGTTAAAGGAACTGAGAATTAGAGCGCTTTAGTGAGAAACTTGCCCAAAGTTACACATTGAGAAAGGTCTGGGTTGGGACATCTGCACCCATTCATCTCACAAATATCACTGAATGCTTATTACGTGTCAGAGCAGGATTCACATTCTCTCTGATGCCCAGCTCAGAGACTGGAGGCCAAGGCTATTTTAATTTGAGCTCACAGGTCCTCATAATGAGGGCCACCATTTGTGTGTTCTAGTAACTCAGCCAGGGTTTTGTTTATTTTGAAACTTCATTTTTAAGGTTTATATTTTCATGATAACCACCAATGTTCTAATAAGGAACCTCGAGAACAATGTTTTCCTGGAGCTCGAAGCAATAGTCCATATGGATCTCCACGATGTGCAGATATTGCAACAAATCCTAGACTTCTGTAAAGAGGAATGATGTTGGTGGGAAGATAGGCTGGATTGGGAGATCAGTTGAAGTCAGGAAATGGGTGTCAAATTTAATACTAATCTCCTTGGTAACATCACAAATAGAGATTCCATGTGGATAGAAGAATAATGTCCTAGCACAAAAGGCATCAGAAGTAGGAGAAGCTAACATATATGCATAGGGTGGGAGCCTGAGGGGTAGAAGAGGAGATCTGGATAGGATTCCACAGCAAGACTAAGCCCAGTTCCATCTTAGGACCCTCACTTTCTCCACCTTGACCCATGGTGCTCTATACTCTCATGCTCCTGACCTCCACCTCCTGTGTCATGGAGGGAGCTCATCTGTTAGTATTAGGTATATAATTTGTCCATCCATTCAAACATATTTATCTTTCAAAAAGGATCAGTGATGAGAAATGCATTACCAAAGGAATAAATATCAAATGGTGGGACCTCAAGAGTCTAGAGCACCTGTGAGAGAAAAAGGATATTGGAGATTTTCCCCTCTCAAATAATCTTAAGTTAATTACTGCCTACCTAGAGGGTTTGCTCAGGTCACCCCTGTGATTGACCCCAAATCTTGATGAAATGTTTGATGTCCAGATTGGAGTATGGGGTGCAATGTGAAATTAGTGACCTGACCAAAACATGATGAACAGGTCTTGCTGAGGCCATCCTGAATTCCACAGAAAGCTTTTTCAATTCAGTTCCATAAATAGCAAAGGGCAGATAAACTACCAAAAATCCTCTTTGAAACCAACACACATCTTGTCTTTAGCAGTCAGTTAATGGTATATTGTCTTCTGACATCTCTAGCACTATTATCTTGTAATCATTTGATTTTTGTAAGTAGAAACCCTGTTTCCCCCGACTAGAGTGTAAATGGAAAAGGCCTGGGGGAAACAACGGGATGGGGGAGAATAGAAGGGAAAAGAGAGAGTTTTCATAAAAAAAGAAAGGGAAGGGAGGAGAAGGGGAAGAGGAATAGAGAAGAAATTAAGTGGTAGAAACATTTAGTAAGCATTCATTAGTTCAAATGCTGAGATATATATTTTCACGTCTGCTCTTTAATTTCATCCTCACAACAATCCTGCAAAAATAGTCTTCATTACCCTCATTTTCCCAAAGAAAGAAGCTAAGTTCAGACAGACTCAATAATTTATCTAAGATCATACAACTAGTATCATTCTGACTTGGGATTACATCCTACTGAAAAGAGACCCATGATTGCTTAGAAAGTGGCCTAAACAGAGGTCAAGTTCATACCTGCTCTACTGTATTGCTCTGCCTTTGCACTCAGTAGGTGCTTATGAAAGGTGGCCTACTCTCAAATAGGAATAGCCTGTAGCTGCAAAGTGTACTGCAGTTGGAAATCCTTCCTGGGAAGTTGTTGAGCTCACCCCCACTGACCACACTCACCCACCTTCCCATCAGGACCAACCTCTTTAGGAGCCTCCGCTTGGATGAATTCTTCATAAATTTTCTTTGCCTTCTCAGCCATCTTGACAGGGGACTTGATCTTCTTGTAATCCTCACAGGCCATCCAGAACTCAAGGTTTTCCTCACTAAATTCAGACTTCAGGAAACTTTTGAAACTGGCAAGTCCGTCTAACAAGGAAAAAGGTTATTCGAGGAAATGTATTCACCCTATCTATCTATCATCTATCTATCTATCTAACACTATATCACACGTTGTAGCCTAGGTTTATTTACTATATATTCCT
The DNA here is from genome assembly GCF_965194825.1 of Balaenoptera physalus. Taxonomy (NCBI): domain Eukaryota; kingdom Metazoa; phylum Chordata; class Mammalia; order Artiodactyla; family Balaenopteridae; genus Balaenoptera; species Balaenoptera physalus. The sequence goes on along the minus strand of NC_138882.1, from coordinate 76,597,958 downwards.
GTCATTTATGCCATAACCTTACAAAAGTTAACTCATTTGCTCCTCATTACACATCTATTTTACAAATGAAGTCAGAGAGATCAAGTAACTTGCCCTTAGTTAACCATCTGGTAAGTGGCAGAGCTGGGATTCAAATCCAGACAGTCTATATTTAGGTGATGAAGGTTTACCTGTATACAACATCGAGGGACACCGTGAACACTAATGCCATTCTGGATACTTATCAATTACCAAAAAGAAAAAAATACATTTAAAACTTGATTTGGTAGTGTAAGTAACATTAATGTTGATTCTCATGTATGAACTACTTACAGTCTTTTTTTTTTCTACAGATGATTTTTGAGCAAATATCATGTTCTGGGAATTATGGTAAGTAAAATAGACATGGTTCCGGCCCTAATGAAGTTTATAGATCCTGGGGGAGGTAGAAAAGAAAATGAAGAAACACACACAAATAAATGTACACAACAAAAGAAAACCATACGAAAGATAGTAAGAGTAACAAAAGGGGTCCTAACCTCATTTTAGGTTTAGGGAAAGCCTCCATGAGAAAGTGACATTCCATTTGAGACCTGAAGGAGGAGTGGGAAGGGACCCAATGAAGTCACCACTTGCAGAGTAGTTACTATGCCCATCAATTATACATCAGTCTATAAACATATTAAATTCAGTACAATTATTATAACTACTGTGATTCTGTTTTCAGTGCACTGTTGCTCATGTAGAATATATTTCAGCTGATAATTTAAATATATATACATCTATATACGAATATCTATCTATCTATCTATTTATCTATCTATCTATCTATCTATCTATATATTAGAGATTCTTGGGCCTGATCCTTTTGTTTTCTTTTTCTTTCCTACCCCTCCAGCTCTAACCTCCAAAGTGGTAGATAAGTAGAAGGCAAGGTCAGGATTTAGGAAGGCACTGGAGAGGAACAAAGGAAAAATCACTCTATATCTTCAATATTTTCTTCCTTTTAAAGCCGACTCTCCCACTCTCTCTCTCTCTCTCTCTCTCTCTCTCTCTACATATATATGCTTTTTTTTAAACACAAATTCTAACATATGCATATGTACTGAGAGAGAATCCATGTCCATTTACTATGTAGGGAAAGTAGATTTCTAAAGGAAGGAGAGAAAATTCTAGTTTTCCACAGACTGTATCACAATTACAGGCATGCCTGGCATGTCATTTGCCTCTCAGGGCAGAAGGTTGGACTGACTGTAACCAGTACATCAGGGTCCACTTTTCTAACTTGTTCCCCATCAGGAGACACTTCTGCAATTCATTAGTTTTACTTGCAGACATATTCATGTACTGAATTCATTTCCTTTGTCCAAATTTCTATCTATTTCCCTTCCCCTTGAGTATTTCTCCCTACTCCTTTTTATGGACTCTAAATTTTCATTCATTAGTCATTGCTTAATACATCGATTTCATACAATATGCACAAAATGTGATGATTAAGCCTGAAATATATGGTTGTTTTTTTTCAATTTTCCTTCTGTGCATTTTTATTGTCTTCATACCCCTCACAGTTCCCTGAAACTGTATTCAGTTCTAAAGAAACAGAATGGCTAAGTTATAATTAATTGGATTAGGGTCACCAGTGATTCTGAATACAAACAAGACACTTTGCATTTTAATCCCCTCTCCCTGTACTTAACCTAAAAACATTTTTTATTGATCAACACCTAAAAATACATTGGGAAGTGATGGTAAGTATGATAAACAATTTTCTCTAGAAACCCAGCTAGAAGAATTACTTTGAAACCACTTGATAATGTTTACCTGGATAACATCAGATGTATTTTCCCTCTCTCTCTGCCCATATTTCCCACCATATTTCCGGCCCTATTTGTTATCATTTAGTGGCACGGGAGTCAATGGTACATGCTGAAAGAAGAAATAACCTCCAAATTCTCTCTCTATCATTCTTAAAGTTTTCATTGTTTCTTAAACAAAAGGTGTCAGGTAGTCTTTGTTGAAATGAGAAAATTCCCAGGCACTTTCTAGCTACCGGGAAATGATGATAAGAATGAAGTCTTATGAGCGCCCACACAATCAGGTCTAAGATTGTAGACAAAGCAATAACTTCACAGAATAAGTCTGGCCAATTTATTCTCATTAGCCCCATGTCCCCACAACATGGTGATTCAGGCACTCTGAATCACCCTCTCCACATCTTTGAAAAAGGTAGAGATAAAATTCTAGTCCTCAGAAACATTGTTATTTATCACCTGAGGATACATTCCAGGATTCCACAGCAACGTTAACATTTACCATATATTTACCAAGTCGTCCTATCCAGAAAATGCGCTTGGAAAATAACTTTCCAGTGTTTTGAGTCCATTTCCTGGGTACTGGTTTCATCATTCTCTTGAATCCCATGATGTTATCTCAAGGCTTTTTGTCAATGTACGCACTCTCAATCAAGACTCATAAAGTGGATTTATTATTTATTTATTGGTCTGGGAGATGTTAAAAGCTATTCTTTCTCTCATCTGGATTTTGAGGATTCTCTAGAGGGTCCCTTCCTAGGACCCTCTAACACCACTCCCCAGATGATTTCTCCTCCTTAACCTCTGGTTTTCTACTGGTCCATTCCTCAGAGACCCTGAGGAATTCCCATTACCCCTGAGGAAGTCCTCTTGGGTCAGAGTCAAATCTACTCTAGACCAAAGTCTCTATTCTGCAAGGAACACACATGTCTTCTTTGTCTCACACTATTCCTCTGCCCACTCCACATCCCAGTAGAGCCCTCAGTACACAGCCCTGAAAAATCCCTACATTATTCCTTGCTGAGCCCTCACAGAGCCTCAAAATACCATTCCACATACATCTTCAGGCATCCTTTTCCTAAGAAGTAGATGAAACCCACCTGATCTTCTGGTCTGGTGGGAACACTCTGGGTTGTGACCCACATTAGAATCCCAGAGCTGGCCCTAATGAGTGATGTCACTTTTGACATCCCTGTAAAATAAAATAACAACCTTGCCAAAGAATAAAATGAAACCACCTATAAAACCACTTTAAAAATAAAAAGAGTATAAGACAAATCCAAATCCAACTGGTATTAAGGAAAAAAATACTGAAAAGTAGATTAGCACAAATCTCTTCTCCTAGAGGAAAATAGTGAAACATTACTGATAGTTGATAAATATCATTACATAGTTTATTTTCAAAGCATGGACTCTAGAGTTCAGATTGCCTGGAGGTTGATCCTTACACACCACACTACTACAGTAACTTGGGCAAGTAATCTAACCTCTCCAAGCCTCAGTTGCCACATCTGGTAAGTGGGGTACTAATGGAAACTACCTGACAGGGTTGTTAAAAGGGTTAAATAATTCATGGAAAGCTCTTACATGATGTTGAACATAATGATAGCTCAATAAATGCTGACTTTCATCATTATTATTCATGCTTAATTTAAAAGTAATCTTTATCACCATTCAAAACCCAACTCAAATGTTGCCTCATATACAAGGTAGACTTTACCCAGTACCTTCAACTTGCTGTTGAGGATTTTTATCATCATAAGAGGAGAGATCACTTTCTCATTTTTTGTTGGGATTATTTGCTTCTATGGCTATCTTTCCCAGGAGGCTGTTGATGATTTGAGTTCAAGGTTTGAGTTTCATTTATCTTTGCCCTTCTTTTGAAAGCATCCCACCTCCTAGTCTAAATCTGTGGGCCTAACATTTAATAGAGGTTCAAACTGAATAAAATAAGACCCATTGAGACAAAAGTTTCCTCCCAAGTCTCAAAACTGAAGAACACAAACATTAAGGAAAATTAGCATGACTGATTTTGCTATTGCTGTAGTATTTTATTTCATAGGCAAGTTACCTAAGCTCTCTATGTCTCAGTTCCCTTTTCTGAAAAAATACGGATTGTTTTTGTACGTAAGTCCTAAAATTATTGAAATCGTTAGATAAACTAATAAATGCAAAGTGCATAGGACAGTGCCTGGCACATGGTGAATAATAAATGTAAGCTATTGCTTTTATTATTATAATTGTTGCTTTAAAGGGAATTGTGGCTACCAGTGAGTAAGATGATGATAAATATTAGCCAGAAAAGAGAAGGGAGAAAATTGGAAACAAAAGAAGAGAAGCAGAAGGAGAATGCAAAGACGGAAACAAAAGGAGGAGCCAGGGGCCAGGCTATTCCATTCCCCATGCAAGAGTCCAAATCTCAAGAGGGTCTCAAGGAAATGTTCTGACATTTTGAACCTCCTGGGGCAAAAATATTCACATAAAAACTTTGCTACTACTGGGTTGTGTTTCATTCTTCATCTGCTCTTAAAGACAGTCATGTGGAAGAGTTTAATGTCACTGTCTTATTTAAACTCCCACGTGCAATCTGTTTTTGTGTTTAAAAAGCAATACACCAGTTATGTGCCCCATGGACCTTCAAAAAGAAAACAGATGGTGCCATATATAAAACTGAAGACAAAAACGTAAGAAATTGATGTTCTTTCAGAACAGAGTCAAATACACTGGGCTATTAAAAATTATTTTTAATAGGTTATTAGGTAATGCCTAATAGGTTTTAATAGGTTTAATAGGTTATTACCTTGTAATAACCTATAACAGAATATAATCTAAAAAATGAATCATTCTGTACACAATGCAGTATTGTAACTCAACTATATTTCAATAAAAAAAAGATTTTTAAAAACTGAGGAAAGAAAGAGGAATCTTGTGGAAGAGAAATGATTGAGTAGTAGCTTAACTGTCCTTTTTTTAGAGGTTTGGTACCAATTGATTTCATTTCCACTCAAGAAAATTTAAGAAAAATGTGGATTTAAGAAATGCTTGGGGAACTGAATCAATATCTTACATTAGCACAAGAGAATGCCAAATGTTCCTCATAAATCAGCAAATATGCCGTTCCTTGAGGTTAAATGATTTAATTTATCAAATCAAACATGCAAGAAGGGATTGTGAAGTTTTAAATACGCATTTTTCAAATGTATCTTTCTTCATTACCTATTCTGCATCAATCACAGCTAATGTCAGAACTATCATAGTTCTGGTTATAGACCATTAGTTTTTGCAGATTCAAATAAGAATATCTCATAAGAACTGAGTTGCCAGAGTTTGGCTTAAAAGTTATTCACGCTGCACGAAAGCTGGTGTTTGGGGAAATAGGTCAAAAATTGTTTCTTTAGGTTGATGGTGTTGGGGTAGAATTACTTGGGCATGCCTGTCATTCCACTAATCCTCTTCTAGAAATAGCTGGACAGAGAGCAGCAGAGACAAAGTGGCAAGAGACAGACACAGCAAGAGGGAGAGTCGTCGAAGCAGAGATAGAGGGAAAAACGGAAAGAGAGGAAGAGACAGAGACACGGAACAGAGAAACAGAGGCAGACGGAGGGAGAAGCTGTCTTGTTCACTCATGGCATCACCTCCCATAGAGCATGGCACTCTTTTGTTTCTGTGAGATCTCTGTATCCATACCAGAAACCCTCTTTTTCATTCATGCTAGTTTGAATGGATAGATATCTTCTCAAGGAAAGAATTTTGACTAGAACAGTTATCAAATGCTTTTCCATTTATTGCTTGGGGAAATCGCCCAAGTCTTAAAAGTGTTAATTACTTAAGAAGATAATGATGCGGAACTTAAGAACACACATATATATACACAGACATATACTATATATATAACATATATAGTATATATAATTTTAAAATATATCTAATTAAATAAAACATTGTGAATTTTATATATATTTACACACACATGCATATACATATTTCCCCTCTAAGAAGCAGAAAATATTACTGTGAGACTCTCAGGCCTCAAGCTCACATCATGAAAATCATCTATTTTCAAGCTGAAAAACTTCAGTCCCTCTACAAATGCTAAGGTGTTAACACTAACTGCCTCTGGCTTAACTTATTCCAATAGTTCTCTGTCTCCTGAAAGACTGAAATATCTGAACATGTGGCCCTAAGGATTAGTGTGACTGAAAAGGATTTTATATGGCCACATAAATATATATCATTCTCTTTAATGGTTTTAAAAACATGGAAATGGTTCTGCTAATTCTCAGGTTTGTTGACAGTAGCAATAAATACCTGTACCCAGGGTACTTAGAATTCATAATATATAATATGTCATCTGTCAGGTTGCTACTGGCCCTAAAACCACTGTGTAACACAATAAACAAGTCAATTGATAAACATAAATATTTTTCCCCTAGTTGTCTTCATGGAATTTCTGTGTCCTAGAAGGATAATGATGTCATTCATTAACCCAGTTATTCAATAAGCATTCGTGGAACACTTTATATGTGTCAGGACTGGGTACTCTGTTTAACACAAGAAATAAAAAGAAAATAAAAAATGGATAATATTGAGAAAGTTCCAAATCAGAGGCTTTGGTGTTCTGCCTCCAAATATAAGATATTGATTCTGTCACAGGTAAGCGGAAGATTACCTCACCAAAAACAAGAAATAAAAAAATGCTTGTATACAATTCAACATACATTCTTTGCTATCTACCTTGTGTCTATTAATCTTGATGGTCCTGTGGGAAATATTTTTTAAATCCTTATTTTTGCAAAGCATTTAAAACAAAGTTTCATATTCCATCTTGTGGTGAAAATGGAAAAATATGGGTTAGATATCTTACATTGAATCCTATTTTTAGAGTGAACGATTCAACTAATATTTGTTTTCCTATTACTGTGCACTTCCTGTTGTGAAATTATCCAGAAGAAAAAGACTAAATCCTGGCTGTCAATGAGTTTATAATCTGTCATAGGAGGGAGACGGCTATGATCAGAGTACAATGTAGCAAGTAACAGCGGCATAAAAATGTGCAGACAAATTGCACTGGAACCTCAGAGGGAGGATACATCATTCTGGACAGTCAAGGAAGACTAGGCATTTAGTATTTCGATTCACTTTTATAGGAGAGGAGAATTTCAACAGATAGAGATATGAATACAAAGTATTCCAGCCAAAGGGAATACATGTAGAAATCCTATATGGAGGGGAGAACAGTTCAATTTGACTGCAGACCAGCCATATCATCATTATTATGGAGAATCCTAAACATTGGAAATTTGAACTTGATACTTTAGGCCTGGGAATCAGTAAGGATTTTGTATTGGGGAAAGGCAAATGGTGCTCAGGTATATTGGTATTAGCTTGGAGAGGAGTACTTGCTGGCACTTTTTTCATGTCTTGAATGGAGATATAAAAGGCCTGCTGCCAGAAGAGGAAACTGTGGTTAGGGGAGGGTAACAGCCCATGGCAGGTTGCAAAAGCAATTAATAGCAATTTGAACTGGGACATACACCCAATCCATTCCCATAGTCCAGTGATAAGTATCCTGCTACACCGAATCCACAGCGAGCCATTATGAGGCCAAGCTGGAAGAGGCAGTATCTCTATGTTACTGATGAAAATTTTAAGAACTACACAGATCAAGCCACTAGCTCCGCTCACACAAGTAAGCAGGACAGATGGGAATACAACCTGCACTCAGGAGTCCTCAGGACACCTTATTTTCACACTCTCCCGCCATGAGCTAGATAACTACACTCCCCTGGCATTCTTCCAAAATTGAAGAAATGTCAAAATTGGGGAAGAACATGGGCAGCCTAAAACATTTTTTTTTTTTTTTTGCCTCTGTCCTTCCCCTGACCTTTATAAAGATAATTCAGACTTACAGTTGTTCTGCAAGAGCTTGTCCAGGGAATCACGCCACTGCAGGGCCTTGTCCAACGAGGGTCTGAATCAAGTATTAAGAAAGAGAAAGGAGACAGCCATAAGAAAGGAGTTAATCACGTACACCAACAATGACTTGGATTTGCTTTTCTTTGAAATGTTACAGTTGATGACCCATTCTCAGGACAAGGGAGTTAGAGCTGTTTTATTCTGAACAAGTGGGTAGGATGAGCTGGGTTTGCTTGCCTACATCTATCTTGCATATTTTCATCTCTTGTTGAACAACTGGGTCAGGCTCTCCCTTTTCAGAAGCAGAGTCTATTTGTCATGAAGCCATGTCTTGATATTCTTGTGTATCTCATAACAGTGTCTCCAGTTGTGGTCTTTTTTTTCCAAAAGTGACTGAATAAAATCCAGTTGTCCCGTTATAGGGCTTGAACTCATGTTCCCTGCTTCACTAGTGCTGCACTTTAAACACCCACTTAATCCGCAAAGGGCGTCAGATTCCACATCCACAGCCCTTCGCCACCTTATTGGGGTTGACGGAAGATGCAAGGTGTGAAGTTGCCTCGTGTTGGGAATGTGATTCACAGGAAGTCTACGTTTTAAAAACTCTGGGTGCATTTTCCTGCCTAATTAGAACAGGATAATTTTTTTTTTTTTTTAAAGATTTACTCTTTCTGAGAAGAGAAGTGGTTAGACACCGTGAAAAGGAACGTTGTACACAAATGCTAAGGATGCTGAAGGTAATAGTCAACACATAATTCCCCCTTAGGCTGTTTTTATTTTAACGTTTATATATGCAGAAACCCTGCAGCTCTTTCGTTTTAACTACCAATTTTTCCGTTCACAGCAGAATTGTGTCAAGGCGGGCTGGTATTGTCTGGGAAAAATGGCTGACAGGGCTCTCCCGGAGCTCCCCCCTCAGCCCCCACTCTCACTCTTGTGTTACAATGTGAGTTCTTCATTGTCAAATGAAAACAGACTAACAAGGCATTTATTAGAACATTAAGGCCAATGAAGGTGTTTTTCCTAAATTGGAATTTCCTTAGCTCTTAACTTGTTGGTCAACTGTTCAGACAACCCAGGAAAATTCCTGCTTCTGGCTTTTAAAAAATAATATCTTAGGGCTTTAATTCTTTAGGTTATCAGTGAGATTGATAAGACAATCGCTGATTCTCCTTTTCGTTTTGCTCTCAAGGCTCAGAGTCAGTCTCACTTTATCTATGTAAGGAGTGCAGGATGGCAGTAGATTTTCTGGCTAAAATGCTGTGACTAATTCCTTCCATTCTCTATTCCTCACTGTGGAGCAAGTGCAGATTTTGAGTCTTAATTATACGACTTTCCATAAAGTTTTACGCTTTTACTATTTGAAGGTTAAAACATGCGAAAACTGAGAGTAACAAACCTGGTGGAATAATCTTAAGTGGTTTCATTTTCCTGGCTAGAAACATAGGTATCATAGATCAAAAACTCAACACTAATTCCTTAGAAATTTATTTTTAATGAGTGAACTACCTTCTCTCCTCCCGTTTTCTTCTGGTTAGTGTAAAGGAACACAGGGAGGAGAAATGACCTGAGGAAGAAATTACAAGCATGTGCATATATTTTTCTGCCTCATTTTATTTCTAACAAGAAAAGGAGCTATTTTCTAGAGGTGAATAACTCCTTTTGGCTCTTCTATATTACTTCACGCTGAGAATTTTTCCTATGTATATATTATTTTGTACCAACATTTTTAGCACAGTCTTATAAATCTTAATTTCTTCACTGCAGTGGGTTCAATGTTGTACATATGACAACTGCCAAGTCTTTATTGTTGACAGAAACAACAAGACATTAAATAATTGCACAAAAGATACAGAGCAAAGGGAAGGCTGAATCGCCTTCTGGTTTTGTAAATACCCCTCGTAAAATGAAATCACCTTCCTGCCCTCCATTTCCTCTGGCTAGTATGGAGGGGCACAGGAAGAAGAAATGGCAAGAGCAGGTGCACCGAACTTAAGCCTGTTACCAGATCCAAGCTGTCCCAAATTGTCTTGTTAAAACCAGACTAATGGTCACAATCAGCAGCGCCTCACAGCCAAGATTAAATTCCTGAAAAGGATATGTGCAGAACCCGCTTGGGGGTAATATTAGTCCAAATTGTTTCAAGGACACAGTCAATCAGAACACATCCTCCACACCTCGAAGCCCAGTGTTCTGATTCCCAGCCTAGGAGGTGCCACAAGTTCATCCTGTCCTGATTCTCAGAATCTGCCATTAAGTCTGACTTCTTTGAAACGAGATAGATGCAGATCTAAGTGACCAATAAGTATCCCGGTTTGCAAGGTCGTAGCTGACCACAGGGAGTGGGCATGGAGTTTCTGTGTGTGGGTGTGGAGGGAAAGAGGAACCCAGTTCCAATGAAAGGCAAAATAAATATTTATAGAGATGATTAACTGTTTTATAATGGCCAGTGTAAATGCCACTTGGTCCAGGAAATGATGATCTCAGCTGGAAGTGTTCTCTCCTTTACTGTACTCTTACCACATTTATTTCTTGAATCTCCTACAAGGCACTCACTGCCTGGAGGTATAGTTTGTCAGCCATGGAGAACTTTTCCCATTCTACCCTGTCCGACAGTGCGTTCCCTGCAGTATTAATCTACCCAGCAATGTGCATGTCAGATTAATGTGTAAATTAATAATGGTTCAGTTTGCTCAGAGTTAGTCTGGTTGATGAAAGTCACAAATAACCCAACACTTAGAGTACAGAATTTTTAGCCCCATGAACCATGACTACAGCTATAAGCAACTCTGGCATTTACTAGCTCTAACCTTGGGAGACTATTTTAACCTCTCTAAGCACCGGTGGTTTTCTTTTTTGTTTTCTTCCTTTTTAAAAATATCTACACAGTCCCTGGCACATATTTAAACACCCCTGATAATGTTTTAACGTGCTTTCGCCCTTGACAAGGAAAGTGAAATCCAAGTTATTTTTTGGCACTTAAGTGCCTGTTCAGTTCTCCCTTCCTTCCTGCAACGTGTCTGTTCATGTCCAGTCTCAAGTTCATGGACATTTATTGATCCCTCCCCCCAGGGCCAACAGTGACTTGGGCACCATGGATGGGGATGTAGATAAATACACCTGCCACTTTTTGATGTCTATCCACTGGCCAAACATTGTGCATCCATCTTTAATCCGCACAGTAAGGCTTACTCTGCAGTTTACCAGGCCGGAGTTTATGTAGGACAACAGTTTGTAATGGTTCTTCCCCGTGCACAGGCTAGGGACTGTTTATGTGTGGAGGTCATTCTAGAGTTATAAAGTGGCAAAACAACGGCAACAACAAAAGGTAGTTAAAATTAGTGACATCAACAGAGAGTAAATGAACATCTAGAATATAAAATAAACTATAGGGGCTTCCCTGGTGGCGAAGTGGTTGAGAATCTGCCTGCCAATGCAGGGGACACGGGTTCGAGCCCTGGTCTGGGAAGATCCCACATGCCGCGGAGCAAATGGGCCCGTGAGCCACAATTACTGAGCCTGCACATCTGGAGCCTGTGCTCCGCAGCAAGAGAGGCCGCTACAGTGAGAGGCCCGTGCACCGTGATGAAGAGTGGCCCCCACTTGCCACAGCTAGAGAAAGCCTTCGCACAGAAACGAAGACCCAACACAGCCATAAATGAATGAATAAATAAATAAATGAATAAATAAAAAAAAAATTAAAAAATAAATAAATAAATAAATAAATAAATAAACTATAAAAATATCTACACCAGCTCTTGAGTATTTTGCAATTGATTATATTATGAGCCATGATAATAGTTACTGTAAACTAAATTTACATGGTCTTGTAACATGTTTATTTTTCATTATGAGGACCTATAGCAGAGCCTTAGGGAATGCTCACATATAGAGGGTGGGCAAAAGTGGGAGCCCTTAGAGAGAGAGAAGTCCGCGGGAGAATTCAAAATTAGAAATTAAGGTGGAGAGTTTTAAGGTTGGCAACTGGTGAGAAGAGTCAGATGCTGTCCACGAGTCAGGAGTTAGCCCTTGGTGATGATGGTTTCAGTTAGGTAGTAAGGTTTAGACCCGACAAAAGGAGTTAAAGAAGAAATTGAAAGCAGTGACTTTCCATTTCTAGAGTTTTCCAGTGTAAGCAAGAGGAAGAGATATGAGTAGAAGGGGTGAGGGGATGGGAGGGTGTTTTTCAGAGTGGAATATGGTACTTGTTTGTTCTAGTGGAAGAGGGTGCAGAGGGAAAAAGAGCAGTTAAGAATACTAAAATGGGAACAGAAGCTGGCCTTGGGTGGTAGGGATATAGGAAACTTCTTTCTGTTTTTTTAAACGGTTCAATTTATTTCTAATAAGAATAAAAATATATTTAAAAAAGAGAAAATGCTTTTTTAAAAAGGGATTGCTTTTTTTAAAAAGATGAGAGGAGTTAAAAATACCTTCCATCCGGAGAAGGTCTATTTTCTCCTCTGAGATTTATGTTCTTCTCCTTGAGAAGAATGTGGGTAAAAAAATACAGAGAAACTTTAAAGTGAGGAGGAGTGAGATCAACCGAGCTCCTGCAGAACACAGTCTTTTCCTGCTTGTTAAAAGGCATGGAAATTTGCCAAATATGAGTGAAATGGGGTTTAGGAGTTTGGAAGAGGATAGGAAAGCTTTGTAATGGTCACTGTTAAAAATGCAGTAGAGATGCACAAATATTCTCTAGGGATAAGAAAGATTTTTTCCAAAACAATTCAAACTTCTGGAAGAAAAAGGGGGCTGGAAGACAAGAGAAGAAAATAATCCAATAAATGTCAGCCCCAAGTTATCTTCCAAAACTGCTTCTCTCCAAATCCTTGTTAAGCCAAATAGTTCAAGTGTCTGTGTGGGATATTAAAGCAGAGAATCAAAGCAGGAAATGTAACACTGTATTTATTTTTTAAAAATTAATTCCAACAGATCAATAACCACCACAATGTTTATTTCAAAATAGACTTTTTGATCTTTTGCTATTATGAAATGTGGTTCTTATTCTCTCCCCGTGCCTGGTGCCTGCCACTCCACATTGAATTAACTTCCCTTTTCTAAACGCAGAATACTCAATTATGCCTCATTTCCGGTTTGGGATCACTGTGAAGTAATGAAAAGAGAATGGAAACATCCACTTAGATTGATGAAAAAAATTTTAAAGGAATAACCTGTCTCTCTATCCCCCAACCAATCCAGCTATATTAATTTGAAGGTCATTTGGAGAAAAGATTGGCCAATTTATACAAATATTAAATTTTAAAAGAAATGGAGGTTAAAAGGGATTCCTATATTTTTACCACACTTCTGTGATCTCTTCAAAGCTTTTAGGTAGTAGAGTGAAGGGGTTTGAATACATTTGGCTTATCTTCTTCCCACTTTCCTTTTTTGATTTTAGCGGTGTCTCTGTTTTAAAGGGAAGATGGAGTGTATCTCTCTAGTCAATGTCGGGCTGTGTAGCTAGTGGAACAACGGTAAACACCGTGAATGCTGTGAGTAGTGTTATTAAGTTAGAGTAATGCCAATGAAATTGTGGGCTATGTTCACTGCCATAACATCGTGAATATTCAGAATTATAGCTTCCCTCCATGCCTAAATTGATAGAAGTATGTGGGGGGGGTGTGTGGCTAGGGACTGCAGAAGTCCTGTCAGGACTATTAATTTATGGACTGGGGAAAAATTGCTTGATGTGCATTAAATAGGAGTATCTGGTCAAGTATTCATTCCTGCACTAAGGAACAGAACTCTGGTCCTCTTTTAGACCTTGAAGGGACAATATCTTGGAGAAGAAACCTTTAGGCTTAATAATCTGCCTTGATCTTAGCCTCTTCTTGAGGGAAATGTCACCACTTGTATCTCCCTGCTGAGGAAGTAGCCCTCAGGATATTTCCTGAGCAGGTGAGCATCCAGGGATCATAATTAATTGCATCAGGAATGCTCACCTGACCCAAGGACAGCAAGTGAACAGGTATTTTTAACCACACTTCCGTGTGATGAGGTGGCTGGTGCCATTTTATAAGATACGACCTGTTTCTCCAATGATGTCCCAAGATGTGGCCTTATCTTCATTTTTTAAGCATCCTGCCAGTAAGCAATATTATGCTCCATACACGAGAGAGTGAAAAAAATATCCTATTCACAAACCAACTCTCTGAGTACTCTTATGATCTTCCATGAGTCACTGAAGGGGGGAGTTCTACAGAGAAGGGATGGTGCTATACACTTGAAGAATAGCCATCCTCTGGAGGAAAAGAGTGGAATCCATAATCATGACTCACTTCTGGGTCTTGGCTGGTTTCTCCGCCTTCTCATTGTATGGAATGACAAGGTCACCAGCAGACTCCGGCTTCTGGAGGAGAATTCCCAACTTGATCTTAATCTCCTTGGCCCTGAAAGAAAAGATGTATGAGGGGAAATGGACATCATATGAGCATAAAGATATAAAAAAGAGGTTTCATTCTGTGTCAAAGAAACAAAAATGAGCAAAACCCCATTTCACTGTTTTGGCAGAAAGAATACTAATGTAGAAATTGGGACACCTTGAGTTCTAATAACATTTATCAAGCTCTTAACATGTCCCTGGCTAATATGCATTGTCTCATTTTAATCTTAATTATTGTTTTATATGTATTCTTTCATGTTATATATGGCAGATACTATAGTAGTCCTATTTTACAGGTGAAGAAACTAATGACAGAGAATTCAAATAACTTACTTAAGGTAACCCAGCCAGTATGTGATGGAAATGGACTTGACCCCAAGCTGTCTGACTTTAAGTTCACAGGTGGAACTCACTGTATTGCCTACCAGTCTTCTGAGGGCTCTGGTCCCAGCTCTGCCATTAATTAGACGTATAACATTTGAAAAAGTAATCATGTTTTATTGCCAGACCTCAGTTCCCTCATCCGTAAGATGACAGAGTTAACCTAGATGGTTTTTTTCAGCCATTTGCACCTATAAAATTAAATTATTCTGCTTGATGATTACTTCTCTGTAAACTGTTCTTCTTTTATAAGGATTTGATTTTTTTCCAACCCCTTGCCCATTGTTCCACAATGGCTATTGCAGTATCTTACATGCAGTAAGCCTTCAATAGATGAGTATTAATTACCAACAGACTGACAGCATCGTATTACTCCTTTCTATCGTCAACATTTTAGTGAACAGACATGGTCAGAATTCTGGGCACTTCTCCATCCTAGAATGAAACTGTTTTCATGCCCAGTTCAAAACTAATCTCCTAAGCTACCCATCACTTTATCACAAGTCTGAATTCAAAAACACCAAGCAAATATTAAGCATTAATCCATAAGACAAGCCATTGTATATTGAGAGACCCAAAAAGCTGTCCTTTCACTGTCCCCTTGGCACTTCATACATGCTTTTAAGATAGGGTTTATCATATCGCATTATGGTTACTGATTTATGTGTCTGTTTTCCAAGCTGGATATAAGAACTTTTTGCAGGTGGGAATTGAGTCTTAAATACCTTTCAACCCTGTGCATAGCACAAAGCTTGGCAGCATAGTCAATATTCACAAATATTTGCCAAAGTGAACTAAAACTATCTTGATTTTTGTTCCTCACAAACCTGCCGACATTTATTTCCCAGTCAATGCTGATCATAACTGAAGCCTTACAGAGCTGTGTCGGGATTAGGATATCATGTTGCTGCCAGATAGAGTTTTGTTACTATAAACACACTTTCCTCATCCATTCACACGGAGACAGTGATGAGACAATTTAAATAAATAAAATGTGTGACATTAGCAATTATGGATATTAGGGAGAAAAAGTTAAGGACATATACTGTATAACTTAAAAAAACATAAATATTCAATCATATCATAGGTTCCTTTAGTATAGTAAATGTTATTTTGAAACTCTGATTTAGAATTAGTAACCTCCACAATGTCTTTTCCTTTTCATTTCTTCCTGCCTCTGTTCTTTCCCTAGGACTCGCTCTCCAGCCTAAGCCAACTCAGGCACCACATGACAGCAGATCAAGCTCGGCTGAGCACATTATGGCTGAAACAGAATGTTCTGCTGAGGGAGCTTATATTAAACATGAGAATAAGAATAAGTGTACTTTGATTCCAGGCTCTGCAATTTGCTTAAATTATCTAATGTTAAGTTTTTTCACCTAGAAAGTGGGACTGATAAAATAGTACATACTTATACAATTTTTGTGATGATTAAATATGTTAATGCATGTGAATCACTTAAAGCAGCATTTGGCATATAATACTGCTTCTTCCAAGTTAGTTCTAACTGCATAATCGTTTTTTTCCAGCCAAACTCAAGCCATGTTCCCTAGCTTTGACTACCAAATTAAAACATTCAGAAATTTCCCACATGTTACTAAGAATTAATACACCCACTGCCTCCCATAGTCTACCTCTGGAGACAAGAACTGCCAATTTTATATTTATCTGAAGGATGAAGAAAACAGTATTTGGGGGAGAAAATGCATGCAATACGTGTGGCTACCCTCTGCTGGCCAGTGTATAGTACTACAGCCAGAAGCACCAGGTTCATCTTTTCCATCAAGACACGCTATCCCACCCAGAACTTGAATAATACCTCTTCTGCTTGCTCCACATGCCCCTCAGTTCCTGCCCATAAGGGGAAGTCGTGAAGCAACTGTTTGAGTTTCACTTGACCCAGTAGTTCACTCACCAATATTTAGCTAAAGATTATCTAATGAATGTCTAATGAATGTTTCTCCTGTGCTTGGTATTTTGGTTGGTTCTTTAGATTTTTGTTTTGCATTTTTTTCCCCCATCTCAACTTCTGTTTCTTTTTTCATTTTCTCTTTTGTTCCATTTGAGCCATTTGCTTTTGTAAAAGGTGGAGAGATATTTGTGTTTGATTGCCTAGTGAAAGAGTAAGTTGGACATGAAGAGGTTATTAGAATGAAGGGGTTGAGCGTTTTTAAATTTCATTTATTCATATTACTTTACTCCTTGATCATGTTACTGTGTCATCAGTACACAGTAAACAGACAACACTCACAGGGTTTTGTCTTTGCCTGCAGGGTACTTATAGCCTGTTGAAGTCTCAAGCTTGTGAGCAATCACAAGCAGGTATTAAAGAAAAAGATGCCCAGAGAGCAGCATCTCTCTGGGCATCCAGTGTCCACAAAGGTGAACAGCAGAGCACTGGGGGAGGACCCCAATGTCCACAAGGGTGAGTCAGTGGGGCTTCTCAGAAGAGGCAGTGGTAGAATAGCAGTTAGCCAGGTGGACAAGAAAAGGCTGGGACTTCCGGATAGGAAGAGGATAATGTGCATATCATTTGAAGGGATGCAAAAGTGGTTCTGCATTGCCTGAGTGTAAAGTGTGATTGGAGAGAGCAGAATGCCATGTTAGATGAAGCCTGCTCACTCTGCCTCCCCTTCCTGATGGGAGGATGGATGATGGAGGACCTCTGTATAGTATGCAGCCTTCAGCAAATTTGGTGTGAAAACCAAAACAAGGTAAAACTATTGAAAGATGCCTTCAAAGACTGTCTCTACATGAAGAAGTAGCATCCTGTCTTACAAATCTGTTTCAAATTTTTCTTTTGCTAATTCTTTCAGGATGCATTTTCCCATGAAAACACTGTCTATAAATGGTGGTTAAATTCTCCAAGACATCCCACAAAAGACTTTTAAAACCAGAATGAACCAGAACCCTCGTATAATTTTATCTATATCACTATTTAAATTGTCTTTTTGTGGGATAATCTAGAAATCAACTGCCATTTATAACACTGCCCATAGAAAATCAGATTCCACTTCCTCAACGTAGAGAAACATGCCAGAACATCAGATTACTCTTTTCCTCATACTTCCCCTGGGGATGTAAGGGAGAAAGGAAATGCAGTGCTTCGGAAAATACTTCTCTCTATGGTTTAGTATAGGTTCAAACATAGGACGTTAAAATGTTAACGCACATAAGTTGGGAAGACCATTTGGTTGAATTAGGAGTTTGACAGCATACAGGGAATGAATAACATTATTGTCTCTCTTATAAAACAGTGAATGTTTAAAAGCTGAAGAGTTGACCAGTGCTGAGATCGAAACTACTTGAAACATTTTACTCTTTCTGTAGGAATAAACTGTGTTACTATGTTTGTTTTTCTCCTTAAGAGTTCCTGGAATAGTATTTCATTCCCCGCCCCCCCCCCCCCCCCCCCCCCGCTCCCCTTCCTCCCCACCATAGAGACATATCCAAATTTGGGAATGAAAAAAAAAAACAACAACAAATGGAAAATCAAGCAAAACAAAAGCTCAAATCTTCCATTTTATTTCCTCCTTTAAAAATAAGCCTGAATGTATCTGACATTCATTTAATGTCAAAAACAACCCCATCCAGAGAAGAAAACTTTTTAATGTGTTTATGATTTCAGTTCAGTCCTTGGCTCTATTTGACCGCCCACCAGGCAGTTTTCCGGGCTACATTACATTAATGCTTGTTAACAAGAAACGATTTGTATCTCTTCTCATCTCAGCCCCAACCTTGTTATCCTTTGGTTTTACAAAGAAAAACTTGTTTGGAAATAAAATCGTTGGAAATTCTTGGGTGAAATTTTAATTAAGGGTTCAGAGGGAGATAATCCTTTCACTAGATGGTTCACATTAGTGATTTCAAACTGAAAAGAGTTTGAATAATTGTAGGGTTGTGCAATTTTAAATCTGTGCCCTGTGTGGGTATGCTTTCAAAAGGCCCTGGGCCACCTCTGTCCTTCCGACTGATTGGTGAATTGAGGTGAAAGTTATTACCTTAGGATGAATAAGTGTGGAAAACAGTACAAGCAATCACTAAAACAAAAACATAGCAGAATTTTTAAAAATACAATTTTATTCAAGTAAAATTTATCAGTAACCAGCTATATATAGAGTCCTGTGCTCGGTGTTTCAAGGATTACAAAGACGTTCCTTGCTTCAGAGACACGTGGAACAAGGGAATGTAGGACACATACATGTAAACTATATGCTAGATATTTTTCTAGTCATTGATAAAAGTGGAGGGGATATACTAATAAAAGAACATAGACCCTAGCCTCAAGGAGCTCAAATGTGATAAACATGAAGATAGTGTAATAGGAGACACATGCTTTAACAGCTGCCCCTACTATATTCTCAGAGGCCTCTGTATTTTTCCTTCATGGTCCTCATCAATTTGCATTATGTCTCTGTGTATTTATTTGAGTACTGTCTGTCTCTCCCATTAGAATGTCAGGTCGCCAAGAGCAGGGTCAATATCTGTTTTGATACACAGCTCCAGTCTCAGCACTTAGCCCAGGTCCTGCCACTTAACAGACATGCAATAAATATTTACTATATAAATTGATGAATCAGCAAATGAATGAATGAATTGAATTGCTAGGTTATAGTAAAACTGCATTTTGGGGTGGGTGGCTGAAATATTAGGGTGTAGCACAAAATAAGCCATCGAGGACTAAGACGTCTCTGATTTGGTTAACTGCAGAGAGGTAGTGTCATTAAATGACTACAAGGACTCTACCTGAACTCGATTTCTGTCTGTTAGAGAAGCTGGAAATAGACGAATGGGGGCTGAAACGGAGTATCCTCTTCAGTCCCTCACACCGGATAGGACACACTCTGATGAGAAGAGGCAGGGAGGGTAATTACAATCACTCAGTCTGATCAGAATACATCATGAGACCAAGATTTATCAGGATTTACTTAAACAGAAGTATTCCAGAGGCACAGACTAGTTCTGAGATTGGACATATGTCGGGAACAGCCAGGAAGGAAGACAGGATGGAGAAAAATTGGGAAGTACATAGGACAGGGGATTTAGGACACATTTCTGAAAGAGGTGTTCCAACCTGTCCCCTGTCAAGGACAATCCAATTTAAATCCAATCCAACTTAAATCTGTGTTGCAGATGCCCCCTGCTGGACATGGGAAATTGTGAGCATCAGTGAAAAAGAGCAGATCTGTTCCAGGCTGCTGCCTTCTGAAGAAATACCACAAATCTTGTTTCTACAGGAGCAAAAAGGACATGCTTTTTCTTGGCTCCAAAAAATTTGATAAATACCCATTAAAGATAAATAGAAGTTCCTAAAACACTTGTTAGCAACAAGATTCCACAGCTGGAGAGTACTACAGCCGGATCTGAAAAGCAGAGGAAGAAATGAGCTTTCTAAGTTCTTTTCAGCCAAGATCTGAGTCACGTAGACAGAACCCCAGCAGATGCTGATGGAGAGAAGGGAGCCCAGAGGACTTATGTCCACTGTGCTGGACCCGTCTAGAGAGGTTCATTTGGTTCAACAGTGGAAAAGCCTTCTTGTTGACTGCTCATTGAAAACTTGAGATCAATGGAGTTTGTTACGGATAGATGGCTCATGAGACACAAGGGTGATCTTGAAAACCCTTAGTAGAATATAAGGAAACATCTGTGGAAAATCAGGTCAATTCTAGAACTGAAATTCTCAACTCCCCAGGATCCTCCATACATGGCCCCTTAAAATCAAGATTGACTCTCAAGTGCAGGGGGAAGCCCCTCCAGGGTCATTTTGGTGGAGAGAGAGTGTATGAGTTTGGCATCTACCATTTTCCTGAATTG
This sequence comes from Balaenoptera physalus, assembly GCF_965194825.1. NCBI lineage: Eukaryota > Metazoa > Chordata > Mammalia > Artiodactyla > Balaenopteridae > Balaenoptera > Balaenoptera physalus. Next base: position 76,577,675 of record NC_138882.1, on the reverse strand, counting down.
ACCTACTTCTATTTGAACTAAAGAAAATCCACCCATTGCTTCTGTTTTAGCAGAAAATGAAAAAGTAGTTTACTAATGCAATGTGATATCATGTTAAAAGTCTGTATTTTTTAATCTGACATATAAATATATGATACATTATGGAAAATGACTCTAGGTTAGTTAATATGAAATACTCCTCAGTGGTCCAAATGATAGAAAGATGAAGAAAATGCTAAAGAATATACGGTATTATTATTATTCATGCATTAGGATATAACTCCAGAAATGACAGCTCTGTTTCCAAACACAATTGAATCATTCCCTGGTAGAGATTTAGGTTTTCACTTATATTAATCATGAATTAAATAACAAGCCATGTCAAACTGTAAGATGGCTGAAAAAATAGAAGTGACGGGGACTTCCCTGGTGGCGCAGTGGTTTAGAATCCACCTGCCAATGCAGGGGACACAGGTTCGATCCCTGGTCCAGGAAGATCGCACATGTCATGGAGCGACTAAGTCCGTGCGCCACAACTACTGAGCCTGTGCTCCAGAGCCTGTGAGCCATCACTACTGAGCTCGCATGCCACAACTACTGAAGCCTGCATACCTAGAGCCCATGCTCCACAACAAGAGAAGCCACTGCAATGAGAAGCCCGCGCACCACAACGAAGAGTAGCCCCCGCTCGCTGCAACTAGAGAAAGCCTCATGCAGCAATGAAGATCCAACGCAGCCAAAAATAAAAATAAATTAATTTTTAAAAAAATGGAATTGACAATGTCAGTTGTGTCAAATGTGTGCATAGAAGTCACTTTTGTCTTTTATAACCTTCCAACACAGTATTCTCTAACCTCTTCTTTCAGTAAGTTCTCTTAATGATAGCTATTCTCATTATGTTCAAGCTCTTACCTCAACTACCCCAGATTAATTCGTCACCAGGGACCCTCACAGGCAACCTGCTGTAAAAGACGAGGGATTCCGTGTACAAGCTTACTGACTTGGTTTCATAGGATCACAGTTGAGATTGAAAAGACTGGCCTCAATAGCTTCTCCTTTTGCTCACTTATTTTTTCAACAAATTAAAAGTATGCTTATTAAATGCTTGCCATGTGCCGTAGACTATTACAGGTTTTTAAATCCCCAGTGAAACAAAAAGACACGATCCTCTCATGGAGTTTATATTTCAGTTGGGCAAGACAAACACAAAATAAGGAATCCAAACAATGAAATGAAACATTTCAGCTGCTTGTAATTGCTACAGTGTGACACTGGGTAAGCGTTAGCTTCAGCTACTTGCTCTAATCACAGTGGCAGTCAGCAGGCTTGTGAAAAAGGCCCCACTCCAAAGGCGGCTGCTGTTAAGTGCCTCAGCTGTCTGTATAGAGAGCAATACCAGTTGCTTTGTCAATTAGCAGAGCATGTTAGAAGTGAGTTTTCACATGTAGGTTTGTTCAATAGGGAATGGGCTCTCTCCAGTCATAACAATGATATTCAAGTCATTTGTACTAGAGACACTTGTGGAAACTCACACCCACTCCATAGAAAGGTTGTAAGAATGTAAATAGTTCTTCACTCTTAGAGGTGGCACCTGTGGCTTGTTCCCTAAGTAGTCCTATACCTAGGCCTTGATACAGAGATTTCTTATCACCTGATACCAGCTACAAAGATATTAGAATCCAACCTCAGAATATTATTGTCAGAGTGAAACTTTCCTACACGTTATAGTCGGAGCACAAAGAATTATGCCTTTATCGAGATTACAGAACCAGTTGTATAAATATTTTGCACCAACTTGTTAGTAACTATCTGCCTAAGTAAGTACGGAACAATTGGGTTTCATTATATATACGGTGGTCTTGCTTTCATTAGCTGGTAGTGAAGTTGTGGAGAAATAACTAACCATCACCCACCACTAACCATTAATAGCTAGTTATCTACCAAAAAGAACCTAAGAGTTGGATATGAATAAATTGACTTAGGCTAGTTTTCAATAGCCACTTACAATCTATGCGACCTTATGCAAGCTATATAATGTCTCTCGGCCTCAGTTCTGTCATTTGTAAAATGAAGATAACATTAGTACCTGCTGTAAAAAGTTTCCGGGTGGAGTGCATGAGATGATGTATGTAAAAGTCAGCCCAGTGCCTGGCACATAAATAGCATGTCATACATGGTCACCATTATCACCATCATCATCATTTCTACTTATTTAATACCTATCTCATACCACTTAGTGGTACAGTTTATAGCAGTTTCCCTTAACTTCTGGCGTATTAATATTTGATTGCATTAAGCTCATTTTCTCTTCATTGGATGAGTGAATTATATGCCTTAAACAGTACTTTCCTGGCGAAAAGCCAGAAGCAATTTCTGGAGACTCTGTACTGGGGAAGATAGGAGGAAAACTACATGTTAGAAGCCAGTAAGGTATTGGGCTGCAAAGCAATGACGAAAAAAGAAAGCGAGGCCCTGACTCACTTAGAAGCAGTGGGGAAAAGTCTATCTTCGCAGCACCTTTGTTTACTCCCTGTCAGTCAAATGTAGGCTGGATGTAGGCAGGTTAATAGAGCCTGGCCCTACTTGATGATGTATCCTCTGCCTCCATCACCTGGGGGAGAAACACACTCTGTCTCCCCACATCCCTGATATTTCCAAGTGTCGAAGACCATGTGAGGTCACTGGACTTTCATTTTAATCACAGGATCCCTGGATCTAGGTGCAAGCACGCCAGCTGTGGGCAAGAGTTCACTCCTCACGGCACACAGGCAGAAAACAGGTGGCCTGTAGCAACTCTTAAAAGTAATAATAATAACATATAAAATATTAAGGTATTGAGGTGTTAATTCATGTTTTCCTCTACTTATAGTTTTTCTTCTGACTTTCAAGAAGGTAGCTAGGCATTTGTGCTTTCTTACCTCTGAGGGAGTTGTGTTGTGAGGCCGAAAGCAGGTATTGATTGAAGATGGTATCCCATTTCTGGCCTTTGTTTTCCAGGACCCTAAACTCACTGGGGAGATATGCTGGCTTCATCCCAAAGAGAAGGATTTCTTTTGATGAGTGGTAAAGGAAGAGGCAGAAAAAACAGAGAGGGAAAATCGGGAATCCCTGCGACAAGGTCAGAAGACTGTGGTTTAGGGTTCTCTAACTAATCGACACCCCACTCTCCCCTGTCACACACACCTTTGTGGGACTCCAGGGAGGGGGGGGGATCACAGAGGGGGATAGTTATATGCTGCCCATAATGAGACTTCGCCCTTAGCCCCAGAGCTTCCAGCTTTACCCAAGCTGATACCCAGACCCAAGTAAGAGTTCCTGGAATGACTTTAAGGCACAGTGATGCTTCAAACAAGAAAGATATAAATATTGATATAGCCATTGAAAAATTGTTCAAAAGCCAGCCACCTCTAAGTGTGAAAAAGCCCTCACAAAAAAACCAGGAGGGTTCAGGAGAACTTACTAACCGTATGGTGATAAAACCATGGAAATAGTGAACTAAATGTGGCCAACTTTCCATTGCTGAAGAAAATTCATCAAGAAAAGACAAAACCAGCTGTTTTGAATAACAGCTAAGTCATATGACAACTGGATCTGTCCAGATGATTTCATAAGATACTTTCCAGATCTTGAATCCATTATTATAGTCACAAGCAGCATGTTGGATTGTGTTCAATCTCTCCCCGACCTTGGCAGAGAAAATGTCCAACTCTTAATTGTGGCAAAACTCCCGTCTCAGGTTATATAACTGGAAGCGTTTGCAAAGCAAGTAGGATACAGGTCAAAGAGGTTGTTCCCAGAGAGAAAGTGAAGTGAAACATTGAGGTATTCCCCAGAGAATGTAGCTAATGCCAACACTAAGCAATTTTTCCTAAAAGGCAATAGACAGTATAGCACAGTGGTTAAGGGCATGAATGTTGAAGCCAAACTGACCAGATTTATCTTACTACATGTGTGACTTTTGGCAAATTTCTAAGCCTCAGTTTTCTCATCTGTAAATTGGAGATGATAATGGTACCTACCTCAAAAGGTTCTTATGTTGATGAAATTAGTTATTATATGTGAAGCACTTACATTAATGCCTAGCACATTAACAATGCACTCCATAAATGACAGGGTGTGTTATTTACTACTATTATTATTATTATTATCTTACAGAAAATCCTGTGCCAATGAAGGAACATTTACACACAAAAAAACATATAACATATTGCGTAACTGTAGGAAGGAAATTTAGGAAAGAAACAGTAAACATGGTAATATTTGCCCTTAACTAAACCCTATTTTCAACTCAGCCACTAATTTGCTCAGTGATCTTAAGAAAGTTATCTGAGTTCTCTTGTCTTCAGTGAAAAATAAGAAAAGAGAGAGAGGAAGGAAAGATGGAAGGAAGGAAGGGAGGAAAGAAGGCAGGAAGGAGGGAGAGAAAGAAGGAAGGGAGGGAGGGAGGGAGGAAGGGAGGGAGGGAGGAAGGGAGGAAGGAAGGAAGGAAGGGAGGGAAGGAGGAAGGAAGGAGGAAGGGAGGAAGGAAACAAGTTTCATGAGAAAACCTCTAATATCTTCTCTAGCTATTATAAACTAAGACTTCAAGATCATCACACTCAACATCTTGAGAATATAAATGAGAAAGCGAGAACCTGAGCTGTGAAATGACTTGTGAATGGTACCATAGATTCCTTTTCTATTCTGCCCTCCTTCCCAACATCCCATGTTTATCTGTAATTACAATATTCTCCTTCCCATAACTTATAAACTCTCTGATTCACATTAAACTGTTTGTCTTCTTCATTCCCAGTAGCTAATCTATCACAAATGTTGTTCTTTCTTCCTAGAAAATTCTTTTAAATGTGCCTTTTCCTCTCCATATCAAAATTTAGCACCTTTCTCCAGGCCTGAGTTACTGGGACATCCCACCTTACCATTTCCTTCTTCCTACTTGAATACATCCTGCACTCACTACCAGAGTACAAACACTTTCCTACTTGCTTGTAATGGCTTTCTATTATTTACCATGAAGTTTCTCAAACTTGAATATATACCCCAATCACCAGGAAGTCTGGTTAAAACACAGATTTCTCAGCCCCATCCCAGAGTTTCTCATTCAAGAGGTCAGAAGCGGGACCGGAGAATTTATATCTCTGGTCCCAGGACCACACTTCTGAGAACTGCTGATCAACTGATGCAGTTTCAAACATCACTTTCTTGCTTCCAAAGTCCTCCACTTCTAAGCTTATTTCCCTTGGTTCCCCATAACTACTTGTATAGCTAGTCCCATTGGCTTCCTCCTTAGCCTGCCTCCTGACTTCCACCCATATGACAATTAAAACTCTTCTAATGCTCTAGGACCAGAACAATCTCACTTTTTTTCCTGAAACCTCTGTAACTGCAAAAGCCTAGAGTGCTTTCTCTCTCCTCTAACATAAGATCACAAAACAGAGGCATATTTAATGGACCTTACAGAGCTTTTAATTTGCCCTACCCTTATTTTAAAAGTAGAAAAATTGAGGTTTGTGTAAATTAAAATATTTTTCAAAGATCTCATACGATGTTATTCTTAGATTTCTAGTAAGTTGCAGAGCAAGGGATAGAATACTTTCCTTCTGCTAAAGTTATGGACAGCACATTTTCACCCAATTACTCTACTTTCTCGTGAATGCATGTCTAAGAGTTCCATGTGTATGTACTCCCAGTGAGATAACAAGCCCATTGAGGGTGGGTACCATATTTTACTTCTTTGGTCTCCCAGAGAATCTAGAAAATAACTAAAGTTGCTTTAACTCCTAGGATGGTATAGAGGATAAAAGTACAGTTCTATACTGCTTTCGTTTATATTCCAACTCTTACTTACTAGTGGAGTGACTTTGGGCAAGTTACTTAAATTCTAAGCTTCTAATTGTCTATGTAAAATAGTGACAATATAGTTCCCACCTCACATATATATTATAGAGCTAAATACATTAAGGCATTAAAGTGTTTAGAAGAGCAATTAGCATATAGTAAATATTCCTTAAAAGTTACCTATTATTATTACTGTTCTACTGTATTTGTCCTACTATCCTATCACAGCATCTTGCACATGGGTGTTGGATAATGTTTATTGAATAAATAGAATAGAATAGAACTCAACAGAGATCTTTTTGACTGACATGCAAGATAAACTCCTTTCAGAAAGTCTCCACCTTGACATAATGCAACTAATTCTGAAAGCATAGAGGATATGCATTTCTGGACAGCACTCCTACAGAGAGACAAAGAAAGCAAATTTGGAGACCTCTGCTGCTGCCTAGCATAGCTCAGAGTTACATTATAATATCACCAGCCTTGTGCTGCTATTTTAAAATGAAAAAAAAAAAAAAGTATTGTTTTTCCCAAGCACTGGCTACTCCCTACTCAAGGATTCCCGTGGAAATTGAGATAATTCCCATGCTTTTATGGCCTGTCTCTGACATAGTCATCACTCAGAGTAGGTTATTAGGGGTAATGAAAGAGACAGTGGAGGAACAAGACAGACAGGGTAGAAGTCTTTTTTCCCTTTGACCTTAAATTCTCTGTCTTATTCAAAATATTGTTGGCAGGATTTCTGGACTTTCTGTAATTCAGTTTGGAAGCCAGATAATGAACAGTGGGAAACTGGTCTTCAAGTTGAGGAAGACAGAAATTTGTGGTTTATTTTGAGCTCCAAAGGTGGAGGGGTCAGAAGGCATTCCCACGAGACCCTCTCTGAACACTGGTGTGACCCATAGTCTTTGAACATCTCCATCTCATTCTGTTTTAAATTATAAAGAAGAACTTTCTAGAATGAAGTTTCTAGTTGTACATGGACTTTAGCTGTTTTAATAGCTAAATATCTTATAAAAGCAGGAAATAAAAGTGGTAATAAAGAGTATCAGAAAAGAGGGAAAGAAAGAGGAGTAAAGTAAAATTTACCTAAACCTTAACCAACATGAACATATATTACATCACTTAATAAAACTACAGTTCCCAAAACTTAGTGTGTCTGCTGGCAATGAATTTATGTAATAGATACAAGTTCATTGCCTTGAATAATCAGAACACTTGGTCAACATTTATCTTTGCCAAATTATTACGTGTTGAGCAAAATAATGACATAACGATGAGGAATAAGAGGACCGTTCCTTCTCTGAAGTACAGAATTATATTTCAAACCATTTCTTCTCTCCCTCCCCTAACATACTGTAGCAATACCTTATTATTCTCAAGATTTCTATTTTCAAGAATTATCTATTTATTGCTTCATAAATTCACTTATCCATTCACTTATCAGACTCTAATAGAGCAGCCACTGTTTGTCAGGCAGTGTACCAGATAGTATGGGGAGTGCTTTACAAAATTAATAAGAGATTGTTCCAGACCTCAAGTAGTTCCCATTTTATAAAGAAGATATATGTACAGTTGTCACTCAGTATCCTCAGAAGATTGGTTCCAGGACCCCTACTCCCCACGGATATAAAAATCTGCAAGTACTCAAACATTTTATTTTCATATAAAATAGTGTAGTACTTGCATATAACCTACACACATCCTCCTATTTACTTTAAATCATCTCTAGATTACATATACTACCTAATACAATATGCATGCCATGTAAATAGTTGGAAATACAATGCAAATGCTATCAAAATAGTTGCCAGCACTTAGCAGATCCATGTTTTGCTTTGTGGAGCTTTCTTGATTTTTTTTCGCATGCCTTTCATCACTGGTTGGTTGAATCTGCAGAACCCCCAGGGACGACAGGCCAATTACATACATAGTTTTATTCGGATGCAGCTATGACAGATAGAATGAGTCCCAGGTTTGAAATTGGCACCCCAGAACTCAGGCATGTAGAGTGTATTGTCTGACCTTGGACCAGATGTTTAACTTATCTGTGCTTCTTTATTGGTAAAATAGTAATGTTGATAATATCTACCTTGCAGGGTTAGACTAAGAATTGAATTAGATAATGTCAAATACCTAACCAAAGTTGAATCTGAGGAAAGTTGGTTAAGAAGCGATAAGAAATACAGGGACGATGGAAAAGTTCTGTGAGAGTTCAATGGATGGATTGTTAGCTTCTCCATGAAGGAGAAAAGAGAAAGCTTCTCAGAAGGCTTGAGATTTGGGGATGTATGATTTGGTTGGAATCTTGTGTGATCAGAGAGGAGAGGGTATTGGTTGGATCCCAAAGCAGCTGCTCTCTTCCTGTCTTTCTCCCAGCTCCCCAGGAATCCTTCCAATAGTTTAATATGGAAGTCCCCATCTTCCTAATATGTTTTCTAAAAATTCCAAAGATGCTTTCAAGGTCCATGCATATGTCACAGGTCAATGCATATGTTATTGCATTCCATGCAATGCTGGAAACTTCTCTCCAGCATTCTTATAGCATTCCCTCATTTTTCTCCCAATGAGCAATGAATTCTGACCTGTGGCACTCACACATCAAGGCTTGGTGAACAGGGATCCTTCTAATTGTGTGGTTATTGGGATAGGAGTTACTAAGTTAGAAGTCTGGGTGCTGGGTGGGGACAGGGTCCAGGAACCAAGCAGATGGTCACCTAGCTGCTGTGCTGCAAGAAAGATGCAAAGCAGCTGTCTTTGAACTGAGCTCTCTCCTCTAGATTGAACACATAGCAATCTTAGACAAATGCAAATGTAATTTTATGTACTGCAGGTGCAAATCACAGCTGATAGGAGACCATCAGCTATAAAATGCAACAAGAGAAAAAAGACCCGAGGACTTGGGGAAGCAGGCCCAGAGAGCGTGCTAGGGACGTCCCACAGAAAAAAGAAGGAAAGAACAATGCCTTCTATAGGGAAAGTATCTAGTTAACCCTTTGAGACGTAGCCTGCAACCTGAGATATTTTCAATTAAGATGACAGAAGAATGGCCTGCAGAGCATAGAAACAGGCATAGAAGCAGAAGGGGGAGCGAGTCACATGACAGAAGTTCCATTCTCATGTCTTCCTTGGTGGTAGGCTAAATAATAGCTCCCCAAGATGTCTACATCCTAATCCCTGGGACATGTGGATATGTTGCTTTATGTGGCAAAAGGAATTTTGCAGATGTGATAAAGTTAAGGAACTTTACGTAGAGAGATTATCCTGGATTATCTGGATGGGCCCAATGTAATCACAAGGGTCCTTGTAAGGGGAAGGCAAGAGGGTCAGAGTCTGAAAGCAATGTGTCAATGGAAGCAGAGCGAGAGATATTGGAAGATGCTACACCGCTGGCTTTGAAGATCCAGGATGGAGCCATGAGCCAAGGAATGTAGCTGTCTTCCAGATGTTAGACAAAGCAAGAAAATGACTTCTTCCCTAGACCCCCCAGAAAGAATGCTGCCCTAGGACCCATTTTAGACTTCTACTTTCCAGAACTATATGAGAATAAATTTGCATTGTTTTAAGCTACTAAGCTTCTGGCAGTTGTTACAGCAGCAATAGGAACCAAATATATCCTCTCTTAGCTTCTGTTTTTCAGACTCGATTCACTACAGAAAATAGACTTAAGGTAGTCAGACTTTTCTCATCCCCATTTTACTTTTCTATTTTCAGTTAACAGTTAATCTCAATTCTTTTCACCTTTACTGAATGGTCTATATTTCAACATTTAGTTTTCTGAATTTCCTCCCTAGACCGGCTATTCTTTTCTGATCTTTCTCCTTCTCTCCTAGCCCCAGAAGCTCAAACCAGACACGGCATTCTATAGGCTTCACTTTCATGGCATAGCTAGCTAGAAGTTATTCCCTAGAGTCTTGCGTTTGGCAGTTACAGTTGGGCTGGTTTTTTTTTTTGAAATCAAATTAATTTAGTAACTATAAAACTATCAGGAAAGTCAGGATAAGGTGTTCTGACTTGACATTATCTAATAATTCCTAAAGGAGAAGACCTGAGTTCAGAGGAAAAAACTCATTACCTACTCCTAAAAAGAATATCCCCTCCAGGCTACCAAATTCTGTCAATAGTCCATTTATTCTATCAACACCCAGGCTCAGAGGGGTTATCTGTGATCCCCCTTCTCTCCTGCTTCCTGTCATCTATTTGTCTCATTTGCTTTCTAATGTTCCATGCAATGGGCCCTTCCATTTGAGTCCCACTTCCATACGTCCTGTTTAGCTCTGTAGGGAGATGAAGGTAGTTTGGGATGCTTTCCAGTTCCCTGCTCTGACCCCATTCTGAGACATGGCTGCAAGGGTATCCCAACATGAAAATAACTAAGAAACATCACACACTTAGAAAAAGCACATGTTCCCCAGCTAACTAAATGGTTTACTCAACCCATATAATGCATAACCCTACTTAGTGTTTATAACAACACTGAGAGAGGTATAAATGTTATTCCCATCTTGCAGATGGGAAAACTGAGTCACAGAGAAGTTAGGTGATTTGCCCAAAAATCATCCAGTAAATGACAGTGGTAGGAGTCACACCCAATCTCACTTCAGCTCCTGAGCTCTTAATTACTATGCAACACCTCTCTCATGTGTTCAGATGTTGTAATTGGCAGTTATAGGCATCTGGTAAATAGAAATTTTGTTCAAACTCTTTTTTTTTCTTAAAGACTACTGTTTGTTTCCTAATCAAAACCTTTTGAAAGATGGTGTCTATGGAAGAATAAATATCTTAAAAGTGAAGACACACAAAATTCATAAATTAAAGTTCATCAGATAAAATAAAATGAAGGTGATATGGAAATCCAGAGACCTTGAATTATCTCCAACTCTAACCAGCTATGTGGTCTTGGACAAGTCACCAAACAGTTTGGACATGTTTTCTCATCTATAAGAGAAGGAATTTGTCTGTGACACTGATCCTGTTCTCATTCTGTGATTCTAAGCTGGTCATCTTAGAGAAGGGGAAAAATAAATCACATCCATCTCAAGGGGCAGAACCTATGATTTCGAGTCACTAGACCTTTATTGTGTGTATGCATGTGATCAAAATTTTGCTAGGTACTCAATTCTACACTGTCACAATTGTCAGTTGTCTTTGTTAATCTTGTCTTTTTTCATGCTCTTAAACTGGTATCCATTTAATAAAATATTAACATAAGTAGCTAATGAGAGTTACATATTCCTTTCCTTCAGCTGCTGTCCAGCCATCTGCACTCACATTTCAGCGTAATTGCAAACATCAAGGCCCTGTCTGAACCAGGAAGGGAGACAAAGGTTAAGTTATTCTTAGAGGATCTGGAAGATAAATGTTAGAGGGCAATTAAAAAAATGTTAAAGGCTTTTTGAACAGTCAAATTACAATTTTGAGAAAATCTCAACTTACAGAATGTTTTTTTCTTCACTGTTGCCTGCTAAAGGAAAAGTGTAAAATTCAACCTGTGAAGGGAGGAAAAAATCCCCATTGATCTACATTCATCTATATGAAAAAAATATTGCTTCCTCCTAGCCAGCTCAGACACTTTCAAGCTGTCTGTGTGAATCTCTGATTTCAACAGTCCATCTTTTTTCCAAGTCATAAAAAATATCAGGGGGGTGTGTGTGCACATGTGCACATGCATGCATGTGTGTGTGTTCAAGTGACATACTGTTTTGGACTTGGGGGATTCAGAAACAAAGTCCAATACTCTGAAAGCTTGTTATCCAGAAAGCACCAGACCTTAGATAGTGGGCTGTCCTGGGAAAGTCTTCAGTGTGACCTGCACTGTTGACCTTATCGTAAAATGCACAGGTCATTCAGTCCCATGTTCCTGTTGACCCAGGTATCTCTTGTAAACTATTACTTAAAATAAGTTACCAAAATACAACAAACTACTTTGTTAATGAGACATCTTGATTCTTTCTAAACTTCCTGAATCCCCACAGACAAGTGACTCATCAAGAAACAGATGGTCTGCACAAAAAATGTCAAAAAGTAGTAGCTTGATGAAAACAGCTCCACACACTTCAGTACCAATAATGAGCACTTACACAGAAGAGCACTTCACATTTTTTTCAAGTATTTTACTTCATGTTTCATTTCTTCCTCAGACTCTAATATGATAGTTCCCACAACTTTCTAGAATGTAAAATTTAGGGATCTGAGTGATATTTTGTCCAGATGGGTTAGGAATTGTTTTGAGAAGTGTCTGGGGAAGCAGTTGGAAAAGAGAAAGGAAAGCACGTAGAATATAGAATAATGGTCTTAGCCTTATTTGCTATTTATGAAGCCAGCTGATTATCAAGTATCTACTGTCCAAAGTGTTCAAAGACTGCTTAGCTGAATCTTTTCAACCCTGAAATATTTTCTTTTTGAAGGAGAAAAAAATGTCAGGGCAAGGTATTTTATCTCAGCATGGCAACTGAATAGAATGCTTTGCAAGGAAATACCTTGTCTGGACTTTCCAGGAGAACGATGGTCAGGGTGAGTAAGCTCGAAGTAGCATGTGCATTAGATGTGTTGGTGGTGCATATATCCTATGATTAGGCTGGCCACATCTACAGATTTTCTAGGGAAGACCCAATTTTGAATGCCTGGTCTAGAGGCAAGCTATACGTCCTCATTCTAGTCGGAAATTGCAGTCATTGTGCATATATGTGTCTGACATGAATTCATGTAGTCATAGGCAGTCTTCATGCCACTTGAAGAATTGTCTATACTCCAGTATCTACTCAACTGGTAGATGAAAATTGGTTAATTATGTAAAAGCCTAGAAACCCCAATTCACCCTTCTTATTCCAGCCTCAAGGATGGAAACTCTTTCACTGTTAAGTTGGTGGATGAGTCTCCTTCTGGGCAGCATTCAGAAGGGCATGAGTGGACCACAGTTTCCACTGACTGAAGAAACACGTGACCTAGTGTGAAAGCAGTCAAGGCGGGCACTGCACACCCACGGTGAGGCATGTCTGTGTCCTTATTTCACTTTTCCCCCCTGCCCTCAAGGAAGTTATACTCTTGAGATAAGAGAAAACGAAATTAACTGTAAACAAAATACAGTGACCCTTGAACAACAGGGGTTTGACCGGCACAGGTCCACTTCTATGTGGATTCTTTCAATAGTAAATACTATAGTACTACACCATTCAGCAGATGCAGAACCATGGATACAAAGGAGCAAGTGGATTTTCCATTCCAAGGAGGATTGGTCCCCTAGCGCCCCGAGTTGTTCAAGGGTCAACTGTACAAGAATCATAGACCGTTATAATCCATGATCTTTGAACCTAATTCACCCTTGAATTTTACAAGAAACTGAAACCATCTGTTCCTTTCATGGAATTTGTCAAAATAAAAACAGAGTCACCTTCCACTATTTATAAATATATGTTTTTCACAAACTGGGAGTTTATTCTGAATTTGATACAAGTATTTTTAAGACATATAGGGTACTGAATTTAGTTCATTGAGATCCTAAGTGACTGGAAGAAAATTTCACACTTTTAATCACTGCTTTCAAGCTACATCCAGAAGTTAGTTTCTGGGCCTTCCTGTAGGACTTGGGAAGAGCTGGAAAATTAAAATAAAAATACAATCTTTCTTCAGAGTACACGGTGTCCAAATCAAGAACAATGAAGTAGTGGAGCTAGAAGGAGTGAAGAGGATCATATAATTGATTTCTCACCTTTTACAAATACAGTAATGAGGCCTGGGGAGGGAACTGACTCATGACTCACCCTCTGCTATTTAATAGAAGCCAAGTTTACAGCTCAGGACCCTGGATTCCCCACCCAACACCTTTTCCACATGTTACATAGCCTTTTATACTTAAATATAAAAATTCTGTGTTCTACAAATAAATTGCAAGGAAAAAAGAAATAAAAGACCAGAAGCCCATTGATTAGGAAAGATATAAGAGGCTCTGGACCAATCTCAGTGTGTGACCCTGGGGTTTATGTGGTGTTGGTACCTGTGTGGTGACTTGGGGTTACTCTTTCAGTTTTAAAAGCGTAGGGTGATTGCATGTGAATCAGTTCAACAGTACCTCAGGGAAGATGGCTTAGTTTCCTCACTGTTGTGAAGTAAAAAAGCAGAAAAAGGATCTGTGCCCCAGCGGCTTCCAGCTCCAGGCATGGTGTGTGCTGCAGGCAGTAGGATCTTAGTAAACATGATTTGATGTGGAGGAGCCGGTGGGAGGCTCAGTGAGGGGCTTTCTGCAGTCACTTAAGGGCTGTGAAAGGTGGGTGAAAGGGCACTGGAGACAGGCCCCTCAGGTCATCTTGTTTATGAACCGTGGATACCTCACCACACTCTATCAAGCAGCTCCAAATTAAGACGGCTAAAGTGCCCCCACCAGATAGAAGGCACTGGTCTCTCAGTCTCTCTGGGACCTTAAAGTGCCTTTGCAATAAGTGCTTTTCCATATCTAGAGCCCAATTAATTGTAGAAAGAACACTAGATTAGTGACTAGTGATTATCAGTCTAATAATAAAATTTAACAGTAGTCCAAAAAAAATCTGTGACCCTCTTTTGGACCCCGAGGGGTCAAACAATCCAACTTCAAAAAGATCATTGAGGATATTTGGATGCTTACTGAATATTTAAGGATATTAAAGAATTGTTAATTTTTCAGTATAATCGTGGTTTTTAATGTCTTGTAATGTTTTGTAAAGAGCTTTTAAACGGTATACTTGCTGAAAGAATTATGGGCAAAATCGTAAAAATACTGTATTATTATACAAACTCATCATTATTTTTTTTAACAAGGCTATGATGAGGAAGGAGGAAAAGAAATATGCTTTATCAAAAGCCGTGGCACAGGGTTTCCGCTGCCTCTCCCACCACCTCTGCTGCCGCAGAACCTGCCACCGCGGCAGCTGCCGCCGCCTCCTTCTCCAGCCCCTCCGCCACCTCCACACGACCCAGGCCCTCTGTCCTTGAGAGGAAGCTGTATTCGGTCTCCCTCGCGGGCCTGGGGCGCAGCCATGGCAGACAGAGGGGGAGGTGGAGGCACCCGCTTGGTGGGCGGCGGCCCCATCCACCCGGCCTCACTGCTTCCCGGAGACCCGCAGCTCATAGCGCTCATCCTGGAACAGCTCAAGAGCTGGGGCCTGATTGACAGCTTTTGCCGGGACTGCCTGGCTGATGTGGACACCAAGTCAGCTTACCAAAACCTGAGGCAGAATGTGGATAATTTTGCATCAACACATCTGGAGAAGCAGGAATGGAATCCTACGATGAACAAAAACCAATTGCAAAATGGTCTGAGATGCTGGAAGTTGGAGTGGACAGAATTATTTACCGGATGGTGGATCCCAAGCTAAACCACATCTTCAGGCCACAGATAGAACGAGCAATTCATGAGTTTCTGGCGGCCCAGAAAAAAGAAGCTGTGCCAGCACCCCCTCCAGAGCCTGAAAGCCAGGACCCTCCAGCTCCATCCCAGGATGCTTCCTAAGAATAGGCCTGACACGTTTTGGAAGCTGCATTGAATTAATGGTGAAGAATTGGATTCAGTTACATAAGAGTACAACTTCAGAATGAAGACAGGCTAAGGTCATCACTGACTTCAAGATTCAACGTTGACTGTGGGGAGGTGTCCAGATAAAATAGGGAGCAAGTGGGCCAATAGGAAAGTTGACCATGTGGGCCCCCACATTGTGTTGCCATCTGGCCAGCCTGTCCAAGGTTATGACCCCCAGTAGACACTACAGATATATTAAGAAACACTACATCAACTTGGGGTTGTCCTGAAACGAACCTTTGTACTTGAACTTAGAAACTGTGTGTGAATTTTAGGGTTTGTGCGTGGGGATAAGCAAAAGCTACAATGAAGGAACATAACCAGTCCCAAAGATGCAATTTCAAAGAATGACAGTAAAGGTTCGCCAGGAGTAAGTATTGGACAATGCTTATTTGATAGTCTTTCTCAGAGTTGCACAAGTCATTAGCAGCAAATAGCTTTAAGATCTTTGTGAGCCTCTTGTGCATGACTCTTTGTAGCTTCCATTTCCTTTCCCCTGTAAGGTGTCAAAACATGGGACCTTAGAATGCATGAGAAAATGTAGACTTAGATGTAAGGAAAAACATTTGCATGCTCTCTGTCCAAGGCTTCTTCCTATCCTACAAGGGCTAGTGAGTCCTGGGTGTGTTTATTTTATTCTCATGTTTGTGTTTTTTAGAAGGTGAATAATTAATAAGTGGCTTAAGTTTTGTAATTAAATCATTTGATACTCTGGGGGAAAAAAAGCCGTGGCACATAACTGAAATTTAAATGATGTTTTTCTGACTACCTATAAAGAAGGAAAGAAGGATGGAAGGAAATTAAGTATTTAATAAGGGTCTGCCTACTAAAAACTAGTTACCTTATATACATTATTTCATTTATTTTTTTATAGCATCTCTCCCCAACAAGATAAATATCCTCATTTATGGATAAGGAATGAAAGTCAGAGAGGTTTAGTTTCTGGAGTTTATACAACTAAGGAAGTAATAGAGGTGGAGTTACCACCTCCATGTTTTTTTCACTCCACCACATTGCCGATGTTAAGGCAGGAGATAGACTGTGAACTTACATCCTTCCTTACTCTGGGTTTTCTTTAATATCCCTAAAATGTGTAACCTTAGGAGTTACTTTCTCAGTGAAAAACAATCAGGCTTTCACTGTCTTTATCCTCTGGGTGACTCAGCCTTTAAAATAGAGTGCAGGTTTAATGTTATCTGAGACTCCATTTGAATGAACTTTAAAGGAAGAAAGAGATAGGAACCTGTTATCTTCTGGCCTCCAGCCATATTCTGGTTCCTGTTACTAATGATTGATCCTGACTGAACTAATTAAAAGTTTAGTTCCTTTGCTTTCTGGCCAGCAGGACAGACAAAAGCCATTAACACACAGCCCCAGAAATATAAACTCCCTCCCTAGATAGCATCTATCCCATAATAGTGTGTAGTCCTTGCTAAAGAAGGAGAAACAAATTAGATAACCTTTCATATTAGCCTTCCAAATTTAAGATTCTGGGATCTAAAAGCATTTTGAATTGATATCTGGTGTTTCAACATATCTCAGAGTAAATGAAAGAAAAAATAGGAAGAGGCAACAGAATACAGAATGTAATTCATTAAAGAAGCTGGGACAGTACTGCATGAGAAATAACCAAAGTGATATAATTTCATGAGGTTCATCTTGCATTAGAAGCAAAAAAAGACTCACCTCTTTAACAAGGTTTTCCTGATGAAATTATAGAAAAGCTTTCTTCCTCTCCCAATCTCTTCCACTCCGCCCCCCAAACAGGAAGCCCTCTTTATTTTACAACCTACACTCTTTATCTTATTGTAGCCTAAAAGTCACTGCTCTTGTCTTTCTCAATCCCTTTTGAAGCAGAGAAAGCACCAGGACAACCTGGAAGCAGGTCTGTCTCCACTTGCTATACATTTATTTGTGCATTCTTTTGACAAAATATTTAAGTGCCTACTACGTGCCAAGTACAGATTGTCTTTTTAGTAATTGAAGTCTTTAGGCAAAAGGGGGGAAAATCTTTTTCGTGAACAGATCTTTTCAATCCTCACAGTTGGAGTGGATGGGCACTGGACAAGTTCCAAGGAAACAGTATGCAGGACGAGGTGCATGGGAGGTTAACTGTGGCTGGAAATCCAAAGTTCCCTCCTTGCTTGCATGAGAGAGACAATACAGACTACACAAAGATGTCATAACATCAATGCCCTCTCCCCTCCCAGCCTTTGCACATGCAGACGTGCCTCTTGGCCTGGGATGACTTCCTTCTCTCTCCTCTTCCTCTCTGGACCTGACCAACTCCTCAGTCCTTTCAGGCTTAGTTCATAAACCTTAGGCATCATCCCCTGTCACTTCTTACAGTTTTCCATAACAACTCAAAGCTCTATGAGCTCCCCACCCATTCCCCCCACTTTTGTGCTTCTTAGCACTTGGTGCATTTATTCTTCTATAGTGGATCTCAACACAGAGGGCTACTTTCTTCTTATTTATCTCCTTACCTGGACTGAAATTTCCCTGAGAGTTCTTTCACCCTTATGCCTAAGGCAAGTATGGAGGTCTGAAAGGCAATGCAGAGAAACAATAGAAATTGTTTCATCAGTAAGAATTGAAACAAAGTTTTTCTTAGGGACATCCCCTCGCTCTTTTGTTAAATAGTTTATTCACTTCCTTAAGATTTCAGGGTTTCACTGAAATATTTGCAATTATGTCACAAGACTCTCTATCAGCAATAGCAAGCTTCAAATTCATACTTGTTCCCAGAAAGCATGATCCCAAACCCTACTATCTCTTTAGGCTTCTTTGATGATCCTGTGTCCATTCTGATTCATTTATCATTTATTCAAGTTCATTGCTACAGTCTTTAATTCACTAGGTGCTTATCTTTTCTCTATAATTGGTCCAAGGATGTGCTCATGCCTTTGGAAAAAGCTGTATTTACTTAGTCCTGTGGACTCAGGAGCCTTGACCCACTCTGTTTGTTGCTTCTGTGTGGCTTGACAACCTTACGAGATTAGTTGATTAGGTACATTTCTACTCTAAATTGTCCATACTTAGACCCACATAAATTGAAGAAGATGGGGAAAAATTGAATGTTTAGTAAAATGATAATAAACAACAAAACAAAACATCACCTTCCCCATTTACTTTCTATAGCTCCTGAAATTCCCAGCATTGCCACACACTTGAGGTGGCCAGAAGCCCCTGTGTGAACTATGGATTAAACACATTCCACAACTAGCAGGCTTTATAATCTTAAACAGAAATCAGATGTAGGTCAGATATCTATAGAAGAGTTTGTGACACTTTATTAACAGCCCAGGGAAAATTCTTTGTCAGTAGCTGTCTTCATTACTCCTTTACTCCCCTTTTTTAGTTCAGTAGAGACTGTAAATTTGGTATCAGGAGTGGTCAACCCCGATGGACAAAAACAATAATAATCACACTGGTTGCTTTATATAATGGTGACAACTTTGCGGGAATCACAATGATAACACTTTTTATTTCAGAAGACTTCCATCTTTTTCCAAAAAGCAATATTTACTTTAAAAATTAAACTTGTTCAGAGAAATTCAAGACACTTAAAATAAAATGAATTTTTTAAAAGAAGCCTAAAACTCATAGCGGAAAACCACTGGTAAAAATAAGACTTTCAATTGACTCAACTCTTTCCTTTTCCATTGACTCTCTAAGATTCCCACCCATACAGCACAGGTTTCAATAGGCTAGAAGGTAACAATTGTGGGGTGGTGGCCATTTATTGCCCAAATATTTGGGTTATTGGTCTCTTTAAATATATAAAAAATGTGAGGTCAACTTTGAGTTTTAATGAGCAATAGTCTTAAAAATATAAGTAAATAGTAAAAGAATAGTTTCTACAAATACATCAAAGTTGACTCTGGCTTAATGCTTCCGTAAACATTGAGAAAGGACTATTTTCCGAAGCTCCTCTTACATGAAGTAAATGTTGTTTTCTTGGAAGTCAGATTCTCACTGAGTAGATGGCTTCTGCCACAGCAATGATTTCAACACAGGGTTGAATTCTTGACGATTTTCATTAATTGACTCCCAAACTTTTAGAGAGAAATAAATTAGGAAAAATTTTCCTTTACTTGCATCTCTCGCTAGTCACTGAAACCAGGTGTATTTCACTTTACTTAAACTATGTTATGATTGGAAAAGATGTTAGAGAACAGCTAATCCAACATTCATTTACTAAATAAGAAAATAAAATCCCAGGACAGTGAAATCACTTGCTCATGGACACAAATTAGTTAATGACAAAACTAAGTCTGTTCTTTACTCCATAACCAGTATTCTTTCCACTATGAATAGAGCCAAGGAAGGCAGGTTTGGAAGGATTTATTCAAGTATCATTTTTCCCTTAGAGTAGACAGTTTTAGGTTCTTTCCATGAGTGTGTGCTAACAGCTCCCTAGCTCTACAATTCCACTTCTCCAAATCACTCATTACAGTCATTGGAAATATGACTATATTTGCAATGGTAACAGATCATGAAAAAAAATGTAATAGGACACAGTAATCACAGGATTCTACCATATGCCTTAAAAGTTTCAGGCAATCTATGCAAAAAAGCTTGCTCCTTGGTCAGTCTATAATATACTATGTGAACATTAGTTATATCCTGGAGCAGAAGAATTTACTGTGATTTAAAAGATTTGTAAAGTGAATCAATAACAATGTTGGTAGTGAATTAGTGAATCAGATATGAAACAGTTATAGGAATCAATGAAAGAAATGTGCAATCCATGTGCCTCAGTAAACATTATGCATATTTACAAAAACAAATCGGGCAATATTAGTAACAATGCCAAACTTTCAACAAACATTTATTGCTTTTTCACTAAATGCCAAGCAGTGGGTCATAGGATCACAAAATGACTGGCAGACCGATGTTGCAATCATTCTGAGGCAATAGTTCACCAATTAACAAGGTAAGATTTACCCATTACATGACAGTACATGATTTCAAACAATAAGTGGGCTAAAGACATGTGTTAAAATTGTTGTAAAAGTCAAATCTGCAATTCTCAGAGTTTCAAAAATGGAAAAGGAAAAAAATTATGCATTGTCATGTTCAAGGAATTGCCTTTCACCCCTGTATTCCCCCTGTTTCTCAAGCTTTCTCTAGAGGGAGAGATAGGCTGATAAACAGTATCCAGCACTGAAACCTGTCTTCCCCCTGAGGATGGTCCAATGGCCAATATTGCCCACCTAGTTACAATCTAGTCCTAGTCTAGTTACTTAAGTCCTACTTTACTTTTTTAAAAAATATATACATCTTTTAAAAATAATCTGTGCTTTTGACAGCACAAAGTGAGAGAGGTCTTTATTTCCGGTCACTAGACAGTATTGTTGGAGACAAATTCCTTTGCTAGGATGTTATCTCTTTAAAAATCATTTTGAGATTATTTCTAGGGTCGAAGTCATCAAAAAGAAAACCTGAACTTGTAAGAGACAGAAGTACAGATCCATTGAACAACACAACCTTCTTAGGCAAACATTGACAGTGCCTTTAGGGATGAAGTTAGGCTGTACAAGGATCACCTTTATTTCCTTTAAATAATGTAGGATCAAACAAAATTTAATCAAATTCATTCTTAAGAAATAAGAAGAGGAGAAATATCCCTAATTCTCTGCATCAGGTAGGATTGCTGGGTTAAATTTCCTAACAAGTCATATGTTTGTTCTCCTCCTGTTTACTTAGTCTAGATACTTAGGATTCCCTCCAGAACATTGTCCAGTCTGAAGACAACCACAGAGCCTCAAAGGTGCTCCTCTGTATCTAAAAAACAATGCTAGCTAATAAATAATCTCTATGTCCCAAGATCTGTCTTCTGTCCAGCAATCCAGCTCCTTCTATCTGATGGTATCCAGACACAAAGAACAATGAGAAGTCCTCTCTGCCTCATTGCAAATCTCAGTCTTCCTTTCCTAGTCCATGTACATTAATAAAGGTTAACATTTACACATTTCTCATATGTGCCAGACAGTGTTCTGAGCGTTTCACCTACAGTAATTCAATGCTCATAACCAGCTAGTGAGGAAGATACTTAGTAGATCCATTTTTACCAGTAAGGAAACTGAGATACAGAATTTAAATAATTTGTCCAACACCACACAAATAGCAAGTAATGGAGCCAGGATTCAAGCCCAGGCCGTTTGATGTTGGAATCCATACTCTTAACCATACACTTCTGAGTCTGAACAAGTGCTTATAAAATAGGCATCTCCTCAGAGGAAATGATGTTCTGGATATAAATGGTGTATGATATATCTCATATTGTATCAGTCTGCTAGCTCAGATCTTTCAAAACCTTGCCATTAACAGAGAGGAGGCAATTCCCAGTCTACAATCAACCACCTGTTTTGCCACAAACTACAGTGGCCCTCTATTGCCTCTGGTATCCTCCCCTGAGTGAAGATTCTCCTTATCTCCACCTCTTAAGTCAAAATAACTCACCTTTCCAGGCATGAGTGGGGCAAGGCTGCAAGTCCTTTGCACATTTTGGCAAGTGGCTTAGGTCCTCAGCTTTGAGCACAAGTCCTTATCAGCAGAGTAAGTCTTTTTGAAAACTTCAAAACCGTCTGGGACTGCCTTTTTCTCTGAGGAATATATAGAGGCTCTTTCCCAGCCCTCTGTCACTCTGTGGACCAATCCAGAGCCTTAGAGGAAATTGCAGGCTGGAGAACAGCAGCAGTTGTGTGGGAGGTGGAGGCTGGAATCTTTTCTGCAGTCGCTGCTGCATTAGGCTTTCAACTGCTCTTATCAGAACACTTACTCTGCCAGGGCAAGAGTAGTCCCTAAACTGTGCACAAATCATTCATGTTTTAACTCATAATTTTGAACCAACCACAGCAGAGATGTGGGCTTTGTTATGAAGCAGAGTGCCTTGGGCTACTTCAGATATGTCAAAGTCATAGATTGTTAGGACTGTAAGGGCCTTTGCAGATCATATAGCCCAACTTTGTTTCACAGTGGAGGAAACGGTGTTAGAGAAGTCCAGGGGACATGTACATGAGTCCCTATGATGTGCCAGGCACTCAGCTGGATGCTAGGAATTCAAAGAAGAAGGTACTCTCTGCTCTCAAGATCCCCAAACATCATATCAGTACGATATAAGTGAGCAATAGAGGCAGGTCCAGGATGTTGTGTATTCAAGCACCACAAGGGAAGATTTTTTTTTGGAGGCAATAACCCCTCAGCTGAGTGATGAAAGAGACAAAATACCTTACATGATTCTATCTACTAGATTTTACCCCCCAAGTTCCCCTAATTCTATAAGTGGTAGTCTGATTGATCTTTACTTTGATGACTAGGTTAGGTAATTCTTTGGAGCACCACCCCCATCAACTCACTCATCCTGGCTAGGTTTTTCATGCCTTCCCCTTCAACATTTTCCTGCTTCCCACCGTTCAAGGATTATTTTCACCAAAATTTATTTTATTTGTGTTTCATCCTGTCAGGACCCAAGGGGCTGATAAATTAATATGTAAATGCAAATGCCTAAGGGGTAGGCATGAAACCCAGCTAAAAATAAAGAGCATCACATAATCTGTAAGAAAAGCTCTAAATTTGGAATTAAATATGATGCTCATAATGTTCCCTGTTATCTGAAATTATTTGTTTTAAACTGTTTTAACTGTTGATCAGGAACTGTAAAGTCAATATAGTGTATTATGACCTCGTGCTTTAAATTAAATAAATAGAAGATAATAGGCAAATATCCAGTTGCATTGCATGAAGAAAGTTAGGCATTTTTTTCCGAAATTTTTACTTTAATTATCCATATATATGTGTGAACAGGGTCATTAGATAAACTGTATTTCTAACTATAAATCATAATCAAAAAGGCTTGAAAGCTATAGCTCTATACCATACATTTTTTTACAGTAAGGAACCCTGTTGTATTCACCTCTGTATCCCAAGCGTTTCATACAACAACAGGCACATAGACATTTATAAAGATTGCTTGAACTAAATGCAACTGTCCAAGTTCTGCTGTTACTGGCTACTTAAAACCAGAAAATCAATTAATCTGAGTGATGCAACACTCAGTGTTCATAAAGATATAAACCTTGTTGTTGACTACTGAGTCTCATAGTCGGAATATGTGTAAAACAAGCAGAGGAGACTCCTTGGAGCCAGAGCCTAAATGACTGTTTGATACCCAAGGGGCCTTGAGGAGCGAATATGGAAAAAAAAAAACCAAATTAATGTAGAACATTGGAGAGTGACGCCTTGCCCAGGGCTGGGGATCAAAGCAGGTTTCTGACTATCCCAGAAGAGTTCATGTGATGGGTGGACTATTCAAAAATCAAAATTATATCAATCATAGTAAATGATGGACTAGAATGCAAAATGAAAAAGAAAAAAAAAAGCAAAGTTCAATAGAAATAAATATTAATCCAGCATATATTTGTTTTAAAAACATCGTAAGGATGAGATAACCAGAGGGCATATAAAAGAGCTTGCTCATTGTATTAGGGTTCTACAGAGAAATTGGCAGAGATTTATTATAAGGAACTGGCTCACATGATTATGGAGGCTGAGAAGTCCCAAGATATACAGTCAGCAAGCTGAAGACTCAGGAGAGCCAGTGGTCTGTGGTCCTAGTCCAAAGGCCTGAGAAGCAGAACCGATGGTATAAGTTCCAGTCTGAAGACAGGAGAAGATCCATGTCCCAGCAAAGACAATCAGGAAGAAAGGATGAATTGTCCCTTCCTCTGCCTTTATATTGTACTCAGACCTTCAACGGATTGGATGAGGCTCACCCATGTGAGGGAGGGCAATCAGGTTCACTTAGTCTTCTGATTCAAATGTTAATCTCATCCAGAAACACCCTCAAAGACACACCCAGAATAATGCTTGACCAAATATCTGAGTGTCTGTTGGTCCAATCAACTTGACACATAAAATTAACCATCACATACAAATGAACTTACTTACAAAAGAGAAATAGAGTCACAGATGTAGAAAACAAAGTTATGGCTACCAGGGGAGAAAGGGGAGGGGAGGGATAAATTGGGAGACTGAGATTGACATATATACACTACTATATATAAAATAGATAAAATAGATAACTAATAAGGACCTACTGTATAGCACAGGGAACTCTACTCAATACCCTGTAAGGACCTATATGGGAAAAGAATCTAAAAAAGAGTAGATATATGTATATGTATAACTGATTCACTTTTCTGTACAGTAGAAACTAACACAACATTGTACATCAACTATACTCCAACAAAAGTTAAAGTGGCCCATATATACAATGGAATATTACTCAGCCATATAAAGAAATGAAATCAAGTTATTTGTAGTGAGGTGGATGGACCTAGAGTCTGTCATACAGAGTGAAGTAAGTCAGAAAGAGAAAAACAAATACCGTATCCTAACACATATATATGGAATCTAAAAAAAAAAAAAAAGGTTCTGAAGAACCTAGGGGTAGGACAGGAATAAAGAGGCGGATGTAGAGAATGGACTTGAGGACATGGGGAGAGGGAAGGGTAAACTGGGAAGAAGTGAGATAGTGGCACTGACATATATACACTACCAAATGTAAAATAGAGAGCTAGTGGGAAGCAGCCGCATAGCACAGGGAGATCAGCTCCGTGCTTTGTGACCACCTAGAGGGGTGGGATAGAGAGAGTGGGAGGGAGACACAAGAAGGAGGGGATATGGGGATATGTGTATACTTATAGCTGTTCACTTTGTTATACAGCAGAAACTAACACAACAATGTAAAGCAATTATACTCCAATAAAGATGTTAAAAAAAATTAATCATCACACTCTGTAAAATAACTTTGTAATTCTTTTTAAAACAAACATTTTTTTTCTCCTCTCCCTCCTGAACACCTCTCAAAATGATAGTAAATGTATGAAAAAGGTATAAAGCTATAATAACACAGAGAAAGGGAAACAGGCCATCACATTCTGAGTGGTTTCAATCTCTTTATCAGAGGAGGAAAGATGGTTAGGAGTGGTAACTAAAGAAACAAGGGAAAGAATTCAGAGAACACCCCAAAAAAAGGTATCCATCTGCCTTGCAGGAATAACCCCACAGGGGTTCAGTCCCAAATGCTAGATAATACAGGGGACAGGAATTAGCTGAGGAGATGGAAATGGTGGGAGTAATTGAAAGTTTTCATCAGATGAAAGGGTCTCCTGCCCACACACCTTCTCCCCACACACAACTGCTCTGTTTCATTTCTAATTCATTTTCTTAGCTAAATCATGTATTGATTTATTTAGCTATTATTAGCAACACATTTATTGAGACACATTTTACAGCCAGTGATGGCACCACAAGGAGAACGTCCAATCTGGTGACCTCTGGGATGTGTGGTGGACGGTGAAGAGGCATCTTTCACCCACTGATTCATCTCCCTTATTGCTGCCGAGTTCCACCCTCAGGCCAGCTAGGAGCACACCTTACATGTTGCTTGATTGCTTTCTTTCTTTCTGATAAATTTTAAAAATTATATACAAGTTCAGTTTTCAGTTCCACCACCCAGAAGTCAACACTGTCAACAAGTTGTGATATTTGCTTCCAGGCTTTTTTTTTTTTTTTTTTTTCTTTAAATTAAGCAGCAATAGATAGAGCTAAGCTTTTGAAAGACCATTCCTATTTCCATTTTTTCCCCATTTTCACACACACAATCCCTATTAATACTTCGGTATGTGGTTTTCTTTCAGATCATTTTTCTAATGCCTTCACATACATTGGATTCATAAAAAGTATATAGTAATAATTTATGTTTTGATTTATATATATGGTAATATAATCTCCATCTTAATTTTTTATTTAAAATTATACATTCTTGGTTTTTGTTTTTAGGATGCAGTGTTAGCCAACACTTATGGAACATTTTCTATGAACCAGGAACTTTTAAAAACACTCTTCATACATTTGTATATTTAATGTTCACAATAAAACCATGAGATAAGTGGTATAGTTATCATTTTAAAAATGAGGGAGCACTTTGATCTTTTAAATAAAGATGAACTTGTTGAGAGTTAAAAAGCATTGATATTAACACTGCAAGTATGGAGCCTACACTCTACCTCTGGTGTATCTTTTTTAATTGGTGGAGAGAATTTATCATATGCATATATAATTGCATTTGTCTACAGACCAGCTGTTGAACATTTAGGTCATTCCCATTTTTTTACTTCTCGCAAAAGTACTTCAATTAATGTCACAGTTTATGTCTTCTGGAACAGTTTATCTACAAAGTATTTCATAAAGCGCAATTGCTAGATCATGAGATATAATACTACAAAATTATAAAATGGTCAGACCAATGTAGATCCCCCCAACAGAAATGTATGAATGCATCATTTTCTTCTCATTTTCACCAATACACAACATTTGCCAGGCTTTAATTATTGCCACTGCCAGGCAAAAAAATATCATTTTGATTTTTGACTTTCTGATTACTGATGAATTCGAACTTCTGTTCATATTTGCATTGGCCATAGCTGTTCTTTTCTTCCATTTGTTGTATATTCTCATTTATTAAACAATCTTACTATTTTGCTGTTTGGCTTTTCAGTATTGATGTGCAATAATTCTTTATATAAAAAATAAAACTAAAAATGGGAAAAGGGGGAAGAAAACAAGGTAGAATTAGATTATTGCTTGTTGTATAGGCAATAGGTTAGAGTTAAAGGAGACCAATAAAATCTGATAAGCCAGATAACAACAGGTTAAATAAGAAACAGGAGGGGGGGCCTTCAAGATGACAGAGGAATAAGACGTGGAGATCACCTTCCTCCCCACAAATACATCAGAAATACACCTACATGTGGAACAACTCCTACAGAGCATCTACTGAACGCTGGCAGAAGACCTCAGACCTCCCAAAAGGCAAGAAAATCCCCACGTACCTGGGTAGGGCAAAAGAAAAAAGAAAAAACAGAGACAAAAGAATAGGGATGGGACCTGCACCTCTGGGAGGGAGTGTGAAGGAGGAAAAGTTTGCACACACTAGGAAGCCCCTTCATTGGCAGAGACAGGGGTAGCAGGGAGGAAGCTTCAGAGTCACAGAGGAGAGTGCAGCAACAGGGGTGCAGAGGGCAAAGTGGAGAGATTCCCGCACAGAAGTTCAGTGCCGACCAGCACTCACCAGCCCGAGAGGCTTGTCTGCTCACCCGCCGGGACAGGTGGGGACTGGGAACTGAGGATCGGGCTTCGGAGGTGAGACCCCAGGGAGAGGACTGGGTTGGCTGCGAGAACACAGCCTGGAGGGGGCTAGTGCACCACAGCTAGCTGGGAGGGAGTCCGGGAAAAAGTCTGGACCTGCCAGAGAGGCAAGAGACAATTGTTGCGGGGTGTGCGAGGAGAGGGGATTCAGCGCACCACCTAAACAAGCTCCAGAGATGGTCGCGAGCCACAGCTATCAGCATGGACACCAGAGTCGAGCATGAAACACTAAGGCTGCTGCTGCAGCCACCAAGAATCCTGTGTGCAAGCACAGGTCACTATCCACACCTCCCCTCCTGGGAGCCTGTGCAGCCTGCCACTGCCAGGGTCCCATGATCCAGGGACAACTTCCCCGGGAGAGCACACAGTGCACCTCAGGCTGATGCAACATTACACTGGCCTCTGCCGTCGCAGGCTCACCCTGCATTCCGTACCCCTCCCTCCCCCCAGCCTGAGTGATCCAAAGCCCCCTAATCAGTGACTCCTTTAACCCCCTATTGTCTGGGTAGGGAAAAGAAGCCAGAGGGTGACCGACCTACAGAGGCGGGGCCAAATCCAAAGCTGAACCCCGGGAGCTGTGCGAACAAAGAAGAGAAAGGGAAATTTCTCCCAGCGGCCTCAGGAGCAGTGGATTAAGTCTCCACAATCAACTTAATGTACCCTGCATCTCTAGAATACCTGAATAGACAATGAATCATCCCAAAGTTGAGGCAGTGGACTTTGAGAGCAACTGTAGACTTCGGGTTTGCTTTCTATATCTAATTTGTTTCTGGTTTTAGGTTTATATTAGTTTAGTATTTAGAGCTTATTATCACTGGTAGATTTGTTTATTGATTGGGTTGCTCTCTTCCTTTTTTTAAAATTTTTTTTTCCTTTTTCTCTTTTTGTGAATGTGTATGTGTATGCTTCTTTGTGTGACTTTGTCTGTATAGTTTTGCTTTCACCATTTGTCCTAGGGTTCTGTCTGTCAATTTTTTTTTTTTTAGTATAGTTTTTAGTGCTTGTTATCATTGATAGATTTCTTTTTGGATTCATTGCTCTCTTCTTTCTTTCTTTTTTAAATTACTTTTTAATTTTTTAAATAATATTTTTTAAAAATTTTATTTTAATAACTTCATTTTATTTTATTTTACTTTTCTTTCTTTATTTCTTTTTTTCCTCCCTTTTCTTCTGAGCCATGTGGAAACAGGGACTTTGTACTCCGGCTGGGTGTCAGGCCTGAGCCCCTGAGGTGGGAGATCTGAGTTCAGGACATTGGTCCACCAGAGACCTCCTGGCTCCATGTAATATCAAATGGTGAAAGCTCTCCCAGAGATCTCCATCTCAACACTAAGACCCAGCTCCACTCAACGACCAGCAAGTTCCAGTGCTGGACACCCCATGCCAAACAACTAGCAAGACAGGAACACAGCCGCACCCATTATCAGAGAGGCTGCCTAAAATCATAATAAGGTCACAGACATCCCCAAACACACCACTGGAGGGGGACCTGCCCACCAGAGAGACAAGATCCAGCCCCATTCACCAGAACACAGGCACAAGTCCCCTCCACCAGGAAGCCTACACAACCCACTGAACGAAATTTACCCACTGGCGGAGACACCAAAAACAACAGAAACTATGAACCTGCAGTGTGCAAAAAGGAGACCCCAAATGCAGTAAGTTAAGCAAAATGAGGAGACAGAAAAATACACAGCAGATGGAGGAGCAAAGTAAAAATCCCCCAGACCAAACAAATGAAGAGAAAATAGGCAGTCCACCTGAAAAAGAATTCAGAGTAATGATAGTAAAGATGATCCAAAATCTTGAAAGTAGAATGGAGAAAACACAAGAAACATTTAACAAGGAACTAGAAGAACTAAAGAGCAAACAAACAATGATGAACAACACAATAAATGAAATTAAAAATTCTCTAGAAGGAATCAATAGCAGAACAACTGAGGCAGAAGAAGGGATAAGTGACCTGGAAGATAAAATAGTGGAAATAACTACTGCTGAGCAGAATAAAGAGAAAAGAATGAGAAGAATTGAGGACAGTCTCAGAGACCTCTGGGACAACATTAAACGCACCAACATTCAAATTATAGGGGTCCAGGAAGAAGAAGAGAAAAAGAAAGGGACTGAGAAAATATTTGAAGAGATTAGAGTTGAAAACTTCCCTAACATGGGAAAAGAAAGAGTCAATCAAGTCCAGGAAGCAGAGAGTCCCATAGAGGATAAATCCAAGGAGAAACTCGCCAAGACTCATATTAACAAACTATCAAAAATTAAATACAATGAAAAAATATTAAGAGCAGCAAGGAAAAAGCAACAAATAACATAAAAGGAAATCCCCATAAGGTTAAAGCTGATTTCTCAGCAGAAACTCTGCAAGCCACAAGGGAGTGGTAGGACATATTTAAAGTGATGAAAAGGAAAAATGTATAACCAAGATTACTCTACCCAGCAAGGATCTCATTCAGATTTGACGGAGAAATTAAAATCTTTACAGACAAGCAAAAGCTAAGAGAATTCATCAGCACCAAACCAGTATTACAACAAATGCTAAAGGAACGTCTCTAGGCAGGAAACACAAGAGAAGGAAAAGACGCACAATAACAAACCCAAAACAATTAAGAAAATGTTAATAGGAACATACATATTGATAATTTCCTTAAATGTAAATGGATTAAATGCTCCAACCAAAAAACACAGACTGACTGATTGGATACAAAAACAATACCCATATATATGCTATCTACAAGAGACCCACTTCAGACCTAGGGACACATACTGACTGAAAGTGAGGGGATGGAAAAAGATATTCCATGCAAATAGAAATCAAAAGAAAGCTGGAGTAGCAATTCTCAAATCAGACAAAATAGACTTTAAAATAAAGACAATTATAAAAGACAAAGAAGGACACTACATAATGATCAAGGGAGCAATCCAAGAAGAAGATATAACAATTGTAAGTATTTATTCACCCAAAAAAGGAGCACCTCAATACATCAGGAAAATGCTAACAGCCATAAAAGGGGAAATTGACAGTACCACAATAATAGTAGGAGACATTAACACCCCACTTTCACCAATGGACAGATCATCCAAAATGAAAATAAATAAGGAAACACAGGCTTTAAATGACACGTCAAACAAGAGGGACTTAATTGATATTTATAGGACATTCCATCCAAAAATAACAAATACACCTTCTTCTCAAGTGCTCAAGGAACATTCTCCAAGATAGATCATATCTTGGTTCACAAATCAAGCCTTGGTAAATTTAAGAAAATTGAAATTGTATCAAGTATCATTTCTGACCACAGTGCTATGAGACTAGATATCAATTACAGGAAAAAAACTGTAAAAAATACAAACCCATGGAGGCTCAACAATACACTACTAAATAATCAAGGGATCACTTTGAAGAAATCAAAGAGGAATTCAAAAAATACCTAGAAACAAATGACAATGGAAACATGATGACCTAAAACCTATGGGATGCATCAAAAGCAGTTCTAAGAGGGAAGTTTATAGCAATAAAATCCTACCTTAAGAAACAAGAAACATCTCAAAAAAACAACCTAACCTTACACCTAAAAGAATTAGAGAAAGAAGAACAAAAAAACCCCAAGGTTAGCAGAAAGAAAGAAATCATAAAAATCAGATGAGAAATAAATG
Source organism: Balaenoptera physalus (assembly GCF_965194825.1). Classification (NCBI taxonomy): domain Eukaryota; kingdom Metazoa; phylum Chordata; class Mammalia; order Artiodactyla; family Balaenopteridae; genus Balaenoptera; species Balaenoptera physalus. The sequence goes on along the minus strand of NC_138882.1, from coordinate 76,546,432 downwards.
AAAAAGAAATGAAGAAAACAATAGCAAAGATCAATAAAACTAGAAGCTGGTTCTTTGAGAAGATAAACAAAATTGACAAACCATTAGCCAGACTCATCAAGAAAAAACGGGAGAAGACTCATATGAACAGAATTAGAAATGAAAAAGGAGAAGTAACAACTGACACTGCAGAAATACAAAGGATTGTGAGAGATTACTACAAGCAACTATATGCCAGTAAAACAGACAACCTGGAAGAAATGGACAAATTCTTAGAAAAGCACAACCTTCCGAAACTGAACCAGGAAGAAATAGAACATATAAACAGACCAATCACAAGCAGTGAAATTGAAACTGTGATTAAAAATCTTCCAACAAACAAAAACCCAGGACCAGATGGCTTCACAGGCGAAGTCTATAAAACATTTAGAGAAGAGCTAACACCTATCCTTATCAAACTCTTCCAAAATATAGCAGAGGGAGGAACACTCCCAAACTCATTCTACAAGGCCACCATCACCCTGATACCTAAACCAGAGAAAGATGTTACAAAAAAAGAAAACTACAGACCAATATCACTGATGAACATAGATGCAAAAATCCTCAACAAATTACTGGCGAACAGAATCCAACAGCCCATTAAAAGGATCATACACTATGATCAAGTGGGGTTTATCCCAGGAATGCAAGGATTCTTCAATATACACAAATCAATCAATATGATAAACCATATTAACAAATTGAAGGAGAAAAACCATATGATCATCTCAATAAATGCAGAAAAAGCTTTTGACAAAATTCAACATCCATTTATGATAAAAACCCTCCAGAAAGTAGGCATAGAGGGAACTTACCTCAACATAATAAAGGCCATATATGACAACCCCACAGCCAACGTTATTCTCAATGGTGAAAAATTGAAACCATTTGCACTAAGATCAGGAATGAGACAAGGTTGTCCACTCTCACCGCTATTATTCAACATAGTTTTGGAAGTTTTAGCCACAGCAATCAGAGAAGAAAAAGAAATAAAAGGAATCCAAATCAGAAAAGAAGAAGTAAAACTGTCACTCTTTGCACATGACATGATGCTATACATAGAGAATCCTAAAGATGCCACCAGAAAACTACTAGAGCTAATCAATGAATTTAATAAAGTAGCAGGAGATGAAATTAATGCACAAAAATCACTTGCATTCCTATACACTAATTATGAAAAATCTGAAAGAGAAATTAAGGAAACACTGCCATTTACCATTGGAACAAAAAGAATAAAATACATAGGAATAAACTTACCTAAGGAGACAAAAGACGTGTATGCAGAAAACTGTAAGACACTGATGAAAGAAATTAAAGATTTGTTTGTATCCAAACAGATGGAGAGATATACCATGTTCTTGGATTGGAAGAATCAACATTGTGAAAATGACTATATTACCCAAAGCAATCTACAGATTCAGTGCAATCCCTATCAAACTACCAATGGCATTTTTCACAGAACTAGAACAAAAAATTGCACAATTTGTATGGTAATACAAAAGACCCAGAATAGCCAAAGCAATCTTGAGAAAGAAAAACGGAGCTGGAGAAATCAGGCTCCCTGACTTCAGACTATACTACAAAGCTACAGTAATGAAGACAGTATGGTACTGGCACAAAAACAGAAATATTGATCAAGGGAACAGGATAGAAAGCCCAGAGATTAACCCATGCACATATGGTCACCTTATCTTTGATAAAATAGGCAAGAGTGTACAATTTAGAAAAGACAGCCTCTTCAATAGGTGGTGCTGGGAAAACTGGACAGCTACATGTAAAAGAGTGAAATTAGGACACTTCTTAACACCATACAGAAAAATAAACTCAAAATGTATTAAAGACTTAAATGTAAGGCCAGACACTATAAAACACTTAGAGGAAAACATAGGCAGAACACTCTATGACATAAATCACAGCAAGATCCTTTTTGATCCACCTCCTAGATAAATAGATATAAAAACAAAAATAAACAAATGGGACCTAATGAAACTTAAAAGGTTTTGCACATCAAAGGAAACAATAAACAAGACGAAAAGACAACCCTTAGAATGGGAGAAAATATTTGCAAATGAAGCAACTGATGAAGGATTAATCTCTGAAATATACAAACAGCTCATGCAGCTCAATATCAAAAAAACAACCAACCGAATCCAGAAATGGGCAGAAGACCTAAATAGACATTTCTCCAAAGAAGATATACAGATGGCCAACAAACACATGAAAGGATGCTCAACGTCATTAATCATTAGAGAAATGCAAATCAAAACCACAATGAGGTATCACCTCACACGGGTAAGAATGGCCATCATCAAAAAATCTACAAACAATAAATGCTGGAGGCAGTGTGGAGAAAAAGGAACCCTCTTGCACTGTTGGTGGGAATGCAAATGGATACAGCCACTATGGAGAAGTATGGAGGCTCCTTAAAAACCTAAAAATAGAACTACCATATGACCCAGCAATCCCACTACTGAGCATATACCCTGTGAAAACCATAATTCAAAAAGAGTCATGTACCACAATGTTCATTGCAGCTCTATTTACAATAGCCAGGACATGGAAGCAACCTAAGTGTCCATCAACAGATGAATGGATAAAGAAAATGTGGCACATATATACAATGGAATATTACTCTGGCATAAAAGGAAACGAAACTGAGTTATTTGTAGTGAGGTGGATGGACCTAGAGACTGTCATACAGAGTGAGTTAAGTCAGGAAGAGAAAAACAAAGACCGTATGCTAACACATATATATGGAATCCAAAAAAAAAAACCAAATGGTTCTGAAGAACCTAGGGGCAGTACAGGAATAAAGATGCAGACGTAGAGAATGGACTTGAGGACACAGGGAGGGGAAAGGGTAAGCTGGGACGAAGTGAGAGAGTGGCATGGACTTATATATACTACTAAATGTAAAATAGATAGCTAGTGGGAAGCCGTCATATAGCACAGGGAGATCAGCTCTGTGCTTTGTGACCACCTAGAAGGGTGGGATAGGGAAGGTGGGAGGGAGACACAGGAGGGAGGGGATATGGGGATATATGTATACATATAGGTGATTCACTTTGTTATACAGCAGAAACTAACACACCATTGTAAAGCAGTTATACTCCAATAAAGATGTTAAAGAAAGAAAGAAAGAAAGAAAATAATAATCAAACTCCTAGAAGCAAAGTAGAATGGTGGTGGCTAGGAGATGGTGGTGCAGTGAGAGGTAAATTGAGAGGTATTAGTCAAAGGATACAAAGTTTTATTTATAAGATGAATAAGTCCTACAGAGCTACTATAGGTCACAGTGCCTATATATGGTTAACAATACTATATTGTATACTTAAAAATTAGCTAAGAGGATAGATCTTATGTTAAGTGTTCTCATCACAAGATAGTAAAAATGATAATGGTAATAATAATAGATAAAGAGGATGGGAAGAAATTTTTGGAGGTAATGGATATATTTATGGCATAGATTGTGGCGATGATTTCATAGGGGTATAGTTATCTCCAAACTTATCAAGTTGTATACATTAATTATGTACAGTCTTTTTAATGACAATCATACTTCAACAAAGTGATTTTTTTTATTTTCAAAAAAAAATAAGAAACAGGAGATGAAAGGCACTAAGAACCACATAAGGGGATTCCCTCGTGGTGCAGTGGTAAAGAATCCATCTGCCAACGCAGGGGACATGGGTTTGAGCCCTGGTCTGGGAAGATCCCACGTGCTGCACAGCAACTAAGCCCGTGCACCACAACTATTGAGCCCACGTGTCACAACTACTGAAGCCTGCATGCCTAGAGCCCATGCTCCACAACACGAGAAGCCACTGCAATGAGATACTCATGCACCGCAATGAAGAGTAGCCCCCGCTCGCCACAACTAGAGAAAGCCCACGCACAGCAACAAAGACCCAACATAGCCAAAAATAAATAAATAAATAAATACATTTATTAAAAAAAAGAAAAAAGAACCATATAAGGATAAAGGTAACCATAAGGACAAAACTACAAACCTCCTAAGTACCAAAATTAAAGAAAAATTGTAGATTAAAGAATACAGATTTTGTACAGAGCAAAAAATAAGACATATTACAAAATACACTTAATTATACAATATTCTGATAGAGTTGAGACCAAACGTAAGTCATATCAAAAATGTGAATAGGCATTAATCATCACTTAAAAGAAAAGTTCCCATTAGGCTTATAAAGTAAGACCCAATATTGTCTATGAGGGTCACACTTAAAACAAAGTTATTTAGGTTAAAAATAAAGAGATGGACAAGGGAATAATGGACATATGAAAACAACAAGAAAGTAAGAGAAGTAATTCTGACATAAGACAAAGAATTCAAGTCAAAAAGTATTAAACATGACAAAGATATATACTTTTTAGGCTTAAAAACCATAACTCTTACTGGAAATTTTAAAAATATAAATATTTTTGCACCAAATAACACAGGAACCACCTTTCTGATAGACAGAAACACACGAGTAATCAGAGACTAACACATTACTCTTAGTACAAGAGAAAGGGCAAAAAATAAATATGGAGATAAAAGTCCAAAACCACAAAAACAAAAGGTAGTTCTTATGAATATATATCAGACTCTACATCCTGATGACAGAATATTCCTTCTTCTCAAATGCCTATGGAATATTCACCAAAAAATAAGCAAACAGTAATTTACAAAGAAAATTAATAAGTTATATTAAATAGAAACAAATATTGCAACACTGTGATCACAATGAAATAAAATTAGAAGTGACTAACAAAAAGGAGGCAGGCCTTCCACCTGGAAATTTAAAAACCTTCTATTAAAGCACTTCTGAATGAAAAGGGGAAATACAAATTGAAATTACAGAATGTCTAAAAAGTAATAATTTGAAAACACTACCTTATTCTAATTACTGAGATACATTTAAAGTAGTGGTCAGAAAAATCACAGAGAAAAAAATCACAGCACCAAATACTTTTAATGGTTAAAATGAAAAAAATCACAGCACCAAACACTTTTAATGGTTAAAATGAAAAAAAGTGAAAATAATTAATTAAATACTCAGCTCAGAAAACTACAAAAAAGATCAATAAAAGAAATAAAAAACTCAAAAAGAAATAATAAAAATAAAAGCAGAAGAATGGGGTGGTGAGAGAAAAAATAGTAAACCCAATTTGTAAACAAACTCCTGTTTTAAAAACAAATGAACAAGAAAGACAAATAACTAGCAAACTTAATCAAGAAAAAGGGAGAAATCACAAATAAATAATTAAGAATTGACAGGAGGAAAGAACTAATGAAAGAGAAGAAATTTTTTTTAATGAGACTTTTTTTAGACCTCTGTACAAATAAACTTAAAAACCTAGATGAAATGGATAATTTTCAATGGAAACACTGATGATTAAAATGAACCCCATTTAAGTTAGAAATCTTAAACTGTCCAATTTCCATAGAAAAAAAGTGGCATAAGTTATTAAGCAGAAGGTCCAGATTATTTCACAGGGGAATTCAACTAAATCTTCAAAAACCAGACAGTCCCACCGCTTTATAAATTGTTCTAGCACATTGAAAATGAAGGAAAACTTTCCAATTCCTTATATGAAGTACGTTTAATATTAATATCTAAATGTAATAAAGACAGAACAAAAGAGAAAATTATAGACATGTATCACTCAAAAATATAAATATGAAAATACTAGATAAAATACTAACAGAATCAACATAAGAAAATAATACACTATATCAAAGTGGAATTTATTCTAGTATGCAACATTGGTTCAATATTAGTAAACCCATTAATATCATTTGCCATATTAATAAATCTAAGTGGCAAAATTCATATGATTACCTCCATAGATGCTGAAAATGTCTTTGGCAAAAATTTAACACTCTTGATAAAAATTGATAGATAACTCACATCTCCTTAACAAGAATATATATGCATTTATATATTTTTATATATTTATATTATCTAAATATAAATATATATACATATTTATAAAGACATATCCTCCAAAAGTAAATTACAGATCTAATTAACTACAAATCGAGGGTTTACTCCATAAGGAAACAATAGGAAATTTCCACTAAAATAAGAAATAAGGCAAAAGGATGCCCTTCTCAATGTTGTACTGGAAGTATTATATGATGCAATCAAGAGAAATCATTTCGAGGTGTAAGAGTTGTTAAAGAAAAAGGAAAAAGGATCTCTTTTTTGCAGAAGACATGGTAGTAGGCTTCAAATACCCTAAAGAATCAATGATAAAACTAACTCAAACAATAAAAATTCAGTAGGTTGTCATAATATACAATTAACAAGAAATTGATTAGAGGGCACAATGTTACAGAGAAAATCCACTTATAATAGAAACAAAGAAGATTAAATACTTAGGAACAAACTTAACAAGAAACGTATAAAACTAACACAAGGAAAATTTTTAAACACTTCTAGCAGACACAAAAGTTGAATCAATCAAGTGAAAAGACATCCTTCTCTTTGATTAGGATGACTCAACATTATAAAGATGTCAGTTCTGCCTATATTAACTTCTAAAAGTAACACAATCCTCATAAGAATTCCAACAAGCTTTTTTATGGAGTTAGCTAACTTGATAATAAAGTTCAACTTGGAAAAATAATCATGCATGAATATCAGAACATTAAATATTGTATAATTAAAACAATGTAGTATGGGTATATGAGTAGATAAATATATGGGGAAAACAAAATAGCTCAGAAATAGACCCAACTATGTATGAAAATTTAGTATATAAAAAAGATATCTCAAAACACTGGGACCAAAATAGACATAATAAATGGTGCCAGACAGTTGGTTTGCCATTTGGAAAAAGATAAAATTAGATCCATACCTCATATTCAAGAATATGCTTCATATGGATTAAAGATCTAAAAGTACAAAATGAAACCCTGAGCACTAGAAGAAAACATGGGTGGATTTCTCTTTAACCTAAGTGTAGGGAAAGGCTTTCTAACTAGCACTCAAAATTCAAAGACAATAAAGAAAAAAATTGGTAAATTTGATACATTAAAAATAAAGTCATGACAAAAATCAAAAAACTGAAATCAAAAGAAAACTGGCAGACTGAGAGAAAATTTGTAGCACAAATCCCAGACAAAGGGCTGATATCCCTAATCCCCATAATGAGCTTAAAAAAATTGAAGACAAAAAGATCAAAATCAAATAGAAAAATTGAGGAAAAGACGTACTGGCCTTTGCTTTTCAAAAGCATTAAAGTCATGAAAAGCAAAGAAAACTGAGATACCGTCACAGACTGGAAGAGACAGGCCATGTGGGGTCCTGGCTTAGTTCCTAGATAAGGACAAAGGCATTAGTGGGACAACTGGCAAAATTCAAATAGTCTGTAGATTAGCTAATAGAATTTTATCAATGTTAAAATCCTGGTTTTGAACATTGTACTTGGGTTATGTAAGTTTTAACATTAAGAAAAGTTGGGTGAAGAGTATATAAGAATGCCACAGTTTTGCAACTTTTTCATAAGACTGAGAGTATTTCAAAATTTAAAAAAATTAAATTATTATTTATATATTCTAATCTTAATTCAGTGTTTTGTAAATATATTCTCCCATTTTGTAGCTTATTATTTTACCTTGTCTATGGTACATTTTGATTTTGTCAAGTTTACCTAGTTTTTTCTTTACCATGTGAGGGTTTTGGTCTTATGCAAAAGAGCTTTTCACTACAAAAAACTAACAGAGGTATTCTCCTATATTTTTGCTTAATAATTTAATATTTGCTGTTCACAAGAAGTTTGCTCTCTCTTGTTAGCCTTTACAAAGAATTAATTTGTGTTAGTGGTGACCATCTCTTTTGTTTCCTATTTTATTACTTTGTGTGTTTTTATCTTTATTGTTTCCTATTTTCTATTTTTTAATGTTTATTCTATAGTGTGTATTTTTAAAATTAGTTTATAGTTTAAACACTTGGCTAATTTATATTCAGTTTTCCTTTCATTTGAAGCCATAAATTACCTTCTAAATACCTGTATTATCTTCATTATACAAGTGTTGATATGTTATTTAGTCTAAATATTTATAATTTTCTTCTTTTTTTTTTCCGGTCACACCACTCAGCTCATGGGATTTTAGTTCCCCCACCAGGGATTGAACCCGGGCCCTCTGCAGTGAGAACATGGAATCCTAACCACTGGACTGCCAGGGAATTCCCTATAATTTTCATTATAGTATTCTTTTAATCCATGATTACTAAGAAATGTGGGGTTTAGCGTCTGTATTTTACCTTCTAAATGTACAATTTTTAAAGAAAAATTTTCTATTGTGGACTTGTAATTTAATTGTATTGCAGTCAAGATAAATTCCTTATCTGCTTGGAAAAATGTATATTTTCTTTTTGTTGGTTACAGGTTAGGTTCTATACATCTCTTTATTGTAATTATTCATTGTACTCAAATCTTTGCTATGCTTATTTATTATTTCTGTTTATCAGTTCCTCATGGAGATATTTTAATACTTTTCAATATGGCAAGGATTTTTCAGTTTCTTCTAGTAACTGAGACAGTATTTACTTTGCATATTATGAAACTATATTTTTAGATGACTGCAAAGTCATGATCGTTATATCTTTTAATTGAATGGCTTTTAAAAAAATCTGTATGTAATATCTGTCACTGTCTCTTTCAATAAATTTTGCTCCAAAATCTACATTATCTGATATTAACATTTCTATCTGACCTTTGTTTTGGTTAGTAATTGCTTATGTCCATCATTTCTGGGTCTTTCTTTTAAATTAAAAAACATATCTCTGTGTTTCAAATCCAATAGTTTATGTCCCTTAATAATTAGCAAGTATAGTTTTTTTTCCATTTATTGTGATCAATAATATATTTGGATGTATTTTTACAATCCTATTTTGTGTTAACATTTCCCCCCTTTTTTAATCTTCTCTTTGAGACAGTGAGTTTCTTTTTCATTTTTTCTTTCTATTATGCTTTACTTGCTTAACAGTTATAGACTCTATTATTTTAATGGCCACCAACAGATTTTTAATATGCATATTAAATGAATTTTAACAGTCTAAACATTACTTAGTATTTCTCTCTTCCCCTGAAAAAAAATAAAAACCTTAGCTTCCATAAAATATCTTTCTCTCATGTTATTATTTTCCTGCTAAAAGAAAAAAAAAAACAAAACACAAAACAGTAAGCTATTGTTTCTTTCAAAATATTTTATAGTCACTATATACTATAAGTTTATTCTCATGTCATACTGATTTTTTTTCTACTGTGGCTTTTCATCTCCCGTTTTTTCTTTCTCATTCATTTGTCTTCTTTTGGTAGTTCTTTCAGCAAGGATCTGTGGGAGTATACTTTAAGAATCCTTGTATTTCTAGAAAAAAATGTTACGCTGGTTGTAGAATTTTAGTTCACAATCTTTTGCACTGAGCACTTTGAATATATTTACTGTTTTCTGGCACCTATTTCTTGCTGATGCAAGCTCTCCTGTCAATGTGCTTGCTCTGTTGTGAGCAATCTCTCTAGGAGCCTTTAGGATTTTCCTCCATTTTTCAGTACAAAGGGCATACTGTGTCTTTGTTTTTAATTCTGCTTGATATCAAGGACTTTTCAAAATGAGATTCCATGTCTTTCTTCAGTTTTGGAAATTCTCAGCCATTCTCTGCACATTGCTTCTTTTTTCAATAGTCTCTATTAAAGTCTTGAAGCTTCCAGTAAACAATGTTGAGCATCACATTCTATCATCCCTTTTATTTAAAAAAAAAATTTATTTATTTTTGGCTGCGTTAGGTCTTTGTTGCTGCGTGTAGGCTTTCTCTAGTTGTGGCGGCCGGGGGCTACTCTTCGCTGTGGTGCGGTGGCTTCTCTTGTGGAGCATGGGCTCTAGGCGCACGGGTTTCAGTAGTTGCAGCACACAGGCTCAGTAGTTGTGGCTCGTGGGCTCTAAAGTGCAGGCTCAGTAGTTGTGGCACACGGGCTTAGTTGCTCCGTGGCATGTGGGATCTTCCCGGACCAGGGCTTGAACCTGTGTCCCCTGCATTGACAGGCAGATTCTTAACCACTGAGCCACCAGGGAAGTCCCTATCATCCCTTTTTTAACTTCATTTTTATATTCTCCATCACTTTAAATTTCTGAGTAGCATTCTGAAGTACTTTATCAATGTTATCTGAATTCAGCTATGACAATTCTACTATTTACTCTTAAAATGAGGTGTTTTTTTCCTTAAAATTATAATGGTGATAAATTTAATTTCTAAGATTTCTATTTGATCTATTTGAATAACTTTGTTCTAGTTTTATGGATATAATGTCCTGTTTTATTGCCTTGCAGTTTTAAAAACCACTTATTGTAAAGTATTTCAATGGCCTTTCAGGGGAGCAGGATAACATAACGGATAAGCACAGACTGGAGAGAGAGAGAGCCTCAGTTCAAACTATAGCTCTACCCCTTACTAACTGTGACACTGGACTAATCACTTAAAATTTGGGCAGCTTGATGTTTTCTATAAAGTGAAACTTAAAGAAGACCGTGCCTATTAAGTACTTATAATAGTGCTGTAGAGTAAGCACTCAGTAAAGACTCACTATTAAAATTGTCTCTTGTGTTTTTAATTTGTTTTCCATGACATGGAATCTCCTCATGGTTTTTAATTCCTGTCTGGGGTTTTATCTTTTGTAAATATTACCTCCTGTGGGGGTTTTCTACCAAGAGTTTCCTGGGGTTTAGATACTGCATTATGGTCAGGTTTCTACGTTGTCTGCCAGGCTGTGCTGGATGGATTGGTTTTGAACCAGGTCTTGTCTTGTTATATTGGTAAACCTGGAGGATGGGCTGGGGACAAGAACAGTTTCAATCTGGATCATGCGTATGGAAAACCCACACTGAAACGGTAGTGTTCCTGAATGAGTCAGGAGGAAGCAGGAGTGAAAGCCGTATACTTTGCTTGTTAGTCCAGCTAGTTGACTGAGAGAATAACTTGAAGTTCACCATTTCTGAGAAGTTGTGGGTTCAGAATTTTAAGAAATTTGCTAGTGAATGGGAGTTGAAGACATTGAAGCAATTAGTAAAGGCTATTCTTTCAAGACGTTTGGGGGTGATCGGAAGGAGAGAAATGATATGGTAACTTGAGCAGCAATAAGTAAGTAAGAATTACTTTTAAAAGCATGAATGAGATGTGAGCATGTCTACAAGGTGACTAGTGGGCAGGCTGAGGTTTGGAAAGAGTGTAGATCCATCTGAGACTAAGTAGAAAGAAAATAAAAGGATGATATTTCTAAGGATATTTATGGCCAAGGGAACAGAAGATACGGAGGCTTCTTTGATAGCCCCAATCGAACCATTTAGGATGAAGTGAAAGCATAGAATCTTTGGAAAGATTCTCACTCACTCTTTCTATTAGGTTCATGTTTTGTTAAATTATCATATATTTTGGTAAATGGAATTGTCTTTTAAGGATGGCTTCAGTGTATCTAAACACTAGATGATTCCTGTGGAAATTCTAGGAGGCTCTCACTACATAAGTTAAATTAGAAGTAGAATGGAGTCGGGTCCAGACTACATGCTTTTTCGCATTTAGAAGACATTAAAAACAAGGAGTCCTACTTTGTTAATAAAGGGAACAGACAGTCAGCATAGTTCTGTGAGAGCTGATTTTCTGGTATAATTACCCTTAGGTAGTATTTATCTTCAAGGTCAGTAGTGGCTGTTAAAAAGGTTGTCCCTTTCCCTGGAGAACTGCATCCTCCCCTGACAAATAATTTCTGCTGGAAGAACATTCTGTAAGTCCATGTTCTCATTACAAATATTATCCAACTTAACACTGGAGGACATTTAAAAAACAAAGCCTTTTTTGATCTTTCTGAGCCAAATGTCTTGGACTTAATTCTTAATTCTCTTTCCACGAAATAAGCAGCGTCTTTTAGATGGAGGATTAATCTTTCGATCCTTGATCTCCATCTTCTACACAAGTGTTTTTTGTTTTTTTTGTTTTTGGTTCACACATCTGAATGAGGGATTTGGATAGATGACCTCTAAGTTCCCTTCCATTTCTAACATGCTAGAGCTCTTTAAATCTGGGTGATTACAACGATTTGTGTCATATATCCATACTATAGTTTGTTTCTTGAGGCTAAATAGGGAACACACTTTGTCTTTGGATCCCCCAAAACACATAGGATGGAGTGCTTGTATCAATAAATCTGTTACTGAAAATATAAATGAGTTAATTAAATAAATGACAATACCTCTAAATATCACAGCATTGCCCAGGGATATCATCATCATGAGAATTAGAAAAAAGAGGCCATTCTGGGTGGATGAAACACTTAACTGCATGGCTTAATTGGTGGACCATAGGCTGAGACTCACCCCCAGCCTCCTTTCTTGGTCAGAATATAACCTCTATGGCTGTACTGGGTGGCCCTGCTACTGCCTTACATCATTCTACCTCTCATGAAGCCAGAGGAGCTGGCTTCTTCATAGCTCCCTCGTAGGTCTGCATATAACCTTAGGGGACAGCTGTCCTGAGAACCATCATGCTACTAACCTAAGCGTCTAACCCGCAGCCACAAAGAAATACACACCCTCCTCAGAGTTACTATTAGGGATCAACATCATGATGCCTCCTATCTCTCCTTACCTCAGGCACCTCCAGAAGTAAAGCCTTGCGGTTCATCACTATTAACCTCATACTATTCTGACCCAATCCCTTTTTCTCTTACAGCCCTATCACCGGACCCTTTGTAGCTCTGTCTTTATAAATTGGCTTATTTTCCTTAACTTAAGCCTCTTCTCTTACCATTAACTGAAATTGAACTTGTCCTCAAATATGAGGATTTTTATTTTTGCTATTGTTGTTTTGTTTTGTTTCCTTATATCGTGTTTCATCTCCTGTTCCTGACTGCAGGGTCAGGAGGTATCTTCATTTTCTTCCTATCTATACATTGTCACTTCAAGAGTCATATGCCTCCATGCTCTCACAAAATCAACTTATCCTCTAAGACTCATATCCCCTGCATATAACATATGGCCGATACTATTAATTGCCTATACACTACACATTCTCTTTTATTTTTCCAAAACAGGAAACTGATTTTGTATGGAACAGCAATATGCTGAGATTTTTTTTTTTTTAATTAGATTTCCCTTGCAGCTGAGATTAGCCAAGTCACATAGTTTTATCTAATGTAGTGGAAACAGAAATCACTGGATAGGATTTGCAGAAACTCACTTGAAAAAGTAGACTCAACTGGATCTCTACTTTTGTCCCTCGCCTTTCCCTTCTTGCTGACTGTAGTGACAACTTCATGCTGTATGTAGCATTAAGTTGGCATTTCATCCTGGTAAGCATGGGGGAGCAAGCATGAGGGCAAAAGCCACAAGCTAAAGATGGTTTAAAGGAAAGAGAAAAAAAAAAGCCTGTTGGTATCAGCCTAGAGAGCCTACATCCAGACTTCTTGTTATGAAACAGAAATAGAACTCCTCATTTATTTGACCCATGTTTGAAGCTAAATAAATATCTAACTTCTCTGGCTACTCCTACTCTCTGAGGACTTTGACAGCAAGATCACAGTTTTCCTCTAGCACTCCATTCCTTGATTTTTTTTTTTTTTTTTTTGGACGTGGACCATTTTTTAAAAGTCTTTATTGAATTTGTTACAATATTGCTTCTGTTTTGTGTTTTGGTTTTTTGGCCATGAGGCATGTGGGATCTTAGCTTCCCAACCGGGGATCGAACTGCACCCCCTGCACTGGAAGGTAAAGTCTTAACCACTGGACTGCCAGAGAAGTCCCCTGCTCCTTGATTCTTGCCATCATTCATTGTGGTATCAGTATCCAAGTTGGGGGTGTGTCCAATCAACATTTACACCTAAAGATTTTTTTTTAAACTCATTTCTGATTAGCATTGTCTCACTCCACCAAGGACTCACACAGGATTTTGTCATAACCGGAAACTGCACCACCTCCAAAATCTAAAATCCAAAACTTCTTGTAGAGCATTTCTTGTTCTACAAGATTAGTCGATCAAGTAATCCCATTAAAATAATCTTTTGACCTTGTCGAACCACCAGGCTATTGAACTTTCTACTGTATCACTAGCCTTAAAATCCCTCCTCTATTTACTTCCCTACTTTCCCAGGCAAGACTCCATGAAACTGAAGTTTGATCCCTCACACACTCTCAACACTATTGACTCCTGCTCCCTCCAATTTATTCACAAGGCAAAAACCTACATCTAGTTTCACCAAGCAATTGAATATTTTAGAAGAGAATTCACAAGTTTTCACACAGGGGAGATAGGTTTCATGTTAAGTTTGTGATCAACAACGTCAAATGCATACTCAACTCTCCCCCAAAATTCCAGTAGGTTGTTGTAAGAAGTTTATGTTCCCATTTGTTGAAATAACTGAAGAACTGTCTCACACCTCCTCCTCAAGGTCTTGGATCTTATTTCATTGGGGGAAAAATAAAAGAACTTCAAACCTCCAAAAACTAACTCCTTCATATTTCCATCAGCAAATACTTCCTCCTCACTGGCAGCTCCCAGGGGTCTTCCTCCTTCGAATAATCCCCCTCTGTCCTCCTCACTGACAGTCTCTCCCTCCCTCCTGGCTCACTCTCCATTATCGTACAACCATACTCTACCTCTCTCATCTTCACAAACCTACCCTTTATCTCAAACCCTGCCCACAACTACCTCTATCTCTCTCCTCTCCTTTTGGGTCAAAGTTCTTTAAAGAATTTTCTTCACATCCAATCTCCATACCTTCACCTCCTATTTTCTATTCGCATGTGTATTTCTTTAAATATTTTTTCTTGCCTTTTGTTTTTTGAAAATGGGCTTAATTTTTTTTTTTTTAGTACAGCAGATAATATAGCAAACACTCATATACTCATGACCTAGAATCAAAAATTGCTAACATTTTTGCCTTTTTTTTTTCCAGATTCTTCCATGTTTTGTTGTTTTAAATGAATAAATCATCACAGGTAAAGTTGAAATCCCCTTTGCTCTCTTCCCTACACACATTCTTTTTATTACCTAGAAAATTATTACGATACATTTAGTTTACATCCAAATCATTTTTTATACTTTACTACATATAAATATATATCTTTTAATTTTTATTTTATATACTTTACTATATAAAAAGAAATATCTATCTATATTTATGTATACATATATCCATAAATAATCTAAATCTAGTTTTGTGTATTTATTTTAAAACATACATAAAATGGAATGATTCTGAAACTTTCTTCTTTTCCTCAAGTTTAGGCTTTGAGGTCTCTCATGATGATTCATATTTATCTATATCATTCACTGTAAATATTGTATTCCATCATATGTGTTCAAAATCATTTATTTGAGAGGCTGCATCGTATGGTGATTAAGAGCAAGGGCTCTGGAACTAGGCTGCTTGGGTTTAATCCAAGCACCTATCACATACTAACTGTGTGACTTTAGGCAAGTTATTTTAACTCTCTGACATCAGTCACTTCATCTAAAAAATGTAGTCAGTACATGTAGCTGCATTTTTGGATCAAATGAGGATTAAATGAGTAACCTACGTGAAGCACCTAGTTCTTTCATGACCTATAATAAGCATGCAATACTGGTGTGACAGTAGGAAAACAGATGGCACACTCAAATTTGGATAATTTGACAAAGGCTTACTTATACAAGGACTAATTACAAAAGTGTAGGCAGAGAATAGGGATGCCACAAGGAACAGGTCAGTAACCCACGGCAGCAGGAGAGAGAGTGAGCTGTTAGTACTCCTAGGCCAGAACAAAAACAGATACATCATTAAGAAACAAATAAATCATTACAAATGAATTGAAATCTGGCTCTGCTCCCTTTCTCAGTCTTCTTCCTTTCCCTTTTCCAAGGGAACCGCTAATAGGCATCTGGTTTGTATCCAAATTATATTTTTAAACTTTTATATACACACAGATGCAGATACCTAAACCTCTTCAAAGAAAGAGGTTACCAGAACCTAGGGTAGAGTTGTGTAATAGAGATCTCCTTCTAAGAGGAGCAGGGTCCTTTCAGTGAAGGACACAGCTTGGGATGCCTTCAAAGGGAGGGAATCAGGGGACTATATACCCTGACCTCTTTCTTTTCTTTTCCACCAATCTCTTTCCAGGGTTCTCTATTGGCCAAACTCAACCAGAAGCCAGAGGGCAAGGGAATCTCTTTTTTTGTTTTTTTACTTCTTATTACAAAATATTTGGATATATACAAAAGTAAACAAAATAGTATAATGAGCCCTCATGTATCAGTCATCCAGCACCAATACCCATTAAACCATGGGCAATTATGCACCCCCAACATCTTTAAGTATTTCTATATGTACAAGGGAGTCTCTTCTTAAGGGCCAATCTCCCAGGGCAGATTGCTTTTGGAAAGTGAGTAGAGTAAGCAAATGGCTTTTACTGTATTTGTCCTTTCTTCCTTTCCTCCTGTTTGTAATGCCAACTTGATACTGGAAGTAGAGCAGCCATCCTGCAACCTTGAAGCAACCAACATGAGAACAAAAGCCACAAGCTAAAAATTGTTTAGTGGAAGGGAAAAGCATCTGTGTCACTGTTGGCATCACATGGCCATTGTATCAGCCCAGAGAGCTTACTTCCAAACTTCCTGTTATTTAAGAAAAGCAAAACCCTTAATTTATTTAAGTTACTGTTTGAAATCAAGTGGAACAACTACCCTTACCCTCACCCACCTGGTATCTCCTTCTTAATCTGAAAGTCTTTCAACTCCTGCCTCACAATTTCCTCAAGAACTCTGTAACTGGTTCTTTTCATCATTCATTATGGCCTCAATATTCATGTGACATTCCCAGTCAACATGCAGTACTTATTGAGAAGGGTGCAAAGTGGATCTGGAGGGGAGAGTGTAAGATATCAAGCACTGTCCACCCATCTTAAGTCTTAAGTCCACCCCTCAAGTCTGCATTCACTCTCGTCCTTTATCTAGGAGAAAAGTTTGTGAGCTGAACACAGGGTACAAAGTCCTATCAGCTGCCATATCATCATGGGGAGAGGTCGATTTATTCATACTCTGACCTAAAACATAAAATGTTATTTGACATTTATATGTTTCATGTAAGGAAGTAAAGAGAAAAGGGGGAGAAGGAAAATAATTGTTTAACATAAAACATAGGTTCTACAATCTTTAATTCTGTAGCTGATCAAAAATCTAAGTTTGCATCATAGCTGCCTTCAACTACACATTCTATCTTGCATGAAGGAATAATAGAGGATGTCTTATTGGTGCCCTGCATTCCAATTATAGTCATTTCTGCCCCCTTTGTAACAACTCATTCTCCCCCGATCATTAGGACCAATCACTAAGTCCAGTAAAGTGACTCCCACTCTGCCAATTGGTTTAGCATTGTAAGAAGCCCCAAATGACCAACAGGCAGTCTCAGCTTCCAATTTCTTGGAGCCATGGAGATATTTCCTAGTAGAAGCAACCTACTCTTTGGCACCAGGATTTCCAAACCTAACAAGCCTAAGGTCAAAGTACAGAAAACCAAAATTATAAGCTGAGATGTTAGCTACAGCAGCGGGTGGGGTCATTTCTGCCTTTACTTCTTGGCTCCTGAACTCATGCATTCTATTTGTGGTGAAGCTGGCTTACAAATGGGCTGCTGGTTTGAAGCATGCATTGTATCTATTAGCACAGAAGCTCAATATTCAGGTAATCAACCTCCAACTCATGTTGTAACTATGCCCTCACCATGCCATTTAGCTGTTTTATCAAGCCAGTTACTTCTGGGCCCTGTGACCTACAGTAAAAACCAGTGATTTTCATGAGTATGAGCCATTATCACATACCTCCCTTGTCATACAATGTAATCTCTGATTGAGGGGCAGTGCTCTATGGCACGTTAAGGTGATAAATAAGGCATTTTGTAAGACTTTAAATGATAATGCTGGCAGAAATGCTGCAGGCAGTAAAGGTAAGCCCATACCCAGAATATGGGTCTATCTCTGTGAGGCAAAGTGCTGCCCTCTCTCCCTTCTACAGTTATGGTAATGACCATATCAGGGCATCAACAATGGCCTCTGCCTTTGACAAGTTGAATATTTTCACTCTGTGTTTGGAGAAGATAGTATACTTCAAAGTGCACACTCAAAAATGCCATCTTTACCCCCTATATTCATTTGAAATGTAAACTCTTTGTAGGCAAATTAAAAAAAAAAAAAAAAACAACCTGATGGATTATACCAGTTGCATCATCTGACTGAAGGAAGAATAAATAATCTTTGAAAAGGTCTTAAGGTCCCATCTTTCTACATGGAGGCTTATCTTTTTCCTCTTCTTTCCTTTCACTTATCCATCAATGGAGGAGCAGATATAAATCTGATTGGCTAGATTCCAAAGAATGGATTAGTATGTGTACTAGTGGTCATGAGATCTCATATGTGGTCCCTGCCTCCATGTGGTAAGCTGACTTAAGCAAGACATGATTTTGCAGTGAATGCCAGCCTTCATCCCTCGTCTCTCATTCTGACCTCAGGCTTGTATGAAGGGTTTACTGAATTAGGGCCTCTCGTGGAGCTGAGGTTTTTTCCCTTCACTACCCTTCATTTTGTTCTCTTCTCTTTTTCTGGTCTCTTATCTCTTCTCTCTCCTTTTCTCCTCTTCTCTTCATATTCTTTCTCATATCTCCTTCTCTTGATGGGATGCAGGACATGCTACTTCAAAATATGGCCCCTTGGCATATTGACTATTTTAAGCTGAAGGAGTTTGAGAAACTTGCAGAAGCAGGATAGTCTCTTTGACCTTCCCTCTGCCCTTCTCCCCTGAAGCTGGTCATAAGACCCTCGTATGAGAAGTGCCCTCCCTGTACCAGGAAGAATGGAGCATCCTTATCTCTAAGATGGAGGGACACCAAGAAGAACACAAAGCAAGAGACCTTGCAAAGTTTCTCCCGGTTTACTACACTTAGCTCATACTCTTTGCCCTATCATATTTCTCCATGACTTTCTACTTTTCATCGAATCTAGCATAAAAACACTCAGTTTCATTGTTGCTTCAGATCTTCACTTCCTTATGAAAGATCCCATGTTACATAAAACTTGTATTAAATAAATTTGTATGTTTTTCTCCTCTTAATCTGTTTTTGTCAGTTTAATTTTCAGATCCAGCCTAGGACTCTGAGTGTCAAGGAAAACTTCTTCCTCTCCTACATTCTTCACTCTCACCCCTCCCCTTCCTCTCTCCATCTCCAGCTGACCTCAAGATAAGTGGTGTTACCCTCATACATCAAGTCCACAGGACACCTTGCTAGCTGCTTCTCTTCCTGTTCTTTCCTCTCTGCTATATATCTGTGTGGATAGGAGTTTTAAAAATCCAACTCTTTCTTCTTATCTTATTCTCTGTATGGCCAGCCAAAAAACAGTAAAATTCAATATTTAAAATGTTCCTAACCAGGTCTTTAACAAAGTTTTCACTGAGGAACCAAGAGCTTGCAAAGTTATTAGCAAAATAATACTTCTGGTTTCCTTTTTGCTAATGATTTTGAAAAGCCTGGCCAAGGTAGGAGTATTTGCCAGAGTATTTTTTGGACAATCCTGGGTCTTCTGTCCATAAGAGTCTTAAATCCCCATTCTAACCCCACACAATTTTCAACATGAATAAATACCACTCTCTAATTACTTTGTGAAGGATTTATTTTTCTTGCTAAATAGTTCATGAATTAATGAACAAACAGGAAGATTTCTGATGATGATATTATACGAAAATGAGGTAGGGTCACCCATTTCATCACTGATGGATGTCAGGCAAATTCTTCACTATCACTACCTGGAGTAAAACAGAAGGGAAAATATTTCTCTAACAAAAAACCAATGGATTTGACCTTGATTCCACCCCCAGTTCTTCAGCAATATCACTGCCTCCTACGCAATCCACTGTGCTCAGAAGATACAACTGTTTTGAGGAAACAAGTTGGTTTTACTATAACATAGGAGCATTTCAAAGTCTAAACTAAATGTGGGTGGAATAAATCATAAATGTAATTTTACCTGGTTTAGTTCTCATAAGTCAGTTGGAAACTGTACTCTCATCATATGTCCTTGAAATCATGCCAGGTGGATCCCTGTCCAGAGATCTCCATGCAGCTAATCAATTCTTCCAATGGACACACATAATTCAGGTAAGAAATGACAGATAATTCAAGCCGTATAGGAAGCTTCATTCTCAGAAAGGCAGGAAGCTTAGATCTAATTCAGGGCAGTTCCTGAAATAACTGTGTTCTTCATAGTAGGCTGGATATCACAGTTGGCTAAGGAGTGCAGGTTCTACTGCTGGCTCCAAAACTGTAAGATTAGGATACTTATAATTCTCACTTCACAGGGTTCTTGTGAGGCTTAAATACAATAATGCATATTAAATATAACATAATGCCTGGCACAGAATAATGACTCATTAAATGTTAGTCATTGTTATTCACTTTGTACAAAAACAGAAGTAATTACAGTAGTCTCTAATCAAACCCAAATATCATAAAACACTTTGTTTTAATATTTTAGAGGTATCTACACACATTTATATATACACTAAGATTTGGAAATATCCAAAGTGTTGGACCCTTACAAGCATTTGGCTCTTTATTTACCTCTGTCTCATTCAACAAACAAATTTAAGAAAATGAAAGAATCATTAAGACAGAAATGCCAAGCTGTTTACCTTTTCTGCTTGACTGTTCATCTTGTTTTTTTTCCCACTTACTTTTTCCACTCCCAAATCTCTTACTCCAGATTTCTGCTAACTGAACTTGGTTCTCTAGATTTTCTGAAAAAAATTTCAAAGAAGATTTATTTATATTTCTTACACATTTTGGAGAAAAAAACAGTCACAAACAATTTATGATCTAGTAAATGCCAGGATTGTCATGGAGATGAAAGGAAATCAGCATTTATGACAGGACTGGCTAACAATAAAGAAGACATTGGCTCCTTTTCTCTTTCTGAAAAGACCAAGAATACAAAGGTCAGGTGATCTTTTCTTTTTCTCAGATTCAGTAAAGATTTAATGAGTCCTTACTGCATGCCTACCCCTTCCCCAAATTGCTTAAAGTTTTACAAGTGGTAAAAAAAAATTTTAAAAATTTACGTGACAGAACAAACTTTACCTAACACTTCATGAAGCAGGCAGTCTATGTTCACAAGAGTCCAGAGAACTGTGAGGCAGGAGAGAAAACAGCAAGTTTTTAGGGTAAATGAACAAGGAAGAGAAAGATGAAAAACAAGCAGGAAACAAGGAAAACATTTGAATTGCTGGGAAATTAGGGACTTGTCACCTGGATGGCATGATTTCTGGGCAGGTGGAATACTTAAAAAAACGTGGGACTTTAAATGTTAGTTTTTGGTTTGGGGATGTAATCTCCCAGTTTACTGAGGAAAGGCCACTTTCCTTGTCTGCTTTCTACCAGTGTTTCCAAAGTGTGTTCAGTGGAGCACTGGTTCTGTAAGATGTCAGTGGGCTTCTTGTCAAATAACTTTAGGAACAAAGTTTAAAATTAAATTGACCAATTCTTTTCACCAAGACATCTTAGAGCTTTAGTTGTGTTAGAGTAGGAGTCAGGGATGGGTCCACAAGTTCACATGGGGATAGATGGGCTAGCTAGATCAGATGCCAGAGTTAGAGACAATGTCTTCAGATGAAAACATTGCTCAGTGCTTGCATACCATTCCTTGCAACTGCTTTGACCACTGCATCCATTACCAACTACATGGACATTACTTGTTTGACCAACAGGTTTTTGAGTTCCACATCAAAGACAAACTCCTTGCAGAATAAAAACAGAACAGACAGAAAATGGAGCTCATCACATCTGGCTTTTTATTATTATTTTTTAGTCGCAAAAATCTATGCAAACAAAAAACGCTTAAAACTCAACAAGAAGACAAACAACCCAATTTAAAAATGGGCAAAAGATATGAGCAGGCACCTCACCAAAGAGGATATATAGATGGGAGATAAGCATAGGAAAAGATAATCCACATCATACAAAACAGTGAGATATCACTGCACACCTATTAAAATGGCCAAAATTCAAAACACTGACAATACCAATGCTGGTGAAAGTGTAGAGTAACAAGAACTCTATTTCATTGTTGGTGGAGATGCAAAAAGGTAAAACCACTTTGGAAGACAATTTAGTAGTTTCTTATAGAACTAGACCTACTCCTACCATACGATATAGCCATCATGCTCCTAAATATTTATCCAATTAAGTTGAAAATATCCCTCCACATAAAAACCTGCATATTTATATTTATACAACTTTATTCATAATTGCCAAAACTTGGAGGAACCAAGATGTCCTTCAGTAGGTGAATGGATAAATACATAAACTGTGGTAAACACCCAGGCAGTGAAATATTATTCAGTGCTAAAAAGAAATGAGCTATCAAACCACAAAAAAGACATGAAGAAATCTTAAATGCATAATACTAAATAAAAGAAGCCAATCTGAAAAGACTTCATAATGTATGATTCCAACTATAGGACATATGGGAAAATGCAGAACTATAGAGACAGTAAAAGGATTGGTGGTTGCCAGAGGGTTGGGGAGAGAGGGATGAATAGGCAGTGCACACAAGATTTTTAGGGCAGTGAAACTATTTGGTATATATATATCTGTCATTATACATTTGTCAAGACATATAGAATGTACAACACAAAAAATAAACCTAATGTAAACTATGGACTTTGGTTGATAATGTTTCAGTGTTGGTACATTGATTGTAACAAATGTATCACACTGGAGAAATGTGGAAACTCTGCTTTTTGCTCCAAACCTAAAACTTCTCTATAAAGTCTATTAATTTTAAAAATATATATACAGCTTTTAAAAATGGTATTTTTAAAAAATCAAATCAGTCATGTTTTCTGTCATAAAGAAGTCTATGTGATAACAAAATATTTCACATATTGTGTGAACATTATCATAGACAACTTCATCCGTTAAACATTCATCTGGGATAGGTATACCAGGTAAGATTATTAGATAAAAATATGTTGATTAAAAAAAAAAACCACAAAAAACCACTTATCTGTGTAAGGTACCCTGCTAGGTAAAACTTTAATTAAAACAAATATAATCCCTACACTTTGGGAATCACGTTCACTCAGATAATCCTATCTTAAAAAGAAAATTTAGTGATACTTTGTTTTAAATTTAAAGAATAAATTGAACAGCTGGCTCCTATTCTATTGACACCACTATTAACCTTCATAAATTATCAAGTGTACAAGGTGAATCCTAAAGAATATTGATTAAACCAAGCTTATATTTGTCATTTGTTAATTTAAACTATGTCTAGTTATTCATATTTATGATGACTTCTAGATATTCTTTAATATGATGACAACATTTTGTCATGGATTTCAGTTATATTTCTACCTTTATCATTTGATTTTCAACTTGTTTATGGTATTTTTTTTTTCTCCAAATAATTACATGAGTGACAGTTTTCAGTCTTTTGATTAAAGTTTCTGTCTTGATGTAATGCTCTATTTTCTTTTGGTTCCTTATATGGTTTACTCTTATAGATTTATATCTTCAGTTCATCTGGAATTAATTTTTTGGATGGTATTTTTTAAATGTTTTGCCAGTTATCTTTACTACACAGCTTTTTTTGTAAAATATCTGTATGCACCATTTTTTGTAACATTGACAAGTTGCTGCCTCTTTCACATGATAAGACTCAACTATTCAATCCATTTTCCCTGTGGAACAGAACAAAACCACTCATGACTTTACACTTATGCCTTTTTTGGATGAAGAAACACAGTTGCTATAGGATGTCCCCTGGAAGATATCATCACTTGGCACTTATTTCACTGCAGAGGGAAGAAATTTGGGGCCTAGATCAGAGCGCAATCAATATCTTTCTACATGTTCTCTCCTATAAATCATAATATTAAACAAAATCATTATTTAAGACTAATATTAGTACATACATATATATATATATATATATATATATATGCTGATCAGCATTGTGAATCTATAAAATGAGAATACTCTATGAAATGTTTCCTGAGCATTCTTGTTCACTGGGACTTTTTTATTTTTTTCTATGTTTGCTTTATTAGACATCTCCTTCCCGGGATTAATATCACCCCATACAATTCACTTTGGGAAATAATGCTGGGAGAGGTGCAGAGAACCTGGAACCTTGATGACATCATGGAGCCACTGATGGAAATAATTCTGAACCTGAATTCTACCATTGTTTGAGACTTCTCATGTGTGATTAATTAATTCTTATTGCTTAAAACTGCTTGAATCAGGGCTTATGTTATTTGTAATGCAAACCAACGGGTACAAAAATTGGTACTCAGAGTACGGTGCTGTGAATAACAAATCCTAAAATGCAGAATCGTGTGTAAGAGGCTGGACATGGGGCAATGAGGAACACACTATTTATAATGTTGGTTTGTGTTGACCATTTGTTGTACATTTGTACAAGATAAAGAAAAGCTGACTCTAAAAGTGTGCAATCTAAAGAGTGAGGTGGGAAATGTGACTTAGCTATAGTCTGTAGACCAGGTGGACTGAGAATCTGGTAATTTGGAGCTATGCAAAACTGGTTAGAAAAACTGAATCTGACCCATGAGTTCTTAATCTTATCTCCATATATCTCACGTGCTTTGAGGCTCTGTTAACAAAATTCAGAGCATACATGTATTTGGATGGAGAAAAGAAATTACATCTTTCTTTTCACTAACCTCTAACTGAAATTTAGCATTTCCTTTAATTATAAATGTAGACCAAACAAACAAACCAACTCACAGGTGGGTCTGTGTGATTCCATTTGCTATCCATAGAATTCACAGATACTTTCATATCATATTATAGTTATTACAGATGTCTCAAAATATTATTTAGTTAACTACTTTGAAATTTCAGTAGACTCACTGCTAGATATTGAATTAATTTTGAATATCCTAAATATTAAATTTAATGAATTAGTAAACAACTATTTATTAGAAATATGTTTTTATATTTTCATGTCTATATTTCAATCTCATTTTTCTTGTAACCCTATGCATTTTATTTTATGGACTTAAACACATTATTCCATGTCTGTAAGTGTCACGGAAGTTCCAAAGGAGTTAGTGGCATAAAAAAGGTTAAGAACAATTACCCACAGTAAAATTAGTGAGAGAGAAGATGGGAAAGTAGGAAATTTAGGAATGGGATTGTGGTAAAAGACAAACATTGCCTCAGGCTACTCCCTAATAAATGTTCTCCACCTTACAAAAGGGACAAAGGTATTTATTGTGAAGATGCATCTGGGAAACAGCTGGGGACCAAGAAGTGGATTATGGCGGTGCTTCCACACCCAAAAGTATTGTTTATAATCCCTCAGACTGAGGTCATTCATGTGAAGGCCAGAGGGATGGGCTGAGGTCAAAAGCTTGTTGCCGGGAGCCTGGAATTCTCAGACTCTATCTGGACAGACTTTATGACTCTGAGTGGTAAATAGATTTGCAGCTCACTAAGTTTTTATAATATTTTTGATTATTTGTTTTATTCTTTATTGAAGTGTAATAAGTATAAAGAAAAGTGTTACAAGGCTACAGATCTATAAATTTTCAAACTGAACACACCTATATAACCAGCGTCCAGATTAGGAAACAAAGTGCTAAGAGCACCCCAGTGGCGCCCCCTTGAGCTCCCTTCCAGTCATACTCCCCTATTGTCACTTTTAATAGCATAGTTTAGTTTGCCTGCTCCTGTACTTTCTATATAAATGGGATCATACAGTATATACTCTTCTGTCAGTCTTCTTCATTAAGTTTGGGAAATTAATCCACATTTTTACATGTTTGTTCAATTGCATTGTTGTGTAAGCAGAGGTTCTCACAGTGTTTTCTATGTATTCCGGGGGTTTCTGGGACCTCTTCAGGGTGCCCATGATGCCAAAAGCTCAGCCTCTGTGCATAGGTGCCAAATCAAAACTCAGAGACAGAATTTTGGGTGAAGTAGAAAAGAATAGCTTTATTGCTTTGCCAGGCAAAGGGGGACACAGCAGGCTCCTCCCCTCAAAAACTGTGTGTCCCAACCTGGAAGGATTTGGTGAGGAGTTTTATAGCAATAGTTCAAGGGTGGGTTTGCTGATAAGATTAGGGTGTGTGCAGGGCCTGCATTCCTTTAATCTGGCCTCAAGTAATGTCTTGATGAGCTTATCTGGTTACTTTAATCTGGCCTCAGGTGGTCTTCTCTGGAATGAAGAATGCTACATCTTCTATTTGGGAGATTTCAGTTCCATAAAGAGCTCAAAGATATTGTTATGTGTATCCCTTGAGATGGAACAGGACCCTGCCCCGAGGCTGCACTCTTGTTTCTTGTCTTCTCCTCCCTTGTCTCTGCATCCCCTCCCTTCCCTGATTAGCAACTATTTGAACCTGCCCTTTGGAACTCAGGGAAGGTCATGGAGGCTGAACAGAAATGCTTCCTTGCTCAGGAGCCCCACAGGGTCCTGCTCAGTTTCATCCATAAAGTCTCAGTCATTTTCTTAGTAAAACTAAAATATCATTTGCCTTTTCACTGACATTCTCTCATGAGTGTACTGTGGAGTTTCCTAGAGGCTATATGACATGTAAAGGTACTTAGGTATTCCCATTTTTTAAAATTTCTCAGTCTTAATTTCCAATAATGTAAATATTGATAGATATCACCCACATAAACAAAAACTCCTTGGGTTTTGCAGTAATTTTTGAGAATTTAAAGAGGTTCTGAGACCAAAAAGCTTGAGAACCATGACTGTAATTGTGAGATTATACCATAATTTAGTTTTTCATTCAGTGTTGATGAGCATTTGGGTTGTTTCCAGTTTTTAGCTGTTATGAATACTGCTTTTATGAACATGACTTTTGGTGAACATATGGACTCATTTCTGTTGGATATATATACCTGGGAGTAGGATTGCTGGAACATACAGTATATATTTAGTTTCTAGTAGATAACATCAGTTTTCCAGAATGTCTATATCCACTCTCACCACCAGTTTATGAGTTTCAATTCTGTATTCTCACCAACAGTAGGTACTGTTTATCTTTATCATTTAAATTATTCTGTTGGTCATGTGGTGGTAGTATATCAAGGTTTTTCACATGCATTTCTCTGATGACAAATGAAGTCAGGCACCTTTATATACGTATGTTAACTATTTAAATATTGTTTTGTAAATTGTTCAATTATGCTACTGGGTTGTGTGTTTTTTCTTATTGATTTGTAGGAATTCTTAACATTTTAAATGTTTTTTCTGTATCTATTGAAATGATATGTTTCTCTGTCCCTTTTTTTTTTGTCAATGTACATTACACTGATTAATTTTTTAAAATTAAACTACCCTTGAAAAATTAGGTTAATGCTACTTGGTTATGATGTATATCTATTTCTGTATATTGCTGGATTTGATACGCTAATTTTTCAAAAGGCTTTTGCATCTATGTTCATGAGAGAAATTCATCTACAATTTTCCATTTTTGGAATGTCCTTTTCAACAAGGTTATGTTGGATTCTAAAAATGAGTTGTAAAATGTTCCTTCTTTTCTAATTCTCAGGAAAATGTTGTGCAACATTGGTGTTATTTCTTCCTGAAACATCAGAAAGATTTAACCCATTAAGTCATCCAGGTTTGGGGTTTTCCTCTCCCCCTCCAGTTTTATTGAGATATAATTGACATGTTAACATTTTATTAGTTTCAGAAGTACAGTATAATGAATATATATGTATATTATATATATAAATGATCACCACAATAAGTTTAGTTAACATCCATCACCTCACATAGTTACAATCCTTTTTCCTTGTGATGAGAACTTTTAAGATCTACTCTCTTAGCAAGTTCCAAATATACAATACAGTATTATTAACTACAGTCACCATGTTGTACTTTACATTCCCCAGAAGTTATTTATCATATAATTGGAAGTTTGTCCCTTTGACCACCTTCACCCATCCCCACCTGTGGCAACGATCAATCTGTTCTCTGTTTTATGAGTTCACTGTTTTCAGATTCCACATATAAGTGAGAGTATACAGTATTTTTCTTTCTTTATCTGACTTATTTCACTTAGCATAATACCCTCAGGGTCCATCCATGTTGTCCAAAATGGCAGGATTTCCTTCTTTTTATGACTGGATAATATTCCATCATATATATCATATATATATATATATATATATATATATATATATATATATACACCACATTTTCTTTATCCATTCATCTAACCTAAGCCACTTAGGTTGCTTCCATATCTTGGCTATTGTAAATAATGTTGCAATGAACAAAGGGGTGCATATATCTTTTCTAATTAGTATTTTTGTTTTCTTCAGATAAATACAGAGGATGGAATTGCTGGATCATATGTTAGTTTTATTTTTAATTTTTTTGAGGACTCTCTATCCTGTTTCCCATAGTGGCTATACCAATTTACATTTCCACCAACAAGGCACAAGTGTTCCCTTTTTGTCATGTCCTGGCCAACACTTGTTATATCTTGTCTTTTTGATGATAGCCATTCTAACAGGTGTGAGGTGACAGCTCATTGTGATTTTGATTTGCATTTCCTAGATGATTAATGATATTGAGTGCATTTTCATATACCTGTTAGCCAACTGTATGTCTTCCTTGGAAAAATGTCTATTCAGATCTTCTGCCCATTTTTTAAAAAATTGGACTGTTTGTTTTTTTGCTATTGAGTTGTATGAGTTCTTTATATATTTGGATATTAGTCCCTTATCAGATGTATGATTTGCAAATATTTTCAGATATTTTGTGATTTTCTTTATAGCAGGATCTTATTTTATTTTATTTATTTATTTTTAATTTTTTCTTTACTTTTATGGCTGTGTCGGGTCTTAGTTGCAGCACACGGAATCCTTCATTGCAGCACCTGGGCTTTTCTCTATTGTGGCATGTGGGGTTTCTCTCTCTAGTTGTGGTGTGTGGGCTCCAGGGCACATGGGCTCTGTAGTTGTGGTGCGCAGGTTCCAGATCGCATAGGCTCTGTAGTTTGCGGCACACGGGCTCTCAATAATTATAGCACGTGGGTTTAGTTGCCCCACGGCATGGGGGATCTTAGATCCCTGACCAGGGATTGAACCCACTTGCCCAGCATTGGAAGGCAGATTCTTTACCATTGAACCGCCAGAGAAGTCCCTATAGCAGGATTTTAAATAACAGATTTAATGTTTTAGTAGATATCAATCTTCAGATTCTACTTCTTTGTCTGTTTTAATAAATTGCCTTTTTGTGGAAGTTATTTTATCAAAATTTTCACATGTATTTGTATAAAGTTCTTCACAGTATCCTCTTTTCATCCTTTCGATGTTCATAAGATCTATGGGAATATTGTATTTTTTATTACTGTTATTGATAATTTTTTTACCTTAAAATATTTTTATTTCAAAACAGTTTCAAGCCTACAAAATTACAATAATAATAAAAGAATTCCCATATTTCTTAATCCAGATTCCCTAATTGTTATTTTTTTCACATTTGCCCCCCATTCTCTCCCTCTACACACACACATACACACACACACACAACTTTTCTCTGCAATGATTTCCCATCAATGTAAATACTTCAGTATGAGACCAACCAAAATAAGGACACTTACCGACTTTATCACCCTCCCAATCAGGAAATCAATTTAACATAACACCATTAACCAATCCACACACCCTATTCAAATTTTACTAACTATCTAAACAATGTCTTTTTTCTTTTTGTTACAGAATCCTTTGTGTGTGTCAAATTTAATCATCACGTCTTATTGATTTCCTTTAATCTGCAACAGTTCCTCTTTTCCTCTTCTCATGTCTTTGACAATCTTAAAGAGTTCAGCTCTTTCATTCTATGAGGTGCCTTTCAAACTTAGTCTATCTGATATTTTCACATGGTCAATTCTATGGCAAACCATAGAATTAATGCTATGCTCTTGTGGTAGTCTGAATAATGTACCCTCAAAAATGTCCATACCCCAACTCCCTGTGAACCTGTAGCTTTACATGGGACTTTTCAGATGTGTAGCAGACATTTGGTATCCTGAGGCACTTGCCTCAGTAGGTGCATCAATCCAATCAATCACAGGCAATAATTTAAGTGTGATATCATTGCATTCCATAAATTACTAGCATTCCATTTACCATGGTCAGAAGCTCAGCACTGAGTTCAAGCCCAAAGACATGACCAAACCAATCTCAAAATTCTACCTTTGAGCAACTCTTTCTGGGGACAATCAGTTTCAATTTCTGAGTAAATTAGGGTTCAGTTAGGAGGTAAGAATCACATGTAATTTTTAAAGAATGTGATATGAAAAACTGTTAAATAAGTTTAAAAACTGTTCACAAGGTATATTTAGAGACAAGAAAAAGCAAACAAAATTATCACTGAGGTAGAAACTGCAGGAAGCAGCTACCAACTCTAGGAGGACAAAGGGGTAAGGCTGGAAAGATTAAACTGAACAGCTTAGAGGAGTAATCTATAACTGTAACCCACACATCTGAGGAGGGAACACTGCTCAATTGGTGTTTGTGTCTCCGAGCTCCATGGAGGGGCACTTAGGACTCGGACCAAGACCTCTGAGGAGCAAGCCTGTCCCATGGATCTATCGTGGTTTCTGAGATGTCCCCCCACTCTACTAAACATGCTCAATATGTTGGCCACGGAATGTTCTGTGACTTGATTTTGCCCATGAAACAAACACCAATCATGTGTACAAAGAACAGCTAAACTGCAGGATTACTCTCTTCTAATCAACAGTAGAAAAATAATTACAAATGGTGCTGAGTTTTATGTGATGTGAGTCTTTGAAGATGATTGCTGTCCTATCCAGCTGAAAATTGGGTTTTATTGTTACCTGTGCTTAATTCTCCTAAGAGAGAAAACTAAATAAGCTTCTTGCTTACTCCATAATGGCCCTTCAAGGCCAAAAGTTGTTCTGCTTTTCTCATCCGCTTCAGTTTTTTTGAAAAATCATCATTATAAACACTGGTCATTTATTTAAGTGATGTGAGTGACAGGACAGCAGGAGTGATAGTCCTAAGTGATAACCAGAATACACCACTGTCACTCTTTCCACTGCTAGCAGCCTGGTCCAAGACACCAGCATCTCGCATATGAATTAGTAACTTAGCCTCCTAGATGTTCGCCATTTCTACACACTTCTAAGTGTCCCTTTCAATCTGTTCTTAACACAGCCACCAGAGCGATCATGCTGTGTTAAAAGCTAGGTCAGAGTATGGTTACTCCTCTGTTAAAAACATCCTGATGACTTCCTATCATGCTGAAGAAAAGGCAATGCTGGGGTTATAATAGCCTTTAAGGTCTCGCGAGACATGCAGATCTCCCCTCCATTCCCTGGCTCAGTGACTGCTACCTTTCTGACCTTGCTTTCCACTCTTCTCTCCTCACTCACCTGTCCTAGTCACACTACCCTCCTTGCTGCACACTGTCCACAGAGGCAGGCATGTGTGAACCTCAGAGCACGTGACCTCGCAATGCCCTCTCCTGGAAAACTCTCCCCAGATATCTGCATGGCTTTCCTCCACATCCTCCTTCAGAATTTTACTCAGATATATTTTCTAAGTGAGACTTTCTCTGTGATTCTAATTAAAATTTTAACACACACACAGACCTTCTGTTCTTATCCTCTTCCTGCTTTATTGTCTGACTTCTCCCACAAAGATCTGAGTTCCATAAGGTCAGGGATTTCCACCTCTCTCTTTTTTTTTTTTTTCATCACTGAATTCCCAGTATCTTCCAGATACCTGGCTCATAGTATGGCATTAACAAATATTTACCAAATTAATAATTAGATGAGCAAATATATAATAAACTAACAATTATTGGCTGGTTGGAAGCAAGCCTCTTCCATCTCTTTTTAAATTTTAAATCATAACAGGTGGTACTGAAGAAATTTACCTCTTAGGGGGCCCTGACAACCATATAATCCTGTGCATTTGTACAGTGTTTTAAAATTTGTAAAATACCTTTACATATATTTATGTAACTAGAGCCTCAATAACTAGAGCAGTTATGTTTATTTTTCTCATTTTCCAGGAAAGAAGATAGAAGCACGGCCATGAGGGTGCTTGCTGAAGTTTGTGTACTAATAAAAGACAAAGCCTGTGTTCATATTATGATGAACTGGGAGGGAAGGATGACTTCTGGGAATGAGGGAAGGAAAACCTCAGATTTTGTGATCCCCAAATGTAATCTCTTGGGAAAAAACACTTTGCCTGGAGTACTTAACAATAGTAAAGCAAACAATGTTCCAGGAATAAACATTGGGTCTATTTTTAGTCCAGTGGTATGCACAAGGCTACAGTAAGTCTGAAGGAATGTGTTTTGTATGATGAAGAATAAACTGAACTTATTTGGTACTGTTTCCTTTTATCCACTCCCTCACCCTTGAGTCCCGAAGACCATTTATGCTTATTAAAGCTCTGTTATCTTATGCACTGGGAATAAACAAATGGTAAAATGAGACAAAGGCTGAATGGGAAATCTCTTTGGTGTTAAAATTGGTGACTTAAAATATATGGAGAATATCAGAACTTCCACCTTCCCTTGCTATTGCTACATGTGCAGAAGCAGAGTATTTCCACAACTATAGTAGTTGATATAACGTAAAAGATGTACTTTTCATATTTAAGGGCAAAAATCAGAGAAGTTGAAATGCAGAGAAAGTTTTAAAAATAAGTTATGAGACCTAGATTCTAGACCCATCTTTCCTGCTAATTGTGTACCTTGAGTAATTAATTTACTCTTACTAAACTTCCATTTGTTTTGTTTTGTTTTGTCTTGTTACACTTCACTTTGTTTTGTTTTCCTGTAAAATAGGGTGGGGATGGGGGGACAGTGAACTAAGTGTCACTTAGTTTGATTTAAGATGTACCACTATAATTCTTTGATAGGTTGTTTTATGGAAAAACTATGGGATGGAGACTGGTCAATTTGTCTAAAATTTAAAGTAGGCACACAGCTTTGGTATCTCTTCATTCATTGTTCATACTCAGTGATATCTTCCTGTGTCTTTTGAAGGAAATATGTCTGATATAGTTCTGGTATTGTTTTCTCCAGACTCTTAAAGATCAGTACAAACTGGTTATGGGACACCTAGTTTTGTACTCAGTAAGTCTGGGTACAATAATGGCTGTGGTTGGAAGTTTGCCATGTGTATTAGTATAGATAGGTATATGCCTCTTGAGAGATTGGGAGTCAGTGGGCAACAAGGCAGTTCACTAGAACAAAGTGAAGCAACATGTAAGAGTGAAAGTCATTAAACAGAAGACATGCCCAGGCACTGAATCTTACCTCTTCAGTCTGCTGGTACGCTGTGACTCCCAGTTGATCAACTAACCAGTCAATACAATAACGTATTGCACACAATTGATACTACAAGAGTTCTGAGGAGGGAGAGATGATTACAGACTGAAGTCATTAGAAAAGATTTCAGAGAAGAGGTAGAATTTAAGAAGGAACTTGAAGAAACAGGAGAAAATGCATAGATGGAGAAAATAATAACAATGTTTGTGATGTGAAGGACAGCATAAGCCCAGATGGAAAGAACAGAAATGTCTCTAGGAGTACTGGGGCAGATCAGATTAACTAGCACCAAAGATTAAGGTTGGAAAGCAAGAGGGAGGAGATATGGAGATGTATGTGTATGTATAGCTGATTCACTTTGTTATACAGCAGAAACTAACACACCATTGTAAAGCAACTATACTCCAATAAAGATGTTAAAAAGAAAAAAAGAGTGGGAAGCAGTGAAGACATGTCTGTAAAGGTAAATTAGGTTGAGACTGAGGATGGTTTAGAAAAGAAGTCTGAACTTGAGATTGTAGAGTTCAAGAGGTTGCAACCTGGTGACCCATGACTTGGAACTGACTTTCTGATATCATTTCTTCCTTCCTCCACTCTTTTCTTCCTTCCTTCCTTCCTTTCTTTTGCTTTCTTTCTTTCTTTTTTATTTTCATAGGATTTTTTAAAAACAGGATTTGAATGCAGTAGGCTAAGCATGTGTTATCCTGTTTATGATAGTTTCCACCACTTTTTAGAAACACTTTTTGTTTTGAAATTATTTGAAAGTTATGTAAGAGTTATAGGAACAATAAAGCACTTCTTCATATCCTCCATCTGTACACACACATAGAGACATCTACTTTTTTCTGAATCATTTGAGAGTACATTACAAATATAATAACCCTTTATGTCCTAAGAATTCAATATGCATTTCCTAATAACAAGGGCATTCTCCTATAAAACCACTGTACATTGATCAAATTCAGAAAATTTAGCATCAATATAATAACATGATTTATTATACTGCCTATATTCAAATTTTATGTTCTCTATATCACTTTTTCCCTAATTCAGGAGCCAATTCAAGAGCTCTAGTTTTTTTCATTGTCATGACGCTTTAATCTTTTAGCCCATTATGACCTTGACATTTTTGGAGAGTAAGGGTCAGTTTTTAGAATGTTACTCAATTTTTAAAAATATTTCTTCATGGTTAGAATCAGGTTATGCATCTTGGACAAAAATACTACATGAGTGATGTTTTGTTCTTTATGGTACCTCATATCAAGAGGCACATGGTTGGTGACATTAACCTTCTCCCATTATGTGTCCCATTATTGGTGATATTAGCTTTGATCACTTGATTAAAATGATGTCTGTGAGGTTTCTCCGTAGTAAATTTAACCATTGCTTAGCTTTGTAATTGATAAGTGGGGAGATGTTTTGAAATTCTGTAAGTATCCTGTTCCTCTTTAAACTTTCACCAAATAGCTTTGCCATCTATTGACGATACGTGAGCAGGCTATTTCTTTGCTTTAAAAATTCCAAGTGGTGGCAGGATTCTTTGGAAATTTCTATGTGAATAATCATGTTATTTTTTAAAAATATATTTCAATCAATCAATATTTATTCATTTCCCACCCCAAAACTTTTATTTATGTTTCTTGACCTACTATTTGCTAGGACCTCAAGTACAATGTTGACTAGAAGGGATAAGAGCAAATATCCTTGTTTTGCTTTGGATCTTAGGGACAAAGTTTTCTGTCTGTTCATTGTAGGATTTTAATAGATGGTCTTTATCAGAGGAAGTTCCTTTCTATTACTATTTTTCTCAGTGTTTCTTAATCATAAATAGGCATCAATTTTCAAATTTTTATGCATCGATTGAGATGACCATATTTTCCCCCTTTATTCTACTAAGATGGCAAATTATTGGTTGATTATCATTAGACCAAACTTGCATTCCTGAGATAAAACTCACTTGGAACTAATGTATTTTTCATTTTATAAATTTCCTGATTCAATTTTCCAATATTTTCTTAGGGATATTAGCAGGTACGTTCAAAAGAGATATTGACCTAACACTTGTAATAAATATACTTTGTTACATCAGTTTTGCTGACATCAAAAAACTAGATGTGAAATGTTCCTTCCTCCTTTATTTTAGGAAGCGTTTGTATAGAATGGCTTTATTTATTTAATAAATATTTTATAATTCACTTGTGAAGACATCTAAGCCAGGGGTTTTCTTTGGGAGAAAAATTTTGATAAAATCAATTTCTGCTTTAGTCGTCTATTGCTGTGTAATAAAGCACACATGCATTTACAGGCTTAAAACGATGACAATTTATTGTTTCTCAAATTTCTGTGAATTGTCTGACTTTGTCTGGGCTCACTCATATGTTTGTGCTAGGAGTCCCAAGATGGCTTCACCCCAAGTATGTTGGTTGGGGCTGGCTGATGGTTCAGCCTTTTCCTTCATGTTTTCTTTCATCCGGAGAAGTCTCAGAAGGGTGTTCCAAAAGATTAAAGGTGGAAGCTTCATGGCATCACATTCTGGAATTCTGTCAGGCCTCAGTAGTTATACACCATCACTTCTGCACATTTTATTGATCAAAGCAAGTCACAGGGCCATTCCAGATCAGGAGCAGGGGAAGAGACTCTGCTTCTGAATGGAAAGAGTAAAAGGACATAAAGAATATAAGGGGTTGTTGCAGCTAGCTTTGCAAATAACCTACCACAGTCAATTAAGGCCAGAATAATCCATATCCCTTCCACATGAAAAGCATACTCGCACCTCTTTCAGACCTCAAAATTTCATCCAATCAGAGCATCAAGCTTAAAGTCCATGATCTCATCACGTAAATCTTGTCCAGATATTGATGAAATACTTTGGATGTAGTTTGTCGTGTAGTTCCTCCGTACTCTTAATGCAGAGACCTGTGAACTAAAGATAACATTATCTCCTCCCACTCATACAAGATATAATGTTGAAAGAGGAGTAGGATATTGGCTATAGATACTCCATTAAAAAGACAAAGGACAGGAAACTCATGGAACTGCTGGTCTGTAGCAATTCTCACCTCTAACCATATATGTGTTAATTCTACCTTCTACAGGCATAAAGAATGTTTCTTGATTAGGGCCCAGTACTAATCCCTGAGAGAAGTCCCCTAACCCATAGTTCTTCTCAGCTCTTGGTTTTTCTCTCTGGGTGTCAGTACTGTGCTCTAGATATCTTTCCTTTTTCAAAGGAAATGGCTGTGCTTGTAGCTGACTAACTTTTTCAGCTTGCT
The DNA here is from genome assembly GCF_965194825.1 of Balaenoptera physalus. Lineage (NCBI taxonomy): Eukaryota > Metazoa > Chordata > Mammalia > Artiodactyla > Balaenopteridae > Balaenoptera > Balaenoptera physalus. Next base: position 76,509,760 of record NC_138882.1, on the reverse strand, counting down.
TTCAGCCTGAAGAAAGTTAGGGTCCCAGAGATCTCTTTCATTTTCCATTGTCTTTGACCCTTCTTAGTATAATCTAATAGCCCTTCCTTAAAAACTTTTTGGGATTTCTATGTATCAGGTTCTAGTTCATTCCACAAGATAAAATCCATTTACACAATCCATTTTCAGACAGACTTCCCTCTACTTGGAGCAGCATGTCAGGACAGTGCCTTTGAGGTTCTTAGATGCTCTTTTGCTTAGCTGAGAGAGTATAGCAAATATCACCTTAAATCTTTCAAAGAATTTTTAAAAAGGGTTTTACACTCTTGCCCTTGATTTTATCTATATCCTGGGGTGATCTGTTACTTTGAGAAACTTACATTAATTATAGAGACTAGAAATGTGAAAAAAGGTTCATTTTCTAAACTTATGTATCCTTGGTCCATATTTCCTCTGAATTGTTTGGAAACTATTACTGCTCTAGATTGTTTCTCTTTTCTCATACCTTATGCAACTTAAAAAAATTGATACTTTCAAACTTCTGCTCGAAAAACTTCTTCTCCTTGCTTTACTACAATCTATTTTTTCACACAAAATACAGAATGATCCTTGTAAAAGTTCATGACAGTGGTCCACCTCTAACACAAATAGTATTTTTGAGTAAGTTTTAAAAGGCTGTCTCTTCCTGAAGACATTTGCTGACATCTCATGGAGAATTGTAATGGGTATATATATCTACAAATGTGAGTGGCAGCTTCTGAAGTTGTACAGTGCAAAATCTGTATATCTCTATGACTGGTTTTGCATTATTCCATGCTCAAAACCTTCTGATGCCTTCCCTTCACAGTCAGAAAGCAATAAAATTGAAAGTCCCATGTATGCAGACTATATAAATAATTCCTACAAACTAATAATGTAATTGGTAAAACACTTGGATAGACTCTCTACAAAGAAAGATATAAAAATGGTCAATACACACAAAGTATTCAACATCGTTAGATGTCAGAGAAATGCACATTAAAACTCCAATGAGATAGTTCTATGCACCCACTAGAATGGCTAAAATGAAAAAAGGCTGACAATACCAAACGTTGGAGAGGATATGGAAGAACCAGAACTCTTATGTTGCTGAAGGGAATAAAGAAGGATACAACTCTTTTAGAAAGCCGTTTAGCAGTTTTGTTTCATTTAAAGTCAAAAATACACTTACCCTATGACCTAGCAATTTCAGTTTAAAATATATACCCAAGGGAAATGAAAAGATATGTCAACACAGTGACTTGTACGCAGTAACGGCCAGAGGAAATAATTCAAATAAATACTAATGAAAATAGATAAATGATTTTGGTACGTTCATACATTGGAATACTAATTAATTAGAAGTAAAAAATAGGCTAATCATACATGCAAGAACCTGGATAAATTTCAAAAAACATATTGAGCAAACAAAGACTTACCAAAAGAATGTATACTCTGTGATTCCATTCATATGAAGTTATAGGATGGGTGAAACTAATCCATGATAGAAAAAAATGAGACTGTATGCTTCAGGAGGCAGGGTGGAGACTGACTGGAAGTGGATATGAAAGAACTTTCAGGGGTGATGGAAACATTCTATACCGTGTTTGAGATGGGGTTACAAGGGTGAATATAATTATCAAAATGTATCTAATTCTCTACCTAAGATCTGTGCATTTCACTGTATACTAACTTTATTTTTAAAAGAATCAGGGGCTTCCCTGGTGGCGCAGTGGTTAAGAATCTGCCTGCCAATGTAGGGGACATGGGTTCAAGCCCTGGTCCGAGAAGATCCCACATGCTGTGGAGCAACTAAGCCCATGTGCCACAACTACTGAGCCTGTGCTCTAGAGCCCATGAGCCACAACTACTGAGCCCACGTGCCACAACTACTGAAGCCCATGTACCTAGAGCCCATGCTCTGCAACAAGAGAAGCCACCGCAATGAGAAGCCCATCCACTGCAATAAAGAGTAGCCCCTACTCACCACAACTAGAGAAAGCCTGCGCTCAGCAACAAAGTCCCAAAGCAGCCATAAATAAATAAATTTTTAAAAATTTAAAAAATAAAAAAGAATCAGTGCCTGGGTCCAACACGATCCTTCTCCTGGCTGCTTCCCCCGTCCCATATCCTACCACTCTACTCCTAACTTACAGTGCCCCAGGCACTATGCCCTGCTTGTTCCTCAAACCTACCAAATACACTCGCCCATTCTTTTTTTTTTTTTTTTAATGTCTGTTCAGTTCTTCTGCCCATTTAAAATAATTAATTAATTAATTAATTTTTGGTGGGCTTTCTCTAATTGCGGCGAGTGTGGGTTACTCTTCATTGCGGTGAGCGGGCTTCTCATTACGGTGGCTTCTCTTGTTTCAGAGCATGGGCTCTAGGCACACAGGCTTCAGTAGTTGTGGCACACGGGCTCAGTAGTTGTGGCTCACGGGCTCTAGAGCACAGGCTCAGTAGTTGTGGCGCAAGGGCTTAGTTACTCTGCGGCATGTGGGATCTTCCCGGACCAGGGATCGAACCCATGTCCCCTGCATTGGCAGGAGGATTCTTAACCATTGGTAATAGTATTTACCAGAAGAAACTTGAGGTCTACAGTCAGGATGATAAAGCCCATGTGCTCCATGACAATGGTTTTGCAGTTTTAACAAAGTAATATCCATACACAGAACACAGAATCCTCCAAAGTCTGTTCCAAGTTTCATTCCCAGAAATTACTTCAATGAGTAAATACTTTCTAACTAACTTGCAGCTTCACTATGTCCTGCTAATTCATTATGCTGCACTTGCTCAGGAATGATCTTTAAAGCATTTAATGTAGCAAAGTTTATCAAACATATTGTTCCCCAACTGCTTGAAGTTTATCCTACAACAGCTTCTATGACTCATGGAGAAAGCAAGCTATAAGGATTACAAGTGATTTTTTAACCTTTTTAAAAAACAGAATAAAAAAAAACTTTAGTAGAAACAGTAACATTTACAAGAAGTAAAAAAGAAAACAAATTAAAGAACTCAGAAAAGAAAATAAGCGCAGTTTTTCCTCAACTCTGGTTTTGACTCACTGCATGCTTGGTGCCAAAAAGCAAGCAACAAAACATATTCATGGAAAAGAGTAATCCATGAGAGCAAGACTGAAGACTGAAGAATCAAAGGACTCCATATAACAGAATCATCCAGAGGGTTTAATTAATAGAAGGCTTTCATTATAACAGTTAATCTATAACAAGTCCAATGACATGGACACTAAAGAATCATTGTCCCAGGCTTCATTGTCATTGGGAAAGGCTTGGTTCCATAATAGACATCTAGAGTTCCACCTCCTAACTATTCTCCCTCTTTTCATACCCTATAAAGGCACACAGACATTAGATTCATTTCCTTCTCCCTGACTCCCTTATTATCTAGGTAGACGGGGGTGAGAGAGTACTGGAGAGAGATGATCTGAGAAATAAAACCTTAGATGATGACATTATTGAATGTACTCTGCTGAATAGATTTCCTCCAAATAGCAACAGTGAAAAAGATGTATTCCGGAAATACATCAGCAATTTTATAGCTTTAAATCTCTTCCAATATTTTTCTTGGAAAATAATCTGTGGTCTTGCTCTTTTCACCCACCTCTACCTTTCAAGCCTTATTCTCTCTGATAGTCCCTCGTGTACCCTGAACTCTATTCACTCATCTACCTATGGACTTCCAAGCATACCCTATATACTTGTTCAAGAACCCTTGCCCAGAATTCTCTTCTTCCCACATGATAACTTGTAGGAATAGTTCTTTTGAAGTTTCACAAAGCTTGCATCTCTTCCAAAGAGGCTTCACAGTTGTCTCTTTTTCTTTTAAAATACTACTGTAAGAATTTCTGCTTCTAACAAGTTAGCACTGATGTCATTTTGCTTTCATAAATGTCTGATTCCTCAAACATTGTAATACCCTAGAAATCAGTAACGACAACTTTTATATTTTTGCCTCTCCTGAAATTCCTGGCATAATGTTTATTGCATCAGTATTGAGAAGGCAAAAGCAAATCCTAGCTTTTACCACTGACTACCTATGTAAATTTCAGTACAGTATTTTATCTCTTGGAAACTCTGATTCCTCATCTGTAAAAATGATTACAAAAATGTCTATTTCAAAGAGGTGCGGTAGGGACTCACTATGACAGTATATGTAAAGCACTTGGAATGGCACTTGATCCATGGCGTGTGTTCAACAAATGATAGCTTAAACAACTTCTGTGTTCTGTACGGTTGAGGTGTAGTAATTATCTTCTCCAGATAACTCATTCAGATAATGTCCCCAATTAGGCCTGCAATTAAAAGCAGGACAGCCACCTGTGAGAAAGAATACCTAAGTACTTAATGACAGCTCTAATCTGCAAGAAGGACAGCTCTTCTTAAGGTGACTTATTGTCACCAAACTCACTTGTCTCTATGAACAATTTACTCTGCAAGAGTCTAGTATTACCTGTCAATTCCTCTGGGATTTATTGCAATGATAAACTTTCCAAACAATGGAAAGTCTTCCCAAGGGATATTAAATAGCTATCTGGATAATTTAAAGAAAAATTTGATGGGAAAATGCAAGTTTTGTTCTAGTCAAGTGAATTGGTGAGGTTTCAGGGCTCTTTGCAGCCTTGCAGTATGGTACCATTCTTAAGCCATGTCTTTCCAACCATATTGTCTGCGACATGGGTGAATTTCTATTTCAGATCAATTTAGTATGTAATCAGTAACTATTAGGATTGACTATCAGGCAAACATGTTCAATTAAATTACATTTAACTGTACCATAACATTTCAAATCATCTATATACTTCTTTAGTTTTTGAAATTTTATTGCATATTGCAATTGGATTGAAGTATGTACATATTTCCTTTCCTGGAAAAATGGCCACTCCTTCCTGACTAATCCCATTGCATATTACACAAAGTTCTTCCACAGCACCACCAATACATTATTGCTCCTGGGGGGCAGGCAGCGACTAATACTTATTCATCTTTTAATCTTACTCTTAGAGCCTAGCACAAAGCTGGCCCATGGTAGAGGATCAACAGTTTATTCTTTCAGTCAATTCATACACTTTCTCAGTTGTTCCTAATCCATCACTAAGTTGCTCTGTGATGTCGAGTAGATCATTTCTCTGGGCAATGCCTCTGTTTCCTCCATGGAAAAGGAAGGATTTGAATCTCTGAAATTCTGTAATTTTATGAAAACAAGGAAACAGAATGAAAAGAGACATTGAATACAATAGGTTTATCCCTAGGGCACTCACAGATATGTGGGCAAGACAGTCCTGGTGCTCAGCTTTCCAGATCTCATTTTCTTCCTACCCATATTATCTCCCTCAGGACAGAGAGTGACAGTGTTAGTAAGAGCAGAGATAAAACCACCTTCTTTATTAGATCTGCAAGAGACAAACAGGCCCCCCATACATGTAGAGAGTCAGATCTGCCTTGGCTTTAATATGGTTAGAGAGCGTTACTGGACCTCACCCTTTAATTTTTTAATGAACTGATTACCAGGCTCAGGGATCAAAGACTCCTGTTGTTTATCTTTACTCTTTTAGTTTAATGATTTCTGACACTCGATCAGGGTGTCCTAAAGACCCAGATGAAGTTTTGATTGCCATTCAAGATAAAATAATAAAAAACTCACCAGGCTCTATAATGTCCTACTATGAACCTAAGGGGTGATGGAGAATAGCATTACCCATGTTTAAAATGAGCTATCCCTGATCCTTATTTGACAGATAAGGAACCTAAGACTCAGAGACAAACTGATTTCCTTGTTCTGGGCACTGGTCAAGCAGGGAAGCAGGGTTTCCTCAAAATATTAGGGAATCATTTTCCTGGAAAAACACTGCTTGATGAACACAAATCTTTTATTTCTATCCCCACTGATGCTCCAGGTGCTAATAATGCTTCCTCTAGGATTGTAACAGGTATAGAGAGATAAAAGGTGGAAAGAATCAGCTTTATTGATGGCTGTTCAGTAAACACAAAATTCAGAGCTTCTTGATAAGTTGGATTTGAAATTGTGGCTAGCATCTTGGGCCAAGCTAGGACCATCTTAACACTTCACCCTAAATGTAGACATTGACATCAGTGGGAAGGGTAGGGTTTGATTTACTCATTCAAATGGCAAGGAAGAAACTGGAAAATGGTCCACCTTCAACAAATGGAGGAATATCTGCCCTGTTTATCTGCTTCATGATGGAAGAGTTGTCCCTTCTTATAAAACTAGGGGCAGAAAGTACACGAGAGAAGGAGAATGAGAAAAGTACTTACATTACGATTCAATTTAGTAAACATACTGCAAGTGAAGTTACCCCATTGAGCATGAGGTTCTCGAATTTCAAATCATCTGCACCTGCTCCTTGAGTTGGAACAAAAATGGGTGGAAAGAGACAGGAAGTGTCCACTCCAATAATCTACTTTATGTGGAGTAGAGTAAAAGTGTCTCTTCTATGGAAATGTAAGAAAGGAAGAATCAGTTCCTCCTTCTGGAAGCTTTTAGTTTAGATCTTCATTTCTCTCCTGTAGTATGGCCAATAAGCCTCTTAGTATGTTTATCAATATTCTTCTAATTTATATTTTTCACGGCACGAAGGAAGGTCTTCTTTTTAGAAGATTAAATAATGCCTCCAAATTTCTACCAAACCTTCAATATTTCCTTGAGAAAGTCATCCACTCTTTCCTCAGATTCCTATTAAATGGGGAATGATGAATTGCTGTGCAAGGTTTTTGTGCAGGTTAAATGAGTTAATATCATAAATCACTAGTAAGTACTAGTTATTAGTTTCCTCATTATATTTACCTTCCACTGCCTTCTCTCAGCTACCCCTAGCTCAGTACATGGTATTCCAATCAGTAGGTACAATACTACCATTATTCCTAGGGAAATATGGGCTTGAGCCTGGAAGTACTTAGCTTATTCATTTAATTTAACAACACCTTATAGATCTCGGCTGACACAGGACACAAGGCCCCAAAGACGTCCATTGGGTTCTCCAGTTGAGTCCTAAGTCTTTCTGCAAACATGGGTTAGGCTATGGTGTTGCAGAGCTAACTGCTGATCATCTAGAACTGAGGCACTAGTAGAAAACATGACTAGAGACACAGTTGTGAATTTAATAATTTGGAAACAATCACTACAGCTATGAAATTATCATAAACTGAATGCAAAGAAAAAAAGAAAGCCAAAGACAAATATGTAAAGAATATCTATTTTTAGAGCAATGACCTTTAACCATCTATGTGTCTTAAACCAATCATGAATATTGTCTCAAGTTTTCCCACAGCAAATTTAAGAGGTGGTTAGGGTGAGTCATTATAGCTTCAAGATTAAATGGCTTGTCCAAAGTCACACAGTGAGCTAGTTGCACAGCTACGAATAGAACGTAGGTTTCCTAAACCCCTGCTAAAGAAAAGCTGCTAAAGTCAGGTATGGTGGGACTGGAGAAAGCCTTACTGTTGCTGATGCCAGAGTGAACTTTCAAGATTTGGTCTTTGGAGAAGAAATGCCTTTCCCTGCTCACCTCACTACTTTTAAGCTCTTGGCAGAAAGAAACTGAAAACATAGAAAATATTATTAGTGTTAGAAAAGTGCCAATCTCAGCTAAGCTCTGTTGAGTCAGTAATTCAACATAAGAGGATTGGTAGAAAGGGTAAGAATAAATAACTTCTAAGGTTCTCTGAGCATTTGAATTTATGATCTATAAAATTCCATCCATAAAAGGGAAAAAATTTGGACATGTAAAATTATAGACCAGTTCTGCCCAGGGCTTAGTCATTAGCAAGGGAGTTTTTCATAAATAAAAGGTTGGGGGTGTTTCTGGGTTTTTAACAGACCTAAATGTCTCAGATGTTATGGAAACTTGCTAAGTGGAAGGCACTGTGCAAAAAACTTGATAGGTACTATCCCTCACCTTATGAAGCTTAGGATAAAGAGGAGAAAAAATTCAGTGCTAAACGTTGTCCAGTAATGCATTCAGATTTTTTTCTTTTTTCCTCAAGTTACATTTACGTAAGACAACATAACACATACCCAGAGGAACTCAATCCTCTGTCATGCCTATTAAACATCTTAGCCAATATATTCCTTGATTTAACAAGTTCTTTTTGAAGATGTTGGTTTCTCAGTGGAGCCAGAGTATATATAAGGATCACTGAGAAAGCAGTAGATTTTTTTTTTTTTTGTCTTTAAGGAGCTTACAAACATAACAAAAAAGTTTTAGTTGTACTTTTTTCATTTTTGAAGTAATAAAACTACACTGAGAAAAATATGAAAAAGAAGATAAATGTCACCCCATAATCCCACCATTCTAACACTCTCTGGTCACATCTTAGTTTCTTTTGCTGATCTCTCCTTTTCTCATGGATTCTTAACTATCTCGAGACCTAGGACTTGGACCTTGGACTTTTCATCTTTTCTATCTTAACTTTCTCCAAAGTGATCTCACTTAATTTCCTGGTTTTGTGTGCCATCTGTATATTGATGACTCCCAAATGTATAACTCCAGCCTAGATTTCCAGCTAACTCCTTTATAGTTATACCCATCTCGCTCCTTAGCTTCCAGCAACCACTAATATGTTCACTACCTCTATAATTTGGTAATTTTGAGAATGTTACTTAAATAGTATCATACAGTATGTAACCTTTTGAGATTAGATTTTTTTGTTCAGCATAATTCCCTTGAAATCCTTTCAAGTTGCTACATATATCAATTGTCCATTCATTTTCTCATTATGTATGTACCACAGTTTATTTAAACATTTATCCATTGAAAGATACTTGAATTGTTTATAATTTTTGGCTATTACAAATAAAGCTTACAAATAATGTTCTATGAACACTCATATACATTTTTGTGTGGACATTTCATTTCTCTGCAATAAACCCCCAGGAATGTGATTGCCGAATTGTATGTTAAGTATATATTTAGTTTTCTAGGAAGCTGCTAAATTATTTTCCAGAGTAGCCGTACCATTTTACATTCCCATCAGCAACGTAGGAGAGATCTAGTTTCTCCACACCCTTGTCAACACCTGGTATTGTTTGTCTGTTAGATTATAGCCATTCTAGTGGGTGTATAGTGGTATCTTGTTGTGGGGTTTTCCTTTCCTTAATGTTTAATGATGTTGAACATCTTTTCATGCATTTACTTGCCATCTGTATATTCTTCTTGATGAAATATCTTTTTCATGTCTTTTGCCCATTTTTCCAGTTGTAGATTTTTGGGAGTTCTTTATATATACTTGATAAATCTTTTGTCAAATATGCGGTTTGTAAATATTTTCTGTCTGTAGCTTGATTTTTCATTCTCTTTACAGAGTATTTTGCATAGTAAAAGTTAAAAATTTCACTTAACTGTGTTTATTACAGTATTTCTCAATTGATTTTTACCATGATTACCTTTTTTTTTGTCCATAATTAGCATCTTAAGATAATGAGCATCTGCAAAACACAGAATTAGAAATGCTGTTTCAGCCATTTCCTTACTTCTACCTCTGACATCCAAGTGTACCTGTCTGATGCACCCAATTCTCTCAGGGTAGGGGCCAGGAGCTAATCTGAAAACCAAATTTATGGCAGTGAGTGCTATGAGAATGCACCATATCCCCAGTTGCATATTGTATTCTGTCAGGGGCTTTCTAGAGGCAAACTCAAAGCAAGTAGGAAGTGATTTGGAAGGTGAAAATTTTAGTCTCCATGGAAGCTGACAGGGAAAAGACTTCAGATTGATAAAAGAGACAATTTATCACTAATTGAGACAATTAAAAGAGACAATTGTCACTAATTGTCTGTGTAACATTAAATAAGCCACTCCATTCTGGGCCTCAGTTTCCTCATCTGTAAAAGTGAAAGGGTTAGCTACAGCAAATTTAATATTCTATAATTCTAAATCACACCAATACACCAGCTGATTGCAAATGTGAATCTCATCTTTGATGAAGTTATTGTATGATTCTACTTGGAAGCTCTTAAAGGGGGATAATTTGAGCACTGGGTGTGTTTAAATAAGCCCTTAGACCCCTCGGGGTGAGCCAATTTTCTGCACCACTTTTCTAATAAAGACATAAGGTTTTCACTCTGTTTCTTCTAGGATCAAAGTGTTGAAGCAAGCCTCCGCTTCTACAAGTTTCCCATGTCAAGATACTCTGAAATCTACACTCTGTTTCTTTGATGTTTTACTTCTAATCTAAATCAACATTGAAAATCAGTGATCAGGAATAAATTAGGACAGAATGAAACCATCTTTTCTAAAGTTAAATGGAGCTTGAGGATAGAGAGGGTACAAGAATGAGAGATGAGGAAGAGGAAGTTGGTGAAAAGGCTAGGATGATGATTAATTAGCCAGTAGGCAGATACACATCCATCCAATAAAAGAGTGTCATTAAGATTGGTTTATAATTAATTGCAACAGCTTCTTTGCTTAAAAGGAACTTCACACAAAAAAAGTACATCACCTAAGCAATTTGGAAATCAGTTTCAAAAGATGCTTTTTTCCCAACCTGTCATCCCAAGACAGGGGAACAAAGAATACTGTCCATATATGGAGGGGAAAGAAGGATGAAAGTAACTGTCAGTCTAACAATGCTGATATCCTGGTGCGGGAGGAGAGAAAGGCAGAAATGTTAAGTGCAAGAAACAGGTACATGGAAGTCTAAGAAAACAGACAGTGAGGGTTGATGTGGAAGAACATCATCACAAAATCATGCTGATATTTAGAAAACTATTAATTAGATCAATAAAAGTTTAACAATCTCAGATCTGAAAGGATTTGGAAGGTAATGTTGTCTGCCACCTTTCCCTTTTTCGTGTGCTCACATTTCTTTTCAACACATTCATTCATTCTTCCATTTAGCACTTATTTTTTTGAAGTCCTACTATGCACCAAGTACTACCATGAATCCTGAGAACACTGAAGTGATTAAGACACAATCCTTTTCATCAAGGAGCTGTCATTCTAGTCCATTCTAGTCTAGATTAGACAACAAAAGAAATATTTATGAAATAATGTGATGTGTTTTTTGGCAATACCGACTGGGGGCTATTGAAAGCAAAAAGGAAGAATTCTGCCTGGGTGAGTGGGAAACCCACAGGAAGGGGATTTGTGGTTTGGGAGGTTAAGATTGGGAAAGGATTCTTAGGATTATTTAAATCTAGAATTCCCTTTGGGGATCTTACAGCACGAGTTTTGCTCTCTCTGAGGTTTTCAACTGGTGAATCTGAGGTGGGGAGGATGGGGGATCTTCAAAGTACCAGCCTGCCATCAAATGGCAAAATATTACCCTCTTTCTGTTCTTGAGAGCAGCACTATAGAATGTTAGCACTAGAAAGTATCTCACAGAAAGTGACATTTCCAGGAGGAGACTGAAGTCCAGAGAAAGAGAGCAACACACACACTGGAAAGTCTAACACAGTTGGGACTAAACTCCTAATCCAGTTTTTTTTCCATTACCCCTCTCTCCCCCACCCCATGCCCCTTTTCTCTTTTTTCAGGCTATACTTATAACCTCCCTAGGGTGCTAGATAATACTTGCATATTCTGGCTATTTTCATTTTCACGTAATTTTCCCATGAAGATTTTGTTGTTTCCTCTTTCAGACATGACCCAAGACCACAGGCTGGCCTCATTAACTGATCCCTATGGCACCTTAAAGGACAGTCCTCCCTAGGGAGACACATGGACGGGGATTACTAGCCCCCAGTTACTGCATTCCCACCAGCCCTGGCCCTTTCTGCAGAGCTAAGATGCAAGCAATTTGCAAACCATGTTGAGGAAAATATTTATGCTTGCAGCCAGTTTGGCTTCTTCCAATGTCGTTTACAACCTTTGTGGTTTGAATCTGTTCACAGAAGAATTAATTGCTGGTTTTGAATGTTATTAGAGAAGAAACCCAACTAGTTCTCAGGGTACTCATCTGGGAAATTTTCAACTTCAGGAAGAATTGTCAGGTGGTTTCAAAAAAATAACTTGACAAATTAATGCCCTTTACAGAAGTTAGTTGTGGGTGGGTGGGAGATGAATATAAATCTGGAGTAAATAGACATGGCTTAATAATGGCAAAGCCCTTTCCCCTTCTGTATCTTTGCCTTTCTACAGTGACATTCAGAATCCTAAAGCCAAAGCCCATATTACACAGAGGCAGAAAAATGCAGCTATATTTACATGAGATTTGGGAAAGCTAAAAGCCCTCATCTGCTAAAAGTTTCTCTCTCCACTGACCCTCCCTCTGGTTTGGCCTGATACGTTTCTCTTTTAGATGCACACACTTTGAGTTATTTAAACCAAACTCACAACCTTATCTTCAGAAGGAGAATGCTAAAATGTATATTTTACTACATGCAAAATCACCAGCATCATGCTAGGCACGGAGCCAAAGTGTTCTGTGCATATTAAATAATGATGATGGTTTATTCCTTCATTTGCTGAATTAAATATCTGAACTCCCAGTTTACATCCAGTGTTGTGGTTAAAGATAAACTAAGACAGTTTCAGCCTTAAAGCGCTTATAGTCCTTGAGGAGAGAGAGATCTATAAACAGATGATTGCAATACAGTGCAGCAAGTAATTATAATGGAGGGAACCACAAGTATGATGGAAGATCATTGGTACAGCTGGAGACAGGGAATGGCCTGTGATATCTGACTCCTAAAAGCCAGTGGGAGTTATTATTATGTGAATCCTGGCAGTCGCAGAAGTTCTTCATCACTCATAGAATTATAGGCTGGAAAGGGAGAGAGAACATGGCATCAGCAAATCTAGAGTGGCCAGCAGGGGGACAGGGGCTTGCTTGGGAGGAATGCATGAGGGGCAGGAGCCCTGAGCACTGCGTACTCAGGTAACAGACTTGACTATATCCTCTGCCAGGAAGGGAGGTCACCTAGATAAATGCTGGGGAATGGAGGTCAAGTGCAAATTCCAAAAAAGAACACTGAAGGCATCCTCTGGTTGCTTCAAAATATCCCCGTGTTCCACTCTGCTCTTAAACCAGTGACGTATTACCAGTATACATTCTTTCTGTTCCCACTTCTGTAGGTCATCCACATATATCTGTGAGGGGCTACATGGAAGGGAGCTATTTTTTTTAAATAATTATCATTTATTAGGTGCTTACAGTATTTTAAAATTATAATTTATAATCTTCCCAACAGCAAATCAGTGAGTTTGGAATTACTAATCTCCTTTTATGTTATAAGACTGAAAAAAAAAAGTTAAGAAAAGTTAAGTAACTTGCCAAGGTAATATAACTGAAACAGGAATTCAGATCCATAGCCTATGTTTTTTGTTCCTGATACCGTAACACTTCGCAAGTTTTGGAATCAGGCATGTTTGGATTTAAATTAATAAAAATATATTTGTTCCTTGTGTGATTTTATTTTTTAATTTTTTTTATTTTTGGCTGTGTTGGGTCTTCGTTTCTGTGCGAGGGCTTTCTCTAGTTGCGGCAAGCGGGGGCCACTCTTCATCGCGGTGCGCGGGCCTCTCACTGTCGCGGCCTCTCTTGTTGCGGAGCACAGGCTCCAGACGCGCAGGCTCAGTAATTGTGGCTCACGGGCCCAGTTGCTCCGCGGCATGTGGGATCTTCCCAGACCAGGGCTCAAACCCGTGTCCCCTGCATTGGTAGGCAGATTCTCAACCACTGCGCCACCAGGGAAGTCCCCCTTGTGTGATTTTTACTTTTATTTCCCTTTATTTGATTAATAAGGTCTTTGGCTGGTTTGTTTTATTTAAGAATCTACATAAATATTTGCTTCTCTCATTTGCCTATTTTGGCTTTCTTGAGAAAATGTTCTTAGCTTATTGAAATGATTGTCAGTGCTCCAGAAATCATGAGTTCCAGTCAAGTCAGTTTAACAGCTTCACTGGGCAAGTATCATGTATTCAAAACTGGTGAATACTCTAGATACCTCTCTTGCCCTGATTTATAATTTTCACATCCCTAATCACCACCTAAAATGTCATATAGTTGTTCATTTGAATATTGTTCATCTCTTTTTTTTCAGGTTGTGCAGACTGTTTTATATTCTGCTTTAAAAAAATTCCTTAATCTTAATATGTGGAATTTAATATGTGGATTAATTCCCTTACGTAATACGTGGTACACTTTCACAGTTTAACAGACCACATAGTTGCCGTTTTAAATGTTTAATAATTTATTAAATATAATAAATTATATTTATTATAATATTTAATAATTTATTAAATATAATCTTCCCAACAGTAAATAATAGTTGGAACTTCTGCAACTGCCAGGATTCACATAATAATAACTCCCACTGGCTTTTAGGAGTCAGATATCACATGCCCTTCCCTGTCTCCAGCTGTACCAATGTTCTTCCATAATGTTTGTGTGCTTCACTGATTTCCATATCAGCAGAAGCAGAACATCCAAGGACAGAGGAGATGAAGCAGTCTGGTTCTGGGCCCAGACCAGAAGAATTTCTGTGATCTTGAGTCCTTGAATGGGGTGGATTGTACATTCTTCTGAGGGCCATCAGAATGTTGTCCATCTCTTGCATTAGACTGTGAACTCCATGAAACCAGGAACATCCCCAGTTTTGTTCAAAGACATACCCTCAGGAACTAAGCAGTCCTGGAAACCCGTCAGTGCTTTACAAGTATGTTAAATGATTGAGTGACTATTAAATACTGAAGGAAATATAAGGATGTGTAAGACACCTTTTGGTCTCAATATGTGCTCCTGGTAGGGGACCCAAGACATAAATGCATGAAGTTGCCAACTGACATAAGTGGCAGTTTACCTATTATAAATCTGAGGCCTCAAATTCAGATGTGAAGTAGATTTAACGTTTCTGCTTAATCACTCAGCCTAAACTGGATTTCAAGCCTCTATTCTGCTAGTGTGGCAGAAACTTTATGTGTTTCCTCTCCTTTCCCCGATTTGTGTCTAAGACTTGATGAGAGCTTGTGTAGGCCAAGCCCCAGGGGTGAGGATGCTGTCTGGACCTCATTTATCTATGCACACCAGTCATCAATGTGATGACCTTTGGTCCTCTCTCTGCGGCTCCTCCAGGACTGGCGTTCTCTCTGTCCCTTCTTTTCTTGTGCCTAAAGGCACAGAAATCCTTGTCCTGTTTTTCAGCTATCTCTTAAAGTCTGCCTTTGTACCTCTCTGCATCCATACCCTCTCTGAGGTTTTGTCACCCTTCCTGGGCTCTGTCTACAGAACTGGGTCCATTTTCTGCTCTTGAGAGTGCCACAGCCCTCATACCACCTCCTGGGATTATGCCAGAGAAGAAAGGTATAGGGCCATTCTCTCTCTCAGGCCCACAGAACTCTGTTCTCATAAACTCCCCTGCATTGCTCCTTCCCTTCCCAAGCCTGGAAGAGTATTTTTCTAGTGTAGGAAGGGGGAACACCTCATTTTTCTCAATCCATATGTCTTCCAAACATTTTTATCTCTCCTCTAACCCCTTCCTGTAAGGTTTTAGGAAAACAAAGCCAGGATCAAGAGACTCACAAGCTTTGTGCCCTTTCCTGGAATGATGAACACAGATAACTAATACCTTGTATAGAAAGAAGGGAAATGGGGAAATATCAGGGGGAAAAAAAGGTTAATATTTCAAAAACATTATTTTACCATATTATTCTCCTAGTAAACCTCTGCATTCCTGTGAAAAACAGGTATTTTTCATCCAGTCGCTTTATCTCTACTCCCTCCCCAAAAGGTTAGGACCTGGGTCTGTCCTAAATTGGGCTCTCCAGGGCAATAATATCATAATCAAAGCAACCCACTTAAAAGAAAATAACCTAGTCTGTATAATGGAGCTAACAATCTATAGGTCACAAATCAATAGTCAAACTGGCCAACGTGATTAACACTGGAATTGAGAAGCCAGTTCACATTCTGGGACAAGAGGTGAGTACTCTGTGGTTAATTGGATTTAACTCAAGTACATTGCCTTCTCCTCATAAGGCATTTACTCAGAACATCCATTAGTGTCAGTATTTTAGTAGTAGGACATGATTTCTTGAGGGTTGGCATGCCCATCGGTGTCCATTCTTGCTCTTAGATGGCATGTTGCTAGAAAGTCTAAGATGCCATCTGTTTAAATGGCTCTATGTAGGGCCAGTTTTCTAGGATTCTTTCTTTATCGTCAGGCAGCTGTCTCTGTGCTGCAGACATCACGGGACTGGATTGGGATGCCATGGTCCTCGGATGGCAAACATATTGCTTTATGCCTCCATCACCATCATTTTCTACATCCTCTACAATGTGCGAGGTAGTCCCCTTCCCCATTGATTAGAGAATCCCCCGCCTCTTTATTCAGTCCCCCAGTGATTGCTCCCACTGTACCTAGAAGAAGCCCTCTCTCTGAGTTACACAGATCGTTGAGCCTTTTTCCATCACTGCTACCAACATCAAAGTTCTTTCTCACCTTAGACATCTCCATGGGCTGGTGATTCCTGTGTCTCTTTGAGTAGGGGTGAATTCCTTGCTGGGAGGAAGAACTTGATTTCACAAAGTGGTCTAGGTGGTATCCCATGCAGCTCATCTCTCAGCTCAGCTTGTCCCCCACTCCCCACTCACACCCACACCTTATGCGGTAAAGAACCTCAGGGACTTCATTACCTGAATTTTACACCTCAAGCTCTTTTCATAAAGTGTCATCTGAAAATAGCTTGCTTAACATTTGTGGATCTTACTATTTCTATACTTTTAATTTCCTTTTTCTTGCCATCTGTAGGCTCACTCCATCCAAATTCATGGCAATCTGACCATTAGGCATTTCCCTAAATGGGAGGGGCTCTTTCTTGAGTCCTCCAAATATTCACTCTAACCTATAGTCAAGGAAGAGATTACTTCCTCAGATTCTTGACTTCAGTTCTTTTACCTTTCTAACCTCTATAGAAGTGGTTTTGGGTATTTGTACCTCCCACTGTTGAAATGTATTTTCTCCTGATGGACAGTCCCCTGACTTAGTTACTAGGTTAAATGTAACTTAGTTACCATTTCTTGAGTGCCTCCCATATTCCAGGCACTACTATTGGGTAGGGAAGGAGCACCAAAGACTCCCAAAACCTCATTCCTTCACAGATAAACTCTGGATGCAAAAATCAAAGCAAAGTGGTAAAAAGAAATTAATTTTTTTCATTTTTAATTTTCTGCCTTCATAGTTATGGTGAGTCAAACAGCAGGAATAAATGGTCATAATGTTGTCCAAAAGTACGGAGTGTGATTCTTCCTCCCAGAAAGCTTGGTGTTTTAAAAACATTTTGTTTAAATAATTATCAGTACTTTTATCTTTGAGAGGAAATTGAGAGTCATTAGAGAGAGATAAACAATAAGATCGAGCCATCCACTTTTTTTTTTATCCACTTTTATATGTTGTTGTTTTTAAGCAGAAATACTTTAAGTAGCATATTGGATGCTCCATCCCTTAGTTTGTGACCTCTTCATCTGACAATTTAAAGGTGTAATCAAGTTGAGTTCAACATCAAGTAGCATTTGTGGTGTGGCAGAGGGTCAGTTCCACTCTAACTCAGGCAGCTGAGGAAGGGTTATGCCTCCTGTGTATACATAAGCCTTTTGTTTTCCTTGGTACAAACTGGCAGAAGCACTCTTCACTTCATCCAGAGGTTTCTAGGAAACCACCTTTTACTTAAACCAATGGGCTTTAAATTACATATTTTTGTATTTTTGGTTTGGATTAAGGCCTTATATCTTTAGAGTACCTCTGTGAAATGTGTGCTGGAAGGGGTAAAATTTTATGTTTGTTAAGACAGTATCTTACCCTGGAAAGAAAAAAGGATGTGTAGTCAAAAAATGTGGACTTGAATTCTAGCTTTATCACTTACTGGCTGAGTGGTTTTTGTTTGGGGGGGTTCCAACTTAAATCACTCTTTATCTGTAAAATGAGACTAATAGTCATGTCTGTGTCACAGGTTGTAAAGATTAAGTAAAATAATACCTGAGTAACACGGTGTAAACTCTGAGTTGAATAAAAGATCAACTGTTCATTATTTATCCCATATTACATCCCACATCTCTTGTCATTAAGCATTCTGGTATGACTCACAATCTTCATTTTCACCCCAACTCCTGCCAAGATCACCTATGATTGCATCATGCATGTGGATGCTCAACCAACAACATGGTCTTAAGCTCCTTGACCCCAAAATTCTTCCACTTCAATAACCCAAGCAATGACTGAACTTGGACTTTGGAATGCCCTCATCTCTGGAATGGTAAATTCCAGTATTCCAAGATCTGACTATCATATCCTATCCTTATAGCCATTTTACTCCCTTATGTCAACCTATTCTTCAACCTCCTTGAGAATGTTTTGCTTACATTTTTCCTCTTTGTTCTCAATTCATCATTTTCTTTATGCTTTCCCTTCTCTTCCTACTCAATCTAAAGCTCTAGTAAGTCTCTTAAATTACTCTCACTAGTACTTCAATGTCCACAGACTCAAACCTCTATATCCTCCCTGTCAATTCCCAGCCATGGATAAACCCAGACATGTACCCTCACCACTCATACACTTGAACTGCTGAGCATTACAAAAGGCTATTACATACGTATGTGTATTGTTACCACTAGAAATGTGTGGACTCCATCTCAGTGGTACCCCCTGTACTCTGCGACAAACGTTTTACCCGTCTCTGCTCAGTCTCTCTTCCATCCCTCACAGAGGCTAGCTAGTTCATGCTTTCTTTACACTTCACAGATCCTTACTCCATCTTTCCCACAACTTCAGCAGATTTTTATAGGGAAAAAAATGAGGATATCAGAAGCTAAATCCCTTACCATCTTACCTCTGACCCTACAAACCTACAACTTATTTAAATGTGTATTCGCCCTTGCTGTTTCTGCTTCTATATCAAAGGAAGCAGTTTCTCTTCTCTAGTTCAGTGCTATTTTCTTCACATTTTCTACATCTGATTGCCTATTCCTATAGGTGAGCTTATACCTTCATTATCCTCTTCTATCATGTATTTACTATCCTTTCTTTTTCTAACTCCTTTCAAATAGGATATAAACATGATCAAGGTCCTTTAACCATAATTTTTAAAACATCTTCTCCTTAAACCTTGCATCCTTCTCTATCTGCACCCTATATCTATCCTTCCTTTTACAACTCAAGGCAAGACCCAGTCATTTAACTGGGAGTCAGAAACTGGGAGTCACTCTAGTCTCCTCCCTTTTGTTGATCTGCTCACATTTACTCACCCATTAAATTATACGGATATTCCTTATTTTATATTTCTTGTATTCATCCCCACATGCACCTCACTGCCATCATCATCTCATCATCTCTGTTTTCATTCTTACAATTGTCACCTAACTTGACTTGCATCCCTCAAATAACCACCAGAATGATGTTTCCAAAGCATAGTGTTTTTCTTCCGTGGTTCCCTACATTTTATAGGCTAAAGTTCAAACCCTTTAGAAGGTGATAAAGGGCTTTCAGTGACCTATCTCCATACCTTGTCTCAAAGTTTAATGTCCACACCACTCAAATCTTTCGATCAAATTCTTTATACTTGAAGATTTAGCTAAAAATTACTTCTCTCTGTGAATTTTTACTCTACTCTTGATGCCCCACAGGCTCTCTCTTCTCCTTCTGGTAGAATGAGTCATTTTCTCTTTTGTAGAGCTAATTTTCTTTGTCTAGACTTATATCTCTGTGTCTTAGATACTTTATTATATTTAGCATTTATCTCATCTAATAGATTGCAAAGCAAGAGAAAGCAGGGACATATCTCATTTGTTGATGTATTTCCAATACCTACTACAGTGCCTGGAAAATACCTAGTTCTCAAGTATTTTTAAAGAAATAAGTGGAGGAGTTGGAACCCTAAGTGGGCTTTGGAAGATGAGTGGAATAAAATGATATAGTAAAAAACAAAGTTGAAAGATGCTCCAGAGAGAGAAAGAGACAAGAGTTGTGAAAATTATGCATTTCATGATTCTAGGAAGTGGTATTCACATGGTGTTGTGGAATAAATGTTTGTGTTCCCCAAAAATTCATATGTTGAAGCCCTAGTTCCTGATGTGATAGTATTTAGAGGTGGAGCCTTTGGAAGATAATTAGGTTAGATGAGGTCAGGAGGTAAAACCCTCATGATGGGATTAGTGCCGTTGTAAGAAGAGTCACTAGAAAGCTTTCTCTTTCTCTCTTTCTCTGAGGATACAGAGAGAAGGTGGCCACCTATAAGCCAGGAAGAGAGCTCTCACCGAAAACTGAATTGGCCAGCACCTTGATCTTGGACTTCCCAGCTTCCAGAATTGTGAAAAAATAAAAATCTGTTGTTTAAGCCACCTGTATGGTGGTATTTTGGTATTTTGTTAAGTCAGCTTGAGCAGACTAAGACACATGGTGATTATTGTTAGCATGTAGAGCTTCTCTGGTCATCCAAACCAGAGGTTATTTATCTATCTTATGAAACTCTGAAGTGCCTTTCCCCTCACAGTTTCTTACACTTACAGGTTGCAAGATGTACATCTTATCTAAATTGAAAGCATCTGGAGAGCCAGGATTAAGTCCAATTATGAATCATGGCCCCTAGAGTTGTATAGCCCACAATCTGCACAACCACACATGACACTTCTATTCTAAATCTATTCCAAAGTTATAATGTATGCAGCCAGGTTAGCATTACTGGGGGGTTATGTGAGTTGTGTAAAGGTTAGGGAGGGAGAATAAAGATTTAAGAGCATAGATCATAAACAAAAACCATGAAATGAAAATTACATTTTCTGAACTTCTAAACTTTTAATTTATGTGTTATAGATGATAATCTGAAAATAATACTTCTAAAATTACCTAAGTGGTGCCTGGCCTCTATAAGTTTCACAGATATACATGTGGCCATATTTGGCAAATGAATCAAGGAGTTGAATATTAATTTTGTCCAACTAAAAGATTAATTTCATTCTAGTGATTTATATATAAATAATATACCGTATCTGATGCAACTCATCCTCTAGTAAAATTTGAATGAGACTTATCTGACACTTTCCCCCACTTCCTAAGGTTTCTGTGATTTTACTAGATAACTCAAAATCTTTACCTGCTCAGTTCCTATTGAGGAAAAAAATGTGTAAATGAGACACTAAATATTTTGGTGCTAGAGTTATTAGGCTTATCTCCAAAAAGTATAGTTATTCAAACATAAACAATACCTTCTAGTGAAATAGAGCCACAGTTTTAACTATAGCTGTTACTCACTGGCATAAGAAGAAGCTTGAAGCACATAACCCAGAGCCAAGAGATTTTTCCTCATAATCAGAGATTATCAGAAATACATTAGAGGCCACTTCTTTCAATACCTTCATTTTACAGACAAGGAAACTGAGGTCCTGAATTTTGAAGCAGCTCAAATAAGGTCTGTATTGACTATATTTTCTAATTTTCGATATCCCTGATGCTCTTGCAAATGAGGTCTTGATACTGGAGACACTGCCCCTCCTAGGGCTGGCTAATTCTTAGAGATAGCAAATGACTCCCCTGTGTGTATGCTTTTGATACACAAATCAACCAATCCAGAGCCCCCAATCTCAACTATCTCCTTTATAAAACTCTCACACACCAAGTCAATATTCCCTTTGCCCTAAATCACTCCATGGTGCTGGGACTGTGACTGTAAACTTCTTCCTTCATGACAATCATTTCCGTGTCTGCTGTCTTATCCATACCTGATTAAAACATATCCTAGGTACATTTTTATTTTATTTATTTATTTATTTATTTATTTTTAATTTATTTATTTTTGGCTGCACTGGGTCTTCGTTGCTGTGTGAGGGCTTTCTCTAGCTGCGGCGAACGGGGACTACTCTTCGTTGCGGTGTGTGGGCATCTCATTGCAGTGGCTTCTCTTGTTGTGGAGCATGGGCTCTAGGCATGCAGGCTTCAGTAGTTGCGGCACATGGGTTGAGTAGCTGTGACGCATGGGCTTAGTTGCTCCGTGGCATGTGGGATCTTCCCGGACCAGGGCTCGAACCTGTGTCCCCTGCATTGGCAGGTAGATTCTTAACCACTGCGCCACCAGGGAAGTCTACATATTTAGGTAGACTTAGGTAGACAGGTACATATTTAGAAGAAAGTCACTTACATTAGTAGTAAAAGATTTGTGACTAGGACCGGAGTCTCCAGACTTCCAGACTCTGTGCTTTGTACTAGCCACCTGGAGCACCTTCTGCAGTTCTAAAAGGGATGAAGACACCAGAGATGTATCTCTGGAGGAGAGGAGCAAAAGAGGACATAAAGATACATAGCTCTTGGAAAATAAATATTTTAAAAAGTTCTATACAAGTGTACTGCATTACTACAGTTTCTAGGAATATCTAAAGAAATCTAGGAAATATTTATGTGTGCGTACTTGTGCTTACATGTGAAAAAGGGTTAGTATGAAATTGGGCTGGTGCTGGACTAGGGCATCAAGTTTGCTCATTTGTGTTTGTATCTATGCAAGGTTCTGTGCTAAGCATAGTGGTAAATTAGAAGATCAAGGGGTCCAATCCTTGCCTCCAGTTGCTTTCAGTCTGGATAATACCTAAACATCTTTTCAACATATCAGGGTCAGAGGGATGTGAGAGAAAAGGTACTACAGGATTACAGAGGAAGGAGAAATCCATTCTGGTTGGGATAATTCAAGAAGGTTCTATGTCCAAACAGTAACTTCACATATTTCATATAAACATTGTTTACCATATGACAGGGTCACACCTAAACTTACCCTAGAAATCAGTTTGGTTGTTTTGTATACATATGGGAATGAAGATATCAAAGTATCCTCCTGCATGTGTTGATATGCATGGGGTAAAGGAGTCTTGAAGTTTTTGTGCTCCAATCCTGAGAAAATTAAAAGATGCTGTGTATCTCTAACCAGGCCCAGGAAGAAGATCTGACACCCATTAGAGATAAAAGGACAAACAAAGCACTAAAAATGCTGTCTTTATGAGGAACACTGGAATTTGAGGCCCATGAAGTACTGCTTTAGGGCTCAGGTAACAATGTGATGCAGAGATGGGAAAAAGAATTACTCATTGCTCTGAAGAAGTTGGCATGTTTCTAGGAACACCATGAAAACTAAAGGGAACAGAGCTTTCAAGCACATGAAGGGTTTGTGATGTTGAAAGTACAGAAAATTAGTAGTCAAGGCAGTAATGAGGGGTCCCACACAAGTGACAGACAATAAGAATGAGGTGAGGACAGAAAAAGAGGAGAAAACCTATTCCTGAGCATTCATGAGATCAAGATTCCTCAACTGGGGTTGGAGCATTATGGTCCTGAATCATTTTGGGATTTTAAGGCAGGCAGGGAAATTTAGGTTATTAATATTAATATTACTTCATTTGTATGCACCCTAGGGCTATAGGACCTGGAGATGTGTTGGTTAAGTTAGGTTACACATTAACTTTTTCATTTTATCATCACAGTAGCACCATACAACTAGTATGTTATTATTAATTTCCTTTAATATATGGAGAAAAAAGAGAATTGAAGATTTTAAATGCCAGAATCACAGTTATTAGTAACAAAATGGAAAATAGCCTCACAGTTTTCTGACTTCTGGTCTACCATTGGCTTCTGTTTCATGTTGTTTTTGAACAATCATAGTCAGCCCTCCGTATCTGTGGATTCTACACCCATGGATTCTACATTCATGGATTTGAACTGCAGATCACAAATAGTTGAAAAATTTTTTCAGAAATTTCCAAAAAGCAAAATTTGAATTTGCCTTGTGTGGGCAACATTTACATAGCATTTATGTTACATTTACAAATATTTACATGTTCATTTGTATGTTGAATTCACATTGTTTAAGGTATTATAAGTAATCTAGAGATGATTTAAATTATATGGGACGATCTGCATGGTTTATATGCAAATCCTATGCCATTTTTTTATAAGGGACTTGAGCATCCATAAATTTTGGTATCCACAGGTGGTCCTGGAAAAATTCCCATTGGATATTGAGGGATAACTGTATTTGGAACATAAAAAATATTATTTAAGCTCCAATCTGCACACATATAAAACTGACTTGACTGCTTTACTTCCCTAGATGATTTTTCTTTTCCCCTTAATGAATTCAGTGAATGAGCCATTTATTTTTGACATATTTGACTATCAATTCTAATTGGAAAAGGGGACATAATCTCAAATATAGCAATAAAATAGGAGATCTATATTACTAAAGTCTACAGAGTAACTATTTATCAATATATAACTACTTACAATTTTGTGAATGCATAAAGTTATCATGTATGTGCTTAGGGTTACTCTCCCTAACCACTCAGAGATCTTTGAATTATTGACACAACTTTTTCCTTGCCTAAAGAGTTTACAAGGACATTATAGCTTGCTATAATTTTGTGTGCCCCCAAAATTCATATCTTGAAGCCCTAATCCCCAATGTGATGGTATTTGGAGATGGAACCTTTGGAAAGTAGTTAGGTCATGGAAGAACCCTCAATAATGGGATTAGTTCTCTTACACCAAGAGGCACCAGAGCAATGATCCCTCTGCTGTGTGAGGATATAGCAAGAAGGTGGCCACCGACAAACTGGTAAAAGGGCTGAGCAGGAACTGAATCAGCCTGCACTTTGATCTTGGACTTCCCAGCCTCCAGAACAGTAGGAAATAAATGTTTTTTTTTTTGCTTAAGCCACCTGGTGGTTATTCGTTATAGCAGCCTGAACTGGCTAAGACATAGCCTTATAGTTAATTTAGTTTGTGGGGATTTCAGAAAGTGAATTTACCTGTTGAGAAGAGAGATTACTGGGCAAATAAACAGAACTACTGGCACTCTGTCTTAAATTAAAAAAAAAAAATTCTACGGTTTTCATCATTAATGAAATTTGTGCCTCTGTTATTTGGATGTTTCTCCTCTGAAGACAACAGAAAAGTCAGAAGTCCTCTAGGGAATTAAGCATTTAAATTTCCCATTAACTTATAATATTGAAAGCAGAGATAATCAAGTCAGACAAGAAGGAAAAAATAATCTTTTGCAACCCAGTCCTTGTCTAAATATACAAAGCCAGACTTGCTCAGAGACCTTGGTCTTTGTCATTCCTCATGGGTTTTTAAAACGTTTTTTGGAATAGCTATATTGAAGTATAATTTAAATGTTATGGAACTGTAAGTATACAATTAGATGATTTTTAGTACATTTATAGAGACTTTCAACCATCACCACTCACCAGTCTTAGACCTTTTTTATCACGCCCAAATTTTCCTGCAAGGTCATTTGCAATCTACTTTTTCACTACTGTTCTCACTAGCCCCAAGCAACCACTCCTTTCTGTCTCTGTAAGTTTCCTTTTTTGACTATTTCATATAAATGGAACCATGGAATATGTAGTCTTTTGTATGTGGCTTCTTTCGCATATCATATTTTAAGGTTAATCTATGACGTGGCATGCATCATTATCTTTTTCTTTTTACTGCTGAGTAGTATTCCATTGTATAGACGTACCAGACTTTAATCATTCACCAGTTGATGGACATTTGGCTTGTTTCCAGTTTTAATCTATTATGACTAATGCTTCTGTGAACATTTGCAAATGACTTCTTTTGTGGGCATATGCTTTTATTTATCTTGGATAGATTCCTAAGAATGGAATTGCTAGGTCATATGGTAAATTTAAGTTTTTAAAGAAACTAAGCAGCAAATTGCTCTCTAAATTGACTTTACTTTCTCACCAGCAATGTATGATGGATCCATTTGCTCCATTTCCTAACCAATGCTTCATATTGTCTTTTTGACAACAGACATTCTTTTGGGTGTGTAGTAGCATCTTATTGTGGTTTAAATTTTTATTTTCCTGATAACCAATGATGTTGAATACATTTTCTTTCATATGTCTTCCTTGGTAAAATGCATATTCCTGTATTTTGCCCATTTTTAATTGGATTATTTCTTCTTACTATTGAATTATAAGAGTGTATTTCCTGGAAAAAAGTCCTTTACCAGATATGTAATTTGTAAATTTTTCTCCCAGTCTGAGGCTTTCCTTTTTGTTTTCTTGATAGTGTCGTTTTTGAAGCACAGAAGTTTTGATTTAATGAAATCAAATTTATCAATTTTTTCTTTTAAAACTTGTGCCTTTATTATATTATGTAAGACATTTTTGGCTAACCCAAGGTCACAAATATGTTCTCCTATGTTTTCCGTTAGAATTTTATAGTTTCAGCTTTTATATTTAGGTCTATGATCTATTGTGAGATAAGTTTTACATAGGGTGTGATGTAGGGTATAATAATAATTAAACCATGAAGTATAATTTTAGGTGTAGGTACTTTGGAGATGCCCTTAAACAGGTTGAGGAATTTCCCATCTATTTTTACTTGTTGAAAGGTTTTATCATCAGTAGGTATTGGATATTGTCAAATGCTTTTTCTGTATTTATTGAAGTGGTCTTGCATTTTGGGTCCTTTATTCTATTAATGTGTTATAATATATTAGTTGATTTTTTTCTAATATTAAACAAACCTTTGATTTCTGGGATAAATTCCACTTGGTCATGGTGTATAGTGCATTTTATGTGTTGCAAATTTCGTTTGCTAACATTTAATTTGGGAATTTTGTGTCTTTGTTCATGAAATATTTGGTCTGTAGTTTTCTTTTCTCATGATATCTTTGTCTGGCTTCAGTATTGCAGTAATACTGTCTCACAGGCAGGCTGGAAAATGTTCCCTCTTACCCTGTTTTCTGAAATAATTTATTATAGATTGATATCATTTCCTATTTAAACATTTGATAGAGCTCAACAGAATTCACCAGATAGAAGTCATCTGGCTCTGAGTTTTACTTTGTGGGAAAAATTTTAAGTACTAATTCAACTTCTTTACGTGGTAGAGATCTATTAAGATTTTCTAATTTATGCTTTTCTAGAAATTGACCATGTCATCTAAGTTGTCTAATTTGTTGGCATGAAGTTGTTCATAATAGTCCCTTAAAATGTTTTAAATTTCTTTAGGGTCAGAAGTAATATCTCCTCTTTCACTTGATTTTGGTAAATTGTGCTCTTGTTTTTTTGGTACAATCTAGCTAAGAATTTGTCTTTTTTGTTTGTTTGTTTTTTCAAAAAAACTTTTGATTTCATTAATTTTCATTTCTTCTTTTTTTTTTTCTATTTATTGATTTTTGCTCTGTCATTACTTCCTTTGGGTTAGATTCCACCTTTCTAATTTTTTAAAGGGGGAAGCTTAGTTTTTTAATGTGATACTTTGCTTCTTTTCTGATATAGTTGTCAAAAGCTATACATTCTCTTTAAGCATTGTTTGAGCTGCATCCTACAGATTTCGATGTTTTAGGTTTCTGTTTTCACTCATTCAAAATAAAAACTTTTTATCAGTATGAAATATCTTAGTAACATTTTGACTACAGGATTTTCACTTGGTTCTTTTCTATAATTTCTATCACTTTGTTGAAATTCTCTATTCATTGAATCATTTCTATCATACTTTCTTTTAATTCTTTAAACATGGTTTCCTTTAGTTCTTTGAACATATATATAATAGTTGCTGTGATGACTTTGTCTGATAAATCCAACATATGGGGACACTCAGAGACAGTTTATATTGACTGCTATTTTTCCCTAAGTGTGGCCACACTTTCCTGTTTCTTTGCAGCTCTTTCAATTTTGTTGTTGTTGAATATTAGGCTTTTTAGATAATATATTGTAGGTAGTATCTCTGAATTCTGATTTTCCCCTCTGATGTTTGTCATTGTTTTGCTTGCTCAGTAACTTGCCTGGAAAATTTTGTGGAGCCTGATTCTCTGAAATGCTGGTCACTGATGTCTTTGTTTTTATCTTTTTCTTTTTATATTTGAGTTTGGATTCCTAGTGGTCACATCTGTATCTGCATAGTTCAGTGTTTAGCCAAAGATTTAGTCAGATATTGTGCTCAAACACCTCACTCCAAAAAAGCATTCAGTCTCTGCTGATGGATTGTGTGTTTGCTGGTGTCAATCTTCATTTTTTCCTCTGAGATAAATAGAAAATTAACATGGTTCACAGTGAAATTGTTTATGTCACAGGTTCCCTGAGGAGAGGTTTACAGGTTTTGGTCCACAGCTGTAAAGTGGTTGCTCTTTCCCTTCTCACCTTTACTCCACTTCACCTCCAGGCAGTTTTTCTGTGTAGAAAGCTAGGTCAAAGGAAATATAAGAATGGCTCCTCTTTCAGCTTTATTCTCCTTGTAGTCTTTAACTGGAACCTGGTCTTTATAGAGACATTCCCCAACCTCCCCCTGTCTCCCCAACCCCACTGCCAGTTATACTACTTTCATACTACCCACACTACTGGGTCTCATTGGTTCAATTAAAGAATCACTGATGAGCTGTCAGGACCATGCCCTGTACTACTTAAGTTCATTTATACCCTGGTAGATGTCTAAAATAATGGTTATACACTGGTCCATGCCATTGGATTACATGTTATAGCTGGTGGCTACAAGCATGAAGTTTCTGAGAAGTTATTAGGGGGCCAAAGATCCACCCACCAAATTCCTTCCACATGCCTTCTGAATAGACAAGACATCAAGTACCTCTTTAATAGGATTCCTCCAATATATCCTCCAATGCATAAACCTCATTACTTTCCACCTTGGCTTTCTCACTAATTTGTCCAAATGTTATAAAATTGAGTGGACTGCCTTCATATTTTAAGTCTTCCTCATGTCCTTCTTTCAGTTTATTAAAGATGGAGTTTTATTCTAAATTTTTGGTTGTTTGTTATATTCACTGCATTTTCTGAAGGCAGACCTTCAGGGTGTCATTGTAACTTGAAGTCCCCAAATCTATTATTAATCCTTTCTGAACATCCTGATAATTGAGCATCTTGTAAACCATAAAGACAGAAAATAGATTAAAATTTTCCTTTATAAATTAGATAAATTTAAAAGCAGAGTTTCTATAAGCCCTTTCCTCCTGACGCTAATGCATTTCATTTTCTTTTCAACTAATAGGCATAGTAGAACCTGTAAATTTAGGTCCAAGAAAGAACTCACTGAACCTATTAGCTCTGAAGTTATATTCAACAGTTCTATATTTAGGCAAAAATGCATAGCAATAATAATCATCTGTAAATGGATTTTGAGTCCTTGGGAGAGAATAGAAATGAGAGAGAGAGTTTAAAGTTTTATAACGATATTGTATAGTGGGAAGAGCTCTGGACTGGGAGTTACTTCAATCATTTGTTGTTCCACTGTGTAATCTGATTTCTAACACCGTGGTTTTGGCAAAGATTACCAAACATGACCCAATAGCCAAATCCAGTGATGCTTTTCAAGCCTTATCTTTCTAGCCTTCGCTGTAACGTTTGATATTGTTAACCACTTACTTCATGAGATTCAATTCTCTCCTTTAGCATCTATAATCTATTCTATTAATTCTCCCTTTTTCTTCTCTGGTCATTTCTTGATAGCTGTGTTTACGTTTTATAGATTTTTTAATCAGGGTCCAATAGTCTTCATTATTTATGTAGTCTCTAGTTATCTCATCCACTCTCATCATTTTAACTAAGATCTATAGGTTGATGATTCTCACATATATCCCCCTAATCTGACTATCTTGAACTGGAGACTCACATATTCTTTTGGACATATCAACTTGGATGTCCCACAAGCACCTCACACTCTGTGTTCAAAACTGAATTCATTTTTTATTCCAAACACAAACTTTTCCTGTTCCAATACTTAGACACCATCATCTATGCAGTCACTCAAATTGGAAACTTGAAAGCAATCATAGACTCCTTACCCTTGACAATTTTACCTCCTCATATTTCTTGAACTGCCTCTCTCTGGCATTCCTATGTTGGCATATTCCAGTTTTATTACTGTTCTAGATCATGGCCTCATCACTACTTGCCTGGGTTGCTCTAATCACTTCCTAATTGGTCGCTTTTCTTCCATACTGCAACCAGATCAAATAAATTCACATTCAAAATATTCTCAGGCTTAAAACCCTTTGAATGCCCCATATTACTGTTCTAAAGGATAAAGTTCAAATTCTGCCAATGTTGCCCTCCAAGACCTTGTGCAACAATCTTAGCAAAGTTCTTGCTACCTTCTGCTTCCACACTCTTCTGCTCATTGTTTCCTGTATACAAAATACCCCTATGCCTTTGCTCCTGCAGTTACTTTTCCCCAGAATGCCTTTCTTATCATTCTTGGCTTGGCTAACTTGTGTCATCTTCTCCAGAAACTCCATGTCAGGCTCTTTGTACACCTCTATCGTAGTACTTATGATACCATACTCAATTTTTAAATCTAGGGAATGCGTGGAATGCTTGGCTGTCCTGTCAGATAGTGAGTAATCAGATCAAAGAAAGGATTTGTCTTTTTAAAAATCTTTGTAAGTGCTTAATATAATTATGTTGCATTAAACTTAATTGTGATATTAACTATGACCTTGTAAAAGTTCATCTTTCTGAACTTTATTTTTTATACTTTGAAATGCTATGGTGGGTTTAACTGATCTTTTAGATCCCTTCTTGATCTAAATTTCTGACTATATAATTCTATTACCTTCTGGTTCAGTGCAACAGTATCCCATTTCACATCTAATCTTACAAACAACATATGACCAGTGTCTCCTTGTCTCCTGTAAAACTCTTACCAGGACTACTGTATAGAATTTCTTCATTGTTTACTAAGTCATCCCAATGTATTTATAGAGATGTCTTTTTAATAATCTAATTGTGCCTTTATTTGTTGCCAGCAGAGGTTTATATACTCTCTTGTAATAAATCATATTAGTATTATATTCTCTCTCATGGCAATACATCATATTCAAGTATCATGTCCAGAAGACACCTGCAGCTCACACAGAAAAGAATAATGAATCTTTCAAAAATTTCAGACTTTAGGGTTTCCATAGTTGGAAGAGAAAAAGATAGGCTTTCAAATATCAAAAAAGGTGCTTCTCTTGATTCCTCTTTCATACCTTCACTAAAGAAAGGGTACATTTGATATTCTGAGATCAGCCCAATTTGAAATCTTCTACTCACAATTAAATACAGTCTTAAAAATGGCTGTTATAATAAGAAATATCAATTGAACAGAATTCTTTGGGTTTAAGACTAGGGAGAAAAAGGACAAAATTATGCTTGTAAGTGGCAACCACAGGAATTTAATAATTTAAAATAATGGAAGAGTTCAAACTATTTGTTGTTCTCCCACCTCATGGATTTTATTGACTTAACCAACTGAATAGAAAGATTTCTTTTGATACCAGATAAATCCTTAGTGCTGCAGATAGCTTCAAGGCATCCATTCTGAGACAGAGAAACCAGGCCATTAAAAAAAGATAGGGTCTTCTGTTGAATCAAAGAGCTGTCTACTACCTCAATCTCTAGTGTAGCTTTGTTATTTTCTTTAATGTATTGTGAATTCCAAGGATAAAAGACACAGATGTGCAAACACAATTACTTTCCAAACCCAAATGGAAATGATTTTGATGTTGTGTAACATTTAGGATTGAACTCATTTCTATCTTCTCCTTTCTCATTATTCTGAAAAATCTGCAATTGTGAACAGATCCAATGTAGAATAACCATTTTACTTGTGGGACTGATAAACAGAATCTTTGTGATGCGAACTAAATGGTGTTAAAGAAAGAGAAAATAGCACGTGTTCAGGTTCTATCAGCCTGGTTACTCTGATAAAACAACGTTTGAAACATACTGATATAATCTATTTTTACCATTTAATCCTAGATTGACAGTAAAATCACTGGTATTAGGAATCTGGAGAATACATTCCAAAGGAAATCAGGCACTTCTTTATAGTTTCATTTCTGCATGTATAGTTTAGTCTGGATAAGTTTCATTTTGTAAATTTAAAATTTACAAAATTTAAAATTATTTCATTTAAAATAATGTTCTAATTATTTGTCAAAGTAATCTAAGCATATTTAGGTAATTTAGAAAATATTCAAGAGTATAAAGAAATACACAAAAGTTCCCTATGATCTTACTCTGGAGGCAACTACAATAAATAATTGGGGTTAACCTGTACCTATAGTGTTATGTTCTGACCTTAAAAAATGTAATAGTGTGTTGTGAGTATTTGCTGTAATGGCACTGTGATAGAAAAGGAAACACAGATTTTATGTAAAAAATATGACTGAAAACTAAAAATAGAAAACCTGTTCCATTACTGAATTTAGTTTAAGAAATAAATTATGTAGATGTGAAAAAAAGCAGGAGCTTGAGCTATTTCCTCGAAAAGAATTATAGAATCAGCAAAGATAGTGATAGTCTCATGTTAATGGGAAAACTAAACTCATCGCTGTACTATGTAGGGAATTTGGAAACCAAACAAAATCGGGATTGTCACTTAGGACCATAAGCGATATTTTTGTTAGCTTATCCAACATACATATATAGCCCAGAAGAGGGGTCAAAATACTTGCATTCTTTCCCCATCAAAACACCACCAATTCAATAGAGACAGACTCAGATAATGTTGGCTAACATTTATAAAATAACTACTTATCACCCACTATTCTAAGGAATTTACATGGATAATTCATTTAATTCTTAAAATAACTCTTTGAATTCAAGGCTATTATCTTCCTTATTTAATAAGGTGACAGATTTAAACTTAGGAATCTAATTCCAGAGAATCTGACATTAACCACCATACCGTACTGCTTCCCAGATCAGGATATGCAAGTTGCTCTATCCTTCTGTTTCCTCCCATTTTTTCTCTTCCTAGTCTGCCCATCCCCACTCCAATCTCACATACTAGAATCCATTTTGAAGGTGCACCATCAAGACATCAAAGCTTTAAGCAAATATCCTAGCTTCATCCTTGATGGATGACATCAGATTGATACTGTGGATCTTCAGAGGAGGCTTTTTGATCCTTAAATTCTTCAGATCATGGTATTTACAGACAAAATTTATTTCTCTTTATATATTGACTCTCACTTGTTATGTTAGCCAAGTCTCCACCTTTGTTTTTTGTTTTTTGGTTTTTTTTTTAAATCACATCTTCCTTTTCACAGAAATGAGCAGGGCAGAGAAAAATGAATAAGGGAGAAAGAGAATTCCATCCTACTACAAGTGTAATCAGAACAAGGAGCAAACTGAAATGTATTCCCAAAAGTATATTCAATCATATGATTGAAATATATTCAATCATAACTGAATTTATGATGAAAAAATTATTCTGAAGACACTTGTAACAACAGAGCTAATGTTTTGTTTTATCTTATTTTATTTTTTGAGCTGGTAATTGTTGATTGCCAAGTCATTTAGGAACATCAGCAAAGTTGGTTTTGCTTGGAAACTGTTGATTTTTTTTTTTTTTTTTTAAATACTGCCACTACTATTTACTATGGATAGGTTTGTAGATTGAAGTTTTTCTTTCATTTCATTTCTGATTGATTTGACAAATATTTGTTGAGCACTAAAAATACACAAGGCCCAATGCAAGGAATGAAGGGGAAATAGGACATAGAGATATGAAATATCTTTTACACATGTATATCATTTCATTTGGAGTGGCAGGACACATACAAGCATATATGTATATAACAATTAGTTAAATTCCAAATTACTCTAATGACTGCTATTATGTAGATTAAGTAGATCATTACTTACCTGTGGCTGCTGGCAGGAAACACAATCCATACTTCCCTTTAAAAGAATTCTCAAATTTTTGTGATAGAAGCACACAATTGAGAGGACGGCCAGTTGTGTGTTTCCCTTGTCCCTACTCTGAAATCCAAACACTATGTTTCACAAGAATTATTAAGCCAATGGCATGTTCTCCTTTTTCTTGGGGTAGGCACTGGAGGGATGCAAAAAGGAGCTATACAGTATAAACTCTTGAAACCCTACGATCTAAGTGGACAGTGCAGTTGTACAGCATTGGAAGAACAAATTATCCTCTTCCATCAGAGAAGTGAGTTCTCCTTGAGCAATAAATACCTCAGTGTTTCAAATGCCAGTCTTCCTTCCTTTGTAGCTTTTAAATATTGGGAGGAAATGGCTGTAGAGAAGCTAAGTGGAGACTAGCAACCAACATTTCTCCTTTCTTTTTGCATGTCTTTCCCAAACTTGGAGGGCTTCTGAAATAATAATACCAGCAGAGGGTTATTATTATAATAAACAATTAAGGAATGAAATGTGAAATGTGAAATGCCTTGAAAAGCTAGAAGCATATTATATGTACAAGGTACTGTTCTTTGTTGACGGAGAATCTAAAATAAACACTGGGATGTTTTCTCATGGAAGGAAACTATCTACAGGTCACTGAGATGTGAACATTTTTGAGAAATGATTTGGATTCTGTTTCCTAGAGGCCAGTGTTACAGCTTCTGAGTAAACATCATTGCTCTTTAATTTGGTCTAGTAGGGTTATTCTTTCCTAACTGAAAGACAGGAAAAGAGTCTTCTACCAATGGTGTTTCCATTGTTTTAAATTACAATTTTACTCTGTCATTGTTTTGGGAATACAGGCTTACCTCATTTTATTGTGCTTCCTTTACTGTGATTCACAGATATTGTGTTTTTTACAAATTGAAGGTTTGTGGCAACCCTACATTGTCAAATGATGGTTAGCATTTTTTAGCAATAAAGTATTTTTTAGTAAAGGTATGTACATTGGTTTTTTTAGACATAATGCTATTGCACACTTAATAGACTACAGTATAGTGTAAACATAACTTTTATATGCACTGGGAAACTAAAAAATTCGTGTGACTCATTTTATTGCAGTACTCACTTTATCCCGGTGGTCTGGAACCAAAACTGCAGTATCTTGAAGTTATGCCTATATTTGGAGAGGTGGCATAAATTAACCTTTCTAAAATGACTCATACATGTTTTGTTTTTAAAAAAAGAACAACACATTACTCCAGAGTATCAAGTCCTACTTTCAACTTTATAGCAGCTAATGCTGGTTTCAACCACCATTTATATTTACCGTGTTTAACTTTCATGTTTCCCAAGGTAAGCAGTAAAATTGTCCCTTTCCTAGAAAGGCAGAAAGACAAGTAGAAAGGAGGTTTTCACTCAGCTATCTCACTACCAGAGTGAGTGACTGACTTTAGTGAGCCCCAGGAAGATTAAGGCTTGGAGAATAGACGGGATGGAGGCCAGTGGTCTTGCAGTTCACCCACATGAGAGAGTGTTCTCTTGTACAGGGAGACAAATGAGAGCTAAGTTCTAAAGCAGCGTGATCTCAGTGTTCCCAGACATTGAATATGATTGGTCCTAATTCTATGCTCTGTGATTAAGCTTTCTTCAGCTTCTCCATCTAACTTCAAATTCAAAATGTCAAGCACTAACCAGGTTTTCAAGTCCTAACCCAAATAATTTGATAAAAATGTGGTGTGATGTGCCTGACCATCCTGTTCTTCCTTCGTGTCACAGTCTTATTTTTATGTTGGTTATTTTAAGACTGAAGGTGCTCTAGCAGTT
Source organism: Balaenoptera physalus (assembly GCF_965194825.1). Lineage (NCBI taxonomy): Eukaryota > Metazoa > Chordata > Mammalia > Artiodactyla > Balaenopteridae > Balaenoptera > Balaenoptera physalus. The sequence continues at coordinate 76,474,328 of NC_138882.1, read as the reverse complement.
AACTAAGGAGAGCTGTGATAGGCCTCAACAGGATTCATGAATCTCACGGGAGATTCAGCTTGGAGAAGGGGAAGGTCACCTTTATGTAATTGGAAATAAATTTGAGTCTCACAAACACGAACCCAGAATGTTATTAGAAACAAGGCAGAGGCACTGCCAAAAATGTCACCCAAGCAAGTCACCCAGGGGCTGGTCTTCTGGGACTGATAACCACCTCTGTGTGTTTAAAGTCTGTAGGAATCCTACTGTGTCACATCTGTGCACTTACTGAGTTTACTGACCCCGAATACAAAGTGTGAGAATGAACCTAAGACACAGCTCATGTTGTGCTGTGCATAGGAATAAGCTTGAGAGAAAACTGTAGGCCTGATGGGGACAGACAAGGGAACAGGTAGTTTTTCTTCAGCTGCAAATCTATTTTGGATACTGAGCAATGGGGACTGGAATGAGGTCGAGGAGAAAAGATATGAATAAAGGTAGCTACTGATGAGAATTCATTTTTGAAAGAAAAATGCCCAAATGGGGAGGCATTATCTGTAAACGCACAATTCAGCAATGGTGGCTATTTCAGACCATGACAGGGCACTTTGCGTAACCATTCCTCTAGGTGCTATTCTTAGAGAACAAATTTATCATCAGTCTTTGTGGCCCATTTTACATAAACAACTGAGAATTCTAGGGGCAAAAAACAGAAACCAGAAGAATAATCTAGAATGAATCTTTACAAGGGATAAGCTGTCCTATTATTCCTCAAGTCTCCCCTTCCCTCTGGCTCTCATAGGTGACACACACTGTTATTCCAACAAGCACAGAGCAGCCCTGAGACTCCCTGGTTCACCAGCTGAGGTATAACTTTCACATCATTTGGTTAGGCCATAGATAAGTAAGTAGAAATGTCTGCTTTCACTTAATAATTACCCAGAGACACTCAAGCTCTTCCCAGGATACCCATTCTACCCACGCAATATTTAAGTTAGGAAGGAAACCTAGTTTTTTTTGTTTTTTGTTTTACATTGAGGAACCAATTTAAAGCAAATATTTGGCCCCGATATCCCAAATATTTGCTACTTGGTTCTTCCTGTTTTTTTCAGTTCAGATGGGTATGTTGTTCTTTATTTTAAAATATTTAATTCTTTATAAAGAGAAAAAATAAATATTTTGAAAGGAAGTTTTCTATTTACTTATAGCATCTTCACCTGTTACAAAAAAATAAACTCTGGAAGCTAGAGAGGAATAAGTATTTAGTAAGCAAAATAATAACGCAGTAATTAGTATCTGGTGAGCTCCTACTGTGTTCCAGGTACATGTTGGTACCTACTCACAACATCTAAGCATAACAAGAGCATTGTTAGTCCTCTTTTACAGATAAGGAGACCACACTTCAGAGACAGGAACTAACTTAAGGTCAGTGGGGAAATGCAGATTTGAATTCGGAATGTTTTCACAACAAAGCTTGTGGTTTTCCCACTTTACCGCATTTCCTCTCCACTTAGTGATATTTTAAGATATGTTTTTTCTTTTGTGGACAAAGACGACACTAATGGGCCATGTTTTCTTGGAGATGATTGGTTTGGGATGATTCGTCATACTCTCCTTGTCCCTTTGGTGTGCAGTGTCACCCTGGATCACAAACCTTTAAGCGTCAAGTCAAACTCCTTGGCCTATTCAGACTTCTAGCCTCCATCCCTCATATCTCTGTCTAGGCTCTCTTGGTATGGCCGAAACTCACCTTTCAGATGTTCTCTGCTATTATTTCCCTTCACTAATCAGGCTTCAGTCAAACTGAGTGACTAGCGGACCTCTCTCACTCTGTGCTGTCCCTCCGAGACTTTACTGAAGCCATGAACTCTACCAGGAATGCCTTCTCCCTCTCCCCTACCACATTCGTGTGCCTTCATCCTGCCATCTTTCTCAGCCCAGCTCAGAGTCTTCCCTTGCTTCTCAAGCCTGGAAGTAATCTCTCCCTCTTGCCAACTTTTATAGCCTTCTCACTGTATGTTTCTGATAAACTTATCACTTTTTGCTTTGTAATATGGTTTTTCCATTTGAGTCTCTTTTGACTCAAGGGCAGGATCTATACCTGATTCACTGTTTCATCTTCCCTGGAGCCTAGGTTTTAATAATAAGAATGCCAGATTTAGAAGAAAAAAAAATTAAAGATACCTAGTTAAATTTGTTTCAATTAAAGATTAATTTTAAGCCTAATATTTGAATATTTAAATATTACTTGGAGCATACTTATAAAAAGTCATTGTTCCTTATTTGAAATTCAAATTTAACTAGGTATCCTGTAATTTATCTGGCAACCTTACTAATAGATGCTTACCAAATAGTTTTTAAATGAATGAACTTCACCTTGGCGCTCCAAATCTGACTATGATATCATTAGCACTGATTGAACTAGCCTCAAATACTCGTAAATTACAGATAGCCTTGGAAAGGATCATAGTGGTAATTTAGTCCAACCTTCTAGTATTAGGATTATTTTTAAAAATGGGATCTCTCTAGACTTGCTCCAAATCACACAATTAGCCGATGTCTTAGCATACACCTCCTTGAAACTGGAACTTTTAAAAACATAAAGTAGATCATCAAAGCTTCAGAGGGCTATAAGGATGAAGAGAACTTCAACTCTACTTCTGTATGTGTTCACTTCCTCATTCTGAGGTGAGCATTTGCACCTAGGTCAGCTCTTGTTTTATTGCTCTATGTGTCTATACATCTGCACACATTGTTTCAAATTGGAAAGCCTTAAGAGTCAGTGACTGTCCTATCTGGTCACTGATTGATTCTGCTATATGAAATATAATTGTAAAAAGAACCCTGAAATAGATCAATAGAACAAGGACAGACCCAAGTAAATTGATCTAGGCTACAGCTTTGGTTCCCCCCACTTCTGGCAGAGCTTCTCTTCCTGGTATCCCTGCTACTCCCCTGGGGAGGTTCAGGGAGCCCTGCTTTCCAGACTTCCCTCCTTGCAGGGCCTTCTCTCTCTGGCACTCTTTCCTCCCATCAGAACTTTCCTGCCCTGCTCTCATCAAACTGCCAGGTGGAAAAACAACCCTATAAACTCATCTGAGCAAGGTATTAAAGGTTGACATGGATTTCACAGTCTTAGTATGCACCTACCCCAAGAACCAGCTTAATGTCTTGCTTTCTGTGAAGCTTCTATTGATTTCCCCAGGAGGTCAACTGCTTCCTCCTGAGAGTTACTCTACACTTCTATCCACTCTCTAGTAGGTCTAATAGTTCTATGGTTGAGGTATAATTAGCTGTTTATAAACACACACACAATGACCTAAAGGACAGGGCAATACTTTGTATTTATACTGCCAACACCTAATATGGTTTCTGCTTAATAATAGGCCGCCAATATAAATTTGTTAAGTTTATTTAAACAGGGATTCCTAGATATACAACAATCAAATAGTGACTCTTTGACGATTAGAGGGTCAACCACTGAGAACAGCCAAAAAGGAAGGCTTTTTAAAAAAAGCCCTGTGGTCTAACAGCAGTCTTCAATTATGCCTAGCATGTCAGCCCTGAAGACCCTTCTGGGACTAGGAATATGACTGATTCAAGAATGTTTACAATGTAAATATTACAAACCTTAAACTGTTTTGTTTCTTCTAATTATTACCTCCAACTAGGCTATCTTAAATCTCTCATTTCTTTAATAGTATCTTGGACAGATTCCATAGTTTTTTGGTCACTTTTAATTACTAAACACAGACTTGTCAGTTTAAAACGGGAGGGGAGCAAGTGAAGCATGGCATCTCTTCGACTGCTCCCCTCCCCTCTTCGGTCTATTTGTTCTGAAGTTGGGGGCAGGCAAGAGGGACAGGAGAATCAGAGGTCATCTTACAAAACCATCCATATAATAGACCAAGGTGTAAGGCACTTCTAGAATCTCCCAGGCTTGGAATGGCTCTATACTGTGCTGGTGGCTTCAACTGATATGATGGTCTCTGTAAGGATGGAGTGCTTACTTCTTGAAGAGGTGTTCAGTTGTCCTAATGCTAGTCTCCCTCCAACCCTGCTGCAATATTTTTTCTGGATGGGGGCTCCCTCCCTTGGTCCTGTGGCTGTCTGAGCTGCTTTAGAGATCTTGTCTCCCACCCAACCACAATATCCTTTCCCATGCAGTCTCATAACCCATGTGTTCTCTTCCAAAGTATTCTTTACTTTGGTGCCTTTAAGCCCTACCGGTACAGGCTACACTAATATGCATTCTGCTTTCAGAATATCTAAATAAGTTATAGGCACTTTCTTCCATGTTTACAAACATGATCTTCCTCTGAATTCCTTGTCAAGCTTTCCGAAGAATTCTCTCACCACACTCCACTGTGTTCCAGTGGGAACTCTCAAGCAGGCCTGTAGGTTCTACAGATGAACATGGAGCAAGAGGACAAGCTCTCCCTTTTGTTGGCATATCTACCCCTACTTGTGATTCTCTTGTACCATGCCTTCCTTACTTTATCCCCTTAGCCAGATTTTCTTAAGTAGGGTCACTGGTCTGCAGCTGATCAGCTGTGAGTGACGCTACAAAACTGTGGTACAGGGTGCCCCCCGCGATGCTGATATATAACTACCTTCAGAATGATATGGATGTAACGTGTTCATTGAAAGCTGACTACACATATTAAAACAAACTTTTTCACTATTAGCAAACTACAATGTTATCAGCAGTCTGGAGTTTGGACTTATTTTTAAAGTCGTTTCTAAACTGATACATGCTCACTCTGTTATGTTCCTTTCAACTTTATCTTTGTGTATTCACTAAGTGCACAGTTTTAGAATACATAGACACTGTCAGTCCTCAGTAAATTAGGATAGCCCTCTACGATCTGTTGAATGAAACCTACTTTTCTCTATGATGAATCAAAGTGTCACCAATTCAATTACCTTTGTTTGTTCCCTTTGAAGATATTCAAACAGTGCTTTTTAAGAGTTCTGTTTCTAAGAAAAATAAAATGAACCACATGTACTGAGCATGTTGCACTCAAAGGGCATTAGTAAATATTAAAAAATAAGTAATTAGTATTCAATTTAAAAAGGAAGTATAATAAGGGATTGTATTCTGGTCTGAGGGGAGCTAGCACGTTTGTCCTGGTTTGAACCCTCAGGCTATTTATAGATCCTGTTCAGGAAGGCTTTTGTTTCACGGTGTTGTGAAACATGTTTTTACGGATTGAATTATGTCCTTCCAAAGAGCTATGTTGAAATCTTAAGCCCCCAAATCTCAGAATGTGACCTTATTTGGAAACAGGGTCTCTATAGAAGTAATCAAGTTAAAATGAGGTCATTAGGGTAACGCTTAATCCAATATGACTGGTGTCCTTATGAGAAATTTGGACACAGATACACAAATAGGGAGAATGTCATGTGAAGATGAAGGCAGAGATTGGGGTGGTACATCTGCAAATCAAGGAACACTAACAATTGCTATCAAACCACCAGAAGCTAGGGGAGAGGCATGGAACAGAGTTTTCCTCAGAGCCCTCAGAAGGAACCAACTCTGTTGACACCTTAATCTGTAACCGAGTCCCCCAAAACTGAGTTCCTCTGCTGAGTTTATGATTAACCTCTCTATCCAAAATTGTATTGCCTTTCTGGTCCCAATCCTGTTTCCCTCAAGATTTAGGAGTATCAAATAAAAGGGGGGATTGAAACCACATACAAGCCCCTATTCCCTGTCCTTTGAAGTAAAAGGCTTTGCTTTAGTCTCCCAGGCCTCCCCAGAGTCTCAAAAGCCTGTCTCAAGAGTTAATGATTAGGAAACGTGAAGATGTAAAAATAAAGAGTAGTTGTTGGGTTGGAAACTAGTAACAATTTAGACTATAAACCAGCCACATAGCAGACTCACTGAACTCCCAGTTCCCTGAAAGATATAGATAAAGGCCTGACACACATTCTTAAGTTGTTTTTACAGGGAGCAGACCTCCACCAGATGAAAACTGCTGACCGCAAGCATGTACACCACAGATTGGTTGAAACCAGAAGACTGGTGATGCTCGAAACTTCACCTGGATTTCTTCACCAACCAATCTGAGAATTGTGCACAAGCTGATCATGTACCCTGCAGCCTCCTCCCTCACACTGCCTTCAAAACCTTTGTCTCCAGCCTGCAACTTGAAAATGGTCTTAGGACCTTAGTCCACCATCTTCCCAGGTTGCTAGCCTCCTGAATAAAGCAAATTTTCCTTTCCACCTTTCAAACATTGGCCTTTCAAGTGGTGAGCAGCTGAACTTAGGTTCAGTACCAGCCTTGTTCAGTTACAAATCTTGTACTTCTAGTCTCCAGAACTATGACACAATGAATTTCTGGTTGCCAAAGACACCAAGTTTGAGGTACTTGTTACAGTAGCCCTAGCAAACCAACACATAATGCCTTTTTTTAAATCTCTTAATTTCTGAATTCATATACAAAAGAACTCATCCCACATTTGCAAGCAACTCCTATAAGGGGTAAGGCTAAAACAGAGGAAAGAGCTACTGGGATTTTGATATGACCAGGCTACTCAAAGTGTGGTTTTCCCACCCTTATCTCTCTAGCCTCTGCTATCTCTCCTTACCTCATCCCCTTTCAGAGCCAAAGAGATGTCATCATTCAGTAAAAACTAACTCTAGTATATCCTTTACTTATTATTTTTCCTGAAATAAAATAGTTTTCTCCAATATAAATCTAGGATTCTACATTGGAAAAGTGGTATATAGTTGGAGAACTTAATGAAGTCTTCTTAATTTTTATTTATGATATGAAAATGAGAAAATTTTTGTCTTTTTTTTTTTTTTTAAGCGGGAAGGACCTATCAAATTATCTAGAAAAAGTTCCTATTTTATTGAGTAGGAAACTGACATAATAGAAACAATATATTGGTCTTTGCCCTTGCTTCCTGGAACAGAGCTCTTAACACCCTTGTAATTTAAGGGTTTCCTAAGTGATGAGAGTGCTAGGAGCATCTTTTGTTCTAATAATTGGTCTTTGACCCTACTTTCTGACACAGAGCCCCTAAATCCCTTGGAATTTCCTGGGTTATAGGAGGTCTTTGTTCTAATGAGGCAACTCTTGGTGGGCTTCTGGATAGTTTCAGGATGAGGGCTGGTCTCCAGAAAGACCAAACCATGATTTGAAGCTTGGAACTTTTAGTTCCAACCCCGATTCTCTGGTAAGGGAAGAGGGGCTAGAGACTGAGTTAATAATTAGTCATGCCTACATAATGAAGCCTCCATAAAAATCCCAATAGTATGGAGTTCAGAGAGCTTCAGGGTTGGTGAACACATCTACATACTGGCAGGGTAGGGTACCTCAACTCCACAGGGACAGAATCTCCTATGCTTAGGACCCTTCTGGACCTCACCTTATGTATCTCTTCATCTGGCTGTTCATCTGTACCCTTTATTATGTCCTTTATAACAAACTGGTAAACACAAGTATTTCCTTGAGTTCTGTGAGTCATTCTAGCAAATTATCAAACCCAAGGAGGGGTCATGGGAACGCTGATTTACAGATGATTGGTCAGCAGTACAGGTAACAACCTAGAATTTGTGATTGACATCTGAAATGGGGGCAGTCTTGTAGGACTGATTTCTGAATTTGTGGGATCTGATACTAACTCCAGGTAAACAGTGTCAGAACTGAGTTGAATTGTAGGACACCCAGCTGGTGTCGAATAATTGCTTGCTGTATGGAAACCACCACCCCCATTCCCCCACATCTGGTGTCAGAAGCATTGTGAGTGTGAGTTAAGGAGAAACACAGTTTTTCCCAGACAGAAACCAATATCCAGATATTTTCTAGTCCATTTGGTCCCTTGCTGGTAAGAAAAGGAGCAGCAGGAACCTGGGGATTAAGAAAGTACTACATTCCTGCAACTTAATGACAAGTAGGATGACCTTGGCTTCAACAGTAATAAGACAAAAAAGAAAAGAGCTTTAGTAACACACAACTGGTTCAATAATGAGATTTGCAGTCAAGAGCAATGTCAAATAAATGATCAGAAACTCTCTATTCTACTCACTGAAGCGTAAGGGGATTTCAAAGAAAGGAAAGGAAGTAAACTAGTATTTATTGACCGTCCTTATTATGTTACTACTTTATATTCACTATCTCATTTAACCCTCATCACAGCAGCCTTATTAACCATATTTTCTAGAACACTCAGCTGAGACGTAAAGACGTTTAGAAACTTTCCCCAGAAAACAATGACTAGTAACAGGCAGAACTGGGTTCTGAACCTAGTTAGCAGCTGTTCTTGACTCTAATGGACTACCTGCATCAGAATCACTTGGGGAACTACTTTAAAGTGTTAAAGTTCTTAATCCCAGAGATCCTGAGTTGGTCAGGAGGTGGGGGTCCAATAATCTGAGTTTTAAACAGTTCAGCACCACACATGATTTTGACAGAAGTCAGCAGTGAGCCACATTAAAAAATTTTTTCTGTGAGAGTGATTCTTAATCTTTAGTTCAGATCAGTCACTTTACCAGAGAACATGGGCTACTTTACAATTGAATAAAAAGAAACCCTCCCCATTTCAATGTTTACCAGCATGTTTTCAACATATTTAAAGCATCTTAAATTGAGTTGGTACTCAACTGAAACTTCTTGAATTAATGAGCCATGCAACATGAATTAAAGTAACTAAGTCATTAAGTTCTTATGTGACACCAGTGATGCTCTGACTTTTGGATTATTTGAAACAGTACAAGCAAAAGCTAGATACTGACACAAGATTGACAATTCTGTACTTTGACAAATAGGAACATTTAGAAAGCGGCCATCTATTATTATAATCATCTTGGAAAAAATGGTAATTCAACTTAAAAAATGTAGAAAAGACATAATACTAAACTGGTTTTTAAACAAGGTAAATTTAGCTTTATGGAAAACTCACTACACTGTCCTTATTTTTCTCATTTAAATTGATAAAACTTCATCAGGGAGCAAAATAGGTCCATGGGTCAGACCATATTTATAGACCAACTGTACGGTTCATTGTTATAGGGTGTATAAAGAAGAAGCTTCAGTCCCTGACTTTAAGAGTATTTGCAATTTAGATAATCAGATTTATCTGTATGGAATGAATGATTCAAAAGCTATATAACATAGTTTTTTTTTTTTTTTTTTTTAGTATGTAATTATGTGGTACATACTGGGAGAACAAATAAAAGAAAGATCTGTGTGGACTGGAGCAGGAAGTGAAGGATTGGTGAAAGAAATGATAGCTGAATTGAATTTGGCTAGGTTGGAAAGAGGGGGAGGAGAATCCTAAATGGAAAAGGAACAAAATGCACCAGGTGAAAGTAAGCTACTGAGAGTTGATAGTGATGTGAGCCGGGATTGTTTCAAGGAGACAAACCTGATAACAAAGGGGTTTTGTTTTGTTTTGTTTTGTTTTTTATGTCTTATAGAGCTGGTTATTTATTTAATTCAGGGCCTAATCAAGGTTTACACATTACACTGGGTTTTTTTAAAACATCCTTATTGGAGTATAATTGCTTTACAACGTTGTGTTAGTTTCTGCTGTATAACAAAGTGAATAGCTATATGTATACATATATCCCCATATCCCCTCCCTCTTGCGTCTCCCTCCCACCCACCCTATCCCACCCCTCTAGGTGGTCACAAAGCATGGAGATGATCTCCCTGTGCTATGCGGCTGCTTCCCACTAGTTATTTATTTTACATTTGGGAGTGTATAAATGTAAATGCCACTCTCTCACTTCGTCCCAGCTTACCCTTCCCCCTCCCTGTGTCCTCAAGTCCATTCTCTAAGTCTGCATCTTTATTCCTGTCCTGCCCGTAGGTTTTTCAGAAGTTTTTTTTTTTTTTTAGATTCCACATATATGTGTTAGCATACAGTATTTGTTTTTCTCTTTCTGACTTACTTCACTCTGTATGACAGACTCTAGGTCCATCAACCTCACTACAAATAACTCAATTTCGTTTCTTTTTATGGCTGAGTAGTATTCCTTTGTATATATGTGCCACATCTTCTTTATCCATTCATCTGTTGATGGACACTTAGGTTGCTTCCATGTCCTGGCTATTGTAAATAGTGCTGCAATGAACATTGTGGTACATGACTCTTTTTGAATTTTGGTTTTCTCAGGGTATATGCCCAGTAGTAGGATTGCTGGATCGTATGGTAGTTCTATTTTTAGGTCTTTAAGGAACCTCCATACTGTTCTCCATAGTGGCTGTATCAACTTACATTCCCACCAACAGTGCAAGAGGGTTCCTTTTTCTCCACACCCTCTCCAGAATTTTTTGTTTGTAGATTTTTTGATGATGGCCATTCTGACAGGTGTCAGGTGATACCACATTGTGGTTTTGATTTGCATTTCTCTAATGATTAGTGATGTTAAGCATCCTTTCAAGTGTTTTCTGGCAATCTGTATATCTTCTTTGGAGAAATGTCTGTTTAGGTCTTCTGCCCATTTTTGGATTGGGTTGTTTTTTTGTTATTGAGCTGCATGAGTTGCTTGTATATTTTGGAGATTAATCCTTTGTCAGTTGCTTCGTTTGCAAATATTTTCTCTGAGGGTTGTCTTTTCATCTTGTTTGAGGTTTCCTTTGATGTGTAAAAGCTTTTAAGTACCATTTGTTTATTTTTGTTTTTATTTCCATTGCTCTAGGAGGTGGATCAAAAAAGATCTTGCTGTGATTTATGTCAAAGAGTGTTCTTCCTATGTTCTCCTCTAAGAGTTTTATAGTGTCCAGTCTTACATTTAGGTCTCTAATCCATTTTGAGTTTATTTTTGTGTATGGTGTTAGGGAGTGTTCTAATTTCATTCTTTTACATGTAGCTGTCCAGTTTTCCCAGCACCACTTATTGAAGAGACTCTCTTTTCTCCATTGTATATCCTTGCCTCCTTTGTCATAGATTAGATGACCATAGGTGTGTGGGTTTACCTCTGGGCTTTCTATCTTGTTCCATTGATCTAAGTTTCTGTTTTTGTGCCAGTACCATATTGTCTTGATTACAGTAGCTTTGTAGTATTGTCTGAAGTCAGGGAGTCTGATTCCTCCAGCTCTGTTTTTTTCCCTCAATACTGCTTTGGCTATTCGGGGTCTTTTGTGTCTCCATATAAATTTTAAGATTTTTTTGTTCTAGTTCCGTAAAAAATGCCATTGGTAATTGAATCTGTAGATTGCTTTGGGTAGTACAGTCATTTTCACAATATTTATTCTTCCAATCCAAGAACATGGTATATCTCCCCATCTGTTGGTATCATCTTTAGTTTCTTTCATCAGTGTCTTATAGTTTTCTGTATACAGGTCTTTTGTCTCCTTAGGTAGGTTTATTCCTAGGTATTTTATTCTTTTTGTTGCAGTAGTAAATGGGAGTGTTTCCTTAATTTTTCTTTCAGAGTTTTCATCATTAGTGTACAAGAATGTAAGAGATTTCTGTGCATTAATTTTGTATCCTGCAACTTTACCAAATTCATTGATTAGCTCTAGTAGTTTTCTGGTGGCATCTTTAGGATTCTCTACGTATAGTATCATGCTATCTGCAAACAGTGACAGTTTTACTTCTTTTCCAATTTGGATTACTTTTCTTTTTCTTCTCTGATTGCTGTGGCTAAAACTTCCAAAACTATGTTGAATAATAGTGGTGAGAGTGGGCAACATTGTCTTGTTCCTGATGTTAGTAGAAATGGTTTGTTTTTCATCACTGAGAACAATGTTGACTGTGGGTTTGTCATATTGGCCTTTATTAGGTTGAGGTAAGTTCCCTCTATGCCTACTTTCTGGAGGATTTTTATCATAAATGGGTGTTGGCTTTTGTTTGTTGGAAGATTTTAATCACAGTCTCAATTTCAGTGCTTGTGATTGGTCTGTTTATATTTTCTATTTCTTCCTGCTTTAGTCTCGGAAAGTTGTTCTTTTATAAGAATTTGTCCATTTCTTCCAGGTTGTTCATTTTATCAGCATATAGTTGCTTGTAGTAATCTCTCATGATCCTTTGTATTTCTGCAGTGTCAGTTGTTACTTCTTTTTCGTTTCTAATTCTGTTGATTTGAGTCTTCTCCCTTTCTTTCTTGATGAGTCTGGCTAATGGTTTTTCAATTTTATCTTCTCAAAGAACCAGCTTTTAGTTTTATTGATCTTTGCTATTGTTTTCTTCATTTCTTTTTCATTTATTTCTGGTCTGATTTTTATGATTTCTTTCCTCTGCTGACTTTGGGGGTTTTTTTGTTCTTCTTTCTCTAACTGCTTTAGCTGTAAGTTTAGGTTGTTTATTTGAGATGTTTCTTATTTCTTGAGGTAGGATTGTATTGCTATAAACTTCCCTCTTAGAACTGTTTTCGCTGCATCCCATAGGTTTTGGGTCTTCATGTTTTGTCATTTGTTTCTAGGTATTTTCTGATTTCCTCTTTGATTTCTTCAGTGATCTCTTAGTTATTAAGTACTGTATTGTTTAGCATCCATGTGTTTGTAATTTTTTACAGATTTTTTCCTGTAATTGATATCTAGTCTCATAGCATTGTGGTTGAAAAAGATACCTGATACAATTTCAATTTTCTTAAATTTACCAAGGCTTGATTTGTGACCCAAGATATGATCTATCCTGGAGAATGTTCCATGAGCACTTGAGAAGAAAGTGTATTCTGTTGTTTTTGGATGAAATGTCCTATAAATATCAATTAAGTCCATCTTGTTTAATGTATCATTTAAAGCTTGTGTTTCCTTATTTATTTTCATTTTGGATGATCTGTCCATTGGTGAAAGTGGGTTGTTAAAGTCCCCTACTATGATTGTGTTACTGTCGATTTCCCCTTTTATGGCTATTAGCATTTGCCTTATATATTGAGTTGCTCCTATGTTGGATGCATAAATATTTACAATTGTTATATCTTCTTCTTGGATTGATCCCTTGATCATTATGTAGTGTCCTTCTCTGTCTGCTGTAATAGTCTTTATTTTAAAGTCTATTTTGTCTGATATGAGAATTGCTACTCCAGCTTTCTTTTGATTTCCATTTGCATGGAATATCTTTTTCCATCCTCTCACTTTCAGTCTGTATGTGTCCCTAGGTCTGAAGTGGGTCTCTTGTAGACAGCATATATACAGGTCTTGTTTTTGCATCCATTCAGCCAGTCTATGTCTTTTGGTTGGAGCATTTAATCCATTTACATTTAAGGTAATTATTGATATGTATGTTCCTATTATCATTTTCTTAATTGTTTTGGTTTGTTATTGTAGGTCTTTTCCTTCTCTTGTGTTTCCTGCCTAGAGAAGTTCCTTTAGCATTTGTTGTAAATCTGCTTTTGTGGTGCTGACTTCTCTTAGCTTTTGCTTGTCTGTAAAGGTTTTAATTTCTCCATCAAACCTGAATGAGATCCTTGCTGGGTAGAATAATCTTGGTTGTAAGTCTTTCCCTTTCATCACTTTAGATATGTCCTGCCACTCCCTTCTGGCTTGCAGAGTTTCTGCTGAAAGAACAGCTGTTAACCTTATGGGGATTCTCCTGTAGTTATCTGTTGCTTTTCCCTTGCTGCTCTTAATATTTTTTCGTTGTATTTAATTTTTGATAGTTTGATTAGTATGTGTCTTGGCGTGTTTTTCCTTGGATTTATCCTGTATGGGATTCTCTGCACTTCCTGGACTTATTTCCTTTCCCATATTAGGGAAGTTTTCAACTATAATCTCTTCAAATATTTTCTCAGTCCCTTTCTTTATCTCTTCTTCTTCTGGGACCCCTATAATTTGAATGTTGGTGTGTTTAATTTTGTCCCAGAGGTCTCTGAGACTGTCCCTCAATTCTTTTTATTCTTTTTTCTTTATTCTGCTCTGCAGTAGTTATTTCCACTATTTTATCTTCCAGGTCACTTATCTGTTCTTCTGCCTCAGTTATTCTGCCATTGATTCCTTCTAGAGAATTTTTAATTTCATTTATTGTGTTGCTCATCGTTCGTTTGCTTGTTAATTCTTCTAGGTCCTTGTTAAACGTTTCTTGTATTTTCTCCATTCTATTTCCAAGATTTTGGAACATCTTTACTATCATTACTCTGAATTCTTTTTCAGGTGGACTGCCTATTTTCTCTTCATTTGTTTGGTCTGGGGGGTTTTTACTTTGCTCCTTCATCTGTTGTGTATTTGTCTGTCTTCTCATTTTGCTTAACTTACTTTGTTTGAGGTCTCCTTTTCGCAGCCTGCAGGTTCATAGTTCCCATTGTTTTTGGTGTCTGCCCCCAGTGGTTCAGGTTGGTTTATTGGATTGTATAGGCTTCCTGGTGGAGGGGACTGGTGCCTGTGTTCTGGTGGCTAAGGCTGGATCTTGTCTTTCTGGTGGGTAGGACCACATCCAGTGGTGTGTTTGGGGGTGTCTGTTGAACTTATTATGATTTTAGGTCTCTGCTAATGGGTGGGGCTGTGTTCCTGTCTTGCTAGTTGTTTGGCATGGGGTGTCCAGCACTGGAGCTTGCTGGTCATTGAGTGGAGCTGTGTCTTAGCATTGAGATGGAGATCTCTGGGAGAGCTCTTGCTGATTGATATTACATGGGACTGGGAGGTCTCTGGTTGTCCAATGTCCTGAACTCGGCTCTCCTACCTCAGAGGCTCAGGCCTGACACCCGGCCGGAGCACCAGGACCCTCTCAGCCACACAGCTTACGTGTAAATGGGTTAAATTCTCCAATCCAAAGGCCCAGCGTGGCCAGCCGTCTGCGCTCTGCTCAGTCCTCCAGCTGGGCATTGTCCTCTGGGCCCGGTTGATATGGATAGCCTGCTTTGGATCCAGGTACAGCTGCATACCCTAGCATTTAGAAGAAGCAGCCGATGCCCCCATCCTCCCCTATCCCTGCTGCAAGTCAGTACAATCCTGGAGTGCCCAGAGGGCATGTTTTAAAAAGTAGTAGAAGACAGAAACAGACTCACAGACAAATAGAACAGACTTGTGGTTGCCAAGGGGTAGGCGGGATGGAGGAGGGATGGACTGGGAGTTTCAGGTTAGTAGATGCAAACTATTACATATAGAATGGATGGACAACAAGGTCCTACTGTACAGCATAGATAACTATATTTGAAGTCTTGGGATAAACCATAATGGACAATAATATAAAAAAGAAAGTGTATATATATATATATATATATATATATATATATATATATATATACACATATACATATATATAACTGAGTCACTTTCCTGTACAGCAGAAATTAACACAACATTGTAAATCAATTATACTTCAACAACAAAAAAAATGTAGTGGAAGATTAAGTTGGATAAGAAAAGTGGATTGGATGATGTGAGAAATAGACTAGTACCAGAATAAGGAGTCTGAATTTGAGCAGATAAAAGGGCATTGCAGTTTCTCACTGTGATATTGTGATATAATAGGAAATATATATTTGGTCTTAGTCCCTGACTCCTGGCTAGAGCTACTAAAAAACCTACTAAAAAACTGATAAAGGTGCTAGGAGCATCCTCTGTTCTAATAATTGGTCTTTGACCCTAGTTCCTAACACAGAGCTCCTGAATACCTTGGGTAATAGGAGCATCTTTTGTTCTGAGGCAACTTTTGCTGAGCTCCTGGATAATTTCAGGATGAGGGCTGATCACCAGAAAGACCAAGCCATGATTAGAAGCTTGCAACTTTCAGCCCTGACCCCCATTCTCTGGAGAGAGGAAAGGGGAGAGGGGAGAGGTGCTGGAGACTGAGTTAATAATCAATCATGTCTATGGGATGTAACCTCCATAAAAATCCCTAAATATGGGGTTGTGAACACATCAATGTGCCAGGAGTATGGGGCACCCCACCTCTATGGATACACAAGCTCCTGTGCTCAGGACCCTTCCACACCTCACCCTATGTATCTCACATCTGGCTGTTCCTCTTTATCCTTTATTATATAACTAACCGGTAGACATAAGTGTTTTCCTGAGTTCTGTGAGCCATTCTAGCAAATTATTGAACTTGAGGAGGGGGCTGTGGGAACTCTAATTTTTAGTCCATCAGTCAGAAGTACAGGTGACAACCTGGGACTTGCAATTGGCCTCTGAAGTGGTGGCAGTCTTGTGGGACTGAGCCCTTAACTTGTGGGCTCTGACACTAACTCCAGCTATCAACAGATAGTGTCAGAACTGATGCTGGTATCAGAGAATTGGCCATACGGGAAAAACCCCACACATTTGGCGACCACAAGTGAAACAGTGTTGAGAGTAGAAACAGAGTTTTTCCCTTTTCACTCACCTAGAGAAGAATACAAAGTTAAAACGTTATTTTGCACTTGTAGGAAATCTGTCCTAATTTTTGGTTCTGAAAGTATAGTGTCTGACACATACAAATATTCAATGAATTCCTGTTGACAGTATCATGGCCGTTATCTTTACAATTTATACAAAATCTTTGCAATCTTGTCAATTCTGATTAACCTAGGGGTTAGAATCTTAGTTTAAATTTCTATTCCCTACTAAGCTACCACCCTATGTGGTTTGCCACTCTGCTTTCTGTCTCTAAGCCTAAAATGAAAACATAACACAGTGAAATAAAATGTCCTCACCATCCCCCGAACAACTACACCCCCACTGTGGTTAGGGGAGAAATAAAGTGATTTTGAGATAATTCATTGTCACTCAAGTTGGGAATGATCTCCTAGCATAATATAGTCTGGTTTATTCCTAAGAAATAAGTCAAAATTATGTTAATACTGTGATTATGAATTTCTCATATAGAGCAAATAGTGGTTTTCCTAAGGAAATTAATCCTTGGGGTGGAGTAAATGCATTAAATGTGTTGTTTTAGTTAATATTAGCTCCACGAAAAAACTTTTGGTGGAGCCCACATCAATGAGCAGAACCAGAAGCAAATGACAACCAACAAATGGCTATAGCTGTGAAATTTCCTGTTAAGACAAAGGCAGAAACAGAGAGCCTGGAACTTTATTCTTTTTCTTTGGAATGATCATAGGTCCCAGGGAAATAAGGGCTGGGAGAGACCCTGGAAGCTGCCAAATTGTGGGAAAAGAGGGTTAGGAATGTGAGAATACCTACACAGGACATCTCTGAAGGCCTGGAATGCCCTTGTGAGGCAGGCTGCCAGTCTACCCAAAAGCCTACAAGGGGGCATAATCCCTAGAACACAAGGGAAAAGTAGATCAAAGAATCCAATCAACTAAATTCCTCCCCAAAGAACTGCTCAAGGCTTCATAGGTATTTTGTGAGTATTGTAGGGGGTTGGTAAAGGGTGGAAGGTATCTAGGGATACAATCTTTCCTAGAAGGACCCAAGGATACAACCTGAGGAACATAAAAAGAAGGGGTCTACTGCTCAGGTTACAAAAATTAACACTGTCCCTACCAGTTATAGGGTTCAAGATTAGGTAGCACAGTACAGCAGATAAAGACAGAGTTTCCCCCATTAGATTACATGGGTTCAAATTTTGGCTCCGTTTTTCTAGATATATGACTATAAGCAAATTGTTTAAGTTTTTTAAGTGAGTTAAGTTTTGGTTTTTCATCTGAAAAATGGGAATGGAAACTACTTCATGCAGTTGTGAGAATTAATGAAATAATACATGAAGAGAACCTAGCACCTAGAATATCTTCTATGAATGTGAATTATTATTTAAGTACTGTATGCAAAAGGTATATAAATGGAAATTGTCATAATGGGTTATCTTAGGAACAATATTCAGGTATCAATTTTGAATTTATATGGTCAACCTGTTTATCAGGTTGCCTGCTTAATAAATAGTCAGTGAAAACTGAAGGGTAATTTTTTCAAATACTAACGATGAAATTAGATACTCTTACTTGGTACTTAATGTAGAAATGTTTTGATAAAACACTCAGATACAGTCTCCTTTCTGAGAGAAAACAGGATTAGGGGCTATGAAAAGATGTTGAGAACTCAGAAGTTATTTCCTTCTAAGGGTTCATTAAATAAAGTCCATACTAGAAGAATTACTCTAGATAATAGAAATCACTAGTAAAAAAGAATCTATAGGAATGACAACGTGACATTAACACTCTGACAAAAAAAAAACTAGTTATCTCCAGAGTTTTCTGATTTGTGATACTCTGTCATTATTGGTTCTGTTTTTTTTAACTTCCTTTTCCAAAATTTGTTGATTAATTTTAACATAAGCGTTCATTAATATTAACATTTTCCCCCATGAGAATCTTTTAAACTCCTTTGAAATAACTGGAAACACCACAGAATATTATGATACCAAAATTGGAAATACCCAGAGAATAAAAATTGCATTTAAAAAAGTCACATTGGACAAATATTTTTATCAATATCCAATTTTTTGGACTATTAATTCCTAAGGCTCTCTATACTGTGTTAAAATAATATAGGTTGATGTGAAAGCTGGGGATAGGATACTAGGATGTTAGAATATAACATACCAAATTTTTGCTTCCTTAAATCTGCTTTAGAGTTCATCACAAATTAACAGAAGACACATTTTATGGTTTCAAACTGAAAATTTCATCTGAATCAAAAACAAAGATACTGTTTACAGTACCTCAAATGTATAGCTGTTTCCAAATCTACTAACAAAGATGAACACAGTTGACGAATGAAGTAGATTAACAGGTCTGGAATGATTAAAAGGTAATAAAAAGCAGACAGCTACTTTGAATTCAATGCTGCTTGTCTTCTTAAGCCTGAACTCTAAACATGTATCTTAAAGCCAATAAATTCAGAATCTAATTTTTTCCACCTAGAACATTGTGTTCAATGTTTACACTCTAATTCTATTTACTTATGTAAAAGAAAATGAAACAGAACTTCCAAATTGTGTAAGGTTAACATTAATACAATAGCGCCACCCAGTGAATATGCTGTGCAAATAAAAATGTTACTAGAATTTACCACTTTAAATATTAGTGCATCTTCAGTACACCTATAACCCCAACCTTTTAAATAAAATTATACACTAAAATGTCAATTCACAAATATATAAAAGCATTTTTACCTATTCATTCATAATTAACTACTGTTAGGACGTGTAAAGGATATTCCAACACTTGTAAATAAGGGTTTTGTATATTAGATACTACCTGTAATGTTGGCAAGCAATAAATGGTAGCTGCCAGGTCAAAGAGGCACACTGTTTCCTCTCACATGAATTGTTAGGCAGACGTAAAACTATGATACTCATTTGCTTTCGTAGGTTTTACCTATACCTCACGATACATTGTTTCAAAGATTTTTTGATGCCCTTAATATAAAGTATGTGTTCATAATTTCACTTTAGCCTGCTATTCATGGTTAGTCATTATTTTTAAGACATGAATAAATATTAATTATTTGTGTAAGTGAATTGAACAATGGCATCAATGATAGTCATCAAATTTGTAAACCAACTGATAATGTGATGTGGTCAAATAAATGCTAGTATGGGGCTTCCCTGGTGGCGCAGTGGTTCAGAATCTGTCTGCCAAGGCAGGGGACACGGGTTCGAGGCCTGGTCTGGGAAGATCCCACATGCCGCGGAGCAACTAGGCCCGTAAGGCACAATTACTGAGCCTGCACATCTGGAGTCTGTGCTCCACAACAAGAGAGGCCGCGATAATGAGAGACACGTGCACCGCGATGAAGAGTGGCCCCCACTTGCCGCAACTAGAGAAAGCCCTCGTACAGAAACGAAGACCCAACACAGCCAAAAATAAATTAAAAAAAAAAAAAAAAAAGCTAGTATGACCTCAGATATCATTACTATTCTACTCTATACCAATCATATCATAGTTGGAGTACTGTTTTCAGTTTAAAGTTCATACAAATAGAACACTTCTTTCTCATCTTTTTATTTTTCATAGGAAATATAAGCACATGGGGGAAAAGTATAAAGAACCAAAATATATTCAATAAAAAGAAAATCTTTTCACTCTGAGCCCCAGTCTCCCTCCTCAGAGGCTACTACTATTACTAATTTCTCCTGTTAGATGGACCATGTTTAAAAAGGAGTAGTTCACAATTCAACAACAAACACTGACTGGGTACCCAGTTTGTGCTAGACACAAGCGTTAGGTGCTAGGGAATCAAGTCATTTAGAATCAGCCCTGTGCAATAGTGGAGACAGACACAAAACTGATCATTTCAATAAAGTATAAACTTTTATTTTTTTCAGTATACAAAGAATACATGTGAGATCTCTCCCAATTGCATCGTATCTATCATTTTCATGTGTATCTTCCACAGGCATCTTGAGCTAGGCATGTCCAAAACTCAATCACCAGTCACCTCCCAAAATGAGTTCACCTCTATATTTCCTAAATCAGAGAATGGCATCCCATTTATCTAGGGGCTCAAGCCAGAAAACTCTCACTCAGCAGATATTTATCAAGCATCTACAATGTCTAATGCCGTCTAGACCATGAACATATGATAGCAAATAGGGTCCTCACTAAAACTTGTTTATGGAACTCATTCTTGACTTCTCTCACCTCTGCCCTCCCAATTCAGTCATCAAGTCCTGCCACTTCTACTTCCTGAATTCCAGTGGGATCTATTTCCATCCATGCTGGCAATACCCTAGTATAGGCTGCCATCTTCTTTCCCCTGGATTACTACAATGAGGTCGTAACTGGTTTTCCTTCCTTCAGTCTTGCCACTCTTCAATTCTATTTTCTCACAGCAGCTAGTCATCACCTAAATACAAACCTAATCTTGTTGAAACCCTTTAAACGTCTTATTACTTTTAAGAAGAACTCCAAACGCCTTAACATGACTAGTAATACTCTTCATGATCTGGTGCCTCTTTACCTCCCAGCCCTGTGTCTAGAATCTCTGTTCCTAGGCTGTGCTCTCCTCTCATGTCTGGGCCTTCACGGTTGTTACCTCTCTTGCCCTCCACCCTTTAACTTGGCCAATTTCTAGCTAGTCTCCTGCATGGAGCCACTCAGACTAAACCACAATTTTTTTTTTTTTTTAATTACTTGTCTCCCTTCCCTATGAGAGTATAAGCTCTGTTAGGTCAATTATTAGATTATTATCACATATGCTTGTTCATTATTATACTTCCAGTACCTAGCTTAGTGTCTGGCATAAAATAAGAGGGTCAATAAATATTTTTTGAATGAATAAATCTATACCTAGAAAGTCAGAAGGAAAGTCAACTAGTTCAGACTGTGGATTAGGGAAAGGCTTCTTAGAAGACACCTGAAAAGTAAGTAAAGAAAGTAGGGATCAGGCAAAGAAAATCAAGACAGTCCAGACGGAGTCAACAAGAATAAGAAAAGGTCTCAAAGTATAAAACAGCCTCATGAATGGGCAGTGGGTGTGATGGGAGATGACAGTGGAAACATAAACAGTGGCAAGATCATGGAGGTCCCAGGGTGCAGGTTATGGAGTTGGACTTTGTCTTGGAGGTGATGGTGGGAGGGGTTGTAGAAGTTTAACCAGACCAGTGAAATAGTCAGATTTACATTTAAGACTGATCATTACGGCTGCTACTTAGAAGACAAAGTGGGGGATGCAGGTGAGGGTTGTAAGGCCCAAAGCAACAATGAGATAGATTGGGCAGTTGAAAAAAAAGAAAGGGATAAATTAGAATTTGAATGGCTCATGAGCCCTCCCAAATGCATCTATCTAGGAGGCAAGGAAATAAAAATCTGAATCTCAAGGAAGAAGTCAGGGATAGCAGTAGTTTTTGGATCCTTAAGCAAATAGATTAAAACAATGAGAATGGATGACACGCTGAAGGAGAAGATTTATGCAAAAAAAAAGAAAAATCAAGGTTGAAACTTACACTGTATAAAGGGCAGGCAGAGAAAGAGCCCCCTAAGAAGCACGAGATAGGCAGAAGACACAGGAGAGAAGCAAAGGGACTTAGGTTTCAAGAAGGGTCTGATTAATGGTGTAAAATGTAGCAGAGAGGTCTAGAAAGAGGCACTGATTAATAGCACAGGAGGAGTAGGCACTATTCATCTTCTGAGATCAATAAGAGAGAGGCAGATAAATGTGGTGGTAAGGGAAATGGGTGGGCAGGAAGTTAAGGAATGTGCTGCATGATGGCTTGAATTTTCTCAATTAACTGGGAACAAGGTTGCTGGAAATGTCTGTGGCCCCTGAGAAATCTCTATATTCAAATAAGTGGGTGCTTGATGGCAAGGAGGGTGTAGGACCCAGTCTGAGTATTTCATCTGTTCCTACCACACTAGACCAAGTGAATCAACTGTTCATCCTCACTGACCCACTTAAAACAAAGCAGAAACAACAATTTGGAATTCCTGTCACTTAAAAAAGAGATTTAAAAAATTTTAACCAAAAGCACTAGCTACCACAGGACCACCACCTGAATTAAAGATAAAGTCCTAGTTGCAGGCTGCCATGGTCTCACTGAGCATCCCATCTTGTCAGTCAAAGGTCTGCTCAGTCCTTACAGGTCTGTCATCCAGGATCTAAAGTGCAATCTAGAAAAGGAACATGGAATTAAAATTAGAAAAGAAACTGGCATAAAAGTCGCAGATGCATGTGAATGTGTGTTAAGTGCTTGAAAAATATCTTTTACACTACTCTAGTCACCTTCAAATAAAAAGAGAAGTTGAAGCTGAGGACGGCAAGGTAGTTATGAGAAATCACTGCAAGTTATAAGACAGGGAACTGACAAATGATAAAGGAGTGTCAAGAATTGGGCGTGAGCTGAAGCTGCAGACCAAGAACCTGTTGTACATCACTTTGTGTGATTTTCTCCAGGGTGCCCAGCTGGGGATTTATGGGACAGATTCAGGGTTAGGATTTTGACAGGCACTGGGGTCAGAGGCAAGGGATGCTGGGAGTTTGGATGTTGATAAACCATGCAGTCTAGGCTGGGAAGGGAGGTAATGGGAGGAGAGCTGACAGGGAAAATGAAATATAAGAGCAGATACAGAGCATGTGAGGGTATATAGGTCCAGGGGAAAAAAGATGCTACAGCCATAAAGAGTACTGGAGTCTAATTTTCTGCTGTAGTTAATGTCTTTATGGATAATGACAAAACTCTAGAAAGTTTAGGTTGGGATTTCTGGATTTCTGCCCTCTACTTCACAATGACCAGTAACAGACAACTGAATTTTGAAAAATCAGATCTACCCTTATAATCGAGACAATCTGAATAAATACCCATTCGTGTTTTTCTTAATTTTACTTCTAATATAACTATCAATTTGCCATATCTACAGTAAAATTATCCACCAAATAAACAATTATTTTATTGTAAATAGAGTCATCCTGCTCTTCCTTCACCTCATTTTTCTCTCTCCATATGGTCCATTCTATTCTTCGTTTACATATAGGTCACTCTTTCCTTGTCTGGACTCTTAACAATGGTTCAGGCATTTGTCGAGCACTTACCATTTGCAAGATATTTTACTAGGACAATGTATAAATAATAATAGTCAAAATAACAGGTAATACTTATCGAGTGCTTACAATTCTGCCAGACACTTTACCTGAATGAATCCACTTAATCTTCATGACACCCTATAAAATATTATCGCTACTTTAAAGATGCATAAACCAGTTTACTTAGGTTGAACAACTTGCCTGAGTCCATACAGATAGTAAGCAGTGTAATGAGGGATTTTTTTTTTTTTTTTTTGGCTGCATTGGGTCTTCGTTGCTGCGTGCGGGCTTTCTCTAGTTGCAGTGAACAGGGGCTACTCTTCGTTGTGGTGCGCAGGCTTCTCATTGTGATGGCTTCTCTTGTTGGGGAGCACAGGCTCTAAGTGCGCGGGCTTCAGTAGCTGTGGCACGCGGGCTCAGTAGTCATGGCTCGCGGGCTCTAGAGCTAAGGCTCAGTAGCTGTGGCACACAGTCTTAGCTGCTCTGCGGCATGTGGGATCTTCCTGGACCAGGGCTCGAACCAGTGTCCCCTGGGTTGGCAGGCGGATTCTTAACCACTGCGCCACCAGGGAAGCCCCGTGATGAGGGATTTAAACCCAGCTCTTTCTGACTCAAGAGCTGAGCTCTCAGCCATTATGCTAGCTATGGTCCTTTACCCTGCCTCTAAGAAGATACCGCCTAGTGGAGTATGTGCATGCACAAGTAATCAGTTTGATTTGGTAAGTGCCAATGAGAAAGGTCTTTTTTCTCTCCTCTCCTCACTCCAAGTATTTTTTAAAAAATCTATTTTCTAACTCACTTTTGAATTTTACTAGATTCTGACTCTTGAGAATTACATCAGTAAGTGGACATAGAAAAGGGAAAAGGAAGCCCTAAACTACTGAATATGAAATGTATTTTTATTTCAAATCGGTATAAATTTCTATATCAATAGGTATAGCCTCCACCACCCCCCTACAACAAAGCACCAGAATTTGTGTACTTTCAATACAGTCTTTCCAGTATTATTTTTCACTTGATTCAGTGCAGACTTCCCACCCAATACACCACCCTCACTAGATAATACTGTACGCTGCAGTCAGAAGCAAGTCCTATTACGGCTTCTAGAGCTCCAAGCCATAATAAAACTAAATGGTCCCCCCACCCCCGACAATTAGGCCAGTCGTATCTTCTGCTGCAAGACCCAGACTTGTGATCATGTATGAAGTGCCACGCATCATATGAAGAATCCAACTCACTCCGGGATGTGCAAATTTGGGGAACAGTTCAATGTTGTTAGCACCGGGAGTGCCTGGCTCCTGTAGAGGGATGAATGAAGGGAGGGAGAACAAAGGACACGGGTTCTACACTAGATAGTGCCACTTACTATACAAGTGGAAACAAATCACTTCTGAGCCCCAGGTTTCTTGCCTGTAAATGTGAAAGGATTTGACCAGATGAACTGTTAAGACTGCTCCCACCTCTTGAAGTTAGGCTCACCCCCACAGAATCAGATGATCTGTGTCCAAATCCTGGTTATGCTACTTGTGAACTACTGCGCACAGCTTTGGACCAGTTGCACAACATCCCTGATTTAATCCCTCATTTGATGATAGTATCTATTAGCCCCCTTTCCCTTTTTAATGAAGCCTAAATGAGATAATGCCTATAAGCATCCAACACAGAACCTGGCGTCTCAATCAACGCTCAAAAAATATCGGTGTTATTACTCTGAGACTCTATGACTTACCCTGCCCCACTGAGAGCCCCACGTCCTCCTTCCCTTTGCCCCTTGAGTTTAGCTCGTTTCCAGAAACACTCTATTCACTTTCGCTCTTCACCTCGGACGCCAAAACTGTTCAAAGGTCTCGCGGAACTTCGTACCAGCCCCGGACTCCTCCCCCAAACCGCGGCGCTCCCATTTCCTGCGGAATTTAGGTCCGACTAGACGCCAACTCCGCGAAAAATAGTTCCGCTCGGAGCCCGGCGTCCTCTCTCGCAACTCCAGCACCAGCCGTCTCGTGTCATTTGAGCCCAACCGGCACCCGGCGCGGCGGAGCGCAGGAAGTGGGCGGGGCGGAATGGGGCGGGACTTCCAGTAGGAGGCGGCAGGTTTGAAAAGAGACAACGGTCGGTGTTTGCTGATTTTTGAGTTCGCCTGTAGCTGCTCCGCGGACTCGCAGCCTTCCTGTGGGCGGCTGATGCGGTAGGTGAGCGCAGACACTCGCGGACAGAGGACGCGAGACTGAGTGCACCCTCTCGCTCCGGAGCAGCCAGCCGGAGCCTGGCAGTGTTTTCGTTACGCATAGAGCTGGGGAGGAGGCTGGAGAAGCCAGCCCCTGGGAGGTAGGGGAAAGCTCATAGGTCGTTTTTATTGGATTTTAGTCCCCCAAACAACCTGAGCCCAGTTCCTACGAAACGAATGGGTGTTTGCTGGTACAGCATAGACTACGGGAAAAGAAACTTGAGGTGCAGCTGGTCAGTTAAATCTTGTATTTGTATATTTTTAACCCAGTTATTTATAAGGTTATGGGGTTGCAGATGCTGGTCCACTGTCTTTGTAGACAAGTCTCCGTTGCTCAAACATCGCTTAACCAAAGTCAAACCCAAAAATCAAAAGGCAAAAATATCATACTTAATCCAAAAGTCAGAGGAAGAGAGCGGTGTATGCGTGGCGCTTTGCATGCGTGGCACGATCATTTTCCCTGAATGAGTTCAGGAAACTTTTTACTTAATTTTTTGAGGTTGGGAGTCTTTTCTCTTTGTTTTTGTTTAGCCTCTGCTTCCTGGGAGTTTGATTTCCACGATCTAGTTTATTTTAGAAAAAATGAAGTGTCTGAAATTTAATCGGTATTCTTTCAATACCTACTGTACACAGGATCGTGGTGTTGCAAATAAATGAGGAACGGAGGGGTAATTAGAAGTAAATGCCTGCTACTTGGTAGGCGATCTGAGGGTCACTTTACATATACTAGGTCATTTATATACTTTATCCCACCAGAGCTCAAACTGTATTGGAAGGCCTCTCTCCCCCTCTCTCCCCTCTGTCCTTTTCTCTCCCTCTCTACACACACACATGAATGAATTGGAACTGAAGTTGTACTATCAAAGAAAGATAGAAATTGGATATGGGAGGTAGTTCCAAAAGGAAACATTGGAAATTTGGGAAACGTCTTGAAGGAGACTAACTTGTAACAGAAAATTCATGAGGTTATTTGATGTGGTGGGTAGGATGAGTAATTAAAGTATTTTTGTAAAGATGTTACATGATGCATTTGGTGTTCTATACAGATTCATCTGATAGCACAGTGTGCAAGACTTTAGAAGAGAGGGATGTGCGATAATAATTAATGAAGATATTTTACACCTCTTTCTCTATTGAGACCATCTCTGATCCAGATATAGTTTGTTTTGGAAAGTTGACTTTTTCTGCAGTCTTTGGGCCATTGATGATTTTTAAATCTATGACTTAGGTGAAAATATAGAATGCATATTTATGTTGAAAAGGACATATAATATATGAGGTGTCAGAATCTGGATCCAAAAAGATTCTGGCTGTAGAAGGAAAGCTTGGAATTATGAAATTCAATAATAGGAAATAGGAATAATAGGAAATTCAATAATAGGAAATGCAAATTACAAAGTTCAATAATAGGAAATAGGAATAATGGGAAATTCAATAATAGGAAATGCAAATCCTTGCTTAAGGTTCAAATAATCAATTATGTAAAAAGAACATGGGGAAGTCCTGGCTTGTTGGCTACGAAGTCATGTAAGAAGTCATGGAGAAGCGGGCTATGTTGAAGAAGTTCTGGGAGTTTCAGTCAATCACACACATATACATATATATATTTGTCAATAAGTGTTATAGTAGCACAAGATCAGCAGTGACCATCATCAACTGTGTTGATATTCTGCTCTAAGCAGACCATATCTGGAGTATTGTGTTCAATTTGAGCATTACACTTTAAGAAGACATTGACAAAACAGTTTTAGAGGAAAGTGAGTAGAATGGTAAACTTTTTAAAACAAAGTCATAAAAGGAGTGGCTATTCTTAAAGTATACTTACCTTAGACAAGACAGGGCTAAGCAGAGATATGATAGCTTTCTTCACGTTTTTGAAAGTGGAGTCATAAAAACAAGGATTAATATATTCTAAGTAGTTGCAATGACTAGAAGTAGGACCAGAAGGTAAGAGTTACAACAAACATATTTCTGCACAGTATGAGAGAGAGTTATCTGATTATTAGAGACATACTAAGGTAGACAGAAAGTTTCCCTGAGACAGTGAATTCTGTGATGTTTGCAAGCGTTTAACCAGAACTGAGAAGTTATTTGTTAATCATCTTTTAGAATGGCTTCCTGCATTTGTCAGTGGTTAAAGTTGCCAAAGCTGCCTTTTAACCCTAACATTCGGAGAAACATTAGGAGCCTAAAGAAATAGATTTCCAGAATTGTGGGTCATTTCAGTTTGTTTGCAAAAGTGAGTGTATTCACTTTGGATCTCTGGGCTCACACTGCTTCTCTAGAGAGTAGGAGATCCATAAGTAATGAACCAAGTATTGTTAACTGAGTGGCGGAGAAAGTGGCTTCTGTTGCTGCTGCTTCTACGACTACTGTTACTATTGCTATTCTGTTAGGCATAGCTAGAGATATGGAGAAAATGAAAGTGTCTTAGCTTACTGTTGGCTCACAATGCAGTGCCAGAGTTCTATAAACATTATCACAATACACTGTGGCAAGTATTATAACAGAGTTCAGTGCTAGCTGTAGGGTAGGGTTTCTTAACCTCAGCATTATTGACATTTTGAACTGAATAATTCTTTTCTGTTGATTGGCCCCCTTTTGCATTGCAGGATGTTTAGCAACATGCTGGGCCTGCTGCCCACCAGATTCCAGTAGCGTCCTCACTCTAGTCCTGACAACCAAAAGTGTGTCCAAAGTTGTGAGAACTATTGCTCTAGGAGAACACAGGTGGGAATATTTTACTATCTAAGGACATTAAGGGAAGTGGTTTTTTGTTTTATTTTATTTTATTTTTCAAGTTCTCACTCTAGTGATTGGAATTCCTGCCAATTACAGTTGTTTTTTTTTTTCTCTCTCTTCCTACTTACATCTCAAACCTTATTAATTAATCATCTCACTGTGTGTACATTGAATAGAATGTTAAATCAGAGTACAGTTTTATTATTTATGCTGTTTTGCTGTTGTTTGTGTATAGATTCTGCTGATAGTGTTGCCTATATATCTTGCTTTGAGGATTAATTCTCAGGATAGATCTTATTAAACTCTGTGCCCCCCCAGATTTAAAGAAGTTTCTCATCTGTCTGTTCAACCTGTCTTCTTTCCCATATGAAAGAAAACAGCATTCGGAAAACTAGAAAATGACTGTGTTGCTTTAGAATAAAAGTTATTTTAGGAGATATATACATATATATATACGTGTGTGTGTGTATATATATATATATATATATATATATATATATATAGTCTTTAATGTTATCTTACTGGGATGTTTGATGATTTGATGGTAGTTAACACTACTATGAATATAGTTCAACCTTGGGTTGTTAATTTTGTCCTTATATTTATCAGCTTCTAGATAATGAAAACTGCCTGTTATGCCATGTTTCTGATTTTTGTTTTCAATTCCTTCAGACTAACAGGAGACTCCCAAGATGGAAACTTTGTCTTTCCCCAGATATAATGTAGCTGAAATTGTGGTTCATATTCGAAACAAAATCTTAACAGGAGCTGATGGTAAAAACCTCTCCAAGAATGATCTTTCTCCAAATCCCAAGGTAAAATGTGATTGTGTTTGTATGTGGTTAATGTTATTTGAAAAGAAATTAAACTACTAGGTCTATAGAATGTGGAAAGGCATGTATATTACTATTTGATATAGGCTAGTCATTTTAATCCAGAGAAACTCTCTCACCTAGTGTAATTTTAAAATAACATTAAGTTTATATGTGGGGCAACTTCTACATTCCCATTAGGAATTCAAATCTTTAATATGGTTGTTTTCTCCCCCGACCCTGAAAAAAAAGCTTCTAAACCATAGGCATATTAAAGTATATTAAACTTTTTATTATCGGAGTAGTGGTCTGAGGGTATCATTTATTGGTAAAGCTTGAAGGAACTTAACTCCAAGTGGTTTCCAATCAGAAAAAGTGCTTAGAAACAGTCTTCTTTGGAAGCTTACAGATTAATTTTCTTGCATTATGCCCCAAGGGGGAATTGACTTGTTTTGACAGACACTGTTCTTTATATCTTTAGTTATTAAATACAAAAAAGAACTATTCATGTGTCACAGAAAATCCCAAAGTCTCCTTCCAGTTTCCTGTGTTCATCTTGAAGTGATAACATAATAAAACCTGGTTTAATGATGTAGAACTTAAACTTCTTGATATTGATGCCTCTTTAATTCTTTAAAATAGAACAAATAATCTCAGAATAAATGAACTTGTATATGGATGAGAACAGGTTCTATAGGCCAGCATTTGGGAACCACTGATTTAGAAGATAAAAGTTAAAAATCCCACACTATCCTATTAAATGTATACCTCCTGGGTCATAGTAGTCACTTTAACAGCTAAGGCATCTTAACCTTAACATCTGAGGCATCAAACAAGGTTTCCCATGTTCTTTTTAAAAAAATACACCCTCATTATTTTTGTCATATGTCTGACAACCTGTTTTGAAAGACTAACCCATCTTCCATTCCCTAATGTGGATAGCTTGCCTGGACTGGATTTGAATATACTTGCTAACATTCTGTATATAAGCTTAAACAACTGATCTTATTGACACTTATCACATGTGAGCAAACTGATAAGTATATAAGGTGTTTTAAAATTTGGAAAAATTAAGAAATATTTCAAGGGGAATGGAGTAATGTTATCACTCTTTTCTTCTTTGTATCCATTTACTGTAATATTGGACAGTAATGGTGATAGTGGTGCAACAGAGTATTAAAAGTTATTTTTCTATTGTAGCCTGAAGTCTTGCATATGATCTACATGAGAGCTTTACAAATAGTATATGGAATTCGACTGGAGCATTTTTACATGGTGGGTTTAAGATGAGGCAAAATTATGTTTTTTGCTGCATTTCTCATGTTCACATTGAATACTGGTTTTCAGGATGGGAAGTTCTTGACTTTATTTTTAACAAAATCAAGGCTTATTTAAAATTAATGTCACTTAAACGGGAATCTTAGGCATAATAATGGCCTATACTGATAGTTTTAGTAAGATGAAAACTATTACTAAAGACCTAAATGACACAAGTTATTGATGC
This sequence comes from Balaenoptera physalus, assembly GCF_965194825.1. Lineage (NCBI taxonomy): Eukaryota > Metazoa > Chordata > Mammalia > Artiodactyla > Balaenopteridae > Balaenoptera > Balaenoptera physalus. The sequence continues at coordinate 76,443,762 of NC_138882.1, read as the reverse complement.
AATGCAGTTATTGACAGATTTACAATTTGTCTTCAGAGACTATAGTAAGCAACAACAAAGTCTTTACAGATACTGTTCTCTTCTCAGGAAGGACTCCCAAATTAGAGTAGGAGATTCGCACTAAGATTGAAAACAATTGAAATAAGGCAATTGAGCTTTTAGCAAATTAGGTATTTCTAGTAGGAAGATTATTTTTCTTAATCTTTTTTTGCTGTTGTTGTTAAATCATCAGGGCATCATCTGAAGATGTACAAAAATGTAATATCTGTAGAGTCTCACCAATATTATATATTATTTAAAAATCAAAGGGTTTGTCACTTATTTGCTACAAAACCTTGCAAACGCTTAGTTTCTTTGTCTATAAAATAGGGATAGTACTCTGTCCTACTGTGGTTATAAAAATTAAGAAAGAATATATTGAAAATGCTTAGCATAGTACCTGATATTTAGTAAATGCTAACCATTACCCCTTTATTTATTTTTTTTTAACATCTTTGAGTATAACCCCTTTATTTTTTAATTCATTTAAAAAGTCTTTATTGAGCACTGACTGTGAACCTAGCATTATTACTATTAATAACAACTCTAGTTTTGTGCCAGGATCTGTGTTGTTTGCTTGTTTGTTTTAAATTAATGATAATAAGTTAATATATTTTGATTGTAATCTATGATTAAGATTTCTTGAGGTTGAAGATTTTTCTCGTTTTGTCTAATCAATGTGTAACTTAGATTTTCTGGTTTATTACATTTAGATGCCAGTGAACTCTGAAGTCATGTATCCACATATAATGGAAGGCTTCTTACCAGTCAGCAATCTGTTTATTCATTTGTGAGTAAAGAGTCATTATTTTCTTAGTCCACATTCGTATTTACATTACATTCAGCTTTCTTAAAGACATGATTTTCTTTGGGAGGGAATTTCTACTATTTTTCTTTCCACTCCATCCCATAAATATCCAAAGTTGTACACTTTCAGCAAACACAGCTAACTGCCTCCACCTGTGGCACCTTCAGTTCATTCAATTGATGTATTAAGCTATTGTGAGTCTAAAATTGTTGGAGGGTTTTGCATTCTTGGAGAGTCCTAGTACCTCAAAGAGTGTGGGTTGTTTATTAGAATCTGGAACGATACCTTGGTATTACATGAATATTTGTGTAATATGCAGAAAAAGTAGATTTCGGTGCTGTAGGATTATATATTGTAGTAGACTTCTGACTTGGTCCTTTGACATTGAGAAATATATCCAGAAATCTTTTTGAAAATAAGATGTTTATGCCCTTTGGCTTAGTATGTAATTCACAGTACACTTTTCAATATGCTTGCTCCACTTTATCTTCAAGGGACTCATTTCTGCCCATCTGTCGGGTGAATGACTTCGAGATTGCTGATATTCTATATCCAAGTAAGTGAGAATTTAAAACAATTTTTAACATTTGGCTTCAATCTAACATTTTACCTTTCCATCAATAAATGTGAAAAAAAAAGAAAAGACTTCGAGGAACTTGGATTTAGAAAGTATATCTGATTCTCAAGGATGAATTTTTTCATATCCTATTATTGGAAATTTTTCCTTTGTAAAGCCACAGAAAAGCTGTTTTTCTGATGAGTTTTTCTTAACTCCTTACATTTGAAAAATGTCTGGTAAATTTGAGAATATGAATACAAATAATATGCAAGTTATGATATTGCATAGTGGGTTAATTATACTATGATCTAGAGTCCCACATCTAGTAGGGATCTCAGTTCCAGTTCCCTGTGTCATGTGAGTCCAAGGCATCATCAACTGTTTCTATATGAAAGTTGATAATCTAAACCACTTGCTTACTCAACCTGGAGTTATTCTCTCTTGGTTCTCCTCATTTCTGGCTGTTTGTTTGTTTTTTAATAAATTTATTTATTTCTTTAATTTTTGGCTGCGTTGGGTCTTCGTTGCTGTGCGTGGGCTTTCTCAAGTTGCGGCGAGTGGGGGCTACTCTTCGTTGTGGTGCGTGGGATTCTCATTGTGGTGGCTTCTCTTGTTGTGGAGCACAGGCTCTAGGTGCTTGGGCTTCAGTAGTTGCAGCACACAGGCTCAGTAGTTGTGGCTCGCGGGCTCTAGAGCGCAGGCTCAGTAGTTGTGGCGCACAGGCTTAGTTGCTCCGCGGCATGTGGGATCTTCCCGGACTAGGGCTCGAACCCGTGTCCCCGGCATTGGCAGGCGGATTCTTAACCACTGCGCCACCAGGGAAGTCCCTGTCTGTCTGTTTTTAATAAGACTTTCTCTTTATCACACATTTTCAGCAATTTGATTATAATGTGCCTTTGGGGATTTTATTTTATTTTTTTACCCCCACTTAGATTTGCTCACTTCCTTGGATATGTTTATAGTTTCTATCAAATTTGGAAAATATTTAGCTATATAAAAGTTTTTTCTGCCATTCCTTTTTGTAGGACGCCAATTACACATTTGTTATGCTGCTTGATATTGTCCCTCAGTTCATAAGTTCTCTATTCTTTTTTTTCTCTCTGGCCTTCATTTTAGATAGCTTTTATTGCTATGTCTTCAGTTTCACTAATCCTTTCATCTGTAGGTCTAATCCTATCTAGTGCATTTTTCATTTCAGGTATTTTATTTTTCAATTGTAAAATTTGATTCAGGTTTTCCCTTTCTCTCATAATGCTAATGCTTTTCTGTACCTTCCTGAACAAATGGAATATATTTATAGAATATATTCATAGGCTGAATGAATTCAAAGGCTGAATCAAGAAGATAGAGTTTTTATAAATTCTAGTTGCCTTGGCCTCTTCAGACTCTAAAAATTATAGTTGCTTTGGTCTCTCCAAACTCTAAACTCTATCTTCATGACTCAGCAAAACCCATGAGTTCTGTTTATATTCTACCTCCCTGGGGTAGAGCCTGAAAATTCCCTTAAGTGGTGGGCTAGTGCATTCATTAATAGGGTTCACCTCATTTACTTCTCTTGTGGATTGCTGTCCTATATTGCTTGTTGTTCAGTGTCTAAAATTTGTTGTTTTATATATTTTGTCTGGTTTTCTGGTTGTTTAAGATGGGGTAGTAAATCTGGTCTCTGTTGTTCTTTCATGGTCGAAGTACTTTTTTTTTTGGTTAAGATAATTCTGATCATCAAGTTAGAGCAGAAGTTCTTCACTTTGGTTAATTAGCATACACACATTTTTGTTCTGTAACTATGAGCGGAATATATGGTGGAAAAAGGATAAATTTTCACTTTTATATTATATTGTTTCAAAGATTTATTTAAGGAGTCTTTCTATTTTAGAGGCAAAACGGACAAGTCGGTTTTTAAGTGGCATTATCAACTTTATTCACTTCAGAGAAGCATGCCGTGAGACATACATGGAGTTTCTTTGGCAATATGTAAGATTTAAGTGTATTTTTTGGGTCATATACCAGATCAATAACATCATTAATGCACCACTAATCTGTTTTGAAATGATTGTCACAGATACCTAATTGTTTTATGGCCATTAGAATTAAATTTACATATCAATATTATATTCATATGAAATTGCAGATTTTAGTAAGCTGATCTCAGGATGAGATTTTCTTCTATATTTGGTATCATTAGGGAGAAGCTGGGGTTTTTGTTTTAATTTTGTAGCTGAGACTCCTTTTCCTTTATTAGGAAATGTAAGGGAAGAGAATAGTGATAACCCATTCCTTTTCTTTGAAGTTTAATAGATAATGTAGTGTTCTTTAAATAATTGAGATATTTGACGTTTATATTTTCTTTCTAAATAATGGCCTAATTAGGTGTTTTGTTCTATTTATCATGCTTACTCAGCATTGCATTATAAGATTCAGTTCAAATAAATCCCTCTAACTGATAGAAACTCATTTCATCAACAATTTAGGGAATTTGGAAAGATTATGGGGCATCTGTGTGATTTGTTCCCATCTGTCCTCAGTTTGAGGGTACCATACTTTTAGAAAAGCACCGGAGTAACACCAGAGAATTAGGCCTCTAGTGACTGAGCTACATTGATAAATATTTCCTTGTACAAATCGTGTTCAGCTTATACCACCTAAACATCACATACTCTCCAAAGTATGCAGATGTATGTGCCGACACATACAAACACACAACTTTGTTTGGCTAATTTCACTTCATCTTTTTAAGACATGGCTCAGACAGCTATCATTTCTGTGAACCCTCTGCGATACACCTTCCCAGCCATTGCCCAAGTTGGATTGGATGTCATTATATTCAGTTCTATGACAAGTTGTTTTGTAGTTTTATATTCGTTTTTCTGACTTGTCAAGGAGACTGAACTACTTACGTCGAGGAACTACAAGTTAGTCTTCTTGGAAATTATTCCTGGTACCTAGCACAGGGCCTGACTGTAGTAAGAACTCAGCATTTGTGTGTTGAATAAGTAAAGGAATTCCTAAGTCACTAGTCGTAAATGCCAAATTCTTTCTTAAATTTCTTATTTCTCATGGTGAAAGTTGTGGAGTGAGGAAGCATTTTGTAGCCAGTACCGGTAGATACTTTTTTAAACATGTCTCTGATTTTGTTGAAAAACACTAATATGAAATTGTTAAAATTTCTTTAATAGAAATCTTCTGTGGACAAAATGCAGCAGTTAAATACTGCACACCAGGAGGCAATAATGAAATTGGAGAGACTTGAGTAAGTAGGAGATTTACAAATAAAATAAATGCAATTTCAAAATGCAAAATGAATGTAAGTAGTATTTTACAGTCTACAGTCTACTTCATCTCTTTTATCTTCCTTATTAAATAGCAGAGTGTTTAAGTTTACCTTTTTTGAAAAAGAAAAACTGGCTTTTCTTCTTTCTAACTTTTAGTGCATAATTTACTCTTTTACTTCTTTTTTGTTGTTAGTGCATCAGCCAGACATGTTTAAAGCCATTAACTTACTCTCCTAAATTATATCTAGTGGTATTTATCTTACATAGGTGAGCAGTTACTGACAGGATTCTCTTTTTTCCTTCAGATCAGTTAATTCTGTTAAAATTTTTATTCCTTCCACAGAGGTTTGCTGTTTTGTTTTGTTTTGTTTTGTTTTTTGACTCAAAGGTCAGATAGGAGAAGGAATCATTCAAGGGTTATGATTTCTTGGCTTTGTATATATTGATTTTGAACAAAAGGATTTATCCCTTCTAATATGTTGATGTCTTTGGATTTTTCTGTTTCAGGTGAGAGCTCTTTTTTAGCCTACCCTGGCATAAATTGCCTTTAGAGACAGCAGTAAGCTGAAAAGACTGGGAGTAGGAGGCAGATATTAAAATTTAACATGGTAAATTCACCATAAACCACGTCAAAAGAGAAATGACAAACTGGAAGAGAATATTTGCAACATATGCAGCAAAGCCTTACTATCTCTAATAACAAAGGCCATGTAATATTCTTAATCTACAAAGAACTCCTACAAACTGATAGGAAAAAAGATAATAGAAAAATGGGCAAAGGCTATAAACAGGGAATTTACAGAGGATTAAGTGCAAATAGCTAATTAAAAATACGTAAAGATTGTTAAACTCAATAACAGTCAAGGAAATGAAAATTAAAGTAACAATTCTACACCATGTTTTAAAAACTAAAGTTGAGAACATTCATATGGAAGAGACTGAAACATGTGTAAGTGCTGTTTAGGAAGGATTAGGAGAGCAAAAGAAATGGGTGATACAGGAGAGAGATGTGAGAAAATGAGAGCCAGAGCAGAGGTGGAGGAATCAACACTAAAATTAGGAGTGGAGTTAGAAAGGGTAGGTATGTATGCAGATGAGTCCGCACAGAGATTTGGTGGCAGGAAGTTGAAGGAGCTCATCTAATTTTTATTTTCTCTTTGTAGTAGAGGCCAGCCAGGTCACGGATTTTAAATTACTGTCATTTGGAAGAATGAGAATTCATAAACATGAAAGCAGATAGTTTTTTTCATTTAAGCTATTGGAGGGCAGAGACTGTTCTTGCCCTTTCAAGGTTAAGAACTTGATATATACTATTTTAATTTATTTTGCTGTGTTCAGTTCTGTTCCAGTTGAAGAGCAAGCAGAGTTCAAGCAGCTTTCAGATGATATTCAGGAGCTGCAGCAATCGCTGAATCAAGAGTTTCGTCAAAAAACGGTATCTGTTGTTGGACACCTTAAACTTTTTTAAAGTTTTTTTGTAGATGTGGAGGAGCTAAGATCACATTGCTTTCAATTACTAAAGAAATGGGGTATATCGCTGTGTCCATTTGTGCACCTTATAACAGATATATACTTCTGTTGTCCAGGTCAAACCATGATTATTTATTGATGTTGTCAAAGGTATATGCTATCTTGTTGACTAGAATTTTTTAAGATTTTTCTGTGTCTAAACCTGATGTTTCCAAACTCTGTACTGAGCCACCCTGGATACTGCAGCATACCCTCAAGGGTGCTTCAGGATATTTTAAATTTTAAAGGGAAACAACATTCAGCATCTGTCATACACTGCTTGAACTTTTCTAGCTCAAGGTAGTTCACAGTTTCAACATGAACTCACGTTACCTTCCTTTCGTATCTTTGTGAACATGGGTTTTTGGCTTTTGCCATGATAAAAAGCAAGTGCTATGTGAAAATCATCGTGCAACAGGAAATAAGAATTGTCTGTGTTCAATGATTATAAGATGTGTGAATTTGTGCAGTGCCCAATTTTTGCAGTACACACATCCAATTTGGAAGTAGTTGTGGCTGTTTAAGAATAAAATAAAAATAGTATTTTTCTTTCAATTTGTATGTATTCCTTTTTCAAAGGGCTACTAAGTTATTAGGACATAAATAGTTATTCAGTTATTTGGATTTAACTACTTAGTAAAGGAACTGTTAGGTGTTTCTTTTGTCCTTAAGATCATAATGAACAGAAAGTTTGAGATTATCTGGTCTAATCCATTTAATTCCTCTCCTTTCTTACTTTTATTTTATTAAAAAGCATTGACTAAATTTAAATCTGTTTTGAATCATTATAAAACAGTTGTTTGCTTCTTTCCCTAGATAGTGCTGCAAGAGGGAAATTCACAAAAGAAGTCAGATATTTCAGAGAAAACCAAGCGTTTGGTAAGCATCTTTTCATTTAACTAGCATTTAAGGTTTGAATCTTTTGTTTGGAGGAGTATTTTAACTGTGTGTTATTATTGTTAAATGTTTCTCTCTTTTTCCCTTAAAGTGAAACTAATTTAACTTTTTCCAATTTAAATATAATAGATGACTATTGTTTTAAAAAATACGGAAACACAAAAATGTATGACAGAAATGAAAATCACCTGAAAGCTCACCGTGCAGATACATGTCATAGATTACATTTCTCTGTGCAAATATACACATATATGTGTAATTCTACATAAATGATATTACACTCTACATGTCTGAAACCTGCTTTTTTTCATTTTACAATATAGTGTAAATAGTTATCACGTCACTATATAGCCTCATTATTTTAATAACTGCATATAGTTGTGCATTCTATGTATATACCTTAATGTAGATTGTTTTAGTGTCTTATTGATAGACATTCACATTGCTTCTAATTTTTTTGCTATTGAACAATAGCACATGTGTGTTACACACCTACCCATGTACCTGTACATTTGTGCACCAGGCTGCTTCTTATCATACAGTAGATTCCTAAATGTAGGACTTCTGGGTTAAAGGGAATCACACTTAAATTTGGCCCACATTGCCAAACTGACTTCTAAAAAGATATCAATTTGCACTTCTACCAGTAGAATATGAGAGTATTCTTTTCCCTACATTGTTGTCAAAAGTGGATGATTTTACTTTTCTTTTCTTTTTACCTTTGTCATTCTTATAGGTGAAGAAAACACCTCATTTTAATTTTGATTTTTTTTTTTTTTTTTTTTTTTTTTAGTGATTTAGACCACCTTATTCAGTGATTTGTTGTTATTTCTTACTTTGTGAACTACCTGTTTATGTTCCTTGTTTATTTAATTTTTTTTTTAAAGTCCATGAATTAGGGGTATTAACTCTATTTGTCTTTCAAATTCATCATTTTTTCCTATTGGCAGGTTTATGTATTTTTGTAGTAAAATTGATAGATATAGTGTTCTACATTTGGGTTTAACTCGATACAGAGAAAGGCCTATCTCATTCCTCATTTTTTTAATCCCATATTTTCTCTTGTACTTTTATTATTTCCCTATTTTTTTTGTTGTTGTTTTTTTAAATAAATTTATTTATTTTTGGCTGCGTTGGGTCTTCGTTGCTGCATGTGGGCTTTTCTCTAGTTGCGGCGAGCGGGAGGCTACTCTTCGTTGCAGTGCACAGGCTTCTCATTGCGGTGGCTTCTCTTGTTGTGGAGCATGAGCTCTAGGCGTGCAGGCTTCAGTAGTTGTGGCTTGCGGGCTCTAGAGCGCAGGCTCCAGACGCGCTGGCTCAGTAGTTGTGGCTCACGGGGCCTAGTTGCTCCGCGGCATGTGGGATCTTCCCGGACCAGGGCTCGAACCCGTGTCCCCTGCATTGGTAGGCGGATTCTTAACCGCTGCGCCACCAGGGAAGTCCCCCTATTATTTTAATGTTTATACTTTATAGCTATCTGAAATTTACTTTGGTATAATATATTCCTTATTTTTCTGTCACTTTTTATTGGCAGATGTTTTCATCAGAGTAGTATTGACTATGGTTCAAGTTTATTACTCATTTCTCTCTGTCCCATTTAAATCTATATTAAAACAAAATCACTTTGTAGTTAAAATAGCAAATTTAGGCTTTTTGAAAAGGGAAGAAAATTGATGAAAGTCAATGCTAATGTAAGGAAAATGATCTCTAATTTTGTAGGGTGTTAAAAGAGTAGATAATGTGGTGGTGTGCTAAATTCTAATAATAAAGTAAATAATATTGTTTCAAACATTCAGTTTTGGCCTCTGAGTTAGTTGATGAAAAGGTAAGAACTTTTTAAAATATTTTAGTTAAAAATAATTTAGGCAAATTATACAAGCTGTATAGTAATACATTCCTATTGTAAAATACTCATATAACACACATAAGCATATATAAAGAGAGAGAGAGAGAGAGACATGAAAGGCCCTCTTCTCTCTGCCAACTGTACCTAGAGGTTACACTTTTCCAGTCCTTTTTCTGTGCCGTTACATGCACAGATGGAGGTGCATATAGTCATTTGTTGCTGTTTTGTTGTTCTGTTTTCATAGGAATGCATTTGTGTTATATAAGAGAATTCTCAGATACCCTTCATCTTAATTCCCCAAATGGTTTGAAATTCAGGAGAAGGAAATTTGTTTTAGTTTAGTAACTGTGTACTGAGTACCTTCTCAGTGCTATTACTTTCACTGGGTTCTGGGAAAGCAAAGATAGCTGTTCACAATCCCAGGTTGCTCAGTTAATTCAGAAACACATATTAAATACATAGTTATAGTATCACATGTACAATAACTGTTTATAGAAGGAATACAGAGGAAGTAGGAACAGGATTTTCAAGGATTAATAGAAACTCACTTGCAGTACAGGAATGGGATGATGGTACTCAGGAGGACCATACTATCAGAGAGAGATCACTTATAATTGTCCAGACATAAGACTGACTATATTACCAGATTGTAGAGTATAGTAGGAAGCTGGTGGAAGATGACACTGGAAAGGAGAGTAAGAGCTACTTAATGAAAGATCTTGAATGGTGTGTTAAGGAGCCTGATCTTACCCTGCAGACAAATGTGAGCAATCAAGCAGAGGAGTGATGCGGTCAAAATTTAATTTAACCCCCACTACAACAAACACAGACCCATTTCTTTGTTCTTTTCCATTACTGTAGTGGCTAATCACCAGTTTTATTATTATATCTAACAATATAAAAATGTTTTCTCAACAGAATGAACTAAAATTGTCAGTGGTTTCTTTGAAAGAAGTACAAGAGAGTTTGAAAACAAAAATTGTGGATTCTCCAGAGAAGCTTAAGAATTATAAAGAAAAAATGAAAGATACTGTCCAGAAGCTTAAGAATTCCAGAGTGAGTTTCCTTTTAATTTTAATGCTTTTCTCTTTTTCTTTTTAGCAACTCTTGTTTAATTGTGTGTTAATTTTCTAATTTCCAGATTATCTATACAGCTCTTCTTCTTAGGCTTTTTGCCCTTGTCTTTAATTTTTAGCTCTTCTCTAAAATGGATGTAGAAAAAGAAGTATAATTTCAAGATATTTGTTTAATTATGCAACAAATTTTTGAGGCTTTTGCCCTGGGTGATCAAAACAGAAATGACCTGTCCTCATGAGACTTAGTTACTTTATCTTAAGTGAGAAAGTGTTAAACAATTTTAAAATTAGTTATATAATTATAAATTATAATATGTATTATGAAGAAGTATAGGGTGTGCATGTGTAGAGGCAGGAAGTATATGGGAACTCTCTGTACCTTCTGCTTAATTTTGCTGTGTACCTAAAACTGCTCTAAAAAATAAAGTCTATTTTTAAAAAAGCACCAAAAAGAGAAACAAACAAATAAAAAATAGGATAGGGTGCTTCAAAATAACATAATGAGAGTAGCCTACTTTAGTATTTTGGAAATCAAGAGGTGGAGGTGGGAAGGAATGGAAATTTATGTTGAGATCTGAAGGATGAACAGAGGTTATATTAATAAATTGATATTGGAAGAGCATTCAAGGCAGAGGGAACAGCATATGCAAATTCTATGAGTTAGTAGTAGAGAGTAAGTTATATTCAAGGAAGAAAGCATGATGTATAAGAAGGAGAATGGCATGAGATGATGATGGAAAAATGGGCAATGGGCAGATTATTCAGGGTGCTGGATTTTACCTTAAGAGCAAGGGCATACCACTGGCTAGTTTAAAAGGGGAGTGTTGGAACATGGTATGATTTAAGTTTAAAAAGATTATGGGTTACTCTGGGAGATGGATTGAGGTATGTGGGACAAAAGTAGAAGTGGGTAGACAATTTAGCATCCTTTATGAGGAAAGGTTTTTAACTATTAATTAAAAAGAACATTTCTGGTTTATCTCTGAATTTGTTATTCAAGTCATTCCTGATAATTGAGAATTATCACACGGGAATAGACAAAGATTACTAGAACAGAAATGAGAGCTCAGAAATAGATCTGAGTATTTATGAGATCTATTTATTTAATAAGCAATTCTGATTCAATTGGCAGTTCATCTAGACGAAAAGCAAGTTGGATCTATACCTTGCACTATTTACAAAAATAATTTTTAATTGGATTGAAAATTTAACAAGTTTACAAATTTTAGGAGAACACTTGTATTATCTTGCAGTGGGATAGAATTTTTAAATTAAGATTGGAAACTCAAAAGCTATAGAGAAAAGTAGACGTGTGGAACATATATATAGTGCAAATGACAGGTAAAGGGATTATATCCATGATATGCAAAGACACAAGAGTATTTACAAATTAGTAGGAAAAAGACAACTTAATGGAAAAATGAGCTGAAATATGATTAAGCATTTCACTGAAGACAAAATCCAACTGGTTAATAAGGCGGGAGGAGGGAGAGACTAGTGGGGAAAGGAAAGAAGCCTTTGTATTGTTGCAGTGCTTGTGGTAAACATATGCTCATTTCCTAATTTTAGAAGATTAATCTTTTTGAAAGAATTAGCTGTAGTAATAGTTATTACACAAATGAATAGGAAGATTATAATTGGTAATATAATTGCCCAGGAATAATCAGGAGTAGTTTGAGTATTAGCAGAAATGAACTCTTTTAAAATCATTATGAATAACCTTTGGAAGGTACTTCAATGAGTGATTTAGTAAAATTATGGTAGTTTTTCTTTGTTCAAGGATATTTGGCAATTAGGAAGCATAATTATGTGTGCTTAGACACATGTCAGTAATAGTGCTTTGTTACTGACCTAGAAACTTAATTGTTCTCTGCGCTTAAGCTTTCAGTATTAAGTACAGAAATTATTTAAGAGCAAACAAATTGACATTACTGCAGTTTCATAAAGGAGAGTGTCAACCTGGTTTCTGTGTTTTTTTTCTTTCAAAGCAAGAAGTGATGGAAAAGTATGAAATCTATCGAGACTCTGTTGACTGCCTGCCTTCATGTCAGCTGGAGGTGCAGCTATATCAAAAGAAAATACAGGACCTTGCAGATAATAGGGAAAAATTAACCACTTTCTTAAAGGAGGTTTGTATTGTATGGAGTTTTTATGTCTTTATTATGTACTAGTTTACTGTAGTCCCTTGGATTTGCTTTTACTTTCTGTTGCTATTTTCCTACAGAAAAGCTGGGTCATTCTACATTATAATAGATGTGGCAATGTGTGCTCAAGGATAAAACACTGTTGTTTTTAAACATAGCAATAGTAGACCCATTTTAACCTTCAGATGAAATGAATAATAAATTAATTAACATAGCATATTACCATGTATATTTTGGAAAAAAGTAATGGAATTTTAAACTTGTTCTGACAGTTGGAAATGATCTTCTAATCAGTAAGCATAAAGTCCCAACTTACTGCCTAACACTGTAGCTAGGATCTATAAAGAGAATTAAAGTTTAAGACACAGACCCTGCCCTGAGTGAAGATGGACAGCTAAGGCCAACGTTTTTAAGTTTCTTAGGCTAGAAACTTGAAAATCCTTTTCACTTCATTGTCCTAATCCAGACTGTCCCCAGGATCACTGACATAGCGTTTGATGAAAGATTTCTTTCTTGAGGGAAAAAGGGGTTGAAGGGTGCGTAGCCTGAGATATTCTTTCCCAGCTACACACTTCCCTTATCTCCCATCAAGAGTCAGCACAAAAAAAATTGAGATCCACTGCTTTTGTTTCTAGGGTCTACTCTTTCCTCTTTATTCCTACTACCTTAGTTCAGATGCTCACCCCCTCAACTTAGCTTGTTGGCTGATCTTATTAACGTGTTCCTCTATTCCAATCCTTGCTGATAAAATGACATGATAAATAACACCTCTCTAGGTGTCAGGTTCTTTCTCAGTATCCCTAGTGCCTTCCTGTTGTCTGTTTTGTTCAGTCTGTGTTCTTGTGCTGGGCTTTCAGTGTTTAAACAGTTTTATCACATTTAAAAATTGTATTTTATTACAGCTCATCCTAGAAAATAGTCCTTCATTTTATTTGTAAATCCTAATTGGTTGTATTGACTTTAAATACATCTCATAAAATACAGAGCCTGAACTTGGAGGACAAAATTGAGAGTGATGAGTCAGAACTGAAGAAATTGAAGGCTGAAGAAAATTCCTTTAAAAGACTGATGATTGTGAAGAAGGAAAAACTTGCCACAGCACAGTTCAGAATAAATAAGAAGCATGAGGATGTCAAGCAGTACAAACGCACCGTGATTGAGTATGAACTTATTTTAAATTTAATGCATTAGAAAGTAATTAGAAAAACCTAATTCACTTTTTCCCTAAGATTCCAAATCTCCTATAATTTCAAAAAGGTATTCCACTGTTAGGTGACTAAAACAGATGAGTTAATTATGAATCTCATAATGTTGCTATATCTAGATTTAGAGATGTTTTAGGTACTAGTTTTTTTTTCTTTTCCTGATATCACAATTCCAAATCCTTTGCATAATTCTTCAAAAGGGTTCTGGTGCTACTGCTTATTTCAGTGTACTTTAGAGACAGTGGTCTAGAGTTGTATTAGAGTGAATCAACTGGTTCATTTTATTGTGCAACTGGTCTGTAACATAGCATATTTTGAGAAAAAGTCTTATTTTTTTATTCATATACGAAGTAGTACTTTGCTAAGCATTTTGTCATGGCCGTCGTCATCGTTGTTGTTGGCCAGTATGTTTGGGTGTTTCATTGGTAGAGTCTTCTTCCCATCTGTTCCAAAAATGTGTTTTTAGAATAAATGCCCCAGATATGTCTATGAGATGACACTATTTCAGCCTCTAAAAGGTGTATTAGGATGGTCTGAAGATTTCCTTTGCTTTTCCTCATGCAGATGAAGAAAAAGGGCAGAACCTGAGGGTTTTAATTTGTTGCCACATGCCTTGCAGGAAAGTTGTGCTGATTCGCACTCCTAACAACAGTACATGAGTGAGCACAACTGGGGAGATGTGACTTAAGATCTCCATGTTAAATAACAGCTTTGTGTGGAAGAGCTTACTGTATGCCATGACCTGAATATAGCGCCACCCTGCGATTCTCATCTGTTTGCTTTTGGTGATTTTTTTTTTTTTTTTTAATTTATTTATTTATGGCTGTGTTGGGTCTTAGTTTCTGTGAGAGGGCTTCCTCTAGTTGCGGCAAGTGGGGGCCACTCTTGATCGCGGTGCGCGGGCCTCTCACTATCGCGGCCTCTCTTGTTGCGGAGCACAGGCTCCAGATGCGCAGGCTCAGTAGTTGTGGCTCACGGGCCTAGTTGCTCCGCGGCATGTGGGATCTTCCCAGACCAGGGCACGAACCCGTGTCCCCTGCATTGGCAGGCAGATTCTCAACCACTGCGCCACCAGGGAAGCCCACATCTGTTTGCTTTTGTATCTTGAGAAGAGTTTTAGGTGTGTCAGTCAAATACAGACAGTCTCTTTGGAATCAAAATTAGAGTTAAATGCTTGACTGTTTAGATTCTTAAGAAGAATTATAATTTAGCTGTCTCTATTTTCCTTTAGAGACTGCAATAAAGTTCAAGAAAAAAGAGGTGCTGTCTATGAGCGAGTAACCACAATTAATCAAGAAATCCAAAAAATTAAATTTGGAATTCAACAACTAAAAGATGCTGCTGAAAGGGAGAAACTGAAGTCTCAGGTGAGTATATGTTCATAAGAAATTAATTTTAGATAATCTCACAAGTTTAAAATGTAAATTGTGTCTTCCTCATTTTGAAGATTTTGTCAGTTCTCCAGAGTAGAAATTGACCCCTCAGGTCTGTTGCTTTTATTTCCATTTATAGCACCTTTTCCATTACCCTGGGATAGTTTGCATGTATGTCTCCTCATACCTTTTTTTTCCTTGCCTTTTTTCCCTGTTAGCACCTAGAATCGTGCTTTGCAATACAAGTAGGTGCTCCATAAAGGTTCTGAATTTTTTTGATACATGAATTTAGATGGTGATTTAAAGTATTGTCTTCTAAAAAATTTTTGCATTTTTTCCTGATAAAAGGATCTCAGAAGTATTTCTTATCATCAGTGTTAAATGTATTTGAGTTGTTACCGGTATTTTGAGATTTTTTTTTTCATGATAACTTTATCATAATTACCTAAAGTTACTCTGCTTGTTTCTAGTGTATTTATTTTATTGTTTCATAAACAGTCTCAAGTTTAATGAGGACAGGCATCTTGTCTTCTACATTTTTATCTTCCAAAATGTCAGTATAATGCCAAACATAATATGTTTATTATGTTTATTTCTCTTTTTTTTTGTTGACTGCCAAAGACCCAAAGAAGTAGTCTATTCCTGCTGCCTTTATCACATCTCATTCTATTCTTAGCCTTTAAAGTTTGTCCAGTGTCCTCAAGATTGTCCCAAACTGCTCTACCAGAAGTCACTAAAAACAGCCCTTTATCATGTAAAATCCCTTAGCCTCTTTTTTTTCTCATTCTTCATCTTGCCTACATTGATATCTTATCCTAAACCTCTGAAACCTGAAAGATATTTAAACATGCTGTCATTACCTTTCACCATTCACATTTAATTTGCAAGGATTCTTAATACTAAAAGAACCACAGTAGGCAATCCCCTCTCTTGTTCTCAGGAACTTTTATCCTCTGAAATATTAGATTGTTAGCACGTGCACATGTAAGTGTATATATACATAGTGAGGATTGTCTCAAGGCTACTTTAAAAGGAAGGAAAGAAAGAAAGGAACAGAAGAAAGAAAAAGAAAATGGCTGGGTTTCCCCTCCCATGGTCTGCCCAGTACACTGTCCTGATTTTTTCTATTCTTCCTTTCCTTTCTACATTCAACTACTTTTTTTTTTTTTTTTTCTGCCCCTTAACTGGATATCTACCAAGCCTTTGGCCCTCTGTTTATCTCTAGAATGGGGGTTAGAAGGACCTTAGAAGATATTTAATCCTACTTCTTAACCAAATCAAATGAGCAGATATTTATTTGTTATCACATGGTCAGATACAATTAATGAACCAGTTACTAATGTAAGTAAGTACCTTTTGTCTATAGGTCATAAAAGGTGCCCGTGCCTGCCTTAAATTCCTTTTAGTTTTGTGCATATATGTCTTGCCAATAACATTTTAAGTTTCTCAACAATAGCAATCTTATTTTTTTTTTTTTTTTTAAATATTTATTTATTTATTTATTTATTTATGGCTGTGTTGGGTCTTCGTTTCTGTGCGAGGGCTTTCTCCATTTGCGGCAAGCGGGGGCCACTCCTCATCGCGGTGCGCGGGCCTCTTCACTATTGTGGCCTCTCTTGTTGTGGAGCACGGGCTCCAGACGCGCAGGCTCAGTAATTGTGGCTCACGGGCCTAGCCGCTCCCCTCCCAGGCCAGGGCTTGAACCCGTGTGCCCTGCATTGGCAGGCAGACTCTCAACCACTGCGCCACCAGGGAAGCCCAGCAATCTTATTTTTTACCTTAGTATGTCATGTCAAACCATGCCTAGAATGCTGCCTTATATGTAGTATGCTTTCCATAAATATTTGTAAAATTGGAAAGCCATCTAGCATGCTGTTTCTTAAAATTAGCCATGTAGTAGAACTCAATGAGGAATTTAAAGATGAGCAACCCCCCACCAAAATATATTGAATTAGAATTACCAGCAGTGGGGCCCATGAGCCTAAATTTTTTAGCATGGCTCTTGAGAACCACTGATATGTCCTGCTTCATTGTTTTCAATATTATAGAGCTCATCACTACCCAAGCTGTTCTACTAGGACAGCTATAGTTATTAAAATGTTACTTCTTATTTTGAGTTTAAAAATTTTCCATTTCTGTACTCTAGTGAACCAAGATCACCTCTCTGGAACAAATCTGTGTCCTCTTCTACTGAATAAAACTGTACTTAAGACATTTGAGGGTAAAGATCATGGGTTCTTTCAGCCTTCTCATCCAGGTTAATTAGCCCTAGTTTTCCAGCCATTCTTTATATAGTTTAATTTTCAGATTCATTATTCTGTTTACTGTCCTCTCTACTCTGTTTCCTGCTTTTTTTATTCTGTTTAACATGTAGAACCCAGTACTAAACATAGTCTTCCAAGTGATGGTGTGACCAGCCCCAGAGCACAAGGCTACAGTTAATGAAGCATAATATTGGGTTGGATTTTTAGCAGCAGCATCTTGCCCTTGGCTCATATTGTGCTTGTGATCAATTAAAGGACCTCTGTCTTTTTCATATGAGGTTCTGCCAACTTAAAATTTTTTCACCACACTTTAATGCAACTATTTCTTTGAAATTTTAATTCTGGATTTTACTGTTATTTATTTTAGGTTTCATGTTATTTATTTCCACCTAGGTTTCCAAAATTTCAAGGTCAGTTTAAATCTATGTATCATTCACATTAACTATTTCTCATGGCTTAGCATCATCTACAGATTTGACCAGCATGCCTTTTGCTCCAGGGGAGATAAATGTTGAGTAGAACTGGGCCCTTTGCTGTGTTGTATTTCTTCCTTCAGAATGGCATAGAACTATTGATCAAAACTTTGGATACAGCTGTTCAACTTGCTAAGTTGTTCTAACCGTACCTCTACCCAGACAACACTGTGATATCCACTTGTTCCAAAATAGCTTGGGAGAGTCTCTAAGTCCCCTGGTGAAATCAAGATATATTTTGTCAAAGAACCCTCTTTAGCTTACTTCATAATCATCTTTCATGAAAAGGAAAGAAGGATATGTTAAGATTGCCAAACTGTTCTTTGTGTAATTCTGTTGGATCCTAATGATCATCATATCCTTTTTTTTCACTAAATATTCTTTTCCATAGATATTTCATCTCTTCTAGTTTCAATCATCATCTTTATTTAGATAGCTTTCAAAAATCTGTTTCCTGTTCTGTCCACCTCAACTCTACTTCTTATTTTAGCTGCCTGATGGATGTTTTCAATGGATTAGCTTATCACAACAAAAATAAACAATTATTAAATTACATTCAACATCTTTAGTGTCTTTCCTCTTCCTCACTTTCTCCTTCCCCCTCTCTCTCTCTTTCCCCTTCCCTTTCCTTCTCTCTTTCACTTAGTTTCTTCATATTCCTCAGTGGCATCATCATTTTCAAAATATCACAAAGAATTGCAATTTTGGATTTTCTTTAGATAATCCTGATATCCAATCACCAAGATAATGTCATTGATACTGTTCATAACAAATCCTTTCTAATCATACTTCTATCACATAATTTTCTAATACTCATGAATTCCAGCAAACACTGGCTAAATTTCTTCCTTGACTTAAGATTCTCCTGCGTCAAATCTGCTCTGAATCCTAAGTATTGCCAAATTTAACCTGCTAAAATATCACTCTTATTACTACACTTTCTCGTTTAAAACAGGAACTCCCTGTTTTCCTGTAGTTATTCATGCATTTAGTCAGTCATTCAACAAATGGTCTATGCACCTACTAGGTGCCAGCCTTTATATTTGATTCAGGGAGTAAGTATGAACAAGGAAGGCATGATCCCTGCCTTCTAGGATTTTTAAAGTTTTGTATCTAAGTTAATCATTTTCATTGTTTAAGGTTTAATGGAAAGTGTATTCTCAATACAACTTTCTCTGGCTCCTTTCAGATATCTTTGATTTCTCTCCTTCTCAAATACTGTAGCATTTTTAGTCTATTCTGATCTGTGCTGTCCAATGGGGTAGCTACTAGCAACATGTGGCTATTTACATTTACTTTTAAATTAATTAAAATGAAATAAAATTTAAAGTTTAGTTCCTTGTTTATACTAGCTATATTTTAAGTGCTCAGTATCCAGTCTGGTCTGGATTGTATGTTTTTTTAGGGTAGAAAGCATAATTGCATGTTCCATTGTACTGTTGTACTATTTACACTGCTACTTGTAGAAGGTACTCAGTAATATATTGGTTGATGAATGAATACATACTTGGTGGGTAAATGGCTACACTGGCCATAAAATTCCTTGGCTGTTATGTCATCTTGAATTTCTCTGATTTGAAAAGTGAGATAATTACCTAGACCAATGCTGTCCAAAGAACTTACTGCTAGGAATGTTCTGTACTGCTCAGTACGGTAGCCATTAGGTACATGTAGCTACTGAGCACTTGAAGTGTGGCCAGTGCAACTGAGGAACATGTAGCTGTTTAAATGTAAATTTAAATAATCACGTGTCCCTAGTGGTTGTCATGTTAGGCACTGTAGAACTAGAGTTTGAGTTTAAAAATATTTAACTTCAGCCAAGCTATCACAGTAAGACTTACTTATTATGTGAATGAATATGATAAAGTTCCACTTGGATACAGAATTTAATTGGAAATTGAAATATGTAGCTTTTGTGAGGGCTGTGATATATTGCTATTAATATCCTGTGAGGGTTGGCTTAGAACTTCAAATGTTTGTTTGCTTCTGTGGATGTGCCAGTGGAATTGGGCTTTAATGTTTCATTCATTTATTGTGGCTCTACCTGTAGGATTTGGTTCCTCCTTGAGAATATAGTTGTTCTCAGGAGAAAATTGTTCCTCTGAGTGTGTTGAAATGGTTGGTTCAGATATTTACAGATTGTATATCTTTATTTAACCACACTTCATTTTAATAGTTTCTCATGAGTAATGTCTTTCTACCAAATTTATTCAGCTTTCTCTTTGGAATGAATAAATACATATCTCTGTAGAGCCAGGAAATTAAATTGATCTGTAGCTGCTGAATGTGCTGATTTTTTTTAAAAAATGGTGTTTACATAAGATAGCAACTAATTCACCTTATTTTTCCTACAAGATTTAAGAAATAAAGGTATCAAAAACTTTTGATTTATTTTCCTAATGATTAATATTCCATCATAGTTGTAGTAATTTGATGCCTGATTTAGATCTTGGGAATCTAATTACCCTCTTCTATTTTTGTATTAGGATTTAATAATGATCTATGTTTAGATTTTGGGAAAATGTTTAGCCTTAAGCATCTATTTATATTCGCTTAATCTAGAGCAGTAGTTCTCAAACTTGCATAGGTGGCAGTCTCTGGAAATAGTGTCGTCCTTTTTTGGAACATTTTGAATCCATACTATATTAAATTATAATCTATATAATTTGCTCAAAATCAGACAGTATCTACACTAGAATTTAAACTAAGATAAATAGTAGCCAAACTGGGTTTAAGAAAAGTTTAATGGGAGCAGCACTTAAAATTGAGAACATTTATACCCATTATACCCATTTATTGCTTTTTCCTTCCGTTGGAAAAGTCCTGCTGTTTTATTTCAGTGGTGAAACACCTTTTATAATCTTCCAGAATACTACTTTTTCTTGTATCAAGGTTTAAGAATTGTTTTGTTTAAGAAAAATCAGTAATAAACGGATCAAAATTGGCATTTGATGAGTATGAGATAGAATAAAATGTATGCAAAGTGGTTCATTTATTATTTTATTCAGCCTATAGAAATTGTTTTGTAATTTTTTTCTTAATTCTTAACACATCCATATAGGTTTATATGAAAACTCACTATTGCTTATAGTAGGACTGCCTGATCAGTTTGTTAAAACAATTCTAAAAGGTATTCCTATATTTCTCAGTCCTGTAGATTACTTATTAAATCTGTTTACATATCATTTAAATAATGATCAGGGTCAAGTGCAGAGTACAGTAATCTAGGTATTTGCCAAGTAAACATGAAAAGCTCCAAAGTAAAAATTTTTATTTGATGATTAAAAATATGTTCTTAATGTCTTGGAATTCGAGCCATTGTTAATGTTTCTGCTTTGTTCTTTCTAAGTAGCTGACTTTCTGATGCATCTGCACAGCTTAATAAGAGTAGGCATACGAGTGTGTACATGTGCATAAGGTACTTCAGGCTTTAAAATATTATTAATAAATATGAACGAGGCTGTTGGAATTCTTGTAACTCATTTTTAGTTTAGGTCATTGCATGGAATCATTCTTATTATATTTCATTTTCTACTTAGGAAATATTTCTCAGCTTGAAAGCTGCTTTGGAGAAATACCATGAAGGCATTGAAAAGGCAACAGAGGACTGTCATACTAAAATAGATGAGAAAACAGCTGAACTGAAGAAAAAGATGTTCAGAATGTCAACCTGATTAACAAAATTACACATCTTTTTGTAAATAGCTTGCCAATTTTTAGTTTTATATTCGGAAAGGGAATAGTTAAGTTGAAGTTAATGGAAGTATCAAAAGTACCAAATAATGTTGGCTCAGTTATTTTTTATATACTCTCATAGGTTATTATTTTGTAAGATAATGCATTTAATGTAGACTTTTGTGAACTTAAAATTAAAATGGCTTGTGCAGCCATTCATGTCTCTACTCTGCTCGTTGTTGTAAGTGGTGGTTGGAGTAAAACAGAAATAATTGCATTTGAAATATATAATTTTTCTCTGTTGTTATCATGGCTGTTGCTGCTTTGTTTGTTGACATACAGAGGTATAGTATTATTGAGCCCTGACTTTGCACTAAGCATTGTGGGATCTCATTTGATCTTCACTCAAGCAACTCTAGGTAGACATTTTTATAACTACTTTATAGATGAAGTAGCTATGAAGGTCCTGAGCCTAAATTTGAACTGTGCTCTGTATGAGACTGAGGTCTGGAATGTTTCTACTGTACCACACTTTCTAATGTAATTATTTAAAAGAGAAAGTATGAGTGTGGTAGTCTAATTCTTCACTGATGCCGTGGCATTTTTATGAGGAAAATAAGTTAAAATGTTCAAACTGCTTAGAACAGTGCCATGGTAGACATATGTATATATTAAGTATTGGTATTTGGAGTTCCAGGTACTTTTCTCTTTGTCAGAAATACTAAAATACTACGGTAAGTAGAGAGTAGGCTTTCAGTGAGAGGAAAAGCCCTGGAATAGGAGGAGTGGAAAGAGCTAGGTGTCCAGGGAGGAAGAGGTGGGACACGAATTTGAGCTATTGCTCTATCCCTTTCTTGCTTTTTTAAAATAGAATTTTAATCCATAGAAAGGTCTGTTTAGGAGGCTAGGTAACGGGTGTAAACATGACCATGTCTCTCATTTTATATTTAAAAAATTTTAACTCCCCTGGACCCACCTCCACCTTCAGCTCTTGCTCTTTTTTTTCCCACAACCAGATTTCTAGAAAACCTAATCTATACATGTGCTTCTACTTCATTCCCTGCCCATCATGGCATTGTTATTTCTCTGCATACCAATTCACTGAACTTTCTAAGATCACATTAATAGTTATCAAAATTCCCTGGACGTGTTTTAATCTTTATCGTCCTTACATTCTACCCGTCCAGTACTTTTTTCCCTTCGTCTCAGTAACACTGCTCTCTTGGTTCTCTTAATTCTCTGTCTGTTCCTTTTAAATGTTTTTCCACGAGGGCCTCATTCTCTGTCCTTCTCTGATGTGTTTGTGTTCTCTAGACTTCTGCCCTTGACCCTCCTTCTCTTCTCAACCTCTGTACCCCTCCTTGAAAACTTTTATCAACACCCACCACTTCAATCACGAATTAAACATCCATGCAACTTTTACTGCATTATATACACTTAGTTACACTTGTCCTATTTTTCCGGAATTTCAGACTTGGGTATCCAATAGCCAGTACAGTTTACCCTTGACAACCCTGCTTTGAACTGCAAGGGTCTACTTTTACGTGTATTTGTTTCAATAGAACTACGTGATCCACAGTTGGTTGAATCCGTGGATGCAGGACCACAGATACAGAGGACCAGAGCATAAGTTGACGAAATCTGAGGTGGGTCCTGGGACCAATCTCCAGCAGATACTGAGGGATGACTGTAAATGGTTTTAACCTTTTGGCATTCTGGTGACGCCTAAATGGACCTTTTCAGAGTAATGTTTTTCATGCATGAAATAAAACACAGGACTGTAAGCGATTAGATTCAAATATGATTATCAAAATACTTAAAAACATGTTATGGAAAAGGAACTCACCCACTTTCCCTCTTATGCCACTACCCCTCACTCCTTTATATCCATTTAGTTAGCAAGAACTCCATTGATGTACCCAAATCTCCTTCTCTCACAACTTTGCCCATGTTGCAGTTTACATCATCATCATTTCTCAGCTAGTGTACTTGCAATAATCTTTTTTAACAGGCTTCCAGTCTCTAACCCACCTCTACAAAGGTATTAGGTTATTCTAAACATGCAAATTAGATTATGTCAGTAATTTTTACAAAGTTTTTTAGATTTTCAAATTGTGCTGCTCGGGTGCCATAGTGAACTCACAGAGAAACCATGCAATATTTAAATTTGCAAAGAAAGCAGAGTGATAGTTGCTATCTATTGGACACCAATGCAAACTACTAGCTCAAGGAAGTTCACAGTTTCAATGTTAGATCACACTACATTCCTTTCAATGATATATCTTTATGAAGCTGGGTTTTTGGCATTTGCTGTGATACAAATCACATATCACATGAAAATCATTATGGAATAAGAAATGAGGGTGGCAACATCCAATCTGATTTCAGGATCTGAGAATTTGTACAGTGCCGGATAGGCATGCACATTCAATTAATAATTGGCTATCTAAGAGTAGAATAAAAATATTCTTTCAGTTTGTGTGTTTTTCTTTCTTAAATACACGTTGCTAGGGCATAAATACCTATTAAGTTGTTTGAACTTAGATTCAACTTGATACTTGAAACTGCTTGATAATGGAACTGTTAAGTTTCTTGTGTTTTGACTTTTTTGGCCAAGGGGCACAGTAAAAGAATTTCTGATATACTAAGGGCTTCATGAACTGAGGAAGTCTTGGGACCTGTCACTTACAGGAGAAATTTGCATGAGTTTCAAGACCCTTCATACTCTAGACTCTCATGTCTTTTCTCTTGCCAGTTCTCATTTGAACTTTATCCTCAACACTGAACTGTTTTAGCTTCCTTAGCACCTCACACTTCTGTGTGTTTTCACATTACTTCTCACAGTTTTTCTTTTGTATGTCCAACTGGAAAATACGCATTTTTCAAGTCTCCACCCGAACTACAGCTGTAATACCTTTTTAAATGTCGGGTTTTCCTTTTCTTCTGTTATTATTTTCACTATAACTTGTATCATTATACTGTAATTTTTTACACATCCTCCACTGTGCTAGGCTTCATGTTTCTTGAGGCCAGTGACTGTCTCTTTTTTTAGTACTAATAGTATAACATAGTGCCAGGCACCTGGTTGGCCACTTTGTTTACTTAAGGAATAGCCATTTTTCTCTCCTAGGACCAGATAATATAGCCATTGAGGCCAAGTTATCTTAATCCAAGAAGAGATACTTATCTTTCATGCATTTTTTTTCACATCAAACATCAACAGACGTTCTAGTAGTTCAGTGTCTTCACTCTCATCTTTTTTTTGCCCCCGAACAGATAAAAGCCTTAATTAAGAAGCCCTTAGTATAATCCACATTAAAACCTATATTTGGCTGTTTTGATTGGAGAACAAATGACAAAATTTAGAACTTTTTTCTAACACCTTCTTGTAAATGACTATTTGGGCTGTGTAACCTTTAAAAGTTTATTAATATAGAGAAATGAATGCTCTGAAAGAAGGCAGTGGCATCGTATATATGTGACATATGCTGAGGCCTGATCTTGAAGGAAATTCTGTGTGTATATAGACTTTAGTTATCTTTTATGAGTCCAGCTACTTATTAGCTATATGTAGAGCAAATATTTAATTTCAGGTTCAACTGACATATTTCAAGGAGCTAATCCATTTTATGACAAAGCAAGGGAAATTGAAATATGCACCTTCATAAGGCTGAGGTTAATACATCTGATTTTAGTTTAACGGGATGTTTCCTATTTTTAGTAAGACCAGAAAAGTTTTATATGAAATTCCATTTCAAGTTCAGGGCCTGCCACCTATTTCAATTAAGTTGGCTCTCTTTTGATTGAAATATGCTTCTCATCTTCCTATCCATATTGCCACCAGGGGGCATAACACAACTTGTATAACCAATGCTAGAATAACTCAATTTTAATATTTGAAGCAGCAAAGCTGAAAAATTTTAAAGTGGTAGTAACTCAAAAAATTGTCGAGAGGAACTTAAAGACAATCTATTGGATTGTTGAAATCTATAGAATTGAAATAGGTTCTAAACAGTATCTTAAAATTATTTTAAAAGTTTGCTAAAAGGATGATCCTTAGGCCAAAGCTCCAATCCTGATCCTATTTTATTATCTTTTTTAGATTATCTTGTCTAAGTTATCTTCCTAGTACTTGTTCAGGATTTCTAGCTCAGATTGCATGCAACTCTTAAAACTGAACTTTCCTGAGACAAGAATTTGAGATACTCATAAAACAATGAGCAAGTCACTTAGGGAATGAACCCTAGACCACCACCTGGCATTGATGTCTCAGTGTGACATGCTTTTTTTCTGATAAGATGATAAAGTCAGTCTCTACTACCACCATCCTCCTCTAATCCATTCATAACTGCCACTACATAGATCTCCCTAAAATACAAATTTAATCATCTCTTTGCCACTGCTTTACAAATCTTTGCTGCTAACCCATTTCAGGGTAAGATCCATAATACTTTGAAGGCCAGTACTTTGATGGAGGCAGTGTGGTGTGGTATAGTAGTTCCCAAACTGTAGTGTGTGTAATATTTGCCTGGGGTACTTGTTAAACATGCCTTGATTTGGTGGGTCTCTGGGAATCTACACTTGAAACAAGTGCACTAAGTTCTTGTAACAATGATCTTTGGAGATCACTTTAAGAAGCTCTGCTGTGTGATTAAAAGCATACACTTCAGAGTCAGTATTTACATTTCTTTTCTTATAAAATGAGGATAATAAATACATCTATAGCTCATAAGGATTGAGTGAGTTTTATAAAACAGCACACCGCCTGCTACACAGCGAATACTCACATGGTAGCTGGTGCTGTTATAAACATAACTGGTAGTAGATTGCTCCAGGGACCAGTCTCATATGTTTTCTATTTTCTGCACAACCTCTATCGGCAGTCCTTTACACCTACTTGGTGATGAATGAATAAATGTTTGCTGAATTAAAAACCCTAGTCTGCTTGACCAAAATGAATGCAGGATCCTAAAGCAAATAGTTTACAGGGAAAGAAATCAGCTTTGTATTTTCAGTGCAAAAAACATAGATCATGACGGTTTTATCTTACCAGGGGAAAATAGCAGGTACACTCACAGAAAACGTGCAAGCTTCCCTTGGTTCCACAGGGTGTCACTGCTGACTCCTCTTTCCAGGTTGAGCATAAGTGTGAGGACAGTACGGTGTTTGCAGGAGGGTTCTCAAAGCTCAGGTTTCATCAGAATCACATGGAGGGCTAAGACAGATTGCTGCCCCAGAGCTTCTCATTCAAAAGGTCTGGGGTGGGATTCTAGAATGTTCATTTCAATCAAGTGCCCAGGTGAAGCGGACACTCCTGGTTCGGGGATCCCACTTAGAGAACCACTGCAGTAAAGAAATCCACCCACAGCTGGGGATAGGTTTTTTTTTTATAGGTCTTCCACAGCAGTAGGGGCACATTGGTGTGCTTACAAGTCCCCTAGAGATCTTGTTAAAATACACATTCTCATTCAGCTGGTCTGGGTGGGACCTGAGATCCTGCATTTCTGAAAAGCTCCTGGGTGATACCGATGCTGCTGAACCACAGACCACACTTGGAATACGGAAGTCAATAGCCCTCCCTGTCTCTCCTCATTGATTCCACATTCACATCACCAAGTTCTTTGCCCTTCAAAAGAGATGGTATATGTAAAATGCTTGACACAGCACCCAGTGCATAGCCCAGCACTTTATATTGTGTTAGCAATTATTAAGATGAGGTATTTAGTGCAGTGGTGAAGAATGTGCGTTTTGGAGAGACTTTCAAATTCCATGTTTGCAACTTACCAGCTGTGTAAACTGGGTCATGTTACAGAATGGCATTGAGCCTTGGGTTCCTCATCTGTAAATTAGGGATTATAGTAGTCTTTATTTCACAAAGTTCTTGTAAGAATTAAATCAGAAAATAATTGTGAGCTACTTAGCACTCTTTGTAAATGGCTATTATTACTAGTGAAATCCAAGAAATAGATGAGACAAAAATGGCTGCAGCAGATGCTAGGTGAGATTTTACGATTTGAAAGAAATATAATCTAAACAGAAAAAAACACCAGATACTCATGATTATGACCTACCCACTAGTAATGTTTATTTATTGCTCTCGGGTATGTCACCAGGCATACCTCAGAAAGGATTCAGAAAACACTGAGATGCTTAAAACCATCTTTTAGACTAGACTTGAAGAAGAAAATGTTATAGAAATATTAATATCTTTTTAAAAGTTCTCAGCAATCAATTGCATTTTATCTCAGAGGCAAATTTGTCCTCATGTAATCAAGGCAATTTTATATCAGTGCTCTTTCAAGCCAGAGACTGTAATTTATCTTTTAATCTACAGAATTTAGCATACAATGGAAGCAAAATAATATTTGGTGAAGAAACGAATGAAGAAACCCCACTGTATTCAAAGGTGCTAAGGCTGTCCCTTGTTAAGTTCTCCTATTTATTTTCCATTTTTCTTAGAAGGGTTCCTTTAGTTCTCTCACTGTCCCAGTTTTAGCTCTGAATGCCCCACATTCCGGGAAACCGGCTTCTGAGCGAACCCAGATGGTTGGTCTCCTTAGACATATATATTACATGAAGCCCTATTTTCTCCCTTACTCGTATCCATGGTTGGGCTCCCTTTACTTTCACAGAATTTAGGTCTCATCTTCAATCAATATCTCAGTGGTCATTTACTAAGAGTCCGCTTTATACCAGATGCCATATGAGTATATACACTGGAAGAAGTCAAGTGAAAAAGATAATTCCTGCTCTCAAGAAGTGTCCGTGGACATTGTCATCTCTTAAGGACCTTCTCTCCACCCAAATGTTGTTAGTCTTTTTTTGCCCAAATCCTTTATTAATTATCCATTGCTGTGTAACAAATTAGGTTACCAGGCCCCAGACACTTCTGGAGAAATCTCTCCCATCCTCTACCAGTACAGAGAAGTCTGACTATTTTTTTTTCTTTTTTTGCTTACCTTTTATGTTCAGGGTGAAGGAAACTACCAAACTTTCTGTAAGCGAAGATTATTTTTCCAACTGCTCAGAAAGGCAGGTGGGGAACAAAAGCCAGAGCTCCACATGCCGTACCCACCAGAGGTATGCCTCTGCAGGGCATCTGCTCAGAGGTATGCTTCCTTCCCTCACTCCCCAGCCATCTGAAGAAGCCAGGGGAAAAGCCCTTCTCCTTTCTACATACTTAGCCCCAAAGTCACACTTAGCCCTCCCCTTTTGTAGGTATATGAAAAGGAAAAACAAAGCAAACCATGGGGTTTGGGCTTGAGTTCCCCCAGTTGTGATGTAACAATGTATCAAGGAAATAGTTGATGTTCTAAGACCCTCTGTGACTGTACATTCTCTATATTTGCACTTAGAAATATTAAAGATTTATTTAGTTATTTAAAAAATTTGCTTCCAAATAGGATCTGATCTTCTTTGAACTTTTAATAAAAGTAAACTCATATTAGCCATATTTCTAGAATTTAGGAACCCATAGCCTGAACTCTACAAACCAGGTGAAATTCCAGAAATTTAGATCTGAAAACTTTGGGAAGCTCTGTTTGGCTCTTTAGCTGGGGTGCCTATATAAGAAACACAAATATGGTTTTGGGATGCCTAGTTTGATGCCTTTATAAGATACAAATATGGATCTTTTCCCACCCTTGTTTCTATTGTGGCAGTCTGGGATTACCATGTCCCACATGTTTTGGTTGTCTGCATTTTTTCCTTGAGGACTCCAAACCAGCATACCCTACACTAGTCCCAATGATTTGATAGCTACATAGCATGCCCCAAAGAGTGACTCCTCCCAAAGGCGATTGCAGAGTAAACTAGTTCCTCCAATGTAGTCCTGCTTTCATCAACCCCAGGAGACGTGTCCCCTCAAAGTCTTTAAAATAGGTTATCGCCGTGCGAGGTTAGGTGGCACTGCTATAGTGGAAGAAGACTAGTAATCATAGTCACTTTTGTAAGTATCCACTGAGAAGTTTTCCCTAACTCTTCCAGATAAAATTAGTTTTAATTTTCTATTTTCCCTAAGGTCAGCATCTTTTTTTTTTTTCCTGGTTAAAAGTGAATTTATACTAAGAAATTATAATCATCTGACATGGGGCCCTAGCCCAGAAACACTGACACAACATCAATGAAGGCTCTGTTTTAATTCATACTCAACCAAATCACAGTCACCAGCACTATTCTCAATGTAATGAAAAATCTCTAATGTGCTTAATTTGTCATCAGCTAGCGGAATCTATTCTGGATATTCAGAATGTCAGGCAGACTCTTTAGTTTGTTTTTTTTTAAATTTGATTGTAACATTTAATAATCAAACTCTTTACGTAACGACTGAGCATAAAGATGTTTCTGTTTTCCTTTAAGAAAGGTATTATATTTCAGAAACATACAAGGCTACTACATCGTGAATAATAATGAACATCCATGGACCATCGCTCAACTTAAAAATGAAGATACTAGCAATACAATCGAAGCCCTTTCCATAGCCCTCCATGATGACAAACCCCAGTCACTGCTCTCAGGTAACTATTATCCTGAAATTGATATTTATTATTTCCATGAATTTCTTTATACTTTCACTGCCTAGATGAAGCATCCCTAACAATATGTAGGCATATTGTTGAATGGCATACTATATATTCTCCTGTAACTCATTCTTCACTTAATGGGAACAACTTGAGAGTGATGACTTTTTTTTCAATGCTGTCCACATTTATAGCACCTAGAACAGTGCCTGACACATAGGAAGCCTGCAAATATTCTTTGAATGAATAAGCATTCTATTTTTGAGCTATGTTCGTATTTATATGTGTAGCTATTTTTGTTTCATTTTTCACTTCTGTATAGTATTTCATTGCATGGCTATATCACATGCTCCTGTTGAGGGACAGGAGTTTGATAACTTCCTACCTTTTTTTTTTTTTTTTTGGCTGTTGTAAATATGCTAAGCACTAAGAAAATCTGTCTACATATTTCTTTATGCACTCATGGTGAAATTTCTCTGGGATATATACCAAAGAGTAGAATTCCAGGGTCTCCAAAGTGGTTTGCCATTTTTCATGAGTACTAGCAGCATTTGCGTGTGCCAGAGATTTCATATCTTCATCACCACTTGGTATAATCAGACTTCTTAATGTTTGCCAATGCAATGAATGTGAAATGGCATTTCACTTTAGCATTCATTTTCCATTTTCCTGTTTACTAGTGAGGATAAACATCCTTTCATATATTTATTGGCCATTCAAGTTTCCTCTTTGGTGAACTACCTGTACATGTATTTTGGTCATTTTTCTATTTGGTTACTTATTTTTTTCCTTATTGCTTTCAAGGATACATATTCTTACATTCTGGATACTACATTTTGTCTGTTGTATGCTTTGCAAATGTCTTCCATTTGTGGCTGGTCTTTCATGTTCTTCTCCCCACAGCACTTTTTAAAAACTTTCACTGTTGTACTTGTTCCACTGAATTGTAATGTTTTAATCCACTACATCTATTAAATCCGTTAAAAGTTTACTCCACTAGACTGTGAGATCCTTGAAGGCCAACTATTCATCATTTATGATTGAGGGCCTCGCACCATGCCTTGTACTTACTGGGACACAATCAATGCTTTTTGATTTTGAGTTTTGATTTTTGAAATGAATAAGGCTCTTTTTCCTCAGACAAGGTGAAAAGCAGCTGGTAGGGGTAGTGCTGGGTTTGGTAAACCAGAGCCCATGGGCCAAACCAGCCTGCTCCCTGCTTTTGTAAAGAAAGGTTTATTAGAACACAGCCAGGCTCATCGCTCACATATTGTCTATGGCTGCGATCATGTCAAGATAGCAGAGTGCAGTAGTTGTGACAGACACCATATGACCCACAGTTCCAAAAATATTTACTATTTGGCCCTTCACAGAGGAATGTTGTGAGCTCGGTCTAGTAGATAAAGGTGGATGCACTGGGAAGCCTGCTTACATCACATATTTATGGCTTCCAAAGAAAAAGTACACCTCATCTCTTTGCTGTCACTTTCTTTACATTGCCAGACTATGTATGTTGCAACTTCTTACCTCACCCTACCTTAAAAGAATGAATAACAAATGATATAGAATAGTTTAAAATAATCTGAATTAATGTAGGTCCCAAATAATGCCATCAGCCCCCAAATAATGTCATCATTCTATCTCTAATCCATCAATACAGAAATGGATCTTATTTCATAAGAATGTTTACCAAAAATTGCCTCCTGGATCATCAACTACTCAAGGACAGAGGGAATGTCTTTGGATTCCTTTATAATCCACCTTCCCCCTGCCCTCCTCTCCTGGCACCTCATTCAGTGTTCTGGTCACTGAGGTCACTCCATAAATGTTGACTTGGGGCTGGTGATGTTACAGTGGGTTATTTACCTTGCTGTGCTTTGTAAGAAATAACTGTGGCA
The DNA here is from genome assembly GCF_965194825.1 of Balaenoptera physalus. Classification (NCBI taxonomy): domain Eukaryota; kingdom Metazoa; phylum Chordata; class Mammalia; order Artiodactyla; family Balaenopteridae; genus Balaenoptera; species Balaenoptera physalus. The sequence continues at coordinate 76,412,208 of NC_138882.1, read as the reverse complement.
GACAGACAAGGTGTAGGATGGGTGTGGGGCAGGCAAAGCAACAGAGGGAAGCAATGGAGAAAGTTAGTCCTAAAAGCATTTGCTAATTTACAACTCCTGGGGCTGCTGAAACCACTTTCAAATTTTGCAGCCTTTGACATTTTTGCAATTTTTCCATGTCTTTGCTGCTGTTCTAGTACCACAGATAAGAAACCCTCAAACCTTGCTCTGTTCTTGAATAATGAGGTTGGAGAGAAAAGATCTTTTTCATCTTTTTAACATTAAAAAAAAAAAAACTAGTCAAAGCCCAGCAGTTCAACAAATATTACTCATGTCACGGCAAGAAGAAAAGGGGACTTTTGAATAAAAAAAAAAAATGGAAAAGACGAACACAAGAGGCATTGTTTGCATATCAGAAAAATTAATCTACATAGGAAAGTGTAAGAGCCTGCAATTCAGAAAGCAAAGAATTAGGACAGCCCAGCTGAGAATAATTTTCTAGCCAGTTAATTTAATTGCATAAATCATTCCTTTGTTAGCAATAAAGAGATATAATTAAAATGAGATTGCCTCTAGTTTCTATTCTCTAGAAACTAAAGGAATTGATTTTGGGCAAAGCATTCTTCCAAATACCAGATCGGCAAATTACATTTACCTTTTTAGAAAAGCTAAATTATTTTGCCGTAATATCATGGTGGGTTTAATTAATTATAGATCTGCCATATGATCTTAAAGAAATAATTTATTTAATGTCCTTATAACAGAAGTTTGCAATCATGTGTGTATCCCTTTGGTAGATGGTGTGCAGATTTTTACAAACAGGTCAGAAGTTTAACAGGCAGCTGTCAGGAGGAATTTGAGGCAGTATAACGATTGTTTGGGGTTTTGCTTTGCTGTCCTTGTTTAAAATAAAAAATGCCACTGCTTAGTATTGCATAATTTAACTGAACTCATTTAGATTGGCTTTATTCTAAAATTGCTACTGGTAATTATTTGCTGTCTCTGAACCTTTGGGATTTAAAGAGCCTATAATTGTCTATTAAATAGGGGGAAATCAGATCAAAGAGGATTGCAAAAAGTCTCCTACTATAAAGCCCAGGTCTGCTGATCAGTCAATTGAATGTCAGAGAGAATTGCAAGCTGTGACAGAGAAGAGGCTCATTTTTATGGTAATGAATTTGAATTTTTTAAAATGTACTAAACTACAGTTGCTTGCTCCAGATTTTTGAAATTCATTGGCATTACTTAGCAACAGGGATTTACACAGAGGTGGGAGGGGATCCCACCAGCCTTCAGAGGGCCTGGGCTCAGGGAAAACTATGCCCCTGCACTATGGCTGCTGTCAAGTTTTCATACCACATCCTACCCCCGCAGAGACCGGTGACCCTCTTTGCTGTTTCAAACTTTAATTTCATAGTAACGTTTACCTGAGAGCAATGGGGGAGCTTGTCATCTTGGAGGTTACAGAAAGGGTTTCAATTGTATTGCTAATGTTTTCTTTTAAGTTAGGCACGGAACATGGGTGGTCATTATTATTCACTCCATAGGACGGTACAAATGGATCTGAACTCCCTCTGCTTTAAAAGTTGCAGAAGATTCCTGTCTCTGCTGGGCAATCTCTGTGTATGGACATCTTCTAGGTAGGTACTGCTAGAGCAGGTCCAGAACTTAGGTCCCAGATGCTTTGTAGACTTTTTACCTAATGCCACAACTTTCAGTCTCACATTTCTTCTCTTGGCTCATTGCCTGACACCATGAAGATTGGCTGGTCCCTCATCAACCCTTTCAATGTGCTCAAAGCCGGCAATATCTCCTTGTCTTTGTGACTAAGACCATTGACTTGAGCAGGCTATTAGTGCAACTAATAACTAAAATGTAATGTTGAGGTTAATCAACAAATATCCTGATTTATTTGGAAAGTCTGGACTGGAAAATTCATCTGGAGGCACATTTAGTGTTGAAATGATGGCATCAGCCAGAATGGTTATGGAATTTAAATAATATTACAGTGTTAGCATTAGAAACAGCTCTTTACCCTCCAGTAGTTTCCAATTTATCACCTGATTCTGGATAATCTCTGTTAATTAATTTCAATTTTAGTCCTCCTTCTACATATTGTTTGTCTTAATCCACATCAATCAGATGAGGATTCTGACTTGCTCCACCAATAATGTGATTTTGGTTTTACTTTCTATTCAGTAAGTTCATTCATGGGTGGTTCAGATAATGTTGCTAATTAATTGGGTGTATCAAGGGACATGCCAAGATGCAAAGCCTAGCCCCACGTACTTCAAATGTAATGCCTGTCCTGAAGATACATCTAAAAGACATATTAGTGTCACCAGGTGTAACAAGAATACTTAGGATATCTTGGGCCATCCCCTGAGTGCTTGGTCTGCTTCTGAGACATCATGACATTCATCCTCAAAACATTCAGAGTGTCACATGCCGTTAACTAGATTATTGACTGGGGACATTAGGGTCAGAGCAGCTTAATATCACACGTTTAGCCCAGGTACAAGGAGCAAATTATCAGCAGTTCCTAGTAGCAGTCTCTGGCTTTCCTACATTAAAACTTAGACCCCATTCAGTCAGCTGTCCTGCACCAAGTAATGGTGAGCTGATATTTAACCAAATTATTTTGCATCAGTACCATATATGGCCCTCATTACTGTAGTGTTTGAGAATAGGTTCAAAATACCCTCCAGTACACAAGTGCTTTTTAAACTGTTAGGAGTTTTAAGGGCTTTATCTTTGCAAGTACTGATAAGGGTTAGTAAGATTGCTTGATATAACCTGTCCTAGGGTTAGGCATTTGGGCTGCAACCTAGGACCAAACTCACCACCTCCTCTCCATGGTGTTCCAGACCATTACTACCACTTCTCTCTTCTGTGTCCCACAATTCCTTTACCTACCTCTTCATGTCTCACAGTAGCTTATTATTATTTCCCTGTATGAATAACTTCACCACCATCTATGAGCTCTTGCGCTTATTCACTGTTTAATCTCCAACATCCAGCACAGTGCCTGGCATAGAGACACTCGATTACTGTTTACTGTCGTTATTAACCAATAGGGAATGGGGGGGGGGGTTCCACATCCTTGGCCTCCGTGGCATCCTATTCACGTCCTTGTCTTCCTATACACAGTTCTCATCAAGAGGTATGTTGAATGCATTATACCATGCCTAGCACAGGACCTTTCTCATGCTGGGTATTTAATAAATTTTGCAGAATGAAAGTCATCCTGCACCATGACAGGCCTTTTAACATCCACCAGGAGATATGTTTAGAGGTTGTCTAGAGTACGTAACATTGGACATGAAAAACCGTCATGCTCCTGAGTGGCCGCAGGCTGGCACTCCTCAGGGCTGCATCTGAGGCCCTCTTTTCATGTCCTGCACTTTCCCTAGGCTTTGTTTGCTCTTCTGATAACTCCCAATTCCACATCCAACCCAGACCTTTCTTCTGAGCCCCAGGCCCATGTATGCCAGTTCCTGCTGGGCACTTGAATGTCCTAGGGACCTCAATCCAACACATCTGAAATATAACTCATCATTTCCATCTCCCCTTCTTAGCAAGCAGTACCACCAGCAACCCAGTTGCACAAGACAAGGGAGAAAAAAGCCTTCCCTCATTCCTTTCTCTCCCTCATGCCCCACAACAAACCAATCAACAAACCAACCAACTCTCTTTTCCAACCCGATATTTTTTTCCCATCCCTTGGGCCCATCTGCCACATTCTGTCTTGCTCTTCTCCATTTCACATGCTACAGCAAAGCCAAAATAATCATTGTTTTTAAAAAATTACTCATCTCCTTAAAACGCTCCGATGTTTTCCCATTGCCTTTGGGATAAAGCCTAAACTCCCAAACATGGCTTTCAGAGCCCTTGGTGATCTTCTTTGTCTCATGATCTTCTTGCCTTCCCCAAGTTTTAAACAGTGGTCGTTTCCTCTCAATGTGCAGATCTCAACGCAAATGTCATCTCCTCAAAGATATACTCCCTGACCACCCTGGCTAAAGCAGCCCTGCGCCTAACCCACTCAAACTCTGTCTCATTATTGTATTTTTTTTCCTTTGATGAACTTATCAGTACATGAGGTTATCTTATTAATGTTTCCCTGTTTGTTTTTTGTCTTCTACTAGGATTTAAGCTCCTCTTCAATGCCTATCATACTCAAAGCTGCACCTCTAGATTCTAGAACAGTGCTGGCACATAGTAGACACTTTATAAATATTTGTAGATTCTCTGAAGCCGGCTTTATGTTCTGGTTATTTTCATGACACATCATACTCTGTCTCTCTCATTAGGGGCCTTTACACATGCTATTTCGCCCCCCTACCCCATGCCTAACACCCATTTTTCTTTTAAGCTTGCTAACTGCATTATTTACAGTAAACAAGATATGGAAGTAACTTAAGAGAAGGTGTGGTATGTATATACAATGCCATATCACTCAGCCATAAAAAGAATGAAATCTTGCCATTTGCAACAACATGGATGGACCTAGAGGGCATTATGGTAAGTGAAATAAATCAGGAAGAGAAAGACAAATACTGTATGATGTCACTTATATGTGGAATCTAATGAACAAAACATGACAAAACAGAAATAGAGTTATAGATACAAACAGGAGGTTGCAGGGGGTGGAGGGAAAGGGGGAGATTAAGAGGTACAAACTTGTAGCTGCAAAATAAATGAGTCATGGGTATGAAACGTACAATGTGGGGAATAGAGTTAATCACTAAGTAATATCTTCGTATGGTGACCTATCATAAGTAGACTTATTGTGGTGATCATTTTGAAATGTACAGAAATACCAAATCACTATGTCATGTAACAGGAACTAACAGTGTTGTAGGTCAATTATATGTCAAAAACAAACAAACAAACAAACTCATAGAAGAAGAGATCAGATTTGTGGTTACCAGAGGCGGGGGCTGGGTGGAGGTGGAATTAGATAAAGGCAGTCAAAAGGTACAAACTTCCAGTTATATAAATAAGTACTAGGGATGTAATGTACAATATGATAAACATAGTGAACACTGCTGTATGTTATATATGAAAGTTATTCAGAGAGTAAATCCTAAGAGTTCTCATCACAAGGAAAATTTTTTTTCTGTTTATTTTTGTATCTATATGAGATGATGGACGTTCACTAAACGTGTTGTAATCATTGCATGATGTGTGTAAGTCAACTCACTATACTGTACACCTTAAGCTTATACAGTGCTGTATGGCAATTACATCTCAATAAAAGTGGAAGAAAAAATAAAGTAAAAACATTATTTCCTCTAGGAAGACTTTCCAAACCTAGGTAAGGCCCCCTGTGGCATCCTCACACATACTATACTTTTCCTATTGAAGACATTCAACACTATTGAAATAACTGAAGAATTAACTGCCTTCCACACTAGACTATAAGGGGCATATTTATGTTGTTCACAGTCATATTCCTAGAGCCTAGTATAGTACCTGGCACATAATAGGCGCTCAGTAATAACGGGAGTGGAAGAATACATGAATGAAATCTATGTTTCTACTCCGTGTTTTCAGATCAGATCCCAAAGAGAAAGCCCTGCTTCCTTCCTCCCAGGAGGGTGGATAAATATTCTCCTGTCATCCCAGCATGCAGACAATCCAGTGGGCAGGATGCTGATTGCACAGGCAACTCAGATTAGAAAGCTGCAGCACCAAGCAGACAGATAGAGAAGCTATTCCTAGGGTGGTGAGTAATTAGCATACACTTGGCAGAGTGTATTGGAAGGAGCAAACATCCTTAGCAGTACTCTTGGAAAACGCTCAGAACTTAAAGCTGCATGCAAACAATGACCAATTGCAGACAGATACTAAGAAAAATCTTCACATAGTAATAAGAGCCTTATTGTTTGGAGGCAGCATTCCAGAAAGACTAATAGGACAAGAACAGAGTATAATATAATATATGGCGGAATCTCCAAAATTAGAACTAGGCAGAAGAGGAGGAATCTGGCTGTCACTAGAACAGAGCTATTTTTCTTCTCTTGGCCACACCAAGCTAAATAATTTTTTTTCTAATTCCTTAATGAGGAACAAATTGAAGAGGAGTGTTCCAATCCTATTTTATGATTGCTCTGGTTGATGTATAGAGAGTTCTTCCTAAATTGGTCATATTCCTTAAAGTGAATATTTTCATTTGCAGTTCATACTTTTTTTTTTTAAAATAACATCTTCATATTTTTTAAAAACTCCAATACCATTGTACATTTAAACCAGGTAGCTGCTACTGTGACACTACCAGTCAAAATGCTGGCTCTCAAGTGAGCAAATTAGGTAATTTGTAGTTTTGCTTAAACAAGCTTATTTCTCTCTGGGTAAGCTACATAAAATTCAGTGGAATCATTTGGTAGATAATGAAATCCATCAAATGACTTGCCCAACCAAAGCGTTCTAAGGTGTACTGATGAAAGAAAATGCAGCTGGGGCTGGAGAACAGGAATTCTGCCCTAACTGCATAATCCAGATACAACCTCTCACCTCCGTGTTCTCCTATGTCTATTAATAGTCTTGTATTTTGGGCTTCCCTGGTGGTGCAGTGGTTGAGAATCCGCCTGCCAATGCAGGGGACACGGGTTCGAGCCCTGGTCTGGGAAGATCCCACATGCCGCAGAGCAACTGGGCCCGTGAGCCACAATTGCTGAGCCTGCACGTCTGGAGCCTGTGCTCCGCAACAAGAGAGGCCGCGATAGTGAGAGGCCCACGCACCGCGATGAAGAGTGGCCCCCGCTTGCCGCAACTAGAGAAAGCCCTCGCACAGAAACGAAGACCCAACACAGCCAAAAATAAATAAATAAAATTTAAAAAGAAAAGATGACTACTATCTTTAAAAAAAAAAAAAAAAAAAAGTCCTGTATTTTCTCTAAAGAAGAGTCTTTGCCATCCCAGCAAAACCTTAAAATTAGGGTTGGCAGATAAAATATAGGGTGCCCCGTTAAATTTGAATTTCAGGTAAACAAGGAGTACTTTTTTAATATAAGTATGTTCCATATTTATATTTATTGTTTATCTGAAATTCAAATTTAACTGGGCATCCTCTCATTTTTATTTGCTAAATCTAGGAATCCTAATTAAAATTCATTCAACATTAAAAGGAAAATACCGTTCCTCTCAGTTCTTTCTACCCATAATCACATGAGACCACGGAAAGTTAGAGAAGGAAGTGAATAAAGGTTCTTTGAGCTCTTACTAAGTGCCTACTGCTGTCACATGAAGCATAAATGTTACATTACGTGGACTTCTTAGGAAGGGAGAAGAGTTAAGAATCTACTGAGGGAGGTGGCATTTGTGAAGCTGGTGACTGGATTTCTACACGTGGTTTTTCGTTGTTCGTGTCTCTGTTGGCAAAGCAGGTTGGTGTGTTTTGTAGCATTTATCTCCTTTGATAAAAGCCACGTACTGATGAAGCTGTGAACTCAATTTTCAAGAGTATAGGGTGACTCATTCTCTTAGTTTAGGGACCTCAGTTACATTACACTGGGAAAAAGAGGGGCCCTTTGATAAATCGTAAACAACCAGCTGATTGATTGGTCCCAGGACTTTAAATATCTAGGCATTCATTATAATTAAGCACTTCATTGGAAAACACATAACATAGACTATAGGCTCTAGAACTGTGACAGCTATATTGCAGTTTTATAACCCCAAATTTAATCAGCAGGTGCTGATTAATCCTGCTGTAAAACTCTTCCATAGCAAGGCAGTTGCCCAGATTCTCTGTGCTTCAAAAGGGGAAGCGGGGGTGGGTGGATGCGGGGTGGTCAGTGCTAAAAACATAGATGGTCATCCTTTTATTTTTGCTCCCTCGTTCTCTGGGAGTTTTGATCTCAGCTGAAGGCAAACTACCCTCTTTAGCACATGTGTTCATATAACCACCATTTAATATTTTTAAAGACTTAAAAAAGAGTCCCCTTTTAAAATTATCCAGCTTGGAGTTTATAAAGACTGGGTTCAAATTTTCATAGCTCACTTTCAATCAGTTAAATATAAGACCCCTCCTGGCACCACCTTCCCAGACTGATGTCCCTCTTCATTTCGGTGCTCTCTTCCCCCAAACTGCACAGGGCTTCTCCCCTTGACCCATTCTCCTGCCTAGAATGCCCTCACTTTCCTTTGTTTAGCCAAGTGGTCTTTATACTTCTGTCAACCTCCAGGTCAGAGGCCACCCCCTCCTGAAGCCAGCACTACCTTCCCCCTCAGACTGTACCAAGTGCTCTTCCTCTGTGACCCCACAATCGCTTTGATGTGTCTGTATCACTAGATGCATGTACACTAGATTCACATTTTAAAATATTTATTTTTATCTGCTTCTAAAAGTAAAGTTTGCTTGTAGAAAATGGAAAAAGGAAAAGTATAAAAAACTAAGAATCACCAGTAATTCTGCCATTCAGAAATAACAGCATTAATATTTAGATGTATTACCTTTTGGACTCCTCTCCACGTACATTGTGATAGGTTAATTACAAACATTTCCCCAATTCTCCCCCGCTGCATGCATTCTTGTCATTTGCAATGTGACTTTGAGGGTCCTTCTGTCAAGAGGTGAGGTCTATTTTCCCTCAGTTCTGTTTGGGTTGATCTCTTGACTTTATTTGGAAAATAGAATATGACAGAAGCGACGGTGTGCCAGTTCTGAGCCTTGTACACTTCCACTCTCTCTCAGAACCCTGATTCACCATGAGAACAACCCCAGGCTAGCCTGATGAAGGCTAAAAGAACATTTGGAGAGTAGATGAGTCATTCCAGCTGAGGCCATCCTACATCAGCCAGCTCCCAACTGACCAGCTAATCAAAGATGCCCAAACAAGCTTAGTTGAGATAAACCTAGATGAAAATCGCCTAGGTGAGTCCAGCCTAAAAGTGGCTGCAGAATTATGAACTAAATAAATGGTTATTTTAAGCCACTAAGTTTGGAGAGTAGTTTGTTATGCAGCAATAGCTTACTAATGCATATATATGGACAGGGACCTATATATGCAACAGTAGTTTACTGATACATACATACATATGTATACATATATACATTTACATAGTAGAGAGTACAACAATTACAACAAATTTGTATCCTGCTCTCCCTGAACATTTGAATTAAAACCATACCATTAAAAAAATCTTGCCAAGGATTATATTTATCACTGTATGATAGTCTATTTTTTGAATGCAGCATATAAAACCTTACATTTTTCTATTATTCTGTATCTATATATATATATTTTTTATAATAGAGAGCAGTTTAATGGACATCTTTAAGATAGAAGTAGAATTACTGGGCTAAAAGCCATATGAACATTTGGAAAGCCCTTGATACACATTGAGTAATTTTTTTCCAGAAAGATTACAACTATCTACACATTCACTGGTGCTGCCAGAGATAGCTCATCTTACCATGATCTTGCAACAGTTAAATATTACTTTTAAATAAATTGTAAATTTGATGGCCAAGAAATGCATTAAATTATATTTAAAAAAATTTTTTATAAGTGAAGTTGGATTGATGTTCTTTTTTTTTAATTAGCTATTTGTATTTATTCTTTTGTGAGTGGTCTCTTCATGCACATTGTTCATTTTTCTTTTTTTTTTGTGGTTTTGTATTGATTTGTATGCTCCATATCTTAATAGCATATATTACCAATAGCTACTATTTATTTCATGACTATGAAGAAGCAAACACCTCATATAAAGTATCTCATCTAAATTCTCACAAAAATCTTTTCAGGGTAAATTCTAGTATTTTCCTTTTTTACAGATGGGAAAAGTGAGGCTGGAGAAATTTTGTATCTTGCCCAATTTTATACATAGAGGATCCAGGTTCCAGAGTCTGGCTTTTACCTTCAGACACTGCTACTTCACTTTGTTCATCACAATTTTTTTTTTTAATTTACTTATTTATTTACTTATTTTTGGCTGTGTTGGGTCTTCGTTTCTGTGTGAGGGCTTTCTCTAGTTGTGGCAAGCGGGGGCCACTCTTCATCGCGGTGCACGGACCTCTCACTGTCGCGGCCTCTCTTGTTGCGGAGCACAGGCTCCAGACGCGCAGGCTCAGTAGTTGTGGCTCACGGGCCTAGTTGCTCCGCGGCATGTGGGATCTTCCCAGACCAGGGCTCAAACCCGTGTTCCCTGCATTAGCAGGCAGATTCTCAACCACTGCGCCACCAGGGAAGCCCTGTTCATCACAATTTTGCAAGAATTATTTTTTTTTTTTGGTCCTAACTTGTCAGTTATGATATTACATACAGATTATCTTTTTAGAAGTTCATCTGTCTTTCCCACTATACTGTAAACTTCTTGTGGTTGGAATCATATCTTTAAAGCCCTGCACCTAACATGGTCCCTGGACATAATATACATTCCATAAATATTTGTTAAACTAAATGGTTTGCTCTCACATTGGCACTGATACTTGATGGCCAGAGTCTTTGTCTAATAGGCTATTAAATATATTAGAATTCCCTCTTCCACAACCAGATATTATAAAATTAGCAGGCTAATTACATTAGATCATTTTACTTAGTCAATTTATTTTTCCCAGAATCAGATAGCAAATGATGCCAGATCCACAGTCTATAATCATGATTGAAAGCAAATAACATTGGGTTTTAGCATTCCCCAAATGGCTACGATCCCGAATCACCTGAGGTAGAAAATCATTCACAATACTCCTCAATCCTCTTCCATATGACTGGAATTTGGTCAAAAGTACATTGGTGGTAACTTTACCCCTTCTCCTTAAAAATCGTTAGTGGCCAATCCGACTATTCCTTGAAAAATAGTTCTGGAAAAAACAAAACTTAGTTACTGCATACAAGATCTGTGCACAACTTTTATGGTCTTTTTCATATATCATTCACTTTGAAAATAAGATCCAAAACTATGTTTAAGAAGATATTAAGCTAACATAATGATACACTGAACTGATGATTTGTTTTACAGTACCAACTTAAAAACTGTGCATGATTCCCCTGCTTTTAAATTTTAAATTCACCCTAAATTGGCCCAATTTTGGACTTTGTAACTTTTCTGAATGCCAGATTATACCTGTTATTTCTGTGAAAGTTCTTCAAAATCCTTGGTCAAAATAGAAAAATTTCTGATCAGATTCATAAAAGAGAGCCTTTCCAATCTGCACGCATATTGTCTGTGGGTACAGTGAAATCTCCTTGGAAACAGGAAGGATGATGCCATATATATTTATACAATGAAATAGTTACTAGGTTAACAAATGAGTTCTCATAGGTGCTTACAAAAATTTGTGTGTATATGCTTTCTAAAGCAAATCAAAATTAAATAAGCAACACTCTTTTCTTTCCTGGTGGGACGTTTAGCAACCTTGGGGATAGATTGACAGAACTGCTAGCTTCAGCCTAGGGAGGGGTTGGAATAGCCTGGAAATGCTGAGCTGTGCCTTTGTAGAAATGTGCAGCACCTGGCACTAGTATTTTAAAACCCCCTGGAGAGAGTCACCAGTTTTTTAAAAGCTGAGCAACAACTTGCTGGGCTCCAAACTAGGTCAGGGAACGTAGAAGATGGGAACTTTCTGTTAAGATCAACTTCTCATTATATTTAATAAGAGTTTCAAAAACAAGGTGGGGAGGGCATGCACATAGGATTTCTCAAATGGAAAAGACCACCTGGCTCCAAAATTCTGAAGTCTATTTAATGATACTCCATTCATTTTTTTTTTCCTATGTTTTACAGCGGGGTTATTAACCAGTAGATTGGAATCCTTTAGCAAATACCTTTTTCTCTTAAAAATGAATATAATATCAGCTCAGAAATATGCAACTAGATCAGCTCAGTGGTATAGTATAAATAAATAGCTTAGAAGAGATACTGAAATACATATGAATTTATTAGATAATCAGTGTGATGTTTCAAAATGATGGGCAATGGCTGGTGTAGATACCAGAGGCTACTTATCTATTTTGAGGACACAAAAGCCAAATTCCTGTCTTGTACCTTGCATAAAAGTAAATGTCAAAAGAACAAAGCATTAAAAGTCAGAATTTACAAAAAATTACAAATCTCGTGCTGTGTTCTTCATTAATCCTGCACATTGCCTTACATATTTATTTCTGGATACTTTATCCTTTTTCTGCTGATGGGATACCCTTTTCAATTATACTTTCCATCTGATTTTTAAAGATTTTTTTGATGTGGACCATTTTTAAAGTCTTTATTGAATTTGTTACAATATTGCTTCCTCTTTATGTTTTGGTTTTGGCGGTGAGTCATGTGGGATCTTAGCTCCACCACCAGGGATCGAACCCACACCCCCTGCATTGGAAGGCGAGTCTTAACCACTGGGCCACTGGAGAAGTCCCACCACCTGATTTGTTAATATCAAGGACAGCTGTTTAATGTTAATCTTATACCCAGCCACTTTCTAAATTCTCTTAGTTCTAATAGTTGTTTTTATTTTGGGTGAATATATACATATGTCTTTTTATTTTGTTTATTTCATTAGCTATTAACTCCAAAATACTGTTTAACTGGTGAAGACAGTAGGCATTTCTCTCATTTTCGGCTTTAAGGAAATATATCCACAGTTTCACTATGTAATTTTACGTTTGTTATTGATTTCTATTTCATGCTCTTTGTTGTTTTTAAAAATTTTCATTCTATTACAATTTTGCTTATGATTTTTTTATGAATTGATGTTTATTTTTATTAAATACATTTTTAACAGTCATGGTTCAATGGCTTTTTCTGTTAAATAACAAACATATTTAAAGTGAAAAACCACTGAACACTAAGATTTTTTAAAGCATTTAATAAAAATAACACAAGTAATATCATTTATTGCTACCTTTTGCTCTTACTGAAACTTCTCAGAATAAGTTCAACTTGGTCATGAATAATTTTTTAATGCATTGCAAGACTCATTGCTAATGTTTTATTTGGAATTTTTTGTATCTAAATTCATAAATGTTATTGGTCTATAATTTCTATTTTGTGTTTGCTTCCACCTTTTCTAATCTTTGATAATGTATACAATATCCTCTCTTATTACTGGTCTATTCAAATTTCTGTCTCACCTGAAATAAGTTTCGGGTAATTTATTTTCTTAGAAATATGTCTATGTCATATAGAGTTTTCAAATTAATTATTATACTTTATATTTTTAAATAATTATTTTATATTTAACTGTATTTGTAATTGTAACAACTTTGTTTTCTGAATTTGTATATTTTTGTTCCCCTCCTTTTTTTGTCTTTTATTTCCTCTTTGAAATGTGTTTATATATATATTTCAAGTTGTTACAGCTTTGTCATTGTCTTTTTGTTATTTTCTAGTTTTATTGCATCATTCTTAAGAGAGTTTTGGAGTCTACTTTCTTTGTGTGCACAAATGTGTATTCTCCTTCAGTTAGATACAAATTTCTATATATCCATTAAAACAATGCGTTATTTGTGTTAATCAAGTTATTTCCTTATTTACTGAGCATCTACCAAGTGTTGGGCATTGTATGAAGTTCCAGGTTCATAGTGGAAACCAAAATAGACATCCTCCCTGTTTCAGATTTTAATAATTTTAATGAGGTAAATTTTACATAAAATAAACTGTTCCCACTCAAAGCGCACAATTACATGAGTTTTGTCAGGTGTGTATACTCGTGAAACCAAAACCACAGTCATCATACATGACATTTTCATCCTTCTCTAAGTTTTCTTGTGCCTCTTTGCAATCCAGCTCATCCTCCTGGTCCCAGGCAACCAGTGATCGCTATTCTGTCACTATAGGTTATTTTGCATCTTTTAGAATTTTCTATAAATGGGCTCATACAGTATACACTGTTTTGTGTTGGGCTCCTTTCAAGCTGCATAATGATTTTTGAGATTTATATAAGTTTCTGTATATGTCTATAGTTCATTCCTATTTAATGCTATATGATATTCTATTGTAAGGATATACCACAATTTGCTTATTGATTCACCTGTTAGTGGACATTTGGATTATTTACGGTTTTTTCTATGATAGATAAAGTTGCTATGAACTTCTGTGTACAAGTGTTTGTGTGGACATATGTTTTATTTCCTTTTGGGTAAATAATTAAGAGTGAAAGCCTGAATCCTAGGGTAGCTATATTAGATTAATCTTTATAGACAGCACAAACTTAGATTTTGGCTTTGGAACAATGTGTACGTTTCTCTTTATAACAATAGAATTTAATCCATATATATTTATGGGCCCAACTGAACTATATAGTCTCACTTATGTTATTTTGTTTTTATATGCTTTCTTTTCATTTTTCTACTTAAATGTTTTCCCTGATAATTTTTTTCTTTCTGGTGTAACATTTCCCAAAAATGTACTGTAGAATAAATAGTCCTATTGAGAAGCTTTACAAAAAGTAGTTTTCATAATCAAATAAACTGAGGAAATGCTTCTTCTTAAATATTTACAATTCATATTAGTATTTTTTTAACTTATTATTTATTTATTTATTTTTGGCTGCATTGGGTCTTTGTTGTTGCGCATGGGCTTTCTCAAGTTGCGACGAGCGGGGGCTACCCTTCGTTGCGGTGTGTGGGCTTCTCATTGTGGTGGCTTCTCTTGTTACGGAGCATGCGCTCTAGGCACAAAGGCATCAGTAGTTGTGGCACGTGGGCTTCAGTAGTTGCGGCATGTGGGCTCAGTAGTTGTGGCTCATGGGCTCTAGAGCACAGGCTCAGTAGTTGTGGCGCACGGGCTTAGTTGCTCCGTGGCATGTGGGATATTCCTGGAACAGGGATTAGAAGCACTGAGGATTCAGCAAAGTTTCTGTGCCCATGTCGTTTACCTTTTGGTGGGGCCAGCCAGCCAATAAATGTCTAAAAGTAAACAATATGTCAAGTGGTAATGAGTGTGTGAAGAAAAAGAATGGAGCAGGATAAGAGGATAAGGTATGGCACTTTGATTTATAAAGGTGGGCAGAGAAGACATCTTCCATAAGGTGACATTTGAATGAAGACCCAAGATGAGTAAGCAGTGCTGCTATCTGGGGAAGAGAATTCCTGAGAGCAAACAGCAAGGGCTAAGTCCCTGGGGTGAGAACTCATTTGGCAAAGAATTGAGTATAGTGATAGCAAGAGGACTGCCAGGGAAAATGGTGGGTGATGAGGTCAGAGAAGGTGGGAGGAGGGGCGTGATGTTGTGCAGGACCTTGAAGGTTCTGCTGAGAGCTTTGAATTTAACTCTGAGGGAGATGTGAAGTTATTGAGCAGAGCAGGGATACGATGTGATTTATTTTAGAAAGGTCACTGGTTCTTGTGTGGAGAATATCATAGGAGGAAGGAAGATTGTTAGAAGTCTTTTGTAAAAATATAGATGCAAGACATAACTAGGTAATGGCAAAAATAGTGGGAAATGGCAGGATTCTAGATATATTCAATATAGAGACACCAGGATTTGCTAATGGATTAGGTTTGGGGTGTCAGAGAAATACAAGAGTCAGCCATCACTTGTGAGGTTTTTGGCTTAAGCAGCAGTTCAAATGGTGTTGTCACTTATTGAGAATGTAGACTGTGAATAAGGAGACCTGAGTTTGGTTTGATCTTGCTATGTTTGAGATGCCTACTAGAAATCCAAGTGGAGATGTAGATTAGGTAATGGCATATATGAGTCTAAAGTCAGGGAAGAGATCAGGGCTAGAGATATAAATTTGGAAGTCAGCAATACATTGATATTTTTTAAAAACTACTGGACTGGATAAGATCACCAAAGAAATGAGAATAGATCAAAAAGAAAAGGAGTCCAAAGACTAAACCTTTGGTTCTTTAATGTTATATTACTCATGGTAGTTAAAATTGACAACCTCGCTATCTAAGAAAATAAAATTGCCATAAAAAGCTTTTCTCCTTGGTGCCAAAAAAAATTTTTTTTTTATTGTATGAGAAAAATTTCTCTTCTCCTTTCTTTTTGAAAACATATTTTTAATAACCATTTAGATCAGTATATGCTCACAGCTTTCTTGTCTTTTTTCATTTTATGTTGATTCATTCCTCAATTAATAGCACATATATATGTATATGTATAACTTATTCACTTTGCTGTACAGCAGAAACTAATACAACATTGTAAATCAACTGTACTCCAATAAAAATTAATTTAAAAAATAGCAAATGACTTACACATTTTCAGGATCAGTACATAAATGATATCTTTTCTTAGTCCTCATATATTTGAGAGCAACTTTTTCTTAACACAGGTATTACAACTTCACTGAATATGGAATCCTTGAATTATAGCTATTTCCTTTGTACGCAGCAGTTGCTGATCTCTTGTCTTCTAGTCTTCTGGCATTTACTCTTAGAAGGAGAGATCCTGTGTTTGTTGGCTTTTCTTTACTTTTATTGTTGTGGTTATAGGTGTTTGCCTTTTTTTCCCCTGACTGGATATTCATGGGGTTATTTCTTCATTAAATTCAAAAAGTTACCACAATATATTGAGGTCTTGATTTCTGTAATTTTTTTTCAGATTTTAGTATTAAAGTTATACTTTCTCCATAATATAAATTACAGAACTTCCCCAATTTTTTTATGGTTTAAAACAGTTTAAACAATACCAAATATAAATGATAGAATTTTAATTATTTTCCAAATTCTTCTATGGTATCTGGGCCTTTTCAAATTTTCTGTTTCTTCACAGGTCATTTTTATTCATTTACATTTTATTAGTAAATTATACATTTTCTCTAGGTTTTCAAACATGGCTCCACAGAGGTGCATGCTATATTCTATTCCAAGTTTCAAAATTTTTTCCTCATTTCTTTTTCTTTTTTTAAGTTTTATATTTTTACTCATTTTTTCTTTTCCCCTTAAACAAGATTGTGTGGAGTTTTTTAAAAAATTGTTCGTTCAAACAGCTTTTGGAGTTATTAATATTCTTTAACATTTTGGGGTTTAATTGTGGCATTTATCTTTACTAATTCTCTTCTACTACTTTCTTTTGAACCCATTTGTTTCTTTATAAAGTTCTTAAATTGTGTACTAAGCTCCTTTGTGACTATTACCTATTTAAAAATGAACATTTTATTTTTAATAAATTTTAAATAAATATTTAAGTAACATTTACTGAAATTTTCCTTTGAGTAGTAATTTAGCTATTTCTCATAAGTTACAATATGGCACTCTTTCTTTCTAGAGACTGTAATTTCAATTTTTACTTCCTTTTGGATCAATGGCTTTGTATCAATAGAACTACTTTTATTAATTTCTAATGAGTTAAAATTTTTATGCCATCTTTATTTCTATTTGTATTGAAATAGTTTATAAAAATCTGTTCTCTGAGAATTGTTAAAGTTTGTTTTATGGTAGTTACATAGAGTGATATTTATGTCAGGCTGGGGAAGACAGGAGGGTAGGATAGGGAAGGGATGATATGGTTAGATGTACGTTCTGGTTGCTTTCTTACCAGTTATTTTAGGTAGGGTTTCTCAGGTGTTTGTAACATAATTAAAAATAATGAACAAACCATTCAACTAACTAAATAAAAGTAAGCTATGAATGGACCAATGGTGATGAGACTATATCATGAACTAGGAATTATGAATAATCCACTTTTGTGAGCCCAAGTTCCAATAAAAATAATAAACTGGGCTTTTAAAACATCAACATACAGCTTCCCTCTTTGATTTGTTAATTAACTTTAAACAGTACCCCACCTGATATTAATCTTGATACTAACTTGTTTTGTTTGTTTGCATTTTTCTGGTACCTCTTTGCCTAACTCTCTATTTTCAATGTCCTTTTATAAAATTGTTTTAAACATGTGTCTTGTAACATAATATTTCTCAAACTTTAATGTGCATGTGAATTACATGGAGATTCTTTTTGAACTACAGCTTTTGTTCAGTGGGTCTGGGGTGGGACCTGGGATTTTGCATTTTTAGTCCAGGCGATGTTGATGTTGCTGGTTTTACACACTTGGGGTAACAAGGTTGTTACAACTGAGCTTTGTTTTTTTGTTGTTGTATTTTTCCTTTGAGCTTCTTTTTTTTAACCAAGAAAACCTCAGTCTCTGTATTTTAACAAGGGACTTCAGCATATTCACATTTAACAAAAACAAGGAATATATTTGGTTTTAATCTTTCCATTCTACTTTATTTAGTGTAATTTAGCATTTTATTTTTTATGTTAGTTGAATCAAGTTACTATTTATTCACTTATTCTCTTGTTTGGAAGTTCTAAAATAATTTTCTATTCAACTCATGGTGTTTTTCTCTTTCTCAACACCTGCAATTTATTATTTCATCAAATATTAATAAATGCCTACAATTAGTTGTTGAGTGTATTTCTTTACTATTCTTTGAAAATAAAATGCCAACTATTTCCTCCTTCCATACAGGATTCATCCACTGATTCTCCCACCCCAATAAAATTAGACCTTCAGACTATTTTCTTCCTCTCTTTCCCAACGAGGGAATATCTTTATAATTCATTCAACCCATCCCCCTAGTCTATAACCCGCAGGTATTGCTGAAGTAGTGTTATACCTTTAAGTTCAAGCTATATTTAGGTTTTCCCTTTCAGCATGTACCTTTTATTCTAAGAATTTTAGCTTCACAGTGATGCTGCTCATTATCATCACTCTGTCATTATCCTTTTAGATTCAATTATACACATTGCAAGTTTCATCCCTCACTTCCTTTTCCTCTCCTTTTTGTCTTCCCCTGACTTAACTTCTTTCTTGGGATTCATTCATTGTTTAAAGTCCCTTTCATCTATGTTTCTCTCAGGGAGGGTATGTGAGTGGTCTATTTTCTAAATTCTTATATATCTTATTCTGATAGATAGATGATTGCTATCTTGGCTGGATATAGAATTCTTGGGTTGCATCTACTAACTTTTAAAATTCAAAACTTACATTTCAAGTTCTAGGAAGTGTCTGTGCTTTAATTTACTTTCCTTAAGTGTTCATAGTATTATTATTACCATTATTTTCAAATTATGTTCAAATTGCCATCTCTCACCTCCAAGAGTTCTTCTTCACTAGGAAGGAGTTTGTGTGGGTGCTTGCCTTGTTATTCTTCTCTTTGAATATTTGTTTTTATCCCTTTTCCTTTTATGTCATTGCTCTTTTAGATCTTGGGGCTCAGGTTCAGCCACTATGCACTCTCCACGGGGTCAGTGTTGGTCATGAAGTTAAAATAGTGATGCCTATCCCTATGGACCAGGACCAGGAGTACAATGGCCAGCAAGTCACCTCTCCATCTCTCAACTCCAAAGGCTAGTGCTCTTTAAATTTAGATGTCAGATACTTCTGCAGTTTTTCAGGAGCTGGGGAGACCAGATGGTCCCAACACCACTTGTTCATGTTCACTCTGTTCTTTCCCTTGCGGGTTCATTCTACAGGAAGACTAAGCTCCCTAAGGACAGAGTAATCTGGCAGTTCTTCTCCTATGATCATTCACCTCCACATTATCATCAACACCAGGATCCCTACTACAATGATTTTCAATCCAGAGATTGTTTCCAAGATCCAGATGGCATGAGTAATTGTCTAATCGGACCGGGCAGTTATCTGATTACATTAAATTATGTCACACATTCAGGTGCTCAGGGCTCTAACATGATATCAGCATAGAATAGAGTTTTAATAAGATATATTTTTCTGAAGGAGTGCCTTTGTTAGTTTCTTAGAGATTAAAAGCAAGAAAACTACTGGACTACCATGGCAAATTGTAAAAAATACAGACGTTAACCATAACATTTAGACAAACAAATCAATTCTTACTCCTCTTTAATGTTTCTAAAGCAGTAGCTAGTGGAATATAATTGTTTTTCTTTCCATTTTCAACAGAAAGATCTGTATTGACCACCTTGATAGGAAGTTATGGTTAAAACAGTTTTGGAATGAAAAACTATGCTGATTGCCCTGGGAAATTCATTGATTAATTTATTGTGACATCAACTGCACAGATACCTATTGAGTATCTGCTTTGGGTCTGTTGCAGCAGTAATAGCTTGGACTTAACACTTATGTCCACCCTCTGGATCCAGTTTCTTAATTTGAACAGTTAGGGATGTTGATATAACTTTAGCTCTTATCACTCAGACTTCATAAGTCTTTGTATTTTGTCACTCTTATTATTTATATGACATCTAATGAGTGATTGATCTTCTATAGGACCCTATGGTCATTCACATTTGCTTATCATCGGCACATGGGGGCAATCCACATATTTATGGCTGCCAATAAAAGTTGTTACCAAAAGTACAATTTCTTTTTTTCTGTGTGCTAATTTCTAATAACTCTTGTGCATGAGAGCAATTACTGACAAAAGTCAGCCTCTGTTAATAGAGTTTATCACACTCCATCATATATCCTTTGTAGTTGGAAGCATTTTGACAAGCCCAGGGTTAATTAAAACCAAGAAGACAATAAAATACACCTAATCAAACATTACAGGTACAGAAATCAATTAGCAGATTTATAGCACTCTGGAGGTTTCCATAATGTATAAAATTCAAAGAAACTGTCGTTTCCATTTCCTCAGGACAGTGTAATTAAATTTCTAATTGAAACTATTTTTCAGTAGGTAATGTACAACCCACCCAAGTTTGATTTGCATTAAAGTGGGGTCTACAGAGGTTGAAAGAGCCTAAGAAATTAAAGAGATCATCAAGTCATTTCCATTACTGTTATTTTGTCTACCTGAAAGTTAGGAAAATTTATACTGGATAAAAAAGGGAGGAGGGAAAATAGTGCTTTGCATGATAAAGAGAAAAAGTGAAGTCACCGTATATATCAAGGATCTCTGTCTTTACACAGTGCAAAAAAACATCAAAGGAGAGTGCATATCTCAGATAATTCACTAGATTTTTCGGCATTGTTAAATAATAAATCTGACTTATTTGTTTCCTCTAACTTGATTGATTCTTTTGACTGAATTGATTGCAATGATTTGTTGCTTTGGTATCATGTAGATGTGGCTTTAAGTAAATCACATCTTTTTGCAGTTTTATCTCCCACCCCTGCCCCCACCACAGCTAGGTTAAATGTGGTGCTGACTGCCATGCCTGGAACACATTGTCTCAGTGGGGAGTGGGCAGGGGGATCAGGCAGACAATGTGTATTTGTTGAATGTCTGCAAGGCTGTGTTCAAACTCCTTGTGGGCTAGCTGAATAATGGGCACATTTTCCCTCACTGTCTGGGGTTTTCTCCTTTAGCCACTTGTAAGAGTTATTAACAAAATATCTTACCACTAGCTAAGCACAGAAATGATCATATTCTTTACCCTGCATTCAAAATGATCCCTGTTTTGAAATTTCTGTGCAATTGACATTTGATTTAAAGAAAAAAAACCCTTCTTTTTCTTTTAAGTACTATTCTCAATGTAATTATTATATTAACAACAACAAAAATAACTTGTATTTATTTCCTGAGTTCAGAACCAAACCATACCCATTTTCAGGGTTTTACTTTTACACTCTGAACAGATCAAAATGTACTCTTCCTTTCATAGCATGGTTGCTATAGAACAAACCTCAAGGTTAAATTTAGGCTTTAAATATTTCTTTTGGTTTGTGGGGTTGTGCCTACATAACGTCAAGAAAATCCAGATAATTTGAATAATTTCATGGAAAAAAATCAGTTGAAACATTTTTGGGGTTAACATAGACAACAGCTAATTAATTATATTTTTCTGTTAAAGGTTAAGATATGTTGTTAACAAAGTAAAACAAATGAAAGATCCAAATGTACATACACCAATTTTAAGTCAAGTAAAGGCAGATATAATAATGTTTTCATAAATCAGACCTCAGGCTTCTTCTTCTTCCCTAATGCTACCTGTTTTCTGGCCAGTTCATTATTTTCAACAACTTCAGTTGAGTGTTAATGGGCATTCAATAGATATGAAAGAGACAATGATCCCGTGGTGGTTGATTTACACTGCAACATGTCCCTAGGTTTAGAATGGTGCGGTTTTCTGGGCTTGCTCTGCTGTTGGTCAGTGCACGGTGCATCAGGAACAAACTAAGGCCGAAATTAGATTTTAAGCTTGAGCGGTCTTTGTTATTTTCATATACAGTCATCCCTCGGTATCCGTAAGGGATAGGTTCCAGGAGCCCCCCTGGGGATACCAAATTCCATGGATGCTGAAATCCTTTTTATAAAAAGGGGTAGTATAATAAATACAGCTGGCAGTCTGTATCTGCGGGTTTCATTGCCACAGATAAGGAAGGCTATCTCTAAACCTTTCTCAGTTCTTCACTGGCCCTTCTTCCTTCTTCCACTCCGTAACTATGAACATCTATTTAAGACTCAGACCTCAATTCTTATTCTTACTTTCTTATACTCTCTTCATCTGAGAATTCGTTTATTCTGTGGTGTCAACAAATTTTACTTTGCAAATAACAAATCTCTATTTCCTATTGAATCCTTTCTCTTAAGCTTTGGTCCTGCTAGCTGCCTAATAGACTTTCTGCTCTGTTTTATTATTTTTCTGAACCCCCAAATGAACATCCCCTTCCCAACTCACTACTTCTGTTAGTGGTGCCACCATTCCTAAGACAATGGTTAGATCGTCTGATTTCTAAAATAATAGACAAAAAATGTATAATGATTCAAACCCAATAGAAGTTTTCTCTTTACAAAACAGTATAGGGTAGGGAACAAGTCTGCAGTGTAACCCTTCTCCAAGCTGTCATTTTGGAGCCCTGAGGCTTGTCTCCATTGCAGCCAAGTAAAAGGGAGGAAGAGAACGGAAGATTGCCTGCAGGGGGTTTTATGGATGAGGCCAAACTTGACCTTAAAGCATTGCATAATCTCTGATCTCTCAATTGCTAGAGCTCCGTGTGTCATGGCCACACCTAGCTGCCAGGGAAACTGGGAAATGTAGTCTAGCAATTTTCCCAGGAAGAAAAAAGCAAATGGATTTTGATGTGAAGCCATCAGTCTCTGCCATAGCCATCTAAATTTAAAACTGTAGATTTCAACTTTGTTTCATTTCCCATATCAGGTCAAAGACCAAATACTAACATCTTCTCATTTAAATTGTCTCTTATTACTCCATATACTCCTAATACTATCTCATGGTCCGGGCTCCTATCACCTCGCATCTAGATTACTACATTAGTTTTCTAGGTGATCTCCACAACTACAGCCTCTTCTTCAATTCATCAAACAAACCCTTTTCATACCTGTTTTCCTTATGTACAATTTTCATTGCTTTATGTCATAGTTCAAAACCTTCAACAGCTCTCTTGTCTAACATATCAAATCTCATCTCTTCTGCTTACCTTTTAAGAAGTGATGTAAGTTAGAAACTCCTCTTCCTACATCAGCCAATGTAGATCAACTGCTTTTATGTTTTTGCAGGATTTTTCTGTACCACTCAATTTTGATGTAATATAAACTGTCTTGTGTTGTTTAATATTACTTCATGTGTTTTAGAGCTGTCTTCCCTACTATGTTGTAAGCTCCTTGAGAAAAAAAAAAATGGATGTCAGGTATTCTTTTGTTTTGTCCCCCAAATAGCCTAGCATGTTGCTCAGTGCATACAAGGTTGGTTTCCAGTGAATACTTGTTGATGACATGGCTAGCTCTAAGAAGGAATTAATTATTATACTGATTTTTGTGAAATTTTACTACCAAAATGTGCCAGTCATGTTGGCAAATCTTTGTTACAAACTGCCATTTATCCATGGAAATCTATGCTTAATTTTTTTTATGCTTAATTTTAATTGATGACAAAGTCTCTCAACATAGCCAGATGTAAACTAAAGACATTTTATAACCTTGGGGAAACTAATTTCAATTAATTATTTCTTTCATCAGTTCAACCAACAGTTTAAATTCTGGTCCCTGTCCTGAAGAGGCTCACAGACTGGAAGGGAAGTAAGTGTTCCTGCACTTTGTGGAGACAGAATTCTAAGGTGGTCCTCCCAAATCCTGCCCCTGGCGTACACGCTCTGTGTAATTCCTTCCCATAAGTGTGAGTGGGGCCTGTAATATGATGGGATATCACTTCCATAATTATGTTACAGTATATCACAAAAGAATTGTATAAATATAACTAGAAGTCCTTAATCAATTGACTTTGAGTTAATCAAATGGAAGATTACCTTTGGTGGGTCTAACCTAGTCAGGTGAGCCCTTAAAACAGACAGGAAGCAGCTTTCCTGTGGGCCTGGGAAAAAGCAAAAACCATGCTGTGAACTGATTATGGAGGGGGCCACATGGCATGGACTTGAGGGCAATCTCTAAGAGCTGGGTGAGATCCCCAGTGAAGAGCCAAAAAGAAAGTGGAGACCTTAGTCCTACAACTGTAAGTAACTGAATTCTGCTAACAAACCAAATGAGCTTGAAATAGGATCCTGAGTTCCAGATGAGAATGTAGCCCTGCCTACACCTTGATTTTGGCCTTGAAACACTGAGCAGAGATTATGCCATGCTCAGGTCCAACCCATGGAAAGTGTAAGATAATAAATGTGTGTTGTTTTAAGCCACAAAGTTTGTGGTTACAAATTTGTTACATAGCAATTGAAAATAAATACGTACATTTCCTACAACATGCTATATAACTACCATGAAACACGGTTTTATATGAGTTTTATCATTTTGAGAGTCTATAAATTTTAATTTTTTTAAGATTTGGATTAATTACAATACAGTCGTATATCAAACAAAAATACTTTTGGACTTGAAAATACTAATGCTATTTATTTCCATTTTCCTGACCTTGAGTCAATTAACATCTAACCCACAACAAGGAAGTGTAGATTGACATCACCTGGTCTGTTTTCAAAGACTTGTACAGAAGACAGTTCCACCCAATTATCAGTGTTTTGTGCGTAGGTCACTCCTTCACTCTTACCTACTCTAGCATGCATATTGTGCTGACTTAACATTATCTTCTGGGGAGTCCACTGGGTTAAATATTCCAAGAATCTTTGGAGGAGAGCCAAGTAGTCTTTTTGCTCTTTAAGAGGAAAGTGGTTTAAAGGAAGCTGCTGCTTAGCAAAGCCATTACTCTGTTGCAAAACAGGCATGTTTCCAAAGTACATTAACAATGCTAATGAGAAAACTAGCCCTGGAGTGAAAAAGAGAGAAAATGAAGAATTCATTTCGTCATAGGAAGCCCTGGAGTGCTAGTTGAGATATGTGACCTCCGCTGGCTGATTGGCCCTGTAGAGCTCTCTAAGCTTCAGTTTTCTGATCAATAAAATGGGAGCCTCAACTAGATAATCTCTGAGTTCTCTTTCAACTTTGACGTCAATGATTCACCAATCCAATGATAAAATGGAGGGAAAAAGTGAGAGATCTTAGTGGGAAAGGTAGCATGTTTAACGTTGTATGAGGATAGTGGTGAATGAATATATACTCTGAAGACCAGTTCCCATGTGAAGACAGACTCTAGCTTGTCTTCAGCATATCAGCAGCTCTCTCTCTCTGTCTTCCCACTGTTAAAATTCCATAATTTGAAATGCAGAATTCCCCTAGCCACTTCCTCTGGTCTTTTCCATTCTTAAATTCGTTATTTCCTTAAATAGTCTTTATGCTCCCTTCAAGTTGAACAGTTCACTATATATATATGTATATATATTCTATACTTTCCCACTTGTGCTTGGCTTTTGTGGTACTCATAACTGGATTGCTTTACTTTCCCTTTTCACCTGACAAATCCTGGTCATCCCTTAAGGTCTAACTCAAAAATTACCTTCTCCATAAAGCTTTTCCTGCGGGTTCTGCTCTGTGTCCAGCTATGATTGAGCTTTGGAAACTCCCTTATAATCTACCCTCCTCTGAGCACAAATCTTCCTCTACCTTACATGTTAAGTGTGCATTGCTCATTCCTCAGGCTGCAAACATAGAGATGTTGTAGGAAGTCAAACTGAGTGGTTCCCGAATCCAGGTCATAACCTGAAGGATAGCTCATATTAGCTTGTGTACCTAACACCATCTTGTCTTCTTGTTATTCTTTTTCTTGTTTCTAGAATGCAGCAAAAGTAAAACTGTGGTTTTATGACAACACATAAGTTCTCAGGAGGCCTTCCTGAAGAATGGTCATGGTTATAAGATTCGGGAGACCAGATACTATAAAATTAGCCATGTACCTTCATAGGGGTTTTGCATGAGCCTGAATGTTGGCCAAGGTAACAAAGGCTCAGAGAGCCTAACTGATTTGAGGAGAGTCACACATCCAATTAGAGACTCGAACTCCTCACTCCTGACTCACAGTTCAGTAGGAGGTTTTTCTCCCCTCCTTTCCAACACAGGACACTGCTTCAGGGATGATACTGCTTTCAGGCCATCCATGAAAATTGTTCAGGGCTGCTATGATCCCCGAGGCAAAAGTATCTTCTGAATGAAGGGAACACTTATTTATCTCTTTACAAGTTTTACTTTCAGATGGTGACTCCAGACTTACAGAATCTCAATAACTTTTTATTCCCGCTCAGTCCGTGGCCGATTTGCAGTGGTTTTCCATTTATAATTTCCAAGTTGAAGACGTATAACTTTTCTGTTTCCCTTCTTTTTCAACTTGGAGCTGGAATCTAGAAAAAAATAGTTGTAAAAAAATAGTTGTAAGCAGTTAAGAGGAAATTGCAAAGACTTACAAACAGGAGGTTTAAAAAAGGGGAAAAAAACCTAAGGAAATAAGAAAATCAGAGGAGTAAAAAGACAGGTGGAGAACATGGTCAGTACTACTCAAAATTACAGAAGTTACGAGCTGTGCTAAGTACTTATCTGTGATGCTTCATTTCATTGTCATGGCAACCGAGAAAAATTAAAAATGTGCCCAAGATCCCACAGTTAATAAATTATGGAAACGAGCTTTGGATCAAAGACTGACTTCAGAACTCCTGTTCTTTGTACCACCCTTTGCTGGGGGGATGCTGGATAGCACAAAGGAAGGCTGAATATGCATCAAGTAGGGGCT
Organism: Balaenoptera physalus; assembly: GCF_965194825.1. Lineage (NCBI taxonomy): Eukaryota > Metazoa > Chordata > Mammalia > Artiodactyla > Balaenopteridae > Balaenoptera > Balaenoptera physalus. Next base: position 76,385,323 of record NC_138882.1, on the reverse strand, counting down.
AGTTGGGAGATCGAGGGAAAATGATGGGCACATCTTCCTAGTTTTGAAATGAAAACAGAATACCAGAGCTGGAAGGCACACTGAGATGTCCTCTAATTTCCAGCTACTGTGGCAGAAATCTAGAGAAAGACAACCAGTGGGCTTTAAGGAACTTAATTTAATATATGCTTCTCGGTTTCCACTTTCTTTGATTTTCATGAGTATCAAATTAGGTATATTCATCCAGAAGCTTTGTTTCAAGTGTTCTTCTTTTCCTTCCTCCCTTCCCTCCCTACCAAATATGATATTTTCACTTCTGAAAACCTAGAGTGGCCCATCCACCCTGACTGGGCCCTTGAGGTCAGTGCTCTCAGACTAAGAGGTAATGGGGAAGTGTCTCAGCAGAAAACAAGGAGTGGAATCGATCCCGGCCCCAGTCACTTGGGTGATAACCTCAGGTTTCTGATGTTTTTGTAATGCATATGCCACTACCTATCCCAGCACTTCTTAGCTACCTAAAATTTAACCTATGTCTTTTTTTACTTGCTGGGATCAGAAGAATAAGGCGAAAGAAAAGAAAAAGGTAGTTTTTTTTAGTTCATTCATTTATTCACTCAAAGCTCTGCTATGCTGTGAGAGAAGTATAGATGAAGTACATGCACAGTCTTTGCTTTTGAGTTCACTGGAGACACTAACCTAAAATTAGAGAATAATAAGACAGATTTAAGGCAGTTAAACGAAGATGACAAAGTGTCTTAACACAGTGTAGAAAATAGGTGATAAGTATTATCAGGAAGGGAATAGGGCAGAGTGGGCTGAATGAGAGGCAAAGGGGGGTAGTTGAAAGAGACAGGAACTTGGGCACCAGGCCAGGGATGTCAGGTGGGGTATCCCTGGAGCCTCAGTGAAATTTGCCTGAGAACTGACTTCAATGCATAAAACAAGTGAATGACTGAGAGTTGGTATCCAGAGACAGAACCGAAGCCAGAAGAAGGCAGGCATTCTACCCAGTTGTTAGAGAGGGCTGCATGGGAGGGAGTCACCATGGTGACACCCCAATGGTGATGTTCCTTCTCAGAGGTCTCTGGTGCAGTGTTTAAGGTAGGCTCTGGAGCCAAACTGACTGGTTTTGAACCCTGAATGACCCTTTGAACCCTGAACTTCTGAATGACCTTGTGACAGTTACTTGACCTTCCTGTTTTACAACTTCTTCATCTTTAAAATGTCAATAATTATTATGGTGCCCATCTGAGGAGTCAATTGAATGAATAATTGAGTTAACACAGGTAAAGTGCTATGAGTGGTTCCTAGCACTTGGTAAGTGATCAAAAATGTTAGTTTTCTTTGCTAGTTTTTGCTAGTTAAGGCCACCTCTCAAAATATAGTTTGGACGTAAATTTTGAGAATGATTTTCAAGTCTGTTCCTTATCAATGCCTTAGCCCATTCCGGACAGACAGCTGAAGAGAAGAAAAGAGAGGAAATAAAGCAAAAAGAAACTAGAGGGACTAAAACAAGCTCCCATAGTCCTTCTTTGAGAATCTCTTTGTGGGTCTAGTTTTAAAGAAGAGTACATGAAGATAATTTGAAGAATGGAGAATGTACATACTGACCATCTTTTTACATGAAATTTGTTGACTCCGTCAATACACTTCTGGTGCCACCCTCCAGTTTTCCCTGATTTTCCTTATGAAGAATAAGAATTCTGTTCTGTCCTCTCCGTCCCAGACTCTAAATGCTCTTTTTTTTCTCATGAAAGCAAAACTCCTAGGCTACATCCCGTGTAACTTCAGCAATGCGAGCTTTTGTTCGCAGTATTGGCAGTGTTTCTCCTCCGTTTGTCCCCCCGCCTGTCTGCAGGTCTCAGAGCTGCTTTGCTGTCAGAGATTGCACAGAGTGGGTGGACTCAAGCCATAGGGCTTCTTTTATGAGCCAAGTGCAGAGAAAGGAGTCTTTCACGCTCCAGCCTCATGCTCAGGTACTCCCTGGTGGGCTCCTCAGTAAACGTAGGACCTTGGGCCTCTTCCCTTGGAGTTGGCACTTGTTTTCTTATAGGGCATACTCCTGGCAATGGGAGAAGGAAGAAGCAACCCAAGTCAGCAGCTCCCTCTGCAACCACTGCAGGTTGCTTTAGTGCTCCACCCATAGAAGTCAACTGGTTTGACCCAGTCCTCTCTAAAGCCAGCCTGAGTTCTTTATTAGTGAGCGTGAAAGATGCTTCAATCATGGCACCAGATGGTACCCAAACCAATTTGGATTGTCAGCTGAGGCCTACTCATTTCCAAGGATTTGGTCTAACATCAGTGTTATTTATTTTCCTTACTACCCATCTAGCCCTAAGAGATGATCTTGCTGAGATGATTTTGATGAGACATAATATTTTCCTCTACACAGGACCACAGTCACTATTTCTTTGCATCTTTATTAATTTATTCAACAAGCTTTTATTGAGTGCCTGCTGTGTGCACTAGATGTTGTAGGGAATACCAAAGAGAAATCCATTTCTGTTCAAAAGATTATTAGTTGAGAATGTACAATGTACCAAGCACTATACAAGTCATCACTAAGATGAGGTACTTGTCTTTGAAGAACTTATAGTCATCGAGAGATGCTCAGAGTTGCACAGTGAGTACTGAGGTGAGGTACTCAGTCATTGAGGTGACCCCATGTCCTGACACACCTTTTTGCATTTTTGCTGCTCGAGCTGTAAGCAGAATTTTGTTTGGTAGTCTATCCTCTCTTCTACAAGAAAAGTTGTCCATAGCATTCATATACCACCTATGTGGGGTTGCTATCACAGAAGGAGAATGTTAAGAAAGGATGTAGGGAGAGTCATGATTTGGTTCTCTGCTATCTTGCTACCCAAAGAGTGGGCCATGGACCAGCAGCAGTGGCATCTCCTAGGAGCTTATTAGAAATGTAGGCCCTGCCCTAGACCTGATGGATTAGAATCTGCAGTTTTAATAAGATTCACAGGTGATTTATGCCCATTAAAGTTTGAGAAGCACTGCTCTGCTTGTTGTTTGTTCCTCAGGTATTTCAACAATGATGATGGACTCAATGAAAGACCACCACATTCATTTTTTCTTTAAATATTTATTGAGCACCAACAACTCTATACCTGCTAGTCACATAATCATTTTGTAAAAAAGAGGTGTAGGCAATTCCTTACACATGGGCTACTGAGTTTTGGGCCATGTCACCCTGACCTGAGGGCCACAGATGATAGGACAGGGTCTAAGCCAAAAATAGTTGTTGATGGCTAGGGACCTTTGCTGCATCCTGGCAAGAAAACTTTCTACAATCGGACTGCTTTATATTATATATAATTCTATATTATATATAACTAACCCAGTCAGAGGCATTTCTTTAGGGAATTAAAAAAAAAAACTATATAGAATTGATATTCACCATAGGGAGAACTAGAGAGATACACAGAAAGAAGCAAGCGGAAACCACTGTAAAGAGTAAATAGGGAATATGAGAGAAATGTGCAGGGCAATACCACCATTTGTATGTGTTCACTTAGGAAAATGTTGAGAACTTCACATATATGACCTTTAATTCTTACTACACCATAGAAAGGCCAATGTTATTATTGTATTTTTTAAATTGAGCAAGCTAAGGCTCAGTAAAAGGAGGTAATTTACCTCCGATTACTCAACTACAGAATATTAAAGTCAGAATTTTCACCCAGTTCTAATAAGCTTCAAGCCCAGAGACACCAGTCTTTTCATATTTTTCCTTCAGCTTATTGCCTGTGTCTTTGCCCCAGTCTCTTCCTGGGCTATTTTGGGGCCACCTGTCTCAAGGCAAAGTGATGGACAAAACTCATCCTCAAGAGCCACATAAAGGAAAAAGCTTAGTGTCCCCAGGGAGACTCAGGAGCACTTTTTCTTCACACACATTCACATGAAGTCACTGTGGGAACTAGGAGATAAATCCTGGCTTGCCTTCTGTATTCAAGTCTTTCTGAGGAAGAGAGGGCTGAAATTGAAAAAAAAAATGATGATGTAAGTTAACAGATACGAGATTTGGAAACTTTATGCAGGTGGTAGGATTTTAGCAGGGCCATAGAAGAAGGGGTTTAGATAGATGATGATGAGGAGGGGTCAATCTAGGTTGGAGTTACAGTGTGACAACAGACAGGAATGAGTCTGTTGAGGTGCACGAGGGAAAAGTGAATCATCTCTTCTCACTTCTCAAAAGAGAGTCTAATTCAGGCTCCGTGAATGCATGCCATGGTCAGATATTTGTAAGAAATCTGCAGGTCCAGTAGGTACTGGAGACAGACTGCAAAGGGTCAGAGAGGAGAATCTAAACAATGAGGGAAAAGCCACGAATAAATGGACCTACTGGGGGTGGCCTGGCAGAAAGTGTAGATGAGTCAGACAAAGTGCCCAGTAATTGTGTCTACACTCAGAAGAGTGGGTGGACTGGGAAGTGGGTTAATCAAAGTCACCTTCCCCTCTCACTGCTGCTAGGATGGTAAGAGTGCTGAAGCCAATTACTTCATAAGTTTATTCTTGGAGCAGGTGGTGCTTCTACCACCTGAGTCGTCTCAGAATCTGTAATTATATGTGCCAGAGACAGTTAGTGCTCAACAAATATCCATGTGCACCCATACGTTTCCTAGCTTCTCTAGAAGCTATAAGGCGGCCAGTGCTTGGGTTTTGTCCAATGGGATGCAAGCAGGTGTCAGGCACTTCTAGGCCTGGCCCTTAAAAGCATCCCTCGCGTTCTTCAATTCTCTTGTTCTTCTTCAATGATTTGAAGGCCGCATGTCCCAGACAGTGTAGCTACAAAATGGAGGAGAGCTGCTTATGGGTATTGAATTTGAAATATTCATTTAGAGCTGCTGAAAGTTTCATGTTTTTTGGTTATCATAGCCAAGTCCAGTTTATTCTATATTGTTTGTTTCACCCACTAGGCAGTAAATGTCACTAGGGATGGTCACCAATATATTCCCAGTGATTACCTAACACATAGTAGGTGTTCATAAATATTTTCTGAATGAATACATGAACCATTATATCAGTCACTGGGACCAAGTTGGTATGATTTTATAATCTTAATTTTCTAGTCTCCAAGAGCAGAGTGGTTTTTTTTTTTTTCCCCTTTCTTTGCTCTTTTTCCTTCAAAGTTATCTTGAGATCATCTTTTCCTGGAGTTATCTGAGTTTTTGAGATAAAGTTGAGAAAAGAGTGAAAGGTGTTAGAGTCATTTTTCCACTGCCCTTGCCCCTGCTGGTGGTTGTTCTAGGGTCCATCCTCCCCTAGGGACATCCTTGCTAAAGGAACTAAATAGGTCAACTAAAAAGTCACCGCAAAGCCTGCTGTAGTTCTGCCTTTTGCCCATTTAAAGACTGCAAATCCAGGAAAGTTTTTCAGAAGAGCATTGCAAATCTCTGCAGCCTACTCAACATTTTACTTGTCTAATATATCCACCCAATCATGTCAAAACCTCTGAGTTTGAAAGAGATCAGTTCCGTGTTGTACTGAATACTTCTGCTATAGCTTGATGTCCGCAAGGCTCTGATTTGTACTAGAAATGGTGTAGACTCACAAAGTGCAGTCTGGATTCAGGGCAAAGGAAAGGGCTCCTGCTGGAGCCATTCTATGTCCTTACACACAAACTATATCCACTTAGCTCCTCAGTTGGAACAAGGTGAGGATTTGTTTGTTTTGCAATTAAGTGCTAAGTGAAACCTTTTAGAAGTGTAGACTTTGGGGACCAATGTTTCCCACCAGGTCTCTACCCCCTCCAACCTTTCTGCTAAATATTGCTAACCCACATGCCTGCTGAGAGATTAGACCCCCAGAAGGTCTATTTGGAATCAGTGGCCTAATTTTTTTGAACTTCAAACTGATAATACAATAACAGCAACATGAATTTTTGTTTGTAGAAAAGTGTTTGGGGAGCCTGGGAGCATATCCATGATAAAACTGCATCATTCACTAATTAATACATGTCCCAATTTGAGTTCCAGCAGAGAACTGGTATATTTAGTCCAGAGAGAATTTAACCAAAATTTGATCATTTATTCCAGAATCCATTCAGAGTGACCCCACAGTCTTAGAGATGTGTAAAGCTGTTTAACACTCATGGATAGTTAAGACGTTTTCTCTCTGAAATATGAAGTTAATGCCTCGTTATTGGGGGGAAACTGAAAACAACCAAGTTTATAAACGCACTACCAAATGACATCATCTGTGGCAGGAGGGTATTGAGAGAAGTGCTAGGCATGGGGAGAACACCCAGATCTTCGCTGCCATTCTACTGATAGCTGTGTGACCTTGGGCAGGTCTCACTTTTTTTTTTTTTTTTTTTTTGATTGTCTTTGTTTTTGTAAAAATGGTTGGTCCACTAAGTGATCTTTGGTTCTAACAATCTAAAGTTTTCTGGAAGGCTTAACACAAAATAAAACAGTAACATATTTGCATAGCAGAGTGGAAGCAGGGTTCCACTGTGCTGGACCCCTGATTGGTCCATATTTGTGGAGTCACTGTGTTTTAAAAATTCCCTTTCCTCCTTTGTCTCTCTTGTTCTCTCTTTCTCATTTTTCCACATTCACACAGAGGAGGCCTGCTTGTCTGGCCCTCTTGCTTGTTCCATTCTTCTTCTTTCCAGGGGTCTGCAGGGTGGAGAAATCAGACACCAGGACTTGGGAATTAGGAGGACTAAAATAAAAACCAGACCTCACAGCCTGCTTCCATCTGAAGCTATTCATGGCAGTCGGAATTGGGAAGAAGCGCTACTTGACCTCCCAACATCCACAGCATTGAATTTGGGAGCCAAACCTACTGGTTCATTGTGCACTTTCCCTCAGGACTCCAAGGGTGTGGGTGTCTCTGATTTTAAAGAGAAATGAGACATTTCTGAGTTCCCTGGCCTAGGACCATGTTAATTCTACCCACTCTCACCCTGATTTTTTTTTTTTTTTTTTGTCCGTGCCGTGCAGCAGGCGGGATCTTAGTTCCCCGACCAGTGGACCAGGGATCGAACCCCTGCCCCCTGCATTGGGAGTATGGAGTCTTGACCACTGGACCACCAGGGAAGTCCTCACCCTGATTTTTAAAAGTGAGTAATAGATATAGGTAGTCAGCCTGACTTAAATCAAACTATCAAACTTGGGTTCAACCTCCAGTGTTCTCCTCAACATGCCTTTAAAAACTAAACAAGGAAGAAAACATAATCAATCTTCTCCCCCTTTCCTGGATGGTCTTAAGCCTTCAACCCTAAGTATGTCATCCATGGATAAACATTGGGACCCAAGGAAGGAGGGAAAAAAGTACACAGACCTGGCTGGCTCCGAGTGCAGCTGCTGGAAGCATGGGCATTTGGAGGAGCAGGTGGCATTCCAGGTTGGGCAGGTGTATTTCTCTGACCGCATCAGCATGAAGAGTTCCATCTTTCATTTAAATCTACCTTCCATGGACGAGTTCCACTCTCCCAGCCTCCTCACCCCACGCATGCTCTTCTCGTCACCTGCTCCCTACCTAGATTGTGAGCTGGCGCTTATGTTTCCCTTCCTTCCATTGAGAAGATTTGCCATAGAAATCATTTGAGCAGTTGGGAAACTCAGCCAAGTGGCACCACATGTGGCAGAATCTGTCCCTGTTTTTCTGCACAGTTGGGGTTTAAACTTTTGGGGCGGGGGGCTCATGCCTGGATTTCATTTCCCTCCCTCACAGAGGAGTATTGTCAGGGAGAAGCAAACAACCACTTAAATGGTGAACCAGATTCCAGCCTGTATTAATTCTATCGTTCAGAGGTTGAGGGTTTTTTCTTTGGCTTAAATATAGCATCATGAATACACAGCTGCAGAGACTGTGCCAAATAGCTCAGCCGGCTGTACGCAGTGCCATCAACAGAAAACCGTTTTTCTTTTCTCCTGCTTGAGGTGTTATCACCAGGAGCCATGTGGATGCTCTCTGGGCCAACCAGCCATCTCTCCAGCACATCCACAAAAGCAGCCGCAGTGGGTGGTGGGCTCTGCCTCGTGGAAGGCCTCCTGGGGGGGAGGTTGGGTGGGTGGGTGGGGGGCTGGGATGGGGAAGGAGAGAGGAAAGGGAGATATAGGGAAGTCTATTCTGCTGATCACCCCGACAGTAATTCTGAGAAATGAGATACTACATTCCTGAGCCAGGGCTGTGATCAGAACATTGTACCTGAGATAGACATTGTTTCCACATTCTAATAAGAACTGTGGATAATGTATTTACGTCATTGACACCACTCGGTCTGGGAACAAGTTTCCAGCTGCCTCTGCTGTTCCCTTGGAGAACCTTGAACTCCATAAGGGAGTGGGGGCCCAAGATCTGTGTCATAGACACTGCAAAATTATTATAGACATAATGAAATAATTAAAAAAACAATGCCAGGAAGTATACAGTTGTATCCTGCCCATACTTAAAACTGTCCGTGGTTCCCTGTTGTATAAAGAATGAATTTCCAATGTCATCACACGTGGATCTTCAGCAAGACCCCAGGCTTTCTTTGTAGCCTTATCTTCTACCTCTGTGACCTGTATGCTGTTCTTTGTCCACACAAAATTACCTACCACTCCCCAAACAAGGCAAACACTCGAACGCTTCTTTGTGTTTGCATGTGCTCCTTCCTCCACTAAGAATGCCCAAATCTTTCTCCTCCACTTGGTAGACACCCACTGGTCCTTCCCATCCCGGCTACAGTGTGTCTCCTCTTGTCCAGGCCTTGTTGATTTCCCCCGACAGCTAGCATCTTGCTCCTCTGAATCCCCTGTACTTTGCATCTCTTGATTTCCCAGCACTCAGCACATCTCCGCCTCAATGTTCTGCTGGTTTCTCTTCCAGTAGACTGTTAACTCTGCAGGGATCAAGGGTCACCTTTGGGAATTCCCAGCATCTGGATCAGTGCTTGGTACACAGTAGGTACTCCATGAATGTTTGTTAAGTTATTTGAAAAATATTTTAAAATAAAAAAATGTACACATGCTCAGTGGAAAAACTTTAAACACAGAAGGTACAAAGGAAAAAGGGAAAAGTTCCTTGTCATTCTCGTGCATTCACGCATTCATATATAGATACACACACACACACACACACTTATTTTGTTGTTGTGCTTGTTTTTAAGAGAAGTGGTACGGAAAATGCACAGGAATGTTGCATGTTCAGGAAGATGTTCAGGAATGTTGTCTGGTAATACTTGGGGTGCAGTGTGGACTGGAGGGGAAGAAAATAGAAAGAGGGAGAGAACAGAGATAGGGCATCTGGTGTTACTCAGTGGTGATGGGGAAGGAAAGGAGGAGGTAGTTAATTTTTGCTGGACACCATCTCTGTCTTCCACACTAGACACCTTACCCTCCTTATGTCACTTACTCCTTCCATGTCTTTGTTTTAACTTTATTTTTAAAATTTTAATTTATTTATTTATTTTATTGGAGTATAGTTGATTTACAATGTTGTGTTAGTTTCTGCTGTACAGCAAAGTGATTCAGTTATACATATACACAGGTCCCCTCTTTTTAAAAATACCTTTCCCATGTAGGTCACCACAGAGCACTGAGTACAGTTCCCTGTGCTATATAGTAGGATCACATTAGTTATCTATTTTATACATAGTAGTGTATATATGTCAATCCCAATCTCCCAATTCATCCCACGCCCCCTTCTCCCTTTGGCAACCATATGCTTGTTCTCTACATCTGTGACTCTATTTCTGCTTTGCAAATAAGTTCATCTGTACCATTTTTCTAGATTCCACATATATAAGTGATATTATACGATATTTACTTTTCTTTTTCTGACTTACTTCACTCTGTATGACAATCTCTAGGTCCATCCACGTCTCTGCAAATGGCATTATTTTGTTCTCAGCCAGGTCTTAAGATGAAGATGCAGAGGAGGCTCAGAGTACCATGCATATGGCCCGAAGTCCATAGTTTTGAATTTGAACCCACATCTGTTTAGCTTGGAAACGTATGGCCTTCTCACTACACTTCGCTGCTCCTCAGCCTGGCAAGGGGATTCGTGGGAAGTGGCTGAAAAGGAGAAGGGAGAGATGAGGGAGATGTTGTGGAGGACGGATCCCGGGGAAAGGGGGACTGTGAATGTGAACAGGGCTCATAAAAGCAGGATTTAACGTGGCTCAAGGGCTCATGAAGGGACCCATGGGGGACTCTTTGACTTTTTTTTTTTTTTTTAACATCTTTATTGGAGTATAATTGCTTTACAATGGTGTGTTAGTTTCTGCTTTATAACAAAGTGAATCAGTTATACATATACATATGTCCCCATATCTCTTCCCTCTTGCATCTCCCTCCCTCCCACCCTCCCTATCCCACCCCTCTAGGTGGTCACAAAGCACCGAGCTGATCTCCCTGTGCTCTGCGGCTGCTTCCCACTAGCTATCTATTTACATTTGGTAGTGTATATATGTCCATGACACTCTCTCACTTTGTCACAGCTTACCCTTCCCCCTCCCCGTGTCCTCAAGTCCATTCTCTAGTAGGTCTGTGTCTTTATTCCTGTCTTACCACTAGGTTCTTTATGACCATTTTTTTTTTTTTTTAGATTCCATATATATGTGTTAGCACATGGTATTTGTTTTTCTTTTTCTGACTTACTTCACTCTGTATGACAGACTCTAGGTCCATCCACCTCACTACAAATAACTCCATTTCGTTTCTTTTTATGTCTGAGTAATATCCCACTGTATATATGTGCCACATCTTCTTTATCCATTCATCCGATGATGGACACTTAGCAATGACTTCTGGATGGAGCTTTACTGAAAGAGGAACGATCTAATCCCCTAAGCTATATCTAATTCCATATATATATGATATATATATGATATAATATATTATAATATAATATATTATATATTATTATATTATAATATATATATTATAATATATATATATTCCATATATATATGATATAATATATATATATATATATTATGTCCCTGTGCCCCTTCCCACCCACCCCACATTGTACTGAATTTTCCTCTTTTTGATGTTCTCTATGAAAAATCCCCATTTCTATTGCCACACACTGAAACTGAACATTCGCTCTAACAACAGGCCCTTTGTAACTGCGTTTGTCAAAATGTCTCCTTGCAGTGACTGGAGTTATGTCAGTCATCTGAGAAAAAGTATGAGAGTGATAGGGTCATGCACACTCGTTGAGAAGGAGGAAATACTTGGGACTTCCCTCCTCCGTCCCTGAATCTAGACCCCATCTCAAGAACAGCCAGAACAGAGGGTCATCTCCAGCACTGCGTCCCCCTGAACGTCTTTGTTCCACTTCCCTTGCATCTAGCACTCTTGCCTCTAGAGGGCACTGTTTGCCTTGAAATGAAGTTGCTCAAGTTTCCATCACCTTTCCCTCTGGGGTCTATTGTTTTTGCTGTATGTACTCCGTTTTCTTCAAGAAGGGTTTTCTTTCCTTCTGTGCCTGTGTATTTGTGTGAGCGCCCGTTTCTCCTTTAGAAGTGAATTTAGCACGTATGAACATGGCAGATAATTACTCTGACCAAAGCCTGTCATTGTCTAGGCAGGTCTTTTGAAAGCTTTCTTCCCCCCGTATATTCTTCCAGTGCCCCTCCGTCTGACCCGCAGTGCACCTCCCCCAACCCCAATTATTTCAGCCTGGGGGTCACCGTCACAGCTCTGCCAATGCATCTCAATCCTGCCTCACAGCTGCCTGGGCCGGTTCAGCCAGGGCTCCCCACTCAGGGCAACTGAGCCTTGATTTATTACCTCGCTTTACACTGGTGCTGGTCTCTCCTCCGGCCAGACTGCTGATCATGTTACAATTTCAAATCGGTTCTGCACTGCAAACCAATGCCTGGGAGGGGCGATAATTTGGCCCTCAAACCCATTTCAACTATGACCTCCCTCGCTCAGGGGTGGACCTCTGCTCTGTGGACATGAAGGGCACCTGGCTGCCTCCTTTATGTTGAGAAGGTGGCTGGATAAATATTGCTTCTGTTTGCCTCTGCCTGAAATGCAGACACACACACACACACACACACAGGGTCTCAGCTATTATGTCTGTGTGATGCACAGACACTTCAGGGGTTCTGAGCAGGGCTGAGCGCCAGGCTGGCTTGGGCTTCCCTATTCTTTCTTCATTCTGTCCCAAGGGCCGGACAGTTTCACGTTTCACGCTGCACATACGAGGGGTAAATGCATGTCTCAGGAGTGGAAATTAATGTCAGTGAACCTTGGGAAGGGAGAGACCCAGGACTGGAGAGCTGGATGGATAGAAGTTTCTGGGTAGAAGGATTGGGTGTTCCTTGGAGGCAGAGGGCATCTGTAGATGGCTTTAGGAGGGGCTGGGGATGACCTTTCCTGATGTAAAACCAACCAACAAAGATCTCTTCATTGTAATTCAGCTGATGGAGACACATTCATTGGGTCATTACCTCACAGCTGTATTATTTTTCATGAACAAGTCATTTAGAAGTGTTCATCTGAAAATTTTTGTAAAGTTTCTTGCTTGTTTGTGGAGGGTTCTCTCACTAACGTACCCCTAGAGGATGTATCCCCCCTCCCCCCCGCCCCAGCAAGTACTTGATCACGATGCACCTGTGTGAAGTGAAGCAGGTAATGGGACTGACCCGGACTGAATGCATATGGGGGTCAAATGAAGTAACACATGTGGGCATGATCTGAAAATTATAAAACCCTGATATTGCCATTAAAATCCAGAAGCTGATTTATTTTGGGTCAGGGTGGTAGACACACATCTTTGCCCAACTCTGAGTCTGTTCCATCAGTACATATTTGTGGAGTGTGGCAGAGAGATCAGGGAATGCTTTAGTGCCCCGTTTTCCTATCCATGGCCACTACATTCTCTAGAGCCCAGCATGGTGACCACCACATAAGAGGCTGTCAGAGTTTGCTGAGTGCATATATTCTCAGAAACTTTCTTCTCATCCCTCTCTTAGACATATCATAGTAAATAGAGTCTCCTTTTCCCTCTACTCTTCACTATGACATCAGGAAATAATAACTAAGCAAAGTGGTTTCAACCAGCCATTACACATTCTCTCTCTGTCTGTCTGTCTGTGTGTGTGTGTGTGTGTGTGTGTGTGTGTGTGTGTAGATAAGGCAGAAATATTCTCTGGCCTTAAGCCAACCTCTATCTTGGATTTGTGCTGTGTCTTTGGCAACACTTAAATGCGTTTCCATCTATAGAAAGAACAGAGATCACATCTCTTGAATTTTTTTTTATTAACTAGACTTGAATTTGAAGAAGGACATTGAATAATTAATACCTCATATCATGAAGAGCTAGATTTAGTCTCAGATCTTTCCCTAGAAAGTCTGTCTCTCTTGATTCATATAACAGGGAAAAAAACAAAAACAAAATAAAAAATGATGCAGGCAATGGAGGGCGATATAGGTTCCACAGAGGACAATCAGATTATATTCCCTAAGTTTTCTCATTTAAATCCTGATACTTATGCTATCACATGTGTCTGGGACACCATTACCTCATTCTTTGTTAAGAAAAATCCTTTTATATGTCACCTTTTCCAAGAATCCAGACTTGACTCTACATCTTTTCTTCTCACTAAACTCTTGCTTTTGGTTTGTGCCTCTCTTACCAAGTTTATCATATACTGTCTAGGTTTTCAGTGTTTTAGGCACATACCATACGTCCTCTGGTAGATTGTAATTTTCTTTGGGGCAATAAACATATTTCCCCAAATAGAAAATACTTTGTTCATCTTTCTATCCTCATTTTTATACTTCACACACTGGAACTGCTCAATTAAACCCTATTGAATAAATAAATTAATGAAAGGGTAGAGATGCAAGATCAGGTTATGAATGACCACAGACAGTCTTCTTCCTGAGCTGATCAGTAAATTTAGATAGAATGCTTACCTGAGCACCAGGCAGAATGGAACCTGAGTATTACCTTCAGCTGCTCAATGCTCAGTGTAGGAGATGAACTTGCCATGCTCCTTTTTTTTTTTTTTTTTAACATCTTTATTGGAGTATAATTGCTTTACAGTGGTGTGTTAGTTTCTGCTGTATAACAAAGTGAATCAGCTATACATATACATATATCCCCATATCTCCTCCCTCTTGTGTCTCCCTCCCATCCTCCCTATCCCACCCCTCTAGGTGGTCACAAAGCACTGAGCTGATCTCCCTGTGCTATGTGGCTGCTTCCCACTAGCTATCTATTTTACGTTTGGTAGTGTATATATGTCCCTGCCACTCTCTCTCTTTGTCACATCTTACCCTTCCCCCTCCCCATATCCTCAAGTCCATTCTCTAGTAGGTTTGTATCTTTATTCCCATCTTGTCCCTAGGTTCTTCATGACCATTTTTTTTTTTTTTTTACATTCCATATATACGTGTTAGCCTACGGTATTTGTTTTTCTCTTTCTGACTTACTTCACTCTGTATGACAGACTCTAGGTCCATCCACCTCACTATAAATAACTCAATTTTGTTTCCTTTTATGGCTGCCATGCTCCCTTTTAAGGTTAAAGTCTCCACTTGTGAATTGTATTCTAACCCTCCTTGTTAATTAAGAAAATCGCTCCAGCAATTCTCTCTTTTCTCTCCTGCATCATCAAAATTATCCCTCTTTATCAGATGATTCCCATTCACATATAAACATGCTCTAATTTTCACCATATTTTTAAAAAAGAAAAAACAGAAGTCCTCTTGACCTTACATCCTTCTCCAGCCACTCTCTCATATCTCCATTGCCCATTACAATAAAACTTCTTGGAATTCTTGTCCCTACTCCCTGTCATCAATATCCTATGTTCCTTTTGCATCTACTCTAGTCAGCCTTTTGCCTTCACTTCTTTACCAAAGTGTTCTTGCTAAGGTCACCCATGACCTCCCTGATGTGAAGTCCAGTGGTTCATTCCTGGTCCTCGTCTATCTTTCCTATCAGCAATATTTAATATCCATGATTCCTCTCCTCTCACCTGGCTTCCAGAGTGCTGCACTCTCCTAGTTTACTTCCTAATTCACCGGCAATTCCCTTTTGCTGGTTCTTCCTCATGGTCCTGCAACTCTAGAGTAACCTGTGACATGATGCTCAAACCTCTTCTCTTTTCTATCTCTATTCACTTCCTACGTGAAGTCCTCCAGCCTCATGACTTTAAATACAGTCTATATACTATGGGCTACCAAATAGATACCTCTAATATGGACCTCTTCTCTGGGTCCAGCTGCCTATTCAGCATTTAATCTTGGACGTCCACAGGGCATCCTAAACTTAACATGCCTCAATTCTCATACCTGACCTGATCGTCCCTTCACACTTGTTTCCTCCCCTCCCCACAAGTGATTCTCCTCATCTTAGTAAATGGCAATTTTATTCTTACATTTTCTCAGATAAAAACCTTAGTGTCATCATGGAATCTCTTCCTTTCATATTCCATAACCAATTTATCATCCAATCCTACCAGCTCTACCTCCAACCTACACCCTGATTTCCACCATTGCTCATCACCTTTATCTCTACACTTCTGGTTTAAGGTGGCCATCATCTATGGCATCACCTCACTGCCTTCGCTCTTCTCCCCCACCCCCCATACTCTAGTCTCAAGCAAACCACCAGGAGAATCCTTTTATTTTTATTTTCATAGTTTAATTTTTATGTTTTATATAGCAAAAGTAAGCTATGAGATGAATGTACAAAATCAAGCAGTATATTAACCCTTAACTGATAGTGAAAATTGTGAGTCAAGATTCTAGTTCTTAGATAATAACACTGTAATAACTCTATAACATTAACACTTGGCTATTATCAGGTTACAATTTTTTTTTTTTTTTTTTTTTTTTTTTTTGCTTTCCCTCTAGGAGAATCCTTTTAAAAGCACAACTAAGATCATATAACTCCTCTGGCAATGGCTTTCCATCTCAGAATAAAAGCTAAAGTTCTTATAATAGCCTACCAAATGGTCAGCCACACTGGCCTTTTTATGGTTCCTCCAGAGGGCCAGCACAGTCCTGCCTCAGGGCTTTTGTACTTGCTGTTCCCTCTGCATGGAATGTTCCTCCACTGGGTTTCCCTGTGGTTCACACGTTCACTTCTGTCAAGTCTCTTTTCAAAAGTCGTCTTATCAAGGACACTATTTCTAACCAACCTATTTAAAAGCATTTCTCACTCCTCTTTCCCTTTTCCTTTCTCTCCACTAACATATATCACCATCTGACATGCTATATATATATTTTTTTCTTTTTTTTAAATGGCTGTCTTTGTCTCTCTTTTTTAAAAGTATATTTATTTATTTATTTTTGGCTGTGTTGGGTCTTCGTTGCTGCACGTGGGCTTTCTCTGGTTGCAGCGAGCGAGGGTTACTCTTTGTTGCAGTGCGCAGGCTTCCCATTGTGGTGGCTTCTTTTGTTGTGGATCATGGGCTCTAGGCACGCGGGCTTCAGGAGTTGCAGCATTCAGGATCAGTAGTTGTGGCATATGAGCTTAGTTGCTCCGTGACATGTGGGATCTTCCCAGATGAGGGCTTGAATCTGTGTCCCCTGCATTGGCAGGCGGATTCTTTTTTGTTTGTTTGTTTAACATCTTTATTGGAGTATAATTGCTTTACAATGGTGTGTTAGTTTCTGCTTTATAACCAAGTGAATCAGCTATACATATACATATATCCCCATATCTCCTCCCTCTTGCATCTCCCTCCCTCCCACCCTCCCTATCCCACCCCTCTAGGTGGACACAAAGCACCGAGCTGATCTCCCTCTGCTATGCAGCTGTTTCCCACTAGCTATCTATTTTATATTTGGTAGTGTGTATATGTCCATGCCACTCTCTCACTTCATTCCAGCTTATCCTTCCCCCTCTCCATGTCCTCAAGTCCATTCTCTACGTGGCAGGCAGATTCTTAACCACTGCGCCACCAGGGAAGTTCCTTACTACATATTTTATATAGTCAATATTTCCTGTCTGTTTGCTCATCACTAGAGACTAAATCTCATAAGAGTGAAATTGTTGTCTGCTTTTTTTTCACTGCTGAATCCTTTCCTAGAATCAGTGTCTGCCACAAAGACGGTGCTCAATAAATATTTGCTGTTGTTCTGTAAGCAAATCAATAATATTAACCAGTGGCTGCAATCTTTTAAGACTCGTGTTTTTCTCTAGGGCTGTGAGTGGCCATGCTAGTGAAGGGAGGGTGATCTTGAAAAGTTGACAACAGGTTGCGAGAGAGGAATTAAGGACAATTACAAAAAAAGAACCAGCAGTTTCTAAAGTAATATAAAGTATTATAGAGTATATAGAAAGAATATAAAGGAATACAAAGTAATATAAAGAATTCTTTTTTCAAGCCTTGGCGTTTCACTTTTTCCTTGTCTGCTCTTCTCTCAATACTGTGCCCAATATTGGGGGCCCGTCTTCAATCTCCAAATGATACAGTTTAGCCAGTGTATGGGATTTGGGAACTAGTGGGGAGCAATTTGTTTTCTTAAGAGAAGATGATTAACACATTCAGACATTAGAGCGAATGTTACTCATTTGTACGTTATTTTAAATTTTGAGGGCTTGTGGGGTATCTTGCTTGGCACTCTGGTTAGCAGTGTGATGGAAAGAGACAATACGGATCCTGCTGTCTGTTTCTTTCTTGCTGTCAGCTAATCCCTGTGAGGAAGCAGTGGAAGGGGGCAGGGCCAAGGTCTGTGGGCATTTGGGTGTGTGAGACAAGAAAATGAGGGTGGGATGGAGAACACTGCTCATAGGAGAGAAGTAGAATCCTGAAATCCCTTACCTTTCAAGGCCTTGGGGTTTTGCCAAAATGTAGGTTTTGCAGGGAAATAGGCAGCTCCAAACCTAGAAAGACATGTTGCTGAAATTAGAGAAAAAAGACAAACTTATGAGGAAAGCTACTGGATGGAAGGCTGGAATGGTTTCTGTGGGGAGTGGTGAGCCCCCGTGTGTCCCCACATCCACGCTGGCCTTCATTTATCAGAGTAGTACTCACATGGCCACATGGCCAGAGTGTTCTAACAAACTGCACCAGATGTTACTAATAAAGGCGGGCCCTCCTCTATACATACCAGCATTGGCACAATATTTTCTATGTTCCCAGCTCTTGTGGAGGCGTTGTTGACAGTTTGATGGCCTGAGGACTCACTGTGGGTTTGACTGTGTTTCAATCATGGAAACCCCAAACTGAAAGGTAGGCAGAGCATTAATAAGAGTTAACTATCTGTCTGGACTGAAAAATGCAATATTGGTGCCTCAGGTAGGACATCGCAAGAAAAATCGTTTTACATAAGAAAAGTCCCAGAGGCAGAGGTATAAAGCTTCCTGTCTTATTTCAGGTTCAGAATATATGAGATGTAGATCATACAATCTCTAGTGCAGATTGACTATGAGGGAGGGAAGTCAGGGAGGGTGGGGGGAAAGTCAATGATAAAACCAATGTGGCAATATGGACTAGACCATCTCCAAGAACACTTGGCCCTTGTACATGTGAACTGTCATTGCAGTAATAATGATGAAATAACAGTAGCCATTCACTTAGTTACTATGTTTTGCTGAGTGCCCTTTCTCTCATACACTATATATATATGTGTATATATATATATATATAATATACCCATAAATACATATTGACAATTTTTCCTCTTGGAAAAATATGTGACAGATATTAGGAGCCCCTCCATTTGCCTTACAACATTCATTGCCGGGACTTCCCTGGTGGCTCAGTGGTTAAGAATCTGCCTGCCAATGCAGGGGACATGGGTTTGATCCCTGGACCAGGAAGATCCCACATGCTGTGGAGCAACTAAGCCCGTGCATCACAACTACTGATCCTCCACGCTAGAGCCCATGAGCCATAACTACTGAGCCCATGTGCCGCTACTACTGAAGCCCGCGAGCCTAGAGCCTGTGTTCTGAAACAAGAGAAGCCACTGCAATGAGAGGCCCGCGCACTGCAACGAAGAGTAGCCCCTGCTCGCCACAACTAGAGAAAGCCCGCACGCAGCAATGAAGACCCAACACAGCCAAGAAAAACAAAAAAACAAAAAAAAACATTCATTGCTTTCTCTCGGTTTTCCTTCCCTCTTTTTCCCTAAACCAAAATCCTCTTCAGATTTTGATCGTCCTCCTTTCCCATCCTTACCAGGACGCAGCCTCATTCTGGCTGAGTGCCTTGTGGTCAGAACTATGGTGCCATCATTTCTCACATCATCCAGAAGGGTGACAATAGGGAGTTTAAACCTTTAGATTCTTCTGTCCTCTGTAGGATTGAGCTTGGGACTTGCAAGTCCTCAGCATGGAGTAGTTGTAAAACCAAAACCAAAAGCCAAGAGCAAAACTTTCTTCTGCTAATATTACTATCTCTGAGGGTATAACTTGCTACCAGAGGTAAGAGGGGAAAAGGAGTGAGGGGGCTAATAGGTCTTGCTTGGAGCACATTATTTGCTTTATTGTATACATGAGAAAGTACATTTCAAAATAGTTAAACTGGGGACTCATAAGTGGGGGAAATGTGTTTTGAATTTGGAGCTATTGGACTTAAAAGTTCAGAGATCATATGCCACGTACTTCCTCTTGGCTTCTATTTCCATTTTTCATCTCAGAGGTCTTTCAAAATTCTGTATGAATGAACCAGTCTGACCCTTCTACTACCAGTGTCTCTGCAGGTCCCAGATGCTTAAGTTGCTAAATGGATGTGGTGGGGGGGGTGGTTAGTAAAGGCAGCTCTGTACGGGGTGAGGGGAACCGCACAGAGCACAGGGAGCCACAAGTCTATCTGTAACGTGGCGGGAAGACAAACAAGACCTATAAACTGAGAAGGTGACTGCATCAGCTCTTTCTAGCTAGAGCTAGGTTAGGTTTTCCCAGCAGAGACCTTAGGTCCCATTTCATGATTCCCGGCACCGCCCCAGCAAAGCATGTGGTTAGGCCACCACCTGGAGAAGACAACAGACCTTGTCTCAGGCAATGGGCTGTCCTATGGGACCTGGGCTGTGTCCTCCTCTTCTTTGCTCCTGGGAGACTGGGTGGCTGTCCTTACGGTAATGATCTTCTCACACCCACATCCCCTCCCTTCCAACTCGTCCTCCCTTCCCTTCATTTGCCTCCAAGTCCCCCTGCCCTGGAGTGGGAATTAATAAAGGACCCCAAACTTCTGGGCAAAGATACCTCACTCCACTCTTCTTCTGCTCCACCACTAACATTCCATTACTGTGAACAGAAGGAAACCATCTGCATCTCACCACTCTATGGAATGAGGATTGGAGGCCAATTTTGAGAGGATATTGGAGCCCACAGGGAAAATATCCGTAAGCCTCAGGGCAATTGTGCATCAATTGTGTTCTTTTCATTGGGAACACATACATTCTTTATCCTCACTTGTGCTCCAGTTTTCCTCTTAAGTTGTCTTTTAATGAATGAAATTGCCATGACAAGGATACAGAGTGCATTGGATACTTCCAGGTCAGCTCTTTGGACAACTAACAGCTGATGCAAAGGCACAACTTACCAGTTACTAGGCTGCCTCAAGTTTGTAAAGGAAGGATATGAAATGAAGACACAAAACCAACCGAGACCCTTGAGAATTGTCAGGAGACAGAGGAAGAGGAGGAACTGAGTGCTTATAGTAAAAAATAAACTACGTACTGAAGAACTCAAATGAAAAATCAGTATCCAGCTGGTGATGTGGATAATGTGCGGGCTGCTTTTGTATTCACAGCCTTTTCTAACAGAGTCCATATTAACTTATATTTACAGTCTAAGATCTATTGTGCTAATCAGGACAGTGGGTCAAAGGAAGAATCTTTAAAAGCCTGGAGGTTAAAATTCTTTACCTTATAAAACACTAAATCAGAGAAAAGAAAGAGGGAAGAAAATAGAATTAGTAAGGGAGGGCTGGAATAGTGCGAGGAAGTTTGGGGGGAAATTTAAGAGAAAAATTAGAGGGTGGGTAACAGTAGCAGAATAAGTTGCCCTAGATAACAGCCCTGCTGGATGCCAAGAAGAGAAAAGTGAGTGAAGAGAATCTTCAGGATGCTGGTCCAGAAGCACATAGTGGAATTGTCCCTTTGGGGCTTCTTTAAGAATCTTAAAACCATTGCTTTTCAAGGTCCTTTTATTATTATTATTATCGTCATCATTGTTGTTGTTATGTGACACTATGTGAAGATTGGCATGAGGGAATCGACTTTATTTGGCTATCTACACTTAAATAACTTCACAAGTGATAGATGGCTCATATGATATTCAAAACCACAAATCCCTTTGGTTTCATTACCACGTATCTAGTTTTTAGAAAAAAAAAATCAAACATATATATTTTAAACTTTTTGTTTCAAAGTGTTCTTTGTAAGTCTTCACAATAGTGATTTCATTAAGATAGTTACTTTATAAAGCATTGCAGATGTCATAATTGTTAACATAATTCACCAGACTCTAGTTAATGGGTACAGTTCACTGAGCTCATTTTATACGGGAAAGGAAATGCCCAAACTGAGTAAAGTAATCCCATCACAGCCTAGCAGAACAAAGGAGAGGCTGTTTTCCAGACACTTCAATCAGGCAAAAAAAGAGATACAGAGTTTCTCTCCTCCAGCTGAAGTGCTCCATCAGTAGAAATATTCTGATAAATAAAAATGAGACAGTCAAGACCTAGTGACACTCAAAAGATTCCACAACTGGTAATACAGTAATGCTTCACCTTCTTTAGCTTCGAAGTCAGAGGATTTTTGTTATCTAATTTTTAAGTATCAAACTTGTGTTTTTTCAGCAGCAGCATCTTCACTCTGAAATAAGCTGTCTTCTTCACAATGTGCTTTTTTACGTCCTCAAGCTCAATTTTAATACTAGGTGCACACCACATGACCTTTCTGAAAACTGCTTTTCTTCACAAGTTATGAAGAAGTTCAAAGAGGCATGGTTAAGGCAGAACGGTGGTAGTAAATACTACACATTCTTTGGTCATATTGCAACCTTTGTTTCCAATTTAGTGCTGCTCCTGCTATGGAATCAGATAGCGACAATGACAACTACCTTAGGATTTATTTTTAAACTGGGATTTATAAACAACTGAGCTTCCAGATTTTAACTCCTTGGCAGCAAGATCCAACTTCCTCATTCTCACACTGGCCCCTACTTGTCAAAGGGTTAAATAGTCAGCACAAATGGTACTGTACCATACTGCCCTTCTGAATGCAGCATTTGGCAGAACGGAGAGGAAAGGAAGTTGTGTTACACATTGAAGGGATTGCGCAAAATCCTCATTCTCACACTGGCCCCTACTTGTCAAAGGGTTAAATAGTCAGCACAAATGGTACTGTACCATACTGCCCTTCTGAATGCAGCATTTGGCAGAACGGAGAGGAAAGGAAGTTGTGTTACACATTGAAGGGATTGCGCAAAACACAAGAAGACACCAGGAGAAGATGAAAACGTCATGTGAGGGCTTCGGAGCCCTGTACGCATCTTCCGTCACATCATCATGGTACTTGCCAGGCTGGCTTGAATCCCGCTCCAGGAACCACATTTTGCTTTTTTCTCCTCCTCTTGCCTCTGTTTGTCATTGCAAGGTACAGTCAATGAATTGGTCATCTTTGTCATCAATTTCCAAAGAAAAACACACCTCTCTATCTAAGGATTCCCCAAACCTGCATGATATAGTGGCTTTTCATATTGTGTAATTTTATCTTTTAGTAACTTTTCAAAACAATTGAAGTCATCTCTTGAAAATGGACTCAGAGCATGGATTCTATAAGCTCTATTTATTAACACCAAATGTTTCTTTGGCTAATTTGAGGTCCGACTCTTCCTGTCATTTGTTTAGCATAGCCCCGGTTTATCTTTTAATTGTTCTCTGGTGTTAGAGCTTTAGGTTCTTCTGAACTCTTTTTACTTTTTCCTGTTGCTGTCCTTTCTTTTTGATTTTTTCCTCTTTTTTCTTTTCTGGAAAGTTTATTTCTGGTTTTATTTCCTTTTCTTTCCTTTCCCATCGTCACTGTCACCCCGTTTATCCTTGATAGCCATACACCTGCCTTCCAAGCTGTCCCCACCAGGGTACTGCCGGCCCCCACCATCCACATAGGGCTCCACGTCAAGCATGTCTGCATCCAAATTGGACGTTCCAACGACCCCCTCCAACTCAGGCTGCCAACTGCGAGCCCATGTTTTTACCTGTACTTCTGATGGACTGGCTATAAATCAGAGGTTCCCATGACCCCTTCCTTGGGTTCGATTAATTTGCTAGAGTGACTCACAGAACTCAGGAGACTTGTTTACTCACTAAATTACCAATTTATTACAAAGGGTTTTTATAGTGGCTTCATTATGTAGGCACAATGGATGAAATCATTGGCCAGTGGTGATAGAACTTCATCTCCAGCCCCTCTCCCCTCCTCAGAGGTTGGGGTGTGGGTGGGGTGGATGGAATGGGTCTGAAAGTTCCAAACCTCTAATCACAAGTTTTGCTCCACTGGTGACCAGGCTGCATCCTCAGGCGCAGTCCAAAAGTCACCTCATTAACATAACAAAAGACACCTTTAGCTCTCAACATTTAGGAGACTGCAGGCGTTTTAGGAGCTCTGTGCCAGAAATGAGGATGAAAACCAAATACATATTTCTTATTATAAATCTATATCACAGGCTGAAACTGAAGAGGGTCTTGGCCAGCCAGGCCTCTTGGCACCTGTACCAATGGCAGGTCTCATGCTCAGGATCATTCATGTAGCAAAGTAGCCGGTAGAAAAGCAAGCAGGAAAGATAAGGCTGAACTCTGCAATATATCTAATGTCACAGTGGGGTTTACATTTGGCAGAGTTCTGAGAGACATAAATCCCAAGGGAGAAGGAAGGAAGGTAGATGAAAGGATAGTCAGGAACAGAAGGGAGACTTGGGCAATAGAACATTCGGAGTGCCAGTACAACAAGGCCTCTTGTTGAAGCAGAAACCCATCCCAGAGCCTGAAGATCCCTGGGTCCCTGGGAGAGAATAAGAATTTTTGATAAAGGATACCTGGTGATAAGATGAATGAGGGGGTGATTCATTTGAACTCCAATCAGCAGACATTTATTGAGTTCTTCCCTGTTTGAAGACCACACTTAGGACTTTTGCATAACAAAATGACTCCTGTATGAGCCATGTTCTTAAAGAGGTTATACTATAGGAGGAGAACCAGAAACCCTACAAGAATTAAGTCAGACTGCGATCAGTGTTGAAACAAAAGTGACACACATGACCAAGTACTAGGTGATAACAAAGAAATGTGTTATTTCTTAGGAAAGCACAGACTTCTGGTTGACAGGTAAAGATCAAATGACTATGCTTTCACAATAGCCATCACTCTGGCAAACCCCATTTTGAAGGAAAGGTCAAGACTTAAGAAAAGGCAGTATTCACTGAACGTGGAAACAGATGTAATTCCTTCCCAATGGCTGCTACCCTTGCTGGTTGCCTCTGCCACACACACACACACACACACACACACACACACACACACACATATGTAGCTCTCTTAATCTATCATACGGGTTTACAAAATCTGCCAGGAAATTTTCTGAGTGCCTAGTATGTGTAGGCATATGATGGGGAGGAAGAGCAGTGGAAGGAGGTCAAAGAATAAATACCCCCGAGTCTGACCACAATCCAAAAGAAGCAGATGCCTGAAAGAGAGAGACAGAGACCAGGTCGAGGGGTCTAAGCTACAGAGGCAGCATTTGTGCTGCCGCTGACTGTGCATACCTGTAAAATGTGCCACTACCACCCTTCTGGGTTTAGGGCTGAATGTCTTGTTTGAAAATGGGAAGAAGGGTGAAGAGAGGACTGATAATAGTCTGCTCTCCTACTTGGAAGATCTGTGGGTTCCTGAAGCTAAGAGGGAATTAAAAATGTAAATTAGACTACAGAGTCATTTATCTCAAGCTGTGAGGAGTGCAACTCTGGGCAAAAACGTTGAGAAAGTATCCTCCACTGAAAAAGAAAGCCCCAGCCAGTGCATCTTCAGTGCTAGCCTGAAAGAAGGAACAAATGAGATGGTCCTGTGTTTAAAGCCTTTACAAGGAGGTCTAGGCTTCCAGACAGCTGATAGGGGTGAGAGGTGGGAGGTGGGGCAGGCAGAAAATGACTATAATCCCGACCTCCATTTAGAGGTGTTTAGACCAGTGATTGGTGGCTGTGACCAGAACCTTCCTGATAAGGAAGAGGGGTGTCCCTGGGACTTGGGGCTCTGAATATGTATGGCCCAGGTTTCTTTGTGTGGCTGATATCTGGCTGGATATTTATTCTTCTAGATTACACATTCTGACTCTGAGGAACAAAGGGCTGGTAAGAGCTGCTCTCTGGTGTTTAATAATTTGAAGGAATTTACATTTCAATGCAGCCTTGTGCTACATTTCTCATACAACCTCTCCCCCTTCTCCCTACTTGCCTTTCCCTCCCCCTAATTTCTTCTGATGGAAAGAATGGACCACTCTCCCAGTCTGGGAAAGGAGGTGGGGAGAAGGGAAGAAGGAGAAAACCATGGATACATCATTGGAGGGAGATTTATTGATATTCCACTTAGAATTTATTCCCTCAGAATCCTATTTATTTTATTTATGTTTATAAATCATACATTACCAAGTACAATGAAATTGCCTAAGAACCCAGGAGGTTACTTGGTGTTCTTTGTGATTTGACAGTGGGAACAGAGGGAGAAAATGAGTAAGAAGTGAAGGTATGGGAGGGGGTGGGGACAGGACTGGGTAGCTCTGGAGAAAACATTTCCCAAGGAATAGCACATATCTGTTCAGCTTGCTCTGTGACAGAGTGTGATCCAAATGGTCTCCTCTGTCCTTCCACCACTGGAAGCACTGTTCCTCCTCCTCCTCTCAGGAGAGGGGATTCATTGTCAGGTAATTAACCATCAGCATTACAGAAAGTACTTCACCAGGCAGAAGTGTGAAAACACATTTACACCTCATGTAAATGGGATAGATTTTACCTTTTGAGTGACACCCGAGGAGTCATCCAGTGACAAAGATAAAGTCATCCATGGTTAGGATTCCAAGATCCTAAGAGCTTACATTACGCTTCTGCAATGAATCACCCTCTCTCCCTTCATGTGGCTGCCACAGATTATATAGTAACCTGTGAGCCACAGGGAGCTTGGGGTATAGCTCGGTGGACATGGCAGCCCAGCTAAGACCCTACACAGGTAAATTAAGGGTTTTGTTCTGCTCTTGTTAGTGTGGTTATTCAACAATCTTGAAGACACGCCTAATCTCCACTGTAAGGCACTGTTTCTGCCTTCAGGGTACTGATCTATGGCTGTAATACAGGGTGATTATAGCAACAGAGGGGGCATGTCCAGGAGGCCACAGGAGCCAGAAAGAGACCGTCCCAGACACTTCATGGAGGAAGTAAAATGACAAAGGTCTAGAGAATGAAGAGAGGCTTGTTAGGTGGAGAGGACTGGCAAATACAAGTGCACCGAGGGCTGAGGGTAGTTTTGCTTTGCACGCTGCATGGTTTGGTAGGTAGAAGAGAGTGGCTAGATGAGGTTATCTTAGTAGGACAGGTTTGTGAATGTATCACAAAAATAATTGGATTTTCTTTAGTAAATGATAAGATTTTATAAGAATGAAAAAAGTGCCAATCTATGGATGGAGTGGGTAGAAAAAAAGAATGGAGAAAAGGAGAAATGATCCCTATACTCACCAGGATGGAAGTATGGAAATGGTTAATGGAAGCCCTCTTTTTTTTTTTCTAAATTTAATTTTATTTATTTTTTTATTCAGCAGGTTCTTACTGGTTATCCATTTTATACATATTAGTGTATATATGTCAATCCCAATCTCCCAGTTTATCACACACACACACACTCCCACCACCTCGCCACTCTTCAATCACAGGACGAGTAGGTCTAGGTTCCTCTCCACTGAAGGAGGAGGAGGGAAATAAGTGACTATAATTTTCATACCCATGAAGATATTCTGTTCAATTATTGTTTTCTCTAACCGGAACCTTCTCCATTAGGGGAAGGGCATCTATGAACTTGAGGCAGAGCCTTGAGGGTCCCCCGCTGTGGTGTTTAATGTCAGTTGCTATTAGAAAAGCAAAGCTTCAAACTGAACTGCCTCTCCTCCAGCTCCAGATTAACTCACCTAAATCCTCACTGTAGGAGAAGTGGTTCACGTCTGAGGGTCCATCCCATCTCCTGGAAGTTATAGCCATGATTCCAACAAGCCTTGGGGTTCCATAAAAAGATGAGATTCCCAGGGTGTATGGGAACATGTCTGGAGCCAATGGACAGAGATGTGGGCCCTTTACTAAATGTTATTTGATGTCACAGAATTTTGACATAAGCAATGGAGTTTTGGGTCTACATATTTTATCAATTATTGAGAGAAGAGTGTTAAAAATCTCTATTATAATTGTGAATTTGGCTCCCTCTCTTTTAAATCAGTTTTTGCAAAGGAGTGCAGAATAAGCTTCTAGTGAGTAGTTCATAGGAAAGGTTTAGGTGGTAGGGTTGAAAAATGTGAGCACACTAGTCTTTTCCTTCTAGTCTTATGTTCTTATTTTAGATTCTGGAAAGTTCACAGGAAGTTTTTCATTTCAGATGAAACTCCATCCCAAATTTTAGTTTACCTAATTATATATCCCCTTAGTCAAGCAACGCTTGATTAATAAGTTCCTCATTGGCTTAACAACATTAGCCTATAGTTAGAAGTAAAACCAATTCATTTATTTAGCAAGTTAAGGGTAGGTGCAGTTGGCCCCTGTGATTGCTAAACAATTGTTATAAGCCAAAAGATGAAACTGAAGTTTCCTGTTTTCCTGTTATACATGAGTGTTTTTAATCTTTAAGAAAAAGGTACACATATATATATACAAATTCATAAAAGAAATATATTAATAATATGTATTTGACTTTCTTTAATTTTCTTATCTTTCTGTCTTCCTGGGGTTAAAATATCCTTACTATCAAGAAAACTGTTACTTCACTCCAAACACTATTAGGCTTATCTTCCCATGCAAACTTTTCGGTTGTCTTCTCAGCTGGCTGAAGTTTTGTAAACTGGAGAGGCTTCTGGCCTGAAGGAGTACTAGTTTCTTGTTTGTATATTGATGGGTCCTGTTGAACCCTATAAATAGTCACAAATCAATGACTACAAAATTCAAAGGAGGTGGTCACATTGTTTGCAGTTCCTAGATTCATGTCAAAAATTACGTATTTCTCAAGTCATTTTGCAGATTCACTTATGCATTCATTCACATAAACAAACATTTCCTGAATTCTTGCTGTGTGTATGGCATATGCTAGCCCAAGGTTCTCAGAGTGTGGTTCCTGGACCTGCAACATTAGAATTACTTGAAAATTTGTTAGAACAGTCTTGGACCTTACACCAGACCCACTGAATCAGAAACTCTGGGGGTGGACCCAGCAATCTGTGTTTTAACAAACCCTCCAGGTGACTCTGATGCAGCTCCTGTTTGAGAACCACAGTGTTAGACAATGGAGTAAAGACAGTGATGAATTAGATACATTGTAAAGTTCTCATGTCTAAAAAGCTCAGAATTTATTCTGTAAAATGAGAAATCTCAGGTTCCTCAAGATGAAATATCTCACTTGCCAGTGGTCTCACTACTAGTGAGTAGGAGAGTTAAGACAGTCTTCTGAAGGCCCATCCAGGGGTCTTTAAATAACATCATATTGATTAGCCATCTCTTGCCCTCTCTTCTACTCCTAGTTCCTAACTTAAAAATTGTATGTACTTGGGTAAATGTAGAATTGACTTCAAAGAACTGACTCTGGGCAGCTGATAGGGAGCAAAGGCACATTGTGGTGACTGGGGCTTATGAGGAATCCTGTCCCCTCCTCCAGCAAGGTACTTGGACTCTTAGTAAGATAGTTAGTCGGTCAGCAAGTGCTTGTCACCAATCACCACTAAGTGCAGGGTACAAAGTGCATATTGCCTTTTGGGTGTCCTAGGACTGGGGGCATGAGAAGAGGAGGAAACAGTTCCTGCCCTTGAAAAATTCACACACACACACACACACACACACACACACATTTTAAAAACATGGAGGAACAAGTCTGCTGCATGACAATAGAAAGGGCAAGATAATAGGTACAGATAAATTGAGCATTGCTGGGGGATTTCACATCCTAATGCCAGTGCCGGGAGGGCGGGGAGTTCATCACCCCCACTAACTCACTGGGCAATTTCTGCCTCATTTCGTTAGACAGAGGAGATTGTTACCAGAAAGCCAGAAAGGAAGCGCCATCTGGGACTGTGTGCACTTCCAGACAGATGGCTGACTCTTCTAGTCTGTTTTATTTCTGGCTGCGGATCACACAGCCTACAACTATACTGTAAAATTGGGATGTGATGTGACACGGGATGTTTTCAGAGTGTGTTTTTCTTTTTTCTCATTTTTATCCCCTGGAAACTTGTGGTAAAAATAAAACTTAATGACAATCTTCCTGTTTTTCCTGTTGTTGTTCGAATGAAGCCCTTGGTTGGCAAAGGACTGATGGGTACCCTGGAATTGGAGATGATGTGCAGGGATGTGCAGAAGGCCAGGCTCACCTTGAAGAGGCTGCTGCATGGAAACCCTTTGTTAGAGTATGTGTGTGTGTTGTCAACCTTGAGATGGTTGAGAACTGCGACACACTTTAAAAGTACAGAGTGGTCCAGCCAGACTGGAATGCTTCTCTCTCAACCACTTTTTCCCTACCTACTTCCCACTCTGAGGTTTCCCCTTACCTGCCACTAACTCCCTTCATGCCGGACAGAGGAGAGATGCTGACACAAGCAGAGTATTTGCAGTCTGTCTGCTTTTGGCCTACTCAAGGCCCTGGGTTTTAAAGTCTGGGATGTGAGGGATGGACTGGGAGATTCATATAAATGAAGAGTCCCCACTGCCAAGAGTTGTGAAGGTTAGAGCAATTACTCAAGCTACTTCCAGAGTGTAAGCTATCAGCTTGTTCAATACATATTTCTTGAGTGACTATTGATAAAGTATTACATCGTAGGGATGTAAAGAAGTAAAAGATGATCCCCAAAGTCAATAATGTACTAGAAAGAGCCCTGATCCCCAATTCTGACTTAACTGGCTTTGTGATTTGGGACAACTGACTAAACTCGCCTGGTCCTCAATTCTTCTATAAAAGCATTTACTACTGCTGTTGCCCTTCCTCCACCTCTTTTCCAAGTTTTGTCTCCATCTCTAACCCTTCACTGATTCTCAAACTTTGGAGGTACATACCAACCACCTGGGAAGTGCATTAAAATACACATTCCTAGGCTTAGAAAATGTAATGCGGTACATCTGTGGTAGGATCCAGGAACCTGCATTTTTAGGGTGCCCTGGTATAATTCTGAAACAACTCACCAGTGGGCCATACTTTGATAAACGCTGTTTTAACACTTTTCCAGATTTCTGCACCCAGGTTTAGTCAATATTTTGAACTCTTTCTCTGAGCTCCCATAGCATTTTATTTAAGCTTATGAATACTCTTTATTATGAACTGACTCACATTACAATAGGATCAAAAGAAAGAGTTAAGCCTTCAGAACCATCTAATAACTAATTTATTCAACAACTATTTATTAAACACTTATTATGTGCAGTCAATGAACAAAACAGAATCATCATGGCATTTACATTCCAGTAGACTGAAACAGAAAATTTAAGAAACCCACTAAAATAATACGTAAACAATAAAATACATTAGACAGTGATAAGAGACATGGAGAAAACAAGCAGACAAGCAAAAAACAAAAAGCAGAGCAGGGTAAGAGGATCAGGAATGCTGAGGTGGGAGGCAGGTTGCAGTATTAAATAAGGTTTAAATATTAATTGTATCCCTTAAAGGTTTTATTTGGCCTTGAGCAAGTCTCTTAACCACTTCAATTATCAGTTCCTCATCTGTAAATTGTGAATAAGAAATCCCAACATGCAGAATTGTGAGGTTTAAAGAGAATGTAACACCCGGCTTTATGATACAATTAAGAAGCACAATTTTCTTATCTGTCTCCTTGTTCAGCTTATAAATTACTTGAGGGCATTTTCACCTTTGTATCCCAAGCACCTAACAGTACTTGGCATGTGGTGGGCACCCAGTAAATGTCAATGTTTGAGGCAACCAACTACTAAATACTGAGGAAAGAATACACAAGAAGCGTACTTACTCTTCAGGGCTCTGAGACTCACAGCATGGGCCTTTACATGTGGGGTTCACTCTCTGAAAGTAGGTTAGATATTGGTGTAGTCATTATCACATTGTGATTTTGAATCATGGCCAGGGTCAGATCTAAATGAGAAATTCTCATAATGCCATTAGGTTCCTAGGGAGGTTTCCAGGAACATCAGCAGGCCTGGACCCTTTCCCTTCATTTCCTAACAGAATAATACTTAAATACTAGGGCTTAGATGACAATGGCCAGCTGCCCTCTTGGCTATTCTACACCAGACTGGTACTTGGTGCACAGAGTAGGGCTGACAAGCCATCCTCCCTTCTGAAATTGTCTGGATTCTAAAGATGTCATCAATTCTAGGAGGTAGTATCCAAAGAGTATTTTCCTTATGAGAAAAAAAGGCTTTGGTATTAAATATACATAATAACTGAAAATACATCTTAATTTCAGGAATGTTAGAACGTAGAAAAAGTGTCCAGCTCAGAATGGAGAGACTTGAGTAATAGGAGCCATATATCCTGAGTCCTTGGGTCCCTGTCATGCTAGAGGCAGTGGCAGTGGTGCTCAGCTTCTCCTGTTCTGCCCAGTCCTTCTCCCCCTTCTCTTCTTTCTCTTCCTTGGCTGCTACCACTGGGCTGCCGCTGTCTCAGCCCTTCCTTTGTTGAAGTAGGACCTGGAATCTCTTCTCAAAGAAAAGGAGGTGAGGGATGCAAGAAGGGCTGGCATGTGCTTTGATATTTTCAAAATGACTAAGAAGTCATCATAATCATAATGGTGCACAATTATTGAGCTCTTATGAGCCAGATCCCATTCCACGAGCTTTACATGTATGACTCTACAATCCTGTGAGGTGGGCACAGTCATTCTACCTACTTTAGTGATAGGGACATTGAGGGATGGAAAGGTTAAATAACTCCCACAAATACAAATAAGGAGTACAGCTGGGGATACCCAGCTTTGTCTGACTCAGAAGTCCAGAGCTTCTCTGTTAAACTATGCTGCTACTCTATGAAATCTCATCTTGATTAAAAGAGCAGTTGGAATCAAATCAGGGAGATGATATGGAATAGGGTTGGTGGAGGTCTAGAAGAGCTATCTCTGCAGTAAATTACCTCCGTGACATTACAGAAAGGTAGAAGAAGCAAGGGGTACACTTTAGAGGCAGTTGGCATCTTGGGATTTCTTCATTCAGGGCCACTGAGCTGGCATCTGCACCCCAGGTGTTGCCCTTGAGATGTGGTCAGTGGCCCTAATAGGCTATGCCAGACCTGGCATCAAGGACCAGCTGATTTCTGTGTCCTCTGATGAGGGTTCACCTACTGATAAGGCAAGCTGGAGGGAATCAGAAAACTCAGTCGGGAAAAGATCAAGGCCTGCATTAAGGAGGAAAGAAATGTCAGTCACTCTGATAGGGAAATAGATTTTTGTGTTTCATCGCACCGGCATGCACATATGCACTCAAAGACTGCCACGTTTCAAAGCAGCCTTCAATGCCCTGGTGTTCGCTTGGAGGGAGAGAGATCTGAAGCCCCTCAAAGGCTGCAGGTACAGAGCAATTCATACAGGATACAGCCAATAGCCCTCTCCCACCTCCTTTTTCCACCTCCCTCCCTCCCACCAGCCTGCGGTTTACTGGTGGTACTGAGGAGGTACGTGTGACTGTCATGTGTGCACATTTAAATCCAAACTTAAAAGGAAGGGAAAAAAGAAAAAAAAAAAAAGTGACAGCTTTGGACCAAAGCATCAAGTATTCATAATGAATGGTGGAGTCATCATGAAAGAGCCGGGGCACTTTAAGAAAAACAAACCTCCCTGAGGAAGGCAGCTCTGTGGATGCTGTTGAGGTAGGCAGCTTAAAAGACCCTTCATTTCAGAGCCAGTGAGAGGCGAAGCAAGGATTTGATATACAACACAAGCTTTTTTCTTTTTTTCCCCCTTCCCTTCTTCTTCTTCCTCTGAATCCCATCTTGGCTGAGCCATGGCAAAACTAAATTAGAAAAACCTGCAGAGCATTGAGAGTCCAAATGAAGCACACAGCCAATTTATCACAACAGAGCCCAGTCATCTAATAAGCCCCGTATGTAATAAATGTGCTAAGTGCCCACCTTTAACTTTGGCACACACAGCAGCGGTCACTGTTGGGCGATGGCAGAATCCCTGACAAGGGGATGATGTCAGACTCAGCCTGGAGCTCTCAGCATCTGGCTTACATCACTGGCTTTTAAGGGTGCTGAGCCAAGGTGATAATGTCGAGGTCTCTGAAGGCAAGGCAAACCATTGCCGAACATTTAGAATCTGAAGAGATACCTGTTTACAGATAGTTTTGTAGGCTGAGCCATCACCATGAGAGCAGAGTTGGGGAAACTGGGATGAGAACAGGTTCCTTTCTGCTTTTGGAAAAATGAGTGTTTTGTGGAAGAAGAGGCTTCATCAGCATACAGTGTTTCCTAACCAGAGGTGGAGAGAGTTCTTAGAGATTTTGTCTTGTAATAGACTATTTTTGTGTTTTGGCCAATTAGTAAAGGGAAAAGTTGTGATCTGATAATGCCAAAGGGGGTGGAGAGGTAGGGCATGGCATTCTTAGTTTATCCCTAGGTAACCTTGTGACAACAGGCTTGGGAGTCTAAACGAGAGAATCAGGTTGTAGGTCAATCTTTCATTCTATAAGGACAGCTGGGTCTATAAGGGTGTCTCTGGGGTCCTCTTCATAATTGGATGATCTTGGCAGAGCTGAGCAGGATGTATTCCCAGATCCTTAGATGGCAGTGTGTTTGACACATAAAGAGTAGTTTCTATAGAACAGTGGCTCTCAGTTACAGTAGTATAGTAGAATCTCATGGACAGCTTTAAAAAATATTGATACCTATGTCCAATCCTAAATGTGTATATATATATATATATATATATATATATATATATATATATATATATATATATATATATAGAGAGAGAGAGAGAGAGAGAGAGAGAGAGAGAGAGAGAGAGAGAGAGAGAGATTGGTTTAATTGGTTTGGGGGAAGGTCCAGGGTCAAGATATTTAAAAGCTCCAGAAATGATTCCAATATTTAGCTGAGCTTGAAAACCACTGTGGCAGAGTGAAAAGTAGGTCATAGTCCGCAAAACAGGGAAGTACTGGAAATCCCCAAATTTTTGAAATTAACCTGGGCAGCAGGAATTAGTCTAAAAAACATTGCCATTTGTGTAGGTCAAAATTATAGAATGTTGGCAATTTCATATGGTTCAAACCAACAGATTAAATTTGTGTGGGTCCTCAGTCTTATAAGATCCCCTGAGTTGGAACTTTGTTCCCAGTTGACAATTACTCTTCTGTATTTCTTTTTATCTAATATATGATTTATAATCTGCCTATATGCTAAATAGATTTAAGATAGCTACAATACAAATACACATGCATACACATGTGTATATAGGGTAGCTAAAATAAATATTAGGAAATGGTCAGAAAATACGTGGGAAAAGGAAATTGTTATTAAAGTTAGTAATTAAGGATAAGATATTAATATAACTGAACACTCGGTATAATTTTGAGCTACTGGAAGTACAAGAAAAAGTGGAATTTATTTTCACTGTCTCTAAAGGCAATGCATATTCATTTTTAAGGATAGCACCAAATTCTGGATAGACTCTATTGTGTAGATTCTAATAAGAAGAGCCTTGAGTGCAAAGTAGATAAATGTTGTTTTTGTTGAAGATGCAGTGATGATTTCAAGGCTATTATATGGAGTCACGGTTCAGTGAAATAATTTTTATGCCAAATAGACTCCCAGAATTCAATAGGGACCTGTCCTCCAGTGAAAAACAGTAGAAGGTATAGTGCCCTGAGAAATGGGTGTACCTTAAGCTGCTAAATCTCAAATCAGCATGCTTTCCCCTTCCTGCATGTATGAAACTGAATCACTGCTAATATTTCATCATGAGTAGTTCTTGTGTCTCCAGTTTTTTTTTTAAGGGTGAGAATAGGTTTGTGGTTGTTTTCTCTTTACTTTCTTTACTATCAAGTGTGAATATTTGTGCAACTGATTAGTGGAGTTTGGACATAGTTTGCATCATGGAAAGCCTCACCCTACCACCCACTTTGATTTAAATCCATTGAAGATTACTTATTCATTCATCAAACTTCCTTCAAGAACAGATTACATGCCCATCACTGTGCTAATCACTGAAATCTCAACCCTTGCCAGATGGAACTCAGTGTGGTCAGTGAAGACAGCTGAAATGTGGACAGATACTTGGCAAGACACTGTGCTAAGTGTAATGGAAGCGTGGAGAAGATACAGACCAGGCAGAAGGAGAGAAACTCCCCATCAGCCTTCCTAGCCTCCATGGTACCAGAGCAAAGTTTGCAAAGATGCGTGGAGTTTTCAGATGGACAATGGAGAAAGGTACTGAGTGAGCAGATGCCCGGTGGCTTTGTGGAGTAACAGGCAACTTACTGTCAGGGGAGCTTAAAGCGCGAGGGTGGGTAGGAAAGAGAAGAGGACACAGTCAGCCAAGGGCAGGGAAAATACAGAAAACATTGCATTCTAGTACAATTTTGCATATAATCTTTATTCATTCCACCAATATTTGAGTGCCAAGTATGTGCCAAACCCGGTGGGGGGAGGGAATAAGTAAAGCCCGATGTCTATTTTTATAAGTTTAAACATTTGCAATGCTGTTGTCATTTTGTTCCACTCTGAGCTAAGTATAACCCAATTCCATTCTTCTGGGTGTTTCAAGCAGAGCCAACATGCACAAGGCAGCTCTCTGCTATCAGAAATCCTCCCCACCCATCCCCTGTTCCTATAAAGAAAGGAGAGGCAGCATTGATTATTTTTCATTTAAGTCCTCCTTCTGAGTTTTCGTTTTGTTTTTGGAGGTCCTCCAGGATGTGGGCTAATTTGTATGGTGTGTTTGGGTCAGTTACATCCTTACAAATCTATGTATTTTTGAAACAGGTGAGACCATTGTTTGTCACTCAGATTCAGGCAGAGTGATGGAAAAAAGCAAAGAGGCAAGGAATTAGATGGGTCTGACATTGCATTCGCACTGGAAAAACTGAAAATAGACGTGAAGCAAGCCTTGGAGCAGTAACCACTAGTCCTACCCTAGCTGGCTGTTTCAATGCTCTCAAAGTGGCCGAGTTCCAGTATCACCTCACTGGGGCTCTGCCTGAAATCCGGTGTGAGGCTGGGATAGTGCGAATATTCCTTGCATCCCACAGGATCTGGTTCCTATTGTCTGCTGCCTATGCTTCTCTCTCCACAGCACCTCGAGTAGATGGTACTGTGATCATGGTCGTAAGTATTATTAATGATAGCAGCCATGACAACAAGTCAAGGCCCGGTCACTGGCTTTGATGTCAACAAGAGAAAAGGGAGGTTTTCATTTGTTTCAAATGAAAACAGATGCATATGGGTAGAGCTAGCATTAAGCAGAACAGTAGAATGGTGGTTTTCGTTTTGGGGGTTCCCTCATTCCCCACAAGTTTCTCTATTAGGCAAGTCTTCCCTCAGTAATTCTCCCCATGTGATGAGCAGGGAGGCGGCCCTCCTCCAGCGTCTGTTCATCTCTCCTTACCATCCAGGCTCTTCCTGCTTTTTCCTGAGAATGGTTTTGTGAATGAGGGAACCCAAAGGGAAGATGTCCCCTCAGCTTGAAAGCCTGCTTTCTCAGAGAGTGTCACTGTCATTGTCTAAGCCGGGGGTGATTTTAGAAGTAGAGAAAAATCTGCTCACTCACCAATATCTCTACCTTATGCCTGAAACTTCCAGCAAGTGAGTCACCAATCAACTCGGCTCAATCCTATTCAGTTCATAATGATACCGAGGGTTCGTCGCTAGCATGTGTAAAACACTGTTAGATGTACAACTCTATGTCCAGCTGGGATTGTACTCATTTTAAATACGCCGTGTAGTTTACTTTTTGCTCTGCTTGGATCTTGAAAAAATGTAGTGTACATGAAGGATTCGAGATACACTAGACGTAGCCATTGCCTTTAAGAAGACTGTCATGGTGGAGGAATTGTGAATGAGGTCGTCTGTGCTCTTTGGGGGGCAGGAGTATAAATAAAGGTGCCGCCATCCACCCCAGGCTCACCTGGCTCCCATTCCTCACGTCTCATGCTCTGCCTCTCCCTGGCCCAGCTGGGCTTATTCTCGGCTGGCTCCACTGTCCACCTCCACGGCCCTCTCTCACCTTTCTCACAGCTGCTTCTTTCAATTCCTCGGTGCCTGGGTCTCTCCTCCTTCCCAAGCATCCCCCAGTTCCAGCTCCGCCCCCCAGATAGTCTCAATTGTTCCTTCCTCCCTACACTTGGACTCCTTTGGCTTCTTTGGTTCTGGAATCTGTTCTTAGATTAGAATGTGGATCGACAGATTGGAGCATCTTGATCTATGGCACCGACCCTTCCCCCACCTCTTCTGCCCTCATCTCTCCTTCCTGATTCCTTTTGGGAAGGTCAAACCTTCCCCAAAGGAAAGGCCCATGCCCTTCCATTTTGGGGCTCTCTCTAATGCAGTCCTTATTACAGTGACTATTTTTGCTTTCTTAGGTCTGATTTCTGAGTCCCTCAACTAGACTACAACTGCATGGCCTCTCGAGGGGTCCCACTTTCTGGGCTCTGTAGTAGGGGTTCCTGGGTTGAATCCTTCCTGACTGCGGGCAAAGTATTTTTTTCTTCGTGCTTTTATTTCTTCTTGTTTAAGAAGTGTCCACTGCATAGTGTCCTTGTGAGCATTCAGTGAGATGATACATGTAAAGCACTTTAACAATGCTGGACAAAAAAGAATATATATACTTATTATTATTATCATTATTATTTACTGTCTATAGAAGGAGCTCTTGCTAGGCCAGGAGGGATACTGGGACCCTGTGTGTCTCCTTGCTCCAGATCTTAATCTTTTAGGTCTGTGACTAAGAGCATAAAACCTGAGGTGGTAAATGCAGTGTTGGGCTCCTGGAGTTTTAGACTTTTTTCTGGAGGTTTATAGCAGAACCAGAGTTGGTTGGGAAGAGATTAGAGCTCTATTGTTGCTTTAACACTTCTATGTAAATTCTTGCAGGATAAAAAATACTTGGTAATTATATGTGGTTGGTTTAAGAGAACACTTTCCTCATAAAAAAATAATACCTTGACCTTGAAGAAAGAAGTTATTTGGCATTTACTTTCAGAAATGGCAGGCAGATTTATCGGCAGAGGCAGTAACAGATTAAAGTCCAGGAGGACAGAGGGATAGAGGATTCAAACACGGTTTAAAATATTACTTAAACTTAATGTTGTATTTATACATTTAATTCATTTCTATTAGCTACCAAGATATTTCACATAAAATAATTAGAATCTCAAGATGGAAATCAAAGTGGCCACAATTTTAATTAAACCATCTCCTAGGGAATTAGGCTGCATAATGAGAGGTAGCCTGGTGTAGTGATGAGAGTCAGGGGGCTAGAGGTACTGCCACCAACCTGTGGATGCTTGGGCAAGTCACCTTATCTTGAGTCCAACACCAAAGAGTTTATTTGTTGGTTGACTCCCTCCCCAACACTTTTTTTTTTTTTAACAAAATAGAATTCTTTTTTTTTTTTCCTCTAAAGGAAATCTTGTATAGAATCCTAATATAGAAAGGAAAGTAAAATTAGCCTCTCCTATTCCCTCTCCCCTGTACCAGCCAAGCCCCTCACTGGTATCCCTCCCGGCCACTAAAGCCCCGAGGTATCCTAGAACAGGAACTCCACAGAACATACTGTGAAAAATTGCCTAGGGGATCTTGATCTTTCCTCCCAGCTATAACATTCTATGATTCTGATTCTAATATGTCCCTATCCTACATTTCACAATCTTCTGCCCCTTTTGTATTTTAGTCAAGGATATTAAAAAAAAAAAAATCAGTGGAGATGGACTTAGTAAGCAGAAGAAAAGAGAATAAGAAGGAACCTTTTGCCTCACACATCCCTATCCCTCCCCTCTCATCTCCTTTCTGTTCTTCATGTCCAAGGCTCTAGCTGGATTTGTGACTCCAGACTTGCCTGGGGCTACTATGCATTGTGATGAGTTTGACTTAGAAAAATTGATAAAACTCTCCTTCCTTCACTGTCCTACTCAGTCTCTGCTTCCCAGGTCCAGATTTCTAGTCCTTGGTGAGCAGCCTGGCAGGTCTTGGGCCACTCACATCCTGGTTCCTACGGGCAACTGGCCAAGGTTACAAGGCCAGGGGAATGTGATAACTTCTTTCTTACTTTCTTGAATGCTGAGCCTGGCCAAGATCTAATGTTGGCATTATATGTTGAAGAATAATCAATTATCAATTAATGAGATTGTGAATAAATGAGATATTATATGAAAAGGACTTGGCAAGCTGCTTCACCTCAGTAATGTTGCCTTTCCCTCGTCTTCCAAATTTCTCTTCCCTTTGGGCCTATCCAAGGGAACTATAACCATAGATAAGGCCTACAGGATGTCAGTCAAGTTGCTGGGTGACTCTAGTCCCTTTTAAGACTATGTTTAGCCACTGGCTAGACATATATTATAACCTTTGTAAATCCTTGTTAAAAGCAAGGTGAGATGTACCCATCACGGGCATTCATGCAAACAAGATTGCCAAATGGTTAAATATACTTATACTTCTTTCTCAATTGTCACTTTTTCCACAGTTAGTAGCAAATCTGCTCTTTCTTTAAAACCATCTTTTAAGGTAGTAATTCCTTCTTTAGTTCATATAAAGGAGGGAACATTCTTAGTGTCAAATAATAGAATTGCTTCAAAATTGTATCTCATTATAAACTCTTATTTCAATTGCCTTTAACAATTTGCAAATTTGTGCCTTGGGACTGCTTAACTACTGTGCTCAATTGCCCAAATCTGGATTTGGCAGAGGAAGAGATGGGGCATCGGAAGGGATGCCTCCATGAAAATATCCTCATGACTACGTTCAGCTGTATTTAAATACTAAGAATGTTGATAGAAAACCAGGTCTGGGTTTTAAAATACCTAATCTTATAATGGACCTCACTAGTTCACATTGTACTGACCTGTCCAATGCTGTTCAGTGATTACGAAAAGGTGATTATTTCTCTGGGAGGTTCTGCCCCATGCCAGGAAATTAGACATGGCAAGCGGAGTGGGCTGGATTTCAGCTCCCACATACTCCATTGCAGACTCTTGTGGAGCGTACAGCCCAAACATATATGCTGGCTCTTGGGTGAGGCTGGCCTGATCACTAATCTGCAACAGTTCCAAAGGAAGGGAGGAGGTAACAACAGACTGAATCCTTAATTGTTTAATGGTTTCATTTTTCCTACTAAGTCCAAGGCTGCAGCTCTCCTCTGTCCCCTCTCCAGACCAGGACATTTCAGGTAATTTTTTCCAGTTTTGCTGTCTCTTGACCTTGACCTTCACACTTTTTGTTGGATTCCACTGAGTTCTGTCCTTTGGGTCACCTTCCTTTTGTCTGTTTCATTGGTATTAAAAACATCTCCAATTTCATTGGAGATGTTTGTGTATTTGTTTTCATTTTTATTTTACAAGTAATTTGTAGAAATCACAAAAAAATCAGAAAATATATACCATAGACATTAAAAAAGAAAAAAATCACCTCTAATCTTAATTATAGGAGATGACCTATCACTGTCAATATTTTGGCATATACTCTTCTCAACTTTCTTATATTTAAATCTGTGTATAGAAATCATCTTTAAAATATTTTCTAACAGAAATACCTGTCTTTTAAAATTCAGTTTTGTCTCAGAAGGTTTCTCCCAGATAAAAAGGAAACCCAGAATAGTTTTCAACATGGAACATTATAAAAGAACAAACTATTCTTCTTCATAAGTATTTTCAGCAAATTGTACTATAATTTCAGACCTGTGATCTATATCCACCATACTGAATCCAAAGTATGGTCCATGCTTTAAAAAAGTGGCACAGTAATCCCTCCAACTTCATGAACCAAGATCTGTTATCTCCAAGCTGGACTGGATCCCTGGGGCTAGGGCGCAAATAGGGAAGCATAACCCACTCACGCAAATAAAAATAAGATCCTTGTTAATCTTCCTCCAGGTGTGCTGTGGCTACCCAGTGCACTCATGGACTTTTATTTCACAACAGCTGGATCAATACCCAATACCCAACTTTTGCCTGCATCATATTAATCGAGTCTTATGATTAGAATCCTACATTATTGATTTCAACAGCTGCTTCAGTGAAAATTTGGGAAGCACTTATTTGAAGTCTAAAAAATAAGAAAGCAGGACATTGCATCATTGAAGTGACTTCATTTCTAGAAGTTTATGTTTTAATAATTACATATGTGCAGTCTGCTCTCATTACTTGTAGCTCTTAAAAAGGTAGTACTAGGAAATCTGTTGGATTACTGTAGTATCTTTGGATAGTAACCACAGAATCCTTTATATTAGGGATTTTATCTTAACAACTGCAATGTGGTTTTCTAGTTTAAATTTTAAACTGAATAAATAAATTGTGAAAAAATGCAAAAAAACAAAAATGCCAATTGCTTCAGAGAACATGCAATTTTCATTGTGCTTCAATAATTCTTATTAAATCCTGCTGCTAAATAAAAGAACAAGCATTTATGTACAAATACACACACACACACACACACACACACATGCACACATATTTACAATATGGTTTCCTAAAAATTAAAGACAGAGAGACAGAAGGACAGAGAAATAATGGAGATATAGGAAAAAAATGTGCCATAGTGATAATTTAAGTTTACAATTTTTTTTTTTTTTTGTAAATCAGTTTCTTAGGACACGTGATTACACTAGAAAAATATATTTTGTCAACTGTCTTTACAGTTCCTAGAGAAGACTGTGTGTGTGTATGTGTGTGTGTGTGCGTGTGTATAAGAAATGGGAGAATGTTGGTCTTCTCAACCCAATTAAAATTTAACACTTGTCTCTTTTTAGCTGACATCCTCATTTTAGGGGAAAGAGTGAGGAAATACAATGCAAAGATGCTCTTTACAAAATAAAGACATTTCCTTCCTTCTCTAACTT
This sequence comes from Balaenoptera physalus, assembly GCF_965194825.1. Taxonomy (NCBI): domain Eukaryota; kingdom Metazoa; phylum Chordata; class Mammalia; order Artiodactyla; family Balaenopteridae; genus Balaenoptera; species Balaenoptera physalus. The sequence continues at coordinate 76,343,180 of NC_138882.1, read as the reverse complement.
GGTTTTGGCACAGCTGATAGCTCACACAAAGACACTTAGGATACACTTTTAGGCTATAGTGTTCTGAAATCCCCATGAAAAAACTCTTTGCCAGTTTATTTATGTTTATTTTTTGCTAAGGAAATGTTCTTGATGCTGGCAAATTGGTCTGCTTCTTAAGATTCATGTTGGTGTTTCTCTGATGGCCTCTATTACCCAATTTAAATACACAATAGTGAGACGGTTTGAACACACCATGTTAATCCAGCATCAGAGACCTTTGCGAGGCTGTTTGTTAAAAGAAAATTGTACCTGTTAAGAACTGGAAAGAGGCACACAGTTGCTGTTAACTACTTTACCAAATTGATTCTGACTCACTCGTTTCAAAATGAAAATTGAAATGCTTTTGCCTTTTTTTTTTTTTTTTTGGTGAGAATTTGCTTTACTTAGCACTTAAGTGGGTATCATTTCTTGTGATTACAGAAAAATGCATCATAACTTTTGATTATGCTGCTATTAAGGATGCACAGTAGCAATTGCTAGCACCCGTAAAGTACTGCTGGTGGGTTCTGTGTAACTCATTTTTATTTGGAATTGAGTGGAGGAGGAGGGCATGGATGAAATCACTCAAAGCTTGACTTACATAATGAACTCATTATGAACTCAGTCACCTGGGAGTGGAAGGAGCTAGAAGGGAAGAGGTTTTGTTAATGGATATTTTCTCCACTTCAACCCCTGTCCCAACTGCCACCCAATTATACAAAAAACTCCCATCAGCCATTCCTACACTTACTCGTTTCTTTAATAAATATATACAGAGGTCTACTATGTAGAGGATGCTGACTAGATATGGTGGGGTCAAAATAAAGGAATATCATTTGAGGGGATATAAATTCTGAGGGAGCTTATAATACAGGGTAAAAGATATCTGCATAATAATTTATGCACATAAATTATAAAAATAATAATTTATATGGCATACATTAAAAGTAAATTAGATTAAAGGTGGAAAAGAAGACAGAAGCCTGGATTTCTGGAGAATTAGCTTTAGTCCTCCCATTAGGTTGTAAATGTCATGAGAGCAGGGATTACGTCTATCTTGTTTCCTGCATTATCTAGATCACACAACCTAGGATGTAGTAAGCACTTAATAAAGATCCGTTCAGTAATGAATAGCACACAGTAGTGTGCTTGCAAGGGCTAATTGTGTGCGTGTCTTCTCAACTCTGTGTTCAGTGGTATCATGTTGGTAGCTTGAAACTGGTCATGGTGGGGGTATTTACACTATAGAAACTGGCAAACATAACAAGGAAAGGTTTTCTTTCCTAATAGCTGATTGTTAAACATTGACCAGGACACGATGGCCACAAAGCCTTTCTTTACTTTATGCACATCTTGAGATAAATAGATAGACAGATAGATAGATAGATAGATAGATAGATAGATAGATATAGCAAAATCTATATCTTGCTATATCTATCTATCTATCTATATCTAGGTATAGCAAAATATTAACAGTGATAAGTTATTGGAAATGTCCAGTTCCAAAGTAACCATCTTGTGAACTGGGCTGGCCACCAGAAGGCCTCCTTTTACCTTGGCTCAAGGCAAGCTGAAACAACTTTTCTTTTGTCCTAGACCTGCAATGCTTACCTAGTCAATGAGAGAAAGCAAGTCCATAAAATTGTTCTCTAAAGAAGAGTAAGTTGGCAGTATTTCTCTATTCAGTGCTTGCCTATCCTATGTGTCTCATGTCTTTCAAAGCAACAGCCTCAGTCTGCTTCCCAATCTGAGAGAATAAAACCTGAATGAACACAGCCCTTGGTGGGCTGAATGTTGAAACATGCTGAGTTATCACAGTGAGTTCCTTGACTTCAGCATTGTGGCTCAGTAAAAAATCCTTGCCCTAGATCCTGATGTAACCATCACATTGGGAGAAGCTGGTAAAGGTGGAGAAAGGAAAGAGAAAAAGCAGGCATACTGAACAGATAGTAGGATGTGAGTGACAGCACAGAGGTGGAAAGGCCTGGGATATATCCAGTGAGCAGCCCAATCTGCAGGAGTAGGCAGTGAAGGGCTTTGACATCAAGGCCTAGGAGTCTGGCCTTTATTTGGCAACAGGGAGCCCATGAAAGGCTTCTGATTTCCTTGGTAAGACCACTCTTGGTGGTGGTGTGCAGGATGGCTTGGGCAGAGTACAGAGAGACTAAAGGCAAGGTGGCAATTGTCCTGTCCAGGACAAACATACAAGGGGTCTGAGATAGGATGATGGCAATAGAGTTAGAAAGGCATAAATTTATTTTAGCATTAAAAGCTCATGTGGAAGTGTATTGAATGTGGGAGGTGAGAGAAAGATGAGGGTGACACCAGGTTCTTAAAACTGGTTGACTAGGAAAACAATTACTCAATTAACAACAAACAAACAAATTAAAAAAAAAAAAAGATACAACCCCCCCCAAAAAAAACCCCAAAAAACAATAAAAAAGAAAACTTCTGAGACAAATTTCATGGCAGATACTACACTCAGCATCTATTTCTATCCCTTTTCCTCTTTTCTTTGTCATCATAGATAGAGAGCTAGAATCTCACCTCCTCAGATTCCTGTGCTATGTGAGAGAGTGGTCGTGTGATGAGGTGGCCACGTGACAGGGCACTGAATAATGAAACATAAGTGGAAGTCTGTTACTGAGAGAGGTGCCACCATTTCCAGCATCTGTCCTTTCTTCTTCTGCCTGAAAAGCAGATATGATTGCTAGAACTATAGTTAGTGTCCCTGGAACATAGAGGAAAATCCAAGAGTATTTCAGAGATCACAGCCCTGGTATCCTTGATTTGCCAAACTAAAGCCAGTGCTTTCCTACCTCTGGACTTCTTGTTGCTCAAAAAGAAAAAAGAGAAAATAAATTAAACTCAATGCTGTCTAATTAATACAACTGGTACCAATGTTGAATTCAGATTTAGACATGTTAAATTTGAGAGTAACAATAGAATACCCAGGTAAAACGTTTCAACAGAGGTTTGAACATTATAAGCTAGCTTCACATTAAAATTACCTAGAGAGTTAAAAAAGAAAAACCATACCTGGGTCCACCCAGGCTAATTGAATCAGAAACTGAGAGTGGGTCACTTAACCTCTCAGAGGTGGGGATGATCTGACAGTAGAGCAAGAAGTCAAGAGTCCTAGCCTGGTTGCCTCTATTTCCACATAGAATTAGGAGGTAAAATCATAAGCAGAAATACTGGGCTAGGAAACTTGAGGACTGTTTGAAATCGCTCTTGTTTTAAAAGTTTTTTTTTTAAATTGAAGTATAGTTGGTTTACAATGTTGTGTTAGTTTCAGATATACAGCAAAGTGATTCATATATATATATTCATATATAGAACATATATATTATATATATTCATATTCTTTTCCATTATGGTTTTTTACAGGATATTGAATATAGTTCTCCATGCATACAGTAGGACCTTGTTGTTTATCTATTTTATATATAGTAGTTTGTATCTGCTAATTCCAAACTCCTAATTCATCCCTCCCGACTCCGTTTCCCCTTTGGTAACCATAAGTTTGTTTTCTAAGTCTGTAAGTCTGTTTCTGTTTTGTAAATAAGTTCATTTGTATCTTTTTTTAGATTCCACATATGAGTGATGTATGATATTTGTCTTTCTCTGTCTGACCTACTTCACGTAGTATGATCATCTCTAGGTCCATCTATGAAATAGTTCTTGAAGGGGATGGGAGAGATTACTATCCAGGGACCTATGGAAAAATTTCCAGGAACCATGGAGGGGGGTTGGGAAGATGAAGTCAGAAACGAAGAATCTGTAGAACCAATTCAAGTGATTTAGAATTTTCTCCAGTAGAGGTTGAAGGTCTAGGTTTAAGATCAGAGAAGGAAAATAGTTGCATTGATTTCAGCGTTGGCCGATTGAGTACAGAGGAAAGACAAAAGGCAAGTTGGTTGAGGATGTTAACAAGAAGAGAGGCTGATGATGTAAACCATGTTTTATGGGCCAGATAAGTAAGGAAATAAAATCAACAGGAGGCAAATAAATTTGGGAGAAAATCAGGATCAAAAAAATGGTTCTCTGGGTGAAATTTGAACAACAGATATTATACACATTGGGGAATGGGGGAGTTAGAAGATTAAGAATTCTTGATTGAGGCAAGTGTAGTGTGCTGGCATTCTTTAAATTAAGGGTTACAAAGTAGAGTAGTTCCCTGTGACATCGAGGTCCAGGGTGTGGCCCTTTGTCTGAATGATTCCAAAGGAGTTAACAACGACTGAAATTGAAGAAGGAGGGAACTGAGAGAAAGTTGCTGGATCATCCTCTTTACAGGAAAACTGAAGCCACCACGGATGATTATGAAATCTCAATTAGAGCAGTTGACTCAACCAAGACCAAAGTCTTCAGTCAATATGAGGGGCTGACTGGGAAGTGGGCAGGTGATAACAAGGTGAAGAGTAGAAGAACCAGCCAGATGTCTTAAGGCTCTACAGGGAAGATATTCACACAAGGGTAGGGAGAAAATGTTTGGAAAAGAGGGACACCTTGTAACTCTGATGGGGAGGGAAGGAGAGCATGAGAATGAAAAGATACAGAGGGATCTAAAAGGGGAAGCAGCTAAGTTAGACTTATTGTCAGAGGGGTTTTAGAGATAGAAGGACACTAGGGATCACCTAATCCAAACGTCTTGTTTCAAATGGTGAAACAGAAACTCAGAGGGAGCCAGCAGTTCTCAAAGTCACACCACTAGTTAGCAGAATCTGGGTTTATTCATCTGCTGGTTATTGGTTATTAATTAATCAAATATTTATTGAGCAATCAGGGCCAAGATTCAGGGTTACCAAAATAAATAAGCTCAGAACTTGTCCTCAAGGAACTCATAGCATTGTGGGACAAGTGGATAAAGTCTGAAAATAATTCAAATATAGTGTTATACAGGGCAGGAGAGGGCCTTACAAAGGTTGATGTGGAAGTACAGGGATGAGCCTCTTGCCTGGGGGAGGGAGTAGAGCTGTGTGATTGTGATAGGGGTCTTGGTGGCATCAGAGCAAGGTAGATAGAACACAGTATGTGACTGAGAAAATTAGACAAAGGTGCTTTTTCTTTCAGGCCAATGCAACACTCAGTCAAGGCACAGAGCTTGTCACATTGACTCTGACCTAGATTTCCTCCAGCTGCCACCCTCCTCCTCTCAACCTTCACAATTATGAGTGGCAGTCATGGGTAAGAGGTAGGGAGAATACTGGTATCAAGGGAGATGTCCCAAAGGAGATGGGGAACATTTGAACAATCTCTGCCTCCAAGTCCAAAGCTCCATCTGACTTCTGATAGTTAAAGGAGCTAAGCATCATCTTTTCTACAAAGGAGGAGGCTGAGCCATCTACTTGGAGTAAGGACATTAGGTAGTGGAGGAGAATTGGAAACTGACAATTTTGGGAAACACTAGAAACAGGTGTCATGGAGTTTTAAAATAAGAAAACCAAGGATGGAATGTACTGTTATTAAGTTTACATCGAAGCAATTTTTAAATTTTTGCCTGCACCACGAGGCTTTTGTGTGATCTTACTTTCCTGACCAGGGATTGAACCCGGGTCCTCGGCGGTAAAAGCACTGAGTCCTAACCAATGGACCGCCAGGGAATTCCCCAAAAGCAATTTTTAGTCTTTCAGTTCATCCATCCTGTGGTCAAGTCCATGCAGCTCCTCCACACCCAAAAGGGGGGGGGGGTGATAGGATGATGATTTGGAGACCTTGGTTATTGTAAGTGGTAAAGTGCTTTAGATCCAAACAAGACCTACTTTTCCTGGCTATGCAGGTACGGCTACAGAGTAGTTTTTCTTACAGAAATAAAAGACAAAATGTAACAAGAGACATGAGAAAAAAGTGTTAACTGGTCAAAGTGAAACTATATTAGAGGCAAGTTATCAGTGAAAATAGGTTAGGTAATGTGTTTGCAAGCTTCAAATCTCAGTGGCCCCCAATAATAAAGGCTTATTTCTCTTGTTGCTACATTGGCAACATAGGGATTCTGTTTCACATCATCCCCAGTCAGAGATGCAGACTGAAGAAGCTCCTGTCATCTAGAGATTACTGGATACTGAGGGAAATGAAGAGAGACAATGTGCAGGGTTTGCACTGGGAATAAAATCATTCTGTCCTGAAGCAACACGTGTCTCTTCTGTTCAATTTTATTGGTCAAAGCAAGCCATGTGGCCATGCTCAACTTCATGGTAGTAGGGAAGTGCAATCCTACATGTGCTAGAAGGGAGAAGAACTGGAATATATAGTGAATAGAATGAAGATTACCAGATACACTTCTTATAGCACCTCTGAGAGCCCACTGGTTTCCTGTTTCTCCCTTCATCAACCTACTCTACATACTTCTACCATAGTAACCTTCCTAAAATGGAAAATTCCTCTTCCTATAAACTTCCACAGCTTCTCCTTACCTTCTGAATCAAGTCCCAAATCTTTAGATCTACTTTGCAGGACCATTACCATCTATTCCAGGTCTACTTTTCCAGAGTAATCTGGGATGTCTTCTTTCACTCTCCACGCACTACTCATCTACCCCCACCTCCATCTTTACCATTTAGGTTTTCATTCAGTTTTTTCAAATGTTAGCTTAAATGCCACAATCACCACAAAACAAAGTATTTTGCAATTCTTCCAGTTGGCATCTTGTCAGTGTTTTGTCAGTGCTTCCCAATAAACATTACTTATATACCTGCTTTCATAATAGAAGTTTGCATCCATGCCTCTTCCCCATTAGATAATAAGTAATTTGAGGATAGAAACAATAACTTGTTCATCATTATGTGATTCCCTTCCTGCCTTTGTCAAAGTGTCAAGCACAGATCTTGATGCATGACAGGCATTCATTTTATGTTGCCCTCCTTGATTTGATCTGGTTGAGCCTTAATCTATCATGTCCTTCCTGATCCTCTGCTTGTAGTTCCAAGGACGTTCATATTTAAAGTAGAGTTTCCCTGTTTGTGCTCACTATTAATATTCTGGGTTGGATGTTAGATATTCAGAGCTCAATCGTTTTTAACTGTTGTGAAAAAAATGGTGCTCTGAAAATGGATAGGGAATGTAATTGGTTGGGAAATCTTTTAGGAAAAAACGAGAAAGAGAAAGAGAGAGAAGACTATATACATACTCTTTTTAAAGAAAACCAGAATGATAGCTACCATCAGACTATTTTTTATAGATAATTTCAGTTTAAATTTTGTTTTTCTCATTAGAATGTGAATGTTTGGAGAAGGTAGAGTACATTGAGACATTTTTATACCTATCATACATGCACTGTCATGCTCAATACAACTGAGTTTCTTGTCAATTCTGTTAAATCTTGGCTTCTCCCTCATTGTGTGTATAGGTTGTGTTCACATGGGGCTAAATCAGAATGATCATTTTATAATACTGGAAATGTTTGAGACCTCAGACATTATCGATTTGACTTTTTTTTACATTATAGATAAAGAAACTGAGTTATAGGGAGAAGAAGCGACATTATTTTCTTCCAAGTGTGCTATGCAGACATTCAAAGATTCCATCAAGTCTTTTCCTTTTGGAAAGTCTAAAATGCAAAATGATAATACTGACTAATGATCAGACATATTAGTGAAATCAGAGTAATTACTTGCATGAAATTATTGAGTAGATATTAAACGTCAGCTACCTTGCTAACTGCTGGAAATTCAAAGAGGAAGGACATGATTTTCTGTATATAATAGCTCTGAGTCTAGTCTACAATGTGTAAGGTCCCTTGCTGGGTGCTCTGGGAGACTGTTTACCACTTAGTGTCTCATGGAGATGTTTTAAATGCAATTATGCACTCATGTTGCTGAAGTATTTTTCAGTTAAGTACTTTTAACTTCAGATTATTCATTGAATTCTCTAATTGTTGGTTTAAAAGTTTCAAGATAAATTAGTTCTTTAAGATTAATGAGGGGCCATAATGATGACAAAATGTATATCTAGACTGGATATTCATTTTAACCATAATTTCAAAACAAAATGAACTGACCATGGGCGATGCTTTCCTGGATTGAAAGTCTAGGTTTAAGAACACAAAACTCTATTGCTGAGTTTCAGGACAGAAGCAGCAGTAGCAAAAGTAACAACAGTAACGTCAACAAGATCTCAGAAAATTAAAAACAAATTCTTTAAATAGTTATATGTTTTATATTGGATGTGAAAAGAGGAAGGGCTGAATGATAATCAGTATATTTATTTAGAATCAGAGAAGGGCAGAGGACTCAAAAAACATTCGAAGAAATCTCACCTTAGCATTGATCTCAATCACAGAGAAAACGCAAATGTGATTCTGAGGATTATGTTTCACCGAGAGCAAAGGGGAACAACTAAAAAGAGATGGTGAAGGTGACAATGAGATGGTGGAACTACTCAGGAAATTAAAACCATAATAAGGCACCAGTGGGTTGTGTTTCTGTCCCTTTGCAATAACAGAATGTGAACAAAAGGGTCAGAGGGCAAAGGTTGAAGTTCAGCTTAGAAAATGAGGGCTGTCATGGGGCTTCAGGCTGTGCATATGGCAGGTGGAACAAGGCTGACAAATTAGACAGCTCTGGACAACATTCATGGTTGAAAATAGGGTCTCTTCACTTTGCTACAAAAGACTGAGTCTAGTGTAGGTAAGAAAGAGGAGTAGCATCATTTCATGAAGCTTTTAAAATGGGCAATATGCCATCTCAGCTTAGAGGAAGGCAGAAAAGGAGACTGAACAGGGAAAGTGGGTGTTGGGTGTGAGATTGAAAGTGTGAAAGTCAAAAAAGAAAACTAAAGAGAAAAAAAAGAGATGTGAGAGAGAAAAAGAAAGTGCAAGAAGGTAGAGATAAAAATGATGAGAGAGCCAATATGAGCAAGTTAGACTGTGAGAGGAAAAATAAATTGAAAGAGCAAGAAAAAATGTGTTGGGAGGAGATCAATAGACAAAGATGAGAGCTAAAGAGAAAGGGTCAGAGGAAAGAAGACAGGCGAAAGCCAAAAAAGAACAACAAATGCAGACACTCCACTGTAAATTCAGGCCTGTTTCAGTGTGCAGTTTCAAGGGGACTGCTCAGAGCTCTCTGCTGTCAGCCAGGAAGTAAGGAAGGGAGAGTGAGAAGGCAGAGGTGAGAACTGGGTTCAGGCACACAGGTAGGTCCGGTGGATGGAGCTGAGCCCTTAGAATGACAGAGGCGGAAGCTCTCCTTTCCTTATCTACTGTATGCTAAAACCAGAAGATTGGTCTTTATTTTTTCCCTTTTTTCTTTATCTACTGCATGCTAAAACTGGAAGATTGCTCTTTATTTTTTTCCTTTTTTCCTTATAAGCTATCTTTGTTTCACATGCTCTCCAAAGCCATTAAAATGTTTGTAACAAAGCTTTCCAGTTGGTCTGTGTACAGGTCATAATATTCAGACCAAGAGGTTATTATAAGGAAGGGAGATTACAGGTTTTCCCAAGTGGAGATTTAAGTAATACTTAACAGTCTGGGCCATCTGGTGAATACCATGGAAAACAAATTGCCTTTCATAAGCAGTTTTACTATTGCTACACCATGTTAATTTGGGTGGACAAACTATTCCTTAAGGGGTTTCGTACAGACAAAGAATAGACAGCAGCTTCTCTGTCCTTTCTCTGGCTTCTCAAGACTACAAAATGTCTTTGTTTTTCAGCCTGTCAGGGCCACAATGGTTGGGAATATTTATTTGCCTTCTTTTAAGAGTCCAGGTGACACCCACTAATAGATTAAAAGGTATTGGTTGAGCACCTACTATGTGATCAGATGTTATGAAACAGGCACAGAATTATAATTGTCTTATGGACTGTCAGTAAGTATAAATTTACACCCATGTTCTATGTTCTATGTTCTATGTACTCATAAGTGCTTGGCATACACACAAGTGCATTTGTCAAATTCAGTAAATATACACTTAAGATTGTGCATTTCATTGCATTTAACTTTTACTTAGTAAGAAAAACACTGTACATAAATATTGAAACCTATTCACCACTATGCACACTTGCATGCTGAAATATTTGGGGTGAAGAGTACTGATGTCTGCAATTTGCTTAGAAATACATCAAAAATAGGATAGACTGATGGATGGAGAGGGATAGATAGATGAAAAAGTAAGAGCAGCAAATATTAAAATTTAGGTGGTGGTATATAGGTATTCACTATAAAATTCACTTTTGCTATGTTTGAAATTTTTGTATTTATTTCATGAAATAATCAGTAAACAATTAAAAACTACTGATGTAGTACTAACTCTAGGAGTTAAGAGAGTGATGGAGTAAAGAAGGAAAAAAGGGATGTGGACAGAAGGAAGGTAACGAGGTATAATTGTATTAGTTATTTATTGCTGCATAAAAAATTACTGGAAAAATTACAGGTTTAAAACACCACACAGAGATTGGCTCAAAATGGCAGAGTATAAGGATGTGTACTCCTTCTTGCAAGAGCACAAGAATCACAACTAACTGCTGAACAATCATCGACAGGAAGACACTAGAACTCACCAAAAAAGATACTCCACATCCAAAGACACAGGAGAAGCTGCAATGAGATGGTAGGAGGGGTGCAATCACAATAAAATCAAATCCCATAACCACTGGGTGGGTGACTCACAAACTGGAGAAAAATAATACCACAGAAGTCCACCCACTGGAGTGAAGGTTCTGAGCCCCATGTCAGGCTTCCCAACCCGGGGGTCCAGCAGAAGGAGGAGGAATTCCCAGAGAATCAGACTTTGAAGGTTAGCGGGATTTGACTGCAGGACTTTGGCAGGACAGAGTGAAACAGAGGCTCCACTCTTGGAGGACACACACAAAGTAGTGTGTGCATCAGGACCCAAGGGGAAGGAGCAGTGACACAATAGGATACTGAACCAGACTTACCAGCTAGTGTTGGAGGGTCTCCTGCAGAGGCAGGGGGTGGCTGTGTGTCACCATGGGACAAGGACACTGGCAGCAGAAGTTCTGGGAAGTACTCCTTGACATGAGCCCTCCCAGAGTCTGGCATTAACCCCACCAAAGAGCCTGTAGCCTCCAATGCTGGGTTGCCTCAAGCCAAACAACCAACAGGGAGGGAACTCAGCCCCACTCATCAGCAGACAAGTGGACTAAAGTTTTACTGAGCTCTGCCCACCAGAGCAACACCCAGCTCTACCCACTACCAGTCCCTCCCATCAGGAAGCTTGCACAAGCCTCTTAGTTAGGCTCATCCATCAGCGGGCAGAGAGCAGAAGCAAGAACTACAATCCTGCAGCCTGTGGAACAAAAACTACATTCACAGAAAGATAGACAAAATGAAAAGGCAGAGGACTACGTACCAGACGAAGGAACAAGATAAAACCCCAGAAAAACAATTAAATGAAGTGGACCTAGGCAACCTTCCAGAAAAAGAATTCAGAATAATGATAGTGAAGATGTTCCAGGACCTTGGAAAAAGAATGGAGGCAAAGATTGAGAAGATTCAAGAAATGTTTAACAAAGACCTAGAAGAACTGAAGAACAAACACCCAGAAGAATTAAAGAACAAGCAAACAGAGATGAACAGTACAATAACTGATATGAAAAATACACTAGAAGGAATCAATAGCAGAATAACTGAGGCAGAAGAATGGATAAGACAGAATGGTGGAAGACATTGGAAGACACTGGAAGACAGAATGGTGGAATTCACTGCTGCAGAACAGGATAAAAAAAAAAAAAAGAAAAGAAATGAAGATAGCCTAAGAGACTTCTGGGACAACATTAAATGAACCAACATTCACATTATAGGGGTCCCAGAAGAAGAGAGAGAGAAAGGACCCAAGAAAATATTTGAAGAGATTATAGTTGAAAACTTCCCTAAAATGGGAAAGGAAGTAGCCAACCAAGTCCAGGAAGCACAGAGAGCTGAAGGCAGGATAAACCCAAAGAGAAACATGCCAAGACGCATAGTAATCAAACTGAAAAAAATTAAAGACAAAGAAAAATTATTAAAAGCAACTAGGGAAAAATGACAAATAACATACAAGGGAACTCCCATAAGGTTAATAGCTGATTTCTCAGCAGAAACTCTACAAACCAGAAGGGAGTGACACAATATATTTAAAGTGATGAAAGGGGAGAACCTACAACCAAGATTACTCTACCCAGCATGGATCTCATTCAGATTCGACAGAGAAATCAAAAGCTTTACAGACAAGCAAAAGCTAAGAGAATTCAGCACCACCAAACCAGCTCTACAACAAATGCTAAAGGAACTTCTCCAAGTGGGAAACACAAGAGAAGAAAAGGACTTACAAAAACCCAAAACAATTAAGAAAATGGTAATAGGAACATACATATAGATAATTACCTTAAATGAATGGATTAAATGCTCCAACCAAAAGAAACAAGCTTGCCGAATGGATACAAAAACAAGATCCACATACATACTGTCTACAAGATACCCACTTCAGACTAGGGACACATACAGACTGAAAGTGAGGGGATGGAAAAAGATATTCCATGTAAATGGAAATTCAAATTCAAAGCAAGTTGGAGTAGCAATACTCATATCAGATAAAATAGATTTAAAATAAAGAATGTTACAAGAGACAAGGAAGGACACTACATAATGATCAAGGGATCAATCCAAGGAGATATAACAATTATAAATATATATGCACCCAACATAGGAGCACCTCAATACATAAGGCAAATGCTAACAGCTATAAAAGAGGAAATCAACAGTAACACAATAATGGGGAATTTTAACACCTCACTTATCCCAAAGGACAGATAATTCAGACAGAAAATTAATAAGGAAACACAAGCTTTAAATGACACAATAGACCAGATAGATTTAATTGATATATATAGGACTTTTCATCCGAAAACAGCAGGTTACACTTTCTTCTCAAGTGCACATGGAACATTCTCCAGGATAGATCACATCTTGTATCATAAATCAAGCCTCGGTAAATTTAAGAAAATTGAAATCATATCAAGCACCTTTTCCGACAACAACACTATGAGATTAGAAATCAATTACAGGGAAAAAACGTAAAAAACACAAACACATGGAGGCTAAACAATACGTTACTAAATAACCAAGAGATCACTGAAGAAATCAAAGAGGAAATCAAAAAATACCTAGAGACAAATGACAACAAAAACACTGTGATCCAAAAGCTACAGGATGTTGCAAAAGCAGTTCTAAGAGGGAAGTTTATAACAATACAAGCCTACCTCAAGAAACAAGAAAAATCTCAAATAAACAATCTAACTTTACATCTAAAAGGACTAGAGAAAGAAGAACAAACAAAACCCAAATTTAGTAGAAGGAAAGAAATCATAAAGATCAGAGCAGAAATAAATGAAATAGAAACAAAGAACACAAGAGCAAAGATCAATAAAACTAAAAGGTGGTTCTTTGAGAAGATAAACAAAATTGATAAACCATTAGCCAGACTCATCAAGAAAAAGAGGGAGAGGACTCAAATCAATAAAATTAGAAATGAAAAAGGAGAAGTTACAATGGACTCCACAGAAATACAAAGCATCATAAGACACTACTAGAAGCAACTCTATGCCAAAGAAAATGGACAACCTGGAAGAAATGGACAAATTCTTATAAAGGTATAACCTTCCAAGACTGAACCAGGAAGAAATAGAAAATATGAACAGACCAATCACAAGTAATGAAATTGAAACTGTGATGAAAATCTTCTAGCAAACAAAAGTCCAGGACCAGATGGCTTCACAGGTGAATTCTATCAAACATTTAGAGAAGAGCTAACACCCATCCTTCTCAAACTCTTCCAAAAAATTGCAGAGGAAGTAACCCTCCCAAACTCATTCTATAAGGCAACCATCACCCTGACACCAAAACCAGAAAAAAACACTACAAAAAAAGAATATTACAGACCAGTATCAGTGATGAATATAGATGCAAAAATCCTGAACAAAATACTAGCAAACAGAATCCAATTAAAAGGATCATACAACATGATCAAGTGGGATTTATCCCAGGGATTCAAGGATTCTTCAATATACACAAATCAGTTAATGTGATATACCATATTAACAAATTGAAGAATAAAAACTATTTGATCATCTCAGTAGATGCAGAAAAAGCTTTTGACAAAATTCAACAATGATTTATGATAAAAACTCTCCAGAAAGTAGGCACAGAGGGAACATACCTCAACATAATAAAGGCCATATATGACAAACCCACAGCAAACATCATTCTCAATGGTGAAAAATTGAAAGCGTTTCCTCTCAGATCAGGAACAAGACAAGGATGTTCACTCTCGCCACTATTATTCAACATAGTTTTGGAAGTCCTAGCCATGGCAATCAGAGAAGAAAAAGAAATAAAAGAATACAAATTGGAAAAGAAGTAAAACTGTCACTGTTTGCAGATGACATGATACTATACATAGATAATCCAGAAAACTACTACAGCTGATCAATGAAATTGGCAAAGTTGTAGGATACAAAATTAATGCACAGAAATCTCTTGCATTCCTATACACTAACAATGAAAGATCAGAAAGAGAAATTAAGGAAACAATCCCATTCACCATTGCAACAAAAAGAATAAAATACCTAGGAATAAACCTACCTAAGGAGGTAAAAGATGTGTACTCAGAAAACTATAAGACACTGATGAAGGAAATCAAAGATGACACAAACAGTTGGAGAGACATACCATGTTCTTGGATTGGAAGCATCCATATTGTGAAAATGATTATATTACCCAAAGCAGTCTACAGATTCAATGTAATCCATACCAAATTACCAATGGCATTTTTTACAGAACTAGAACCAAAAATCTTAAAATTTATATGGAGGCACAAAAGACCCCAAATAACCAAAGCAATTTTGAGGGAAATAAATGGAACTGGAGGAATCAGGCTCCTTGACTTCAGATTATATTACAAAGCTACAGTAATCAAGACAATATGGTACTGGCATAAAAACAGGAATATAGATCAATGGAACAGGATAGAAAGCACAGAGATAAACTCATGCACCTAAGTTCAACTAATATATGACAAAGGAGGCAAGGATATACAGTGGAGAACAGATAGTCTCTTCAATAAGTGGTGCTGGGAAAACTGGACAGCTACATGTAAAAGAAAGAAATTAGAACACTCCCTAACACCATACACAAAAATAAACTTAAAATTGGTTAAAGGCCTAAATGTAAGACCGGACACTATAAAACTTTTAGAGGAAAACATAGGAAGAACACTCTTTGACATAAATCACAGCAAGATCTTTTTTGACCCACCTCCTAGAGTAATGGAAATAAAAACAAAAATAAACAAATGGGACCTAATGAAACTTAAAAGCTTTGTACAGCAAAGGAAACTATAAACAAGATGAAAAGATAACCCTCAGAATGGGAGAAAATATTTGCAAACAAATCAATGGACAAAGGATTAATCTCCAAAATATATAAACAGCTCATGCAGCTCAATATTAAAGAAACAAACAACCCAATCCAAAAATGGGCAGAAGACCTAAATAGACAATTCTCCAGAGAAGACATACAGATGGCCAAGAGGCACATGAAAAGATGCTCAACATCACTAATTATTAGAGAAATCTAAATCAAAGCTACAGTGAGGTATCACCTCACACTGGTTAGAATGGGCATCATCAGAAAGTTTACAAACAACAAATGCTGGAGAGGATGTGGAGAAAAGGGAACCCTCTTGCACTGTTGGTGGGAATGTAAATTGATACAGCCACTATGGAGAACAGTATGGAAGTCCCTTAAAAAACTAAAAATAGAATTACCATATGACCCAGCAATCCCACTACTGGGCATATACCCAGAGAAAACCATAATTCCAAACGACACATGCACGCCAATGTTCATTGCAGCACTATTTACAATAGCCAGGTCATGGAAGCAGCCTAAATGCCCATCAACAGATGAATGGATAAAGGAGATGTGGTACATATATACAATGGAATATTACTCAGCCATAAAAAGGAACGGAATTGGGTCATTTGTAGAGATGTGGATGGACCTAGAGACTGCCATACAGAGTGAAGTAAGTGAGAAAGAGAAAAACAAATATTGTAAATTAACGCATATATGTGGAACCTAGAAAAATGGTACAGATGAACCGGTTTTCAGGGCAGAAATTGAGACACAGATGTAGAGAACAAACGTATGGACACCAAGGGGGGAAAGCGGCGGGGCGGGGGTGGTGTTGTGATGAATTGGGAGATTGGGATTGACATGTATACACTAATATGTATAAAATAGATAACTAATAAGAAGCTGCTGTATAAAAATATAAATTAAAAATAAATAAATAAAAATAAAACAATTAAAAAATAAAAGAAACACCACACATTTACTATCCCATTTTTTCTGTGTCAGAAATACAGGAATGGCTTAGGTGGGTGGTTCTGGCCCAGGGTTTTTCATGAGGTTGCAGACAGGATGTGTTCAGGGATGCAGTCATTTCTTTCTTTCTTTTTTTAAGATTTTTTTAATGTGGACCATTTCTTTAAAGTCTTTATTGAATTTGTTACAATATTGCTTCTGTTTTATGTTTTGATTTTTGGCCTTGAGGCATATGGGATCCTAGCTCCCCGACCAGGGATTTTACCCTCACACCCTCCCTTGGAAGGTGAAATCTTAGCCACTGGACCATTAGCGAAGTCCCAGGGATGCAGTCATTTGAAGTCTTGCCTGGGGCCAGAGAATCTGCTTCCAAAATGGCTCACCTCACATGGATGCCGCCGGCAGGAGGTCTCAGTTCCCCACGAAGCAGACCTCTCCATTTGCTGCTTGAGTGTCCTCACCACATGGCAGCTGGCTTCCCCCAGAGTGAGTGATCCAAGACAGAGAACGGGAAAGAGATGCTGTGCCTTTTATAACCTAGTTACACACCATAACTTCTGCCATATTCTATTCATTATACTCGAATCACTAAGTCCAGCCCACGCTTAAGAAGAGGGGAATTAGTTTCCATCTTCTGCGGGGAGGAATGTCGAAAAATTTGTCTACATGTTTTAAAACCACGATAAAAGCTTAGGTGGGATTTTAGTAGAATGGCTTGCTTTCATAAGCAGATGGTTAAGGAGTCCTCAGTCTCAGGGTTGCTGAGACCCTTGTCGGAAGAAAACACAATACAGAATAAGGCAAAACAATAGCAAAGCACAGACTGACCTCTGTGAAGCCTGGGAGGAAGGCAAGGCTGAAAAATCTTTATTCTAGCAAAACCTTCTCATCTAGATGACTATAGAATACCCACTGGGGCCTATGGATTCAGGGCTGGGTGAAATTGCGAACAAGGCTAGCCTTGGTTTTCTTTGTTTGTTTTAACTGAGGTAAAATTCACATTACACAAAATTCAGCTTTTTAACCATTTTAAAGTGTATAGTTCAGTGGCTTTTAGTATATTCCCAATGGTGTGAAGTCATCACCACTCTCTAATCCCAGATAGTCCCTCCCAAAGAAACCCTGTACCCATTAATCATCGCTCCCAATTTTCTCCCTCTTCCCTCCCAACCACCAATCTATTTTTTTCTATATGGCTTTGCCATGACTTTATGGTTCTGAGTCAAGAACTATAGAGGAACCAAGGTCAGACTACCTGCAAAGGAGTGTCTAACATGTGTGGGAAAGTGGGAATTGACAAGTCCAAGAAAGCTAGTGGAAAGATGATACAATCCCAAGTAACAGAAAAGAGAGAATAATGTGAATATACTTACATAAGTAGTTTAGGGCCATCTTATAAACTTGACACACTAAAAGGGAGTGGTCATTTGAATGCGTATTACCTGAAAATTAAGGGTGATTCTAGAGCATCATTGGATTCTAAAATTTACTTTAGAAGAACATCCACACATTATCCTTGGCACATGATGAAAGATGTAGCGATTCAACCCCAAACTGGCTGTGTTCCAATAAGAAATGTCATCTAGTTATTTTAGAAGCATAGATAAGAATCTGGTAGAGAACAACTGACTAGTGAAAGAATAAAAATCTAGATGTCATTTTGAGGGACAGTTTGGGGAATCAGTACAGTGTATTGGTTAACTGTATCTTTTTGAGCTGGACATCCTATGTTTGAATTCCCGCTCTGTGACCTTGGACAAGTGACTTAAACTTTCTGCCTCTTTTGTAACCTAGGAGACTAAGTAATAGTAAAGTAAAATAACGCCCATTACATTTTAGGATGGTTAAGTGGAATAAATGAACCAACACACTGAAGACTTATGACCAGTTCCCAGCACACTACTATAAGCATCCACAGATGTTTGCACTGATCACCTCACCATTGAAGGAAGCACACTCTTTAGGGGAAACTAAAGAGATGTAATGTTTCTTTCATCCAATTATTTTAACATATAAAATCCTACATATTTTATACTAGGCCCTGGGCAGATGGAGTTTTAACTGTTCACAGCGTAAGACTGTGAACGAAGATACTGCAAATTCAGTCGCAGCGTCAATCTGCTGACAGTAACTGTTTCCCTTTGACATTTCTCAAAACCAGGACACCGTCTTGAATGCTCCAAGTGTGTGAAATAACTCCTCAAAGAGACTCTAAGCTTTAAGAATATGAATCTGCATCTGGAATCACTCCTGTGAACAACACATTTTATGATACAAATATCTCCTGGGATCTCTGCGTCACCAACTCTTTTTAAAATAATGGAATTCTATAATGGAGAAAACATTGCTCTATAAAACATAAAGTTTGGCTGTCAAAAAAAAAAGGGAGAAAAAAAGGAATGGGTGAAAGATTTAGTAACTGAGTCCTACGGTTAGAAGTGGGTTGGTAAGAGTACTGCCAATAGGTCAAATGGCCAGAGTACCACAGGTAAGCTGTGCTATAAAATCAGATAGAATATGTGGGAGACCAGGCTCCTTTATGCCTAGCTTTTAGGATACTGTGGTTCAGTTGAAACCTGCCAACATGTGCTAAGGATCAAAGTCATTAAAATAAAAAAAAAAAGGATCAAAATTATTATTTAAAAAGTACCATGAGAACTGAAGATAACCATTTGGTAATACCACTTGCCAAACAGGTTGTGCATAAAATCAGCCTATCAACTGACTGTCAGTCTTTCTCCAGGATATATGAAGTTTCAACCCAGTCCACTTTTCTAGTCATCTAGAGATGACTGCTAATTTAGTAACCAAATTTGTAAAGGATTTTCTAATGAAATAAGGTGCAAGAGAGAAAAAGGGGTAGAGGAGAGACAGAGAGAGAGAGAGAGAGAGAATAAATATATTCATAAAACCCCAAATCTTCCTTTATGACTTATTCCTACAATCAGATCAGTGGGTATAGGTGATGCTTGATGACCTGTCAGATGAGTCCTGTGTATATATGTCATGATGCCTTTGTAGATGGGTGTCAAAATCTCAACACTGTTGTTTAAAATTTCTGGCTGCTAGGCAATAGCTAACCTGCTTCTGGCCTATAAACAAGCCTGCCCCATCTACAAACTTATTGTAACAGTAAGCTGCATTAGCCAGCCTGGGCTCTCTGTTTCTACTCAGGCCACCTGACCACTGTCCTATGCACTGCTTGTTTTTGACCTGTGTTACACTGAATTCATTTCTGAAAGACTGAACTTCTGGCCTTTTGATGCATAACCATTCCATAATGCCCCCTCCTCTTCTGATAACATATCCTCTATTTGCACTCTGCCTCTATGTGTTTAGGGTTCATATGCAATTTTTCTGACATTTGGACTTCAGTTTTTTTCTTTAGATTTCAGCTGAGTTTAACCCTTTGACTTTCAGTTTTCAATGTAGTTTAATATAGTTATCCCTGCACTGTCCCAGCCCACTAAAATCCAGTGTCCAATGGGTGGCTAGGCCAATATTGACCTCTTAAGGGAGGAATTAAAAAATGGGCCACTATTCAGACAGACCTCTAGAAAATCCTCTCTGTCTTGTACAAATATAAGCAATACTAAATTGGACTTCGGCAGAGTTTTGAGACAAGGGAAAGAATAGAAACAGTCTGTTTAGTGCCCCCTCCTCAACTTTCTGGGATATGTGATGGCGTAGGTACCCATTTATTTGACTGTCTAGTTTACTGATTGAGTTGAAGTAACTGTAGTCAGAAATAACAAGACTTTTATCACAGCACAATGATGAAGGAATAGAGAGATTTATTCTGATCAGTGTTAATATTTAGATATCAGAAGCATGAAATATCTACCTAAATTACTGGGAATTAATCATCGATGTAATATAGCCCACCTGAGTCAGTGCAAATTGACAAATTGATATCTGAAAACAATATTTAGATATCACATTGAAAAGGCTTGGGTTCAAACTCTGTTTAATGCTGATGCTAAAAAAGACCTTAGATGAGGGCCATGGAAATGTATCTATATGAGGTGGTGTCTGAAGAAGCCAGACTGCTTTTTGGAACTCTTACTGAGTACATTAAAAACAAGTTTTACTAATGAGAAGTGACGTTGCTCTGTGGTTAATCATGTTAAAGAAATGTTCCACATAATCACTGTGAAATTGAATATTGGTAAATAAGCTGCTTAATATTTATTTAAATGATTTTGTAAATGAAGAGGAATAAGAAATAAGATGTTGGGTCATGATAAAAAGATTTGCCCTGAGAAGCCACTCACTTCAGAGAGCCAAAATATAATTGCAGATGTTCCAGGAGCTGTTGTAAATCCAAGGTATGGTTTCAGTTATCTAGATTGTATTAGGAATTTTATGTGGATAAATCAGGGCATGCAATTCATGTATAAATGCTGGTCATTTTGCTGGAAAAATGTAAAGGGGAGATCAGAGTTCAGACATTTGCATTCTCTTTGAGGTGTTTCTGAAGATTCTGAGGCCTCATAAAGCACAGCATTCTTGAGGGTGGGGAGCTGCTTGTCCTCTTTTCTTTAAAGTGAGCCCTTTGACTTTTGGAGAGGAATCAGAAACATCACACAACTTTCTCTATCTAGAAATCAAAGGCCTGGATGATGACTTTGAAGGCATTAGCTAAGGAAAAATTTATTACTCACCCTGATCATGAGTGAAGAATTGTGACACCCATTACCAATTGGGAAAAGTCTCCTGGCCAAGTATCTGTTAAGTAGCTAAAACTTTTAGGAAATTATATGCCACTATCACTTTCTGCTAGTTGGATGCATAGATGATAAATATAAATAACACATATCATTTTTGTGACTATATGTGCTTCACAGAGATCTATAATGGAAAATGTATTTTATATATTCCATAATGTAAAATTTATTATATATAAGAAAGCACAATGTATATAAGCATGGAATCACCAAGAGACTTTGAGTACTGTTATTGAAAATATGGTATTTAAGGAGTTGCCGTAGAGAAAAGTCCTATAGATTTATTAAACAGTCTTTGAAAATCATGGAGACTGGAAGGGCTTCTCTTTTGGGCAAAAAGACATTAAGAAGAGGTGATGCTGAGGTCACCATTTTTACAGTTGATTGGGAGACTGCTATGTACCTGTAGCTTTACTTACATTATATTAGTCCTTCAAATTACCCTACAAAGAGGTTCTTATTTCATTTTATACATAAGGAAACTAGGAAATAGGAAGGTTAGGTAATTTGTCTAAGTTTACAGAGCCAGTAAGTGGCAGAGCTGAGATTTAAATCCAGATCTATCTGACCCATAGCCCATAATCTTTCCAGTATGCAAAACAAAATGATGTTGATTAGATAAATGAATAGTGCTATTCCTGTTTCCTTCTGCTGACATGTGTGAATGGTGGGTTCCTAAAGATATGTCAGAGATTGCTGAGTTGCCAGTGGGCCTCTTCAGGAAGAAGGTGTGCTGGACCTGAGTATTATTAAAAAAGTATTAATTCATCACATATGTTTTGAGGCCCCTCCATGTTCATGACATACTATAAAGTTTGACGGGTGATACAAAGGTGACCGCATCTGCAACTCGAATAGTGCATGCAGGGCTAATCTTTAAAATGTAAAAATGACCTAAGAGCAAAGATTCGTGAAAGACTAGCATGATGAACAAGAGCACTGAGGGTGGGGCTTGTGTTACATGCACATCGGAGTGAAGATGATGATATTTTAATCTGAAAAAGCAAAGGCTGAGAGAGACATGAGGGCATCAGATCAGGACTCAGTTGACCCTTTGGCTTCATAACCCTGAGTAAATAATTTAAAACATTTGAAGTTTCAACTTGCTCTTTTGTGGGGATCCTAGGAAAGCCTTTTTGGTGCCTTGGTTTCCTTAATTGTGATATAGGATTAGTAGTATCGACTTTGCCTATCTCAGATCATTGTTTTAAGAATCAATTTGAGGAACTCACAGAGTTTTAAGTTCTAAATAGGTGAAAGGAATCATCAACTTTACGAAAATAAAATTAGTCCCTAGGAACCTTCAAATATGATTGACAGATATGAGAAGCACACAAATTCAACATATGATCCAACAGCCCCTGGTCAGAGGGATACAAATGAGGGGCCATGTTCAAGTGGGAACTCAGCTGGAAACTGAGGGTGGTCATTTGTTTAGAATTAGATATAACAATACTCTCTAAACCTCAAAAGGGTTGGTAGCGTGGTATAGATAAATGTTCATTAAATTTGAAATGTCTGTGGAATGATCATAACATTGTAGGCTACTGACTGATGCTGAGTCATTTAATCTGGATGTAAAGTGGCAAATATATTATGAGGTTTTCTGAAAAGGAAAACCAGGGTTTAAATGATTACCTGATTTTTAGCCTTTTTTTCTATGCAAGGAGAAAAGTGTGGGAAGTGAGCTATCACCTGTTTTAGGAAGGAGGTAGTATATGGTGAAGGAGGATCAGTGCTGCACATTGACATTTAAAAAAAAATTATTGGAATATAGTTGCTTTACAATATTGTGCTAGTTTATACTGTATAGCAAAGTGAATCAGCTGTACATATACATATATATCCTCTTTTTGGGATTTCCTTCTCATTTAAATCCCAATGAGACCTATGGCAACCATAAATGAATGGAGCACTCTGATTATTATCTTGTCACTGCTTTCTGGAGGATACTTATCTTGCAGTGCCTCCCATACCCTTTACTATCCAGCACCCCATTACCTGGACAACATCTGTTGACAAACACTCCCCACTCACAGAAATAACTCCATGTTAACTGAGGCTCATATAGATGACGCATTGGCCTCATAATATGATTCTAAAGCCACTTCTGAATCATCAAGGTGTGATGAATTATGTTCAGAATAAATTTTATGCCCCAAATATTTTCTTATGTTCTATATATCTTATAATAGGTAGATTATTTCAATTGTGAGTTTCTGATTGTCAGAACATCTGATTAATGAGAACACTTTCCTTCCCTATGCTGAATAGAAGTTACTATCTTACTGATCTAGTGATGTCATGGGTTGGTGAAAATTCAAATTGGATCACATTCCTGGGGGTACAAAATTTGAGTTCAATGCCTTCCACAAGGTGAGACTTGGGATATGAAGGGAGAAGAGAGATGCTGAAAGGAGTTGGAATAGATAATGGACAATTCACATTTATCCATCTATTACCTATCTATCATTATCCATGCAGCCTCATTTTTAAGCATCTTGAGAACTCAGTGACACTGGAAGGAGAAGAATGTAAGCTAGTAACTTAAGGGGCCAGGACCAGGAGAACAGATTTGGCTGAGGTGGTCATTAATCCAAATCTCAATATCCAAGTGGCCATAACACTGCTCCATAAAGAGGTCCAATTGTTTAAATGGCAGCAGAAATCTCACTTAAAAGACTGTTTGGGGTGGTTAGTAGTATTGTGATTATGTGGAGAAGAATGTCAGCCAAAATTTGTGGTGTGGACAGCTGGGACTCAGAGTTCAGCAGAGGTCCAGAGCCCCCAGGAAGATGCACAGGAATTCAGGGCCAGGTGACTGCCTCAAAGGGGAACTGTGGTGCAATCAGTACATCAGAACAGAAGCCTGACTCTAAAAGGGCGTCAAGACGGGAGAAGTTAGAGGAAAAGGCTGAAGCTTAGAAGACATGAGAGTGTCCAGGCTATCTTTGGACACCAAAGATGCCAGTCTTCAGGAAGCTATGCTGACTTCACTTACTAGGAAATATTAGATTTCCTCCTACATTTGGGGGATGAGTCTACAGGCTGAAGATCTTTATACCTACAGGCAAGCAGGGCTTCGGTTGTAAGGATGACACTGACATGTTTCCATTGCTATTCTGCCGCCTACCAACTTTCTGTTCTGATAAAGTTCTCTCAAAGAGAAAGGATGTGAGGTAGGCAGGCAGCCAGGTCATTATAGACACTGTCACATTTTGAGGTTCTTCAAAAGAACTTTTACTAATTATAAGTTTTGACTGAATGAATCCATTCTGAACCTTTAGAGATGTTACAGAAGGGATGGATGGATATGAGATAATGCTGTAGTTAGAGCAGCTCATGAAGGATTTTGTTGTTGCAAATGTAAAAACAGAATACATTTAATCAAATCAGATGGGTAAAATGAAACATAAATCAGTGCCATAGCTACTCATATTTTTGTTTCTATTTTACAACTAACATTTTAGGTCTATTCCCATGATAGGCTGACTTTTAAAATTTTCATTTAAGAATTTGCAAGGATAGAGGTTTAATCTGAACATTGATCTTCATTAAGACAGGCAGTTTAAAACTTTCAATTTTGTCATGGTTTTAAAGCTGTACGTGAAGCCTTTATCTCTTCCCGTTGAACGTGGGAGAGAAGGGAAATCTGTAACTGAGTTGGTGATCAGATTGTGGCAGAAGTCACATCTCTTGGCTTCTGAGGCTTGGTTAGAAAAGGCCACACAACTCCTGCTGGTTTCTTTTGGGAAATTCTCTCTAAGAGCCTTTGGCTGCCATGTAAGAGGCCCAGCCACTCTGAGACCAGCATGTAGACAGAGAACATGGAATGGTCACATGCACAGAGAGATGCCCAATGAGCCCCAGCTGTTCCAGTCGCAACTGTTTTGAGTCTTCCCAGTCCAAGCACCAGAGAAGTGAATAAAGAAATATTTGTATCCACTTAAGTCACTATTCCACTGCAACCTCTTTAAAAATGTTGAGCAAGAACTGCCTCACTGTCTTAGTGCATTTGAGCTGCTTTAACAAAAGTACCATCAACCGGGTAGCCTACAAACAACACAAATTTATTTGTCACAGTTCTAGAGGCTGAAAAGTCCAAGATTATGGTGGCAGCAGATTCAGTGTCTGGTGAGAACCCTGCTTCCTCATAGATAGGCATCTTCTCACTGTAACCTCACATAACATGATGGAAGGAGCAAAGGAACTTTCTTGCACCTCTTTTATAAGGGCATTAATTCCATTTATGGGGGCTCCACCCTCATAACCCAATCACCTTCCAAAGGTCCCACCTCCTCATAGTATCACATTGGGCACTAGATTTTCTTTTTTTCTTTTTCTTTTTGGCCTCACCATGTGGCTTGCAGGATCTTAGTTCCCCAACCAAGGATTGAACCCAGACCCCAGGCAGTGGAAGCGTGGAGTCCTAACCACTGAATGGCCAGGGAGTTCCCAGGTTTTCAACATATGAATTTTCTGGGGGATAAAAACATTCAATCTGTAACACTCACTGAGCCCAGTCAATTCCTAGATTCATTAACAAAATTAATAGTTGTACTTCTTTAAGCCATTCTTTTGGGGAAGTCATCACTTGGCAATAGATAACCAAAACACAATTTAATGACCATTTCTATGGAGTCTCTGCTTCCTGTTGGAGGGGAGAGGGTACAGGCGATGGTGGTAGTGAGAAGTATCATCACTGAGTTTGATGGGATGGTGAAACGGGATCAGGTGGAAGTTGCTTCTTACTGCAGCAATAGTTCCTGTCTTTCTACTTGCTAATTTTACACTGTCCCTTCTACCTTCCTCTTCCCTTCCTGCCCTGCTTCTATGACAAAAAAGGGACACATGTGTTCATTGCACCTCTTTTCAGAGCACATAGGTAGACTCCGAGAAGACTCCCTGCCTCTCTTGAAGTTAGGTTGAGGCCAGGGTGATATAAGCACGCCCCCTTCTTGCATGCCTAGACCTAAAACCTTCCTATGTGACACTTGGATACTCTCTCTTTTCTTTCAGCAGTGATCTTGGAAGCCATGTTTCTGAAGGTGTAGGAGGGCAATGCAACTCACGTCAGCTGTGACATGAGGAAGAAATAAACTTCTACTCTGTTAAGCCACTGAGATGCTGAGTATTGAGGCTATTTGCTCAGCAGCCAGTGAGCATTACCCTAACTTATACAGAACCCTTTGATCTGACTCACTTTTTGCTGACATGTAAGGCACCTAGGGGGAGCAGTCCTTTCTGTGAATATCTCACAAAACCTCAGCCCATCCTTTCACTCATTTTTTTTTCTTTCAGTTTTATCAAGATATAATTAGCATACAGCACTGTATAAGTTTAAGGTGTAGAGTGTAATGATTTGACTGCCTCTCATTTCCAACCCTCCTGTGGGGTACATAGAAGATGATCAAAGAGGCAGAACCTCCTTGGGACTCTGAGACCTACTCCCTTGTTATACCCTCCTCAATCTTATAAAATCACATGTTTCTAACATGTGCTAAAGGAACTTAGCCATCATGTTCCCCTGCCATTGCGATCTATGATTTACACAGAAGAGATCAAAATTCTGTATTTCATAACTGAATTTTCTCTCCTAAAGAAATCACAGTAATAAACTTCAAAGCAGATGACACAAGAGTAGGGGGAAGAAATGTAGAGAAAACTATCAACTCACCCCCACCCCGAAAATAAGACTGATCTTTCTTAAAGATACTGTTTTTTGTCAGTCAAATTAAAATATGTTTTTCCACAGATAAGTCAACCTCTCAATTGATAGTCAATTCAAGGAAGATTGAGTCAGTTCAGAAAATAAAACAGTGGTGTAGAAAAGTTAAGCTATAATCTGGTTTTTCAGTTGAAGTGTTCTCAAGAGTTGTGTATTTTCCAACTGTCCCCCTCTTCCCAGTGAAAAGGGAAAGAGATAAAATAATACCCTCAAATGCTCTTCTAATTGTCATAGTCATTATCTCTTTCCCGATTGTTCTGTATTTTTCTCTCCCACACACAAACACATATGCATTCGGGTTTCTAATCATCCATCAGCACACACACGAGAATCATGGCCATCTTAGACATTTGGAGATGCTCAAATGTGATGGGGGGAGGGGAAGAGGGACCAACTACCCTTTGCCCCAGGAGGGAGCTCTTCCTGCCCAGAAGCTAAGAGCGCAACATCATCCCACAGGTCATTCGACCCCACAGTTAAAAAAAAAAATGCTGGCACCGGAGATAAAAGGGATATAATGAAAATGTAAACGAAAAACTTTATACCAGGCATGGCCTGACAGAGGGAAGATTGATATCCCATGATGCTTTGTCTTGATGAGACAATGAAAAATAACCACCACAGCAGCTGTGTCAATATCAGACTTGGTAATGCACCACTGGCTGTGGGTTTTTATTTAATCCGCTTTGCTTTAAGATGATAACGGTTGTTACTTTTCAGTGCCTGTCTGTCAGCGCCCAGCATTGCAATATTCCTCCGCAGCTCTGCGAGCGGGTTTCATTTATTTTAAAATACCATTTCACACACTGCTGACTTTTAACAGTGTTCTGTGTGAGTTTGTGGGATTGAATAGTGACAGAAACAACACTTTTTATGAGAATACAGAATATTAAAAACGGGGCACAATATACAGATGGCAGTTTTCACTACAGCTTGTTTTTTTCCCCCTTGCTTCTGCTACTGAGCTTTCCCACTGAATGCATTTGTAGTAACACCATAAATGTCACTTTCACTGACTGCCTTTTGGCATTTTATTTAAATGGAATTCCACTCCGGCTTGCTGCTGCCACTGTTGCCGCTGCTGTTACCAACTTGTTTTAGGGTGGCTCTGTTTTACAGAATCGTCCCCTCGGCTTCATTCTTTGGGGCCCCAGATCGGGAAATATAGGAATAACTGCTCAAACCCTAATGGCAAGGAGTCAAGGTCCAAGGATTCCAAAAGAAAAACTTGACCAGCGGAGGTTACTGTAGACATATGTATTTGACCTTCACAGCCACCACTTAGTGGAAAATACTTCTCAACTCTGAGAATACTTCTGACTGGGACATAAGTTACTTCCTTGTTGTGGGGAAAACCCAACATATACAAACTGTCTTCGGTTGAAAGCCACAGGAAAACAGAGAGACAGGGCTCTGAGTGACGTATCTGGGCCTTGGGTCTATTATTACTGACTAACAGTACTTTGGTTGGGACGTTTACCTGGGACCTGGCTTCTCTACATCGATTCTTATCTTGGCAGATACATGCTTATGCTGCTGGGCCTCTAGACACGTACAAGGGGTGGCATCTTGCTGCCAATGTGATGTTGACGTGTGCAAATTCCCCTTTCTCTCTTGCACGAAACATCTGTTGTTCCATCAATTCCAGAGACAAAGTAGAATAGACAGGGGTGGTGAAGCCTTTTCCTGGGAGAACCTGCAATTTGGGGAAAACTGGATTCTTGTCTAGGCCAAATGAGGCTAGAAATGATGTGCTTAATGCAGCCATATAAATGTGTTCACATCTCACAGGCTCGGGCCTGAATCAGAGGCCTAAGAGATTTCTAGCTGAGAGCTCAAATTTTCAGAAAATTGGAAATCTTTATAGAAAAAAAAATTAAACAGAAAATGCAATTCAAAACCTCAGTCCTGGCCTGTATACTGTGGCCTTCATGGTCCTCTTGTACAATACCCCTTAGAAACAAGTAAAGATGGGAATGTTGGGTAAGTCCAAAAACATTTTTACAAACCTGACTAGTTTGTGGAGACATCTGAAGGTCTGTCTCAATCTCTTTTTATCCTTTTAATTAGAAAGGTTGAGAGAGGTAGGAATGGGAGACTAGAGAGAGCCCCATAAAATAAACTTTGGAATCTCTTTGTTTTGGACTGTTTATACTTCAGATTAACTTACATAAGCCTTTCAGAAGTGCTGAAGCAAAGTTAACAGGACAAAAAATTAGGCCACAAAAATATTTAAATAAATTTGGGAAAGGAAACTATTCAAGACCCCTGAAATAAAGGAGGAAAGAAAGAGAAAAGAGAAGTAGGACCCAGGCAAGGATAACGTTTTGTACTATTTATGCATTTCAGATAATATCTAGCACAGAAATCTGTCTCTTCAAATGCACTCCCATCTCAGTGAATGGGAAAAACATCTAAGCAGTTTCTTTAGACAAAAATCTTGGGTGTCATTCTAAACTCCTCTTGTTTGGCAACCTTCTCCTCCAATCAATCACTAAGTTCTGACAAGAGATCTACTTAATATGATTTAAGTGCATCTATAATTCTCTCCATCCTCACTTCCACCAACATTAAATTGTATCACTGTTGATGTATCAGTAGTCTCCTTGTCCTCTTTGTTCCTCAAATCCATCTTTAATAATGTTGCTAGAGTATTATTCTAAACAAACATCTGGCAGTGACACTTCATCCTTCAAAAGCTATGCACTGTTCCTCTCTGATGTGGTCTCATGAAAGAAGTTTTCTCTGAGTGCTTGAGCTCACTGCCATCTTTATCCTCCTTTACTTACTGTAAGCATCTCTCATGTGACTTGGCCTGTGTTTGTTGCCCTTTCTTAATCTTCTCATTTACATATGTCTTTTCTCCTGTCTTAGAATGTAAGGGATCACATTTATGTTCTTTGGTATCATCAACAGTAGCTAGTTGGCTGTTGGGTGCAGTGCCATACCCCCAATAAATTATGGGTAAAAATTCAGAGAGTTTGTTGAATGTTTGTGTCTGTGTAACATGCAACACGGTGCCTGACCCAGTTATCAATGATAGAGCTTTCTGAAACTTAAGGCACTAGTTATGGTGCAGAAGAAAAGCAACTCTCTATTGTGTGTGATGGTCACCAGCATGATCTTCAGCCAAGATTATAAGTGAGGGAAAATCCCCTGTCTGAGGACAGAGATCTCAGGGTTTGCCTAGAAAATCTTGGGTTGGAGATGGTATTTCTACTCCCAAACCCTTCTGCTCAACTACACTTACTTTTTTTTTTTTTTTGGTATGATTAGAATTGAGGTCAGTAACTCTTCTCTTGGGCTGTTGAGAAGAACTAGATGCATCTCTCCCACCATCTTAACTAGAGAGTCAGCAAAGGAGTGATGGGGCCTCCCTTTCAAGTGTATGTGAATCATCTGTCTCTCTCTGGAAGGGAAAATTACTATTGGAAAGGTGGGCAAATCTCATCTCTAAGTTTCTTCTTCCACTGGCTCTTTATATTTTAGGCTTTGTCATTGAATGTGTGTAATTAATTTGGACTGACAATTTCATTTTTTAAATGGGAATAGCTGTTATTTTAAAATTTCTGTGGATTTTTGGGAGAACATTTTTGACTTTTATGATTTCTAGATGCTCTCTTTGTAGTCTTTCTCTCCCTCTCTCTCTGCCTTTTGTTTTTTCTCTATATTTTGCAGCCACTACTCACCTCACAAACATATATGCCTTTTATTTATTTATTTATTTTTTAGTTTCATAGTGATAGTCTTTAAAGGTACTATCTCTTTCCATGACCTCCACTTAGGATCAAAAGGAAATAAAAATATTGGGTAGAGTAAAAATCAGCTAAAACAAGTTTACCCAAAGATGCAGCCCAAATGCCTTTTCCTTTAGCTTCCATAAGAAATCTAAAACTAAAAGCTGAAAAAGGTGACAAAAACAAAGTGTCTTCTAGGATAAACCAAAGGATCTTTCAGGATGGCACACTAATTGCATTCTTCTCCAGGCAACTTTGACCTGTGTGACTGTCAGGAAATCCAAGCCCTCTGTGACCAAGAAGCATCACCACGGTAGGGTTGTCACAAGCGGAGCTGTGAGTCAGCTGTTTCTCCAGAGGCTTCCTACCGAGAAGTATTTCATTTTCAAGAGAAAGAGAAAAAGTATCCTCCCTCCCTATTCTTCCATCCTCCATGAGTAAAACAGTTTCTAAATTTCCAGGGCTTAAAATCAGAGCTAATTTGAAAAAATGTTTAGAGGCCTTTCAATGCCTAAGCACACAGATACAAACCTTTTTTTTTTTTTCTTTTTAACCCTAGAGTTTTTCCCTCCATTAATTCAAGGCAACAAGAACTGGTATAGTTTCATCCTACCCCATCCCCCCATCCCCTTTCCCAGCCCAGACTCCAGAGTGAAGTTTCTGGGACTCTAGCCACATCCGATTTCCTAAAAATTATAATTCACTTAAACTAACATTCTTTGCTTTTTCTCAAGGTATTATGGGTGACTGTAGACTTCCTGTCATTTTGTCATCTTCAAAGAGGACTTTGATATCTGGCTAAAGCCTTCTTGGTCTCTCCAAAAGACATCTAAAATATTGGGGAGATTTAGTGTCTTTGTTGACGTCACATCCAATGCCCCCAAATTACAGTTCCTTGCCATGTTTGATTCTAATCTTTCTTCCATCTCTTCCCCTCCAGCACCCCTGTAATATTCTATTTTCTGACCTAAGCTTTGTCTTCCTTTTGTTTGTCTCTGTTATTTACACTACACATCTGTGCTCTGCTCTAACTGTGATCTCCAATTCTTTGACTCCTCCTGTTCTCCAAGTCTGTCAGGACACCCACTCCTGCCTGATTTCTGCTCACTCACAATCTAGGATAGTCACCATCCTAGTACATCATGGAATCTTTTGGTGGGGACCGTGGACATCCCTCACTCCCTTGTTTTCCTGCCCCCTTCTCTCAGGGCTGCTCAAGCACCATGCCACGCATTCCTTGTCTACTTCTCTTCTCACCTTCCAAAGCAGTTCTTTCAAGGCTTCACTTTTCCTTGCAAATTCCCTGCCTCCACAGCCAGCCTTCTTCCCAGAAGGAAATAGAGGGCATTAGGCTTCTAACTAGCCCACTGCTGGATGCTCATACCCTTGTGAAATTAACTACCACTTATATTCTAAGCACTCCCAAATCTGTACTTTCATCTCCAGCTTGTTCTCTTCACTGATACTGGAGCTCATGAATCCCACTCCCCAATGAAAATTTCTTGTTGATTATTGCTCATTTGTCTTAAAAATCAACAGGCCCCACACTGAATTTATTATATTCCTATTCTTAAACCTGGGATGTCAATATAAACTTCATCATATATTCATATTATTTTGAATTAAGTCAGAAAAGAGAACCACTAAATGATTTTAAAACTTTTGAGAAATAGAGCCAGAAGGACTTAATGATCAACTGAATATGCAGGGGTAGCCACAAGTCTAGGATAATCTCTAGATTTAGCTTTAAGTGACCTGGTTTGTGTGGTTTCCTAACAGGAGAGGGAATATAAAAGGAAGAATACATGCGACAGTTAAAAAAATGAGGTCATTTTTGGACAAATATAATTTGAATGGATTTGATATTCAGAATGCAGGTAAGGAAATGAGTTTTAGATTCAGGTAAAAGAACTGAAAGTAAAAGATATATTTTGAAGTTATCAGTATAGAGGTGGTAGAAGTTGTTGGGCTGGAAAGTGTTGCCCAGGAAGATTTTCAGTGAGAAAAGATCAAGAGTAAAAGCCTAGGGAACATCATTGTTTAAAGGTAAGTTGAAAAAGGAACCTGAATATGAAACTAAGGAGAAGGTGATAACACACAAGTAAGTTGGATAATTTGAGGGAAAAGAAGTGCTCAAAAGCATCAGATGTCAAGAAGAAATTAACTGTGATAAGCACTGTTCAGTGGCTGTTGGATTTGGCAATTAGTGGGTAATTACTGACGTTAGCAATAATCATTTCAGTGGAAGGGTTCACGGGGAAGACAGATTTCAATGGGATAAGGAGGGAATGTAAACTCAAAGGGGAGAGAGGGGCACACGCATCATCATCTGTAGCATAAAGCAGACCTGCGGAGAGCTATAATACAGGTATTGATGGGCTGTGGGCGGAGCAGGGAGAAGCATTTCCTGTGAGTTTGGAGATTGGTGAAGGCTTCTTTGAAAAGGTAGTATTTCAGCATGGCTTTTTAAGGATAGGCAGAATTTTTAATCCATGTTATTGAAGCATAGTATACATATAATAAAATGTGTCCATTTTTAAAATGTGCCCATTTTAAGTCTGCAGTTCAAGAAGTTGGACAAATATTTGTACCCATGACAACCTCAGTCAATATATAGAACATTTCTGTCATCCCAAAATATCCTGTCATGCCCAAATGCAGTCAATACTTACTCTACTCCTAGCGCCAGTCAACTCCTGCTTTTCTTTCAGTCACTGCAAATTATTTTTTTCTGGTCTGTAATTCCATATAAATGAGATCGTAGATATGCATTCTTATGTGCAGCATGATTTTTTTTTTTTTTGCTATTCATGCATGTGGTTGCATATTTAAGCAGTTGTTTCTTTTAATGGTGAGTAGTATTCCATTGTATACCACAATTTGTTTATCCATTCGCCTGTTGATGGACATTTGGGTTGTTTCCAGTTTGTAGCTACTGTGAATAAAGCAGCTTATAAATATTCATGATCAAGTCTTTCTGTGGACACATATTTTTACTTTTCTTGGCTATATACCTAACAGAGGAATTTCTGTGTCATATGGTAAGTGTAACTTCATAAGAAACTGACACATTGTTTCACAAAGTAGTTGTAAATTTTTACATCCCAATCATCAATACAGGAAAATTCCAGTTGCTCTACATCTTCATCCACAGTTGATATGTCAGGTTTTAAACTTTAGCCACTATAGAGGGTGTGTAGTGATATCTCATTATGGTGGTCAAGTGCTTTTTCTGTATGAGACACAATCTTGTTGTTTTTCTGTGGTTTATTTTATTGTAATGTCTTTTTGGAATCAGTTTAATGTTGGCCTCAAACAGTGCGTTGGGAAGCATATCCCCTTCTCTATTTCCTGAAATTGTTTGCATAAGTTTAGTAATATTTATTTCTTAATTGTTTGATGGAAGTCAGAATGAAGCCACCTGGACTTGGAGTTTTCTTTGTGGGAATGTTTCTAATAAAAAATTTAATTCCTTTAATAGATTCAAGACTATTCAGCTTTTGTATTTAAGGAAATTTTGGAAATGTTTTTCAAGGAATTCATACATTTTATATAAATTGTCAACTTTATAGGCAGGAAGTTGTTTTTAATATTCCTCTGTAAGAGTATTTGGAAATGTTTTATTTGGAAATGTTTTCAAATTTACAAAAAGAATTGCAAAAGAAATTCCAGAAAAACTCATGTCTTTTACTCAAATTTACCTCTTGTTAGCATTTTACCTCATTTGCATAATTATTTGTTCTGTCGTCTCTCTCTCTCTCTCTCTCTCTCATAATTTTTCTGGATCTGTTGAGGGTAAGTTATATACATCGTGACCATTTGCCACTAAATACTTCAGTGTGTGTTTTCTAAAAATAAGGATATTATATTACATAATCATAGTCCAGTTATCAACTTCATATATTTATATTGATTCAATGTTTTTATCTAATCTATCATTCATATTCTAATTTTGTCAGCTGATCTAATATTGTCCTTTATCACAAATTTTTCTCTGTTCCCTAGAGGATTCAGTCTGGTATCAGGCATTGTATTTATTGGGTTGGCCAAAAAGTTTGTTCGGGTTTTTCTGTAAGATGTTACGAACTTTATGGCCAGCCCAATAGTTGTCATGTATCTTTAGCTTCCATTAATCTGGATCATTTCTATAGTCATTCTTTGACTTTTATGATATTTTGGAGGAATACAGTCCCCTCCCTTTAAAAATAGTTTTTCCTTTTTTAACTTTATTTCTTATTCAAGCTGTTTGTTAATATCCTCGTGTGCTTGCTTAAAATGCTATGTTATTGTTATCTTCAACTTTGTGGTTCACTGCACTTTTTTTCAGAAACTCATCAGTAGAAAAATCTTCTGTTTACAAATTCTGACATTTTGCAGTAGTTTTGTGTGGTTGTGGTTTGGTTTTTCTCTACTTGTGTTCATTTTGTAGATAGAATTCCAAATTTGACAACACCCTATACTGGCCTTTTTGGCCTTCTCTGCTCATAAGCTGTTTTTCTTTATTATTGATATATAGCAATTTGATTATGATGTTCTTGGTGTAATTTTCTATATGTTTATTCAGCTTGGGCTTTGTTGAGAGTAATGGATCAATGGGTTTATGACCATCATCAAATTAGACAATTTTCAACCATTATATTTTCAAATATTTTTTCCATTCTGCCTTCTGTGGCTAAAATTTACACTTATTTTCCCACAAGCCACTGAGTCATTGATCATTTTGTTTTTGCATCTTTCTTCCGTGTTTCAGTTTGTATATTATCTATTACTATGACTTTAAGTTCAATGATCTTTTCTTCTTCAGTATTTAATCTGTTTTAAGTCCTAACTATGTAATTTTCAGTTCAGATACATTTTCATCTCTAGAAATTCTATTTTTTTTAACACCTTTTATTTCTTTCCACATTAAGTCTATGTGTTCATTTTAATCTTTGAGCATATTTTAATATTTAAAATAGCTGTTCTAAAGTCTTACAAATTTAAGGTTTTCTTTCCTTTCTGAGTATGTTTCTATTGAATGATTTTTTTTTCACCTGATTATAGGACACATTTTCTTGTTTTCTCATATCAGTAATTTTTTATTTAATACTGGACATTTTGAATATTACATAATTCTTTGCTGGATTCTGTTGTATTCTTTTAAATAGTGTTAGGATTTGTTCTATCAGGCAGTGTAATTTCTTGTGGATCAGGTGATTCTTCTGAGGTATGTATTTAAACTTTTGTTAAGGCAGAAGTACAGTAGCCTTTACTCTTCACATGAGTAAAGTATGAACCTCATAGTGTTCTAATGAATGTCCTGTGTATTTGACACAGTCTTTCCTCTCTGGCTGGTAGAAACCTAAAGGATTTACAACCTGTGTGAAGCTCTGGGAATTGTTTGGCTTATAGTTCCTCATTATTTGCTCTTTCCTGGGCATGACCTAGGGAGTTTACTTATGTATGCACAGATCAGCAAAGACCTTAGGGACCCATGTTGATTTCTGGAGAACTTTCCCTACATAGTTCCCTCTTCTTTGGTCCTCTACCCTACAAAGGCTAGCCACATTCGTATTTCTGAACTCTACTCTCTATCTCCTTAATTCTCTGACTGCCAGGCTTTGTCTAGATTCCTTCTTCCTACATTATACAGTCCAGAAATTTCTTCCTGGTAGAAATCCAGGGTAATTATAGGGTTCACTTCAGTTGTTTCCCTTCTCTTAAGAAACAAAGCCCTCTGCTGCCTTTTTTTTTTCATTGCCTGAAGATAATAGTTTCAGACATATTATCCAGTTTATGGAGGGAGGTAATGTCCCATAGAAATTACTTTTTTATTGGCAGAAGTAGAAATGAAGTATGATTTTTTAAATAGTGGAAATGGAGTGAATGAGCAACCCAGGAAAAAAGCAAATAATAAGCAAAGTCAGTGAGGGGCAAAATTCTGTGTTCAAACAATAATGGACTGTTTGGGTCACTGGAGAGAACTATTTGAAGAGTAGGAAAGAATTGGAGATATGGCCTAAAAAGCCTGATTCACTGTAGCTTTCAAATGTTTCTCTAGGTACTGTTTGTGAAGGGACTTTTCAGATGTAACACCAGTCTCAAATCAGTGGACAACAAAATACAGAGATAAACCAGGTGACCTAATCACATGAGCCCTTTAAAGGCAGAGAGTTTTCTCTAAGTGGTTACAGAAGAAGAACTCAGAGAGATTAAAAAAAAAATATGAGAGGGATTTTCCATGAGGGAGGTTCTCTGTTGCTGGTTTTATAATGGAGCTGGACCTGGGCAAGGGGCAGCTCTTAGAGCTGAGATCTGTTCCTGGCTGACACCAGCAAGTTCATGCGGACCTCAGTCCTATAACTACAAGAATGGGACTCATTCTCTGCCTGCCGACATCTTGACTTCAACCTTAGCTGGGAACCCAGCCATGTTCTGTCAAACTTCTGACCTACAGAATTATGAACTAGTAAATAAGTGTTCTTTTAAGCTTTTAAATTTGTAGTGACTTTTTTTAAACACAGCAATAGAAAACTAATACAGAGGCTAGTAAGATGTTTTATAGTGCAGTTTATCAAGATTAATTATAAAAGCCCTGATTTTAGAGATTTAATTGTATTACTTTAAGGCTGCTTGCTAAAGATTTTTGTGTGTTGAAAATTTGCTCACAAGGAGATGGAACAATCTTCAACCCATCCATTGGAACATTAGGTGTGTATATCAATATACATAGGGTAAAGGGAGTAATTTTCTAAGATTGGACCAGGAGAGATGCATACTTGGCTCTTGTCCTTTAGATCAACATACCCCACTTCTGCAACATACACTTGTCACTTAAAGGTTTGCCACAACTGGTGTTTATGACATTCAACTAGTACCAAACTTGCCCACTCCCTACCTTGATGATGCTTGTTCAGTTTGCAATCTGGATGCACGTGAATTCTTGGTTCTTTCACCCACTTTGATCCTTATCTTCTAACTCCTAAGACTTGGTATCTGAATGTGTTTTTCCTTGTAAATGTATCTTGGATTTTCTTTATAGACCTGGACTTGGTCACACATCCACTTCCTGGAATCATCATTACATATAATTTGAAATATTAAATATAGTACGATCCTTACAACATACATGCCTAGTACCCATTCAGGCCAGCCTGGTCTCTCTGGTAATGGTGTGACTCATACATTCTATATAAAATCCTGAGTTCTGGGCATCCTTCTTTTCCATCCAGGAAATAGAGATGAAATTACCAGTAGGCATTTGTGGAAGAGATCACAGACCTCTGTATACAGGTGATCATGTGGGATATCCAATGAAAACATGAGAAGAAAGTTAGTCTGTACAATAAATATGGCAACAGCTTTTATTTACATCTTTACATCTGTTGCTATTGCTGTACATGAAAACTATTGCAACCCATCCAGAAAACTGGGTACTCATTGCTGAATATGCCCACTTGCTAATCTTCATGCTGTTGCTGAAATGTCCTCCCCTGTCTTCTGTAACTGGAGAAATACTACTGACCCTTCACTGTTTCTCTACTAAGCTGTAGATCCATTGGAGCTGGTTCTGATTGGGTCTTGGTCATATATGAATCCTTGACCAAAGAGCTCTCCTTCTCTAGCTTTGAGAAAGACAAACATGGGGAATTTAGTAAAGGAAGAAACACTTTCCTCTTCCCAACAGACTAGAGAATGAAGTCAAATCTGCTAATCAATATTATGACAGATGTTCTACCAGACCCCCCTCACAGTGTCTTGAATTTTGGTAGTGCAGAGGAAGGTCGAAAATTTCTATATAGGTGGGATCATTGAGACAAAGTGAGATGGGGTGGGAGGGTGCTAAGGAGACTTGGCTTGGAGCTGGATTTGTGTAGAAAGCATGCTTAACACTTAGATTAAGTAATTTTAAGACTAGGTTTGGTAGTTACTGATGGATATCATAAGGTAAAAGAGGTATAAAGCTTTTTTGCTAGCCCTGAGATACTCTTTGTGCCTACTACTGAAATGATTTTAATAGAGTTGAAAAGAGAGAGTTTGATTAATCTCATCCCATGCAGCCAAACGTGCTTGCCTAAGCAGTTCCTATAAGTTACAGGAATCAATAAAAAATATCCCTTGTGCAAAAATTAGACTTGAAGTCTTAAGTGATCTTATGTGATTCAAAACATAGGGAGGACAAAAATGCAGTAATATTCATACCTCATATAATTGCCCATAGCTCGTATCCCAGAAATGAGATATACAAAAATCTATTTCCCCTTTTGAAATCAAGGGAAGTCTCAGAGTCAAGGAAAACCAAGTACACGAATTTTTCTTTTCTTTTTATGAACTTAAGTAATGGAAGGAGGATTGTGCATACGTAAGAGAAGGCAAAGTTTGGTTCTGAATGCAGACTTTTCTATTTGACTTATTCCTGGGTGAAATCCCTCTGGGGAACAGGCACTATGCATTATACAGTATATTTTGCCTGATATCATAACTCAAAAGTCAGTGAGCACATAAAATTAAAACGTCTCTCTCTTAAAGCATAGCCAAAAACTGTGCATTAACAGTACGTAAGAGGAATTACAATCTAAAAGAAGTTTATATTATTTTTCTTTTATCTAAAAGTTCTTAAGAAAATGAGGACAAGATGTTATACTATGTGTCTGGGGATCTTGAACCACATTCATGCGTTAAATGTGAGAACTTCAGAAATATCATTCACCAAACTTATATTCATAATTTGGTAGTGGATGAATGGATAAAAAAGATGCAAGATACACACACACACACACACACACACACACACACACACACACTGGAATATTATTCAGCCACAAGAAAGAAGGAAATCCTGCCACTTGTGAAAACAAGGGTAGAACTCGAGGGCATTATGCTGAGTGAAATAAGACAGAGAAAGACAAATATGTATAATATCGATATCACTTATCTGTGGAATCTAAAGAAGCTGAACTCATAGAAACAGAAACTAGATTTATGGTACCTGGGGCTGAGCAGTGGGGGAAAAGGGGAGACGTTGGTCAAAGAATACAAACTTGCAGTTATAAGATGAATAAGTTCTGGGGAATAATACTGCATTATATAATACTTGAAAGTTTCTAAGAAAGTAGACCTTAGATGTTCTTATCACAAAAAAGTATTGGCAATTATGTGACATGGTAGAGGTGTTAGCTAACTTTATGGTGGTAATCATTTTGCAATATGTAAGTGTATCAAATTAACATGTTGTACATCTTAAACTTACACAATGTTATACGTCAATTATATCTCAATAAAGCTGGAAGAAACAAACAGGGTTGCTTGGAAGTAGGAATGCTAAGGCTTGAACTATCTGTGCAGGTGTGCTCTGGGCATTTCCAGAAGAGATTAATTTATTAATAACATATATTTTTTCTTTTCATCACTGATTTAGGTAATATCCTTTGTCATATAGGGAGATGAGGTATTAGATTTAACTTTTAATGGGCATCTCCATATATTGTAATATGTGAATAACTGATGTAACAAGGTAGAGAAATTCACCTTATGCTTGTGGATAAGTATTTTCCTAGTCATTTGGCTTTGTTTTCGGTTGTTTTGTTCAATTTTGTCTTTTAGAAAGGAGTGCAGTTTTTTCCTTTAACTGCTGGACCTTGGAATTAGGTCATATTGTTTCAAGTATTCGGCTTTATAAAAAAACTCCTAAGGAGGGTAAAGTAGTCTATTTTGTAAGGGTCTGTTTGTGAATTGTTTTCACTGTTTCATCTAATACTATTCTAGGTTTATAAAAGCCAAAGGGGTCTTTTGTGTTTGAGGGCCTAACAAGAGCAGAGACAGGGAACTGGATAGATAAGGGGCTAGAGGCAAGATATAGACAGACAGACAGACAAGAAATGGGCCTGGCATTCAGATCCCTGAGCCCTTTGCCTGAGTGTGGCCCTTTCACTGACCCACAGTCTGAAAGTTCCAGGGCCTGCAAACCTGGAGAAGTCCTACCCTCAGTGCCTGGGAAGTGCCCAGGACCAGAAGATGGACCTCAGACACGGCTGGGGAAATTTGCACAGGGAGCCTATGATGGGTCAGTGAGACTTACTTTGGCTGGTACCTTAACTAAGCACTGGAATCTTAACCATCAACTATTGCTGTGGGTGGGAACATTTTCTGTGCTTGGAAATGCTGGCCACTCTCTTTCTCTGGAGTGGGATCCTTAAAATGTAGTTAGTGTGACTGAGGAACTAAATTTTAAATTTTATTTAATTTGAATTACTTTTATTTTAATGGGCACATGTAGCTAGTGGCTACCATATTGGATATAGAACTTTCCCATCATCACAGAAAGTTTAATAGGACAGCACTGTTCTAGTCTTTTACCCAGACAAGCCTAAGCCTAACTGCAAGTGTTCTAGCAGGCTTCTCAACACTAAACTCCAAGGGGACTCTTAGGAGTCAGGATCTGGTGTACCTGTACCTCAGAAACAGGCTGGGACATGGTTAGCCCCCTAGCCTAGGCCAGAGAGGAATGAAAACTACCATAATATGCATATTCAACACCTTGAGAAATGAAAAGCTTAATTTATAAGGTCATTGAGGAATAGGTTATCACAAAATTGAAGATGAGGGTAGAAGATGGTTAAAAAGAAAATGTTAAAGATGTTGTCATTAGAAGGAAGCATCTGACATTAATTTAGAGAAACTCTAGTTGAGACAACTTTTTCTGAATGAGAAAAATTTTTCAGTTTGGACCTATTCTGAAAGTTGCTTTTTCCTCATCAAAACTTGGAAAGGCTAAATTCCTAGGGAAATTGCTTAAGTTCTGTGCAGTAAAAACTAAAATTGTGATAACTATAAAACGGCAGTAGA
Organism: Balaenoptera physalus; assembly: GCF_965194825.1. NCBI lineage: Eukaryota > Metazoa > Chordata > Mammalia > Artiodactyla > Balaenopteridae > Balaenoptera > Balaenoptera physalus. The sequence continues at coordinate 76,301,816 of NC_138882.1, read as the reverse complement.
TGAAGCTCAGTATTTATGTACTGAATTTGAGCAGTTTCAGAGATCAGCATTCCTTGATGGTGGTTCAAATGCTCTAATGTAAGGAAACAACATTTCCACTGCAGACCAGTGTGGGATAAAGCATGATCCTCTGTTTCTTTGATCTCATCTCTGTTGACCTCTTCCTCCACTGCCCTTAAGCCACCCTCTCCCAGGGTCACAACCCAAGTCTTGCCATCACCAGAAACTATCAATTTCAGACACTTCACCTTCCAACCCAACATTTCCTATATTCTATGTTCCTCCAAATTTTCTTCTGTGGGTATACTAACATTTGAAAATTATTTATTTACTTTTATAGAAATTAAATCATACTGTGTAATACTGTTCTTCCACTCTTTCTTTTCATTTAGCAATATATTATCAACAATTGTTCTATACCAGATTCTTCTAACTTTTGGAATATATTACTAGTTCCTTGATTTTAAACTCTTTTCTTTATACATATATACATATACACATATATATGTGTATATATATATATATATATACACACACACATATATATACAAAGCCTTAGCCACATCTTGCAAATTGTTATATGATATATTTTCATTATCATTCAGTTTAATACAATCTCCAATTTCCATTGAGACTTCTTCTTTGATTCATGTTATTTAAAAGTATATTGATTGTATGCTTGAAAGCCAAGGATCACTGGTTTCTTTAATGAGAAATGATATTTAGAGACCATAACATGGACTCTAGTGGTGCTTATTCCTTTTTGGTTGGTCAGTGTTTCTGGGCCTCTTCAATGAATAGAATTAAGAAATATGTACTAACTTTTAAAATATATGATACATTCAAATGTAAAATTAAAATTAGAAAAACAAAAAATAGTATATTGATTAACTTACAAACACTTGGAATATGGGGATTTTATAGTCATCTTTTCATTATTGATTTCTAGTTTTAGGTATTACAATAGAAAACAAACGACATGGTTTAGGTATTTTTGAGTTTGCTGATATTTACTTTATGGTCAATTTTGGTAAATATCTCTGTGTGGTTGAAAATTTGTATTCTGAAGTGATTGGTCCAGTACTCTATGTATGTCAATTAGATAAAGTCAATTAGGTAAAACTAATTGTTTTTTTCGAACATGTTTATTCGAACATGTTCGAATCTTCTATAGCCTTCTGATTTTTTTTTTAAATACTTGTTTGCCCTATTAGTTGTTGAGAAAAAACATTGAATCTTGCATAATGATTGGGAATTTTATATAATTCTTCAGTCTGTCAATATTTCAAAATTTTGTATCTATTTTGGGTTATTATTACTAGCTGTAAAGAGGTTTAAATTGTTTTATCTTCCTGGTGAAGTTACACTTTCATTGTCTTAAAACGTCCTCAATTTGCAGTATTGCTTCTTGCCTTAAAGTATACTGTTGTTTATTATTTATTTTTGCTTTCCATCATATGGCCCTGAATATTTTTTTAAGTGCCAGACAGGCATTATTTTGTCACAATTTATAGAAATAATTTGAGAATAGAGTGACGTTTTTCTTTCAGGGGATTTAGTTTGCATCATAGTCTACTAGGGGCATAGCAATTGCAGATTTGAACAAAAACCTACTGAATTCTGAATCACTGTTACTCCTACTTTGTAGCTTTTTGATGTTTGAGCCCAGAGGGAGAGACAGTGATTAGGGTACTCCTTATTGGTAGTCCCAGAACTCCGATTTTGTCTTCCTGTCCTCTTTCAGCTGCCTCTTCTGGGAACAGGAGATGCTGCTAAGGGAAAATGTCCTCAAAAGCTTTGCTCAGCCCTTTGGCTTGTCTTCTTCTGGATCTTGGTCCCATAATTAGCTGGAACCTTGTTATGTTTATAATGACTCAAGCAGATAAATATGTGTATCTGTGTGAGTGTATTCCAGTTATTCTAGTTGTTTTTCGTGAGAGGGTTTATCAGAATTGTTTTGGCATTTCCTCTCCATCACTCTTCAACTGATTCAATCTGGTTTCCTTATCTACCATTCAGCTGCTTTGTTAACATCATATTGGCCACCATGTTTCCATATAGATTAATATTTTCTTGAGTCTCATCTTACTTGAATCCTCAGTAGCATTTGGCACCACTGACTATTCTTTCTACCTTGAAACCTTCTCTCTTGAGTTCTATAACCCCACACTCCTTTTTTCTCTTACCTCTCAGATATCTCTATCTCAGTTTTCACTGATGGCTTTTTCTTTTGTACTTTACCTCCAAATGTTAGAGTTTTGCATAACTCTTTTCTCCTTTTCTTTTCTTTTTTCACATTCTCAACTAAAGTGGTTTTATCCATTCCTGTAGTTTTAAATAACAGATGAAAAAAAAAAAAAACCCTGAGATTTATAGGTAATACCTGCTTCTTTCTCACCTCTCATCAAGTCTTTCATTACCCCCTATAGTTCCAACCTTCAAAATGTTTATTCTCCCCATTTCTATTGGCACCACAAAACTCAAAGCTGTATTGATGTCTCACTTGAACTAAAGCCAAACATTTCTAACTGACCCTTTTGTTTTTCCTTGTTTCTTCCCCTTCAATTCATTCTCCACATAACAGTCAATTTGCTTTTTAAATATGTGAATTGGATTTTGTCATTCATGTGTTTAAAAATTCCTCTTGACTTCTCATTACAGTGAAAATAAAATAAAAGCCCCCCTTTTTTTTTTGATGTCTGTGTCTGTCAGGTATAGTGTTCAGCTTCTAAAATAGATATCCAACTAAGGTATTTAAACAAATCAAAGGTTTATTCTTTCACGTAGAAGAACTCTGAAAAACATTCATCTAGTGTTGGTTTGGTGGCTCCACAAAGTCATGAGGTACCCTGGGTCATTTGACGGTGTTAGTCTGCCATTCTTAGCCTTGGCTTCCATCCTCAATGTGGCCCCATGATCATAACATAACAGAACTTACTGCTATTTATTTTTCAAATGGGAAGAAACAAAAAGAAAAGATGCAAAAGTGCCCCCTCCAGTTCTTTATCCCCTCTTTGAAGGAACTTTTCTGGAGGTTCTCAGCCAAGTTCTGCTATGTCTCCTTGGGCAGAACCTAATCACATGTCTATATCTATAGTCAGAGGAGGCTAAGAAAGATGATATTTTATCTGAGTACATTTCCAACCTCCAAAAAAAAAAAAAAAACCAAAAAACAACTTAGCTTGTCCTATAAGGGAAGAGACTACTACCAGTCTCTACCACAAGTCCTAAATGATTTTAACCCTGGCTCCTTCTCCAACCCTATGATACAACCTCTTTCTCTGCTTATCACATCTTGGCTGCATGGTCTTCTGTGACCATTGTCTAAATTAAGATTTTCCTGTTAATCTCCATCACAGAAATCTTTGTGCCTTATAGTCTTTCATTAAAAGCTTTTGCTTTTAATGATTTGGCTGAACTGCTCACCATCCAGTAAACTGTATATTGTTCTTATCTCATGATATTAATTTATTCATTCTCAAATCATTATACTTATGAATTACCAAGTTAAATAACTATTCTATATGTGATTCAAATAGCTATATGGAACAATTGAATACCGAATGATAATCTCAGCCAAATTTCCAGTACCTACAATTAAAAGATGAGCAACATAAATATGAGTTATACCTGTAAGCACCAAGTGTTTTCTAGAAAACAAAGCAAAAAATTACTTTTTTGTTTCATTTTCAGTACTTATGGCTCATATCATTGCTATTTGCAATTCAGAATCGTTATCCAGCCTGTTCAGGATCATATATTTAGTGGCAAAGTTAAATTAGAGCTGAGGTCTGGACACTCAGACTGACATTAAAAACAACAATAACGGGCTTCCCTTGTGGCACAGTGGTTGAGAATCTGCCTGCCAATGCAAGGGACACGGGTTCGAGCCCTGGTCTGGGAAGATCCCACATGCTGCGGAGCAACTAAGCCCGTGAGCCACAACTACTGAGCCTGCGCGTCTGGAGCCTGTGCTCCGCGGCAAGAGAGGCCACGATAATGAGAGGCCCGTGCACCGCGATGAAGAGTGGCCTCTGCTTGCCGCAACTAGAGAAAGCCCTCACACAGAAAAGAAGACCCAACACAGCCAAAAAAAAAAAAAAAAAAAAATTAATTAAAAAGAAAAAAAAAGAAAAAAAAACAACAATAACAACGAAAACCTTAGATTAGCTTAGAGAAAACAAAATCCAAATTACTGTTCACTTCCTTCGATCTTTCTTGTGGATTTTCTCATTCCTACATTTTTGCAATCTGAACCCAGACACAGTACAGGGAAGAGGCCCAGACAGCAGGCACACATATCAAGAATTCCAGCACTTATGTCGTCCCCTTAGAGTCAGGCATTTCCCAGAGTGTGACGGGAAGAGCTATATATTTCCTAGATCGGGCCGGTGGTCTTTGTATCTTTAGGAAGAGTGAAAATGTGGGGTTGGCACAATCACCTCTGTGCCCTCAGAGTATTGTGGTGGGTCCCAATGCCCTTTGCATTTTGTCAAAGGGCATCAACAGCCTCCCGTCCTCTGCAGAGGGGGACGGGATGATGGTGATGGGGGAACCAATTACGGCAGCTTCTCACTGCAGTGTGCAGAGTGGCTGGGTTGTCATTCATTACTACCTAATGTTTAGCTGCAGTATGCAAACCACCAAGGCTGGGAGGAATCACAGCTGAGAAGGGAACGCCTGACAGGGGCAATAAAGCACCTTCTTCTTCAAGAGGTGTCACTGCAGGGTCGTAGAATTTGCATGCTGCTCCAGTGGCGCCTGGAGCTCAGGTTATTAATTATTATCCAAATCACCCCCCTTGTTACCTCCAAGCTCTCATTATGGCTGCAAACACAGGTATGTTCAACTCCCGCCCCACTGCCCCCATATAATATGCCACCACTTTGTTACATAACTACTGAGAGCAGAAGTCCATCAGAGGGACTTTAAACAAAATAAAAGCTCTGCTGAGGAGTGCTTTCTCTTGGTTTGGCTTAAAGAGGATGGCGGTAATGTAAAATACCTTCACACTGAAGTTCAGTATTCATACACATCAAGTGGACTTAGATTTTGAGATTATCTTCTGTCCTTTTGTCACAATGCATTTGCTTTGTAAAGGGCAGCATCAGCGCGGGATGCTGTTCACCACGCTCAGAATCAGGTCCTGCCATAAACAGAAAGTTAAGAGCATCTCTGAAGCAAGAGGTTAACCTGATCATTGTTGTTTATTGAGGCCCATGTAGTGCCTTTCACAAGCCTCAGAAGCTTTATGGAATTCAGACTGACCCCATAACTCTGCCTGCTGGTGAAACATGGCTGCCCTTGCTGCCCGGCTCATCTCTTTTGTAAAATCACCAGCAATTGAACAATAAATGATTTGCTTTAGAATAGTAGGCTGTCTCCTTGCCCTCACGACCTCTCTTGCACCCCCTGGGATCTAACAGTCTCCACCGTGTTGGCCTGGCCTATTCCCCACTCCAGAGGATATGCCAAGAAATCCACACTGCCTGCACATTTTTGGAAAGCTGATGTCTTTTACTTGCAAATTGATACCTCTGTATAATCTGTATTTACATCCGTAAAAATTCATTCTCAAATATGTGACTAGTGGATACTGACTTCTATACTAAACCAAAGCAACTGTGATAATGTGGCTATAGCATTTAGTACAGTGCTAAGCAGCTTCATAAATATTGCTATCATTATTTAAATCAGTTTTAATAATAAGTATACCCAGTTGCTGACAAAATTTCTCCAATAAAGGCCGTTACCATGGGAAACTGTGCTTCTATATATCTCTTCATTTTTTTTTCTTTTTTCTTTTTTTATGACACCTTTATCCCAGCTCTGTCATGCCTGCCCCTGAGGCTGTGATTGGAAAAAAACACTCCAACTACACAAATTGTGCCTCCTGGTGTATTGCTAGGACCCCAGGTTTTGCCAGTTTGGGCTGCTATAACAAAACACCCTAGGCTGGGCAGCTTAAATAACAGACATTTTCTTCTCACAGTTCTGGAGTCTGGGAAGTTCAAGATCAAAGTGCCAACAGATCCAGTGTGTGGGGAGGGCTGCCTGGTTTACAAGCAGCTGTCTTCCTGCTGTGTCCTCCCCATGGTGGAGACAGAGAGATCATCTCTCCTATTTCTTCTTATAAGGGCACTAATTCCATTCATGTGGGCTCCACCCTCATGACTTAATTTCCTCCTAAAAGCCCCACCTCCAAATACCCTCACATTGGGAAGTTAGGCTTGAATGTATGAATTTTGGAGGGACACAAACATTCAGTTCACAGCACTCAGCATTAGGATAAAGTCACTACTGAGTTTGAAATTCTGGTGGAAAATCATTTCAACTTGGGTCCAGAGGACAGGCCAAGAACCAAAAGGATCAGAATTTTTGGTCAGATTCTGCCAATAAAAAGCTCTTTGTCCTTAGGTAAAGCTCTTTGTCCTTTGGCATCTGCTATGTGCCAGGCATACTGTAGCATCTCTCAGTTTAAAACAAAACAAGAGGCTCTGAGGCGGGAGCGGGAGCGGGGGCGTCAGCGTCAGGCCCAGGGGCTGGAGGCCAGACTCACCACACACACCGCTCTCTTTTGAAAGGGTAAGAAAAAGAAGAGGAAGAGAGAGAAACTACAGGAATCTACATCAGTTTTATGATGGCAAACATCCAGCTTCATTTGATGACACATCCAGCACCAAGCAGTCTTTCTGTCACATGATACTGAAACCCCCACCAGGTGGAAGAGGTTAACTGTCTGCTGCTCACAAGCACGGAGACCCCAGACCGGTTGGAACTTAAAGTTTGATGATCTTGACTCCTGATTACCTCACCACCAGCCTATCAGAAGAATGTCCATGAGCGGATCTTACACCCCCAAACTCCCCTCCCTCACCCTGTCTTTAAAAACTTTTCCCTGAAAGCCATCGGGGAATTTGGGTCTTTTAAGCACTAGCTGTCCTGGCCTCCTTGCTTGATGACCTTCAGTGAACGCTGCACTTTCCTTCACCAGAACCCACTGTCAGTAGATTGGCTTTACAGCTCATGGACGGGCGGACCCAAGTTTGGTTCGGTAACATCTTCAGGTGAGAGCAATTGACATTCCACGGTTTGGAATCATTAGCCTGGATCAGAATCACCTGAAGGGCTTGTTAAGTCCCAGAGTAATGGGCGTCACGTGCAGAGCCTTTGATTCAAAATAAATAGGTTGGGGGCGGAGCATTTGCTCTTCTAACAAGTTCCGCAGGGAGGACGGTGCTGCTGGTGCAAGGACCACGCTTAGAGAACAGCGGAACAAGAGAGGTTAGTGCTTGTAAAGATTTCTATATTATCCAACTTCAGCTACTAGCAACCTAGGACCAGTCTTGCTTTATGTATATCCCTACCGCGTCCTCCTCAGCAAATTGTTTTGAAATGAATATCAGAAATTGTTATTTTGTTTGTAAATATATCAGTACTTATCTCTAAAATATAAGAACGTTATTTTCTTCATTGTTTTATGTTAATATATAGAAATGCGATTGATTTTTGTGTGTTTATCTTGTATTGTGTGACCTCACAGAGCTCACTTACTTGCTCTTGTTTTTTTCTTTTGGTGATTACTTGGGTTGGTCTACATAGATAATCATGGACACCTGCAAAGAGAGAGTTTTATTTTTTCCTTTGCTATCTTTGTGCCTTTTATGTCTTTTTCTTGCCTGTTGTAGTAGCTGGAACTTCCTGTAGTGAGGAGAATGAGAGGTGTGAGAGTGCGTCCTTGCTTTGTTTCCAGTTTTAGAGGGAAAGCTTTGCGTCTTTTGCTATTAAGTAGGATGTTGGTTTTAGTGGTTTTTTTGTTTGTTTTTTGTAGATTTTCTTTATCAAGTTGAGGTAATTCCTCTGTAACTTTCTGAGAGTTTTTATCATGTTGGATTTTCTCAAATAATTTTCTTTACCATGTTGGAATTGTGGATTTAATTTGATTTTCAAATGTTAAATCAAAGTTGCATAGTGGTTTTTTGCAGAGGGGTCCATTTGTTTTTTTGTACTGTCTTTGGTGTCAGGATAATACTGGTCTCATAAAATGAGTTGGGAAAACTGCAAAGGAACCTTCAAATTTGGCCATGGCATGGTAATTAGTGACCGGAGAGCAATGTAAATGATTAGAACAAAACTTTCACTAAGCTTTGGAATTAACATGAGGTTGAATATTGTCACTGTCAATATTATGAAAATTATTTTTGTTAAAATGAGCCTAAGCTGGGACTGAGTGAGAGATTTTAGTAAATATAAGTGAGTTTGTATTGAAGAGAAGCAGCCAGTAAAGATGGAGACTGTGGAGTAACCCAGATTAAAGACAAGCACCTGGGAGTGCTAAGTGGAAAAGAACCAGATTTGTAGGTAGAAAGATATTTGCAGTTTTTTATTGGTGCTGTGGGTTTGGCTCACGCTGGCTCAGGAGGGCCCACTGTTAAAATTTCAGGAATTTTGCAAGACAGTTGACTTCATGTTGGTAGTTTAAAATTAACCAGAGTAGGAGTATTTACTCTATGGAAATTGGAAAATAGTACAAATCAGGATTTGAACTTCCCGTCACTGCCAGAGCCTGTTTTATTTTATTTTATTTTTTTAATCAGTCATCAGTTTTATACACATCACTTTATACATGTCAATCCCAATCGCCCAATTCAGCACACCACCATCCCCACCCCACCGCAGTTTTACCCCCTTGGTGTCCATACGTTTGTTCTCTACATCTGTGTCTCAACTTCTGCCCTGCAACCCGGTTCATCTGTACCATTTTTCTAGGTTCCACATACATGTGTTAATATATGATATTTGTTTTTCTCTTTCTGACTTACTTCACTCTGTATGACAGTCTCTAGATCCATCCACGTCTCAACAAATGACTCAATTTCGTTCCTTTTTATGGCTGAGTAATATTCCATTGTGTATATGTACCACAACTTCTTTATCCATTCGTCTGTTGATGGGCATTTAGGTTGCTTCCATGACCTGGCTATTGTAAATAGTGCTGCAATGAACATTCGGGTGCATGTGTATTTTTGAATTATGGTTTTCTCTGGGTATATGCCCAGTAGTGGATTGCTGGGTCATATGGTAATTCTATTTTTAGTTTTTTAAGGAACCTCCATATTGTTCTCCATAGTGGCTGTATCAATTTACATTCCCACCAACAGTGCAAGAGGGTTCCCTTTTCTCCACACCCTCTCCAGCATTTGTTGTTTGTGGATTTTCTGATGATGCCCATTCTAACTGGTGTGAGGTGATACCTCATTGTAGTTTTGATTTGCATTTCTCTAATGATTAGTGATGTTGAGCATCTTTTCATGTGCTTCGTGGCCATCTGTATGTCTTCTTTGGAGAAATGTCTATTTAGGTCTTCTGCCCATTTTTGGATTGGGGTGTTTGTTTCTTTAATATTGAGCTGAATGAGCTGTTTATATGTTTTGGAGATTAATCCTTTGTCCGTTGATTCATTTGCAAATATTTTCTCCCATTCTGAGGGTTGTCTTTTCATCTTGTTTAAAGTTTCCTTTGCTGTGCAAAAGCTTTGAAGTTTCATTAGGTCCCATTTGTTTATTTTTCTTTTTATTTCCATTACTCTAGGAGGTGGATCAAAAAAGATCTTGCTGTGATTTATGTCAAAGAGTGTTCTTCCTATGTTTTCCTCCGAGAGTTTTATAGTGTCCAGTCTTACATTTAGGTCTCTAATCCATTTTCAGTTTAGTTTTGTGTATGGTGTTAGGGAGTATTCTAATTTCATTCTTTTACATGTAGCTGTCCAGTTTTCCCAGCACCACTTATTGAAGAGACTGTCTTTTCTCCATTGTATATCTTTGCCTCCTTTGTCATAGATTAGTTGACCATAGGTGCGTGGGTTTGTCTCTGGGCTTTCTACCTTGTTCCATTGATCTATGTTTCTGTTTTTGTGCCAGTACCTTATTGTCTTGATTACTGTAGCTTTGTAGTATAGTCTGAAGTCAGGGAGTCTGATTCCTCCAGCTCCGCTTTTTCCCTCAAGACTGCTTTGGCTATTCGGGGTCTTTTGTGTCTCCATACAAATTTTAAGATGATTTGTTCTAGTTCCGTAAAAAATGCCATTGGTAATTTGATAGGGATTGAATTGAATCTGTAGATTGCTTTGGGTAATATAGTCATTTTCACAATGTTGATTCTTCCAATCCAAGAACATGGTATATCTCTCCATCTGTTGGTATCATCTTTAATTTCTTTCATCAATGTCTTATAGTTTTCTGCATACAGGTCTTTTGTCTCCCTAGGTAGGTTTATTCCTAGGTATTTTATTCTTTTTGTTGCAGTAGTAAACGGGAGTGTTTCCATAATTTCTCTTTCAGATTTTTCATCATTAGTGTATAGGAATGCAAGAGATTTCTGTGCATTAATTTTGTATCCTGCTACTTTACCAAATTCATTAATTAGCTCTAGCAGTTTTCTGGTGGCAGTTTTAGGATTCTCTATGTATGGTATCATGTCATCTGCGAACAGTGACAGTTTTACTTCTTCTTTTCCAATTTGTATTCCTTTTATTTCTTCTTCTTCTCTGATTGCCATGGCTAGGACTTCCAGAACTATGTTGAATAATAGTGGTGAGAGTGGACATCCTTGTCTCATTCCTGATCTTAGAGGAAATGCTTTCAGTTTTTCACCTTTGAGAATGATGTTTGCTGTGGGTTTGTCATATATGGCCTTTATTATGTTGAGGTAGGTTCCCTCTATGCCCACTTTCTGGAGAGTTTTTATTATAAATAGGTGTTGAATTTTGTCAAAAGCTTTTTCTGCATCTATTGAGATGATCATATGGTTTTTATTCTTCAATTTGTTAATATGGTGTATCACATTGATTGGTTTGCATATATTGATGAATCCTTGCATCCCTGGGATAAATCCCACTTGATCGTGGTGTATGATCCTTTTAATGTGTTGTTGGATTCTGTTTGCTAGTATTTTGTTGAGGATTTTTGCATCTATATTCATCAGTGATATTGGTCTGTAATTTTCTTTTTTTGTAGTGTCTTTGTCTGGTTTTGGTATCAGGGAGATGGTGGCCTCATAGAATGAGTTTGGGAGTGTTCCTTCCTCTGCAATTTTTTGGAAGAGTTTGAGAAGGATAGGTGTTAGCTCTTCTCTAAATGTTTGATAGAATTCACCTGTGAAGCCATCTGGTCCTGGACTTTTGTTTGTTGGAAGATTTTTAATCACAGTTTCAGTTTCATTACTTGTGATTGGTCTGTTCATATTTTCTGTTTCCTCCTGGTTCAGTCTTGGAAGGTTATACCTTTCTAAGAATTTGTCCATTTCTTCCAGATTGTCCATTTTGTTGGCACAGAGTTGCTTGTAGTAGTCTCTTAGGATGCTTTGTATTTCTGCGGTGTCTGTTGTAACTTCTCCTTTTTCATTTCTGATTTTATTGATTTGAGTCCTCTCCCTCTTTTTCTTGATGAGTCTGGCTAATGGCTTATCAATTTTGTTTATCTTCTCAAAGAACCAACTTTTAGTTTTATTGATCTTTGCTATTGTTTTCTTTGTTTCTATTTCATTTATTTCCACTCTGATCTTTATAATTTCTTTCCTTCTGCTAATTCTGGGTTTTGTTTGTTCTTCTTTCTCTAGTTTCTTTAGGTGTAAGGTTAGATTGTTTACTTGAGATTTTTCTTGTTTCTTTAGGTAGGCTTGTATAGCTATAAACTTCCCTCTTAGAACTGCTTTTGCTGCATCCCATAGGTTTTGGGTCGTCGTGTTTTCATTGTCATTTGTCTCTAGGTACTTTTTGATTTCCTCTTTGATTTCTTCAGTGATCTCTTGGTTATTTAGTAACATATTGTTTAGCCTCCATGTGTTTGTGTTTTTTACGTTTTTTTCCCTGTTATTCATTTCTAATCTCATAGCGTTGTGGTCAGAAAAGATGCTTGATATGATTTCAATTTTCTTAAATTTACTGAGGCTTGATTTGTGACCCAAGATGTGATCTATCCTGGAGAATGTTCCGTGCGCACTTGAGAAGAACGTGTAATCTTCTGTGTTTGGATGGAATGTCCTATAAATATCAATTAAATCTATCTGCTCTGTTGTGTCATTTAAAGCTTCTGTTTCCTTATTTATTTTCATTTTGGATGATCTGTCCATTGGTGTAAGTGAGGTGTTAAAGTCCCCCACTATTATTGTGTTACTGTCAATTTCCTCTTTTATAGCTGTTAGCAGTTGCCTTATGTATTGAGGTGCTCCTATGTTGGGTGCATATATATTTATAATTGTTATGTCTTCTTCCTGGATTGATCCCTTGATCATTATTCAGTGTCCTTCCTTGTCTCTTGTAACATTCTTTATTTTAAAGTCTATTTAATCCGGTAGGAGTATAGCTACTCCAGCTTTCTTTTGATTTCCATTTGCATGGAATATCTTTTTCCATCCCCTCACTTTCAGTCTGTATGTGTCCCTAGGTCTAAAGTGGATCTCTTGTAGACAGCATATATATGGGTCTTGTTTTTGTATCCATTCAGCAAGCCTGTGTCTTTTGGTTGGGGCATTTAATCCATTCACGTTTAAGGTAATTATCGATATGTATGTTCCTATGACCATTTTCTTAATTGTTTTGGGTTTGTTTTTGTAGGTCCTTTTCTTCTCTTGTGTTTCCCACTTGGAGAAGTTCCTTTAGCATTTGTTGTAGAGCTGGTTTGGTGGTGCTGAATTCTCTTAGCTTTCGCTTGTCTGTAAAGCTTTTGATTTCTCCATCAAATCTAAATGAGATCCTTGCCGGGTAGAGTAATCTTGGTTGTAGGTTCTTCCCTTTCATCACTTTAAGTATATCATGCCACTCCCTTCTGGCTTGTGGAGTTTCTGCTGAGAAATCAGCTGTTAACCTTATGGGAGTTCCCTTGTATGTTATTTGTCATTTTTCCCTTGCTGCTTTCAATAATTTTTCTTTGTCTTTAATTTTTGCCACTTTGATTACTATGTGTCTCAGTGTGTTTCTCCTTGGGTTTATCCTGTATGGGACTCTCTGCGCTTCCTGGACTTGGGTGGCTATTTCCTTCCCCGTGTTAGGGAAGTTTTCGACTATAATCTCTTCAAATGTTTTCTCTGGTCCTTTCTCTCTCTTCTCCTTCTGGGACCCCTATAATGCGAATGTTGTTGCATTTAATGTTGTCCCAGAGGTCTTTTAGACTGTCTTCATTTCTTTTCATTCTTTTTTCTTTAGTCGGTTCTGCAGCAGTGAATTCCACCATTTTGTCTTCCAGGTTACTTATCCATTCTTCTGCCTCAGTTATTCTGCTCTTGATTCCTTCTAGTGTAGTTTTGATTTCAGTTATTGTATTGTTCATGTCTGTTTGTTCTTTAATTCTTCTAGGTCTTTGTTAAACCTTTCTTGCATCTTCTTGATCTTTGTCTCCATTCTTTTTCCAAGGTCCTGGATCATCTTCAGTATCATTATTCTGAATTATTTTTCTGGAAGGTTGCCTATCTCCACTTCATTTAGTTGTTTTTCTGGGTTTTTTTCTTGTTCCTTCATCTGGTATATAACCCTCTGCCTTTTCATCTTGTCTATCTTTCTGTAAATGTGGTTTTTGTTCCACAGGCTGCAGGATTGTAGTTTTTCTTGCTTCTGCTGTCTGCCCTCTGGTGGTTGAGGCTATCTAAGAGGCTTGATGGTAGGCTCTGGTGGTGGGTAGAGCTGACTGTTGCTGTGGCGGTCAGAGCTCCGTAAAACTTTAATCCACTTGATTGTTGATGGGTGGGGCTGGGTTCCCTCCCTGTGGTTGTTTTGCCTGAGGCAACCCAACACTGGAGCCTACCTGGGCTCTTTGGTGGGGCTAATAGCAGACTCTGGGAGGGCTCACGCCAAGGAGTACTTCCCAGAACCTCTGCTGCCAGTGTCCTTGTCCCCACGGTGAAACAGAGCCAGCCCCCGCCTCTGCAGGAGACCCTCCAACACTAGCAGGTAGGTCTGCTTCAGTCTCCCCCAGGGTCACTGCTCCTTCCCCTGGGTCCCAATGCGCACACTGTTCCGTGTGCACCCTACAAGAGTGGGGTCTCTGTTTCCCCCAGTCCTGTCAAAGTCCTGCAATCAATTCCCACTAGGCTTCAAAGTCTGATTCTCTATGAATTCCTCCTTCCGTTGCCAGACCCCCAGGTTGGGAAGCCTTACATGGGGCTCAGAACCTTCACTCCAGTGAGTGGACTTCTGTGGTATAAGTGTTCACCAGTCTGTGAGTCACCCACCCAGCTGTTATGGGATTTGATTTTACTCTGATTGCGCCCCTCCTACCGTCTCACTGTGGCTTCTCCTCTGTCCTTGGACATGGGGTATCCTCCTTGGTGAAGTCCAGTGTCTTCCTGTCGATGATTGTCCAGCAGCCAGTTGTGATTCTGGTGCTCTCGCAAGAAGAAGTGAGAGCACGTCCTTCTACTCTGCCATCTTGGTTAATCCCCTCTCTTCATTATTATTCCCATTGTCTCAAACTAGGATTTCCAGACTGGATGTCTCTCCCAGTTTTTTCACTTTCTCTTTGTGTTTCTCTGTGTAGTGTGTGTGTGTGTGTGTGTGTGTGTGTGTGTGTATAAAAATATATTCAATAAAAGAAAATTTCAGCTCAGTAAATATTTGTATAGTTTGCTCTGGATTCTGTTACTATGCCAGCTCAGCCTGGACTCCTCAGCAATCGAGGCAGCAAAGTGGTGAACAGTATGGCATTTTGCTGGACTTTGAGTAGGAAGGATTATCCCAACAGAGTCACCATTAATGAATGTTTGGATTTTATAAAATTATATTTTATCCATGCAATATATTTGCCTCCTGCACACTCAAAATTAACTCCTGTATACGTTGAAACATGGAGGCAGCAAGTTGAGGGCCAGAATGCTTTAACAGAGACATGATCTTTTTCACTGGTTCTAAAATACACACCTGGAGATTGGAAGCAGGCAAGGGCTTTCAAGTGTCTTAGCTTTGCCCACTGAAAGAGTGAAAATAGAAATATTATTTCTTGAGCTCCATGGCCCACTCATCTGTCATAAGAACCCTCACAACAATTCTTTCAAGGCAGATGTTATTCACTTATTGCAGCTGAGGGATATGAAATGGAAAATGGCCAAACGATGTTTCCAAATTGACAGAGTAAGTGGCAGAGTGTGTCTTTAGCCGTAGATTTAACCAACAAAGGTTAGGTTCTAGTCACGGTACCACATTTCCCCGGTGCGTGTTGGGCTTCAAAATACTCACACTGCAATTGCTCAAACATCTTTGTAAATGCCTCTCTGGGAATATCCTTAACAGCTATTTCCCCAGGTACAGAAAACATCAGTATCATTGCAATATTGTCACATCTGGTTTTTGACCCAGAAACACATTACTCACCTTAATTGTCAGACTTAGTTCCAAACACCTTTTGCCTGTTTTCAGAAATTAAAATCACCAAGAAGGCATGGGAGTTTGCTCCACTGAAGGTATTTAGTTTCTAAATAAACAACTCCAAAGAGGGAACACAACAGATGCTTCAAAAGAAGGCAGTATCTGTGGAATCAATATACAACTCATTTGTGAGGCTTGAAACATCCTCTTATATCCTGCATTGCTCTTATTCTTGGTCATCAATCCATGCCATCTCATCTTGTTCCAATTTCCCTTTTCAGATGCAGGGCTCTGGTACCCACAAAAATCAAAATGGGAGACCAGGGTCGTTGTGTGGCTTGGCGTCTCCCACAACAGGGTCTGGGGGCAAAAATAGAGGGATTTGAAATAAAAGGATTTCCTTCTCTTCACCTTACACCCTACTATACCCATTGTATTTCACAGTGGTGAGGTGGCCCAGGAATTGTGTCATCTCAAAGGCTGAATCCAGTTTATTGACTAAAATAGCCTAGTGTCAGCTCTGTTTGGGGAATAAAGAGAGGATTTGCTCAAACCGTGGAGTGTAGAAGTGAGGAGCATCAGAGTGGTCTGGAGAAGCATCTTGAAAAGCCCAGAAAAACTCTTCTCAGTGGTGACAAATGACAACAGGATTAAGTAAACTCTCCTTGGAATCCTCAGGACTTGCAAAAGACACAGGGCTTCCAGAGGTCAGCTGGAACAGGGACTTGGATGATGACCTTTAGGATATTACAGGTGTAATGTGACTAGGCAGGCAAGAGAACTTGAGGACAACTGAGTTTTGTAGAAAAATAGAGAACAAATTCTATGATGTTGGTTTAAAAATGTTAAAAATTAGCATTTCATGTTCACACATGTTACAATTAGACTGGGTCCATTAATCTTTACGTATAGGAGACAATATATGTAAGAGCTCTCATCACACTGATTGACATCTAGTAAGCATTTATATCTGTCAACTTTTATTGAAATGTGTGATCTTTGCAGAATCACGGTAAATCAGAGAGATGCCAGAAGTCTAAATGGGCAAATGCTATTTTGATTCCCAAACAGAAAGAGAGGATGAATTTCATAAATCCTGACAAGGCTGGCACTGTTCCTTAACAAGATGCTACAATTTGTAGACATTTAGAAGTGGTAGTAGTAACAACTAAGGGCTCAGTCTCTCTTGGGTTCACAAACAACCTGCTGATCCTGACCAGCCCCATTTATTTCTTTAATAGTATTATTAGATGACAATGTTAGGGAAATAGTGTTAACCTAGTCTAGTTGGCTTTCAGCAGGGTGGGTGTTATGGACGGAATGTTTGTGTCTCCCCAGTCATATGTTGAAATCCTAACCCCCCAGTGTGATGGTATTTAGAAGTGGGGCCTCTGGGAGGTGATGAGATCATGAGGGTAGACCCCTCATGAATGGGATAAGTACCCTCATAAATGAGACTCCAGAAAGCTCCTTCCTCACTTCCACCAGGTGAGGACTCAGCCAGAAGATGTCTATGAAACAGGAAGCTGCCCCTCACCAGACAATGAATCTCCCAGCTCCTTGATCTTGGACTACCCAGCTTCTGGGACTGTGAGAAATTAATTTTTGTTTTTTATAAGCCACTTATTCTATAGTATTCTATTATAGCAGCCCAAATGGACTAAGATAGCGCGTAATAAAAACTCTTACATCATACTCTGTGGCCAAGGAGAAATAAGAACTTGTCCAGTGTATCCTTATACCATATTTTGAAGCTTCCATTCAGTTTCATTAACCTTCCTGTCTGTTAATACACGGTTTTAACTAATTAATTTTAATTCTTGAGACTTTAACATATACTTTAATCACAGAAGACAGATTTTGTGGTTGGATAGGGGTGTGTTTTTTGGAGGGTGCGTTTTGAGCTTGAGTTGAGAAACTCACTGAGTGAGAAACTTCATGAATGACCATGTCCAAAAGATGATATTAATGAATTATCACAATATCAAAGGAATTGTGAGTGACACCCAGTAGCACTGTCCTGATCAAAATTTTTATCAACAATGTGAAGAAAACTAGTTTCAAGAAATTATTTATTCAGATTTTTCCAACAATGCTCTATTGTCATGATATTGTTCATCTATATTACTCATGTACTGTATCTGGCTCCTTTTTTTCTCCTCTGTTTTTCCTTTTCACATTCTGGGAGGGATAGCAAATGTAATTGTGACAGAGTCTGCATCCAAAAAGATGATTTGCTATCGAAGTTTTGGTCCTGCTGTACACATAAGTGATGATTTTCATGTACAGGAAACCCCCTGTGGGCATATTCAGATCCTCATGAGTCCCCAATGATGTTGTAGAGAAATAAAAACACCCGATAATTTATAATTTCAAAAATTACGATGCATTGACAAGGCTCGACTAAAATACATGAGAATCCGCAGAAGACATGCTATTTGACCCCACTTTAAACTGATATATCCCTTATCTATTTGTTCAATGTATATTTAGCACTGAATTCTATACTGGAGGATACAGTCAGAAGGCCACTTCTAACATTCTCATGTTTTCTTCTATTCCCCTAATCTGTTCAAACTAGTTATCCTGTTTGCAAGATGAGTTCCTTCAGTTACCCGGAGTTACCCTCCTGAGAAAGCAGTTTAGCAATCATCTGCTGTTACTACCTGTGACCCCTCTACTCCCTAATTGGAATCTTGAAGTTATCTTATTAACCACATAAACAATTTCCTTCAAAAGTAGTTTTTCTGAGTACCTTCCCGGTGATGTTTTAGGGTCCTCGTAGACTAGGATCTTGAGAAACTGCAGGCTGGTAATCCAACTCTGTATGTTAGCGAGAGTCCCTCATTACCAAGTGACCATGTAATTTGTCATCCAGTGTGAGACACTTTTGAGATCAGGAGGAGCTATCAGTAGAATTACTGGGATGCTGGGACAGCAGTGGTCCCATGGGATTGTCCTAGGCCAATCAGGATGTAAGGTCATCCTACTTATAATGACTCAACTGCTGCAGAGATAAAGAAAGACAACAGTTTAGGGTGAACCCCTGGTCTTCTTAGTTGAAATCCATTTTCAAAGACACCCAGGGTATTTCTTTTCTACACCTAGTTCCTGAAAAACATTCACTTTTGCCCAGCTCTTGGGAAAAGTGTATCTCACTCTGGAGAGGCAGCTACCTCTTTTTACTCTGCCCTAAGGCTGTGACTGAACATGGTTTCTTGTCTCGGGTCTTTCCCAGGAGAGAATCAGGTACCAGTCCCTGTGTGCCTTGACCTTCATGGGACACCAGTCAAGCCCCTAGGTGATTCTCTCATAGGTCTTTCATTTGACTTGAGGTGAGCCCTTTTGTGTCAGCTGGAGGTGTGTGTTCAGCTAAAGCATGGAGGACCAGTTCATGGCTCTTCCAATTCTGCACAGAATGCCCCTAATCTCATCTGGCCATGCAGATGTACTTGACACCTACCATTTCACTCTTGGCCTTAGGGGGCTGCAGCTGAAGAAAATGTCCTTCGTTAACATCCTGGTATGCTTTTGTAGAGTGCCATCAACCTAAAACAAAGATTCTTCTTATAAATTAGACCTTGAAATTTTCTTTTACAAATGTCTTCAATGACATTTTTTGACTACATCAAACCTTATACTTTTGGCAGACACTGCTAATTACCTATCCGATATCCAGTCTCTCCTTCTTTGATGACAAAACTCTGCCTTTATTTGGGTTGGTAGGAAGCCTGATGAAAAAAGATTCATCTTCTTCAGATTTCCTTGAAATTGGAGATTAACACGAGACCCTGTTCTCTTCAGTGAGATGTTAAGTGGCGGTTGCTAGATGAGGTTTCTGGGAAAGCTTTTAAAAAGGACAGAGTTATTCACACATCTTTTTGCTGTTTTTCTCTTCTCTTGGTCTGGATTCCAGTCATGATGCTTGGAAGTGCTTCTGCCATCTTGTGACCTTAAAGGTGAGACCACACAGTAAGGATGGCAGAGCTTGAAGAATAGGAGGGTGCAGGGGTCATTGAACCACTGTTCAGCCCTAGACTGCCTACACCTGCACTTCTTGTTCCACGCAGCAACTACAGCATTTCTTTGTGCAAGCCACTCTCTGAGGGATTTTCTGTTACTTGCAACTGAATGTATCATATCACTGACTAATAGAGTTCTCTGAACACCCAGTGTCTTTCTCCCTGGAATAAGTAGGAAGTAAAAACAAATATGCACATGCACCCAGATTATTTTGAGAGCAATAGGATGTTTGCTTAGTGTTTTCTCCAGCTCTCCTAAGACTTACTTGGGGGAGGAAGAAGCAATAAAGAGAAAGGAAAAAGAAAATGCTGTTTCACTAAGATCTCCCTGATATGTTGAGATGACAGGACTGCCTATTTTGTAACCTAAATCATCAGATGTAACATAAAGTACTTCCTCCTCTTGGAGCTATGGTTAAGAGTAGGTAGCAATAAGAAATGGACACATCAGGCTGAGCAGTCCCTCAGTGTATTCCATGAAGCATCTCCTACGTGCCAAAGACAGCTGGAATGGAGAAGAAGCAGGACAAAACAACATGCTGGGGTGGCCTCCTAGGTTTGGCAGCAGTTTCGATGCCCTTGGTGTGCACCACTAGCTTTTGGAATTAGTGAACTTATGGGAAGGGGTATTGGCAAAAAAACCTTGCAGTGTCCTGGCAAGAAACATAAATATGTGTGAAATGTGAAGTGACAGTTGTTAAGACGATTAATTCCTAGTGGTGGAGTCTGTCAAACTAGGTAGGACAAGCTGGCTTAGAGGATCAAGCCAACACTTAAAAAATCTTTGCCCCCCAAAAAACTTGTACATAGGGTCATCCAAAGACAGATGCAAATTTGCTTTACTGAGGATGGCAGCAAAAGGAGACAGCAGGGCTTCCCTGGTGGCGCAGTGGTTGAGAATCTGCCTGCCAATGCAGGGGACATGGGTTCGAGCCCTGGTCTGGGAAGATCCCACATGCCGTGGAGCAACTAAGCCCATGAGCCACAACTACTGAACTTGCGTGTCTGGAGCCTGTGCTCCGCAACAAGAGAGGCCATGATAGTGAGAGGCCCGTGCACCGCGATGAAGAGTGGCCCCTGCTCGCTGCAACTAGAGAAAGCCCTCGCACAGAAACGAAGACCCAACACAGCCAAAAATAAATAAATAAATAAATAAATAAAACTGGATAGGAAAGGATGAAGAAAAGCAGAAGTATAACAATTATCTTAAAAAAAAAAAAAAAGGAGACAGCAGCAGGGTAAATTGAAGCCAAAGAATATGGGGAATATCTCTTAGCTGAGGAAACTATTTCATGAGCCCTCAAGAAACCACTCAAGAACCCCAAGGTTTAATTGGGAAAGAAGTGGTGGAGGCAAAGCCAAATTAGGTGCTTTTGTTATTATGATTATGTTCTTCTTTTTATCCCCAACCTGAAATAGTCAGGGAATTGCTTGTTTCTGTGAATATATTTGCACTTAGGTTGAAGGGAGATAAAGTACATTCATTTCAGGCTCCATGTTTTTCCTCATCTTTGACCACACGTAGCACAGAGATCATGATCAATAAATGGTAAATTAATAAGGGGATTTCAATCAATCCTGGAATAATAGTGATGATTATGATGATGAATAGCTATGATAACAATAATAGCTATGAATTTTGAGTGATGATTGTGTGTAAGATGTTATCTATGGATGAGATCTACAGATGAGAAAACAAGATGGTGGGGGGGATTATAAAAATTGGTAAAGCCGGTTAAAGTGGCAGAGCCTGGAATCAAAGAAAAGCTGGTCTTACTCAGGAGCAGAGCTTCCTACCTCTTTGCTGTACTGCCTAGGTTAAGGGCTTTTATATAGTGAATTCTAGTATTTCCACAAAAATAATGGATATTTCTAAAAGAACTTAAAAAATGGTTCTCTGACAAAGCTAAGCAATTAGCTAACTCCATCCACACCATCACAAAATAGCTGCTTTCCCAGTTTGCCTAGTTTGCCCAGCAAGCAGACCTGCAGAGTGAATGGCTTCCTACTAGGCTGTTTCCATTGGAACATAGGGAACGAAGGAGAGGAGTTATGCTGTGGCACGTATAGTCCGCTGATGCTGGGTCTGATGATAAGATGAATAGGAGAATAATAAGGAGCAGTCTCCGTGGGTGCAGGCCTGCTGCAGAGAACAGAAAAGGATTCCGGAGGAGTGTTCTAAAAGTCAACTGCACCCCCTTCCTCACCGCCCACCCCCAACACACATCTACAAACCTCCTTGAATTCCAGTGGAGGCTGAACTTTTTGACTTCAGAATCTGGCTGACTTGCAGGAATATAAACATCAACAGGTTCCCCTGGGAATGAAGCTTGTACTTCAGCTTCATTGTAATTTATTAATCGCAATTATTTCAAGATGAAAATGTAAGCTTGCTATTTGACCACACACACATGTTACACATAAAAGGCTTCAAAATATCAAAAGAGCAATCTCCTCTGGGGGAAATGGAGCATGGAGCATGGCTTAGATACCAAAGCTGGGGCCACAGGGCCCTATGACAATCACCAAGCTATGGCTCCATTTGTGTCTTTGGGTTTTTCTGTTATTCTAATGGTTAGATCTCTGTCTTGTGCTGGCTGTCTTGTTCAACACAATGAAAACTGTCTGTAGAACTGGAGCAGGCGTCAGTGAGTACCTTCAACACCATCATTGGCAACATCTGTCAGGAAAGACTTCTTACTTCCTCAAAAGGGGCCCTGGGGCTGCCCAGAGACTGCCCTGCACCCCTGTCTTCTAGAAGGTTTTAATGCAGATATATGAGGGAAAATGTGATCATGCATTGGGAAGTAGAATTAAACATCAAAATGAAAATCAAAATGAACATTAAAGTGGTTATAAGTTTATTTACAAGCCAAAAATAAGTTTGGTTTTAGGTTGGGAAGGGAAAAGGATGAACATAGAATTCATCCATATACGCATCCTTCTGGTTTCAAATGTGAGTGACACGTGTGCTTGGTGTCAGCTCCTAAAGTGAGACCTGGAGGGGAAACAGAGGTGAGATCCTGGGGGTTGAGTGTAGGAGAAACTGAGAATTTCCTCTGTGGTCCACCTAGAGGAAAGGGCAACAGGCCTTGCCTAGCAAGGTGATCAGGGACATTCTTGTGGGGAAGGTTGGGTTTCAGGAATGATTTACAAGATGGGTGGAAAGAGAAGCGATGGGAAGAGAGGTGGCAGAGGTGAAGAACATTGTATAACAGAGCCAGGACGGACTCTCTGCTGATGTTGTCCCTGCCACTCTGGGGGTTTATGAAAGTTGATAAGATGCTCTGTTTCTAGTACTCAAAAAATGTAGAGAAAATCTCCCCAGAGACTAAGAAAAATCATAGTATGTGGATGCCCTGCATTTCTAGAGAAGAGAGTCCTGAAAATCTGGGCCTCTCCTTTTTTCAGGACTCCATTGAATTAGGAAGGTCTCAAAGGAAGGAGGAGCTGGATCCCAAATGTGCCTCTTGGGGTCCCCAGAGGGAAAGAAGTCTCCCAGGGGATTTCTGAGCTGGGGAAGCAGACTCACTCCACCGCAGCGCCATCAGCAGGGCACGCTGAGTAAATCATCAAGCCCTCTGCTGGGGTGTGCCTTGCTCCTGCTCTGATTCTCTCCTCCTGACATATCCGTGATGTTTATTAAGAGATGACAAGTCTATCAGGCCTCATGAGCAGTCTTTCATAAGGAGGAGATCTTCCCATACATCCAGGGAGTGTCATCAATCTTGTGCTGGCTCTGAGCTCAGAGCCTCCGAGTGAACAAGGCCCCTTCTCCGCCCCGCCCCCTCTTTGTAACCATCTCTCACTGGCTTCCTTTGCCTCCTCTCCCGGGCTTTGTAACACAGCAGGAGGTGGCATAAGAAGAGACGCTATATGCGTGAAGTGTTCCTGGTAAAGAGACGAATACAGAAGGATAGACTAAAGGGGCCCTTTCTCCTATGTTACTGGCTTTAGGGAATATATTTCATCATTAGAAAGGGAATGGGCAGAACTGAGACAGCAGAAATGACTGCCAGCTACACAGCTAACACTGTTTATGTTACAAACATCTCCAGTATACAAATGTGTTTCATATAATACATGTGAATATTATACCCATCTCATAGAGACTCAGTTGTCCATCTTTCTAAAATATCAAAAATTTGGATATTCCATTCAGTGTGTATAGGCATTGTGTTGCCTTTCCTATGTGCCTGCTTTGTTTTCTTCCCAGAAAGATTTTTGTTGTAACTATCAGCATTTAATACTCAAGAAAAGACTCCATTGCTTTGCATAGGAAACAAAACTGACACTAGTAACTAGCAATTGCAAATGGACCTCATTGAATATATGTCTTTTGAATATTATATATGTCACTATATTTGTAAGTCAAATGTGTTCCACATTTATTTTTCATTAGAAGGCCCCTAATCTGAACCACACAGCTTCAAGCCCTGAAAGACACTCTGTCAGATGGGATAATAATATCATTTTTAAATTTCATGAAATTTATTGAGGCTTACACATCATGTTTTGGCACTGGTTCAATATTTAAACATTTCAATCTAACATGTCATAAGGTTGTTTTTTATTTTGGGATGGGAGAGAGAGGAAATTCTTTTCCTGTATCATGAATACCTCCAAATATTTTTTTTGAATCTTCTTCTTTACTATAATATGTGCTTTTCAAAGATTTTGACACTGGGCTTTGTTCAGAGACACGAGGAAGGTCATGAAAAATGGCTCTTTTATCCTTTGCACGGCACCTCTATGACTATAGCAGAATCAGATAGGAATGAAAGATTAGGCTGGCTTCATTCACACTTGAAGGCCTCTGTAAGACTTAGCTGCTGGTAAAGTGCTTTACAATGCTTAGATTCTGTGATTTGTTTCAATCTGGAGCCATAAAGTTCCAGAAATGCTGTTTTTAGGAATATAATAAGCACCCAACATTAAACAGTCGCATATGCCAGCCTAGCCAGGACCTACCTTGGTATTGCAGGTGAGGGTCCCCAAGCTGTTCCATGTAACAACTGAACGTGGGCTTGTGTGTGTGCACACATGTGTGTGTGTATGTGTGTTATGGAGGGCAGGTATGGCTCAGACCATTAAAAGGGTAATACAATAGCAGCATAAGTGACTTCTGATGGTGAGATTAGCTCTGCTCTGGATACCTAAAGAGAATCTTGTTACAGTTAAATGTGACATTATATTATTTTCCCATTTTGATGAGCACTACTAAAACGGGGAAAAGAGCCTGGTCTTTTATGGGAAAATTAAGTAGGGCAAAAAAGTTTCCAAACCTCCAAATTAGTTATGAAAAAGATTTTAGTTTTTATTAAAAATTAGCTTCCAATATTGGCTTGAAAATTTTAGTTCTCTTTTTTCTAGAATATGTAGAAGCTTTTGTTTTCATGGGGAAGAGTTGGGGGACCACTTCTTCACCGTCATTTCAGACGTGTTTTGTTTTTGTTTTTGTTTTTTAACAGCTTTACTGAGATATAGTTAAAATACCATGCACTTCACCCATTTGGAATGTACAATTCAATGGCTTTTTATATATGCACAGATTTGTACGACTCTCACCACGATCACGTTTAGAACATTTTATCGCTCCCAGAAAGAAAGCCTATCTCCCTTGGCTGTTTACTTTCCAACCACCTAGGGAAGCAGGATCTATTTTCTGTTTCTATGGAATTGTCTAGTCCGAATATTTTATGTAAATGGAATCGCCTAATATGTGACTTTGTGACTGGCTTCTTTCAATTCGTATGATATTTTCAAGGTTCAGCCATGTTGTTACATGTATTGGTACTTCACTCTTTTCATTGGTGGATAATATTCTGTTGTAATGATCAGTTTGATGGACATTTGGTGTTGTTTCTACTTTTTGGCTATTATGAATAATGCTCCTATGAACATTCATGTACAAGTTTTTGTGTGGACATGTGTTCACTTCTCTTAGATATAAATCTAGGAATGAAATTGCTGGGATCATATGATATGTTTGTTTAATGTTTTGACAAACTACTAGACTATTTTCCAAAGAAGCTGCACCATTTTACATTTCCATTAATAGGGTGTGAGAGTTCCAATTTCTCCACATCTTTGTTATTAACTGTCTTTTGGTTATAACCATTCTAGTGTATATAAAGTAGTATCTCATTATGGTTTTGACTTCCATTTCCCTGATGACTGATGCTGAGCATTTTTATTTTTGCCTTTTTAAATATTTAGAGAAATATCTACTCAAATCTTTTGTCCATTTTCTGGTTGTATTATTTGCCTTTTTATTGTTGAGTTGTAGGAACCTTTATATGTTCTAGGTATGCATCTCTTAACAGATATATGATTTTCAAAAATTGTCTCCATTCTTTTCCCTTTCTTGATAGTGTCCTTTGAAGCATAGGGTTTTTAATTTTGATAAAGTCTAATTTATCCTTTTTTTTTTTTTTTTTTTGGTGTCATGACCTGCTTTATTTTTACATGACTCTTCAAAGGAACTCCTAAGTTTTTGGATTCTGGCTGCAACAGGAACATTGAGGGAGAGTGGTATTGGAGTGGATGGTATTAAAGATTGATACCAGTGAGTTTAGAAAACCCAGATTTCTGCTTCAAGCACTTTCACAACATACCAAAGTCTCACCACATATTGGTTAGGAAAATATGTCGTAAAAATTTTGTTTTCTCAACCCTTCCAAGTATGTGTGACTCTAAGGACACACATATTGACTTTATAGTCAACTCAAAAATATTATACAGTATGCTGCCACCAGGTGGTGGTAGCAGCAGCCTTGAATGCACAGTCTCATTGTTTGCACTTCAGGAAACATGGCTTATGTGAGACCTGGGCTTTCTATTCTAACCCATTGTAAGAATAACTTTTCAAGACTCTATTTTAAAAAATCGAATTTTCTAATAAAACCCAGCACTGAATGTTAAAAGTCTACATTTAAAAGAAGATAAAGAGAAGAACAGAGAGGGAATAAACATTTACTGAGCACTTACTATATGACTTTATGTATACAATTTTATTTAATCCTCATAATACTTTTTTATATAACTTCAGTGTCTTCAGTTTAAAGATGTTTAACTTTTTTGTCTAGGGTCATATAGCAATGACATACTAGAATTCAGGCTACCTGGCTTTAAAGCCTGTACATCTGCTACTATGTCTGTATTTTGTGGCTTCCTATCAATAACTAAAATGTAAATTCATGTTTGACTAATATTTAATAAGCATCCACTGTAAATATGGGTACAATTTGGATTTTTTCCATTAATCCTAATTATTATCTAACATTGCTTAAAATAAAGGTGATCTTCCCTAGAGTTGATCAGGTTCTTTTTCTCTTTCTCAAGCTCTCTCTGCCTCTCTTTCTCCTCCTTCCCCTTAAAACCAAAAGGCTTCACAGGCCGGTATGTAGTTTGGGGGTTTCAGCTCAGCTCATTGTCTCAAAAAAAAAAATCCTCCAGGGACACTCGTCTACAGCTTTCTGGTAGTTTGCAGATTTCCTGTTTCATGGCTTATCGACACTAATTGGGGGGCAGCCTTGTCCATACAGATCCCCTGAGCTTCCTGAAGGAAGAAATTCTATCTGCTTGTTCTCCACTTTAGCTCCACAAAATGCTTCTGATGCAGTAAATGAAGATTCATTTAGTCTGATTATTTTTATGTTTTTTTATAATTTTTTTTTTTTTGGCTGTGCCACACGGCTTGTGGAATCTTAGTTCCCTGACCAGGGATCAAACCCTTGTCCTCAGCAGTGAGAGCGTGGAGTCCTAACTACTGGACCTCCAGGGAATTCCCTAGGCTGATTATTTTTAAGGCCCAGAAGACTTAGGAAGCAACTTTGACCTTCCCCTGACTGTTTAAAAGAATATAGATAGAGGGCCTGTTCCCAAATAGAGCTATCACCAGAGATACCTGCAAAGAATATGGACTGGGGTGGTGGGGAAACCCTAGGCAGGGCCCAGAGATCGGACTCCACTCTGTGTCCCATGTCTCTGCCAGGCCCAGCAAGTATTTATTTACCAAACCTTTGCTTTCCCATTTCCATGTGAATTGCCTTCCTCCTCTTTGAAGTCCCAAACCACTACCCGCAACATCCTCTTTCATCTTTAGCTGAAGATGGTGCTTAAGGTGAGGGCTTTGGCCATTTTGGTGAGTTACTCAATTTTCCTGGGTCTCCCCCCTGTTTACATGTTTTTAAACTTCTGTTTGATTTTCTCCAGTTAATCTGTCTCAGGTCAATTTAATTCTTAGACCAGCCAGAAGAACCTAGAAAGGTAGAGGAAGGTGTTTTCCTCCCTGACACTTCGTTTCTTCTCCTTCTCTCTCTCCTTCCCTCCCTCCCTCCTTCCTCTTCTTCCTCCTCTTAGTCTTCCTTCATCATTGAGAAAGACTTTTTTTTTTTTTCCCTTCTATTTTGCTATATCCACTTAGTATTCAGGGCTTCTTTATGTCTTGTCATAAAATTCTCCATGATTGTTCATGTTCCCTTTTCACATGAAGTTTAACTTTCCTTTAATGCAGAGTATGTCCTGCCTGTTTACATGTATTTTCAGGGGGAATCGCTGTTCAGGGTTTTTTGACTTTTATAGGCATTGTTTCTGTTTATTGTGGCAATTATCATCCCGCTCCAATATTTATAACCTATCTCTGCAAGAGAGATCTTCCAAATTGACTTTTAAAACAGTTAGTATGCATACTCGGATAAGATTTGTTTTACCAAAACTATAAATGGTGTTTTGAACCCTAAGGTGGATTCCTCAATATTTGGGGAGGATCAACACATATGTACCATAGCTGCTTGAGTGAGAGTTAAGAGAGCAGCGTTTTTCAGTTTTTCATGAACTAAGATAAGGGAAGGTAGAGTTGGAGGTGATTAGGTTCAAGGACTAGTGTTTCCCCAGTCAGGGAAAGGGGGCAGGTGTGGCAACGGGTAAGCCTGTGCCTGAGTCACGGCCCTCACGTAATGCACAGGAGAATCGCCACATGTGGAGAGACTTACATTCACAAACAGCTTTCACATCTTGAGGCAATATCTATGCATACAAATATTTTAGTTGTTCCGCCTTTAAACCAATCAGCAACTGATTACTGTTAATGGGCAATTAAAAGCTAGTCATTTCCAACAAGCTGGCCATGGAGGGAAAAAAATCTGGTGTACTTCCTCCTGACTTTATTATCTTCCCTCTTCCATCCCCAAGCTTAAGTTGGTAATAAGAATGACAAGAAAATCCAGGAGAGTCTTTACAGCTTTTGGAAACCCAGAGCATTCATGTGGGATTGTGAGAACATGGGGCCATGAAAAACTAGCCCTGAGCTCTCTTTTCCAGATATATCTCAGAAATTTGGACCTATGATGATGAGAAGATCTCAGTCTGCAAATAAGAGCAGGCCTGCGTGCAGGGGGTGGGGGGGGGGAGCTCTAAGCAGGAGGAGTGACATCAGGAATGATGGGAAGGGAGACACATCAGGACCTGGTTAGCCCTTCTGTGCTCTGAGTTATTGGAAGTTTTTAACAGCCTTCCAAAAAAGGACAGTTTTCTGGGTTTCCCCAGGACAGCAAAAGCATGCATAGGAAAGTTGAGATATCCAGACAGGCAAGTGTTTAATGATGTGAACTCAGGAGCTCCTGATAAGGTAATGAAAATCTAACTCATCTCTGTTAGGGGATTTTTACCAGCCCCTAAGGCAGTCTCTCTGCTCTTGTTTAATGTACCTCTACCAAGAGTAGGGAAGAATGATCCCTAATTATCCTTCAACACCTAATGGAAATTCCCTCTCCCCAGTTCCCCTAGGCAGAATAAATGACTCCTGCTGTGTGTTCTCATAGTCCTTTTACACAACTTTACTGTACTTTTATTCATTTAAAAATATTCATTCATTCATTCATTCATTCATGTATGATTTGTGCCTTTTCATTTATTCATTCATATATGATTTGTGCTGCAGATGGTGGATACAGAGATCACTAGGAGACATTCCCTGGCCCTCCCAGAGCTCACAGCCTCAGGAAGCAAACATCTGGGTAAGCAAATGATTAGAGCAAGGTGATTGTTGTCATTGGACAAGGTTCTGAGAGCACAGAGGGGAGGAGGAAACTTTCTGAGAAGACTGCTGTAGGCTTCAGAGGACGCAGACTGTGAAGGGTGGGAAGAATGTGATTAAGTGAACAATGGCCAAGGAATGAGAGTGAGTAAAACAAGTGCAAAGGTTCCCAGGTGAGCATGCACACGTGGTGCTGGGGGAAATCTCTGCAGGCTCATCTGGGCTGGGGTGAAGTGTGGGAAGTAGGAGGGGAGGGGGCTCTGGAAGCAGACAGGGCTGGATCACAAGCTTCTAACGCACTTTGTAAAGGGAAGTGACCTAAGGCAGACCCTTGAGGATGATCCTGCCAGGTTCCAGGGGAGAGATGATGAGGGCCGACAAGGGAAATGGTTGCAAGGAGGGAGAGGTGGGGTCCATTTAAGAGGGGTGGAATTTCAAGGACTTGACACACCAGGTTTAGTGGAAGGTCTCTCCCAGCGTTCTGTGAACCTGAGAGCAGGGTTGAGTCTAGCTGGATTCTCTGTCCCCAGTGCCCTCCTCTGCCTGGTGGGGAGTTGTCATGAAGTCCACACTTATCCAGCAAATGAGTGAACAGCAACTCATGACCTCATGGGAAAGAGCTCATCCACTCGGTTCTACATGGGTTTTGGCTGAAAAGAGAGGAAGAGAAAGAGAGTGTGGCTAATAAAATACATTGATTTGTGGCCACATAATGAGGGGTAGGAATGATCCCTGAATGGCTATGCCATTGTCTCCTCCGACTAGCATCTTCTCCTTCCCTGTCAAGACCACAGAACTGTCCAATGTGAACTTGACTTTGGAGATATTTGGCCCACTGTTTGCACCTCTCTTCTTTTCGAACTGCCCTTCCTCCTCAGAAGCTCTTCACCTTCTGTCAATACAGGGCTGCCTATCAGGGCAAACCATCCAGGCCCATCTTTCTCATATAGCACTTAAAATTTAAATGCTTAAAAAGACATTTTCCATAAAGCCCAATAGCACATAAGAAAGTACTCAATAAATGGCAGATATTATTTTTTCCCCCACCACTTGAATGAGTTCATTACTTACGACTTCCTAAGTCTCTTCTTTCCATGGGAAAAACAAATCCTTTCTTGTGTGTAAATGAGATTAGCCTTCTTGAGTACAGATACCTTTGTATTTTTGAATGGGGTCTTTCTGGAAATACAGTGACCTAAACCAAGCAATGGTTCTAATGCTGGGACTTACAGCCCATAGGGAAGAGTGATAGAGAACTGAGTGCATTTCAGAGCTGTTCGCATGGTACCCACAGAGATGGCTCCCTACCCAGCTTATGAGGCCTAGCCCCGGAAAGATCATATTGCTCTGGTTTCTGTCTCTTTGTAATGACCATCCAGAATGGCTTCAATGTGTTTTCCATGTGTGGAAGTGGTTGTAACTTTCAAAAGATGGCTTGCTGGGGGATGGGTTTGGGGAGGAGGGTGGGGTCTGGGCAGATGAGGCAACCATAGATGAACTTTGTGCACAGAACAAAGCGTAGGGAAGAGGAAGCAGAAGACACAATAAAACATGTGTCTCTGCTCCAGCTTTGTCTGCATTCTTGTTCAGTGCTGCCTCAGGCGGCCCGATTCTATTTGTGGGATGGACACCATAACAACATCTGAAAACCAAGCACGTTTCTTTCTGTCTTGCTCCTTCTCCCTCTCCCTCCCAGGTATTTAT
The DNA here is from genome assembly GCF_965194825.1 of Balaenoptera physalus. Classification (NCBI taxonomy): domain Eukaryota; kingdom Metazoa; phylum Chordata; class Mammalia; order Artiodactyla; family Balaenopteridae; genus Balaenoptera; species Balaenoptera physalus. The sequence goes on along the minus strand of NC_138882.1, from coordinate 76,270,699 downwards.
TATCTCCTAACACACACTTTTCTAGGCCCTGTGGACACAAAGACACTGCAGAAATAGCCTTGGTGAAGAAGCTCACTGACTGGTGAGAAGAGAGATGAGGAAATAGACAATAATAGCAATAATCATTGCAAACACTTAAATTCCCTTTACTATACACTGTTTGAAGCAGTTTATTCACTTCTTCAATACTTACAACACTATGATACTATTTTCATTATCCCATTTTGAAAACGGGGGGACTGAGGGACAGAACAATTAAGTAACTTGCCTAAGGTCACCTATCTAGTGAATGGCCAGGCTGGGATTCAATCAGCCACTTGGCTGGACCATGCAAACACTTCCCTGACTCTTGACACAGTTGTTTTACTGGAGAGGGTCTCAGCCCTGACTGACACCTCTGGGAAAGCTTCCTAGAGGAGATGATAACTGAATCTTGAAAAAATGAATACAGGTTTCTCAGGCAAAGGGGGAAGAGGCCTGCAGGGTAATAGGGGTCTTCCAGGCAGAGGCCATGTCAAAACCTGGAGATATGAGAGGGCGGGCTTGTTCAGAGGATCCCCTGTTGCTCAAGGTCACTGGAGCGAGGGGTACAAGCCATTGTTGCTGGTGCAGAAGCTGAAGAGGTAGGTAGGAGCCAGATCACAAAGGGTCTTCTAGTCCCAGCTGAGAAATGTGGACTCAATTCTGAAAGCTATGAGGAACCTCTAAAGATCTCAAAGATTACCAGACTTGAATTATAGACACCGCTGTCCTCGTTTATGTGCATTTCTGAAAGCCACATTGTAAAGTAGGATGGCTGCAAAGAGAGAAGCTATTCTTTCCTTACCAACTCCCTCTCCCCATCCTGTGTCTACCACCCACCTAGGCTAAGATGGGCTTTTGCTTGTTCGTTCACATATGCAACATGTATTCAACAGGTATTTATTAAGCACCTATTATGTGTCAGGAATGGTGCTGGGTACCAACATTACAAATATGAATGAAGCACAGGGAAGGCAGAGTTTCCTGGGGAAATAGACATATCGATTCATAGTTTCAAAGCAGTAGGCAAAATGGAATATAATGGATATGTTCAAAGTGCAGAAGATGAACGGTAGAAGAGGCAGTAGGTCTTCATGATTAAGAACACAGACCCTTGAGTTGTGCTGCTCTGGGTTAAGACCCCAGCTCTGCCAAGTATTAGCTCTGTGACATGAGGTCACCTGTTTCTTTTCCTGGGGTCTCAGTTTCCTCATCTCACAAAAGCAGATCGTAATATTAACAATCTCACAGAGTTGTGGTTAAATGAGTTCACATTTCAAACTTATTGAGTACGGTACAAAATTAGGAGCCCTGAAGTGACATTGTTCCCCAGTAGATGTCACTGCTACATCGCGAGTTAGGTGAGATACTATCTGAGTTCAAGTCTACCACTTAATCCCTTCAGAAAAGTGTTACATCAGTGGCCTTCTCCTCAAAATACAATATACGGCAGAAGGTAGGATGTGAAATGTATAGGGTTGAGGGGGTGACGATCACCTTTTATAAAAAAGTTCTAAGTCTTTAGATCTACCTCACAGTTTTTAACGTTTTCTGTAGTGGCTCTCTGGTGGAAGCAATTTTTTCCCTGCTTCCTAGAAATCTTGGATGTGACTCCTTCAACTTAGGCTTTGTCAGGAAGCATCTGCTCATTTCCAAGTTTTTCAAGCCATTTCTGAGAAGGAATAGAATAATGATTGACAAGTTAGGCATGAGGCCTAACTTTAAAAGGAACTCAGGATGGGGAATGGGACACGGTGACATGGGAAGAAACTTTGTGAGGTAGCAAGAGGCAACTTCACTGGGACTGGCTTTATGGCAACTGGATTTGAGTCTAAAGCTTTATTTTCTATGGGCCAGGAAAGGTCAAAGTTCAGAGATACAGGTTTTGCCCCATGACCTATATATATCTCAGCTTAGGCATAGCACTGGGTGAATGAGTTCTTTCTGGTTCTTAACTCTGACATGACCAGCCCTTGAGGTCAAATGGGGAGGCTGAGACAACAGGGGTCGTCATATACTCATTTACTTATCAGAGTTTTACAGAAAATCTCTTTTGGGCCAGACTTTGTATTAGGTGAAGGGATACAGAGATAAATAAGTCCTGGTTCCTTTCTTTTCCTTAAGTCTAGACAGTCCACAGTCTAGACAGGAGTGGAAGTGCATGCAAGCAATAACTTGAGTGGAAGTTATAATAACTTGAGTGGAAGAGCATGTAAGCAATAACTCTAACATAAACGTTTAAATATTATTTGAGAAGTGTAAACAAAGTCTATAATAAAAGGGAAATGGACATTTTTTGGAAGGATGAATAGGAGTTTGTCATGTGGAGAAGTGAGAGAAAAGCATTCCAGATAGAAGAACCAATGCATACACAAGTATAAAAACTTAAGGGCAAAATTAATGGCAATTGCTCTGAATTGAGAGTGTGGGTATTTGGGTAGACAGATGAGGTGCCACCCTCTAATTCAAGGAGACTGTACTATAGTGTTAAAAAGACCCAAAAACTTTACAAATGGAATCTTAAAATACTGCAGAGTTGGAGCCACCCTTCTTTCCTACATGGTTGAGTCTACAACTTCTGTTTCCTTGCCAGGCAATCCGTGCTCACTTCATCTCCCAAGGGCCTGGGCTAGAAGGGTAATTTGGGGCTCACAGAACAATTTGCCTTTGCCTTTGCGAAGGACAGCCTTGGTAAAAACAATCAGCCTTAACATGCACCAGATAATAATAATCATGATATTAATAACGGCTAATCTTGTTGAGTGCTATCTGTCAAGCTCTGTACCAAACGCTTTATGTGTATTATCTCATCTAATCATCACAATAATCCTATTAAGAAAGCAAGATGGTGCAGAGTAAATAGTAGAGCTTGGGCTTTGGCCATCTGGAGCCAGACTGCCTGGGTTTGTGGGGTTGATTCTATTCCTTATTAACCGTGTGACCTTGGAAAGCTGTTCAACCCCTCCCTGTGTCTCAGTATCTCCATCTATAAAATGGGAATAAAAACACTACCTACCTTTTGTATATGAATTCATTTTGAGTGGACACCTCAAGAGCTAAGCTGGGCTGCAGATTGCCCTTGGTGTGCAGAGCCGAGAATGATTTAAAAACCCTGCTTTGTATCCAGCGGGCACCACCCATTCTTCACTTACTGTGAATGAATCCAAGAAATTCAACAGGTACAAGCAATCACCAGAAAGCTATTTGTTGTGATTGGAAAACACTCAAAGAAATGGAGTGCTTCACAGATGATTTAATATTTTAGAGGTAGCACATGCGAATGAGTAAGCTCAGGGTATATGAGTGCGTTTACATTCTACATCAAGGTTTTACTTAAAGTTTACATTTTGTTTAAATGAAAAGTAAGATCAATGTAACATGGCTTAAACCTTTCTCAGAAATTTATGGCTTCTTTTAATAAACCTCATAAAAACACTTTTAAACATATGCAGCGTTCTTAATGTAATGGTTTCATTCTTGAAATATATAGTATTTAGGTTGTATTTAAAATTCTCTAAAAGTATCACAAAGGCTGTAAAAATATTGTTAATGGGAAGAAATCTTTTAGAGGGATAAATATTTTCTTGGAAAAGCTGTGAACCTTTTAGGCAGGGGAATGCCTTGGTTTTGAAAAATAACAATTTGCCTTTTTTTTTTTTTTACATCCTTTCTGTGGTTCTACTTCAGCCAATTATTAGATTAAAGCAAGCTGTTGCTACGTGCCCTAGAAACTCAGATGGATTTGATGTTGCACCCTAAGTTTGCGAGGACAAGTTCCATTTAAGGCTTTAATGAGGTCAAGGGAACAAAGCAGGAGGCTGGCTGAGTCTTTTGTGTTATTTTAGGACTGGATCTTAGAATTATGAGGCTTGCATAATGCCATGGAAAGAACACAAGATTTAGAGCTAAAAGCCCTCAGTTTGAGACCTGGCTCTGCCATTTCCTAGCTTTGTGACCTTGGCCTAATCACTTAGATGCTCTGAGGCTCACTTTTTGGGGGTCTAGAAAACAGGGTCAAGAATACCTGCTCTAGCCACTTTGTAAGTATAGTGTGGAATCAAATGAGATAATGCATGAGAAAGTGCTTTGTGAGTCAGAAAGGTAGAAAGTGCACATAGACTTTATTTGCTGGACAAACATTTGTTGAACACTTACTATGTGCAGATACAGAGCACAGCCTCTAAACCATTCTACACAGATAAGTCTCTTCTATTATTTAAGAGAAACAGTTGCATCCTTCTTCAGTGAGCTGTTTCCCTCTCTGGAGATTGCAACCTGCAGAAAATTTTCCATTAAGTATAATTTAAGATACATATAGCTGTGAATTATAGGGAAGCATGCCATGCTACAGATGGAAAAAATATTGAGTCCAACTTCTTTACAGCACAGATGAGGGAACAAAGATCCAGAAGGGGAGATGGTGTGCCCTGTTAAATTCAGTTTTCATCTGCTACAAGCCACAATTCTATATACAGATATAGTAAAATAAGATAAACAATACTTCTACTTACCTACTGCACAGACTTATACTGAGTTAAGAAAGGAATTGTGGAGGATGAACCTGGAAAGATAGGTTAATATCATTCCAAGAGGGATCTTGTATATATGTTAAGGAATTTAGAGATTACCCTGAAAATATGGGACTCCAGTAAAATATTTTAAGTAAGAGAATTACAGAATTAGACGTATGTTTTAGAAAAACGACCCTGGGACAGTATAGAAAATGAACTGGCTCATGGCAGGAATCATGTTGAAGGCAGTTATAGAACCCTGAAGAGAAATAATGTTTTGAATGGAGAAGTGTCAGTGGGGATGAGCTTCTAGGTCTCTGGCTTGACAAATAAGGTGGGTGATAATTTTCACTGAGAAGAAAGGAGGAGGAGTTTATCTGGGGGAAGACTGAGGTTAGGCTGACACTGAGGGGCAGGTGTAAAAATAAGTGGTTGAATATGATCCTTGAAGTTTGGAAAAAGCTTTGTGCTAAAGACATTTATTTGCTATTTCTAATTCCTATGATGAACACAGTTTAGACTCCAGTGTACATTGTTGAGAGAAAACAAGATATAGGGCAGAAAATAATAAAAACAACTAATAAATTATTTAGCCCTTTTTATGTGTCAAGCACTGTATTAATTTAACATCTTATTTCTCACATCAACCCTATAAGGTAAGAATTAAGCCCATTAAACAACTGAGTAATGAAGGATCAGATAGGTTATGATATGATTAATAGTCATATTAACCCTTATAAGCAAGGACTCAAAAGGAGATCTATCTGCCTTCACAAGCAAATGCTTTTACTCAGATGATACTTTTCTGGGGCAGACATACCTGGGTTCAAATCCTGACTCTGCCACTCATTTGTTGTATGAACTTGGTCGAGTAATCAGACCTCCTAAGTCTTCTATTAATTCATGTATGAAATGTGGTTAAAGACACCTGCCTCTCTATCTCACAGAGGGGATAAGGGAATAAGTGAGATTACATATGAAAAATTCTTAAAATAATGCCTGTCATGATGTGTACTCAATAAACAATGATTTAACTGGCTTCTCTAATTACAGTCTTTCCCTCTGTATGTCTGTCCTTCAAAATGTTATTATCGTTTATTTAAAGACATGCGGAGAGTTCTGATTTTAGTATCATCCCATTCCACCACTAGTGATATCAAAACAAAACACACTCTGAGTCAGTAGTCATCTAATAAAAGATAGAGAGGTCGTCAAGGACTTCTCACCCCAAAGAAAATAAATAAATGAGAAAAGACACAAATGAGCTTGGCTTGGAGCTTCCAGGACCTTGGCAGTTGAGAGCTGGACCCTCAGTGGTCTGGAGCCAAGATCTGGTCAACTGAAATTAAGAAGCTGAGGCTAGATTCATATAGCAATACTAAAAGATTACTAAAACTTGGAGTGGCAATTAGATGAGGAAGTGAGCTATGAGATAAAACCCTCCAAATTGGCTAACATGGTCCTAAATAGATGTCTTCTGACTTATAAGTATAAAGAGAGGAAAACTATCCCCATTTTAGGCCTTTAGGTCTCTCACAGATTACCAAACAAACAAGAAGGCAAGATACTATGTTTGAGAGCAGAAAAACAATGAACAAAAACCAAAAAAACTGATTTTGATCCCCAAGGAGTAAAGATGCTGAAGTTGTGAGGTAGAGGATATATAATAATTCTCTATGAGCTTAAAACAAAAAAACTATCAGAAATTTTAAAAAATGATTTAAAAAAGAAACAAATGAAACTTCTAAATATTAAAAGAAGTTTAATATCTAAAATTTAAAATATCTTATGAGATAGACAAACAGCAGATAAGAGAAAGTTGAAGGGTGAAATAGTTAAAAGAAATAAAAGAAAATAAATATATGAAAAATAGAATGAGAAATTCATTTTCTGGAGTTTTGGAAAGCACCATAGTGATAATGGGAAAGAAACAATATTTAAAGAGATGATGGCTGGTGAATTTTCTAAAACTGATGAAAAACACACATCTACAGGCTAAGGAAGCAAAATATATCTGAAGGGGTTTAAAATTTTTCTCTTACAAGATGAGAAAAGTGCTCACCATAAAAGAAAATGTTGATAAATCTGGTTATGTTAAATTAAAATCTCCTGTTAATCAAATAAAATCACACGTGAAGTGAAAAGACAAGATCTTCAATTACTGTGTTGTCTTGTTTTGAGGACATTTTCAAGGGCAGTCAAGAATCTAGTTATTAGCATGCTGAAGAACTCCCTAGAAGTTTATGAAAGGTTTTAGTATTAATTTATTTTATCTTGGTTTATACTCTTGCATGTTTAATCTGAGGACTCATGGCTTTTCTCAAATATGAAAAATTGTCAGATATTAGCTCTTTAAATGTGCTTTTTTACCATTCCTTCTTTACTCTTCTGAGATCTATGTTGGAGTCTATTTATCCTCCACGTCTTTTGACTTCTCTTTCATTTAAAAAAAATGCAATCTCTGTTTTAATAGAACTATACTGCCGAACTAAATAAAGTGAAAAGTGGGATAATCAGTCAAAAATACTAATGAAAGATTAGTATTGTTTAGGTACAGTAATGCTGCCTTTCAAAATTATACTTTTCTTTCATTTGAAATATTTCTTTTTGTAGAGCCACTATGGAGAACAGTATGGAGGGTCCTTAAAAAACTAAAAATAGAGCTACCATATGATCCAGCAATCCCACTCCCAGGCATATATCTGGAGAAAAACATGGTTTGAAAGGGTACATGCACCCCAATGTTCATTGCAGTGCTGTTTACAATAGCCAAGACATGGAAGCAACTTAAATGTCCATCAACAGATGAATGGATAAAGAAGATGTGATATATATACACAATGGAATATTACTCAGCCATTAAAAGTAATGAAATAATGCCATTTGCAGCAACATGGATGGACCTGGAGATTATCATACTAAGTGAAGTCAGACAGAGAAAGACAAATATCATATGATATCACTTATATGTGGAATCTAAAAAAATGCTACAAATGAACTTATTTACAAAACAGAAACAGATTCACAGACTTAGAGAACAAACTTATGATTACCAGGGGGGAAGGGCAGGGGGAGGGATAGACTGGGAGTTTGGGATTGACATGTATACACTGCTGTATTTAAAATAGATGACCAGCAATGACCTATGTATAGCACAGGGAACTCTGCTCAGTACTCTGGAATAACCTAAATGGGAAAAGAATTTGAAAGAGAATAGATACATGTATATGTATAACTGAATCTCTTTTCTGTACACCTGAAACTAACACAACATTATAAAGCAACTATACTCTAACATAAAATTAAAAATTAAAAAAATAAAATATTTCTTTGTGCTGTGTTTTGGATGAATTCTTCAGTATTAATAAGTATTCCACTATTCTTTGTATCAAATCTAGTAGTTAGCTGTATATTTTTCATTTCCAGAATTTTTTTATTGCCTTTCTTTAAAAAAAAAAAAAACTCTCTTGTTGTTTCACAGTGTTTTATTTTTTTTTGCAAAGAATAGGATTTCTTCCTTTATGTGAGGATGTTAACTGTTATTTTAAAGTCATTTTAATTGGTTCTATTGATTTTATTTAATCTCTATGAGTTAATTTCCTAATTGTTGATTTTGGTGGCTTTCTTAACATTTTTTTTCCTTATACTTTTTTAGCTTTTTGTTTTACCTACTCATCTTCTGTGGAAATCCCACTTTGCATCATTTTTATCTTACTCTTCCCTCCATAGTAGTTTTAAGTGTGGTTTTAATCATCCTTATCAAGAATCGCCTTAGGGTTAAAGGCTTCTACTACCTTTTTATATTCTAGATATTGCAGATCTAGTCACCAATCTGGGTGGCTTGACTGAGGTTTGGCTAAGAAGCTGTGTCTGTTTCCTCCTTCCTCTCCAAGTAAGCAACTTTATATAATTCATAACATAGAGAGTGTTTGACCCTCTTAACAAGTAGGAGACACTCACCTCATAGTTGGTTTTTAATTGTAAGATTGGTTCTGGTTTCATTCTTCACAAAGGGCACATTTCAGTGCCCATTACTCAACAAGGTGGTAGCTTTTCATTGCCTTTGCCTCTTTGGGGAGCTGAGTTTAGAAGATCTGCGGATTTAGCACCATTTACTTTCTTGGGCTTCTATTCCAGTTCTGTTCCACAGAGATATTTATTTTATTGCAGAGCATTGAAATATATGTGGATATGGAAGTTGCCCTGCAAACATGAACTCCCCATGCTATATTTAAAAACTGCTTTAGTGAGTTGTAAGCAACTACAAAAAATGATACATACATAGAGTGTATAATTTGATAAATTTTAGTCCATGTATACACCCTTGAAACTGTCACCAAAATCAAGATAATGAACACATCCAACACTTCCAAACATTTTCTCATTTCTTACCTAACATAGCTCCTCACACCCTACACCCATCCTCATGCAACCACTGATGTGTTTTCTGTTCCTGTAGATTAGTTTGCAGTTTCTCAAATTTTATATTAATTGTACTAAACAATATTTACTCTTTCTCATTGGTCTGGATTCTTTCACACACAATGATTATCTTGAAAATCATCCATGTTGGTGTGTGTTTCAATAGTTCATTTATTTTTATTGTTGACTAATATTTCATAGTATGGATGGCCCACAATTTGTTAATTTAATCACCTGTTGATGGAAATTTGTCTTGTTTTGAGTTTTTGGCTCTTACAAATTAAACTTCCCCAAACATTGGCATACAAGTCTTATGCTTTCATTTCCCTTGAATATTTACCTAGGAGTGGAATGATTAGATCATGTGATAGATATATCTTTAACTTTTTAAGAACCACCCTAAAAGTTTTCCAAAGTGTCATTTTAGTTTGCCAGAGGAGTTTGTTAGAGTTCCAGTTCTTCCACATCCTTGCAAACACATGACATGGTCAGTATTTTAAATTTTAACCAGTTTACTAGGTTTGAAGTTGCATTTTCTGTGGTTTTATTTGCATTTCTCTAATCACTAATGATGCTGAGCATCTTTTTATGTGCTTATTTACCATCCATATATCCTCTATGGTGAAGTATTTGTTCACATCATCTCCCCATTTTGTTATTGAGTTTTTGTTTTCTTACTGTATTTTAAGTGTTCATTATGTATTCTGATACAAGTTCTTTATCAGTTATATATATACTTTAAAATGTTTCCTCCAGTTGGGATTGTCTTTTCATTCTCTTAATGATGAGCAGAACTTTTAATCTTTTTTAAAGCTTCTAAATATTTTTAGTTCTTTGGCTGTGCCACACGGCTTGTGGGATTTCAGTTCCCTGACCAGGGACTGAACCCTGGTCCTCAGCAGTGAAAGTTCAGAGTCCTAACCACTGGACCACCAGGGAATTCCCAGAAGTTTTAATTTTTGATAAAATTGAATTTATTGATTTTTCTTTTATGAACCATGTTTTTGGTGTCATATCTAAAAAACCTTTGCCATACACATGGTCACAAAATTTTTCTCCTTTTAGAAGTTTTGTAATTTTATTTATTTATTTATTTATTATTATTATTTTTTAACATCTTTATTGAAGTATAATTGCCTTACAATGGTGTGTTAGCTTCTGCTTTATAACAAAGTGAATCAGTTATACATATACAATATGTTCCCATTTCTCTTCCCTCTTGCCTCTCCCTCCCTCCCACCCTCCCCGTCCCACCCCTCTAGGTGGTCACAAAGCACCGAGCTGATCTCCCTGTGCTATGCGGCTGCTTCCCACTAGTTATCTAGTTTACATTTGGTAGTGTATATATGTCCATGACACTCTCTTACCCTGTCACATCTCACCCCACCCCCTCCCCATATCCTCAAGTCCATTCTCTAGTAGGTCTGTGTCTTTATTCCCGTCTTGCCACTAGGTTCTTCATGGCCTTTTTTTTTTTTTCCCTTAGATTCCGTATATATGTGTTAGCATACTGTTGTAATTTTAAATAGTACCTTTAGGCATATGATCTGTCTTGAATTAATTTTTGAGTTTGGCATGAAATAAGGATATAAGTTTACTTTTTTATGTGTGGGTATCCACTTGCTACAACTTTTGTTTGTTACAAAGACTATCTTTTCTACACTGAATTGTCTTTGCACCTTTGTCAAATATCAATTGAACACGTAGGGTGGGTCTGTTTCTGGACTGTCTAGTCTATTACATTCATTTGTTTGTGTTTACACTAATGCCACATTGTCTTGATTAATGTAACTTTATAATAAGTATTAAAGTCAGGTTGTGTAAGTCCTCCAACTTTATTCTTTTTTCATGGTTATTTGAAATATTCTATGTCCTTTGTATTTCCAAATGAATTTAAAATTAACTTTTACAAAAACTTGCTAGGATTTTTATTGGAATTGTGTTAGGTTATTCAACAATATTGGGGCAATTGACATCTTAACAATGTTGAGCCTTCTAATCCAAGAGCAAAGTATATAGCTCTTGTTTGATTACTAGCTATAACTCTTTATTCTGTTATTTTTAGTGATTGTTTTAGTGTTTATACTATATATTGTTAATTTATCAGTCTACCTTCAAGTAATATTATTGTACTTCACATGTAATATTCAAACCTTACATCAGTATGCTTCCATTTCTCCTCTGCTGACCTTTATATTATTAATTGTCATATATTTTACTTTCACATATTTTATCAACCCCATAATACATTTGTATTGTTTTTACTTAAGCAGTTATCCTTTAACAATATTTAAATAACAAGAAAAAGCCCTTATATATTTACTCATATAGTTACCATTTCCAATGCTCTTCATTCCTTTATATAAATCCATACTTCCATCTGGTGTCATTTTCCTTCTGCCAAAGACTTCCTTTTACATTTTTTGTTGTATGAATCATTTAGTCATCAATTCTCTGTTTTTTATGTCTGAAAATCCTTCAGTTCACCTTCCCGCTTGAAAGATATTTTCACTAGGTATAGAATTCTAGGTTGACAGATTTTTTCCTCTCAATACTTTAAAGATGTAATTTTGTTCTTTCCTTACTTGCATTATTTCTGAAGAGAAGTCTGTTGTCATCCTTATCTTTGTTCCTGTTTGTATGTTCCTGGCATGTAACATGTCATTTTTCTTTGGCTACTTTTAAGATTTTTCTCTTCATAACTTGTTTTGAACAGTTTGATTATGATGAAACCTTGTGTAGTAGTTTTCTTCATTTTTTTTTTTTGTGTGTGTGTGTTTCAGATTTGTTGAGCATCTTGCATCTCTGAGTTTATGTTTTTCATCAAATTTAGAAAAATTTTGGCCATTATTTCTTCAGATTTTTTTTTTTCCTGTTTCTTCTCTTTGCATCTCCTTCAGGGCTTGTAATTATACATATATTAGCCCCCTTGAAATAGCCCCACAAGTAATTGATATTCTTTTCTCTTTTTTTCTTTCTCTTTCACTTTGAATATTTACTATTGCTTTGTATTCAAGTTCACTAATATTTTCTGTGAAGTTTTCTGATCTGCCATTCATGCCAACCAGTGTAGATTTTTATTTCACACAGTATAGTTTACATATTTAGAAGTTTTATTTGCATTATTTAACACCATCCATGTCTCTGCATAATGATTTGAACATATGGAATACAGGCATAATAATTGTCTTATTGTCCTTGTTTGCTAATTCTAACATCTGCATCAGTTCTAGGTTGATTTTCACTGACTGACTGATTTTTCTCTTCATTATGTGTAGTATTTTCCTGCTACTTCTATGCATGCATGGTAATAGTTTATTGGATGCCACACATTGATAATTTTACCTGTTGGGTGCTAGATGTTTTTGTATTCTTGTAAATGTTCTTGAGCTTATTAAGGCAAGGTCTTCTGACTACACTACCTGATGCCCCATTATTTATGAGGTCTCCAATTTGACTGGTAGAAACAGTCCTGCATATGTACCATGCACTATTACATCTAATTCTTTCTGGAAATTCTTTCCCTAGTCTCAGGTAGTTACCTCAAGGCACATGCTAATCAGTACTTGATGAAATCTTAAGATGTACCCTCTGTAGACCTTTGAAGTTCTTTTTCTTTTCAGCTCCCTCTTCTCTAGTAGTCTGTCTTATGGACCCTAGTCTCCTTTCTCTTTCTAGTCTCTTAATTCTGTCTTCTCATATCAGAGAGTCTCCCAGGCTCTCTCTGTCTGGATTCTCCCTCTGTATTATTCAGGGTTCTCCAGGAAAAACAGAACCAATAGGATATATGTGTATATAAATATAATAAAGAGAGATTTATTTTAAGGAACTGACTCATCTGATTAGGGAGGCTGGCAAGTCCAAAATCAGCAGGGTAGGCTGGCAGGCTGAAGACCCAGGGAAGAGTCAAGGTTGGAGTTCAAGTCCAGAGGCCATGTACTGGCAGAATTCCCTCTTGATTGAGGGAAATCCGTTTTTGTTCCATTAAGACCTTCAACTGATTGGACCATTCTCTCCCATATTATAGAGAACAATCTGCTTCACTCAAAGTATACCAATTTAAATGTTTGTCTTATCCAAAAAACACCCTCAGAGAACATCCACAATAATGTTTGACCAAATATTTGGACACCATGGCCTAGCCAAGTAATACAGAAAATTAACCATCACACCCTCCTTACACTGCAGATTGGAAACTCTCTCAAGGTGGTTATCTGGGGTAGTTCTAGGGTTCATCTAATTTGGTTTTCATTTCTCAGGATAGGATCACTGTCCTTTGTTTCATGATGTTCAATGTTTTATTTTAAATATTTTCTCTTTTTTAAAAATTATTTCATGTGGCAGGGGTGGTAAATCCAGTCCCTTTTATTCCATCTTGTCTGGAAACAGAAGTCTTCTATTTATCTTTTTATGGTTATATTTTCTCTCTGAATTTCATTTTGGAATTTTATTTCTGTTGCTATTTCTCAAAGTTCTATAGTCTTTTCTTCTGCAGTATGTATTCAGTTGTTAATCTCATCCAATTAGTTTTCATTTCAGATATTATAGTTTTTGTTTCTGGAAGTTCAATTTATGTTTTTTTTAAACCATATTCCATGTCTTAACCTAAATTTTCAATATCTCCCTAGTTTCTTGAACATGTAAAAAACCAGAACATATAAAATTTGTTTTATGACTTGTCTACTCATTACATCATCTGTATCACTTCTTAGTCAGTTTCAAATGGATTTATTTATCCTCATTATGGGTTATATTTCCCTGCTTCTTTGCATGTCAGGTAACTTTTCATTGGATGCCAAACATTGTAAATGTTACTTTTTGTGTGATAGATGTTTTTGTGCTCCTAAAAGTCTTCTTGAACTTTGTCTTGCAAAGAAGTTATATTACTTGGAAATTATTTAATCCTTTTGGACTTTGTTTTTAAGCTTTCTTTGGTGGGATCAAAACGTGTTTAGTCTAGCCTAACTTTGTCCTTTTACAAAGGTAAACTCTTATGAGTACTCTAACTGATGGTTCATCAATTATGAGATTTTCTAATTTAGCTGGTGAGAACAGGAAATATTCTTGGCTCTGCATAAAGTTAAGTAATTGGTCCTTCTAATCCTTCAGGTGGTTCTTTCCCTGGCCTCTGCTACTTTCCTTAAACATAATTGTTGATCTGTACTAAGCTAAAGATTTAAGGAGGGCTGTCTGCAGATTTCAGTTGTTCTGTCCCTATATAGCTCTCTCGTCTTCAAGATTCTTCCCTGAAAATTCTCACTGCCTTAACCTAACTGTACTTCCAGTTCCATTTTCTCAACTCAGATAGACTGCCGGTTTTGTCTAGGTTCCCTTTCCCTGTTCTGTGGTCTGGATACACTTTCCAGGCAGTAATCTAGGAAGATCATAGGGCTTATATCATTTGGTTCCTGTTTCTGAGGTTTCCTTGTCTTTTGTTGTCTCATAGCTAATTTCTTAAAATACTTTGTTTTATATATTTTGCATGGCATTTGTTTCAAGGAGAGGGTAAATCCAATCCCTGTTTGTCTAGAATAATAATTCTCAAAATGCTATCTTGACCAGATGTCAGGGAGATATTGAATACGCTGAAAACTATTGAGTTGAAACATAAACACTGAAGCCAGGTATTAAACAAAGATCATAGACTTGAGAAAGGCACAGATCCATGGAAGAAGAGTAAGGGGACTCAAGGAGCTGTATAGTCTCTTCCTACTTTAGAATGTGGTCTCCGGTGAGAACTGAGTCAACTGTTGAACTATCTAATCCAATTACTAAGGTCAACTCTTAGCCATGCCAAAGTTCTTGTTCACAAGATTGTATTGCTCCTCTGACCCTCTTAGGAAGTTCTGAGAACCCATGAACTATGCAGCTCCACATGATACTGTATAGCTCTTGAGTACTAGAAAAACCACAGTGACAGATAGCATGGTCTAGTCTGGAGCACTCAGAGATACATGGCTTGAAAAACCATCAGTCAAAACTGATTTAGCTCCAGGAACTGAAAACCAAAATGTTTACTAGTCTCATAGGGCTGCTGTAATCAACCACTACAAACTTGGTAATTACTACAAACAGAAATTTATTCTCTCATAGTTCTGGAGGTTAGAAGGCCAAAATGACGGTGTTAGGAAGGCCATGCTCCCTCTGAAGTTTTTCCTTGTCTCTTCTAGCCCCTGGTAGGTCATGACATTCATTGGCTTGTGGCAACATAACTCCAATCTCTGCCTCTGTTTTCACATGGCCTTCTTCCCAGTGAGCTGGTTGTTAATGCACATTCTGAATGCCTCACATTGTTGCAGACTTGAAAATTCTGCCCCACTCCCTCCTACACTTTTCTTAGTTCTCCCGATTCCTTCTCTCTGCCACACACCCAAGATATCTTACTGAATTGGTTGTTTAGAGTAGTAGTTATGAGCATAAACTCTAGATGCAGACTGTATAGGCTCAACCATAGCTCCACTATAAAATATTTGTGCAACCTTGAGTAAGGTTTAAAACATTTTTGTCTCAAATTCTCTTCTGGAAAATGAAGACAATAATAGTACACCTACCTCAAATGGTTGCTCTGTGGGTTTACTGAGATAATATATATATCAAATACTTAGAGCAGTGCTAGGCATATAGTAAGTATCATACAAATGTTAGTTGTTGTTTTTGGAAAAGATCACTAGGATTCCATTTCAGCAGACTGAGACTACCGTAGCGGCTGATTCAGATTGTTTCCTGTCTCTGAAGTTCCCCTGTCCTTTCTTGCTTGATATCAAATGATTTGAAAATCATTGTTTCATTTATTTTGTATGTTATTTTATATGTTTCAAGGGGAAGACTAAACTTAGTCCCTGTAACTTCAAGTTGTCTGAAAGCAGAAATCTCACTGTGCTATCTTAACTAAAAGTCAGGAAAGAAAGTTAATCCTTATAAGAAGCTGGATTTCTGTAGTACACAGAAACAGAAAGTTAAACAGAATGGGTTTCTAAACTTCTGAAAAATTTCTTTGTAAACTTACCTGGATTCCATTTTTAATTTGCTTTCAGCCAAAGTGCCAGTGAATTATGGCAGTAGTAATGTATGTAGATATCAGAGCTCACATCTCATAAACTTTCTCTTCATGCTGATCTGATATTACATCACAGGAACAATGAAAAATATTATCCCTAGCACCATTTTCTCTGTAGGTACCATCACATTATTCATTCATTCATTTACTTTGGAATAAAGTTGTTATAAGGAAAGTAGTGGGAAGTGGCTTGGTCCTGGATATATTTGGGGCATATTTATTTTTGACATGACATCCTGAAGAATTAAATGTAGAGTATGAAGGAAAAAGAGCAATCAAGGATAATGACTGGGTTTTGTGTCTAACGAAATGAGTAGAAAATGCTGTCATTTACTAAGATGAGGAACACTAGGTGAGGAGTAGATTAGTAAGATGAGGCTGATAGGAAAGCAAGAGCTGTGTTTTGACCATGTTATGTTTCAGATATCTATTAGTCATCCAAGAGGAGATGCCAAATACAGTTAAGTCCCCTACATATATGAATGAGTTCCTTTCCGAGAGCGCATTCTTAAGTCTGATTTGTTGGTTAAGTCCAACAAAGTTCGCCTAGGTACCCAGCTAACACAATCGGCTATATAGTACTGTACTGTAAAAGATTTATAATACTTTTCACACAAATAATACATAGAAAACAAACACAAAAAATAAAATATTTTTAATCTTACAGTACATTGAAAAGTATAGTAGTACAGTACAACAGCTGGCATACAGGGGCTGGCATTGAGTGAACAGGCAAGAAGAGTTACTGACAGGAGGACGGAGAGGAGTTGGGAGATGGTAGAGCTGAAGGATCATGGAAGGTAAGCTGCAATTTCACTCACGCCTGACGTTGATGGCATGCACAGGTTCTGGGTCCTTGCTGGATTCAATTCTATCTACCCTCTTGAAAAAATGATCCAGTGATGTCTGGGTAGTAGATCTTTTCTTCTCAACATAGATGACACGGTGGCACTGGATTGCATTCTGAACGGCTGCTACAAACTTCGTGTACCGTTCTACGTTCAGGTCCTGTGCCTCAAAAACTAGCAGTGCCTCCTCAAATAAAGAAAATCTTCTTGCCATTTCCTGTGTCATGAATCTCTTCAGTTCTTCAGTTACTTCTTCTTCCTCTTGTTTTTCTTCATCTTTTCTCTGGGCCTCCAATTCTACCAGGTCTTCAACACACGTTCGCATCTTTGAAAGTTCCCAACTTGAAGGTTCGTATGTAGGGGACTTACTATAAGCATTTGGATTTACAAACTCAACATAGAGGTCCAGGCTGGAGATATGGTTTTGGGAATCTTAAATTTTATATATATATATATATATACATATACATATATATATATATATATATATAAAATTAATAATTATATATATGTATAATTATAATGTATAATTATACATATATATAATATTCATAGCACTCAGAAAGATCATCTGAGGAGAAAATGTAGAAGAAGGCCAAGGGCAGATCCTTTAGATCCTTGGAGTGCTACAACATTTAAGGATGTTGCAGAGAAGGAGATGCCAATTAAGGGATTGAGGAGAAGGTCAGGAGAAAATTGGATGAATGCCATTTCCTTGGATGTTTAGAGAAGAAGGTATTACAAGAAGGAGGGTGTGATCAATTGAATCAAATGCTGGAGAGAATTTGAATGAGATGAGCACAGCAAACTGACTATTGTGTTCTGGCAAGATGGAAGTTATTGGTGACCTTGAAGAGTCCTATTTCAGGACTCAGAGATGGGACAAAAGCACAGTGGGAATGGTTGAGAAGGGGACAGAATTTGAGGAAAAAGAGTCAGTGGGTATATACAACTCTTTTGAGGTATTTTGTTATGAATAGGAGCAAAAAAATGAGATGAAAGCTGCTGGGGAAGTCAGGGTCAAGGAGAGTTTGTTTTTCTTTCCTCAGATAGGTGATATTAAACCATGATGTTAAGGTTTATTAAGGTATATTTTTTCTTTGGATCTGTCTCCTAGAGTAATGGAAATAAAAGCAAAAATAAACAATTGGGACCTAATTAAACTTAAAAGCTTTTGGGCAGCAGAGAAAACCATAAACAGAATGAAAAGACAACCTATGGAATGGGAGAAAATATTTGAAAATGATGTGACTGATAAGGGATTAATTTCCAAAATATACAACAGCTTGCACAGCTCAATATTAAAAAAAAAAAAAACTCAATCAAAAAAATGGGTAGAAGTAAACCCATACTAAATAGACATTTCTTCAAAGAAGACATACAGATGGCCAACAGGCACATGAAAAGATGTTCAACATTACTAATGATTAGATAAATGCAAATCAAAACTACAATGAGGTATCACTTAGCACCAGTTAGAAAGGCCATCATCAAAACATCTACAAATAATAAACGCTGGAGAGGGTGTGGAGAAAAGGGAATCTTCCTATACTCTGGTGGGAATGTAAATTGATACAGCCACTATGGAGAACAGTATGAAGGTTCCTTAAAAAACTAAAAATAAAGTTACCATCTGATCCTGCAATCCCACTCCTAGGCATATATCTGGAAAAGATGAAAATTCTAATTAGAAAAGATACAGTCACCCTAATGTTCATTGCAACAGTATTTATAATAGCCAAGACATGGAAGCAGCTAAATGTCCTTTGACAGATTAATGGATAAAGAAGATGTGGGGGAGATATATATATATATATATATATATATATATATATATACACACACACACACACACACACACACACACACAATGGGATATTATTCAGCCATAAAAAAGAATGAAATAGTGCCATTTGCAGCAACATAGGTGGACCTAGAGCTTATCATACTAAGTGAAGTAAGTCAGACAGAGAAAGACAAATATCATATAATATCACTTATATGTGGAATCTAAAAAAAATGAGACAAATGAGCATATTTACCAAATAGAAATAAACTCACAGACAAAGAAAACAAACTTCTGGTTACCAAAGGGGAAAGGAGGAGAGGGATAAGTTAGGCATTTGGTATTAACAGATACACACTACTATATATGTACTACTATATATCTACCACTACTATTATGCACTACTATATACAATAGATTAAAAAGTACCCACTGTATAGCACAGGGAACTGTATTCAATATCTTGCAAGAACCTATACTGGAAAAGAATCTGAAAAAGAATATACGTATATTTTTATAATTGAATCACTTTGTTGTACTCCTGAAACATTGTAAATCAACTATCCTTCAATTTTAAAAAAGGCAAATAGTTTAAGGTTGACAGAAAGTGAGTGGTTATGGTGTCACACTATGAAATCCATGCTGAGTAAGTTGAGTGATAAGGATGTAAGGAGGAATAAGTAATTTATGATGGCCAACCTAACTCTGCTGTAGCCCCACTACCCTTTTGGAGAATGTGTGAAGACAATCTGCTTTCTCTTGGTCCCCCAGGAACAGGGGGTTTGCTTCCATTCCATCTTCGCTCGATCAGCTTGTGTTCCTTGAACCTGCTCTGTGGCAGGTGCTGTGCCTGAGACCAAAAGAGGAGGAATTTAAACATTAAAAGGACACTTTTCTTGTAGTTAAGTTTCAAAGTTTTACTCCTAAGAAGACCTGACTTTCTAGGCTGCTACACATGTGTCCCGTTTGTACTGTGCCTGTGCTTTGCTCCTGGTGAGGGGAGACATCACACGAGAGATGACGTATCCTTCCAACTCAGGTTAATGACCTCAGAACCCACATGACCACCGTGTCAG
This sequence comes from Balaenoptera physalus, assembly GCF_965194825.1. Classification (NCBI taxonomy): domain Eukaryota; kingdom Metazoa; phylum Chordata; class Mammalia; order Artiodactyla; family Balaenopteridae; genus Balaenoptera; species Balaenoptera physalus. The sequence continues at coordinate 76,250,978 of NC_138882.1, read as the reverse complement.
GAGGACTCCCAAAGGGAGAAGGTATGGAGTAAAAACTATGTAGTAAAGCCCAGAAGTTAGAAGACAGGGCCTCCAGTCCTGAAAGAGCTTCTGGCTGGTGGTGTCACATCTGGTCCTCAGCCCCCTCACCTGTAAATAACAGGGAATAGGAGATCGCATTTAGGCCAATTCTGCAAGTAGGTGGTACCATGTATCCTGCAGCACCTCTGCTGTCTTAAAACGATTTCCCACATGAGCCTCCATTGCTGGCAAAAATGTCTAATATTTAGCTTATGTTTTCAAAAGCTTTCTCAAAGAGTGAAAGACTTAATCTGTTGTGATCTGGGAAGTTAATTTTTATCCCGTCACAGGAATTCATTTACAGTAAGTCCCCTACATACGAACCTTCATGTTGTGAACTTTCAAAGATATGTTCACATGTCCAATCACGTAAGTTAGTTCATGGGTCTGGCGTACATTGTCACACGTATGCATCCTCTACAAGTGGTTGTGCTTTTGTGTACTTTACTGTATAAAGTAGTACAGTATCTTTATTTCAAGCCCAGAATGTCCAGAAGTAAGCATAAAAGCAGTGGTGATATAGCTGGTACTGCTAAGAAGTACCAAGTGATACAATGGAAACAAAAGTGAAAATAATTCAGAGAGTGAAGTGAGGGGAAGAGATGGAATTGGACGCCCAGAGAAAGGATGAAGAAAGACAAGAGGAAGAAGTAACTGAAGGACTGAAGAGATTCATGACGCAGAAAATGGCAAGGGGATTTTCTTTATTTGAGGAGGCACTGCTAGTTTTTGAGGCACAGGACCTGAATGTAGAATGGTACATGAAGTTTGCAGCAGCTGTTCAGAATGCAATCCAGTGCCACCGTGTCATCTATGTTAAGAAAAAAAGAGCTACTACCCAGACATCACTGGATCGTTTTTTTCAAGAGGGTAGATGGAACTGAATCCAGCAAGGAACCAGAACCTGTGCCATCAACGTCAAGTGTGAGTGAAATTGCAGCTTGCCCTCCGTCTCCTATTGCTGACGATCCTTCAACTCTACCATCTCCAACCTCCTCTTGCTCCTCCAGTCAGTAACTCTTCTTGCCTGTTCACTAGATGGCAGCCCCTGTATGCCAGCTGTTGTACTGTACTACTGTACTTTTCAAGGTACTGTACTGTAAGATTAAAAATGTTTTCTTTATTTTTTGTGTTTGTTTTTATGTATTATTTGTGTGAAAAGTATTATAAATCTATTACAGTACAGTACTATGTAGCCGACTGTGTTAGTTGGGTACCTAGGCTAACTTTGCTGGACTTACGAATGTGCTCTTGGAACGGAACTCGTTCATATGTAGGGGCTTACTGTATTTTATGAAAATCTCTTGCATTCACTTCTACCTGGAAGAATACAGGATACTGAGGCCAGAAATTCCTTGGCTACACAGACCCCACATTGATGAAGGGAAACATTTTGTCACTATTGGGCACTGTTGAGAAGGAGTGTGGGTGTGTGTGTGTGTGTGTGTGTGTGTGTGTGTTGGATGAGATGAACACATAAAAATGGGCAAAGAAGACTGACTACTCAGAGACTCAGCATTAAAAATATGGAGGGGACCTTAGAGGTATTATAACTCACTGTCAGTGTGAGAAAACTAAGGTCTAGAGGAGGAAGAATGGCTCCAAGCTCCCTCATCTTTAGAGCAATAGAGCCAGGCAAGGGGGCACACTGTTCAGAGTCCTAGCACACTCTGTATACTTTCTTATTCTTTTACAAATAGCTATATATCTCTCCTCTCCAATTTTTCCAATTACATTATTATATCTCCAATTCACAATTCTGCATCAGGCAGGGTAGTTATGTCTTAATATGGATAGACAAAGGAGTGAAAAGATTTATTTTGGTCCTACAAGTGCAGCAGGTGACAGTTTCTGGATGTGAGGTTAAAAATAATATAATCTCTGTGACCTTTGGGAAGACAGTCACTCATACTTCTTTGAGCTGCTTTATCACTAAGGACCAAATCATGTATTCTAACAGGTCTTTTTCACCTGAACCCATGATGTGTACTCCTGCTAAAGACAGAGGTCCAGACCCTCAGAAGAAAGAGTTTTCTACTTCCTTGAAGTCTCAGTTAATGTTTAGGGCTGCACAAGTCCTAGGAATATTCTTGTCTTCCCACAGGTGCCCCTTCCCTTACTTTCTGTAACCTACCCTCCCTCCTTCCCTCCCTCCCTCTCTTCCTTCCACCCTTCCTCCCTCCCTTCCTTCATTCTGTCCGTCCTTCCTTCCTTCCTTCCTTCCTTCCTTTTGGCCAGGAAGTGTCTCTATAATACATGCTGGGATCAGATATCAAGGAGCACCCAGCAATAAAGCTCCTGAAAAATCTATGATCAATACTAGTTAGGAAAGGAAAACAGATGTTCTTCTTTTGCTTATGTAGATGAGATGCTTGAATGTTCACTAACATACGTATGCAAATGCAGAATGGATTTCCAAAACTCATAGCTCCAAAGGACTCTAGAAAATGAAGGTCCCAGTTTACCACCAGCATGGACGTATGGAACAAGGGAAGCACTGCTGATTTTTTGATCAAAGAGAGGGTCAGATTTCAAGCACAACATTACACAGCTCTAAATAGGATAAACATAGAGCAGAGAAGATATGTAGTGGGAAAGTGGGGATGAGGTGCTCAAGGAGGCCTTGCTGACTGATATTCAGGGGCAACAAGGAGGAGGGAGACCTGGTGGGAAGTATTGAAAGATAAACTGAGGCATATTAAACATTTTAAGAGTTCATGTGAGCAAAAATCGATTAGAATTGGGTAGCAGCCAATCTAGCAGACAGAAGGAGCTCCAAGAAGCTTTACAAAATGAAAGACTTTTATAGGCAGAAGAGAACAGGAATAGGAAGTTATCCTAGGCAAGAAAGCAGGTAGGTTATTGCAAGGTTTTTTTTCCTTTAGGGGATGACAGGGGTCTATTAGGCAGTTTACCTAACTAAGTGTTAATCAGACAACTCCTGACTGACTGGATTAGGATTCTATTTCTGGGAGACTCAAACTGTAATTGTCTTGGTTTGGTGACCTGGGGCTTAGCATAAGCGACTCCATTTGGGCCTGTTGTTTTCAACAGAAGTCTCAGCAGAAACAAAGACAGGAGGACCAGCATCCACAGGGAAGGGGAAAAGGAAATTGTTTTGGACAGATGGAATCAGTACTTCCTGACATTGCTGATGCTTCATGAAGAATAGCTTCAGATAGGAATCCACACTCTCTCTGCCTCTCCCCACGCCTCTGTACACACATACTTGGAAAGTCTAAGTAATGTTCATAGGTCTTAAACTCATGGAATGTTGGAGCAGGAAAGGTCAGAGCATCATTTGATTTGCCCCCTCTCATTTCCTAGATGGGAGCACTGAGGCCAGCAGAGATTTTCCACCTTGCCCTGACCTTAGTTTTAAGGTGAGATGGGCTTTTAAGACCATGAGCACTTTGAATTAGGTAACAGCAACCTCCTGCCCACGATAATTTCCTGAGCCCAAGAAATCCTAACCCAACTGCAGCATGCATGGGAGATGAAGCTGTGTGTGTTAGATCTTTATCTCCTGAATGCTGCCCAGGACATTCAGATGAGGCTCCAACCTTGTGAGAGGAGCCAGAGCTCATAATCAGGGGGCTAGTTCCTGGGTGGTGTGTGTTGACTCAGTTCAACCTGTCTATATCTTATGCACCTTAAAGGGACAGATTTGTCCTACGTCCCCAGGAAGTGCATTCCAACCACCACAGCCTCATGGTCTCTCTCTCGCTGACCTTCTTTAGCCCAAATACCAATAATAACAGTTTCTAAAACCAGGCTCTGCACCTACTTCAACAGAATCCCTTGAGAGGAAGCTTTATCAAAAACTAGTTCATGGGCCCACTCCAGCAGATTCTGCCTCAGTAGGACCAAATTGGAGTGGAGCTCAAGGCTATGCATTTTTCTAAAACATCCATAGGTAATACTGATGTGAGCCAAATTCTAGATACCAATGTTTTCTACAACTAATGAACATAAAAATCAATTTTTTGGTCTATTTACTTAGTGCCAGGTTCTCTATGACTACTATCTCATGTTATCCCCCGCCTCCAATAATCCCAAGAGAAGGGTGCCATTATATTTTGACCAGGAACTTTCCCAAGGTCACAAAGTTATTGAGTGGCAGGACTAGGCTGGAATCCCCTCACCATTATGTTCACTATTGGACATTGAGCAAATTAGCAAATCTCTTTGAGCTTATGTGTTTCCTCTGGAAAATGAAGATAACAATTATGCCTATTCCATGGGAGTTTTGCACCTGACGAATAAGTGCTTAGGACATTGTGTAACATACAGAAAGCATTCATTCCTCATGTGGTGGTATTGTTTTGGATCACTTGGGAACCTGATTACCTCAATGAACATGTTTAAGAAAGGAGGTTTAAGGTGTAAACTATTGATATTACAAAGTATATGTTGCCTGGTTTCCAAAGGAGTTCTTTACTATCAGAATTCTACTGTTTACACTAACAAAGCCCTTTCACTTACCATTTGTCATTCGCTCTTCAAGATCCTTAAGAGGTATTACTCTTTTCTACATTTGGGAAAAAGAAATAAAGATAGAAATTGGAGATCCTACATAACTGCCCTAAATTTGTTTTCTTCATAGGCCACTCTGATTTATCAGAGGTTCTAAACTTATAAGCCCATGAATATATATATATATATATATATAGTTATATCAAAATCCAAGGTGCTATTTATCTTTGTTTAAAGCAAAACAATTTATCCTCTACCCTACCTCTCTGCCCCCTCACTCCACTCAGACTCCTCTAGAAAATACTTAGGAATTGGTCAGGGTGCATGAAGAAGGTCCCCTTGGGAAAGGTGTTCCTGTTTGGCTGTTTAAGTAACTTTGGAATTTTCATTTTATCCTAAGGTCAATTTGCTCACCCTAAGAACGACACATCTTTGATGAAATGTCGTGGTGTAAGATAGATAGTTGTTTCGGTCAGACAGGAATGAGGCATTAAATATGGAAGATACAGTACAAAACAGATCATTTCATTCACCCAGCCCTGACAGTGGACCCCCAGAATGATCTATCTCCTCTGGGCCACTTCTTCCCTTTCCTTGGGAAAGCCCCTTATCATAGTTGATTTCTCCTTGTCTGTCATTCTGATGTCCCATCTAAGAGGTTTCTTTCTGAATTTTATCCCAGTTCCCTCAACATTTTGTTCCATTTCTCTTTTCCCAGACTAATTTAAGAACATTGCATTTCACATTTTGCAAGCTTTCATTAATCTTCCATAAATGTTGATATATTCCTCCTTTAATTCCTCCTAAACTTTATAGATCTTTCAGAAATGTGGCCCACTTAATTTTAGTGGTAAAATATACTCTTTAGCAAAAGATATTTTAGTCTTTTGCATTTGACAGTAAGAAATGTTTTCTTAATGGTCGAGCCTAAAAGCTGAATCAGTGTAGGTTATACTCCACCACTAAGGCTACTGTCTCAGATCTTTGCTTTTCAGGGTGCACAGTTTCAGGGGCTCTATGGAGACAAACAGGCTGATCTTTCTTGGAGGATGAGGGACTGAGGGAAGGAAAAAAGAAAAGAATATGGGAAGCCTCACAGTATTCTCTCTGTCAAGAGCACAAGGAACATTCTGCCTTCCTGTACCTCAAACTCTTCTCAGCTATAAGAATCTATCTAACCAGTAAATTAGTATTAAAAGAATCAGAACCATGGCACCGTTTTAATAAAGCTTAATTTATATGGATGTCTGGTTTAATTCAGTCAGCTCTTTTCCTCTCTTGGTCTCTCTGTTTGCACCTCCCCTATGCTTTCCTTTGTCTTCTTAGTTGTTTGGTTGATTTCCACCAGCTGTGGGTTAACCCACTCCCTTGGACTTCTAATTGCCAACTGTTCCTGTCTCCCAGACCAGGAGTCCCAGGGTTCTCATTCTAGGGCAAGAGCTGGATGCCCTGCCTGAGTCCTGTGGAGAAGTTCACAGTTGTGTTGCCAGTATCTGCAGACAGATCCATGAACGTTTTCATTGTACAAAAGATTCTCACTCAAATATAAATTTGTATTTCCTCTCTGAAACTAATATTTTTTTTCTTTGCCTTTTTTATTACAAGATTTAGGCTATTCTAAAATTGCATTTCACTCCTGTGCCTGGTTACCCAGTCTGTGTAACAGGGGTCTTTTGTATAAGTTGTATTTTCTGCACATTGCCTCTGAGTTTATTCCTTACACTGAATTACTATACCTTGATATGCAATCCACAGAGCTTTTCTTTTGAGACTTCTAAAACATTTTCAACATGGGATTTCCATGATATTAAATATTTTTATTATGAAATACATCATCCACAGAGAAGAGTCTATATAACATATATTTAGAATTTAAAGAAAAATATTGGCATGAACTCATGTGTACCCATCAGACTGCATACAAAAGAGAACAATACCAGTACCTCTTAACATCATGTGTGCCCAGATAACAATCCCTCTCTCCTGGCTTGGATTCACCATGGGCTGGTTTTGGTCTTAATCACTCTTGTTGTTGTTGCTTTCACACATGTATGTCTCCCTACACAATATATTATTTACTTCTTCTGTTTTTGACTCTTTATATAAGTGAAATCATGCTGCATACATTTTGTGATTTTGAATGTTTTGCTCAATCTTATATTTTTGAGATTCATCTACACTTTTACATAGAGCTAGAATCACTCATTTTACTGCATGGTATTCCCTGCTTTTCATATAACACAATCTGTTTATCCTTTTTACTATTGAGCATGTGTGCTGTTCTCAGTTTTTTGCCATTGTGAGCATTGCTTTTCTGAACATCTTTATATCTCCTGGAGTAGAATTGATGGGTGGTAGGGTCTACACATCTTCAACTTTCCAAGGGGTTTATTACCAAATTATTTTCCAAAGTAGTTGTATCAACTTATCCTCCAATTAGCAGAGTATAAAACTTCTCATTGAACATTCTTGCCAACTTCAGGTATTGTATAACATTTCAATTTTTACAAATCTGTTGACTGTGTAGTTGTATCTCACTGGGATTTTTAATTTACAGTTCACTGATTACTGATAAAATTAGGAACTTTTCATATGTTTATTGACCACTGATGTTTCCTCTTCTGGAAAATGCATGTTCATGACTTTTGCCAATTTTCCTATTGAGATTTTGTCTTTTTCTTTTTGAAATGTAGGGTTTTTCTCTTTTTTTTCTGAATACAAATCCTTTATTATTATATGTGCTGCAAATATTTTTCCCTAGCTTGTGGCTTGCCTCTTTAACTTTCTTTATGGTATCTTTTGTTGAAAATAAGTTCTAATTTTAATATAGTTGAATCTATCAGTTTCTTTCTTTATGATTTTTACTTTTGAGTCTAATTTGAGAAATGTTTTTCTATCTTGAAGTCACAAAAGTCTTTCCTTACATTTTATTCTAAAAGTTATATCTTGCCTTTTACATATAGGTCATAATTCTAGCTGCAACTGATATTTGCAAATAGTGGGAAATATTCAGTTTTTTTCCATATGGCTAACTAGTGATCTCCACATTACTTATTCTATAGAGTTTACTTTATTCACTGATTTGCAAAGTCAGTTCTGTCACATACTAAGTTTCTAAGTTTGTGGATCTCCATTTGATTGCATTTGTCTATTTATCTTACCCTATCCCAAAACTACATTGCTTTTACCAGACTTTAGTATAATTCTTGCTTACAGCCAGATTCACAATCTTGTCCTTCTTCTGCATTAATGTATTGGCTATTCTTGAATTTTTGTTCTTAGATATAAATGTTAGAATCAGTTTGAAAAAAAACCTATACAATTTTCTTTGGAACTGAATTGAATGCAAAAAATAATTTGGGAGAGAATTGACATCCATGAGTGGATAAGATGTATCTTTCCATTTACTTAAGCTTTATTTAATGTACTTCAATAATACTTTATAATTTTCTCCATAAAGGTTTGGTCTTCATATCTTTTGATGCATTTGCTCCTTGTATTTTTAATCATCATAAATAGTGCACATACACACACACAATGTTTTCTACTGCTTTCATATTCTTTCTAGCCATGGAATTGATTTTTACAGATTGACCTTCTTGCTGGAAACACTGCTAAATTATTTTATTAATTCTAATATTAACCTCTATATTTTTTTGTTTTGGTTTTCCATATAGACACTCATATCATCTGAAAATAATGACAGTTCAGCTGCTTTTTTCCAATCCTTGTACTTATTATGGTATTTTTTTTTTTTTTTTGGTAGTCAAATTGTGCTGTCTAGGTTCCAATACTATGTTGACTAGAAGTGGTGACAGTAGGCTTTTTAAAACTTATTCATAATTTGAAAGAGAATGCTTTTAATATTCTCTGTGAAATATGGAGTTGCTATAGTTTTTGGCACATACCTTTTACCAGATGAAGGAAATCACATCTATTCCAAGTTTTCTAAGATTCTATTTTTAAAAATCATGAATATCAGCTAAATTTTATCAAATTAGTTTTCTGTATTTATTGAAATAACTGTATTTTTTATTTTATTCTTTGTATATGGTGAATCACATTAGTGCATTTTCTTATACTGAAACTGTGTTGCATTCTTGGAATAAATCTGCTTTGTTAATGATGTGTCATCTTTTTATACATTGCTGAATTTAGTTTTCTGGTATTGTATTCAATAATTTTTCATCAAAATTTGTGAATGAAATTGGCCTGTGATTTTTACATATTCATAATTTTCTTGTCTCATTTTGAATTTGTATCTAGATTATTCCTATGGAATTAATTAGACAGTATTTCCTCTTTTTATAGTGTTTGAAGGAATGTGTGAAAAACTGTGTGAATTTACCAATTTCTTAAATATTTGGTAGAAATCAACTATAAAACCATCTGGACCACCAGATGTGTTTTTGATGAGTAGATTTTTAATTGGTTATTCATTTTAATTAATGATTATAGATAGGAGTGACAAGTAGAATGTTTTACTAGTGGTTTGGATCAGGCACTGAACTAGTCAGGATAGATGCCAACAAATAGCCCTGAAACTGGATCCAAAGGCCTACTGGACCCAGAATTAACCTTCAGTTGATGGATTATAGAGAGGTTTAAGGGGGCCTAAGGGAGGAGCAAAAATGGTCCAGTTAGTACTTAGGGATCAAGGTAGGAGCTTTAAAAGCTAGTGTGTAGATGTTTCAATATTTAACAATGTATATGACACATTATATTAAAACAATGTGTGCTGAATTACTAAAAGAAGATTTTTCTAAATTGACTTTTGGGGATAATTCCTATTTTATAATATAATTTCTAACAATTAGGCTAATTTATTGGTATAAAATTATCATAATATTTATTTAATCTTTTGTTCATCTCTGATCTTATTCCTCTTTTATTCCTAACATTGTGCTTGGGAACTTCTCTTTCTGTCTCTGTCTTTTCCATGTTCTTTCTCTGTAATCACTTTTTGTGAATTGTTTGTCAATTTATTAGACTTTACAAGGAATCATTTTTTTTTAAATTTTTTTTATCCTTTCTATTGTATGTTTGCTTCTTATTTCATTAATTTCAGCTCTTATCTTTTTATCCTACTTTCTTCTTTTTTGTGTTTGCACTCTTTTTCCAAATTCTTAAGTTTGACACATTAGTTTTAAGTCTTTATTTTTAAATTATAACCATTAATGTAAATTTCTTTCCACATCCTGCTCTTCCAGCATTTTTCAAATTTGACATATGCCTTTTTTATTGGTGTTCAGTCCAAAGATTTTCTGAACTGAGATGGTATCTCCAGATATTTAGTCTACCATCTTGCTGGAATTCAAGTCATCACTGGTCCTTTTTAACTTCTCTATAAGGACCAGGTCAGGAGTGATTATTTAACCTTCTAATTAGAAATTGTTGGAACTGAACTTTTAAATCAAAGAGGATCCTTTGTTTCTCATTACGCTTGCCAAAATGCCAGGAATGAAATAATTAAATAAAGGCATGGTTCCTTTTGACAATCTGTTAAAAATAAACAGGATGATTAATTTTTCTCTCTGTATTTCTTGTTTGACCCTCCCCCCCATATATTTTTCTCCAGATTTATTGAAATATTATTGACATACAACATATATAAGTTTAATATGCACAGTGTCATTATTTGATACACATATATATTGTAAAATGATTACCACAAGGATAGTTGACACTTCCATTCTCTCACATAATTACATTTGTTGTGGTGGTGGTGATAGCATTTAAGATATACTCTCTTAATTTTCAAGTATATAATACAGTATTGTTAATTATAGTCACCATGCTGTACATTAGATTCCTAGAATTTATTCACCTTGTACCTGGAAGTTTGTATCCTTTGAGCAGCATCTTCTCATTTCCCCCACACTCCTGCCCCTGGGAACCATCAATCTACTCCCTATTTCTATGAGTTAGGCTTTGTGAGATTCCACATATAAGTGAAAACATACAGTGTTTGTCTTTCTCTGTGTGACTTATTTCACTTAACATAATGCCCTCAAATTCCATACATGTTGTGCAAAAGGCAGGACTTTTTTTCTTATGGTTGAGTAATAGTCCATTGTAGATATATGCCAGGTAAGAGAGAGAGAAAAATTAATTGATTCACTGAAAATAGATACAGAGGCATCAAGACAGCCTTTATGAACACACAGGCACCAGGTGCACGACCCCCTTCCACACACACACACACACACACACATAGACTCACATACTCACATTCACATAGAAGAAATGAGAGACACAGGCAGTGAGCGATGGTGGGGTGTGGAGATGAGATAATAGGTATAAAGAGAAAGGAGAGAGAAGGAAAGAAAGAGGAAAAAGCAGATTCACACAGGAAGAAAACAACAGAATAAGAAATACCCAGAGGGTGAAGAAAAATAGAAAAATACAGAAACAGATTGAAGGAAAGAAAAACAAACAAGTATGCAAAGACACAGTTATAGACACACACACAAGAAGAGAGAGAGAAAGCCATTGTGAGAGGGTGTAAAATTTGGAAAGAGACAAAGACTCAGAGAGAGTGACTTAGAGACACATCTAGGCAGAGATGGACAGAGACAGCCATATGGAAAGAGGCAAGTTATAACAGATACAAGCAGAGGGATAGAGGAAGGGCATGCGGGAGATGAAAGAGGAGAGATGGAGGAACAAATAATAAACAGAGAAAGAGCCATGGGGAGAGGCAATGAGATAAATGGAGATCAGGGAGCTGGAGAGAGGCAGGAGTGGGCAGCCCCTGGAATAAAAAATAATAATAATAGTAAAAAGAATAAATAGACAATTCCTGTTAAAGAGGTCAGGTATCATCCTTTTTTTTTCTTTCTAACACTCCCTCTTCTGAAGTGCAATACAAGGAGAAACAAGCACTGGCAGAATAAAGGATTTGGTTGACATCACACAATGATTTTTCAGTACGGTGCTAAATGTCCAGAGAGCATAATTTTTTTTAGTTTTTCTCTAGATGTTGGCCTTGGACACTAGTGATTCAAGTCAGCACAACATCTGGAAATGAAAGTTATATAGACACCCTGGGGACCTGGATTAATCACCTTCTTTGCTGCCCTTACAATGAATCAGCAGCAACTTCAAACAATAAAACAGCCCTGAACTGGTGATTTCTCAAGGGTTGTTAATGATGTGGTACTCAAAAAATATGTCAATTAAAAAGTACATATTGAATGTCACAATCTATCATCACTTCACTGTGTGCTATAGGGAAATTAAAAAGAGCTCTAAAATATAATTCCAGCTTATACAGAATTTATAATTTAGTTATGAAGATTAGACTAATATGGTAATATACTAAAGAAAAATAATCCACTCAATGGTGAGATACTGAGTATTTATCCTACTTTTGTAAATATACAATATAGAGAGGAAAATAAGTTCTTTGAGGACAGGGATTTTTATTTGTGTTGTTCACTAAAAGATCCCCAGAGTCTAGAATAGTATCTGGCATATAGTGCACAGTAAATTCCTTATTGACTATATCTAAATGGGATTTTTGAGTCAAACAGATTTATCTTTTACTATTTATCAGTTATGTGGTCTTGGGCAAGTTAGTTATCTAGCCTCAGTCTTATCATCTATAAAATAAGAATGACAACAGTACCACCCTCACAAGTAATTATGAGTACTAAATTGGGTAATATATACAAACATTTGGTCTAGCACATTAAGAGTAGCAAACAGTTAATAAATGGCATATATTATTCTTATTTATTACTATCTGCTTCTTAACATATCTTTTACTTTAAAACATTTTGCTAACTTGGTAGAAATCAAGAATTATAGTACCTCAAAAATTATAATCTTAATATTTTTCAGAAGTATCTTATAATTCTAATTATTAGTAATTAAGAGGGCTCTTGTCTCAACCAAGATGAATTAGTGAATTTGAATAATATTGTAAGAAATAAGATACATTGTTTTCATTAAACCCATAGAGTTGTCATTTCATTTACAAAACTGTATTCTATTAATGACATTATTAGCCTCAATACTATCAGCAACTATATCTATATAATCACAAAAGAATTGTAATTATCTCTGTATTTTTCAGGTATGATTCTGTGTTTCAGGGTCAAGTCTTGCAAATGCAGATGCAAGAATGAACTTAACCATTCCAAGGAATAGAAGTGACCAATATTTCCAGTCATGTCCAATTGTACTGCTGGCATAGAAACACAGAGAGTGATGATGCTAAAAAAACGTCAGCACATTTTCAATTTAGATTGACACAATTCAAGAGATAGACATAACTGACATTTGTTCAATAATGTTCAAGTATGTCAAAGAATCTGTGAAAAAAAGTTTGATATCTCTAGTCAGCTTAAAGTCAAGTACTACACTGGGAAAATATGTTTCAGGCAGATGCAGATGTTCTCAGATGAAATGTTTCTTTAAAAAGTTGAGGAAGGTGTTCAACTAATGGAACATCCGGAACATTATTTAGGCTTGCCCCATGGTAGTAAGTAATAAATAAATCTCTTGTCCATAAACGTGCATGTGTGTGTGTGTGTGTGTGTGTTGTTTCTTTGGTTGGAATTTGGTTATAGACAATGTACTGGCAGAATGAGATCTCTATTGATATAACTGAGACCCTAAGAATCATAAGATAACCTTTTCTGGCTCTATTAATCAATTACTACAATTTGCATACCTGATCTACAGACACCTAGGACTTCTCATTGTTTTCTGGACATAACCACGCTTTTCTTTTCATGTGCCATCTCCCAGGAAGTTCCTACCACATAGAATATTCTCTTATTTTCTCATTTGGTTGTTAACATCCTACTTGCTCATTGAAATCCATCTCAAATGACACCTTTATAGCCTTTCCTCATTCTACAGCCAGATATAATTTCTCCCTTATATGAAATGCTCTTGGGTTCACTATGAGATTATAAGGTCCTACATGGCAAAATCTCTTTCCACTTACACTTGCATTTCTTGTAGAAAGTGACTCAAGACTTTTCCATATATGGCACTAACATTAATGACCCCAATTTTCTTCCCAACAAATATCCATATTTTTACATATAAAAGTACCCTTTTGCTGTGGGCATGGTGTACATTCTCCACCCCTTAGTTTGGGCATGTGACCTGCTGTGGCCAGTGAGTAACATGTTAGTAGAGGTGATGAGAGCAGAGACTTGGAAAGTGCTTGTGTGACTGACCTCCTTGTTCTTGCTCTTCTGACATTACCATGAGAAGGCCATTCTCAGGATAAGGATGAGAATGAGAGAAGTATAGAGTGGAGTTGCTCCAGGTAAGATGCTCCAGTCAAAACTGCAGAGCCCCTAGGCCATCCACAGAGATGTGAGCAAACTCAGCCAAGATCAGCTGAACTGCAAAGACGTGAGAAATAAGTGTTTATTGTTCCAGGTCGCTGAGTTTTTGCAGTTATTTGTTGCACAGCAATTTTCTAACAATAGCCGATGGATACACTATTCAATTAACGTCTTCAAATAAATTGAAATAAAGTATTTTCTAAACTCGAGAATTAAATATTTAAGGACTAATTCATATGCACTTAAAATGGGGAAGAGTGACCTATAGAAGACATTATGGATTCATTAAGTGCATATTACAATGAGACTACGCTAAGGGGATGCTGTAGTTCTAGTAAATGATAATTTCAGTGAAGATGACCTGTGGGCAATGTGGGCAGATAGGAGTGGAATGACATTTGTTTATTGGATTTAGAACTGGCAAAGGGACATATCCCCAAAGCAGTGGGAAGACAAATGTCAGGACGGAAAGAGATTTTTGAGTGGAGTGCCAGAGCCTCCATCATCACCCATATCTGATTGATTTGCAGTTGTTCAGTGTTCTTTCTGTAGCATGAAACCCAGAGATAAATTCTTACGTGAGGGCTCTTTGTAACTGTAAACACTGAAGAAATATAAGAGGGTGTTGGTGATGATGACAGTGATGATGATGGTGACAACTAAGGTTCTTTCCAAATCTGGCTTTCTCAGATTTTATTTCACTACACTGAATTTGAACTTTAAAATTCCCATTCTGCCTCTTTATGAGAGTCACATTAAGGTGGGAATTTTTGACATGACTATCATAGGAATAAAGTAAAATGACTATAAATGTCAGACAAGAGAACAGACCATTTCTCTTTACTCTGAAAGCTAAAACTGTTCTCTTGAAGCCCTACCAATGGATTTATATTTATGAAAAGTATGTTCACCATTGACATCTTGTTTCATCCCCAAGCCAGTCTTGTGAGGTTGGTACATAGTGGCATTCCTCCCCCTCTGCACCGCCCTCCCTCCTATTCAACAGACGGTGTAGTTGCAACACAGACAGATTAAGTGATTTTCCCCAAGGTTATACGAGTAGTGAGTGGTAGAGTGAGGACAAGAATACAGGTCAGCTGCCCTGTGGCATGTACTACAAGACCATATTGCCTCTCACAAATACGTACATCAGCCTTCTTCCAAAAATTTAATACAAACCGAAGCAAAACTTCCAGTCACCACATTTACCATCAGCTTCGTGCAAGCTGTCCTAGATGGCCGTGATGCCAAGAGTCAAGATGCAGACTTGGCCCAAATGTATGATTTAAATGGTGAAAGGCTTTGACTGCTGAGCTCAGGTGTCTCTGGATTGTGAGGCTGCATCTCCTGGACAGAAATGGAGGCAGAACGAAGTGTGCATCTAAATTACTGTCACTTGTTATTGATTTACTGATGGCTTCTAAAAATGTCGCATTTGAACTGTCAGTGAATTTGCCGACTGTTGGCACGAGTGATGAAAGCAAGTGTGAACCATAATTGATTAGGCCTCATTTGCTTATCCATATTATGCTAATTAGATCTGCAGTCTTTCCCTTTGTACCATCACCCAGTGACAGAGTAAATCAGGGTGATTGGGATGCAGATAAGATTAGAGGCAAGACGGCGAGATTGAACAGGGCCCATCTTATCAGAGAAAGTTTCTTTCTTTAAAAACTTCTCTTTAGAAATAAGGCTTTATATGACTCCTTTTTCTCTGAGATGATTTTACTGAAATGAATTTTAGGTTTCTGGACCTGGAACTTGAATTCTTTTTGTATAAGCCCATCCTCTGGCTAATGATGGCCAGGTATGGAATAGGGTCAGAATGAGGAATTCTTTTGGGAAGAAACCAGGACCACATTACAGGTGCTCTGGGGCCACTCTTGACAGACCAGGAGAACCTGAATTTATTCTCTCTGACCTCCCAGTTGCCCGTAAAAAGTGAAAATTTTCTCCTATTTCTGAAGAGGTTAGTTGGACTCCGAAGACCACATTGTACTGGATTGTGAAACTTTTATATAAACTTTTTAGTGCTGTACTTATGTAGCTTCACCAAATCACACAGACTTAAGGAGACCCTGATGCTAGTTAAGAGGCATCTATTAATCAACAAACACGTATTGAAAACTCACTAAGTACCAAATGCCAGGGTTATCTTCTTTTTTTTAAATTGAGCTATATTTGACATACAACATTGTATAAGTTTAAAAGGTGTACAACATATTGATGTGATACATTTATATATTGCAGTATGATTGCCATGGTAGTGTTAGCTAACACCTCTATCTCATCACATAATTATCATTTCTTCTAGTGTTGGAAACTGTGTATTAGATCTCCAGGACTTATCTACTAGTTGCAAGTTGGTACCCTTAAACAACATCTCTCTCATTTCCTCACCTCCCCCCCAGCCCCTGGTACTCTCTACTTTTATGAGTTCAGTTCATTTTTTTTTTTAAGATTACACATATAAGAGATAATGCACAGCATTTGTCTTTCTCTGTCTGGCTTACCTCACTTATCATAACATCCTCAGCATCCATCTATGTTGTTGCAAATGGCAGAATTTCCTTTTACCTCATGGCTGACTAGTTTTCTATTGTATGTGTGTATGTATATATATATATATATATATATATATATATATATATATATATACACACACACACACACAATGGATGCTACACACACACACACACACACACACACACACACACACACACACACACATATGGCATCATCTTTATCCATTCATCCATCGACAGACACTTAGGTTGTTTCCATATCTTGGCTATTGTGAATAATGATGCAATAAACATGGAAGTGAAGATATCTTTTTGATATCCTGTTTTTATTTCCTTTGGAT
This sequence comes from Balaenoptera physalus, assembly GCF_965194825.1. Lineage (NCBI taxonomy): Eukaryota > Metazoa > Chordata > Mammalia > Artiodactyla > Balaenopteridae > Balaenoptera > Balaenoptera physalus. The sequence continues at coordinate 76,234,265 of NC_138882.1, read as the reverse complement.
ATACACCCAGAAATGGGATTGCTGGATCATATGGTAGTTCTATTTTAATCTTTTGAAGAAGCTCCATACTGTTCTCCATAGTGGCTGAACCAGTTTACAATCCCACCAACAGTGCACAAGTGTTCTCTTTTCTCCACATCCTCATCAACACTTAAAGTATGCTTATTGGACCATCTCTGTAACAATCTCCTAAAGTTTTTGTTAAGATAAAGATCCCTAAACCTTACCCCAGCAACTTCTGAATCAGTCTCTGGCATTGGCATTTAAGTATCCACATTTTTAGCAAGTTCTCCAGGTGATTCTTGTTCATATTAAAGTGTAAGAATTACAGTCTTAGTAAGATTCAATGATACGAAAGGAGTGTAAGAAGGAGATTCTGGGTATAGTTAACTTAAAATCTGGATGGGATGATAATGACGATGATAATAACAAAAATAAAATTAACAAATAAGATTATTTTAAATCTTAGGGAAGGAATATTTAAAAGCATTGGGTCTAATACTTCTCAAACAATTTTTATATGTCAAATCCCATAAGAAACCCAATAAATAAACTGTGATAGTCGAAAAGAGCAAGGGGACCTGAAGCCCTGGTATCTTGGTCACTCTCTTTCTTCCTATGGTGGCCTCCAGGAACCAGAGGGACCGTGTGTTTCCACTGGAAAAATAATTATTGAGAACAAATTAGAACAACCAATAAACAGTGGGAAAAATGCTCAAGTTCATTAGCATTCACTATGGAATGCTAATTAAAACAACTCTATAAGCTTCACATTGGTAAAAATGTAAATGAGTTGGCTAGACTACCAGGCAACTACCAGTGTTTTTGAATATTGGTGGAAATAAATTATTACAGTATTTCTGGAAAGTTCTCACAATATGTGTTAAAAAATATACTTATTCTTTGATGCAGCAATCCCATTCTTGGAGATTTATCCCACAGAAATAAAAGCACTAGAACATTACAAAAATGTTTACTGGACAGTGCTTTCTGTTGCTAAAAATTGAAAACAAATAAATGCCCATCGATTGGGAAATGAAATTGTAGCCTACCCATACGATTACAGGTTAAGCAACCATTAAAATGATGAAGGTAGCTCTGTACCAGTTAGCTTAGAGTGATTATCAGGATGTGTTTTTATGTGAGAACAGGTAGATTTTAACAACACAAACTTTTACAATGTCATGCAAGTCCTCCATAGAGATATATTGTATTGTGTATATATATATATTGCTTTATGAGCATGGTTAAAGTCGGAGGGTTGTTAATTATGTTAATGTTGATTATCGTGTCTGGTCAAACGGGGAAAAAGAAGATAAAAGGAAAAACACTATTTAAAAAATAGTCTGTACTATAAACACATACTATGATTTATGCAAAACTGTGTGTCTGTCATGCGCACATGCAGAGAGTAATATAGAAAGATAGTCAACAAAATTATCAATAGTGGTGGGATTTCAAGTGTGTTTTCTCTCTTCGTTATGCTTTTATATATTGTTTGATTTTTTTCCCCCCAAGAAACATTGTGAAGGGTAAAAGCAAAACACTGATTTTGATCAAGCCCTTCATTTTAAACAAAAAATCTAAAGATCTGAGATGTGTGGTTGAACTGATTTACTTCTGGTCAAATAATAGGGGAATGACAAAGCATGGATCAGAACTTTGTTCCCCACAAGTGCTACCGATCAGCATTATTTGCTGATGCAATAGCTCTGAATCATCCCCTGGATTAAAATCTTGGGGGCAGACACCACATCTTACTCATCTTCCAGTCTCTGGTGTCCTGCACATGGTAACTAGAACCTTGTAAATGGTATAAAACAAATGATTCTAATATAGAAAAAAAAGCCCATAAATACTATCTTGAAGAGTACACTTGAATAAAAGGTAAAATGAATTTGTATGCATTTGTATATATTGGGTAAATGTCTATCTGTAATCCCTTCTCATTGGTTTAAAACAAACAATGAACTTTATTCTATCTGCTTAACTGCCGTCTAAACACTTCTGCAGGATTCAAGATAGTGTCAGACCTGAGATTATGGTGGAGTCCATTAATATGGCAAACTACTTAAATACTAAGACAGAGATTTTTAGTGTTAGACTGACCTTATCTTTTCAACGAAGTTCTAGATCCTAAATGTTGTTTAATTTTTTTTTACCATATTACACTGTTTCATAGGATTATAGTTACAAAAGTTACAACATGTGTTTTTATGCTGTGAATATTTGATGAAGCTGCCAATCTTTCTCACTGTAGGAAACAATTTTACAGAATAAAAAGATATTCAAAGAAGTTCTCGCAACAATGTTATCAGTCCTATTCAAAGACATTGTTTTTTAACACTGCTTATTGTCTTTATTAACGTACAAAGTAATCAGATGATTAAAAGATGAAGCAGTTTAATTATTTTGGTCCTGATAATGAGAGTACCCCACCCAATCAGGTGTCAAACCCTGGGTAGTTAGACTCCAAAACTCAAATTTCCCTCTAATTCTACTATATGATAACCCTGGTAACTGTTAATGTCTATTAGTTCAAACCTTAATATACATGAGATTGAATCAACTATGTGGTAGCCCCATTAACTTGTTTTGTAATTCCATCCTGGTGCCAATTGTATATGTTCTCTAGTCAGACATGCTTGATAGGCTGCTCTCGAGTTTTAATCTTCAACAAGTTAATTACCCAAGTCTCAGTTTCCTCATTTGTAAAATGAGGATGATAATATAACTTGACCTCATGGAGTTATTGTGAGGATAAAATGAGATAATAATTGTAAGGTGTTTTGAATGGTGTCTGGCACATATTAAGCGTTTAATAAATGTTAACTATCATTATTAAACACATAATTTAGATGCCACTCAGTCAGTGGGCTAATGAATTTTCTCATGGACAAAGTTCTTCTTATCAATGACCAATAAGAATAACGAATACCACCACTCATGATGGCATCCAGGAATGTGAAACTGTAACAGGCAAAGCAGAGCTAAGTTTCATTGTTCTCAGCTAAAAGGTATTGGGGACCTTGGTCTCACTGTGATTCAACGTGACCCATGAGCAGAGCCCACTAGCCCAGATGGCCTTTAGGTACATTAGAAATCGGCATCCCTTCCCTGTTCAGGTATACTGACTGTGTTGGAACAGGAAGAATTACCAGCATCCCCCAGAGAGCCGCCATGATAAATATGCAGATCTGTGATGTCTAGTGTGTTAGCTCTCCCTCCTGAGATGTGGCACTGTGTGTGGAGGCTCTGCCTATGAGCCTGGCTCCTGCGAACCTTGGCTTTTAGAAATTCTGAAGCAATCTTTAAAAGCCATGGTATGGCATATCTTCTAAATCTTTGAGGTAGGAAGTGATGTAAACTCACTTTGTCCAACAAGATTTTATACCAGGACGTATGTTGGGAGAACAACAAGAATACCTACGAAATAAGCTTTTGACTTAATCATGAAGAAAATTGCTTTATTTGAAGTATATTATTCAGTGCTTAATCTACCAAGTATAGCCAAATCCTTGGTAAAGTGATATCCCAATTAAAAGAAGCTGTTATGCTTATTAAATATTCCCTTCTAATGATTCTATTTTTAAAATAATGCTGGCTACTAATCACTTTCAAACTTTATGAAAACTTTGTCTACACAAAAATTTAATGATTATAGCCTGCTAACACTGTCCAGCCTGGAAATACTTTTTAAAGTCACTATTCCTGTTCCTGTCCTGGTTCAGGAGGGTATCACATGGTCTGGCTATAGATTCTTGCTGTCCATGGAATCAGTCCTGAGGGGCCCACTTTCACTGATCTAAGCACCTCACCACTTCTGCTCTCAACTGTTGAAGCCACCAATCTCATTTATTTTCCTTTATTTCAGTTCTGTTCTTTCCTCGTTCTTTGAATTGGGCATAGGATCTTATCTCCCTTTGATAATCAGACTGATTTTTCTCTCTAGAGTCACTATCAGGGACCAATTAAGTAATGGTCTTCTTGTTTGAATTGACCCTCCAAGGACCTTTTCTCCTTGACTCTATTCTATTAGATTGAAAGCTACTTGAGGACAGGGGTTGGGTCACGTCAGTGTGTCCAGAGCTTATCATGTTCAACAAATACATTTCTCGAATGTTGTTGAATGAAATTAGAATGAGTTAGGAGGCTCTAGCAATAGTCTAGGTTAGAGAAGCAAAGGTGTAAAATGTGAAATAGCTCAGTGTCTATGGAGCAAAAAATAGGCAACATATACAACTAATAATACAGGATTGGGTGATAAGATATAGTTTCTAGTCTGAGTGACTGAGAATATGCTTGGGAGAATGAAAAGATTTTGAAGAGTGTTAGGAAACATAACCCATTGTCAATTCACTCAGTTATACCCATCAGACTGTTATCCTGGGATTAGACCTCGCTAGTAAGCATGAACTCACTACTGAAGAGCCGTGAACTACAGGGAAGTTTAGAAATGGAAACCACATACTCTGAGTATATGCTGCGCACAAGAGAGTGGAATCTCTCTCAATCACTATTAATCTGATGGATGTAAACAAACAAACAAAAAAACAACAGAAAATTCAGAGACATAAGTTAGCAGAAAATCTTGTTGGGGTTTGGGTACAGGGTTTAGTGTATTGCCTCCTGTCAACTCCTCTGAGCCCCTGATAAGCCTTTCAAAGCAAGTTTCTGTCCTCAGAGCTCAGTGGGATCAATGGAGATGATCCTATCACATTATGGAAATGAATAGTTCCACTTAATGTATGGGGTGTCCTCACAATTTACTCATGTGAACTAGAGCAGCATCAAGCATTATTTTTCAATCCCTTTTATTAAATGTGCTGGGTCTGACTCAGCAAACTGCAGTGCCTCGCTGGCCTCTGGACCTGAGTGATGAGGATAACTGCATTTATTAAGTTGATAGGTACAATGGTACAGTGCCTCCACCCCCACCTCCATTTGTTTGTAATCTTATCGAGTCCCTGCAAGTACATGGTTTAAAATCTGATTATTTAAGAAACAAGCTGGAGGAGGTGGTGATTTTAAAGAGGTTTTGGAAATAAAAGCATCGTAAAGTTTACTAAGTTTTTCCCCACTCTTTTCATTTCTTTCTTTGCAAAAGATGGGGTGAATTATTTGGTATTGAGGGGAAAAAGCGATTCATTAGAGTAGAGCACACTCAAGGTTTGAAGTCAAATGGTCTCTGTTTAAGTCCCAGTTTCCATATAAGGCATTATGTACAAATCATCTATGTAACCAATTTATTGAGCTGTTTTAACCCATGACTGGTACAACTATTGAACAATTTTTATAGTCTTTATAATTTTAAGCTATTATTATCTCAGGGAGATCCTATTGAGTTTTTTCATCTCTTAGGATTTTTAAAAGTTCTGTTTAGTCAATTTAAACACTTATATTTCACAGTCATTTAAATCCCATCTTCTTCCCTCCCTGGGCCCCTAGAGCCAGCCAGTTTGGGGCTTGAGTGGCAGGAAGTAGGCAGCATGCAATCTGCTCTGTGACTTCTTCACCTTCTCCCTCACTTTGGTGTGTTGTCTTGTTCTGGGAACCCTTCTTGCTCTCCCTTAGCATGGTTTACTTTCTCTGGTTTAGGGACCTAGTGGAGGAATAGTGTGGAAAGGACAAATATTTTTTGATTAAACCTCTCTATTGGTTGTCACTGATTCTCCCCCAGATACATTACCAGATACAGCATTTTTGTGTAGTTGGCATCCTAATGGTGAGAGTACAAACTCCTGTGTGAGCTCTTGGGTGGGACCCAGGGGGAGAGGGCTCCCCTTGCAGAGTTCCCTGAGGTAAGAGAACTGTCTCTGGTCTGACTTCTTCCAACCCCTCAACAATTGCACACAGTGATACACTTCACAGCTCTGGGCTGCCCTCCACTGGTGATCAACCTGCTGAGTAGGGTGCTGGCAAGAGAACTCAACAGGTTCCTTCTGTGGGCTTCATTTGGTCATGGGGAAGCTAGAGAGGCCTGCTCCTTGGTGCCTTCTCTCAATGCCCTTTCCCTCTGTTCAAGTAGGAGCAGGTCATAGCTAACAAACCCAATGCTTGAGCACACAGCCATCCAAACATCCTCTTTCTTGTAGACATGGCTAATATTTGAAGCTTGCTTCATTTGGATTTTGGTAGGGAAAAATACCCCTTCCTTGTCCTCCTCAAGGAAAGGGCAGAAAAATAGCCATATATCTTCCCACCAGGCTGACAACTTTTGATGCTGATTATTGATTCTTAAGAAGCCCTGAGAGTGGTGTTTATCCCAGTTATTGGCAGGTTTCTTTAGAAATGGGTTATTAAGCACTTTACCACTTGGTTTGGAGCCTATTCCTTAATTCCAGGGCAAAAGGAAATATCTCATTTAATGTTCTTTTACATTTAACCTCTATAAGCTCAGAGAATTTTTGTTTAGGTTTCTGGAAAAACGTGTCTTCGTTGAGTGCTGGGAAGAAATGTAACTAAATCCATTCAAACATCATTTCTACCCTTGTGACCATCTCCCTGGGACATCACTCTGGAGCAGATGCAAGGGGTCTTTAGATAGCCTGGACCCTCTGGCATGACTCCTTCATCCTCATGGCCTCTGAGTTGGATCCTGACCTCTAAAGATTATTCAGGTGACCTAGAATCTTAAATCTACCACTGGCTTTCGTTGTATCTCAGTTTCCCATTGTATACAATTATATCCTTGCTTCACAGGGATTTTATTGGGAAGCATTGTTAGGCAATCAAGAAAAGTTATTAGTCTATTTTGTTTGTTTATTTTTTTCTCACACCACGATATTAATATAAAGACCAGAGGCGTTATAACATTTAAAACGTTAGAGAATTAAGACCACATGTAGAAGGAAGACCAGATATGTGTATGAAGTGTTATTCCTGGTGATTAATTAGGGCACAAAGCCAATAATAAATAGTAAATATCAAATAATAGACTCTAACTTATTTTTACCCTACGTGTTTTAAGAATCTGTGTACATTTTTACCGAGTTGTAAAGGTATATAGTTTATTCTGGGCTTTATGGGAGAATTCCTTTCCTTGGGATGAGAATGCAATTATGCCTGCCACCAATGCTAATTTTAACTCAACTCTGAATAACTTGAGTTCATACTCTATTGTCGGAAAGGGTAATTAATGAACCATCAAAAAACAAAGGTTGTATAGCTTCCTCTTCCTTTTCACATGTCAAACAATTCTTTGTTGAAAGCAGAGTCCAGGGTTGAGTACAGGCACATGCTAAACTGGATTTATAGGAGGTGGATGTTTCTATCTTTGCTGTTGGTTGCTGTGTTGAACTTCCTGGAAAACTCAGTTTTCATTTCCTAGTCAGTGCTTCTCCATATCTGCTCTTCAAAGGGATTCCCTGTTTCCAGGGCTGAATAAGCTCCAAGGATGCCTTGTCCCATTACAGGACAAAGAGGGGATGATGACTTCTTAAGTATCTTTATTAGCATCTTGGGGCTTCAGATCTTCCTCCCACCTCAGGGATGGCTCTGGGGCTTGCCCATAAAAAATGGTAAATTAAAACATGTGTCACTTGTTGTTTCCCAACTGTGTGGTTTTTTTGTGATGAGAAGGGAAAGACTCTATGGGCAAATGAAAACTATATGAATACAAATAAAGGTGCAATTGCTAGACTTAACCCTGATTTGTCAAAGGGTTCCTGCTCTGAAGGTATCCCAATTTATGGTGGGAGTTGCTCTTTAGAGAAGTCAGAGAGTAAACATGGATACCATTTCAGAAAGAACTACTATAAGATGTGGTGGGAACAAAATAGAGAACTACAGCATATGAGCTTCAGATACTATTGCCTCTTTCTGGGCTGATGGTGCCCCTCTCTCCTTCAAAGTAGAAATGATTTTATTTTTTAAGAGATAGTAATTCATGTCCATTGTGGCAAAATTAGAACATACAGAGAAAATTAAATGAAGGAAAATAGTAAATGTAATCCTACCACCTATGTTTAAATAAATAGCTACCAATTCCTTGTGCTTCAACTTTATTCTTTTCCACTCCCTTTTTAGGTATGCATCCATTCTCCCCAATGAAGTAAAAAGCCCCTGACCTGGAGGGCCAGGACCGTGATGCTTTTCATTGTAGATTTGTTAGTAATCATAGATAATTTTATTGAGCATTTGCTATGTGACAGATCTTATTCTGGGGACCTAAGAAGTATGAGCTCATTTAATCTTGACAACATCACTGTAGGATGAGCTTTAATATTATGTCTGTTTATAGATGAGAAAACTGAGGTTCAAAGAAGTCAAATAACTGATACTGCATCTCACAGTTATTAAGTGATGGAGGTAGGATTGTGACTCAGAGAAACCTGGCTTCAGAACCCATGAGCCTAACCATTACACTTTACTGCCTTCTCTGTTAGAGATGCCATAAAAATTATTGATGATGATCTGATTCTGTAAACACATAAAGGCAGAAGAACTGAGACTAAGAACCAAGTCTCATTTTCCCCACAGGACTATACAGACCACAGAAGCCTTAATTTTCATTTTTTTGATCTAAACTCTACTCAAATTCCTTCTCTTCCCAGATTAAGAGACCACTGAATCAACAGTGAAGGGATGATTTAAGTCATAGGTGCCCTGATCACACAGAGGACACAGGACTCAGCTTTGTACATTGGTAATGTTTGCAAACAGTACAATATTGATTTTGGCCCTAGCAATGAGAACACGAACAGCCACACATTATATGCCCTTTTTGCTCAAATGAGAGCAAAGCCTTAATCAGGCCCAGACATTTAGAATCCTATATTAAAGAGAGATGTATAGATATAAATCCAATAGATGCTTGCTTCTGTCATTTTACTTTAATTGTAATTTTGCAACTTTAACAACAGAAGATCCATTAGGCTTTCCTTCTCAATCAATACATAATATATTATCAGTCTAGACGACCAAAAACGACTTGTATAAAATATCAGCGTGTTGCATTTTCATTATGTAAATGGAACTCTGCAGGAGAATTAATTGATTATTCAGTTACTATGGATCAGTCTCAGATGTCTCAGTGAGATAAGAGAGAAACTTATCAAGCCTCTCCAGTGACTACAACTTAAAAAGGAATAAGGTAAAAAAAAAAAAAAAAAAAAAAAGGAGAGAGAGAGAAACGCAGAGCACATTTCACTTTCATTGGCAGCTTGGGCAAAACCTATGAAATGTTGAGAGAGAGAAGAAATCCATTACCAAGTTTATTAGTGATCGAGCTTTGAGTGTTATTAAGCTGCTTACTGTTTGGGGATCAACATTTTAAAAACCACACAAACAAAACTGCAATCCAGGCAGTGAGAGTCCTCTAGTTGTCTCCCCAGACTCTCAGTGCCCCAAGTAATTCACACCTAGACCGTATATAATTACAGCAGGATTGTTTAAGACCATATATAATTACAGCAGGATTGTTTAAGACCATATATAATTACAGCAGGATTGTTTAAGTAATCTACTGACCCATTTCTTTTTTCTTGCATGGGTGGAGGCTGGGGAATGAGGGAGAGATTTTATCTTTAGCTTCATGACAGAATGAAGAGGAGATATGAGAGTACAAATGACCTCTTCTGTCTCCCTCCTCTTTTAAGTATTGAAGAAAAACAAATGTTCCCATGGCTAGTACAGAAGTGTATGTGTTTGGTTTCAAATTGATGTGTTTTTTTTTTTTTTAAGAAACACACAAGAACTATGCACATTAGGTTCTCCCTTTGATAGCAGGTTCTGTGCCACCCTTATTCAAAGATACTGACCTTGTTCAAAAGTGTTTTGAGATCTCTTTTGGGGACACTGCCTACAGAATATTCTGAACACTTTGTTGAGTGTAGTCTTGGTGGTCAACCTGTTGAGGGTTCTATTTAATTTTTGCAAATAGTCACAATTCTTTACATACTAAGGTGAAAAAGTAAGTTATTATGGTTAAGTAGTATTTCTCTGTCTCAAAATGAGGTTTTAAAAAGCAACAAAAATGCATGGCTGTAAAATCACAGCAGTTTTTTCAGTAATCTGAAGGCAAGTTTCAAAATACTGAACACAATGACAGAATTAAGGAAGAATATATCATGATTCCTAAAGTGGCCATTTTGCAAAACAGTTATCCTGACTATTTCAAATGTGATGTTTAATACCAATCAAGCTAAATCAAGCCAAACAACCTTATTACTTTGTTTTTACTTTGTGTGTAAGCCAGGCTTAGCTGGTGAGAGCTGGGGATGCTTAGCCTGGGGACAAAATACAAAGTAAGGTATGATTCGCCTTTGCAAGGAATTTCGATGTTGTATTAGTTTCCTATGGCTACTGTAACAAATTACCACAAACTTAGTGGTTTAAAACAACACAAAGTTATTATCTTATTGCTCTGTAAAAGTCTGACACTGTTGTGCTGAAATCAAAATGTTAGCAGGGCTGTATTCCTTCTGGAAATTGTAGAGGAGAATCTGTTTCTTTACCTTTTCCAGCCTCTAAAGGCTGCCTGAATCCCTTTCCTTATGGCCTCCTTCCAACTGCAAAGCCAAAGCCAGCAATGGCCAGTTGAATCTTACACTGCATCACTCTTACATTGGCTTTTCTCCCTCTTCCCAATTTTAAGGAGTATAGTGATTACATTGAGCTCACCAGATAATCCAGAGTAATCTCCTTATTTTAAAGTAGCAGTGCAGCTACCTTAATCCTCCCCCTTGCCGTATAACATAGCATTCACAGGTTCTAAGCATTAGAATGTGGACATGTTTGGGGGTCATTATTCTGCCTATCACAGCTAAGGAACAAGGATTACTCTTATTCTTTTGAGATCATGTCTGTGAAGTATTTAGTTGCTTTTGAACACTTAGTGAGCATTCAATAAGGAGTAGTTGGAGTATTGATGTTCTCATATTATTATGTTGTTTTCCCCCTACTTCTTAAGAAAATGAGAGTATGATTCCAATGAGTAAATGGCATTTCAGCTCCATATGAAGAAACAGTCATCATAACTGTCTACAGATAGTATTAGCTACCACATAAGATGTCTCTGTCACTGAGGTTGAGCCCTCATAGGCTGGACAACAGCTTGGTGGGGTTACCGTCACTTGGTGGGATACAATCACAGTAGAGAGAATGCTCACATCTGAGTAGGTGCTCCTTCTACCCCTGAGGTTCTATCTTTTAGTATCTACAAAACTTTGCATCCTACTCAGCTTATACAAGAGTTGTGAGGTCAACAGCTCTTTCTATTTTCTCCTGTATTTCCCTCTACTCTTCTCAGGGGTAGCCCCTGCCCTTACCCAGCACTGATATGTTCCCTTCGTATGACATGTTGAAGGGTAAAATGACAGGCAGGGCTGACATTGGTTTGGGAAAGGACTTGGCTATTGTGCATGCTAGGGCCTTAGCAGCAGGTCTGTTGGGGATGGGGAGAAAGAAGTGGCCAGGATCTAATGTAGCAGATATCAAATGAGCTTCCCTTGTGTTTTCCTAGTTAGGATTCGATCTTATTTTGGGACACCATGAACCAGCTAGATAGAGTTTGGTCTTTCAAATGAGTGTGGAAGGTCCTGCAGTGAATGGACAGCCATACATAATAAAAAAAAAATTATTTTTTCAAAAATGCCAATAGGGTACTTACTCCTCTCATGATAAAAAAAAGAGGTAGTAGATTAGTTGGTTGGAATTCAAGTGTCACAAGCTGAAAAATCTTCACGGGCCGGGCAAATATCTCACAGGAGTAAAATAAGTGTGATGAGGACTGTCGCCAGTTTAGATATCAGGCACTGTTTAAAATGAGCAGCACCTATCAGCTTATGCAAGTTGTTGCCAGCCAGGAAATTGGTCCCAGTACTGCTGAGTGTTCTGATTTTTTCAAAAGAAGCTAGGTATCTAAATCTTAGGTGAAATCTCCTGTATTTAAATGTTGATAACTAATTCACAAGCTTAAAAATCATTATGCAGGCCAAATAGAATAGTTTTGAGGGATTAATATTGCCCCTGGACCACCAGACAGCTTCTGGGTTTTTTTTTTTATTTTAATCGTTAAAGTTCTTAAAGGAATTGGGACAGAGATTTTAGGTCATTAAAGGAATGGGGACAATGATGTTTCTGAGTGTAAGGGGGACAAGAGGTGCAATAGATAAGAGCACTTATCGTCTCTGCTTCTGGTTCTGCAATTTCCCTTAGCTTTCAGAATCCCTCCTGCATAGTCAATCAACAAACATTTACTGAGTGCATACTATATTTCACTCATAGTGAGTGACACAGCTGACCAAGATGCAGTCCTTTCTCTCAAGAAACTCAAAGCCCAATTAAGAAGACAGAAAATAAGCTGAGGAAAATACTCACACAAGAATGTCATCACAGCTATAGTGAATAAATATTCTAATACTGTAACTAAGACCTGGGAACTCTCAGGGGAACAAATTAATTATCAGTTGGGGAAGGGGATGGGTGGGCGAGGGCTGAGAGGACAAGTGGATTTCACACAAGAGATGATATGCATCTTAGGCCTTAAAAGAATAAGTAAAATTTAAAGAAGTGAAAATGAGGAGGCATATCCTCTCTTCTAGAGATTTCCCAATAGCCTTTAAAAAAGGTCAAGTCTTTTCCATCTAAAAATGCAAAACAAAACAAAATAATTTCTCTTTTGACCAAACTTCTCTGTCCAACTATTGCCTGTTCTCTTTTCTTCTCTTCAAAACCAAACTTCTCCAGAGCTGCCTACACTCTCTGGGTCTATGCTCTCTCTTCTTACCCACCTCTTTAACCCAATCCATTGGAGCTTCCTCTTATCTCTTTAGTAACACAGCTCTTGGTAAGGTTACCTCTGCTCTTTGCGTAAAGATCTCTTTCTCAGAGAAACCAAGTCATCTCCCTACTTAGCTGAGTTCTGTGTGTATGTGAGAATTCTGCATACACTAGCACAATTGATTTCTCTTTATCGTATCAAAACATAACAAGTTAACTTTTACCCATAGAAAGTACTCAATAAGTACCAGATGAATAAATGTATGCACATCTTTTGCCATCTAAAATCTTTCTCGCTATTCATCCACTACTATGGCCAATACATGAAACTGTTGCTATAAGAGTTTAATTTTTTTGAGTTTCAGAAGGTAAAAAATAATGATGATGAAGTAATCTGGGGGAGTAGAGGAAGCCATATATTGAAATGTTAAATTAAGGTGTGGACTTATATAACTGAGTGTATATCATCCTGACTGACATCTTCTTGGAGCAATTGAGACAATTCTATGCCTTGTGAAACTGGCTGAGACAGTCAGCTTGATTGATCCAGTAGAGTCAGAAGGTTTACTGGAAGAAACAGCTACTGCAGTGCTGGTACAGAGCTAGTGCAGCATAATGTATGGCTGTGATGGTTCTGGTAGCATACAGCTGTGTTTTCCAACTTGCTTTTTATTTTTACTGTCACTCAGAGTAATAAATACAATTTCTGTTGCAACACACACACTTATACACACATAAATGAAGATAGAATGTCATAAAACAATATTTACCCTTATTACATGAGGTACACTCTGATAGATGCTATTGTATTCTATTTTACTTTTTAAAATACTCATTGTGAGCCATTGATATGATTTCACGACCCGTTAATGGGTCTTGACCTGTAGGTTGAAAAATGCTAGCATATACAAAGTCCACTTAAAATATCTGCCAATAGTCACATGTGAAGAATCAGAAGAGAAACAAAGAAAGATTGATGCTCTTACCTCCTTACTTCTGGGTTCTGAAACACCAGATAGAAAGTCTTTCCAACTCTGTTAGTAATCTCTCTTTTCCTTCTCCTGCCTTAAATCTGACCTTCTTGGTATGTTCAACCTTCTCTCCCTTTATATACACCATGTTTATCCATTAATTCTTAGTAAAAGGAAAATGAAAAGAATCCTGCATTCTGATCTAGACTCTGTCACCCAGCTTCTTCATCCATAAAATAAAGGTAGACCAAGTGAGATTATGAACGTGAAAAACTTTTTAAGCTATAAAAATAAGAGATTGTTATCATTATAGTTGTCAGAAGTGGGCATCTGACACACTCAGATACAGGCATCAGATATGGGCATCTGGTAGGCTCAAGTGAGACAAGTATCAGAATCTGAATGTCAGGGTCTGAGACAGCACAGTGAAGTGAAAAGAATATGGGCTGTAGAGTGAACCAAACTTGCCTAAATTCAGATCCAACGCTGCCACTTATTAAGTATAACTATATGACTTTGAAAAATTTTTGTCAAACTTCTGAGCCTCTTTCTAATCAGTAGAAGGTGGGTAACATCTGCTTTAAATATAGTTGTTGTGGGGATTACATGAAATAACATATTCAGAGTATTAAACATGTTTAATAATTTAAATTAAGAATATTCAGAAATACAGAGAAGTTTTGCCTAGAGCACTAATGTCCAGTAGAAACATAAAAGAGTCGTATATATGATTTAAAATTTTCTAGTAGCCAAGTCAAAAAAAATTAAAAGAAACAAGTATAATTCATTTCAATAATATTTTATTTAACTAAACTTGTCCAAATGTAATCATTTGGACATATAATACATATAAACAATGAGATATTTTACTTTTATTTATACAAAGTATTTGAAATCCTGTGAGTATTTTATGTCTACAAACATCTCAGTAAGAATGCTACATTTTACTAGAAATACTTGATCTCTATTTAGATTTCATAAAATTTACAGGTGAAAAAGCAGCTTCATATACCCAAGTTGTTACAGATATTTTTGAATGTTTTCCAATACCTGAATTAACTGTCAGGGTTTTTTTTTTTTTTAATTAATTAATTAATTAATTAATTTTTTGGCCGCGTTGGGTCTTTGTTGCTGCACGCGGGCCTCCTCTAGTTGCCGTGAGCAGAGGCCACTCCTCCCCGCGGTGCATGGGTTTCGCATTGCGGTGGCCTCTCCTGTTGCGGAGCACCAGCTCTAGGCACTCGGGCTTAGTTGCTCCGTGGTATGTGGGATCCTCCTGGACCAGAGCTGGAACCCGTGTCCCCTGCAGCTGGAACCCGTGTCCCCAACCAGTGCGCCACCAGGGAAGCCCCTGTCAGTTTTTAAATGCACATTAATTAAAATTGAGAATTCATTTCCTCAGTCCCACTATCCGCATTTCAAGAGCTCAGGAGCTATCTCTGGCTAGGGCCCACCATATTGGACAACACAGGCCTAGAAAGGGCATCTTCCTCTAACACCACATCAGCAGGATCTGGGAGACCTCCCCACAGTCTTGATGGGACCTGAAAACAGAGGGGTCCTCTAGAAGACAGTGAGATTGGGAAAGACAGAGTCTATAAAAAAAAACATCCAGAAACATTGCAATTCTCCATGGAACAGAAGGCAGGAACAAACAGTAGTTCATGTCCAGTCTCCTTCACTAGCCAACAAGCTGCGTTCTCCCCATAAAATATAAAATGAGGGAAATAAGGTAGGTAAGGGGTTAGATTCTGGTCCAAACTTCAGTGCCTCCTCCCTTGACTAGGGACACAAAGGACAGCCATGAAAAATGAGCAAGGACCTGGCTGATGAAGGGAGATGACAGGAAATGAGTGTATATTGAGAACATGATGGGGGAAGGCTGAAAAGGGAGTGACATATTAATTGCCCACAGAGATCATCAAGGAAGGGAAATAAGTGCTCAGAGAGGTCTGAGAGATCAAAGAATTAAACGCAGGAAAAGAAAACATCAATTAAGTTCAGTATAAGGAAAAGTTCTTGAGTATAGGAGCCATCAATCTGAGAAACAGGATCTCCAATGGAGAAGTGAGAAAGCCAACACTTAAAATAGTAAAGCTCAGCCAGTCATAACAATGGGGATGAGGAACCATTCTATTCTTGCTCTGAAAGATAAGATAGGCTAATAATTCAAAAAATGAAATATATAATTTTACATTTGGAAGGAAGCTCGTAAGTTATCTAAACTAGAGACCCGCTTTATAAAGGAGAGAGTTTAATTCTATCACATGTCTAAGTAGTGATGGAGTCAGGAGTAGAACCTATTGATCTAGTCCATCAAATACTCAAATAGTCTATAGAACTACTGTTCTACTTATTTTCAACAATTTTACTGACATTTATTAGTAAATCTGTAAAGCATCAGTAGAGTATGTCTTTTATCCTTCTCTGATTAAAAGAGGAAGTTGAAGCCTTAGGTTAGTGTAGGTTAGGGGACCTACCTGTGGCTATATGGAGCCAAGCTGTCCAATATGGCGGCCACTAGCCACAGGTAGCTATTGAGCACTTAAAATGTGGCTAATCTGATTTGGGCTTTGATGTACGCAGTAAAACACACACTGGGTTTTTTAGACTTAGTACAAAAAATGTTAACTATCTCGTTACATCAATGTACATTAAAATACATTACAAAATGCACATTGAAACTCTCGAAAAAATAAAATAAAATATAATAAGAATGCATTTTAGTATTGACTACATATTGAAATAAAATATTTTTAGTATAGTTAAATAAAATATTATTAAATTTATTTTATCTTTTAAAATATTTTAATGAAGTTACTAGAAAAGTTAAAACGATATACATGGCTCTACTATATTTTTTTGGCTTGAGTTGACTAGAAGGTACTATGACTTAAAAAAGGAACCTGATTTGTTTTATTTCCAGCTTGCTTCCTTAAAGCACAAATTAAATTCTTTGGCCTTCATAAAATTTGAGAATGTCTTTAAGAGCCCAAATTCAGATTAATAAACAGCCCATGAAAATTAGCATCTATTCCAAAACCATTAAAGAGAAAAATTACCCTTTCCATTTGCATTGTTCTTTATTCTCATGATTGCTTAGTGAATTAAGATGTCCAAAAACCCCAGTGTGTTTAGCCATAGCCATCCTCCATTTCTTCTCTACAATAGCATTGTGTTGTAATGAAGACCATGAAAAAGCATTTCAGAAAATAGCCTCCAATATGAAACAGCAATCAATATGCATGGTATATACGATCAAGTTAGAGAGATGCGCAGGAGAGATCCAAATATCTTTGGCCTGCTTAAACACATGCTTTCTGCTTGCCAGCCAACAAATCACTTCTATATATTACATAAGACTAAATTAATACCTACACGAAGACAGTTTATTGTGGATGATGGATCATGGGTTTGTTACTCATACATACAGAGCAGGGCCTTGGAAATCACATCATCATTGCATTCCCAGGGAAAGAATTGATTGTCACATCCAGACATGTTTATCATGGAGAGAGGCTGATCAGGGCCCATCTACTTCCCGGGAGAACACTGCCACCTCACATGACGAGTGCTCAGAGGGAAGACTTGGTGTTGACTGCCGGATACCAGCAAGAATATGAGTTCACTATAGGTCCTCCTGGGGGTAATAAGAAATGATCTGGCTATACCCTACAGGCTATATTGTTAGGTTTGGGGGTCCCAAATAAAAGTGTTATTTAACAAAGGCAACCTACGTAGCATACACTCTACATTGGAGAGCAAAAATTATCTGTATTACCCATACTGCAATCAATGATATAATGTTGATGGACCCCAAACCCAAAGGTGCAAGTCCTAGCATAAATGTAGGAGGTGAATGAAGGACAGATTAAACTGAAGGGATGGGTCTCTTTGGCCTATGTCCTGACAAACTGTCTGGCTGCATCAGCAGAAGTTGAGAGCAATCGATACTTATGAAACAACAATACTGCCACAATCAGAGGCAGAGCGGGGTTGGAGTGCTATTACCATAAGTGGCTGAGTCGTTGATGTGAATGTCTATGTCATTTTGCATATCATTTGCATGTTATTTGGTGCAGTCCTGCCAATAAATAAACACAATTTATCAACTTGCACAACCTACCCTGACCCTTGTAAGTACACATGGAGGAAAATAAACTAGACCTGCAATGAATTACTACTTGTTTAGCATTTAAAAAAAAAAAAAAAAAAAAAAAGAATAGTTCAGGTCCAGGGAGTAGGTTACTAACTTTAACACTATCACCTAGGTAGAACGCTTCCTGTGGGCAAGGCTATGTTTTAGACATTTTTGTTTCTGGTCCTGTTGAATGGCTTCATATGGTAGGTACTTTCTGTGTATTTGTTAATGCTGATCTCACTAAGAAATATGTGTCTGTGTATTGCATACATGTGTCTCTTTCTCTCTCAATCACATTTACTGAGTGCATCCCATATACTAGGAAGAGTAGTAAGTGTTTGACATACACTGTAGTTTAATCCTCAACAAAAATGGTCTAGTTTATAGATGATGGAACAAGGCTGTAAGCATTTGGGCAAACTCTTTGGGACACAGAGGTGGTAAGCTGTAGAATCTGGATTTGAACTCAAGTTTATCCAGCTTCAGAGCATGAGTTCTTAGCTACTTAACAATTGTACTGACCCTAACAATATATGATAACTTGATGATTCCCCAGGTTTTATGGCATATAAAATTTAGGGGACCCTGTTGAAGAAAAATGATGCAAAATTATGAATACAACCTTAGATATAAAAGTGAATATTTATTTACAATAAGAAGAGAAATCATAATAAAATACCACAAACATAATAAAATGCAGAAAAGTAATATTTTTATTAATTAGCTGAGTTAATTTCTATACATCTCACAATAATTTTTCCTTAAAGATATTTGCTCTAAACTCTTTGATCATCTTTTTACATGAAAGCAATTTTTTTGTAATATTTTCTAACTAGAGAATAAAAAGACAATTCATTATCTTCTTCAACATGATTGATCAAAATTTGATTTTCATTATTAGTGGTAAAACACAACCTCACCCATGGACACATATATACACTGTTTGTCATACTGCTACGGGTTCATGTCCAACAAAAATATAAATTCTATGGTATTTTATAATGGTACATTCTGCATAAAAAACAAGTATATTTCTTACAAGAGTGGATTTCTATCTTTACCAAGTGTTGATGAGGAGTGAATCTGCTGCTTACAATTTTAGATGTCTGATTCCAGGGAAATTTTTACTAATTTTAGACTAACTTCGGATGCTACACCTTTCAAACCTTGTTTCTCTTCTGTTGCCCATCTAGCTCTGGTACAGAGCCATTTATTTATTTCATCCTAAGACTTCCAGCCTGCAGCTTCATTTCATTAACAAGTAGGTCAGCTCAGAGGGCGGTACGGGTAATCCCGGATGCCATTCCAACGCTATGCTGGTTAGCAATACCTTAACTATATATGCAGAAGTGATGGCAAACTACATAAATCTACCCCACTAAATCTAACTTAAATACACCCCCAACTAATTTCCCCAACCCCCCAAATGACAACAGTCACTCTAATGACTCCTGACAAGGGGAAAGTGTATCTGAGTGGAAGGCAGAGTGGATTTAACTGATTGATGTTAAAATATTTTTACTTTTACAAACTTTACAAAATCTTATCATCAGGTGAACATTCTCCTAGAGTCCTTCCCAGGGCCTTGGGAGGGGCAATGCAAGGGAAGGGCCCTGAAGCTTAAGTTTCATTAGCTTCTTGGTATGTCTGCCTTTGTATCCATATTCTGTACTGCTTCATAGATGGCAAGGATCTGTCCATTCAGCTCCCTGCCATTCACAGAGTGGACTGGATCTATGACCGTAGGTATAGCCACATGTTCACTCCTCCAATTCCACTCTCCATTACCCATTCTATAATAGCACATGACATAATTGTTATTTGCGGCTTGTTTCATTTTAATAGCTCCACATCACTCAAGCCCACCCCCATCTCTATGTATCTACTCTCCATCAGTGCTTCTAAAACTATTTGGGTATGATAACCCATCTATAGACCTACCAGATTGTGCTCACCCTTGCTTATACTAATAAGTGTGATTTTAGGTATTGCTTGACTAAATACATAAAAGTTACTTTGTGTAGAGTACTTTTCAAGTTTTGTATATTTAGTATAATTAATGGTATACATTTTTCATTGTTATATTCATATTTCAATGTTTTATTTATTATATTATTACTTTAGTATATAATATTTATTATATTTCTTATTTATATATTTTTATTATTAAACGTATTATTTATTTGTTCTAAGAGTATCTAAATGCATTTGAAATGTAGAAACATATATGTGGGGAGCCTACTTTATATTCACTCTCAGATGATGTGTAGGTATATCTCTGAGCTTTTTGAAATGACTTTCTAGACCTCAGGAATTCTACAACTCACATTTCAGAAACTACTCCTTTAAGCCTTATACTACCTAAAAATACTGCGGGTTGGGCTTCTCCAGACACCCAAAGTTTTAGGTGCAAAAAAAAACAACCAAATCATTGTAGTGGTTACTGCAGAAAGGAATATTATCTAGTGTATAGGATGCACTAAGTTGAATTATTTGGAATCATAAATATCTTTATGAAAAAAGTAGACTTTCCTGTGATTTGGGACAGTTGGTTGAGAGGAAGGCACTGACCAATGTAAACTGAGGTTTGTGCTTCAGGCTTTGGAAAAAATGGGTTTGCAATCTCTTGGGGAGGGAATGTGTGGCCATCTTTCTTCCCCTGGCTGGCACCGCACATTGGCTTCATTTTAAAAATAGTGCTAGGGAGGGAGGAAAAAAATGTAATGTATTCTTAACATGTTTATATGTCAGCAAAATCCCCAAAACCATTCAATAGATTAATCTTCTTGTTGACTTAAAAAGGATGGATTTCCAGCTATAACTGAGATTGGGAAAAATTGATTTCCATGTTCCTTATGACTGAATAAGATAAAAGCCACTACCCTGGCAAGCATCTCCAAGCCTGGATCCAGACTTCTGGAGGGCTGGCTAATTAAAAAGTCACTCCAAATACCAGCCCCGACCCTTTGAGGAGATCTGGAAAATGAATCAAGGGCAGGATGTCCATTTTTCAAGAATGATTTCCAGAATGTTATTTATTCTCACCATGACTGAACAACTGCAGTCAAAGGTGAAAATACTTTCTCTCCCTGTTCTTCTAACTCTTCCTCATTTTTCCCTTACCGTCTTCTCTTTCTCTCCACTTCTCAAGTTTCTTTTCCTTCCCATGATTTATGTAAAGACAGTTTCAAAATGAATGCGCCTCCTGGATTAAAGCTCTCCTACTGGGGCTTCCCTAGGGTGCAGTGGTTAAGAATCCACCTACCAAGGCAGGGGACACAGGTTCGAGCCCTGGTCCAGGAAGATCCCACATACCGCAGAGCAACTAAGCCTGTGCGCCACAACTACTGAGCCTGCGCTCTAGAGCTTTCGAGCCACACTACTGAGCCCATGTGCCACAACTACTGAAGCCCACACGCCTACAGCCTGTGCTCTGCAACAAGAGAAGCCACCGCAATGAGAAGCCCGCGCACTGCAATGAAGAGTAGCCCCCGCTCGCCACAACTTGAGAAAGCCCGCGCTCAGAAATAAAGACACAACGCAGCCAAAAATAGATAAATAAATGAATAAATAAATTAATTAATTAAAAACAAAAACAAAAAACTCTCTTATTAAAGCTTGAAGCAATGGGGAGCCAATTTCTTTTTGAGACTTAGTTTACCCAATTAAACAGGAGACATTGCCTCTGTGCATGGATTTATGGTTAACACCCACATTTCCCCATGTAATCCTCATATGATACCTGTGAGGGGCCAACTATTATTGTTACTGCTATAATGCCATCTCAGGTAACTTGCAAATGACATAGAGCCAGTATTTGCCAAACCTGGGACAAGATCCCATATCTGTTTCTACATCTGATGAGTTTCACCCACATGATTAATAGTTCGTTGCATCACAAGCATGTTGAGTGAGAGAGTTCACACATTCACTCAGTCATTCATTCTTTCATTTCATCAATATTTATTGAGCACCTACTATGTCCTGGGCACTATGCAGTATGAGACAACAACTGTGAACCAGATAGGCAGGATCTTGGCTAGTAAGGAGTTTATCGTCTCGTGATACAGCTGATTTGAATATGAAGTTGAAATATTATGGTGAACTTCAAATTCTTCACAACATAAAATAGTCCAACTTCTCTAAGACCTAGACAATATTCAAAGGGAAGGTCAATTTTAATGGAAAACATGGTAAATTAAGTTTTTTTTAAAAAAAGAGCCCGACTTTGATGAAACAGTCTTATGGGTTATATGGACCTAAGTGCTAGTTAGAAGTATTTGTTTTCCTGATTACATTTTTTATTATATTTTAATTTGTATATTTCTCTGCCATCCCTTTCATGCTCTTTCTTCTCCTCCTTTTAATTTTAAATTTAACACCCCTCCTGTTTCCTACCCCATCACTTATCTTCTATTTCAGGTCATTTCAAAAATGGAAGCAATTGGTCCTGTTTTGAATCAATAATAAGATGCCATTTTCCTGGCCAAACAAGACAGTTGCTGTGTGATTTATTGGTATTTTCCAAAGAATTCTATAAAGTTCTCCAAAGCACATGATTCTGAATATTTATGTAGTTATCTAAATAAGATAAGAAATTCTCAATCAGTAGGCTTAATCCTCTGAATCTTGATATGCAAACAACAGCAATAACAACAGTAACAAATAATACTAAATAGCACATTCTTCTGAATGTTTTACATATATTAACTAATTGAATCTTCATGACAAATTTTTTGAGGTGTGTACTATTTAAATCCCCACTTTATAGATGAGAGAAATGAGGCATAGAGAGAATTAATTTATCCAAATTATAAACAAGTAAATGAAAGAGACTGGATTCAAACCCAAATCATCTATTTGCAGAGTTTTCTCTCTCAACCATGTATCTACAGCTCTCATAAAATCATTTAGACACCACTTGTTCAATTGACAACATTAGCAAATGGCATTTAAATTCTCAGGCCAGCCTTCCTAATCACCCAAGGCTGGGGTCAACTGGTATTTTGTACCATCACCTGATCAGGTATTACACCTTCCCTGACTTTATTAGGCTCTTATCACTTTAACTTGCAAATTGCAGGGAAAGGGGTGCGGGAATTTCCACTGGCACATACCCAGAAATTTCCACTGTGGGTGGATCCTTCAGTAGAGGACTGTTATCTACATGTGCGTTTTATACACACATGGTGGGAAAGGAAGTACCGAAGAGTATTGCATGTGGAGAGAGGGAAACGGGGTAAAGTAGAACTTAAGGCAGTGGTTATTTGCGAGTGGGTAGCTGTGATAACAAGGTTTACTTTTACGGCTTCTTGGTGGGTATGATCAGTAGGGAGATGTTCCCATAGTGATAGGGGTGTGGTGTATGTGGTGATGGCGGTGTCTATGGGTGGGTAAGTTGAGCATAAGCATATGACAGAAGAAAAATCCCAGCACATATTTTGTTCCTCCTCTCTCCCTTACATCTTCCCACCTCTCCTCCAACTCCAAATATCCACAATGTTCCATAGAAATTAAAATGGCTTAAGTGTGAAGAGGAATTTTTTCTTTTGAAACAGAGTGCAAAACCACACTCCTAACAACCAGATTCCCTATATAAATCTATTTCTAAGATGATTACAGGGTTTCCATAGCCATTCTAGCATCAACTGCTGGTTTTGTTTCCTCATCGTCAGTAAACTGTTGGCAGGATAGTGCACCAGAGGTATACTTTTTAAAGGGTATAATTGCATGGCACAGACATTATCACTTTCTCGACGATGGGTTTCATTGGTCTCTCCCTTTGAGAATCCGGTTTAGAAGCTGGGCTTGTCAGTCCCTCCAAGCACACATTGCATTGTGTGTGTTGGTCTCGCAGCATATCATGCTGGCAACTACTAGGCAGAGGGTAGTAATTAAACCACACAATAGGCATCAAGGGATGAGGAGAAGACACTGTGTTTAAAATAAACTAACACAAGAAGCACAGCCAGCTTCCCTAGGAAGGCTATCTGAGCAGTGTGGTGAGCCAAGTTTGGGCAGACTTTGCAAAGCAAGCTGGGAAATTCCCATGGTGCCAAGCCATTAGCCAGCATCTGAGGCTATATCTTTCCCAAGGATCTACCATAGGACCCCTTCTCCATGACTAACTTTCTCTGGGATGTAGAAACCTAGAAAGGTGGCTTTGTAGAGCTATATTCTTTCTAATGTCAGGGCCCAGACACTATGTAAATTTAGATTGATTTGGCAGCTATTTCTAAAAGGCAGGTCTAATAATGACAGGCACATGAACTGTAGTTCTGTTTCAGAAATAGAGGACAGATTAGGCAGAAGTCAGCCTCTGAAATGGAAGCTAATAAGATCAATGCATAATAGGTAAAATTACCTAGTGGCAAAAGTAACTGATTCTGAAGAGATGATCATGATGTAATGATAAGACTAAGATACTCCCCAATTTCTATCTGGGGGAATTGAGAAAACTAGCCAGACAGAAGACCACAGTATTTCTCATGCTAATCAAGATGACCAGTATGCTGCCTCAGTACTGAAATGCAAATGGTGTTGAGAAACAAAAGCTCATATAATAAGTAACAACTGTCTGAGATAATTATGTGTAGAGACTGGAATACAGTGAGATGCAGAGCAAGAAGGGATGGAAATTTAAGTAGTATTATATGGTGGAAAGGGCTTTGGGATGCTAACAGAAGTATCCATAGAGAGGAGAAGGGCACTTCACCTGGTGACCTTGACTAGATAAAAATAGATGTTACAAACATCTAGCAATTCTTGTCCTAAATGCATCTCACCAAGCAAGGTTCTGTTCTGTAACTTGGACTCTGAGTGCCCTGACCTACCAGAAGTGAGAATCCTGAGAATATTTGTTCATTCACTGACTTAACAAACATTTCTAAGTACCACCATGTCCCAAGTACACCAGCACTAAGGTTACAGGTTAATATGGTTAACATTTTCAAGGGGTTCATAGTCTAGTTGGACAAACAGAATTCAATATATTATCATAATATGAAGAGACAGGATCTGTTAAAGAGAAAAGCATAGCATGGATTGGGAGTACAGAGAGATGGTACATTACCTAGGCTGTGGTGGGAGGAGACAATGAGGGCATATTAGATTAGGGGAGATCCGAATTTATCCTAAATATGAAGATTAGAAATGGAAATAGAGGATTAGGTTGGTAAGTCAGGGTTGGCATTATGTTTAAATGAGGCAGGAGGGCATATTCAAAGCAGATGTTAAAAGCGTAGGCAATATAAAGAAGACATTGGAGAGCATTGTGTGTTTTGGGAAAATTGGAACATTTTTAATAGGTTGTGTGCGAGAGGAGGTACAGAAGGAGATGAGGTAGAAAGGGGTTATATCGGGAATTGTCTTATTAGCAATCTGTAGGCAGAAAGGAGGTACTGAAAATGTTAAGCAGGGGAGTAATATGGTTGAATTTGCAATTTAGATAATATTTCCATACATGTCTCCCACTCCAGATGAATTGCTATTCTGATGTGTGAATTTGGTAGATGCAGATTTCTTCCTTTGGTTGAGTCCAAGAGCTTTATGATCTTTAGATGGGCTGGTAAAATTGAGTTTTCAAGGGCTGGACTCTGGACCTATGAAAATCCCCCATCAAGTTTTCACCTGTGAGGCCCTGCTAGAAACTGTCATCTGATCTCTCTTTGACATATCTCTATCTGCAGAAACTTGGGTGGAAAATGGAATATGCAGTTAACATTCAAAACATCGTGACATGTCAGTAAGAGATTACAGCGTGGAAATCATCCTTGGGAAAGGAAGAATCTTACCAACACAACTTTCTTTATGTGAAATCCTTTCTATTTTCTAAGCTTTTAAATGGTTTCTCCTAAAATAGTATGTTTGGCAATAATTAATAAAATAGTGTACCCTTTAAAAAAAGTGCTACTGATGGTTAAGATTATTTCACTATAAATCTTTGTCAAGGCCTCTTAGCTAATGGATTATCCGCAGTTCTGAAATGGTATTCCCTATTTTATTTTGTATTAAATTTACAAGCTGTCTACCCAGGGTGAACAGCATGTGATATAAAATCAAACTTTTGGAGAGATGATAAACAAGATCAAACACACACAAAGTGGGAATTATTCAAGAGGAGACTGAAAATGCATTACTTCAATTAAAATAGAATTCATGAGACACTCTATGCTCAAATAAGAAAGAAGAGTATAAGGCACAGTGCAGGAGCTCAAAGCTTCAAGATTAAAAAAAAAAAGAATCCAGAGAACAACAGACATGATGTGTGATTCGTGCTCCAGGAGTACAGAGGAGAGTTACAGCAGGTGGGATTAGATTGAGAGGATGGGAAGGTTCCAAATGTGATGAGCACC
The DNA here is from genome assembly GCF_965194825.1 of Balaenoptera physalus. Lineage (NCBI taxonomy): Eukaryota > Metazoa > Chordata > Mammalia > Artiodactyla > Balaenopteridae > Balaenoptera > Balaenoptera physalus. The sequence continues at coordinate 76,208,076 of NC_138882.1, read as the reverse complement.
ATGAGCTGAGAAGTATATTTCCTGAGCATGTGGGTGACAATAAGGATGCTAGCCAAAGTGGAGTGGGGATTCATGATGAAGGGGTTACCCCAGCCATTGGTATGCTGCTTCAAAGAGCACACATGACAGCAGGTAATTGTCACTGCATAACACAGTCAATACTGCGGAGTGTGTTTTTCAGCCTTTCAACATCATCTGACCAGCCTTGTCTACCTAGTCTTATCCTGGTAGGGCTCTGGGCCCTGCCTCTGAGCTATGTATATGCAGATGGTGAAGCTCACACAGTGGGAGGGACTCCAAACACAGGTTACATGAGCCCCATCTCTGATCTGCAGTTTGGATAATAAAGCTCATAACTCATAGAGCCTCATTCCCATCACGTGCTCAACCAAACCATGCCAGTGTCCTGCGTGATGGAGTGGCAGAGTGTAAATATAAAGCTACATAGAACTTTAGAACCAGCAGGGACCTCAGAGCCCATTCAGTCTAACCCTCTTATTTTACAGTTGAGGAAATGAAGGCCCCAGAGAAGTTCAGTAATTTTCTTGAAGTCACACAACTAGTGGCAGAACTGGGACTAAAGTCCAGTTCACCAATCTCTGAGCTCAGTTCTCTTTTCACTCTATCACATTTTTTAAGAAGAAAGCTCTGTAAACATTCAAGATGTTATTCCTCCTTTCCCTTATTGGAGACCCTCTTGAACATCTATGCCATCCTTTAAATTCACTACTTTTCCTGTGATGCTCACTTAATTATCATAGTTTTAGTCCTGTGCAGAACACACATGGCCCCCATTAGGTTGTTTATTTGGGACAAATAATACAATCCTTCTACCTGAATTTAATGTTTTGCCTCTTTCAAAACTTTTATATACATTTCTCCACTGGATTTTACAAAACTTCTACAAGGTAAGCTGCGTAGCCTTGTTCTCTTCATTTGACAATTAAAGGAAATGTACAGAGAGATTTACTGACTTTCTCTTAATGATGGCATTGAAAGTAAAACCCCTTGATTCCTCAAATGAACAGAGGAGAACCAATGAGAAGAAACAATAGTTGGGCATGGGCTGAGAGATGTTACTTGCATCGTAAAGTTCACATTTTGTCAAACTTTGTTGTTATGTATAAAAACTTTGCCCAAGTTTCAAAGCCGTACCATGGAGAGGTCCACAAACCACAAAAGTCATATCTGAAATCCCAGATCATGCTGCTCTACCTTATACTGTGCCCAAGAAGGAAAGCTCCAAGCCTGATGGAAAGGGACAGGATCTGTCAGTGCATTGGTGTGACTGGGCTGAAAAAGATTCAAATAGACATGATCTGTCTCTGGAGACAATTAGAAAACAGAGTTGGGGGTCATTTGTTACATCTCTCTCTTTGTTTCAAATGTGGCTGTTTAAATTTGAATTGAATGTGTTTGGGGATTTTCTACAAAGGGAGCCACTTGGAAGGCTGCCGTTTCTTGTTATCAGTCATGTTTTACTACAGAGAGGAGGAAGGCCCAGAGGAACTTCAGAGCTCAGGCACAGGCAAAAAAAAAAAAGAAAAAAAGGGAGGGACTGATACACAACACTACTTTATTCCCATGGCATCCGAACTTATAGACATTGTCTTCAAGGATAAATTAAAGATTCAGTACAAAAGAAGATTCCAAAGTACTTTAAATGAGCATCATCTGAAAGGTGGAATGAGTGTCAGTAAAGGGAATTAATCTACTCATATTTTTTAAGCACTCACCATTGACTGTTACTGCATGAGTTAGAAAGAAATCAGAAAAATCAGACCTCATGGTGGCCCTCAGTAAATGTACAGCTAAGTTGTACTAGCTTTAACATGCTTCTATCAACTAAAAACTAAATTATAACCCAAGTCTCTGAACTGATAAATAAGTGGTACAGAAGGGTGTTGTGAACATGTAGAGAAGATACATGGTCCACATTAAGTTAGACAGGAAGAGACAGAGTCAGTAGCATCTTTAAAGTTGTGGAGTAGTGTTGGATAATGTAGCAGCAGAAGAAGGAAAGACAACTGAGTTGGTTAGGGGCACCTGCTGCTTTCTTACTGCCTCTACCTTTTGCCTTTGCAAAGCAAAATACTTACATGGTCTCCATTTGTGATTCAGTGCCTAAGTCAGTTCTGAATGGAACAGGAAAGTCACTTGAACTCTTCATGCCTGACATGTTCCCATCTGTCATAAAGAGAATCATATTTCTTGTATAGATGCCAGCATTTCTGGAAGTTTAGAAGCAATGATGTTTAGTGAAAGTCCTTTAAAATGTACTAAGTGCTATAAAATTGTGAGGAATTATTACTGATTTTCTCTGTGTAACTCTGTAAGAGGCATCCACACTATCTGATTAGAATTGGGGCTTGCAGTTTCAATTCGACTTGATCACCCCAAAAAGAGATAGGCTTCCTTATTTCTTTTTGACAAGTGTCTTTTCACCAAGAAGAACACAGATTGGGCAAGGTTTAGCCAAATCTAGTGATAGGTGTTAACACTTGGAATGTGATTTTAATAGCCAATAGGTATTTATAATTAATGTGCAATAACTCAATTATGCACATGTCTTTAAATTTAATAGGCCCAGTTAAGGTAAGATCATTAAGCACCCAATTGAATGTTAAACACATATATTTGAGGTTTAACGACTATGAGGCAGCTGCAGGATGGATTATGGGATTGTTAAAGGGCATTAAGAAAGTTGTTAATATTGTGGGGGTATTTAATTAATGTTTTAAAAAATCTCTCTTTTGAAATCTGCCCAAAATGCTATGTGAAATCTGCTCGAGGAACAGGAACATAATTGACAGCATTACTGTTTAAACCCAACCACACTGAAGGAGAATACAACAAAACAGCCCTCTAATTAGCATGAGAGATGACAACAACACAACAAAAAACAGTCTCCAATGACAGGTGCAGCAAATAACAGGGCTGATGAAAGATTTTGCAATTAAAGATTCCACTATGAAGATTAATGGAGTATTATCTTAAATTAATGTAAGGGAGGTTATCGGAGACGAGTGTCTGCCTTACAAGCTTCCCTCCTTTTCTACTTCTCTTCCCTTAATTCGTTTGCATGCCTCTGAGTCCTCTTTACTATCCCTCAGTATTCAAATGACTTTTAACTTTATAGTTTCTGTATTCTTTTTCTACCTGCCCATGATCTTTCTTCCTTTTGATCTCATCTCTCATCTCTCTCTCGCTCTGTCTTACCTGGAAGGTCAAAATAAAATGGGTCCAGCTCAGTGTCAATGTTCTGTCTCTTATACCCACCATCTCACTAGGTTCTCTCACTCTACATCGAGAGTAGTTTGAACTATAAATTCACCTCAAAGCTCCAGGATCACATAATTTTGCAATATTCAAAATGTCCTCCTTTGTTTAGTTTCCCTTTTTATTAGAATATTTAGTTTTGGTGTCATAATTTCACCAATCATTCTCTCAATAGATATTTATTGGGTGTATACTACATGTCAAGCCCTATTCTAGACACTGGAAGTATAACAGTAAATAAAACAGAAAAAGTCTCTATATTCATGAAATTTACATCCTAACTGAGAGAACAGAAAATAAATATGAAAACAGACATATGGCAGGTGGTGATGGATTCAATGGAAAAAAATACAACAGAGAAATGAGGAATGGAATGCCAGGGATGGCGGATGGTATTTTAGAGTGATCTTATGAATAGTGACGTTGAAACTGATATCTGAAGGAGATGAGGCAAGGAACTATAAGGAAGCCTGTTTGGTTGTAACAGCATGAAGGAGGTAAGAGATAAAATCAGAGAAGTGATAGGGGGGCAAATTATTTAGGGGTTTATTGGGAAAGTAAGGACTTTGACTCTTATTCTGGATGATATGGAAAGCCACTAGAGGATTTTGACCATAGGAGAGATATAAGCAAGTTAAGTTTTGAAATCACTATCCTAGCTGCTATGGAGTGGGCCATTGTAGTGGTTCTGGAGAAGAAACAGTAATAGATAATAGAGGAGAGAATTAATAGTGGTTTGGAGCTGGGAGGCTGTAGTAGAAGTGCATGACAAGAGGTCAGATTCTAGATGTCCTCTAGAGGTAGAACCAATAGCACTAGGTGACAGATTTATTTTTTAATTGAAGTATAGGTGATTTACAATGTTGTGTTAGTTTCTGGTGTACAGCAAAGTGATTCACATATATATATATGTTGTTCATATATTTTATATACAGTAGTTTGTATCTGTTAATCCCAGACTCCTAATTTATCCTACTCCCATCCCTTTTCCCCTTTGGAAACCATAAATTTGTTTTCTATGTCTCTGAGTCCATTTCTGTTTTATAAATAAGTTCATTTGTATCATATTTTAGATTCCACATATAAGTGATATCATATGATATTTGACTTTGTCTGACTTGTTTCACTTAGTATGATAATCTCTAGATCCATCCAAGTTGCTGCAAAAGGCATTATTTCATTCTTTTTTTATGACTGAGTAGTATTCCATTGTATATATGTACCACATCTTCTTTATCCATTCATCTATCACTGGACCTTTAGGTTGCTTCCATGTCTTGGCTATTGCAAATAGTGCTGCTGCTTTTATTTCTATTACCTTGGGAGACTGACCTAACAAAACATTGTTGTCATGTCTATGACATGACGCCATTTGCTGACAGATTGAATGACTCTAAACTTTTGGAACTAATTTAGAAAACTGAAATTGCCATTTACTGATGATGAAAGTTTAGTGGGGGAAATCAAGGATTTCTTTGTGGACATGTTAAATGGAGCTATGAAGTAACAATTGGATACAGGAGTCTGGATTTCAGGGGAACTTCCAGGATGAAAGCAAATATTTGGAAATTATTGGCATATGGATGGTATTAGAAGCCATGAGCCTGGATTATATCACCTAGGGAGTTGGAGAAGATGGGAGGTCGTGGAACTGAGCCTCTGTAGGTTTGAGAAATAGGAGGAAAGAAACAGAGAAGACTGAAAATGAGCAGCCAGGCAGAGAGAAAACACACTAAGAAAAGAAATAAGAAGGTGTTTCAAGTTGGAAATCATCAATTGTGTCAAATGCTGCTGATGGGATGAGTAAGATGAAAACCGAGAAATGTGTATTGGTTTAGCAACATCACTGGTGACCTTGTCAGGAGCTATTTCAGTGAAGTCCTGGGTTAAAAGACTGATTGGCATGTATTAAAGTGAGACTAGAAGAACTGGAGATAGTGAGAATATAAATCTCTTTGGAGAAAAGTTGCTTTAAAAAAGAGCAGATAAATGGAGTAATACAAGGAGAAGGATGTGAGATCAAGAAAAAAGATTTTTTTAAAAAGTTGAGAGATATTACAGTGTATTATATGCTATTCAGAATAAAGGAAACTTTTATGAGGTAAGGTAGAGAAGGTGTACTGCTAGAGTATTGTCTTTGAGTAGGCAAGGGAGGAAGGGACCTGTTGTGCAAGCCATGGAATGGGGTTTAGATGTGACCATGGTCAATTCATTCATAGCAGCAAAAAGGAAAACAGAGTATGTGGGCATAGATAAGGACAGTTTTGTAAATGTGATAATGGAAGAGGGGGGGCATTCTGTTCTAATTGCTTTTACTGTTTTGTTTATATATAGTTAAATAGGAAGTAAGGTCATCAGCTAAGAAGGAGAATGAGGAAGAAGGAGCTGGAGGTTGGGGAACAAGGAGAAGGTAGGAAATACTCATGAGGAAAGAGGAAAATGAAATAGACTGAGGAAATATAGCAGGATTGCTGAGTGATGTTAATAGTCTACTTGAAGCTAGTGGTCATGAATGTTAAAGTGACATCAAAGAGGATGATTGTGGGTATTTTCCTGGGTAAGTGTGGGTGCAGGGTAGGTAGAGAGCTGCATATAACTAGGTTGGGATTTTTGCAAAGTAAGTGTAATAATGACAGAGAGGGACAATGGAGATGAGGGTATACGCAATGATAGGTTTTAAAAAATAATAGGTGATAGAATTGAAGCTAGGTATTGGTAGGGGGGATGAAAGATCATGAGGGGGAGGAAAGGACAATTAAAAGGTGGTATGACCTTCAGATTTCATGTCCCAGTGGAATGATTGATTGCTAGAATTTGATGCAAGGAGAAGTAAGATAGAAAAATAAAAGGCGGTAGTTAGATAATAACCAAGGTGTCCGAAGATGACTGTAACAAGGAGGCATAGCTGATGGTGTGCACTGATGGCATAAGTGTTCTCCCTGAATAGTGTAAAGGGAGGAAGGCTGTTACGATGGTCCAGAAATGGAAGCAGCAAGAGGAGTGAGAAGAGTATCTATCCCACCTGATGGTATTGGGGGAGGAGTTGGAGGGGAAGAGAAACATCTACAATAGGAGGGGGTTACAAGGGAACTGATGTCCTCAGGAGAGAGTTAGGGTAGGTTCAAGTTAGACCAGGAGAGGAGGATATTTTGAGAATAGTTTGGGAATAGAAGAAAGTCTAGTGATGAGGGAGCAAAAGTTCCATAGGACACAAAAGAAAGCTATTAGGCAATAGGCAGGATTTGGAAATGGAGTCCTGTAAGGGATATCCAGAGTATGGGTATTGGGATAAGAGTATTGGGGGGGGGGGGTGATAAATTACATGAGGGTCTTGTACTGATTTCCAGAAACCGTGATAAACCATTAATCCTGACAGCAAGAGAAATGGTGGTGGTGAGGCTATGGGCACTGATCTGAAGTAGGGGCAGGAAAGAAAGGTAGAATCTTGCCAAGACCTAATGGAACTTTGAGCCCTCAAATTTACTCCATTCATATGTTCCATAACCTAAGACTAGAGGGGCTACATGTTGTGCTGAGAACCACTGCTGTCAGCACCAGCTCTCCTCCATCTCAGGATATTCTAATGGCCTTGCTCATCACAGCTCAAAAAGTAGGACCCAATATTACCACTGTGGTACATGGGAAATGAGAGGGCTACAGAATCAGGTGATGAGGGGAAAATAGAGTTAATGACCAGAGAAGCTCATAAATGGGCCCTGCTGGTGGCACTGGTCACTTTTGGTGGGCAGCACTAGATCTTTAGCAGGGAGTAAGCGTCACAGGTGCCACCAAGGAGGAGTGTGAATCACTCAGGACTAAGGAATCAGGATAATAAAACAGCATAGTGCCTTGAAGCCAATTACCATTGCAATTAGGTTGACACCCAACCCTAGTTATCTCCAAGGGTGGTGTGACCTGGAGAAAAATGGTTACTGTGTATAATATATATATATATATATATTATACACATATGTATTGTGTATATATAACATGTATATTCACATATATATGAATGTGTATATATGTATATATACATGAATATCCCATGAGAAAACAATCACTATAGACTATTTGTAGGCACTAATTCTGTGACTATGTAAAAATAACATGAAAATAGCGTTTCACCTCTGTGTGTACAAGAGTGTATCATGGTAAAGTTGCACATTGCACATGTCTAGCTCTTATCATAGGGCAAGACAGTTCTATGATTTGCGCTTTCTTTCTGCCTTTTCCAAGATACACAACTGGCCACCAGGAAAGAGGTCAAATTCCCTGAGTGCCCTTTAGCCTGAGTTGAACTATTTCCACCAAGCTATTCATTCATCTTCAGACTCCCCACACTGTACTGTACTCGCCCCCAATCCAGATTGCTAAAATGACAATACAGGGTGACCATGGAACCCCATTATTTCACCAGCAACACAGGGAACATTTTTTTACCTGATCAAATGAGATTCAGTTACATGTCAAGGAAAACTGGCATCAGCAGCTTGTATCATTTAATAAAACCTAAAGTTACAAGAGTCCTGAATAGTTCCCTTAGAAGCTATTTTAAGTGGACAGACCTTCCCCAGAAAGCCCCGTGAGTGCAGAATAACAGAAATTAATTTTAGCAAGCACTTTTTAACCTACATTTGGGGACAAAAATGCCAGGAAGCCTATTATATAATTGAAGCAAAAAGAAATTCTCTGGGTGTGACAAAAAAGTTGTCTGTCTCAAGTTACTGTAAATGGAAAAATGATATACTGAAGAGCTTGGTATTTCAGAAGTCCAATAGTGAGAAACTTTATTTGCTGAGAAGGCAAATTAGGGCACCTGGATGTTAAAGAACACTTGACACTCTGGGCAGTGGAGGCTGCTGGAATGTTCCTATTGGCTACTTATTGTCCCAAGTTGTATTAAGCCTTCCACTGGAAACAGTATTTCCATAATGAAGTATGAAGATCAAAATCCTAATTTGTTCGTCTGTCAGAACCCCTAAGGGTCCTAGATCTGCTTTAGCCCTGAGCTCTTTACAAAGTAGAGAGACCAGCATAAGGGAATCAAAATTTCATTGTACCTTCCTTATCCTATTCAGTATTCAAGCTGATTATATTCACAGCTATCTGATCCTGTCCATTCTCTGGCACTACCACTCTGTGCTACCTACCACTTGTCTCTAGCCTCCTGTCTCCTTTTCAGACCTCAGGTGGCTTTTTTCACCACAGCTTCACTGTAGAGTGCCGGCTTACCCACTCGAGAGAGGGTGAGCTTAGCCAGGTCACAGGATCTCTCTAAAACTCTTTTCACCTGTAAATAAATTTGAAAATGAAGCCAAAAAATGTTTTTTTAAATAAAATAAAATAATGAAGCCAAATCCGGCCTTTGTACCCTGACACCAAGTTAAATCTTGGAGACAGAGTTTTGGGCAAAGTAGAAAAGAATAGCTTTATTTCTTTGCCAGGCAAAGGGGGCCACAGCAGGCTAATGCCCTCAAAACTGTGTGTCCCAACCTGGAGGGGTAGTGAGGAGTTTTATAGTAATGGTTCAAAGAAGGTGTGATCAGCTCATGGACATTCTTCTGATTGGTTGGTGGTGAGGTAAGTGGGAGTCAGCATAATCAACCTTCTTGTTCCAACTGGTCTAGTGTCTAAGTGCTTGTGGACAGCATACAGTTAACTTCTCCCACCTGGTGGGGATTTCAGTATCTGCAAAACAGCTCAAAGACATTGTTATGTGTATCCCTTGAAGAGGAACCAGGACCCTGCTCCAAGGCTGCACTATTGTTTCTTGACTGTTCCTCCCTTGTCTCTCAATCCCCTCCCTTCCCTAATTAGCAGCTGTTTGAACCTGCTCCTTGGAACTCAGAAAAGGTCATGGAGGCTGAATGAAGCCTATTTCCTGTAATCAAGAATTGGGGGACACAGAAAGGTTTTTGTGCCCAGGAGTCCCACAGCGTCCTGCTTGATTTCAAAAATATTAACTTCACATTGTTGTTGAGTAAATCAAGTAAGAAAAAGATAAGATATTTTGTAAATTATAATAGGTTATACAAATATAAACAATCTTCTTTTTTAATATGATCTGACTTCTTCAAAAACCAAACTGCCAACCAAATTCTGACCTTGGTCTACTCTCTGCTTGAACTTAGTAACCAGTTTCTTTCCTGATGGAAGTGAATGTCCCCGGAAGATGTTTGTTCTCTTAACTGACTGACTGGAGCTATGTTGTACATAGCTTCCATTCCTCCACTACCTTAGCTTCAGTCCACCCACTGTCCACCCACACTTCCCTGAAATGCTCTGTAAAAGTCACTAATATTATGTGTCCTTCTAAAAAGATTGCACAATACTAGCAACCCCTGCTGTATAAGAAAGCCATGATAAAAAGTGATATAAAAATATACGTCAATTTATCTTATGATCTTTCATATTATTTCATTGGAAATCCATCAGAGCCCTTGAGATAGGAAATATTATTCCAGGTTTTCGTATGAAAAAAAAGGAAACTTATAGAAGTTAAACGTGTTGCTCATGGACTATATTTTCATGACACTTTCTTGAGTCAGGAAATCTAGGGTTTATTCACCAGGTTTCAGCATGTATCAGATGGCATACACAAGCTAGGTCATTGAAGAAAGTTTAATAAAGGGATTATTTACAAAGAGCTAGGCAAGGCTTAGGGAAACCAAGAAGGGATGGTACAGTACCTTGGGCTAAGCAACAAAAGGGAGTTATTACCACTTTTAGACATAAAGGGCAAGAGAGAAATCTGTTAAAGGAACCTGAAGAGAGAGTTATATGGAAAGTCTGTCTACTGAACACAGCCGTGCAGGGAAATACTCAGAGAAGTAAATTCTGCAGCTTTATTCTCCAGTCTCCTTCCTTCCTCCTTGATTCCTTGCTGTTGTCTACCATTGCCTGAACACAACTGGAAGCCAGAGGCCAAGGGCCCAGAACAAGATAGTGATGAATGGAAAGAGGATCTAGAGGGACAAATGAAAGCTACATGGGGAAAGTGATCACACTTGCCCTGGAATCTAGATCCACACCAATTTCTCTCTCTCTCTGTCTCTCTTTTTATTTTCAAATAGTTTTAGATTTACAGAAAAAATTGCTAAGATAGTCCATAAAGTTCCCATATACCCAACATCCAGTTCCCCTATTATTTCTTACCTTATGATAATGATACATTTGTTGCAACTAATAAACCAATCTTGATACATTGTTATTAATTAAAGATCATACTTTATTTAAATTTTTTTGGTTTTTATATAATGTCCTTTTTTTTGGTATAGTATCTCACAGGATACCCCATTACATTTAGTAGTCATGTCTCCTTGGATTCTTCTTGGTTATGACCATTTCCCATGCAAAATCCTTAATCCCATCATCTGCCATCTATTTACTTACTTGTTCAATTAAAGTATGCATGTATAGTGGTTTCAGAATTTTAACCCAAACTCCTATGGGAAACTTTACCAACTAGAGTACAGTGCTTCTGTACAGTTCCTTTTGCCTTTAGTATAACAAACTCCACTCATTTTCAAAATTAGTTAGATCAGCACATTTTTCCCCCACTCCATTCCATGAGGTTGTTTCATATGTTTATAAAACAATTAAATCATCACATTCATCATTCCATCCTAGGATCCTCTAACCTCCTAAAAAATGATTGCATACATCAAAGTTTACCTTTCATGTGTAAAATTTCTGTGGGTTTTGACAAATGCACACTGTCATATGTCTACAATTAAAATATCATACAATTAGTTTCACTGCCGTAAAATATCCCCTATACTTCACAGATTTAACTTCCCATCCCTCAAATCCCTGGAAATCACTGATCTGTTTACGATGTCTTCTCCCACTGTGTGGCTTGATTTTCGTTTTAAGTCTCCTTCACAGAGCAAAAAAGTTAATTTTAATAAAAACCATTATAGCAACTTTTTCTTTTCTTTCATGTATCATGCATTTGGTGTTACACTTAAAATCTTATCATCAAACCTAAGGTCATATAGATCTTTAACTATGATTTCTTCTAAAATTTTTATAGTTTTGCATTTTACATTTAGGTCTATGAATCATTTAAAATTAATTTTTGTATATAGCATAAAGTTTGTGTCCAGATTAACTTTTTTTTTTTTTTTTTTTGGTATATGGACATCCAGTTGTTCCAGCACCATTGGATGAAAAGGTTATTCTTTATCCATTGAGTTACCTTTGTACTTTTGTCAGAAAGCAATTGATTTAAAACTAATAAATAAATTCAGCAAATTGCAGGATACAAAATCAACACACAAAAATCAGTTGCATTTCTATACAATAACAATGAATAATCAAAAAAGAATATTAGGAAAACAATTTCATTTACAATAGCATCAAAGAGAATAAAATACCTAGAATAGACTTAACCAAGAAGGTGGAAGTCACACTGAAATCTACAAATCACTGCTGTAAGAAATTGACACAAATAAATGGAAAGACATATCATGCTCATGGATTAGAATATTTAATTTTGTTAAGATGTAAATATACCATAGGCAATCTATAGACTCAATACAATCACTAACAAAATCCTAACTTTTTTTGCAAGAACATGAAAATTCATCCTAAAATTCATATGGAATATCAAGGGACCCCAAATAGTCAAAACAATCTTGAAAAAGAAGACAAAGTTGGAGGACTTATATTTTTCTGATTAAAAACTTACTACAAGACGTGGATGGACCTAGAGACTGTCATACAGAGTGAAGTAAGTCAGAAAGAGAAAAACAAATATCATATATTAACACATATATGTGGAATCTAGAAAAATAGTATAGATGATATTATTTGCAAAGCAGAAGTAAAGACACAGGCATAGAGAACAAATGTATGAATACCAAGGGGGAAAGGGGGGGTGGGAGGAATTGGGAGACTGGGATTGACATATATACACTTTTGATACTATGTACAAAATACATAACTAATGAGAAGCTACTGTATAGCACAGGGAACTCTACTCAATGTTCTGTGGTGACCTAAATGGGAAGGAAATCCAAAAAAGAGGAGGTATATGTATACATATAGCTAATTCACTTTGCTGTACAGTAGAAACTATCACAATATTGTAAAGCAACTATACTTCAATAAAAATTAATTTGAAAAAACTTACTACAAAGCTACAATTATCAAAACAGTGTGATATTTTCATAAAGACAGACATATATACCAATGGAATAAAATAGAGAGCCCAGAAATAAACCCTCACACTTATGGTCAAATGATTATTGATAAGGGTGCCGTTTAATGGGGAAGAGACAGTCTTTTCAAAAATGGTGCTCAGAAAACCTAGATATCCATATGCAAAAGAATGAAATTGGACCCTTACCTTGCACCACATACAAAAATTAACTCAAAATGAATACAAACCTAGACATAAGGGTTAAAACTATAAAACTCGTAGAAGATAACATAAGGGAAAAGCTTCATAACATTGGATTTGACAATGATTTCTTGAATATGACACTAAAAGCATAAGCAGCAAAATAAAAATACATAAATTGAATTTTATCAAAGTTAAATATTTTGGTGCTGTGTTTTGTGTTGTGTTAAGATAACCACTAGAATGCAAGAAAATATTTACAAATCATATATGTTAAAAGGGATTAACATTTATAATATATAAAGAACTCTTACAACTCAACAAAACCAAAACACAACCAGATTTTAAAAATGAGCAAGGAATTAAAGAGATATCTGTTTAAAGAATATATACAGATAATCAATAAGAAGATGAAAAGATGTTCAATATCACTAATCATTAGGAAAATGCAAGTCAGAACTACAATGAGATACCATTTCATACCAATTAATATGGTTATTATAAAAAAAAAGAGCAAATAATAAGTGTTGCTGAGGATGTGGAGAAATTGGAACTTTTGTGCATTCCTGGTGGGAAAGCAAAATGGTATAGCCACTGTGGAAAATAGCATGGCAGTTTCTCAAAAAATTAAACATAGAATTACCATATTATCCAGCAACTCCACTTTTAGGTGTATACTCAAATAAGCGAAAGCAGAGACTCTAACAGAAGCTTGTATACCAATTCCATAGCAGCATTATTCATAATAGCTAGAAGGTGGAAAACAACATGAATGTCCATTGACTGAATGGATAAAGAAATTTCATGAAATTAGTCCATTTCATCTAAGTTATCAATTTTTTTTTGGCATAGACTTGTTTGTAGTTTATTACCTTTTAAACGTCCATGAGTTCAGTAGTGATGACTCTTTCATTTTTAATATTGACAATTTATGTCCTTTGTCTTATTTCTTGGTTTTCTTGGTTAGGAGTTTATCAATTTTATTGATCTTTTCAAAGAACCAACTTTTGGTTTTATTGGTTTTCTCTATTGTTTTTCTCTATTCAAATTCATTGATTTCTTTTTTTTTTTAAACATCTTTATTGAAGTATAATTGCTTCACAATGGTGTGTTAGTTTCTGCTTTATAACAAAGTGAATCAGCTATACATATACATATATACCCATATCTCCTCCCTCCCGCATCTCCCTCCCTCCCACCCTCCCCATCCCACCCCCCCAGGCAGTCACAAAGCACCGAGCTGATCTCCCTGTGCTATGTGACTGCTTCCCACTAGCTATCTATTTTACATTTAGTAGTGTATATATGTCCATGACACTCTCTCTCCCTGTCACATCTCAACTCTCCCCCTCCCCATATCCTCAAGTCCATTCTTTAGTAGGTCTGTGTCTTTATTCCCATCTTGCCACTAGGTTCTTCATGACCTTTTTTTTTTCCCTTAGATTCCATATATATGTGTTAGCATACTGTATTTGTTTTTCTCTTTCTGACTTACTTCACTCTGTATGACAGACTCTAACTCCATCCACCTCATTACAAATACCTCCATTTCATTTCTTTTTATGGCTGAGTAATATTCCATTGTATAGATGTGCCACATCTTCTTTATCCATTTATCCGATGATGGACACTTAGGTTGCTTCCATGTCCTGGCTATTGTAAATAGAGCTGCAATGAACATTTTGGTACATGACTCTTTTTGAATTATGGTTTTCTCAGGGTATATGCCCAGTAGTGGGATTGCTGGGTCATATGGTAGTTCTAGTTTTAGTTTTTTAAGGAACCTCCATACTGTTCTCCATAGTAGCTGTATCAATTTACATTCCCACCAACAGTGCAAGAGTGTTCCCTTTTCTCCACACCCTCTCCAGCATTTATTGTTTGTAGATTTTTTGATGATGGCCATTCTGACCGGTGTGAGATGATACCTCATAAATTCATTGATTTCTGCTTTAATTTTTATCATCTATTTTCTTTTGCTTCCTTTAAGCTCAAATTGCTATTCTTACTCTAGTTTCCTAATATGGAAATTTTGGTTATTTATTTTAGATCTTTCTTCTTTTCTAATATATGTATTTAATGCTATGAATTTCCCTCTAAGCACTGCTTTCACTGCATCTCACAAATTCTGATAAGTTGTATTTTAATTTTAATTTAGTTAAAAATATTTTAAATTTCTCTTGAGACTTCTTTGACCTATAGGTTTTCTAAAATTGTGCTGATTTCCAAATATTTTTCAGCTATATTTGGATTATTGATTTCTAGTTTAATTCCTGTTTGCTCTAAAAATATACTTCAAATGATTTCTACTCTTTAAAATTTGTTAAGAGGTGTTTTATGATCCAGAAGATATGGTCTATCTTGGTGATTATTCCATGTGAGATGAGGAGAATATGTATTCTGCTGTTGTTGGATAGATGTCAGTTAAAATCAAATTGATGTCAGTTAAATCAAATTGATTGATGGTATTATTCAGGTCATCTATATCTTTACTGATTTTTTGCCTTCTTGATTTAGCAATTACTGGCAAGAATTTTGAAATCTCCAACTATAATGGTGGAATTTTCTATTTCTTCTTTCAGTTCAAGCAGACTCACCCCGTGTATTCTGATGTTCTATAGTTAGGTGCATACATGTTTAGGTTTGTATGTCTTCTTGGAGAATTGATCTCATTATCATTATGTAATACCCCTCTTGCTCTCTGATTATCTTCCATTTTCTGAAGTTAGCTTTGTCTGAAATTAATATAGCTCCTTCAGATTCCTTTTGATTAGTATTAGCATGGTATATCTATCTCTATCCCTTTTTTACTTTTTTTTTTTATTGTGGTAAAAAATATATATAGCATACAATTTACCATTTTGAGTGTACAGTTCTGTGGCATTAAGTACATTCACATTGTTTTGCAAACATCACTACCACCTCTCTATAGAATTTTTCATCTTTCCCAACTGAAACACCTTACCTCTTACACACTAACTGCCTCCATTCCTTTTCCCCAGCCCTGGAAACCATCATTCTATTTTCTGTCGCTATGAATTAGACTACAATAGGTACCTTATATAAATGGAATCATACAATATTTGTCCTTTTGTGACCGGATTATTTGACTTAGCATAATGCTGAGGTTCATCAGTGTTGTAGCGTGTGACAGAATTTTCCTCCTTTTTAAGGCTGAATTATATTCTACTGTATGTATACACCACCTTTTAAAAAAATTCATTCATCTATCAATGGACGCTTGGTTGACCCATCCCTTTATTTTTAGCCAACCCGAATTTTTTTTTTTTTTAAATAAATTTATTTGTTTATTTATTTTTATTTTTGGCTGTGTTGGGTCTTTGTTTCTGTGCAAGGGCTTTCTCTAGTTGCAGCAAGCGGGCACCACTCTTCATCGCGGTGCACGGGCCTCTCACTACCGTGGCCTCTCTTGTTGCGGAACACAGGCTCCAGACACGCAGGCTCAGTAGTTGTGGCTCACAGGCCCAGCCGCTCCGCAGCATGTGGGATCCTCCCAGACCAGGGCTCGAACCCATGTCCCCTGCATTGGCAGGCAGACTCTCAACCACTGCGCCACCAGGGAAGCCCCGAATTTTTTTTAAAGTGAGTTTCATATTAACAACATACAGTGAAGTCTTGTCTTTTTTTAATCCAGGTTGACAATCTCTGTTTTGTAATTGGTATATTTAAACCAGTCACACTTAAATGATTATTAATATAATTGGATTAATATCTATGTTTGCAACTTTTATATCCATTGCATTTGTTCTTTATTTCTTGTTTTCTCCTTTTTCCTGCCTTCTCTGATTTTAATTGAGTACTTGATATAATTCTATTTTACCTCCTCTTTGGCATATAAATTATACATCTTAAAAATTTTAGTGGTTTTTCCATGGTTTATAATATACATTTATAACTAATTTAAGTCCTTCTTAAAATAACACTATATCACTTCAAATGTAATATGGTAACTTAGAATATTCCCAATTCCTTGTTATGATAGTGCTACAATCACCCAGTACATCATTGTTATTATTGTTTTAAACAAACTTATCTATATTATTTTCTTTTTAGTAAAAAAAAAAAAAAAGTCTATTTAGTTGAACACCCACATTCCATCAGCTTTGTGATATAACGTATCTCTCAATTTTTTGATATCAGTCACCATAAACTTAGTGAATCAGATCACTTTAGAAATTAAAGCCATACCATTTCCCACTAAAAACAAAGATGACAGATAAAGTAATTTGTCTGCCAATGTTATTTTTTCAGACAACTGGACTGGTTGATTTTCCATGATTGTACAGACTGACCATTTGCAGGTCGATGGTTAAGGTCTATTGATTCAATTTCTTCAATCCAATTCAGACATTATGTTGCCTGGAATAAATGGCCCATGTCTGTATAGTTTAGTAGTTATGACAAGCATATAAAACTGATCATTCAGCAATAAATCCTTTGCTTTGTAAGCAGTTTCCAACCTAGAAATGGGTGTGGTTCTAAAAGTTCATTCTAAACTAGTTGTTTAAAACTTAGAATGCATAACCAATAAAATACTAAAGAAGCTTAAAAACAAGAGTTAAATTCTTAACTAGAATGTTGAAAAAAAACAAAACAAAACTTGATTAAACCACGTCTTGTGTTTCTAGTACTGGAGACAAAGTATGTATTTTGAGTTGTAATCTAGTAATTGAGGAATGCATGAATTCTTCCATGTTTCAGTTAACAATAATCTTAGCTGTTGTGAAAAACAAACACTAAAACATATAATTGTTCAAACATGGCATAAATGTACTTCTCCTTGTAAACTTTAAAAGTGATAGTTCTGACTGGCCCTTCTCCAAGCAGTGATTTAGAGTTCCATGTCCCTTCTTTCTTACAGTTTTTCAATTTTCAACACCTGGCTTCCAAGGTCACTGAGTTAATCTGCCTGAAGCTGAGGGATGGGAAAAGTGCATGTAAATGGGGTCCAGTCTGAGGAAAGAGGACAAAGGGAAAGTGGGTGAAAGGCTGCCACTCAACTCTAGTCCCAATAAGGAGCTGAGGTGAAAACAAACAGAACAACTTGATTTTAATCTTATTTGATCTGCCAGGAGTATTCAACTCTCAATCTCTATAGCCTTCTTGAAATACCCTCTTGGTTTTCATATCACAAGACTCTTCTGGTTTTCTTCTGCTTTGATTTCCTTTTTGCCTTCATGTGTTGTTTTTTCTTAAGGCTTGGTTCTAGGCCTTCTTCACTGTTTACTCTTTATTTTTCATTAGATATGACATCCACAACCTCATCTTCAGTTATCACTTGTATTCAGATGATTCACAAGTTTATATCTCCAGCCAAGAACTCCTCTCTGTATAGAACCTATTTATATAGCTTCCTAGTTAGTATCTCCTCTTGGAAGTCTTGAAAGCCCTTCAAGCTCAACATTACCCTAAAAACCTTACTCTACACATTTGTACTATATCACCAAGTCCAGTGGATTCTAGACTAGAGCCTGGCTACTCAAAGTGTGTTCCGAGGACCAAAAGTTGCCTCTGTGTGAGGCTTGTTAGAATAGTGAATTCTAGGTCTATCTGCAGGCTCCACTGCAGACCTACTAAATCAGGATCTACATTTTGGCAAGATTCTCAGGTGATTCACATGCATATTAAAGTATCAGAAGCATTGTAACAGAAGACTCAAATCCATCCCTCTGACTTCATCTTTACTTCCAGTCCCTTAGCTACCATTTTTACCTGGTCTACTGCAATAGCTTCCTGACTTGAATTTCTTCATGTGTTCTTACTTTTCTATATGAGTATTACCTTTCTATCCAGAAGCCAAAACGTTCATCTCTAAAACACAAACAGGATTATATCAGCCCTTTTACAAATGCTATATCTTAAGAGAAAGACAAAAATCCCAACTGATTATGAGGGCTTCCAAAAATCTGTACCCTGGCAACCATTTCATCTTCATTTCATATCACTCAAATGTCCCATGTATTTTTCCATCACTGGACTTTTGCCTATGATGTTCTCTATGGTTTCCTTATTTATTTTCATCACATTTAGCTCAAATGTATTTTTCAGATCTCAATTCATAATTGCCTGACAGTCAAGGTTAGGTCAGGCTCATTTGTTACATATTCTTATGTACTTTTTCTTTATAGACATTTCTCCCTCAACCCCATTTCATATATATATATATGTATGTGTGATAATAATTATGTTTCTTATAAGTTTTCTCAATTTCAGATTATACACTTATTAGAAAATTATTTGGCCCACATCCATCTTAACACTTCTTGCCTCCACACCCACCCCTAGCAACCATTCATGTAATATAAACAATTGTTTGACTCTCTCTTACGTCCCCAGAGCTGGGAACATTCTATATGCTCAATACCTACCTACTGATGAAATGAAATAAACATGATCACAGTGGGCTTAGGTAGAAAATCAATAGCTCCATTCCAGGCAGGTATCTATGATTCTCTTTAATTGATAGAGCTAAAGCCACAAATTTGCAGAATCTGAGCTTTTCAGAATCCAGGCTGCCTTCCCACTACTGCTAGTTCAGGCAAAGAGAGGAGGCTGTTCAGTACTTCTACCTGGACAGGCAGAGTCAACCCTGAGAGGTAGGGATAGGCTCTAGAAAGGAGGGACTATCTAATGGTAGTCCTGAAGCAAGTGTAGTTTGAGTTCGGGGAGAAAATGTCTTAATCACAAGGGTGAGGAAATTAGAGGGGGAAAAATATCCATCAGAACTGAGTATCCAACAGATTTTGAAGTAGGTTATCCTGCACTGGTGGGATGATTGGATCGTGAATGGCCCTTCAAGCAGCTCTAAGGCTTTCACTTAATTCAGTTAATCAAATTGTAATTACGAGTGCCATGTGAAACGTTAGTGAGGAAACCAAGAATGTTAAAACTGATTTTATATCCCTTTAAAAAATGAAACTATTGCCTAGCTATGGGTCTAAAATCTCAGAGGGTGTTTTCCCAGGTATTAATGGCTGATGAGTTCATATTTAAGAAAGCCGATACCAGTTGTTGAGACACAATATTTGAGTTGATCCTGGTCAAACAAATGGTGACAATTTATTTGAAAAAAATTCAGATCATAAACCCATGCTAACAAGAAATAGATGACATTTTTTTCTAGTCACCCAAATCAGCTGTTTACATTGATTGAATGAGTTAGATAATCACTTTCTCAATCAACAAATGTTTATTGAACATTTACTCTGTGACAGGAACTGTGCCAGGTGCTGTCAATACAGAGTGCTTAAGAAAGGGCCAGTCCCTTCCTTCATAGAGCTTAGAGTGAGGTGGGAGAGATGGACAATGAACAAGTAACATGGATTAGCAGCTGCTGCTCTGACATTTTCTCCTGTTGCAGGCTTAATTTTAGTTCTTGTATTAGCTTACTAGGGCTGTCATAATCCAGTACTACAGACTGGGTGACTTAAACAGAAATTTATTTCCTATAGTTCTGGAGGCCCGAAGTCCAAGTTCAAGGTGTTGGCAGGGTTGGTTTCTTCTGAAGCCTTCTCTGCTTGGCTTGTAGATGGCCATATTCTCCATGAGTCTCCATATATTCTTTTCTCTGTGTGTCTGTTCCCTAATCTGCTCTTTTAAAAGAACATCCTCATATTAGATTAGGGCCACCTCAATGACCTCATTTTACCTTAATTACCTATTTAAAGACTTTATCGCCAAATATAGTCCCATTCTCAGGTATTGGGTTTAGGACTTCAACACATGAAGTTGGGGGAGGAGGCAACAATTCAGCCCAAGACAGTGCTTTACTATTTCTAGAAAAATATTATCCAATGAAAATATGTGAGCCACATATATAATTTAAAAATTTCCAGTAGTCACATTTTTAAAAGTAAAAGAAAATCAGATGAAATTACATTGAATAATATAATTTGCTTAATGTAATATATCCTGAATAGTGTTTCAACATTTAATCAATATAAACAATTATTAGTGAGATATTTTACATTTTTTATAAAACCTTCCAAAATCCAGTGTATTTTACACTTATTGCGCATTTGAATTTAGACACTAAATATCCATCGGAAATACTTGATTAACATTTAGAGTTAATAAAATTTACAGTTGAAGAAGTAGATGTACATAGCCCTGTTATTCCAAATACACTCTAAAACTTTTCTAATAACAGAATCCAGTATCCAGTTTTAGATTTAAATTAGATTGCATTAAATAATGTTAAGAATTTAGTTCCTCAGTCCCACTAGCTACATTTCAGGTCCTCAATAGTCATATGCGGTTAGTAGCTATCAAATGGGACAGAACAAGTCCAGAAGGTACATGCCACTGTCATGTAAAATAATAGTGCTCTGAATGTCTCAACTTCTTTTAACAACCACCTGCTGTAATTTTAACTATGCTTTTTATGGTAAAGCCCCATGAACAAGAAATCCACCCCCCTTGGTAAAACAAATGGATTTAAAACATATTTGATACTCTCCAAATGCTTCTGATTTTAAGTAGTCAAACTACCTTCATACATCCTAATTAACTTTTCCAGTCCCTCCCAGGAGGTTTATTAAAGACCATCTCAGGGGACTTCTTAGGCTGGGCTCTGAGCCAAAAATTCTTCCACATACTTGCTGTCTGCTCACCCCCACCCTCCTCCCCACTGGGTGCTAATGAGGATTGGTACAGCTGGAGATCTCACATCCTCATAGCAGGAGGCTGAGGCCTCTTCTCCCCCTCTTCTCATTCCCTCAATCCTAGTCGAGGAAGAATCCTGGGAAGGATATTTTTGTTACAGATCAGAAAATGGCCCAGTGTCTCAGGCTTTTTGATGAGGACACTAAAGTTCTCTGATCCACTTGCCCATTTGCATATTTGCTCTCTGAAGCTGTTCTAAATCAACAGGGAGTCATTTCTGGGACATGAAGACTATTATTGTGATTTTCCCTCTAGTCAGTGGTCCCTCTAAGACAGTAGGTCATTGGAATTCACACTTTGGAAAGAGGGACAGGGTTATAGATCTATATATACATTATTTCTTCTCCAAACTGTCCCAGCATACTTGAGAAGAAACTCCCAAATAAGAAGATTTTGTTTCAGTGAATGATATCACTTCTCTCTTTAGACAGGCAAATGAATGAAGCTTCCAAACTCAGATTATGGCTTTCAAAACCAGGGAAGCAAAAAATGCAACATTTAATCTTAGAGTTTTCTAGCCAACCAAGCCAGCTTTCAAATGATATCATTCAGTTTTGGGCCATCTATTCAATAAAATCCAGTCACTGTTTTCCATGCTTGAAATATATAAGTGGATAAAACTGAGAAAGATTCCTATCCTCATGGTGCTTACATTTCAGTGGAGGAGACAGAGAATACACAATTATGAAAACATATACTTACAGTAGTAGTGTCAATACTATAAAGAAAAATAAAGAAAAGAAAGGACAAAGAAGGTAATAACAAGACAGGGCATAGCTATTCGTTTTTTTCCAACAAGTATTTATGTACTGCCTACTCTCTGCTAGGTCCTGCACTATGTTAGGGACTGTGGAAGGATACTATGATGAACCAGACATAGTTCTTACCCTCAAGGATTGGGTTTTTGTCTAACATTAATACTTACATGCTATGTATATTTGCCATGTCTTCAAGAAGTTTTTGAGAATCCCAATCTTGCATTGTTTTTTCTCCAAGGACATTTAGCAGGTATTATTTACACAGCATTGTTCAGCAAATCTTTTTGTTGAAAAAATGAAGGAACAAATGGACAGTATGGACATGGGATTAAAAAGGGTGTTGCTGTGAATCTCAGACAATAATATCAACCATACTGTTTTTTGATATAGTAGAAAAAAGCAATGGATTAAACATGATGGAATCTGGATTCTCTAGCTCCTCCATTTCTTACTATGAGGGCTTGGACATATCTTTAACATCTTTGAACTTAAATTTCTCCATCCGTAAAATGGGGCTAATAATTGTTGCTAAATACAGCAATTATTTCTATAAAGAGCAAATGTGAAAGTGCTTTGTAAACTCTAAAGCTCTATACAAAGTTAAGCAATTATTATCTGCACTAGAGCATCCCTTCATTGGTGTGGCTAATTGAATATCAACTCTGCTAAAGGAAATTAAAATTAAACAAGCTGTATTGGACAATCCAGTGTAGAAACTCAGCATGGCAGGGGTTTGCATTAAGCCCAACATAGCAAGAGGAGACCCTGGCAGAGAAAGGCAGTTAGATTTTGCTGCTAATTAGTACTTTTCCTTCAGGAGACGGAATCTTCTCTCCCTTTTACAGATCAAATTACTCATGTACCCCTATAAAAAGCATGTCAAAGTCAAAAGTGCAAGCAGTCCCAGTACAATTCGCAGAGGGAATGGCTGCAGCGAGCAGTTAGCACACCATTAATTCTCAATTAAGTGCCAATTTGCACATTGCTGGGGAAAAAATTGCAAATTCTTTGTTTCTCCCCTTAAAGATGTCATTCAAATCCAAGAGAGCCAAAATCTAGTGGGGGAAAGATTAATAAAGACAACTACAGATCAAATCAGGTTGTGCCAAATATCAGAAAGGGATCTCCCACATTACGAACTTGCTGAGTCCCTTTCTGTCAGCAGACAGACTAATAAGACACAGGGGTAGGGTAGATATTTATCATAATCCAGATTGGCAAGAGAAAAACTCACTTCTAGCTAGGAGTTTGCAGCTGACAAATTCTCTGATCAAACTGGAGCAAGGAATTGGGAATTTCTACAGAGAAGAATGCATTATTTTCTGCTTTGGAGTCATCTTGTGTCTAAATCCCAGTGCTTCAGCTGCCCAATAGTCCAGCCTTGGAACCTGTCCAAAGTCAATCAAATTATTTGCTTTTTGTGGCAAAGGACCCAGTAGCAGTAATGCCCTTATGTATATTGCAGATAGGAGCTGTGTTTCTACACAGGTTCAGGAAAGCTGAACACAATGGGTGCAACTAAGCCCGCAAATTAGCGTAACTCATTCTCATCCCAAATGCATTAGACATGAAGCTTTATCACAATTTTTCATTCATTAGTAATTTATTGCACTTCTGTTTGGGACATTGAACTAAAGTGTAGAAAAGAAATATAGGTCTGTTTTTCAATAACTTAGAATTTCAATGGACATAAAATACACAGGGCCTTGCTGCACTTGGATCCCTGGTAAGGCGATGTTATCATGCACTTAGGTGTTGGGTGGTGCCTATAAGATGCCTGGTAGCCAAAGCAGTAGGCTAGTGCTAATGCCTCATGCCAACAGCCCTGAGCTGGAGGGAAGAAGTCAAGCAGAACTGTCAGATAGCTTAATAAATGCTTCCCTCTTACCATCTCCTGTCACCTCATCTACTTTCCTAGGCACCAATCCTTGATTTGGTTTTGTCAGTTCTGTATTTGGAAACTCTTAACTTCTTCTCTTGTCTAATGAACTTCTGATACTGGACATTCATTTTTTCTCATGCTACTTGTTACTCACTTGTCTCGTGGATTGAATACCACTCTCATATTGTTTACCAGTTCTCTTTCCTCCACTGTGAACTTCTGGATTTGATCTTGCATGGAGCTGGACACCACATCCCAGAAGTTTTTTGTTTCTTTCTTTTTTTTTTTTTTTTAAGTTTTTTGTTTCTTAAAAACTTAGGTTCATTAATGGTAGCAAGCAGGGGCAGATCTTAGCACAAGGTGACTAAGCTCTCCTCAAAGCATTCATGACATTTTAAGATAGCCCTTGTGTTTTTACAGGATGCAAACAGGAGGTGGCATCCACTTTGTTCTAATTATTCTGGGAACAAGTTGTTTCCCCCTTCCTTTTATTGGGAAGTCATGCAAAGAATACCATGAGTTCCTTGCAATCCCAACAAGCTGGGTATTTTATATGCCAAGTATAGGTGGCTCTTTTGCCCCTTTTCTGTTTGTTCATCCTTGTTTTCCTCAGACCCTAATCATAAAGATGAAATCACTAGGCAACATTGAATCTAGCTCCTGATTTCTGCTTTACTAAATGTACACAATGCCTTGCCTAACATTTTGATTCCTTTCCTGGATTAGAAGTAAGAATGAAGAATTAAGTAGTTAAAGAATAACTGACTCTCTACCTCTAGCTTCCCCTTAGTAAATTTGCAGGTAGACCATGCAAGACAGAGTCCCAAGGAAGATTGGGAGAAGTCATCTGGTCATTTAAGCATGCAATAAAACAATGACAAAGAATCTGACCTCCTGCCTTAATGATTAATTGAGATTGTTTTCCCTTTTCCCCTTTAAAAATTGTCATGGCTGAGCAGAATGTTCATAAATGGTCTCTGGACATAAGTCTACCTTCTGCCCAGATTGCCAGCTTTTCTGGATAAAGCATCTTTCCTTTCTACCAACACTTACCCCTCGATTTATTAGCTGTTGAGTGGCGAGTGGCCGAACCTGCGTTTGGTTACACAAGCACACTAGTCTTTCTCTTGGGACATGTAAGCATCTCTAAACTGCCTCTAGAAAAAACATAATAGTAAAGGACTCAGATACAGTAAAGGAATAAACAGATGAGAATTTTTGCTCAGCTATTTACCTTAGTTTTGCTAAAGTTATGGGATCTGAGACTACTCAGGAAACGTATGTACAAGATAAAAACATATCAAATTATGCCAAAACTACTGGATGACTGATTAAAACAAAGTAACCAGCTTAAATCAATGGATTCTAATTGTGATGTTTGTTTTTGTACATTCCCATATACTTGATTAGGACTGCCTGTTAAAGTGGCAGAATAAGCACATAATCTGCTCATATGATTTGATGGGCCCTGGGAAAACCCATCTACCTAAAATTATCTCTTGCAATGGCCTGCTAAATTCAACAGTATTAGTAAATGATTCTCACTGTGAGGCTTTATCACACATTATACCTTTTGATTTTTCACAACCACCAGAAGAAGTAGGTATTATTATAATTCTAATTTTACAGATGGGACAATTAAGCATCAGAAATGTTAATGACTATTCCAAGGTCATTCAGATAGCAAATGTCAAAGTCTGCATATAAACTCATGTTCTTTGATGCCAAGTTTTATGTTTTGTCTGCTCTCCACTCTTTAACAATTAGAGAGCCATTCCTTCAGTCCTTCTTAAAAGGATGTTCTTCTGAACAATCTGAAAATACACATAGCTTTGTATTGACATTATCTTGTTTCATATTTTGTATATCTAGTCTTGCTACTCAAAATGTGGTTCATGGCAAGTAGCATTGAAATCAGTTATGGTTTTATTAGAAATAGAGAATGTCAGGATCCAACTTAGACCTACTAAGAAAGAAAAGGAGACAGGGGACAAGGGAAAGATGGGGAAGAAAGATAAATTCAAAAGTGCCAAAGTAAAACTTTAACCAGCTCACAATTTTTTTTTAGAGTGATCCACAATTCCTTGTGTGAATTTCCTTAAAGTAGAAATAGTCTGTCTACTTCACCAAATGCCAGGAAACTGAGGAAGTTAGTGCAGTGTGGGCCCCAACCTCTTAACCTGGAGTTTTGTTCTCTGCTCCTTTCAAGGAACTGAAGCAGATTTGATAGAATTAGTATGTGTCTTGTCTTATTTTCCTCTTTTGCCTGAATACCATTGGTGTTTTTGGGACAATGATGTAGCATTAAGTAGCATTTAGACTTTACACAAATTTCACAGATGAATGCTATCTTTAAGGTGGCAAGATGGAGCACAATGCTAGAGGAATAAAGGGTAAAGCTTGAAGATAAGAAAAATTAAGTATGTAGAAGAAAAGTTATTCTCAATCTATAATTTGTGAAGAAAGTCATGGAGAGGATAGCAAAGAGGGACCAGTAAACATTCTAAGAAGTGTGAGTAAGATGGTTACCATTTTTTCATTATCAAATATTTTTCCTGTTGTTAGGCCAATATGTCCCTGTTTGAGGTTCAGAAAATGTGGTTGCCATATGACTTTGCTAATCCATTGTCAGGATCAAAGGTGCTCTGGGAAGTTTCACAAGCAGTAGCCATAGTTTGGATGAACTGTGCATCACTCTCACCCAGTTTTCTTGAAGCCAAATAGTCTTTGGAAAAATGATGGCTGTCGTTGGAATAATTAAATTATTAGAAATGAGCATTATCTGCATTTCTACAAATTCAATGGCCTGGGGTGGATGTTAATTAGAAATTTGTAGGTTATGAGCTTTGGCAAGGGTCAGAGCAAGTTTTCTCTTAAATCAGTGCAGGCCTTGAGGGGGATAAGAGACACAGTCTGGATTGTAGCTTCCTCTGCTTATTTCTGGTTAGTCAAGAAGGGTAGACTCTATCTCATGTGGGGAAATATGTTCCCATGTCTGAGGATGGAGACAAGAATCAAAGAAAATCATTCACTTACCTCTCAGCTCTGAAGCTCTCAAGTTGTTAGACCCAGGTGGAAACCCGAGGCTGGACTGAAGAGTCCAGATGTCAGGCTGCCTGGCTCATTACACTTATGACCCACTTCTGGCCACTGGAGGGCATTTCCAGCAGGGACTGGCAACTGTGCACACCACTGAGTCCTCTCTAATTGCTCACTGCCGTCTTCCTTTTTTTTTTTTTTTTAACTCATCTCTTCTTTTCTTTTACTTTGGGCTCTTCACCCCTCCCCAACCCAAAGATTTCTTTTTTTTTCCCTATCTAGAGACCTCCCCAGCACAATTTCTGCTGTGACAGCAATTCACATCACTCACAACCCTGGTGCCGCCTTGTCTTTGCTCTCTGGGGTTGATAAATATGTAGTTCTAGCATGAAAGAGACTGGGGGTAATCACTGGAGACTTCCCAGAGTGGAAACATCAGCGCTCTTTGCAGACACTGCCTAACTGAGAACAGCTTGAGAAAATAAGTACTATGACAAGAAGAAGGGAGGGGAAAGCGACTAGAAAAATGGGAGGAATAAGAAATATGGGGGAAAATCTATTTTATGGAAAGTGGGACAAAACCACCAGTATTCTTTGTTTAAGAAAATCCTCCTGGAACAGAAAAACTTTTTCCATACCAAGTTCACCAGTTGAGGAATAGGGGTATCCTGAATACTGGCTTGGTATAGATTTATTTTCTTTATATGTATGAAAAAAAAACTTTACAAATCTGAGAGTATAAAGTGGATTATTAGGGGACTTTAACAGCCTATTTAGGAGACCGACTCCTATTTTTAAGATAGACATAGTGTTTAGTGCATAGTGCTACTTAATTATAATTGAAACTTGTATATTAATAAAAATCTAAGAATGTATTTTTAAGGACAAAGCACCTGAACATTCTGTTAGCAAATAATCCTAATAGTGCAAGTATTCAAATGCAATAGGATTGTTTTCCATAAAATATACTATTATTCAAAATTTTCCAAAACTTACCCTGTCTTTAGTTTGACTCTGTGATATTTAATTTCTCCAGAAACTGAGCAACAGCTCAAGTATTTGAGCTAATTTTTGTTGAGGGTTACAGGGTAGAGGCTGGTATTATACCTAATCTAAAAGGTGTTGGATAATCAGGCTCACTATCTTCCTACAAGGGGATTTCTGCATAGTGATTTGACATCAGTGACAGTGTTTAACCCCCAACCCCTTCCCTTTTGCCTACAAATTCTCTCATGCCCTCACCATCACCATTAAGCTTAACTTTGTAATATGGTACCCATATATTCAGAGGGTAGAATGCTCTAAGATCAACTTATCATACTGATTTTCAGCGCTGATTGACAAGTAGGCTTAGCAGAAAATTAGTAAGTTAGAGGAAATCCACAAATAAGAGAACTGAAAAAAATTAAAATTCAATAAATAAGTAAACCCTTTGAAAAGAACATTTAAACCTTATGACTCCGCTAGTCTGCCTGATTTTCCATCAGCTTCCAAATCCTTTCCTCTTCAATCCTCTAATGAAGTACTGATCAAAGGTTTTCTCACTTCCATATCCCCCTACAAGTTGGCACTTTTTCAGTTCCCCTTTTCTGCTGAAAGCTTTCATGCTTTGTAATCCTTTTTGTTCCAGGGACCTCTGTCTTTTCTGTGGAAGAACATTTAACCATGAATCCCTAGGAAGCTGAAATTCATGGCCAGCAGGAGGAAGCAACCACTGCTCAAATGCATGCATCAGTAGACACATTGGTGCTTATTCTTGCAGGGAAACTGCAGATTCCTGATGTTCTACTTGGGTGGGGAGGGAGTTGTCTCATAACCATTTGCAAAGATAGACAGGGAAGATTGCATTATAATGTATTGGCAAAGCAAGGGGAAATCTACTTTCTTTTCCAACAATTTGAGCTTTTGGAAAATGAAATAGGTATCTCAGGAGTTTATGAGTCTCCATCATTGGTGATGTTCACCAAGAAGTTGTATGATCCCTTCTCAGGGTTTTATGGTACATATCTGCTTTTGTGTAGACCTCTAATGCCATTATAACTCTGAGATGTTGAGTTCTCTTGTAAGATATGGTCCAATTGTTATTGGAACATACTTAGGTTTATTTAGCTCTCAGCTCAAATATTATTTATTTATTTATTTATTTATTGCTAGTTCTAATTCTCTCAAATTCAATTCAATAAGTATTTTTGAGCACTTATTTGGTACTCTGTGCTGACCTGGTATCTGTAATTATTTTAATAAGGACACTTTTTTTGTTAATTGTAAATAAGATTTTATAGGTATGGTAGCAAAACTTGCATATAAAGCTAAGAAGGTTAAACATGACCCAACTGACAGTAGAGACAAATTAGAAATTCTGAAATAACAGAATGCTATTCTTCACACTAATCATAGTGAGAGTTGTTTCATATAAAGAGTTTTAAAGCCAGGCAGATGTCATTTCGAATCTAGGTCTGAACCTAGTAAGGTGGTTTTAGTCAAGTTTCTTAATATTCTTAAAACTCAGTATCACCATTATAAAATTAAGACAATATTATTATCAAAATATAAAGGTTAAATTAAAAGATTTAAATCACCTAGTACCTGGATTATACAAGGTTCCAAAAATATATACTGTCTTCCTTTTGCTTTATGTAGCCAAATCTGAATTTGGAAAAGGGAAGGATTTTTCCATCATGGCAGATACATATACAGTCTTTGTTATCTGCTTTTTTGGTTTCTGGTTGACTGAACATAGAATGAGAAGACCTTCTAAGTCCTCTTGGGATGAAAAGAAACATGCTGGGTGCCTTCCCTTCAGGTCAAAGTTACTGCATTGCTAATGTTATTGCTGGTACTGCTGTCAGTGCCACAGCCCCTCCTAGTCCTGTCTCAACCACCTCCAGCACAGTGCTAGAGCCAGGGCAAGATTAGTGTTTTTACCCCATGCCAGGAGGATAATTTTAAATACAGAGCTAGAGCACTCCCCTGAGCCACTTGTCCACAAGTCTCAATCACCAAGCCCAAGTCCTTGGTCAATCAAGACATGGTGATTCACAGGAGGCAGAGAAGTAGGTTTTGCTACTCAGGACTCTGCCTGCCTCTCTGGGTGCAAACTCTGCCCCACCTTCAGTCAGATCTTTCCATTTGCAGTCTGTATAGTCCACTCTAGTCAAAATTCTTGCACTAGATTTTCAATGTTGGCTGCTTTCTGATTAGACCAATCATGCTATAAGTCAGTGCCTTTTCTTTAAGACTTATTATGTCCTGGAACAACAAATAGAAAACAGTCTTAGGCTTGATATTATTAGCTTGGGTAAAATCCAATTATGGAAGTAAAGTTTCAGAAAGAAAGAAGCCATTTAAACTACTAATACAATTAGAGGTACCTTAGGAAGTGCTTAAACTGTGTTTAGTACGCATTAGGGCTTAGTAAGTATTAGCCATAACTTATGATAAACCAGCCCCTGTGTAGGTATCATGTAAATATACTTTCACAGCCTCATAACAATATTCTAAGTTAGGCATTGTCAAATCTATTTTACAGGTAAGGAAACAGGTTTGGAAAAATAAAATAAATATTCAAAATCACAGAGCCAGAGGAGACCTTCAAGATTGCAGAGGAGTAAGATGTGGAGATCACCTTCATCCCCATAAATTATCAAAAATACATCTACATGTGGAACAACTCCTATAGAACACCCACTGAACACTGGCAGAAGACCTTAGACTTCCCAAAAATCAAGAACATCCCCACGTACCTGGGTAGGGCAAAAGAAAAAAGAAAAAACAGAGACAAAATAATAGGGATGGGATCTACACCTCTGGAAGGAGGAAAAGTTTCCACACACTAGGAAGACCCTTCACTGGCAGAGATGGGGGCTGGGCAGGGGGGAAGCTTCAGAGCCTTGGAGGAGAACGCAGCAACAGGGGTGCAGAGGGCAAAGCAGAGAGATTCCCGCACAGAGGATCAGTGCGGACCAGCACTCACCAGCCTGAGAGGCTTGTCTACTCACCCACCAGGGCAAGCCAGGGCTGAGAGCTGAGGCTGGTCAGATCCCAGGGAGAGGACTGGGGTTGGCTGCATGAAAACAGCCTGAAGGGGGCTAGTGTGCCACAGTTAGATGGGACGGAGTCCAGGAAAAAGTCTGGACCTGCCAGAGAGACGAGAGACCTTTGTTTCAGGGTGCGCGAGAAGAGGGGATTTCTTCCCAGTGTGGCCACAGAAGGCAGAGCACCGCCTAAGTGAGCTCCATGGATAAGCATGAGCCGTGGATATCAGCTCAGATCCCAGAGATGGGCATAAACTGCTAACGCTGTGGTGGCTGCCACCAAGAATCCTGTGGGCAATCACAGGTCACCCCCCTGGGAGCCTGTGCAGCACGCCACTGCCAGGGTCCTGTGATTCAGGGACAACTTCCCTGGGAGAACACACAGCACACCTCAGGCTGTTGCAATGACACACCAGTCTCTGCTGCCTCAGGCTCGCCCTGCATTCCAATTATAACTACAATACCCTTCCCTCCCCCCGGCCTGAGTGAGCAAGAGAGTCCTAGTCAGCTGCTGCTTTAACCCCCTCCTGTCTGGGTGGGGAACAGACTTCTGAGGGCAGCCTACATGCAGAGGCGGGGCCAAAGCCAAATCTGAACCCCAGGAGATGTGCGAACAAAGAAGAGAAAGGGAAATTTCTCTGTGCAGCCTCAGGAGCAGCAGATTAATTCCCCACAGTCACCTTGATAAATGCTGCTTCTGAAGAATACTTGAATAGACAACAAATGTTCCCAAATTTGAGGCGGTGAATGTTGGGAGCAACTGTAGACTTGGGGTTTGCTTTCTGCATCTAATTTTTTTCTGGTTTTATATTTACTTTAGTTTAGTATTTAGAGCTTATTATAATTGGTGGATTTTCTTTACTGGTTTGGTTGCTCTCTTCCTTCTTTTTTTTAATATGTATATATATATTTTTCCTTTTTCTCTTTTTGGAGTGTGTATGTATATGCTTCTTTGTGTGATTTTGTCTGTATAGGTTTGCTTTTACCATTTGTCCTAGGGTTCTGTCTGTCTGTGTATTTGTTTTTTGGGGTTTTTTTGGTTTTGTTTTCTTTCTTAATTTTCTTCTGAGACATGTGGCTGGCAGGGTCTTGGTGCTCTGGCTGGGTGTTGGGCCTGAGCTTCCGAGGTGGGAGGGCTGAGTCAAGGACACCAGAAACCTCCCAGCCCCACGTAACATCAATTGGTGAGAGCTTTCCCAGAGATCTTCATCTCAACACTAAGACCCAGCTCCACCCAATGGCCAACAAGCTCCAGTGCTGCAAACCCCATGCCAAACAATTAGCAAGACAGGAACACAACCCCACCCATTAGCAGAGAGGCTGCCTAAAGTCACACTAAGTTCACAGACACTCCAAAACACACCAC
The DNA here is from genome assembly GCF_965194825.1 of Balaenoptera physalus. Taxonomy (NCBI): domain Eukaryota; kingdom Metazoa; phylum Chordata; class Mammalia; order Artiodactyla; family Balaenopteridae; genus Balaenoptera; species Balaenoptera physalus. Next base: position 76,175,687 of record NC_138882.1, on the reverse strand, counting down.
CATATGCGGCCCTGCCAACCAGAAGGACAAGATACAGCCCCACCCACCAGAACACAGGCACCAGTCCCCTACAACAGGAAGCCAACACAAGTCATTGAACCAAACTCACCCACTGGGGGCAGACACCAAAAATAATGGGAACTACAAACATGCAGCCTATGAAAAGGAGACCCCAAACATAGTAAGTTAAACAAAATGAGAAAACAGAGAAATATGTAGCAGATGAAGGAGCAAAGTAAAAACCCACCAGACCAAACAAATGAAGAGGAAATAAGCAGTCTACTTGAAAAAGAATTCAGAGTAATGATAGTAAAGATGATCCAAAATCTCAGAAATAAAATGGAGAAAATACAAAAATAGTTTAACAAGGACCTAGAAGAACTATAGTGCAAACAAACAATGATGAACAACACAATAAATGAAATTAAAAATACTCTAGAAGGAATGAATAGCAGAATAACTGAGGCAGAAGAATGGATAAGTGACCTGGAAGATAAAATAGTGGAAATAACTGCTGCAGAACAGAATAAAGAAAAAAGAATGAAAAGAATTGAGGACAGTCTCAGAGACCACTGTGACAAGATTAAATGCACCAACAATCGAAGTATAAGGGTCTTAGAAGAAGAAGAGAAAAAGAAAGTGTCTGAGAAAATATTTGAAGAGATTATAGTTGAAAACTTCCCTAACATGGGAAAGGAAATAGTCAATCAAGTCCAGGAAGCAGACAGTCCCATAAAGGATAAGTCTAAGGAGAAACACACAAAGACACATATTAATCAAACTATCAAAAATTAAACTCAAATAAAAAATATTAAAAGCAGCAAAGGAAAAGTAACAAATAACATACAAGGGAAACCCCATAAGGTTAGCATCTGATCATTCAGCAGAAACTCTGCAAGCCAGAAGGGAGTGGCAGGGCATATTTAAAGAGATGGAAGGGAAAAACCTCTAACCAAGATTACTCTACCCAGCAAGGATCTCATTCAGATTTGACACAGAAATTAAAACCTTTACAGACAAACAAAAGTTAAGAGAATTCAGCACTACCAAACCAGCTTTATGACAAGTGCTAAAGGAACTTCTATAGGCAGGAAACACAAGAGAAGGAAAAGACCTACAATAACAAACCCAAAACAGTTAAGAAAATGGTAATAGGAACATACATATCAAAAATCACTTTAAATGTAAATGGATTAAATGCTCCAACCAAAAGACACAGACTGGCTGAATGGATACAAAAACAAGACCCATATATATGCTGTCTACAAGAGATCCACTTCAGACCTAGGGACATATACGGACTGAAAGTGAGGGGATGGAAAAAGATATTCCATGCAAATGGAAATCAAAAGAAAGCTGGAGCAGCAATACTCATATCAGACAAAAAGGACTTTAAAATAAAGACTATTACAAGAGAAAAAAAGGACACTACATAATGATCAAGGGATCAATCCAAGAAGAAGATATAACGATTGTAAATATTTATGCAACCAACATAGGAGTACCTCAATACGTAAGTCTAATGCTAACAACCATAAAAGGGGAAATCAACAGCAACACAATAATAGTAGGGGAATTTAACACCCCACTTTCACCAATGGACAGATCATTCAAAACAAAAATAAATAAGGATACACAAGCTTTAAAAGACACATTAGATCAGATAGGATTAATTGATATTTATAGGACATTCCATCCAGAAACAACAGAACACACTTTCTTCTCAAGTGCTCATGGAACATTCTCCAGGATAGATTATATCTTGGGTCACAATTCAAACCTTGATAAATTTAAGAAAGTTGAAATTGTATCATGTATCTTTTCTGACCACAAAGCTATGAGACTAGATATCAATTACAGGAAAAATTCTGTAAAAAATACAAACACATGGAGGATAAACAATACACTATTAAAAAACCAAGAGATCACTGAAGAAATCAAAATACCTGGAAACAAATGGCAATGAAAACACAATGACTCAAAACCTATGGGATGCAGCTAAAGCAGTTCTAAGAGGGAAGTTTATAGCAATACAATCCTACCTCAAGAAACAAGAAAAGTCTCAAATAAACAACCTAAGCTTAGACCTAAAGCAATTAGAGAAAGAAGAACAAGAAAACCCCAAAGTTAACAGAAGGAAAGAAATCATAAAGATCAGATCAGAAATAAATGAAAAAGAAATGAAGGAAACAATACCAAAGATCAATAAAACTAAAAGCTGGTTCTTTGAGAAGATAAACAAAATTGATAAACCATTACCAGACTCATCAAGACAAAAAGGGAGAAGATTCAAATCAATAGAATTAGAAATGAAAAAGGAGAAGTAAAAACTGACACTGCAGAAATACAAAGGATCATGAGAGACTACTACAAGCAACTATATGGCAATAAAATGGACAACCTGGAAGAAATGGACAAATTCTTAGAAAAGTACCACCTTCCAAGACTGAACCAGGAAGAAATAGAAAATATGAACAGACCAATCACAAGTAATGAAACTGAAATTGTGATTAAAATCTTCTAACAAACAAAAGTCCAGGACCAGATGGCTTCACAGGTGAATTCTATCAAACATTTAAAGAAAAGCTAACACTGATCTTTCTCAAACTCTTGCAAAAAACTGCAGAGGAAGGAACACTCCCAAACTCATTCTACGAGGCCACCATCACTGTGATACCAAAACCAGACAAAGATGTCAAAAAAAAAAAAAAAAAAGAAAACTACAGGTCAATATCACTGATGAACATAGATGTAAAAATCATCAACAAAATAATAGTAAACAGAATCCAACAGCACATTAAAAGGATCAAACACCATGATCAAGTAAGTTTTATCCCAGGAATGCAAGGATTCTTCAATATACACAAATCAGTCAATGTGATACACCATATTAACAAACTGAAGGATAAAAGATTTTGACAAAATTCAACACCGATTTATGATAAAAACTCTCCAGAAAATGGGCTTAGAGGGAACCTACCTCAACATAATAAAGGCCATATATGACAAACCCACAGCCAACATCATTCTCAATGGTGAAAAACTGAAACCATTTCCTCTAAGATCAGGAACAAAACAAGGTTGCCCACTCTCACCACTATTATTCAACATAGTTTTGGAAGTTTTAGCCACAGCAATCAGAGAATAAAAAGAAATAAAAGGAATCCAAATCAGAAAAGAATAAGTAAAACTGTCACTGTTTGCAGATGACATGATTCTATACATAGAGAATCCTAAAGATGCTACCAGAAAACTACTAGAGCTAATCAATGAATTTGGTAAAGTAGCAGGATACAAAATTAATGCACAGAAATCTCTTGCATTCCTATATACAATGAAAAATCTGAACTAGAGATTAAGAAGGTTAAGGAAACAATCCCATTTACCATTGCAACAAAAAGAATAGAATACCTAGGAATAAACCTTCCTAAGGAGACAAAAGACCTGTATGCAGAAAACAATAAGACACTGATTAAATAAATTAAAGATGATACAAACAGATGGAGAGATATAGCATGTTCTTGGATTGGAAGAATCAACATTGTGAAAATGGCCATACTACCCAAAGCAATCTACAGATTCAGTGCAATCTCTACCAAGCTACCAATGGCATTTTTCACAGACCTAGAACAGAAAATTTTACAATTTGTATGGAAACACAAAAGACCCCAAATAGTCAAAGCAATCTTGAGAAAGAAAAATGAAGCTGGAGGAATTAGGCTCCTGTATGACTTCTGAATTGACTTCAGACTATACTACAAAGCTACAGTAATCAAGACAATATGGTACCGGCACAAAAACAGAAATATAGATCAATGGGACAGGATAGAAAGCCAGAGATAAACCCACGCACATATGGTCACCTATATTTGACAATAGATGAAAGAATATACAATGGGGAAAAGACTCTTCAATAAGTGGTGCTTGGAAAACTGGACAGCTACTTGTAAAAGAATGAACTTAGAACAGTCCCTAACACCATACACAAAAATAAAAGCAAAATGGATTAAAGACCTCAATGTAAGGGCAGACACTATAAAAATCTTAGAGGAAAACATAGGAAGAACACTCTATGACATAAATCACAGCAAGATCCTTTTTTATTCACCTCCTAGAGAAATGGAAATAAGAAAAAGATAAACAACTGCGACCTAATGAAACTTAAAAGCTTTTGCACAGCAAAGGAAATCTTAAACAAAGTGGAAAGACAACCCTCAGAATGGGAGAAAATATTTGCAAATGAAGCAACTGACAAAGGATTAATCTCCAAAATATACAACAGCTCATGCAGCTCAATATCAAAAAAACTAACAACCCAATCCAAAAATGCGCAGAAGACCTAAACAGACATTTCTCCAAAGAAGATATACAGTTTGCCGACAAACACATGAAAGGATGATCAACATCACTAATCATTAGAGAAATGCAAATCAAAACCACAATGAGGTATCACCTCACACCAGTTAGAATGGGCATCATCAGAAAATCCACAAACAACAAATGCTGGAGAGGGTGTGGAGAAAAGGGAACCCTCTTGCACTGTTGGTGGGAATGTAAATTGATACAGCCACTATGGAGAAGTATGGAGGTTCCTTAAAAAACTAAAAACAGAACTATCACGTGACCCAGAAATCCCACTACTGGGCATATACCCTGAGAAAACCATAATTCAAAAAGAGAAATGTACCACAATGCTTATTGCAGCACTATTTACCATAACCAGGACATGGAAGCAACCTAATTGTCCATCAACAGATGAATAGATAAAGAAGATTGACACATATATACAATGGAATATTACTCGGCCATAAAAAGAAACGTAATTGAGTTATTTGTAATGAGGTGGATGGACTTAGAGACTCTCATACAGAGTGAAGTAAGTCAGAAAGAGAAAAACAAATACCATATGCTGACACATATATATGGAATCTAAAAAAAAAAAATGGTTCTGATGAACCTAGAGGCAGGACAGGAATAAAGATGCAGACATAGAGAATGGACTTGAGGACACTTGGAGGGGGAAGTGTAAGCTGGGATGAAGTGAAAGAGTAGCATTGACATATAAACACTACCAAATGTAAAATAGATAGCTAGTGGGAAGCAGCTGCATAGCACGGAGAGATCAGCTCGGTGCTTTGTGACCACCTAGGGGGTGGGATAGGGAAGGTGGGAGGGAGATGCAAGAGGGAAGGGATATGGGGATATATGTATACATATAACTGATTCACTTTGTTATACAGCAGAAACTACCACAACACTGTAAAGCAATTGTACTACAATAAAGATGTTAAAAAAAACCCAAAAAACAAAAAATCCAAAATCACAGAGCCAGGAATTTATAGAACTAGAATTTGAACCAAGAATGTCTAGCTTCATAGCTGGCTCTAAGTCACTATGACCAGCGACCTCACTCAAATTTGTATGACATGCAAACCTGGAAATCACATATAGCATATTGAATAACCACCAAACAATGACTTATTAAAACATGTGTCCACTCCTTTTCCTGCCTATCAGCACTGTTAGGTTTGCATGTCCCTTGTCTGTTAGGTGGGGTTTGATCTTCTTACAGGTGAGCATTCCCCCAGGTGCTTTCACACAGTGGTGAGCCACACTGATTTTCAGTAGGCGAAGCCCTTACCCCTAATTGTCTTTGATGATATGCCTCAGTTCAGCCTTTGGAAAGATTATAGAAAACAAGAGGGGCTATAGCATCAGTTCGCTCAGTCAGGGTGTAAAATTATAGGGTAACCTTTCCCTGAAGTCTGGAGAATTAGCACTGTCCTGACTGAAGTTCTAATCTTAGAGTCCAAGGTATTTCCTTGCATTTCCCCAGGGCCCTCAGCCAACTGCCAGAGTATATTTCGATTCCCATCTCAGAATTTCTGGAATAGCCTTTGCAGAGATCATTTGATACTGAGATCAAGCATTTCAAGAGAGGACAGCAATGAAATTCTGGTGGCCTTGCCATGTAAATGCTGAGCATAGTTTATTATTCACAATATCCACACTCATCCTATTGAAAATTAAGAGTCATGTGCTGCAGGGAGATCAGCTCGGTGCTTTGTGACCACCTAGAGAGGTGGGATAGGGAGGGTAGGAGGGATGCACAAGAGGGAGGGGGTATGGGGATATATGTATACATATAGCTGATTCACTTTGTTATACAGCAGAAACCAACACAACAATGTAAAGCAATTATACTCCAATAAAGGTGTTAAAAATAAAAAGAGTCATGTGTTGGAGTCTTGTTTTTTTAAACTCAAATATTGACAGGTGGTGAACAGGTGGATCCATGCAGCACTTGTCAGGGTTGTGTCTGAGTGGTAGGCAGAGGAGGAGTGAAGATCTGAGAGAATGATAGTGGCACAGTAGCTCCTTTCCTGTTGTTGTTGAGTGACACTTGGATATATCACTAAACATATAAAAATAGAAGTTCTGTGTCAGCCTTCTTGTACAGGGTGCTGTGCTGCAGCATTTAAATCTGGATGTCAGTATGCCACTATCGTTATTTATAGAGGAGACCCGTATTAACATTTTGAGAGCGACAGAGGAAGAGGGAGAAAGAGAAAAGTGCATGTGAGAGGGAAAGTGCTCTGAATATTGTGTTGCAGTAATTGAACATTTAACATTTATTTTGAAATAATAATTCATATTTGTATAGCAATGTAAATTTTGCAAGGCACTTTGACATACATCACCATATTGGAGTCTCATAGAGACTCTTTGAAATGCAAAGTAGTATTTCTCTTACTGCAGATGCTCAAGAAGATGGAATGACTCCCACCATGTTGCTCAGCTGGCTGGTAGAAGAACTGGATTTCAGTGCTGCATCTTCAAAATGTAGTTATTCCTTCCCCGTATGTGGTTTATAAAGTAGTAATGTCCCCATACAACCGATGAGGAAATTGAGATATGGAGTGATAATCTGACAAAACTAAGCCATGGCATAAGTATGGGGAATGTCATGAGACATTATTCTGGGCACTGAGGATTCAGCAGTGAAAAAAATAGATAAAAAATCTTTGCTTTTGTGAAGCTAATGTCCCAGTGGTTGTGTTAGATGACCTTTATGATTCCACAACTCCATAATGCAAGTGGAGGTACAGAGCCATCTCATCATATTTTAATCGTCATTTGGAAATAATTAACTGGTTAAAAACTCAAAACAATAAAACATTTTGTATTTTAAAACATTCAGCTAACTTATAGAAACTCTTAGTTTACTCTCAGATATTGACTATTGTAGAGATTCTGTAGTGGTATGATGATATATTTCACGTTATGTTCAAGTCAACACTACATCATAAAACATTTGTATATGTGCTCAGTGAAACTGAATGGACCACAGGATCCCTGTGGACTAGTAATGAAATAACTCAATAGACTCTGCTAGCATGGCTAGTTGAACCAATAGCTAGAGTAGTCACTCCCAAACTTCTCTGTACCGTAGAATCACCTGGGGGGATTCAAAAAATACTGACTCCTGTGTTCTCCTCAGTGAGTGTAATATAAATGATCTAGCATGGGATAAGAATGCTTAAGGTGGTTCTAATATGGTGACATGTTTAGGAATCACTGACCTATGGATGGCTAATGAGATGATGACCATCACTTCCCTACCCGACAGCCATTCCTAATCACTTTCTTCCTTACCAACAGAACTTCAGTTTTGTTCAGGCATTAACTGACCACGCGCACAAAAAAGCAGGAACCCTTCCAGTTCAATGGGGTGAATCTTAATTGTCCTTAGCTGTATTCTCTCTGGCAATAATTAGTTTGGGGAGTAGTTATGCAACCCAACTCTAACCAATGTAATAGGGAAATATATCTATGGGTGGGGGGAAATTATGGGAAAGGTTTCTTTGCTATTAACAAAAGAGACTTCTGTGAGGAAATAGTTCTCTTTTTTTTCTACCTCTGGACGTAACTATGTGGAGGAGATATGGTAGCTCTAGAGACCTTGGGAGGAGCTAGACAGAGAAAGGATCAAGGCAGCACACTAACAATGGCAAATGACAGATGAAAAGAAACTTTTTTTTAAATTTAAAAATTAAAAAAAATCTTTTTGAAGGATAGCTGATTTATAATGTTGTGTTAGTTTCAAGTGCATAGCAAAGTGATTCAGTTATACATACATATACATCTATTCTCTTTCAGATTCTTTTCCCTTATAGGTCATTACAAAATATTGAATATAGTTCCCTGTGCTGTACAGTAGGTCCTTATTGTTTATTTTATATACAGTAGTGTGTATACATTAATCCCAATCTCCTAATTTACCTCCCCTACCTTTTCCCCTTTGATAACCATAAGCTTGTTTTCTATGTCTGTGGGTCTATTTCTGTTTTCTTTCTGATAATCATTGTACCACCAAAAGTTAATGAACCCTAATACCAACATATCTCCTGACTTTTTGTTATTTATCATTTATGTTACTTTACTTGGAGTTTCTGGAATTTATATCCATATATACTAAATGATACATGAACTTTTAATTTTAGATTGAGTCTCATGAGAAATATAGTATATGCTGTCCTAGGACAAAATGATGATTGATCTCAAATTTTTATATTGTCCCTGAAGAGAGATCTGTGGACATTTTGGGAGAAATTATGACAGTTTTCTTACATGGCCACAACTCAAAGATTATGGATTTATTTCAAAATTTCCTATTTTTTAAATTAATCTGCTTCAGACCTATCATATAAAATTTAGTGAAATTCTTCTTGAACCTCTTTATATTTTTCCTGTGCCATATAAAATATTAATGAGAAGACCAGAGACAGGAGAACTACAATAAGAAAAACTTACCTATTAGTTAGATTATCACTGACATAATGACATCATGATATGGAACTTCTCAAAAAGGGTCCAAGTATATTTTTGGTACCAGCTTGTGGGATGGAGTTGTTGAGAGCAAGTGACAAACTGCCCTTTACTCTGCTTCCTAACAACTCTTCTCTAGAAAGAGAAGTCAAAAGAAAGGTATGTGGAGATTAATTGGGGCCTCAATCAATTTTTATGGGTGATAGCCCACTAAGTCCCTGTGATTTCAAATTCTGCTTTTCCCTTAAGGATTCTGTGATGCCAGTTTTCTGTTTCCCCCTAGGATAGTTTTTGAAGCTGTTAATAATTATAAATAACATTTATTGTATGCTCACCATGTGCCATCCATCATGCCAAGCTTTTTATGTGCATCATCTCAAATAGTCCTCACCACTGACCTTTGAGGACCACGGGTCTTGGGGAGTTTAAGTGCCTTGTGAAAAGGTGCACAGTCACTGAGTAGAAGTGTTGGGATGGAAGCAAGCCTGTGCTCTTAGCACAGTATTGTCTTATATCCACTGTGGAAGGTTGTGAAAAGTAAACAAACTTGTCATCTAGCTCTTCCATTTACTACCAGTGTGACCTTGGCCATCTTCACAAGGTCCCTGTGAAGAATGAAGCATGCTCTTTGTAAACTGTCCAAATGTCAAAAAAAAGGGTTCATAATGTCCCTTTTCCCAGTGTCCCTGTCCAAATGTAACACATTATTCCAACATCTTGGACATTGAGATGTGTTCAATGAACATTGATAGAGTCCCTACTATGGGCCAGATCTTTTGCCAGGTTCTGGTAATAAAACAATATGTAAGACACAAGAGTTCCTTCTCTGTCATTCCTGGACTTTGGTAGTCAGTGTGAGGCCACACTTCCCTTTGCAGACAGGCCCGGGTCTGTCCCATCTCTGGCTGTGTGTTGCTAAGCCATGCTGGTAAAAGCCTGATGAGAATGGATGCCAACAGCTGCCTCATGTTAATGTAATCAGCAAGAAGCCTGCACACCTGATGGTAGTTCAGAATATGAGGTGAATGATTAAAGTTTAAAAGGTCGTATACCATTGTAATACCGAAAAGAAACTTTATGATTCATCATTCCTGATGTAATGTCATCTGTTTAATAAAGCCGTGTTTCACTCACAGCTCATTTTTAATGGGCCTATTTAAGTAATGGCATAGGAGTTGGGGTTTTTTTTTCCCTTCCAAGCTAAGAGTGGTTTGTATGGATTATGCTTGAAAACAACACAGTAGTTTAGGACTTGGATATTTACAATATCTTTCAGCCTTCAGCTGACTGGGTATTATTTATGGCAAACCCCTATACTTGGACAGAAATATCCAGCAAAGGCAAACAAGCAGCTGGATATGCTAATACACAAATAAACCATGTCTCCCTTAATTGTATTGATGGGAATTTATATCATGGGCAAATACTGCTATCTGTAAACTACCTTGATGAGCAGTGGTCAGAAGGCATGATGCCCAGGGTGGCATTTCATTCAAACAAGGGAGTGGAATCCATTGGACCTGCTTGTCTTAAATCAGAGGTTTTCCACTGGAGACAATTTTATAGCCCAGGGGACATTTGGCAATTTCTGGAGATGTCTTTTGTTGTCACGACTGGAGGGGATGGGAAGGGTATTGCTGCTGGCATCTAGTGGATAGAAGCTAGGGATGCTGCCAAACATTTATTCTATAATACACAGGACCCCCCCACCCCCCCGCCCCCAAAAGAGAATTATTTGGCTCAAAATGTCAATAGTGGTGATGTTCAGAAACACAGTCTTTGATGGTTAGTTGTGGGGTGGGAGGGGTTGAGGTTGGGAAGGATCAGATCCTGCAGTATCTGGCTGATGTCTCATATAGGAAATTCAAGAAAAAACCTTGGGGAGAAGTGATATAGGAGGTTTGAACTTTTAGGATAAGAAGACTCTGGGAGTTTTTGTAATCTCCTGTGAGAGTGAAGACGGGTCCGATCTCATTTTCTTGGTCCTCCTTTTTTTTTGATGCCATTACTATCTTCCTAACTGAATGTGTTGAAATAGTTCCTCTTCACTTATTAATTTGCATCTTCATGTAGGAGGGGCTCATGTTATGAAGTGAGGATGAGAGAGTGGGAGTGGCTGTAATCTAGAATTTATATAAATGTTGAAGGCGGAAATGTTGTAAAAGGTTATCTAATCCAAACCTTATAATTAACAGAGAAACTGAAGCTCCAAAAAAGAAAATAACTTTTGAAGGTAACCAACAAATCATGATGCTCTACAACTGAACACTTAATTTTGCTATCTTTAAGAACAATAGATCCTAACTCACACATCACTCTACTTTCTAAATGCAGCACACAAATTAACATCTTCTTCCCTAATCTTCATTTTGTTTTTCTTTTGCCACCCCTAAATTTGCCCACACCAAGATCTGTTTTCAAGTGTAATGCCACCAAACCCAAATTGCTCTTTGCCATTTTCTGCTACTTTTCTCAACAAATTTAACATTTGGTTTTTTATTGGGAGGCAATTTTATTTCTGCTCTGTGGCTTTCTCATTTTCTCTCTGTGTTCTTAAATGTTTTTCTTCTTGAGCTTAATAGGTGCTCATTAAAGTTGGTTACCATGGTATAAACTTCAATTCATTATGACTTGTTAGAGTCATAAGATGGAGAATTACTGAAGATTCTCAGAAAGATCAGGTATAAAGAAGGGTGTGTGTGTATGTATCCCTATAACTCACTAGATTGGTGAAGACTGAACACTTGATTTTCTACCACCTCAAATGTCCCTTTTCCCAAGTTTTCCCATTTGACTAAAATGGCTATTGGACTCATCTAGATGCTCAGGCCAAAATCCTTGGAAGCATTTGTGACTTCTTTTATTCTCTTACTTCTCATACCCAAAGCAGTGATAAATCCTATTGGATCTACCTTCGGAATATACCCATAAACCATGCACAAACGAACGATTTTTTATCACTTCCACTGCTTGCATCCACCCAAGTCCAAGCCACCATCACCTCTCACTTCAAATACTGCAATAACCTCTCAACTGGTCTTCCTTCTTCTGCCTGGCCCTTTGTAGTCCAATCTCATAATGCAACCAGAGTGATCATTTAAGGTGTTAGTTCGTATCTTAAAATGTCTCCTCATCTCTTTAAAAATAAAATACAAATCCTTACCAAAACCTACATGACAATATCTACTTTTGCATCTGTGTGACTCTCTTATCTCAGTTCCCAGGACTTTTCCTTTTATTCTCTCTACTTCTCCTTTCTGTCCCCCAAATGTCAAGTGGGTTCTCATTTCAGGAGCTCTGCACTTTCTGTTTCTTATGCCTGGAACATCCTTCACTACTCAAGCCACCTCATGGAGAGGTTTTCCTTCATCCTTCCATCTAAAGTAGTACATTTCATCCCCCACTCTTCCATCATTATATATTGTGTGATTCTGCTTTACATTATTTCTTGGCACTTACCATCTTCTGATAAAGTGTGTGTGTCTGTGTGTGTGTCTGAGAGAGAGAGACAGAGAGAGAGAGAGGGAGATCTATGAGGGCAGCGTCTGTGCCTGCTTTGTTTGCTGCTATAACTTTAGTACTTAAAATTGTGACAAGCACATGACAGGCACCCAGTAAATAGCTTTTGAATGAATGAATGAATACATGAATAAATGAATAGTTCTCTTTTATTGTTTAACTGCCAATCTGCCATGCTGCTCACAAATTCTTCAGCTTCACAACTGGGATAGAGATGAGCTGCACCCAATTTTTCATATTCAGTAGTAATAACTCTAACTTCCAATTCAATATTTTTGGTGTTCAGTTATTTCTGGGTCCTTGAAATTTGTAAGAGCTGATTCTGTGGTAAACTTTTGGTTTATTTATTTATTTCCATGGATTGTCATTTGGCTGTGTCCATGAACATATATCTACTTTTATTTAATTCCTTTTTCTTATTTGCCTGAACTTCCTTGGGATTTTCTTATATATTTGTGCACCACCCACATATTTGATGACCCTGACCTTATTGTGCCCTATTCAAGGCCAATTATGATATTACTTAATAATCTCAGAGGTGCCACATCCATGCCCAAACTCCTTGCATTGACATTTATCATCACTTTTTTTCAGTCTACATGGAAGCATTCAAGCCTATTTGAATTGGCAAAGACTGATATAAAATAGCTTTGCCACTAACATTTTGTGAGAGAGCCTGTCGCAAGTGTTTTACTAAAAGGCAGAGATATAAGATCCCTTGCCTTCCTTTCATCTGCTAATTTGAAATTACATTGTAAAAAGCTATGAAGTTTGTCGGGTATGATTTGTTCTTTAAATACCTTTGCTGCTCAATCTTCGTGAAATCCTTATTAGGATGCTGAATGATCCTTAAACAGATTTTTTTTAAGGCACAGAAAGAGGACGTGTAAGAATAGCATATCTGATGAGCAGATTGACAGGTATCTGGGATAAGGGGATACAGAGGGCATGGAGGACTCAGTGAACTAACAAAATTCATCTTCAATTCTTGGCCTTAGTTAAAGCCCAGTTTAGGATTGGTAGGTTTAGAAGGGTCTCCTGATATCAATTACGGCGGCAAAAAATAATAATAATAATAGTAATAGAAATATCTCAGATTCAGTCAATTCTCTTATTTGGAGAACCCCAAGTATTTATATACATTGTGTTTTTCATTCTTAAAATATTTCTCTCTTCTGGTGTGATGTAAAAGATAAGCCACTGAATCAAGATTCAGAAGACCTTAATTCTAATCCTGGATTTGCTTCCAATGGGTCATGTGGTTTTAGATCAGTTGTCAGCAAACTTTTTTTGTGAAGGACCAGATAGTAAATATATTAGGCTTTGAGGTCCATACGTCTTGTCAACCATGAGTCATAGTTGAGCAACTCTTACTTTAGGTAATTGATTCAACTTCTCTGGGCCTTACTTTCTTTGTCAAATATAGGAATTGAGCTAAAAAGAGTTCAAGTTATAAAGTTATTTGATTCTTCATCCAAGGACCCATCTGCCAGGAGTTGTTCTAGTGCTTGAAACTGTGATATGCTGGAAGTCCTATTAGCAACCCCAACCAGGGAGCAACTCTTGAGCAGGGAGCTTCCTTTGAAATTCAAAGACACAGTGGACTTGGTTCCCAGATGAGTGTGCCAAAAGTGTCAAGAGTCCCAACATGCTACCTCCATCATAAGATGAAGAGTTTTAGAAGTCCTCAGGGATTGGGGCAAAGGGATAATACAAGAAGAGCCCCTGTACCCTTTTTCCCACCCAACACCCCTTCCTTACTTGATCCTATCCCAACCTCCACGCCATCACTTGTCCAAGTCCCATCATTCTCCAATCAAACTCATCAACTTGAACCAAGTCTCCACATGCTCAAAGAAGAAATATTTTGGAGACTTCTCTACACATTAAATTATGAGCACAAAACTGTCACTCAAAATTTTCCCTTTGTGGAGAAGGTAGGAGAGTATGGCAGGAGCTTTTCTCACCTATCATTCATTTGGAACATAAATATCTTTGAAAATCAAAAGCACATAATTTTCTAAAAACTATACATTCTTTATTCTTCTCTAATATGTTGTTTTAGTTAAGAGACCACCTGGGGAACAGTCCTACTGGGAAACTTTGAGGAAATGTATTTATTACAGTCAGACCCATGTTAAGTAGCCAAGGGCTACTTCCATTCAAATTATGTCACATTTTTCAGTTTTCCAGACTCTTTCAGCTAGGGAAAAATATTCATGAAATCTTTCTATGCACAAAGACGTTAGAATCTCTAGAGTAACCCTGTGTTTTTGTCATACAAAACTTCGGTGGGGAAGGAAGGAAAAGTGTTAATGAAGATACTTGAATATATAATACAAATTGCTATCACTTTTGAATTCCCTACTGGCCAGGTGCATTGCATGTAACCTCATTTAATCTTATGTTGATGAAGTAGTTAATATTCTTCCATTTTAAAGATTGGGAAACTAAGCCTTCGTGATTATCCAATGTCACAAAGATTTTAAATGATAACGCAAATTTTTAATCCCACATCTGTCTAAACCCAGTGCCCCCTAAACAATTATTTATACTGTTAGTTTTTCTAACATGATGCTAATGGGGGCTAATTAGATTTATAAGAATCTGATTTTTTTCCAGTGGATACCTATTGTAAAATGGATGACACTTTTGGTGGGAGGGATCTCAATAATAGAAAATGTCATTAGTTTAATAAGTGAAGGTGGTGACTCTGATCTTCAAATGAACAGTATCCTAGAATGGGCACACCACATAAGTATTTGGACAGTAATTCAAAAAAATTTGAATGTCATTAAAACTTTAAACTGAATGAGTTAGATGAGCAGTCTCCAGTACCACTAATGCATCAATTCACATATTAGGAAGCTGGTCCAGATTGATCTGCTACTATAGGGTAGAACCAGGACTGGACCCATAGCTTTTGATTCAAAATTCCAGTGTTCTTTCCACTGAAACGTAAATACATATCTCTTACAAAAGGGATGAGAAAGAAGGTTAGGAAAGCAAAGAAATCATAATAGAGTAGTGTGACTCCCTAAAGGTTGGAAGAGAAAGCAACCCGAATGGAAGAATAGCCTTGGACTGAGAGATAGAAGGCCAGGCAATAATTCAGATTCACCTTCAATTGGCTCTATGAATTGTAGCTCCCTATGTCTCAGTTATTTATTTACTTTTTGTTTAGTTAAATCTTTAGTAAGTTTTAAGAGTTAGATTAGGGATAACAAACTGGTGACCTACAAACCAAATTGGGCTCACAAATGAGTTTTTTTAAGCTACACAATGTTTTAATTTTTTTTCCAGCTTTTTTTGAGATGTAATTGACATATAATATTTTGTAAGTTTAAGTTGTACAATGTAATGATTCCATACATGTATATATAGTGAAATGATTGCCACAAGAGGATTAGTTAACACCTCCATCACCTCACATAATTGCTTTTTTTCTGCAGGGGGTGGGTAAGAATATTTAAGATTTACTCTCTTACTAACTTTCAAGTATTACCAGTATTACTAACTAAAGTCACCATGCTGTATAATACATTCCCAGAATTTAACTTATAACTGGAAATTTGTACCCTTTGACCAACATTTCCCTACTTCCACCATCTTTTCTAACCTCTGATAACCACCATTCTACTCTTTGTTTCTGTGAATTCAGCTCATTTAGATTCCATGTATAAGTGAGATCATACAGTATTTATCTTTCTCTGTTTGACTTATTTCACTTATTTCACTTAGCATAATGCCCTTAAGGTCCATCCATGTCATCATAAATAGCAGGATTTCCTTCCTTCTCATGGCTGAATAATATTTTATTCTATATATGCCATATATATACACACACACACACACACACACACACACACACACACACACACTACATTTTCTTTATCCTGGCTATTGCGAATAATGCTGCAATGAACATGGGAGTTCAGTGATCTCTTCCAGATCCTGATTTTGTTTGTTTTTTTGGTTTTTTTTTTGGATATATACCCAGAAATAGGATTTCTGGATCTTATGGTAGCTGTATTTCTGAATTTTTGAGGAACCACCAGCAGAGCAAAAGAAAAAATCAGCAAACTAAAAAGGCAATGTGGAATGGGAAAAAATATTTGCAAACCATTTATGTGATAAAGTTATCGAAAACCATCTATAAGATTAATATTCAGAATATATAGAGAACTCATACAACTCAATAACAACAACAAAAAAATCTGATTAAAAAGATCTGAATATATATTTTTCCAAAAAAGACATATAAATTGCTAACACGTGAATGAAAAGAGAATAAACATCACAAATCATCAGGGAAATGCAAATCAAAACTTGATATCATCTCACACTTGTTAGAATGGCTATTATCAAAAAGAAAGAGACCACAAGTGTTAGCAAAGATGTGGAGAAAAAGGAACACTTGTGCACAATGTTTCACTTTTTTAAATGTGGATGAGTTTAGGGAATTCCCTGGTGGTCCAGTGGTTAGGACTTGGCTCTTTCTCTGCTGTGGCTCGGGTTCAATCTCTGGTTGGGGAACTAAGATCCCACAAGCTGCATGCATGGACAAAAATTAAAATTTAAATTAAAAAAAAATGCAGATGAGTTTAGGTATGGAATGCACTCTCCAGTCCTCATCGCTCTCACTTGTTTTAAACCCCACTGACCACTTCACACATCTATGTTATCTGCCTGGCCACTTTCAATCCTTTACCAGTGACCAAGGTTTTCCAAACAGCTATTACAGTCTATCATTCTCTAACTTACCTGGTTGGTGAGAAAAGGTCTCAGGTCTAGATTCTAAGAATAAGCTACCTGGAATTTGGTCTCACAGGAAAAATGTCTTCATTAAGAAACAGAAAAAATCTACTCTGAACATGCAAAATGTAGACATACTCTCCTACTAGTGGCAATTTCCAAGACAGGAAGGAAAGGACAGTGTTCCTGATGAAGTTGAAGCTAGAATGATGAGAAGCTTAATGGAATTATCCAAACCGGAATTTGGCCAAGATTTAGGGCTACCACCTGTGCAAATTAGGGTCACTAGACTGAGGAACTGAATGGAGTTTTCTTCTGATAAATGGGCATCCTGAAAGCTCAGCAATCTGGAGCCCAAGCTGGGCAGATTTGACAGAATACTTTCCTTTGAGCAAGTGCCACTTAGCAAATATCCTCTTCAGAGAAGTTTCATCCTCATGGGTCAGGCCTGCTGACTTCGAGGCAGTGTGTGATTTTCATTTTCATTAGCTTTCTGTCAGTGAATGACTTCAAGTCTAGTTAAAAGGCCAAAGTACCCCTCCAAATTCTTGGGTTAGAAGAGCCTGTGGATCTGTCCTATCTTGCTTCTTACGTTTGTGTAGTTTTTAGATGCATAATCTCATTCAACCCTCACAACCAACTAATGAAGTAGGTAGGGGAGTAGCTTTCATCTCCAGTGTAAAAGTGAGTAAATGGGGACTCAGAGAGTTTCAGAGGCAAAACTCAATCCAGGTTTCCAAATTCCCTATGATGTTTCCATTGTACTTTGGCACAAGTAAATGATGTTGTTCCAAGCTTCATGGCAACAAGGCAGGCTGTGTCTACTGGAAGCCAAGGCAACTGGGATAATCTGAGCAAACAAACACAGTTAAATTAGTTATTGGGATTAGTAAACACTGCCACAATATTATGACCTCTTGTGACTGGGTTCTCATGACCCAAGGTGACTGGGCTATCATGACCTCCGTTCTTTTCTTTGCCCTATATTGGTAAACCATGTGATTAATGATCCAATCACTAGTGCCAGAAACCTAGAGGTCATCTTCTCCTTTTCCTCCCACCACTTCATCTTAGTGGTTGCTGAATTTTGTGGCATCACCACTCTCTTATCTTTTAATGCTGTCTCCTCCTTTCTGCCCCACTGATCATGCCCTTATATCAGACCCTGGTATTTCTCCCAAAGGTGGTTGAGATAATGTCTTAACTGGCCTGTGTGGCTCCTGACTTGTAATTGTACAGTCATTTCACTGGTGATGTCTTTCTTGATTCTCCCTTCCCTTCCCCAGTAGAGTGGACCCTCCTTAATTATTTCCCCCAGTCGAAGCCTGTACATCCAGGACAACATCTACAATATTTTACTGCAGATGTTATTGTTGTATATCTGTCTCCCCCACCAGATTACGAGCAACTTGAGGAAAGGGACTTTAACTTATTCCTCACTGTATCCTCTCTGGCTAGCTCTATACTCAGCAATAGTAGGTGCTCAGACCACATTTGATGAATAAACAACCAAATATTTAAAACACTATATTTCAGGCACTTAGATGTGAAGGATACAGTCACTGCCCCTGTGGAGTTTCTAGTCTGGTGCTGACATTTGAGCAGATAACCATGATCAAGTTTGATAAGTGCTTTCACAGAAGTATGAAGCGCATTCTGTGGGAAAACAGAGTGAGAGCTGGAGTCTCTCTCTTTCCACCATTGGTCCAGAGGGAAGAAACCTGAAGGAGCAGCTTCCTGGCAGGACCTTGGCTACCTTTTCTCTCCTCATTCCCCAGCTCTATGAAGCACGACCCGAGACACATCTCTAACAAGTTAAGCAGAAACATTTCTCTGGAACGTCAGCATCTACTTTGCTGAAATCCATTAATTCTCAGCTTTAACACCCTTGGTCAGCAACAGCTCCGAACCTTATGGGGAAATAAGAAAAGCAGACTGTCTGGCCACAGTTACAGGAAGTATATTAATATTCCCCTTCACGGGTATCTCTCTTTCTCTACATCCTTTCTCCCACTGCCTGCACCTCACCCCCACCACCAAAATAAATATTTTCCAAGAATCTGCGACAAGGATTTGAAAGTAAATCAAAACCTGGACAGAGGGTCAACGAAAAAGGATAAAGCTGCCACTTATATGTGTCTAAGGCAGTAAACGGGGCAGCTTGTTATATTATTTACAGTATCCATAAAGACGAAACCCTCCTTGCTCAGACAAAGCCCTGAGCTTATTAATTGCCAGGGAGGTCTGTCCCACTCCTAGGGTTTCTGCTATTGATGGGGGAAGGTAGGGAGAGAGTTAACTCACTCTCTTTCTCGCTCT
Source organism: Balaenoptera physalus (assembly GCF_965194825.1). Classification (NCBI taxonomy): domain Eukaryota; kingdom Metazoa; phylum Chordata; class Mammalia; order Artiodactyla; family Balaenopteridae; genus Balaenoptera; species Balaenoptera physalus. The sequence goes on along the minus strand of NC_138882.1, from coordinate 76,156,265 downwards.
CTCTCTTTCCAAGGGAGCTTTTGGGACAAGCGGAAGGGTTTGTTAAACCTCCAGATTTCTCTGCATTATGTCCAGGTGGCATGACGTGTGAACAGACGAAAGATTAAAATCACCGAGGAAATCGCTCCGTCTGAGCCCAGATCACGACGCCTTTTAGTGACCCGGCGACCCAAATGCTATCTGTCAACTTGTCCTTCCAGCGACTTTTCACCCCATGCTCTGCGGCTGCTACTCCAGGAAAAAAAAAAGAAAAAAAAAAAAAAAAAGAAAAAAAATCTGGAGTTGGAAGGAGGGGGAAGGAGAGAGGGAGGAAGCTAGGATAAAATACTGCCTTATTACTAAGCACTCGGCAATGCAGGTCAACTGAGGGGCGCGGGAGTCTTTTTAACAAACCAAATACTTTTTCCAGACCCTCACTCCCAATGTTTCCTCATTCTCTCTCTACTGAGAAGCTCAGCTCCCTCAGGAAATGTCACACCAAGTCATAGGACCTGGTCCCCCAACAAAAACTAGGTCCTAGAGAGTCCACTGAGGATGGAGTTTTTCCTAGTTTTCAAGTCTTTCCACAAAACCTGTCTGGCGTTTGCTTGGATTCTTGATGAGTTCGAAGTGTCACCAAGTTTGCTCTAGCCTCCAGGTATTGCCAGAGTTAGGTTACTTATTTTGAGGGTGGGAAGTGGGTTTCGGTGAGATGAGAGAAAGGGGTGGAAACAGACACTATGCAGATATCTTATAATGTTGACCACTCAAATTAAGAGCCTGCTTATTAAGAGCCTGGCTTGGCAGCAGAGCCAGATAGAGACCTTAGATGCCTCCAACAACAGAAAGATAAGGCTGCCCATTCCTTAAAGGCACTAGATCGAATCATATGAAGTTACCTTTTTCTTTTCCAGGTCGAAATTGGCAATTTCCGTAGGGCTCAAACTAATCCAAAATCTAAGTAGCACCTAACCCTAATGAGGTTGATAAATATCATCTTCTTTTAAAGAAATGGTTCTGTTTTGCTAGCATCCCTGCTTTGCTAGCATCTTGAGTATGTGCTTTATCTCCCTATGGAGCTACTCAGCACTGGGGGGTCAACTTCTGCATTAAGATATAAAAGAAAATGAAGTCACTTAGCACATTTTTAAACAGACCTCCAATATTTTTCTGAAAGACTTTGACGTGATATTTTAAAAATATGTGATTTTAAGGAGACTATGTATGAAAATTCAGGACTCCGTTAAACTTTCAGACGCTTAGGAATTTGCATAGAAATAAATGTTTATATGCTCTTTCACTTGGTGCTTTTTTTGTTCCAGGATTCCATCCAGGATACCACATTACATTTAGTCTCCTCTTGACTATGACATTTTTCTCAGACTTTTCTTGTTTTTGATGACCTTGACAGATTGAGGAGTATTGTTCATGTATTTTGTAGACTTTGCATACCATTTTGTATATATATATATTAATTTATTTAATGCAAGAAACATTAAATAAATATTTCATCTGTTTTTTTCAGAAGCATTATTTTTAATGACTTCATAATATTCCACTGATGACTATGACACTGATTTTTTCCTAAAGACAATAAAATGGCTTCTTACTGCATCTTTAAAACTGCTGGAGGTTAACATGGAAAGGACAGACTTCAATGAGGAAAAGTATACACTTAATCTACATAATCTTGTGGTGAACATTTTGCCACACCTGTTTGACTTCTGTCCCAGGGTAATGTATAAGTGTGGGCACACATGTACACACAAAAAGACACAATCCTGGGACATATTATCTTTAATCTAGACCCTAAATATCTATCCATCAGCACTGCTCTCCTTCCTTGCCTCCTATTCTCATGATTATAGAGTGCCAGAGTTGCAAAGATAGATTATTAGATCCTTCCCTGTTTGCAAAGTCTTAGTCTATGGAAAAATGATACTTGTTTATTTTTGTAGACTTGTTAAACTTCGGGACTTGAGGTCACTCCATTGTAGAGATGCTGGTTCACTTTCATATTAAAGGCTTGCAAACAACTGTTTTAAAATATTCTTACCTATTGGGTTTATATTATCATCACCATCCCCCCAATTTCCTCATCTCACAGTAATCTTTGATGGTTCTCTCTTTCTCACTTTGCGTTGTCAAGTTTGTCAAGTTTATCTCCTAAATATATTTTCTGTCACTCATCTCATTATTTTTACCTGCTGCCTTTGTTCTAACTGCTGTCATCTCTTGCCTGGATTATTATATCATATTTCTAATTGGTTCCTCCACCTCTCCCTAGGTCCAAGCTTTCTTTACTCAGGTCCATGCCAATATATATATATATATGATGTATACTCACACAGAGCTGGCTCTTCTACTCCCTTGCTTAAGAATATTTTGGTTTTCTCACAATGTCTTTTGTCGCTCAGATTCTGAACTTGCTCTGTATGTGACCTTGAGCAAATAACCTAACTTTTCTGTGTCTCAGTTTTCTCATCTGTACAATGAAGACCAGAGTACCTACCTGACAGTGTTATTGTAAGGATTAAATGTGACAATAAATGTAAAATTCTTAGAACGGTGCCTTGTCTGTAATACACACTCAATAAGTGCTATATATTATTTCTTCTACTACTACTACTGCTACCACCAGATAAAGTCTAAACTTCTCATTATGGCACTAAAATTTCAACCACAAAGTACTATCTCCCTACGTCTTGTATTCTTTCTTAGTCATGACTTTGCTTCTGAATTTCCTCTGCCTAAAACATCCATTCTCTACTGCCCCCTTTCCCACAGCCTCAACCTGTCTTTGATGAACCGATTAAAATGCCCTTTTTATGTGCCTTCTCCAAGTAGAGCTAATCATTCCTTCCACTTAGCTTTTTCTACAAGGTAAGGATTACTATCTAGACTTTATGGATAAAAAAAACTGAGTTTCAAGACAGATAAGTGATTTCCCCACAACCACACAGCTCAAAATAGGTAATGAAGGTGAGATTCAAACGCAGGTATTTCTGGTACTCTGAGCTTTTCCTCCCCATCACCTATTTTCTACTTTGGAGTAATCCACAAATAGCTGTCCTGAAAAGAAGGCTTTCATAGCTTTAGAGTCTGGTTTCAATTCTGTCATTGGGCTAAATATTCTAATTTTATTTTCGGAGAGTAGGGCAGGGGTTGAGCAGTGAGAACTCTGTTTCTTCATCTATAAAATGAAAATAATGAAACCATTTTCCTTTGAGTTCTTTCTGTTCTAATAGTCTAGGATATTGCCATATGCCTGGATACAGAAATGGAGATTACTTGAGATTTGCTTGAACTTTGGGCTGACCAACTTTTCTTTGTCACTCCTTGGTTCTGTTCTCTTATTCTCAATTTTAAATAATGGATTTAACAGGAATATCACCTCTGGGGAGTCGAATAGACACTTCCAGAGCCAGGTCCTGTCAATAATCTCATCTAATTCCATTAGAACCACTTCTATCCCCTGCTGTTCTGATATTTATAACACCCCTGTTCTCATAGCAGATTCAGCCTTAGGTCATTCCAAGAAACCACTTCACACCCTGCTGGTGTTTATCTGGCTCAAAGGATCAGTGCATAGATCTTCTTTATTCCTCCAAGTGAATTCAAACACTAGCCCTCCTGATCAGATAACAGGCAATCTGTATCTTGTCACTCTCTATTCCTGCACTCTCAATCAAGCTCCCCTCTCAGGACCCAGAGATAATATTAATTATAATCTCTAATTTAAAGGGGTTCCTGCATGAAGGTCTCTGTGCAAAGAAAGCATTTCTTTTTTTTTAAGAAGGAAGAGCCATTCCTGGTTAAGTCACAGAGCCGAAGAGACTCTAAGTATGCTTTGCACTGCTGGTCCAGCCACCAACAAGTGGGATACACAGGAGTTATGAACACAGATACTGCCTTGCACTGGAAGGAAATCTATAAATCCAACGTTTTCTGAAATGTCTTCTCAGACCATTCTGACCACAAGTAACTTTCTTGTCCTCTAAGCATTTAGTACATGTCTGTTACTGCCACTCCTCTTGCCCTTCTTTATCTTCTTAAATTATATTATATTGGAGCAAAGAAACCTTTGAATCAAGTCACTGCTCTGCCCTGTTTTACTTATGTGACTTTCCACCATTCACTCAACCTCTCTGAATCTGAATCTTCATGGTCTCTAGTGTTTAAAATGCAGATGACAAAAATTCAAAGTTCTTGGGCTGTTGTGAACGTAATGTTAAACTAGTGCTTATTTTCTCATATATTTTAAACCTTCACTGAGGTCATTGACTATAATATTGTTATTCTTTAGAGTTTGAGTGTGATGCCTTCTTGAAATAATAAGTTAACTAAATATAGCTATTGCTCAAAAGGATTTCTGGTGCTCTTATTTTTAACCTAGGCTAGTTGGTGCATTGAAAACCAATGGAATTTTCAGCCTTGCCTACAGCCTACAACAAATCTAAGTAGAATGCAAGAGAACTGACAATTTACTTCCTCCTTATTTTCTTTTTTATCAATTTATCTTCCTCTTTGGTGCTTTTTCTCTTCCAGCTTGTTCATTTCTTCTTACTCTCTCAAGGGAGATGTCACACTGCCCTCAACCTCCTGCACTTTTCTACCTATCAAATCAGAAAGTTTCCACACAGCAAAACAGAAAGCATGTTAGGAAGTGGTAGGTGGCAAAATACTTCCCATAAAAGGGTTAATAGACAGTAGTTAGAAAAAGTGTGTTATCTCTAAATACAAGAAAAAAATTACTAAAGTCTTTGCACCAAAGGGTAATCAGTGATCTTTACTTTCACATAGATTAACTCATTTAATTCTCATAAAAATCTATGAGAATCTTCCAGGTCCATAAGATAATGACAGCAGCCTAACTTAGAATCTCTCCACACAGCCTCAAAAAAAAAAAACAAACAAAAAATACAGGTGAACAAGGGGAGCAAATAAAATCACCCATATCTTGTCTTGCAACATAACATAAAGACAAAGAACTTTGTAAACTTTAATTTACAACTAATTGAGAAAATAAGTGGGGAAAGCAGAGAAGAGAGAAGAATGAGGCAGAGTAGAATCGGAGAATATCATTTAAAGCTGACAAGCAGAGTAGTCAAAAATAGGTAAAGAAAAAAGAGACTCTGGACATTATATAAAGGCATCATTATGAGGTAACAACTTGGTAATGAATCCAAGCCTTCTTAAATAACAAAAGAAACACAAAACAAAATACAATGTTAAAAAAAAAGGATAGAGAGGAAAAAGAGATCACACAGTTCAAGTCACTTTGTAATGAAACTATATGATGATACAGTAAAATAATTGATTGAGCTGAAATGAAACATATTATAATCAATAAATGCAAATAAGCTTAACTCAGGTGTTAAAAGAAAATATTTTCAAATTGGCTCACAAAGCAAAACCAACCTCTCTGCAGTACACTGGAGACACAACTAAAACAAGGAGGTGAAGAAAGCTGAAAAATAAAGAAATGAACAAAGGCAAATGAAAGGAAAATGAAAGCAGGACTGTGATTGTGTATCTGATAAGGTAGAATTCAGGACTAAAAGAGATAAGACAAAGAAGAAAACTTTATAAAGGTAATGGCCACAATTCACAGAAAAGATAAGATGGAAACTTTCTGCATATCAGCCACCTTCCTAAAGCAGAAACTTCAGGAAATGCAAGGAGACAGAAGCAAACAAACATTAGGAGACTTTGGCACACCATACTCAGACTGAGAAAAGTAAAATGAATAAAAACAAGTAAGGATAAAGAGGACACAAGCAACATAATAAATAAGATGGACATATTTGCACCCTGATAGTAGAGAATAGATCTTATTTCCTAATGCATATTGGATATTTATGAAAATTCACCAATTCTCCACATATTGGGTCACAAAAAATTCAATAAATTACACAGAATAATATGCAAAATATTCTCTCATTATTATGCAAAAATCTCAGTTCAAAAGAGGAAATACAAACCTTTATCACAGACATTATAAAAAATAATGGTTAAAAACATTATGTATCAGAATCTATATATCTTTTTACAGTTAAAGCTGTGATTGGAGGAAATTTTATAGTCAAATATATATATTAAAAAAAATGAACAATGAAAATATGAATTAAATATCTAATCCCAAAATTTGGAAAACAGAATAATTCAGTTAATAAGGAGAGCAAAATAGAGGTAATAAGAATAAAAGCAAAAAATAATGAAGTAGAAAAGAGAAAAATAGACTTATCATTAAGTCAATATCTGGTAACAAAAACAAAAATAACCTACCATTCCTAATCTAATAAAAAAAAAAGTTAAGATTGTTTATGGGACAAAGGTGGAAGAAAACACAAATACACTAGATAAAAAATGACAAAGAAAACCATTGAAAGAGAGGAGATTTAAATAATGCAAAAGTGGATAATTCTCTAGAAAAACATAATTTGCCAAAACTGACTCCAGTAAAAAAAAAAAGATAAAGAAAAAGAAAAAGACCAATTTTTATAGAAGAAATGGAGAAAGTTACCAGAGTTACTTTCTACTCCCCACGTCTCACAAAACAGCAGGTCAAGATGATTTTACAGGGGAATTCTATGGAAATTTCAAAGTCCAGTACTATTTTTACAAAATCATGAAAAAAGAAGGAAATCATCCAAATCCTTTGGACAAAAAGAATGTAACATTATAAACAAAGCTTGATTTAAAAATTATTCTTCTCAAATCTATAGACAACTCTCACTTATAAATACTGATGCAATACTCCAAAGTAAATATGAACACAGCAGCCAACAGTACATTAAGAAAATAATATATGGGGACAAAATAGAATTTATACCAGAAATGCAAGATAGATTAATATTACAAAGTCCACTAATATATTTCATCCTATTATTAGCTCAATGGAGAAAAGTCATATGTTCATATTCATATATGCTGGCAAAGCATTTACAAAATTTAATTCACTTTCTCAATAAAAACACATAATAAATAATCAAGGAATATTTTTCTTAACATGATAAAAGATATATACTCCATCCAAAAGATGGCATCTAAAATGGGAAACACTGAAATCTTCTCTCTGAGGTCTGGCACCAAAAAAGATGGCCACTTTATTATCAATTACTACAGAACTGGAGCTTTTAGATCACATATTCTGATAAAAGTACAAAAGCAGAATCACAAAAATTAGAAAGGATGAGTTAAAAATGCCTTTATTTGTAGATGTTATGACATGGTTGTATATATAGAAAACCCATGACAGTTTATTGAAATACAATACAAATCATTTAAAATTAGTAGAGTTTCAGAATATTTAATTATATAAAAAGCACTAGTCTTATTTATTTATTTAATTTTTGGCCACACCATGCAGCTTGTGGGATCTTAGTTCCCTGACCAGAGATTAAACCTGGGCCCTGGCAGTGAAAGAACCAAGTCCTAACAACTGGGCCACCAGGGAATTCCCTAAAAAGCAATAGCTTAGGTATACTACATTAACAGAATAAATGACAAAAAACCTATGATCATCTTAGTTGATGCAGAAAAAGCATTTGCAAGATTCAGTACTCCTTCATGATAAAAATAGTTAAGAAGCCGGGAATATAAGGAAACTACCTCAACATAGTAAGGGCTATATATGAAAGGCTCACAGCTAGGATCATATTTATTGATAAAAGACTGAAAATTTTTTCCTTTAAGATCAGGATCAAGACAAGGATGCCCACTCTCATCACTTCTATTCAACATAGGGTTGGAAGTTCTAGCCAGAGTAATTAGTCAAGAAAAAGAAATAAAAGGTACCCAAATTGAAAAGGAAGATCGCTCTTTGCAGATGACATGATCTGATATGTAGAAAACCCTAACAATTCCACATACAGTAAAAAACAAACACAAAAACAAAAACTTCTAGAACTAACAAATTCAGCAAAGTTGCAGAGTACAAAATCAACACACAAAAATCAGATTCATTTCTATACACTAAGAATGAACAATCAGGAAAGGGCATTGAGAAAGCAATTCCATTTATGATAGTATAAAAAAGAATACAATACTTAGGAATAAACTCAACCAAGGAGGTGAAAGACTTGTACACTGAAAATGACAAAATGTTTCTGAAATAAATGAAAAAAGTCACAAATAAATGGAAAGAGATACCATGTTCATGAATTAGAAGACTTAATATTCTTTTTTTTTTAACATCTTTATTGAAGTATAATTGCTTTACAATGGTGTGTTAGTTTCTGCTTTAAAACAAAGTGAATCAGTTATACATATACATATGTTCCCATATCTCTTCCCTCTTGCATCTCCCTCCCTCCCACCCTCCCTATCCCACCCCTCTAGGTGGTCACAAAGCACCGAGCTGATCTCCCTGTGCTATGCGGCTGCTTCCCACTAGCTATCTATTTTACATTTGGTAGTGTATATATGTCCATGACACTCTCTCACCCTGTCACATCTCACCCCTCCCCCTCCGCATATCCTCAAGTCCATTCTTTAGTAGGTCTGTGTCTTTATTCCCATCTTGCCACTAGGTTCTTCATGTCCTTTTTTTTTTTTTCCTTAGATTCCATATATATGTGTTAGCATACTGTATTTGTTTTTCTCTTTCTAACTTACTTCACTCTGTATGACAGACTCTAACTCCATCCACCTCATTACAAATACCTCCATTTCATTTCTTTTTATGGCTGAGTAATATTCCATTGTATATATGTGCCACATCTTCTTTATCCATTCATCCGATGATGGACACTTTGGTTGCTTCCATGTCCTGGCTATTGTAAATAGAGCTGCAATGAACATTTTGGTACATGACTCTTTTTGAATTATGGTTTTCTCAGGGTATATGCCCAGTAGTGGGATTGCTGGGTCATATGGTAGTTCTATTTTTAGTTTTTTAAGGAACCTCCATACTGTTCTCCATAGAGGCTGTATCAATTTACATTCCCACCAACAGTGCAAGAGTGTTCCCTTTTCTCCACACCCTCTCCAGCATTTATTGTTTGTAGATTTTTTGATGATGGCCATTCTGACTGGTGTGAGATGATACCTCATTGTAGTTTTGATTTGCATTTCTCTAATGATTAATGATGTTGAGCATTCTTTCATGTGTCTGTTGGCCATCTGTATATCTTCTTTGGAGAAATGTCTGTTTAGCTCTTCTGCCCATTTTTGGATTGGGTTGTTTGTTTTTTTGTTATTGAGCTGCATGAGCTGCTTGTAAATCTTGGAGATTAATCCTTTGTCAGTTGCTTCATTTGCAAATATTTTCTCCCATTCTGAGGGTTGTCTTTTGGTCTTGTTTATGGTTTCCTTTGCTGTGCAAAAGCTTTTAAGTTTCATTAGGTCCCATTTGTTTATTTGTGTTTTTATTTCCATTTCTCTAGGAGCTGGGTCAAAAAGGATCTTGCTGTGATTTATGTCATAGAGTGTTCTGCCTATGTTTTCCTCTAAGAGTTTGATAGTGTCTGGCTTAACATTTAGGTCTTTAATCCATTTTGAGTTTATTTTTTTGTATGGTGTCAGGGAGTGTTCTAGTTTCATACTTTTACATGTACCTGTCCAATTTTCCCAGCACCACTTATTGAAGAGACTGTCTTTTCTCCACTGTATATGCTTGCCTCCTTTATCAAAGATAAGGTGACCATATGTGTGTGGGTTTATCTCTGGGCTTTCTATCCTGTTCCATTGATCTATATTTCTGTTTTTGTGCCAGTACCAAACTGTCTTGATTACTGTAGCTTTGTAATATAGTCTGAAGTCAGGGAGCCTGATTCCTCCAGCTCCATTTTTCGTTCTCAAGATTGCTTTGGCTATTCGGGGTCTTTTGTGTCTCCATACAAATTGTGAAATTTTTTGTTCTAGTTCTGTGAAAAATGCCTGTGGTAGTTTGATAGGGATTGCATTGAATCTGTAGATTGCTTTGGGTAGTAGAGTCATTTTCACAATGTTGATTCTTCCAATCCAAGAACATGGTATATCTCTCCATCTATTTGTATCATCTTTAATTTCTTTCATCAGTGTCCTATAATTTTCTGCATACAGGTCTTTTGTCTCCTTAGGTAGGTTTATTCCTAGATATTTTATTCTTTTTGTTGTAATGGTAAACGGGAGTGTTTTCTTAATTTCACTTTCAGATTTTTCATCATTAGTATATAGGAATGCAAGAGATTTCTGTGCATTAATTTTGTATCCTGCTACTTTACCAAATTCATTGATTAGCTCTAGTAGTTTTCTAGTGGCAGTTTTAGGATTCTCTATGTATAGTATCATGTCATCTGCAAACAGTGACAGCTTTACTTCTTCTTTTCCGATTTGCATTCCTTTTATTTCTTTGTCTTCTCTGATTGCTGTGGCTAACACTTCCAAAACTATGTTGAATAATAGTGGTGAGAGTGGGCAACCTTGTCTTGTTCCTGATTTTAGTGGAAATGGTTTCAGTTTTTCACCATTGAGGACAATTTTGGCTGTGGGTTTGTCATATATGGCCTTTATTATGTTGAGGAAAGTTCCCTCTATGCCTACTTTCTGCAGGGCTTTTATCATAAATGGGTGTTGTATTTTGTCGAAAGCTTTCTCTGCATCTATTGAGATGATCATATGGTTTTTATCCTTCAGTTTGTTAATATGATGTATCACGTTGATTGATTTGCGTATATTGAAGAATCCTTGCATTCCTGGAATAAACCCCACTTGATCATGGTGTATAATCCTTTTAATGTGCTGTTGGATTCTGTTTAGACTTAATATTCTTAAGATGTCAATATTACTCAGAGATTTATATATTCAATGTAGTCTCTATCAAAATCCTAATGGCATTTTTTTGCAGAAATGGAAGAAAATCATCCTGAAATTTATGTGGAATTTGAAAGAACACCAAATAGCCAAAACAATTTTGAAAAAGAAGAACATAGTTGGAGGACTCATGCATCCTGATCTCTATAGTAATCAAAACAGTGTGGTACTGTCATATAGAGTGATATATAGATCAATGGACTAGAATACAGAGTCCAGAAACAAACCCCTTCAATAAGAGTGCTAAGATCACTCAATCAAGAAAGGACAGTCTCTTCAAACAAATGGGGCTGGGAAAACCAGATATCCACATGCAAAATGAAGTCAAACCCTAATTTTACACCATAAGCAAAAATAGACAAAAGGGACATCAAACTTAAAATGGGAGAAAATATTTGCAAAACATATATCTGATAAGAGTTTAATATCCAGAATATGCAAAGAACTTCTATAATTCAACAACAAAAACTCAAATCATCTTATTAAAACATAGGCAGAAGACTTGAATAGATATTTCTCCAAAGATAACATACAAATGGTCCACAAGCATATGAAAAGAGGCTCAACATTAGTAATCATCAGTAAAATGCAAATTAAAAGCACAATGAGATGTCACTTCACCCCATTAGGAAGGCTACTCTGAAAAACAAACAAACAAAAAATAACAAGTATTGGTAGGAATGTGGAGCAGTTGGAACCCTTGGGCACTGTTGGTAGAATTTTAGAATAGTGCAACTGTTATAGAAAACAGTATGACAGTTCTTCAAAACAATAACAACAAAACTAGAGTTTCATATGATCTAGCAATCACATGTCTGGGTATATATCTAAAACAATTGAAAGAAGAGTCTTGAAGAGATATTTGCACACACATGTTCATAGCAGAACTATTCACAATAGCCAGGAGGTGGAAGCAACTCAAATGTCTAGCAATGAATGAATAGATAAACAAAATGTGATATATACATACAATGGAATACTATGTAGTCTTAAAAAGGCAGGGAATCCTATCACCTGCTACAACATGGATGGACTCTGAGGACATTTTACTAAGTGAAATGTGTCAGTCACCAAAGAACAAATACTGTATGATTTCTCTTAGGTGAGGTATCGCAAGTAGTTAACTTCATACATGTAGAAAGTAGAATGGTGGTTAGCAGGGCCTAAGGGAAGGGGCAGAGGATAATTGTTGTTTAATGAGTATAGAATTTCAATTCTTCAAGATGAAAAGGTTCTAGAGATTAGTTTCACAACAGTGTGAATATATTGAACATTAGTGTAGTATGCATTTAAAAGGATTAAGGCGGAAAATTTTATGATGGTTTTACCATAATAAAAAAAGTCAAAATTTTTATATATAAACATAATAACAAATTAAAAGAGTTAACAGAAGAACAAAAAAAATGATAAAATACTAAGAGTAAACTTAATTAGAAATGTTTAAAATCTATATGAAGGAAACTCTTAAAAAGTCATGGAGGATGCAAAAGTAGTTTTGAACAAATAATTATCCAATGTTCTTCCATAGGGCAATTCGGCTTCACAAAGATGATGCTTTCCCATGCTTCTCCCCAAGTTATAAATGAAAGTGATCCTAACAAAAATAGCTACACTTTTTTTTTTCTGAAACAAGATAAGTTGATTCTACATTTAATATGAAAAAATAAGTGAGCAATAATAACCAAGAAATACCAGGCAAATAATGATCAATGACTGAGGGCCAACCCTACAGATATTAAAACGTCCTATAAAGACTTTAAAATAAAGATAATATGACCCATGAACGGATAGACTGAGCAATGAAACAACAGAGAAAGTCCAGAATTAGACCCTGGAAATTTGGTAAATGGTAAAAGTAGTATATCAAATCACTGGAGAAAAATGACCTATTAATAAACAATGCTGAGACAACTAGATAGCTATTTCGTAAAAGATAAAATTGGCAAACCTTACACTGTTCATCAACCTAAATTCCAATGAATCAGAGATTAAAATTTTTTTTAAATCTAAGTATCAGGAAACATGGGTAAATTCTTTTATAAACTGGGAATAGAGGAAGCCTTCCTGAATGTGACTAAAAATTTAGTTAAAGGACCTACAAACAATGACATTCCATAGAAATGAACATACTCTGGGCCCAAATATTAGTTTCTGGATATTATTCTCACTCAAGGGAATATGCACTCCTGGAGAAATGGCTGATTCCAGGCCTAGGTCAGGGAAAGTACAAAACGGACATTTTGTTTTGGGAGGAAAAAAGAAAAACAAAGAGGCACTCAAAAGGGGCCAAGTCCAAAAGCACAGAAGTCATCTTTAAGCTTCCTCTCATCTACTCCCCACCCTAGGCCAAATTTGGGAAAATCTAAGCAGAAAAATAATAATGACTCCAATTAGCCATAAAGTATTGTAAAATAATAGGTAAATAAAAATGCACTAGTCCATAGTGATTCTCTCTGCTCTGTCCAACATCCCTCTTTCTCCACACAAAAGCGAGAAAGATTGATTTAAAATGTCACTTTTATCCCTAAAACTCCTCAATGATTCCCCTTTACTCTTAAAATCGAAAATCCTTATTATGATTTCTAAGGCCATGTACTGAAGCTGAAACCGGCTTCTGTATCCCGACACCAAATTAATTTTCAGGGACAGAGTTTTGGGCTAAGTAGAAAAGAATAGCTTTATTGTTTTGCCAGGCAAAGGGGGCCACAGCAGGCTAATGCCCTCAAAACTGTGTGTCCCAACCTGGAGCGGGTAGTGAGAAGTTTTATAATAATGGTTTAAAAGGGCGTGATCAGCTTGTGGACATTTTTCTGATTGGTTGGTGGTGAGGTAAGTGGGAGTCAGCATCATCAACCTTTTGGCTCTAACCTGTCTGGAGTCTAGTGCTTGTGGAGAGCCTACTGTTAACTTCTCCCACCTGGTGGGGATTTCAGTATCTGCAAAACAGCTCAAAGACATTGTTATATGTATGCATTGATGGGGAACCAGGACCTCGCCCTAAGGCTGCACTATTTCTCTTGACTGTTCTTCCTTGTTTCCGCATCCCCTCCCTTCCCTGATTAGCAACTGTTTGAACCTGCCCGTTGGAGCTCAGGGGAGGTCCTGGAGGCTGAAGGAAACCTATTTCCTGTAATCAAGAAATGGGGGACACAGAAAGGCTTTTGTGCCCAGGAGCCCCCGAGGGTCCTGCTCGGTATCAGCCCGAGCTGAGTCTTGTTTAACTACAACTTGATCTCATATTTTCTCTCCCTTGCTCAGTGCATTCTAGCCCCACTGGCTTCTTTTCTCTTTGTCAAACACACCAAGCCCCTGTGCAACTTGGGAATTCTGTGCCGTATTTATTTCCTCTGTGACATTTTTAACAATCTTCAATTATCTTATTTTCTTCTTTGTTTATTTATATCTTACCTGTCTTTCCCAGGAGAATATAAATTCCAAAAGGGCAGGAAAGTCTATCCTTTTCACTATCAGATTCCAGTTCCCAGTATAGTGAGTGGGAGATAATTGGCTCTCAATGAATATTTCTGAATAATGAATGGAGGACGAATGAATAATAAACAGATAAATGAAATAATTCTTCTGACTTCCAGTTCTAGTCTCTTTCCATGACAAGTTTTTATTTTTCCTTCTTTCTGTGTAGTTTGTCTCTATATGTATATAGACCATACTGCATATATTATGTAGCCTATATGCTTATACATTAAATCCTTCCATGTAGCTACCAATGAAATGAGTGTGTATTGTTACTGTTTTTCCTTTTAGAAGGGTAACACAGGAAAGGTCCTTAGAAATCCCATCAAATCCTCTTGCTTTACAGATAAGGAAACAAGGCCTGTGGTGTATAAGTTGTTCAAGGTCACACAGCTAACAATTGTTATACTTGAAATTACATCCCAGATCTATGCATTTTCTAGTTCAGTGACCTTTTAAGTACCTTTCCCTTTTCTATAGTATTGGTTTATTCCTCAACCCTCAGCTCCCTACCTCCTGCCAACATACAACTGGGAATAGGAGGAAATGGTATGAGTGGAAAATGAGGTCCTCATGGTGTCTTAGAATCATCAGTGCCCCAGGAGAGAAAGTTTCACTGAGCTAGTAAGCATCACCGTGCTCCTTAGCAGCATTTTTGAAATCACAAATGTGCCCTCCCAATGAGATTGGCCTCAAATGACATTGTGTCTTAGGAGGCTGTATGCCAAGACATCCCCAGTGTGTGCATTTATGTAGTCTACTGTTCCCTAAGAACCACTTTGTCAACTGTGGAGATGGAAAAATTATTCCCGGAATTCCATGGCAACTATTTCCGAATTTCCCATGTTTGTTCAAATGATAAATGTAAAACCATTATCTATTTTTAAACTCTTTGGGCTTTATTGACTCAAAAGAACAGGAAAGCCCTGTCAGGACAATTCTGTTTATTGAAAAATTAAGGGTGGGGACATTGCATTTCTTTAAATAGTCTAAAAGTGTAAGATTGTTTTTCTTACACAAGAACTGTATAGTTAATTGGAATTGAATGCCTTGCTTTCCTTCGTAAATGAAGCTCATTCCTAAGATTGAGATGCTAAATCTTAATCATGGGAAGTCCCTGGGGCAAGGATGTGTGTTGAAGTATAAGTAACGGTTTAGCAAAAAACTTACTATCCCAATGATCATGGGGTTTATAAAGGGAACAAGGTTCTCTTCTGGAAGGAGGTTTACTTTGGTATTCATAAAGACCCCATAGTTCCATTCTGTCATCCACTTCTCCTCTAACTAAGCTTAGCATTCATTTATCCAAACTGTTGTGTAGTTTCAGTTATCCATATGGCATAGTACTGTTGGTTATAAAGGACACAAAAATGGGTAAAACTCTCTCCCTTCCATGAAGAAGCAATTTAATAAAAGTTTAACCACCCTAAATTACTCACACTTTCTATTTACCTTTATTCAAGCCACATGGGTGTGGGAAACTAATTGAAGTAAATTCAGAGGATCAGAGTTTGAAAGAAGTTCAGGAGTTATCTTGTCCACTGCTACTGAATATGAGGTCCCTGGGCCAGCAGAAGCAGCATTACCTGGAAACTTATAAGAAAATGTAGAAGTCTTGGCTTTACCCTATATCCACTCAACCAGAATCTGTGTAATATGATCCCCAGGCAATTCCTGTAAACATTAAATGTGAAAAGTCTTGATCAATCCACTGATATCTTGGATTCGTTCTATATTTACAGATATAGGGGATTGTAATTCTGTGATAAATATATATTCAAACTGATGATCTCCTCCTATCTCTCACTGAATACCACATAGTTTTATTCAACTTCAGCTACCCTTTGGTGAGCACAGCCTTACCTAGATTTCAGAACAAAGGATGAATCATTTGGAGCAATTCCTGAGTACTTGAACATTTAGAAAGAATTTGGGGGGCAGAGAGAAGAAAAAAAGGAGGGAGGGAAAAAAGAAATCTATCATAATTGCCTACAATTTCATAAATTTTGTTCAACATAGACCAAGTATAATCTCTCCCATATCAAGAGATACATATCTTTCTAAAAAAAATGTGAGCCGTGGTATGACGGATTGGGTTAATGTTCTCAATTACTCCCTTCCCCATTCCTCTAGTAGGCTTATAAAGGACTTAGTGGAGGGTAGGGGAATTGGGGGTGGAATGGCCAGGAATTTACCTTCCCAGACATCAGGCTTGGCCAAAGGATCTGGTTTAAGATCAGATTTGGCCAAGGAAATGTGTTTTGAGCAGTCATCACAGAGTTTTGGCCGGTCTTCTTGTTCTTTTCCTCTGTCTTGAGCAGAGAGGGACTTTTCTCTTACTCCAGATTCTGGGATAAAGAAGACACAGGGAGGAGAAGCAGAACAGTCACCAATACGTAATGTGAGTGAGAAATAAGCCTTTGTTGTTGTAAGCCACTGAAATTTGTGGGCTGTTTAACTTGAGGAAAGCTGAATAATGCACAGGGTCATCTGTGTCTTCTAGCATCAAGGGCCATTCTAACTGTATTTACTTGAGAAGAAATGTTAAATGTAAAACAGTCTCTGTACAGGGAATTCCCTGGCGGTGCAGTTGTTAGGGCTCTGCCCTCCTATTGCAGGGGGCACAAGTTCATCCCTGGTCGGGGAACTGAGATCCCACAAGCCACGTGGCCAATAAATAAATAAAAAGTAAACAGTCTCTGTACTATCAACATTTATCATGTAGATAAACTATGAGAAAAACAAAATACAAATAATCTTATTTTGAGAGTCCATAGAAACTGACGAATCCTGGTCGCCCTCCTGGCCACTGCCTCGGGCTACTTTGTCAGCATCGATGTGTCAGCATCGACTCACATGCCCAGGAGTGCTTCTTCGAGCGGGTCACCTCGGGCAGCAAGATAGGCCTCATCTTTGAGGTGGCTGAGGCTGGCTGCCTGGACATCGACGTGGAGATTACAGGGCCTGATAATAAAGGAATTTATAAAGGAGACTGGGAGTCCAGTGGGAAATACACATTTGCTGCTCACATGGATAGAGCAGCAGCATATAAGTTTTGTTTTAGCAACAGAATGTCCAACATGACTCCAAAGATAGTGATGTTCACCGTTGATATTGGGGAGGCCCCAAAAGGACATGGAAACAGAAGCTCACCAGAACAAGCTAGAAGAAATGATTAATGAGCTCTCAGTGGCAATGACAGCTGTAAAGCATGAACAGGAATACATGGAAGTTCGGGAAAGAATACACAGAGAAATCAGTGACAGCACAAACAGCAGACTCGTCCTTTGGTCCTTCTTTGAAGCTCTTGTTCTAGCTGCCATGACATTAGGATGCATCTACTACCTGAAGAGATTTTTTGTAGTCTGGAAAGTTGTTTAAAAAGCCTTTTTCTGATGATCCCAAACTCATAATCCACTGTTTATCAAACATCTTCGTCATAGTAATGTCAAAAAAAAAAAAAAAAAAGAAAGAAAGAAAGAAAAAGAAACTAACGAAGGTGCCTTGCATCCACCTAATTTTGGACATCAAGGAGACTCACTTGAAATTCAGAATGCAGATGTCTGCATGCCTGCAATGCACCAAATGTCTGAAAAATTGTTGATTTTGGGGGCTATTAAATAAATGTATCAGTTATTTTAGTGCTTTTTATGCCTCCGAGAATTATTATGGTTTTATCTTTAACACATTTCTTCTAAATTAAATATGTCACGATTACCCTGGAAATAAAGTTAACATTTTTCATTCACTTGGTGTAGGAGCATAACCAGAATATTAACATAAAATGGCACATTTTTTAAAAAGTTGAATAAATCATTTGTAATTCCTTTAATAAAAATTAAATGAGAAGCATCTGCTTTTATAGTAGGCTCGAATTTCTAAAGTTAACCTTATAAACAAATTGATACTTAATAAGATTCCCTCCCTATTCCGAGATCAATTTCCAGTGTTGATACAGAAAATGGCTCATATTTTTATATACCTTGACTGAATTAACATGGTTAAACATAAATAATATTTGATTTCTCTCAGTGACCCTTCATAATGTAGGAGACTATTTATTAGCTTTCTTATCCAGAGGAGAGCTCAGAGATTCAGCATGTACAAGGGTGTAACCACAACCAAACAGCTAATGGAGGAGTTTAGGCAGAACAATAATTCATTCTGGCAGCCTTTCCACACACAAGAGATTTGCCAAAGCTACCTACCAATTTACTTCATGTGTTGAAACAAATATTTAAGATTTAAGAAGTTTTGTGCCACTTGGAATTTGTTGCTTTGCTTTTTATTTTTGTCTACTCTTTCCCTCTCTCCCTACCCCTGTATTTTATAATTCACAACTATCCAAAGTCTTGGGTATATTAAACAGTCTTATAAAATAAGTCCCTTGAACAATGTAATTAACCAGTAACAGAAAAGGTCCTTGACACAGCCTCTGTCTTAGCTGTACTGTTCTCTCAGGTCTTGCCTTGATTACCAGAATCCTTCCTTACCAGAAGAAATTACAAATACATGCTTACACATCTGGAATCTATTGACTGAGGATCATCTCACAACCTAACAAAGCCTTATTTGCAGACTCTGACAGTTTTCATTTTTCACATGCACATACCCTGCTTCAATACAAAGAGTCCTGAGTTTAACACTTTTCAGTTATAGAAAAAAAGGAATGAATAAATAAATGAATGAATGAATCAGTTGAATGAATAAATAGAATTATTGTGTGCTTGGGCTTGGTGCAATCCCAAAGTGGACTCTATTTGAGTCTTCTGTTATATGTCTACCGTGTTGCTTTCAACCTTGCATTCTCTATCAGCCTCTATTAAAGACAAAATATTCTGCCTAATTAAGACTTTTGTTAATTCAGTGGTTGCTGGATTAAAGTCCTAACTCCTACAAACTAAAGATCCTTGACTGCAGTTAGGCACAAGCTTTAATCTTGCTTTTGCCTTCTTCCAAGTTGGGGATAGGGTGATAATGATATAACATTTTCAGATGGTAGAAGCGAGTTCTCCTTTCATAAACATCCAAAGTGATTTCGTAGCCATAGAGTGTTTGCCCTTTATACAAGATATTTCACAACAAAGAAACTGAAGCCCAGGAAGTAATTGCCTCTGAGAGTAATAACTAACATACAGATATCCTGATACCTCATCTACTCTACTTAGTTCCATCTTAATTTGGTTAAAAATATAGTCTTGGTTTTAACTGAACTACTGTATATGTTATTCGGAGTGCCTACTATGTACAAAACATGTTGTTAGATATTATGGGTGATTCAGGGATGTACAACACTGATTCCTTCCTTGAAGAAGCTTATCAGCAAGTTAGAGAGGCTGTACCAGACATGGAAAATAAAGTGTTAGTGGAAGTCATAATAGGTGAGAGAGAATTAGTATACAGATAATGTGAGCTGCAGGTATTCAGAGAGGTAAGACTCATGAATGCTGGCATGGTCATAGTAAATTTCAAAGAAAAAGTGCTTTCTCTCTAATAAGAAAGCAAACAACCAGTTTTTTTTTTTTTAATGGGTAAAAGATATGAATAGACACCTCACCAAAAATATACAGATGGCAAATAAGCAAATGAAAAATGGCTCAACATCATATGTCATTAGGGAAATGCAAATTAACATAATAATAAGATACTACTACACACCTCTTAGAAAAGCTAAATTGAAAACAGTGAAATCACCAAATTCTGGTGAGGATGTGGAGCAACAGGAACTCTCATTCATTTCTGGGGAGAATGAAAAATGGTACAACCACTTTGGAAGACAGTTTGGCAGTTTTTCACAAAACTAAACATGCTCTTACCATATGATCAAGCATATGTGCTCCTTGGTATACACAAAGGAGTTGAAAACTTATGTATATCCACATATGTTTATAGCAACTTTATTCATGATTGCCAAAACTTGAAGTGATCAAGATGTCTTTCAATAGATGATTAGATAAGCAAACTGTGATACAATGAAATATTATTCAGTGCTAAAAAAGAGTGGGCTATCAAGCCATGAAAAGATATGAAGGAACCTAAAATATATATTTCTAAGTGAAATAAGCCAATCTGAAAAGGCTACATCCCATATGATTCCAACTCTATGACATTCTGGAAAAGACAAAACTGTGGAAGCAATAAAAAGATCAGTGGCTGCAAGGAATACTGGAGGAGGCGGGGAGGGACAGATAAGTGGAACACAGAGGACTTTTAGGCACTGAAACTATTCTCTGTGATACAGTAATGATGCACACATACACTTGTCAAGATCTACAGAATGTTCAGCACAAAATGAACACTGTTGTAAACTATAGACTTTAGTTAATAATAATGTATCAATGCTAGTTCATCAATTGTAACAAATGTACCACACAATAAAGACATAAATAATAGAGGAAACGGTGTTCAGGGGGGATGGGAGATGGGTTACGTGGGAGCTCTCTGTACTTTCTGATCAATTTTTCTGAAAATCTAAACTTCTCTAAAAAATTGTCTTGTAATTGTTTCTAAAAAGTGGACTTGGCCTAGTTAAGCTTCATATAAGTCAGAGGGGTTAGATAGGGAGGTTCAGGCAAGGGACACAGCAGAGCACAAAACCTAAAGAGAAAAGGGTGCACAGTAGGTCAGAGAGCAATAAACATCACCAGACAGGTCTGCGATTTCCTGTCCCTGTAGCTCTGAGTCTAAAGCCTCAAATTTGGCATCAACATAGCTGCATTTGAATCCCAGTTCTGTTGCTTAAGGGCTGTATGAGCTTCATTAAAGCCCTAAAGCTTTCTGAACTTCTATTTCATCAGCTACAACATGGGGAAAATAACATATTCAGAATTGCAGAAAAGCTCAAATAAATTAATGTACATGAATTTCTCTGTGAATTCTGAAGTGCTCTAGAAATATTAGTTGTTATTATCAAAGAAAAGAAGCCTTCCCACTGCTTTTATTGCTTTTATGGTGACCCTCGCTTGGCAACTGGCTGCCATATGACAGCACAGATCTGTCTTGTTGGAATGGAGTCACCTAAGTCTACCCCTCTGTCATCTTTCTTACAATGAAGTTTCTCCTAAACACTGCTTATTTGAATATTTGGCCAGTCTCTTGCTGACACACCAAGTTTCAGATAGAATCTGACATCCCAAGAGCAGCTTCAGTGGTATGAAGTCCCGGAAATCGGAGATGGCTGTGAATAGTGTCTGGAGAAGATCAGGTCTGGGATAACAGTCTTTGAACTTGATGATTTTCTTCTGTTTACTTCACAGTTCCTTCTCCATGACACTGTACTCTCTATCCCAATCTCCCTTCCAGTAGTGATTTGGTGATATGATATCTTCTGCTCAAAATCTCTATTAAAGAGAAAATCAAGTTTAAAAGCAGCTAGAGACAGCTATGGGGACAGTTTATACAGGTAATGTGCTCTTGTGGTTGAAGAGCATTACATCAGGCAGAAGAGTTCCAAATAGCCCACACTTTATCTTAAAAAAGTAGCATGCCCATTACGTGAAAACTAGACAGTGTATAATCATTCCAAATGGGGAATAAAGTTGTAGAGCTTCTTTTCAAAGATCTCATTTAATCTACACAAACCTTCGG
This sequence comes from Balaenoptera physalus, assembly GCF_965194825.1. Taxonomy (NCBI): domain Eukaryota; kingdom Metazoa; phylum Chordata; class Mammalia; order Artiodactyla; family Balaenopteridae; genus Balaenoptera; species Balaenoptera physalus. The sequence goes on along the minus strand of NC_138882.1, from coordinate 76,134,431 downwards.
TGAAGTGTGCTTCATACCAAATTTTACAGAGAGTGAAACAAGCTCAGGATTTTAAGTGGCACCCCCCAAGCTCAGACTCATTTCTGAAAGGGGCAAAACTCCATCTTATTGTGCCACTGACTCTAAGCCTGATGGCATGTCTGCTGTAGCCATTCACTGTTACTTCCCTCCCAAATGATAGACACTGATGTTACGGTTGTGACAGTCACTTAAGAATAAAATCCCAGCCATTACATTGTTTCGGGAAGCCCTAAACAATGTAATTTTACATATTATAAAATTAAATTGAATTAAGAAAAAAGACCACAGTAGGGGAATATAGGAGTGAGACACTCACTTTTCCCGGGAGTTGGGGAGAGGCCAAAAAAGACTTCATAGAGGAAGTGACCTTTGAAGTGAATGCTTTATTGTTTGTCATTTTTCATGTATTTGTGTGTAATTTAGCTTAGTCCAAAAAGCTGAGTGAATGAATCCTTAAACTGTGATCCTCATGAATTTTTTGTTTCCAAACCCAGATCGTGGTATTAGCTGCACAACCCACCCAAATGAGATACCACACAAGAACAAGAACGGACAGGCATGGGGAAGATAGGGAGACGGTGAGTTTCCTCGGTGGTAATCAATAGTGTGGCCGCTGGAAATTTTACCTCTCTAAACATTATTTGAAACTGAGGAAGACTTGGTGATTTCAAAATCATTTTCCATATCAGGATTCTACACAGAATTGCCAATTGCCTATTACCCACATTGTGTGTATATTTCTTGAGCTGTCATTTTAAAGAGTCCCTCTTAAGCCAGCAAACAGCCATACTTCACAGTTAGAATATAAACCTAGATTGTGGAATTTACTAATTGTTCCTCACTGTTGTGGTCATTTAACCATAAAATATTCACAACCTAAGTCTTGTAACCCTTGGCCTTTCTTTCTCATGGGAAGGGGAGAGAATTGCTCAGAAAGATGACCTTCCCACTTGGGTCAACAAGAGCTGCAACTGGTTCTAAGGAGGGTGTCTTATTGCTGTCAAATTGACCGAAGTTGTCACGGGAGAAGCCTGCTGTCACTGTATCTTGCTCAGACCAGCCCCTTAGCTTGCTGAGTCAAGCTGTGCTGACTCTTAGTGATAGAATTTTAATGTGAGAGATGACAGAGGTCTTGGAGTTAATGTGTGCACGGAGGTGACAGTTTTGAATGTCAGCCAAAGCACAAAGGCCTGTCTGAAATTAATTTGGGGGGGGGGGTGGCAGAAAGTCATAGGAAGATGGAGAGACAGAGTATGATGGAGAATTGAGATTGGTTGAGTCAAATCTACTGCCATCTGCTACAATGAAAGGATCATTGTTCACAGACACAGAATATTTGAGCCTGGGAGGAATTCACCTCATCAGATAATTCTGCTGGTTTAATTTTTGATCAAACTAGTATGTAACTTGCCACTTTTAGATCTCTATGATCCCGTTTCCCTTTGTGAAAATGGAGTTGGAAAAAGTGGACATGGATCTCCTGATGATATGATCTAGAATTTAATCATTTAAGGGGGAAATAACAATTTTCTGGTAATAAACAAGCCAAGCAACTTTATGCATCTTAATCTTCCTTTTACATTGTAACTTATTAAGAACTCTCAAAATTTCCCCATTATCTAGAGGACAAAATTCAAATCTTTAATCTATCTGTGACAGGCAGAATAATGCCCTCTTAAAGATGTCCATATCCTAATGCCCAGAACCTGTGAATATGTTACATTACATGGCAAAGAGGAATTAAGGTAGCAGGTGGAATTAAGGTTGTTAAAATCAGCTGACTTTATGAAAGAGAGGCTCTCCTGGATTATCTGGGTGGGCCCAATGTAATCACAAGTGTCCTTAAAAGTGGGAAGAGAGGCAGAAGAAAAGTCAGAGTCAGAGTGAGTTAACGTGAGAAAGACTCAACTGGCCATTGCGGGCTTTGAAGGTGGAAGGGGCTATGAGTCAAGGAATGTGAGCAGCCTCTAGAAGCTGAAGGAAAGGAAACAGATTCTTCTTTGCTACTTCCAGAAGGAATACAACCTTGCCAATACCTTGATTTTAGCCCACTCATATAAATTTTTGTTGTTTTGTTATTTTAAGCTATTATGTTTGTGATAATTTGTTAGCGCAACAATAAGAAACTAATACACTTACCTTCAAGGTCTTTCTCAATGTTATCCAGATTTGTCCTCACTTACCCTAAATGAACCCTCCTTCTGAACTCTGAACATTGGCCTCTAAACATGCTTTGTACATTACACACTTTGTCATTCCATTTCTTGTGTCTGGAGTCAAACATGTTCTCCTCTAGGGTTGATGAGGACTAGACACACCCCACTGAGGGGCTAGCTAGTGCCAGGACAGAGGGATGGGTCCTGGGGCTGGTTATAGTGAGGTATGCTACTTAAAGTGGGTTGAGAGAGGAGCATTCGTGTCAGGGTCCTTGAGAAAGGGCAGAAGCCAAAGAGGAAAAAACAATTTCAAGGCCGAGTCCAAAGACCAGTCCTAGAATTACAAATATGAGACAAGACTGAGATTCTGAGGCCAGATGGCAATAGAAAAAAATGCAAGGAATAAATGAGATGTTCTGGAATATCAGTGTCAACAGCTTTTGAGGGGCCTATGGCTCACTCTTGCAGTGGTCAGTGTGTGGGGTTACTTTGTGTTGACTTAAAGGTACTGTTTATGTGCAGATATGAGTGCCCTCAAGCATCTTCCATCACCCCAGTTCTACCCATCCTTCAAAGCCTAGCTCACGTCCAACCTTCTCCACAATGCTTTTCCTGAATATTCCAGCCCTAGTTATCTCCTCTTCTTTAGAAGTCTTTGCTTTTACTCTTTATATTCCCCTCTCATTTGGTAGTTGCAATTCACAGCCTCATATTTTTAATTACACAAAGCTATTTTATGCATAACTGTAAAAATTCACACAATATAGTAAGAAGACATTTAAAACCATTCAGAACCTTACCACCCAAAGGCAACTACTGTTACATTTTGGTATTTATCTTCCTAGACTGATATTCACTACTCCCTGCAATATTTTTTATAACATACGCATATACACAAAAATATATTTCATATATATTCTCCAAAATGAAACTTATTGCAGGAAATTCTACATCATATAAATTATTTTTATCAAGTTTATTACATATTAAATTACACATAAATTATTTGACATTCACAATACCTGTAGTGTTATACTGACATATAAACTTTTTACCTGTATATATTCTTTCAACACAGTCAAATATAAGTACTTTGAGGTAAGAAAGAAAAAATTTACATATTTTTTCCGTCCCCATTGATGCCTAACATAGTACATTGAACATTTTAGAGGCTAAATAAATATATATCGATTGACCTGAAAACCCTGGAAAATCTTCCTACCTAGAGATGGATAGTATTTGCTATTGATATGTTTTCAAATTTTTACAAAGGAATTTCAATAATTATTTTTACACAGAAAATTTTTTAAAAGTTGCACCACACTGCTCTTTTTACAGTGGTCAGGTTATTATAAATCTAGAGATTTGTCAATTAGCATCAGAATTACTTGTTAAAATGGGAAAGAAGATAAACAGAGATAGAATTCTTGTTAACTCATTAATATTCCCTATAATGAAAAATGTTGCAGGGAAGAAATAGCCACGGTAATAGGTGTAATCAATCTAGCTGGGGAAAAGTGATGCAATTTGTTATCTTTATAGAGTTGCTCTGTTCACTAGTCAGCTAGTTGGCATATTTATCAAATGCCTGGTTGGTGCATAATAGTGTACTGTTTCTCTGGACTTCATGTTATTTGTGTTTCCTTCATTCATTCACTCATTCACTCATTCACTGTTCATTTTTTAACATGCTTTTTTGGAAAACCTATTATGTACCAGTCACTGTGATAGGTGCTGGAATAATAAAGCTGAGCAAGACAGTTTTATCCTCAAGGCACGCTCAGTGGAGAGAAAAACAGACAATCATAAATTGATTTTGATGTACAAGCAGGAAGACTATCTCTACCCTCAAATAGTTTAAAGTTAAATAGAAAGAGGATACTACAAAATAGTGTAGTCTTTTTTTCGGATTGCAATGTTAGTCCCAAGAATGGCTGGTTTTGGCAGAAACAGAATCCTAAAATAGACTTGGTCATTGGAAAGACTGACAACTAAGGTGCAGGCTTTGCCCATGATTCAGAAGATATCAGAGCAGGTAGAAAGGTAAGTTGCAAACATTCATGCATAAAAGGCACTGTATTAGTTTACTAGGTCTGTCATACAAAGTACCACTGATTGGGTGGCTTAAACAATAGACATTTTTTTTCACACAGTTCTGGATACTAGAAGTCCAAGATCAAGGTGTTGGCAGGGTTGATTTCTTCTGAAAACATCTCTCCTTGGGCTTGTAGATGGCTGTCTTCTCCATGTCTTCACGTGGTCTTCCCTCTGTGTGTGTCTGTATCCTAATCTCCTCTTCTCACAAAGGCACCCATCATATTGGATTAGGGTCTATCCATATACCTCACTTTAATTTAATTACCTCTTTCAAGACCCTAAACCAAATTCAGTCACATTCTGAGGTACTGGGGATTAAGACTTCAACATACAAATTTTGGAGAGACAACTCAGCCCATAACAGGTACAAAGGGTGATACTAAATCCTAAAATGAAAGCAAATCAAATCCAGACAAGGTAGCTAGTTGCGTGCCTTTATGAGCCTAGTTAAGGTGTGGCTTGGTTAAGCTGCATTTCACTTTATAATTTGCTTGCATGCTACTAGATGAGTGTTTATTAGTGCAAAAGAGTGTATGCTTGATTTTACCTTTTAAGGTTGCTTTAAACATTCCTTGATGCCTTTGCCCACTGAAAACAACCATGAATTGCAGGAATAGGGAAGCTTGGGAAGGTGGAAGTCCCTTAAACACAGTTGGAATGTGAAGGATTATTAAACCTAATTACAACTCCAAGGAGATATCCTCACTGAAATTTTTCAATAGTCCAATATTGGTACCCTAACCATGTAATTGAGTAAATTTTTATATCAGGTAGGATATAAAATGAAATAATAGAAATAGTATTAGATGAAGTAATAGGAAACAAAACTGAAGATAGACTAAAGAAGTATTTCTAAATTTCCCTGATGTTAAGACTCATTGCTTAAAAATCACAGTTTCTAGCATCTTGTCTTGGATGCTCTGTTTCTGGGGCTTAGGGTAAGACCCCGAAATTTGTACTTTTAAAATTGATATCATAGGTGTTTCTTATATTTATAAAAGTTTAGCAAACAAATGGAGTCAACAATGTCAGTTTGGATCCAAGCTCTTTCTCTCTGCTCTGCCACCATTAATTTGTTTATCATTAGTGTGACCACGACACTCAGTCACAAAATGGCTGCTGCAGTGATAGGTGTCACAGTTAAGAACAGAAGAAGAACTGTCTTCTCTGGTATGTTGCTTTGCTGAAAAGTAAGGAAGGAAGGAAGAAAGAAGGAAAGAAAGAGGGATAGAGAGAGGGAAGGAGGGAGGAAGGAAGGAAGGGAGGGAGGGAGGAAGGAAGGAAGGAAAGAAAAAGAATGAAAGAAAAAGAAAGAAAGAGGAAAGAAGGAAGGAGGGAAGGAAAAAGAAAGAAAGAAAGAGAGGGTGAGAAGGAGGGAGGAAAGAAGGAAGGAAGAAAGAAAGAAAATGAAAGAAGGACAGAAGGAAAGAACGGGTGGGATGGAGGGAGGAAAGAAGGAAGGGAAAAGAAAAGAAGAGAAAAGAAAAGATGTGAAAGTAAAGAAAAGAAAAGAGAAAATAAAAGAAAAGAAAGAGGAAGATGAGGAGGGGGAGATGAGGGAGGTGGGGATGGAAAGAGAAAGGAATTTAGAAGTTCTCCAGTGCATCTCTTTAATTGTTTCATCTCCTGCCTACCTTTAAACCATGGAGAATGGAATTACCATGTTTCATTTGGATTTACCTTTGAACTGATGAGTTTACTTTCTCTAAGCATATATCTTCGCATAGGTGGATAACAAGAAACAAATAGCAAGAAAGAATGATAGAATATTTGTTGGGCAAACAATGGTGTCTGCTTCAAGTATGTACAGGGAAATATAATAATTTTACCAGTCAAAGTAGAATTAGAATTAGATAATTAGGGTTGTGAAGAAATAGCTAAAATTTACTGTGCTTATTGTGTGACAGACCCTGTGTTCTAAGGGGTTTATGTTGATTAAATTATTTAAGCCTCACAACTACTATGGTATAAGTGCTGTTATTATTCCCACTTTACAGATGAAGAAACTGAAGCATAGAGACATTAATTAGTTTATCTAAGATCATATAGCTCTTAAGTAGCTGATCCAGGATCTGAACCCTGGCATTCTGGGCTCCAGAACTATACTCTAAATAGTGTTATATTCTATATGAACAGATAATAAAGCAGAATCCCAAAATACTTAAAGTGCTTGTGTGGAAATTGGTGAAGGCGGCTTGGTGTTTGGTTGCATGGTTGACTTTGATTAAGCACCTTCTATCTGCAAAGAACTATACTAGGAACTAGGAAATTTCAAAAACAGGTAGGGAGTGATATGACTTTACTCAAGGAATTTACAATCTAATGGAGGAAATAGATTGCAATCAATTAATTCTAATACGATATAAAGTAGAATATAGTGAAAACTACAACGGACATGTTGGATTGAAGACAAAAGTGCAGTTAATTCCTGTTAGACGGATCAGAAAAGATTCATGGAGAAGGAAGGTTTTGCGGATGTGGATGTGGGGGAGAGAGGACGACATTCCAGACTGAGAAGAGGTAAGAAATAATGGAATTGAGTGCATGTTATGTTGTATTCTGTGAATAGACTGATGTGGCTGTAATGTAGAGGACTTGGAGATATACTGGAAAGTGAGACTGTAAAGATACTAAATTTAAAGAAGATACCATGTCATATGTGAAATTCACCTTCATACTTAGAGAACCATAAGATTATTGGGTAAGGTTGTTATGAGGATGTTGGGAGATTTATTTTGACTCTTGATTTCTGTCTTTTGATAATACTCAAGAAAGATGTTCCCTCCCCTCCTCTACTTAAATAATTCATCTCCCACCTTTAGGGTCCATTTTAATCTTTTTTCTTGCTCATTTGGCCTTTATCAAAATCTGTCTTTCACTCCACTTATACTGCTGAGTGATTGTTTTATCTTTTCAATTAGAATGAAATCTCAGAGAAGACAGATTATATTTTCAAATATTTTGGGAATCACCTACAATGCCTGACCCGGTTTTCTTTATTTAGTATCCAATCAACCCATGTGGAATAATGAGTCACAATAGAGCATTCTTTTTAGGACCTTTCAGGAATTTAGGTATCATTTTACAGGGAGTTTGAGAGTGTTTCTTAGCCTTCACCTGGAGAGCTACTCATGGGTGAGTTTCACCTGATATAAAACGACTTATCTACCAGTTTTTACATTTTCCTCTAAAGTCAGGTACAGAGAGGGCCAGGAAATCCTTCCAACATCTCACTGACAATCTAGGGCATCTGTCAATGCTCCCAGCATCTTCATTTCTGACTCTCTCAAGGGTTTTCTTCATCTGTTACCATTCTGACATCTGTTGCCTTAATAACTTTCCTTTGGGGTGTCCATTCCATGAGCAGGCCTGGCTGTGCACTTCTTCCCAAGGCCGTTGTTTCTTTGCTTGCCTCCCTTGGTTGTTTTCATTCCAGGTAGCTCCAACTCCTTAATCAAGACTTCTGCAATTAACTGGTATTATGTCATCATCCCTTTCTCTCAACAGTGTTTAAATTAATGAGGAATCTTTTCCCTCAGACACTTCATATCGTTATTTCTTATCCTCTGACCTTGACTTGTAGTTTTTCCTTCCAGAAAAAATAAAACAAACACAAGCAACCAAAAACTTCCCTGAGATGGGTGTATCTGACCCACTGGTTATACAATAGAAAAAGATACTACAGAACCTAGGGGCTCCTTCAATGGGTGTTCCTTGCTTGCTGGGCTTTACCCAACAAGGTCTTCATTGACATTCAGGAAGTAAATGACATTGCAAACCTCTTGATAACCCCACAGAAAACTTCTGTATTTATAGTAAACATTCTTACTCATTCATTTCCTACTTGAAAAATTTTTTCCAAATTAGCCCCAAGAGTAAGCGTAGTGAGAAGTTATTAGGACAAAAGTTTTCCAGTGTAATCTTAGAAAGCCAATTGGTATTAATTCATAGAGGTCTTTTTATCTTCCTATGTGTTTCATGAAAGCAGGGACTATACCTCTGCTATTTACCATTGTAGTCTCGGTATCCAACAGTGCTTGGAAACAGGTAGGTCAGGAATACAACAAGCTAAAATTCAACCTATTTTTCCCTATTCTTGATTTTATGACAGGCATTACTAATCTATTATAGGAGTCTTTCTACAGACTTGTCGCCTCTCAACATTGCCCCAGGAAGCTTCTGCAAATTGATTGGAGTTGCCATGCAGCAAAAACCCATTTACCATTCTCATAGTTAGCACTCAATAAATATTTCTCAATAATTGAAACAATATTCTCCCCTATGCATGACCCCTTCAACATCATCTCTGATAAATTACTATCCTGCTCCTATTTAAACACCTCTACATGATGAAGAACATGTTATTCCATATGACAGGTTATCCCACTGTGATATAAATTAAACAGGAAGTTCTTTATATTTTGAAAAATCTGGCCTTTTCTAATTTATTAGTCCATTTTTACTAATATAAAGACCTATTTTTGCAATTGGCTAATGCTTTTGTAAGGATTGGTATCTATTTGAATACTGTAAAAGATAACCTTATCTAGTTTTCTCGATTAGTCCTTCAAAGGTGATCATAATCAGCTCTAATTAATTTGACATTTTCTTTTTAATATCTAAATTAAAACATTTTAAAAAACTAACTGCTGAACAATCAATGACAGGAAGACACTGGAACTCACCAAAAAATTACCCCACATCCAAAGACAAAGAGAAGCCACAATGAAATGGTAGGAGGGGTGAAATCACAATAAAATCAAATCCCATAACTGCTGGGCGGGTGACTCACAAACTGGAGAACACTTATACCACAGGAGTCCACCCCTGGAGTGAAGGTTCTGAGCCCCACGTCAGGCTTCCAAACCTGGGGGTCCAGCAACCTGAGGGTCTGGCAACAGGAGGAGGAATTCCTAGAGAATCAGACTTTGAAGGCTAGCGGGATTTGATTACAGGACTTTGACTGGACTGGAGGAAATGGAGATTCCACCTTTAGAGAGCACACACAAAGTAGTGTGTACATAGGGACCTGGGGGAAGGAGCAGTGACCCCATAGGAGACTGAACCAGATCTAACTGCTAGTGTTGGAGGGTCTCCTGCAGAGGCAGGGGGTGACTATGGCTCACTGTGAGGACAAGGACACTGGCAGCAGAAGTTCTGGGAAGTATTCTTTGGCGTGAGAACTCCCAGAGTCTGCCATTAGCCCCACCAAAGAGGAGGTAGGCTCCAGTGTTAGATTGCTTTGGTCAAACAACCAACAGGGAGGGAACCCAACCCCACCTATCAGCAGACAAGCAGATTAAAGTTTTACTGAGCTCTGCCCACAAGAGCAACACCCAGCTCTACCCACCACCAGTCCCTCCCATCAAGAAACTTGCACAAGCTTCTTCAATAGACTCATCCATCAGAGGGCAGACAGAGGAGCAAGAAGAACTACAATCCTGCAGCCAGTGGAACAAAAACCACATTCACAGAAAGATAGACAAGATGAAAAGGCAGAGGGCTAGGTACCAGATGAAGGAACGAGATAAAACCCCAGAAAAACAACTAAATGAAGTGCAGATAAGCAACATTCAGAAAAATAATTCAGAAAAATGATAGTGAAGAAGATACGGGACCTCACAAAAAAAATGGAGGCAAAGATCGAGAAGATGCAAGAAATGTTTAAGAAAAACCTAGAAGAATTAAAGAACAAACACTTAGAAGAATTAAAGAACAAACAAACAGAGATGAACAATGCAGTAACTGAAATGAAAAATACACTAGAAGGAATCAATAGCGGAATAACTGAGGCAGAAGAATGGATAAGTGACCTGGAAGACAGAATGGTGGAATTCACTACAGCAAAACAGAATAAAGAAAAAGGAATGAAAACACATGAAGACAGCCTGAGACCTCTGGGAGAACATTAAATGCAACAACATTCGCATTATAGGGTTCCCAGAAGGAGAAGAAAGAGAGAAAGGGTCTGAGAAAATATTTGAAGAGATTATATTTGAAAACTTCCCTAATATGGGAAAGGAGGTAGCCACCCAAGTCCAGGAAGTGCAGAGAGTCCCAGGCAGGATAAACCCAAGGAGAAACACGTTGAGACACATAGTAATCAAATTGACAAAAATTAAAGACAAAGAAAATTATTGAAAGTAACAAGGGAAAAATGACAAATAACATACAAGGGAACTCCCATAAGGTTAACAGCTGATTTCTCAGCAGAAACTCTACAAGCCAGAAGGGAGTGGCATGACATATTTAAAGTGATGAAAGGGAAGAACCTACAACCAAGATTACTCTACCCGGCAAGGATCTCATTCAGATTCGACAGAGAAATCAAAAGCTTTACAGACAAGCAAAAGCTAAGAGAATTCAGCACCACCAAACCAGCTCTACAACAAATGTTAAAGGAGCTTATCTAAGTGTGAAACACAGGAGAAGAAAAGGACCTACAAAAACAAACCAATAACAATTAAGAAAATGGTAATAGGAACATACATATCGATAATTACCTTAAACGTGAATGGATTAAATGCTCCAACCAAAAGACACAGGCTCACTGAATGGATACAAAAACAAGACCCATATATATGCTGTCTACAAAAGACTCACTTCAGACCTAGGGACACAGGGAGACTGAAAGTGAGGAGATGGAAAAAGATATTCCAAGTAAATGGAAATCAAAAGAAAGCTGGAGTAGTGATACTCATATCAGATAAAGTAGACTTTAAAATAAAAACTGTTACAAGAGACAAGGAAGGACACTACATAATGATCAAGGGATCAATCCAAGAAGAAGATATAACAATTATAAATATATAAGCATGCAACATAGGAGCACCTCAATACATAAGGCAACTGCTACAGCTATAAAAGAGGAAATCAACAGTAACACAATAATAGTGGGAGACTTTAACATCTCACTTACACCAATGGACAGATCATCCAAACAAAAAATTAATAAGGAAACACAAGCCTTAAATAACACAATAGACCAGATATATTTAATTGATATTTATAGGACATTCCATCCAAAAAGGGCAGATTACCCTTTCTTAAGTGCACACGGAACATTCTCCAGGATAGATCACTTCTTGGGTCACAAATCAAGCCTCAGTAAATTTAAGAAAATTGAAATCATATCAAGCATCTTTTCTGACCACAATGCTATGAGATTAGAAATCAATTACTGGGAAAAAAAACATAAAAAACACAAACAAATGGAGGCTAAACAATACCTTATCAAATATCCAAGTGATCACTGAAGAAATCAAAGAGGAAATCAAAAAATACCTAGAGACAAATGACAATGAAAACATGATGATCCAAAACCTATGGGATGCCGCAAAAGCAGTTCTAAGAGGGAAGTTTATAGCAATACAAGCCTACCTCAAGAAACAAGAAAAATCTAATATAAACAATCTAACCTTACACCTAAAGAAACTAGAGAAAGAAGAACAAACAAAACCCAAAGTTAGTAGAAGGAAAGAAATCATAAAGGTCAAAGCAGAAATAAATGAAATAGAAACAAAGAAAACAATAGCAAAGATCAATAAAAGTAAAAGCTGGTTCTTTGAGAAGATAAACAAAATTGATAAACCATTAGCCAGACTCATCAAGAAAAAGAGGGAGAGGACTCAAATCATTAATATTAGAAATGAAAAAGGAGAAGTTACAACACACAGTACAGAAATACAGAGCATCCTAAGAGACTACTACAAGCAACTCTAAGCCAAAAAAATTGGCAACCTGGAAGAAATGGACAAATTCTTAGAAAGGTATAACCTTCCAAAACTAAACCAGGAAGAAATAGAAAATATGAACAGACCAATCATAAGTAATGAAATTGAAACTGTGATTAAAAATCTTCCAACAAACAAAAGTCCAGGACCAGATGGCTTCACAGGTGAATTCTAGAAAACATTTAAAGAAGAGCTAACACTGATCCTTCTCAAACTCTTCCAGAAAACTGCAGAGGAAGGCACACTCCCAATCTCATTCTATGAGGTCACCATCACACTGATACCAAAACCAGACAAAGATACTTAAAAAAAAGAAAATTACAGACCAATATCACTGATGAATATAGACGTAAAAATCCTCAAGAAAATACTAGCAAACAGAATCCAACAACACTTTAAAAGGATTATACACCATGATAAAGTGGCATTTATCCCAGGGATGCAAGGATTCTTCAATATATGCAAATCAAATAATGTGATACACCATAATAACAAATTAAATAATAAAAAACATATGATCATCTCAATAGATGCAGATAAAGCTTTTGACAAAATTCAACACCCATTTATGATAAAAAAAACTCTCCAGAAATTGGGCATAGAGGGAGCCTACCTCAACATAATAAAGGCCATATACGACAAACCCACAGCAAACATTATTCTCAATGGTGAAAAGCTGAAAGCATTTCCTCTAAGATCAGGAACAAGACACGGATATCCACTCTTGCCACTATTATTCAACATAGTTTTGGAAGTCCTAGCCATGGCAATCAGAGAAGAAAAAGAAATAATAGGAATACAAATTGGAAAAGAAGAAGTAAAACTGTCACTGTGGATGACATAATACTTTACATAGAGAATCCTAAAGATGCCACCAGAAGACTATTAGAGCTAATCAATGAATTTGGCAAAGTTGAAGGATACAAAATTAATGCACATAAATCTCTTGCATTCCTGTACACTAATGATGAAAAATCTGAAACAGAAATTAAGGAAACACTCCCATTTACCATTGCAACAAAAATAATAAAATACGTAGGAATAAACCTACCTAGGGAGAAAAATATACCTGTATCCAGAAAACTACAAGACACTGATGAAAGAAATTAAAGATGATACAAACAGATGGAGATATATACCATGTTCTTGGATTGGAAGAATCAATATTGTGAAAATGACTGTACTACCCAAAGCAATCTACAGATTCAGTGCAATCCCTATCAAATTACCCATGGTATTTTTTACAGAACTAGAACAAAAAATCTTAAAATTTGTATAGAGACACAAAAGACCCTGAATAGCCATAGCAGTTTTGAGGGAAAAAAACGGAGTTGGAGGAATCAGACTCCCTGACTTCAGACTATACTACAAAACTGCAGTAATCAAGACAATATTGTACTGGCACTAAAACAGAAATATAGATCAATGGAACAGGATAGAAAGCCCAGAGATAAACCCATGCACTTATGGTCAACTAATTTATGACAAAGGAGGCAAGGATATACAATGGAGAAAAGACAGTCTCTTCAAGAAGTTGTGCTGGGAAAGCTGTACAGCTACATGTAAAAGAATGAAATTAGAAACTCCCTAACACCATACACAAAAATAAACTCAAAATGGATTAGAGACCTAAATGTAAGACTGGACTCTATAAAACTCTTAGATGAAAACATAGGAAGAACTCTCTTTGACATAAATCACAGCAAGGTCTGTTGTGATCCACCTCCTAGAGTAATGGAAATAAAAACAAAAATAAACAAATGGGACCTAATGAAACTTAAAAGCTTTTGCAGGAGAAAGGAAACTACAAACAAGACGAAAAGACAACCCTCAGAATGGGAGAAAATATTTGCAAATGAATCAACGTACAAAGGATTAATCTCCAAAATATATAAACAGCTCATGCAGTTCAATATTAAAAAAACAAACAACCAATGAAAAAATGGACAGAAGACCTAAATAGACATTTCTCCAAAGAAGACATACAGATATCCAAGAAGCACATGAAAAGCTGCTCAACGTCACTAATTATTAGAGAAATGCAAATGAAAACTACAATGAGGTATCACCTCACACCAGTTAGAATGGGCATCATCAGAAAATCTACAAACAACAAATTCTGGAGAGGGTGTGGAGAAAAGGAACCGTCTTGCACTGTTGGTGGGAATGTAAATTGATGCAACAACTATGGAGAACAGTATGGAGGTTCCTGAGAATACTAAAAATAGAATTACCATATGACCCAGCAATCCCACTACTGGGCATATACCCAGAGAAAACCATAATTCAAAAAGACAGATACACCCCAATGTTCATTGTAGCACTATTTACAGTAGCCAGGTCATGGAAGCAACCTAAATGCCCATCAACAGATGAATGGGTAAAGAAGAAGTGGTACATATATGCAATGGAATATTACTCAGACATAAAAAGGAACGAAATTGGATCAGTTGTAGAGACGTGGATGGATCTAGAGACTGTCATACAGAGTGAAGTCAGAAAGAGAAAAACAAATATGTTATATTAACGCATATATGTGGAACCTAGAAAAATTGTACAGATGAACTGGTTTGCAGGGCATAAATAGAGACACAGATGTAGAGAACAAACATATGGACACCAAGCGGGGAAGTGGCGGGGGGGGGGGAATGGTGTGATGAATTGGGAGATTGGGATTGACATATATACACTAATATGTATAAAATGGATAATAAGAATCTGCTGTATAAAAAATTAAATAATATAAAATTCAAAAATTCAAATAAAAACAAAAAACCCCAGGTGACTGCTGTCATCAGAGATTAAGTAAAAAGATATTGGGAGACACACACACACACACACACCCACAAACAAAAGACATTTTAATGGTAACCCCAAAACACACATACTATAAAAAGTGGAAACAACAATATGAAATAAAATACATAGACAATAATATACATAGACAAATGTCATGAGGTTCTAGTGTTTAATACCCAAGATCTTTGCACTAGGCTTTGGTCAAGTACTCAGCCATAGTGTTTGGCGTAATGTCTCTGCACAGATTCTGCTCTTACCTTCTTTGGCCACCCTGGTTGTTAGTGTCACCTGGAATCATCAATAGTGGACAGATCACTTTCTACTTCAGAGATGCTAAGTATGAAAAATATTTAGTTTCTTTATCAGCAATCACTCCATATTCTGTCCTCATAGACCATCTGACCTGTCTACATGGAATTCATCAACAGCATTTCCATGGATCACACATTCTCCATTTCTGTTTCAAATTGCCATTGCCCAGCTCTACACAGCTTTCTTTGGGCCATGAGTATGTTGTTGCAATGACAGGGACTTTTTAGAACTCTCTATCTTCATGTGGGGAAAAGAAATATCTCTGTACTAAAAACTGCTGGAATATTCCCCTATTTGCCCAAAGCGCTTTCCTCTTTGTTTTCTTTAGCTTGGTAAAACTGGCCCTACTGAAAATAACCACCTATCTTTGAGAATCAGTGAAATGAGCAGAGCTGGAGCTTTAGTTTTTAAAACTGTTTCATTCTATGTAAGTTGGTTATAATTCTTTCTTTAGTCAAAGTGCTTTTATTGACATTATTCTTCTTTACCTATCATGGCTAATGGAGAAGGGTGGGATTTTGCTGTCTACTCATTGCTAAAGAATAGAAATAAAGAATATATTTTTATGCACTGATCTTGAATCCTGAAGCTATGTTAACTCATTTATTATTTCTAATAATTTTAATGATTCCTTAGAATTTTCTATATACTAGATCATATCATATGCAAACTGAAATAGTTTTAAGTTTTCTTTTTCAACCTGGATTTTTTTTAATGATATTACGGTTATGTAGGAGAATGTCCTTGTTTTTAGGAGATACATGTGTTTTTATGTTCAATTGTCTCAGTATTTTCTAATTCCCTTTGTGATTTCTTTTTTGATCCTTTAGTTATTTAGGACTATGCTATTTGTGAGTTTCCCAAATTTTCACCTGCCATTGTTTTCTAATATTTTTCTGTAGTAATCAGAGAACATTCTTTGTATGATTTCAATCCTTTTAAATTTATTGAGGTTGTCTTATGGCCAAACATATGGTATGGAGAATACTCAACGTGTGCTTTGGAAGAATGTATATTCTACTGTTATTGACTGGAGTGTACTACAGATATTTGTTAGGTCTAATTAATTTATAGTATTGTTCAAGTCTTCTGTTTTCTGTTTATCTTCTGCATACTATTCTTTCCACTACTGAAAGTGAGGCACTGGTGTCTCCAACTATTATGGTTGAATTGTTTTTTTCTCCTTTCAATTCTATCAGGGTTTCTTCATATATTCTGGATTTCTGTTGTTTAGGTATATATATGTTTATAATTGTTAAATCTACCCAGTGAATTAAGTCTTTTATCATTATAAAATATTTTTCTTTATCTCTAGCAATATTTTTATTTTAAAGTCTATTTTGTGTGATATTAGTATAGATATTTCAGGTCTCTTAAGGGTGCTGTATATGTGGTATAGCTTTTCCATCCTTTTACTTTCAAACAATTTGTATCTTCAAGTCTAAAACATGACTCCTGTAAATAGTATAATGTTGGATCTTGTTTTCTTTATCAAATCTGACAATCTGACTAATGATTGTATTGTTAAAAGTTTATTATTGATACAGTTGGATTTACATCTGCCACTTTGCTATATGTCTCATATATTTTTTATTTCTTGTTTTCTTACTGCTTCCTTTGCCATTCATTAGATATTTTCTAGTGTAACATTTTAATTCAGTTAATACTTATAAAATTTTTAAACATTTTTAAATTGTTGCTCTGGAGCTTATAATATATATCTTAAGTTATCAAAATCTACTTCAGATTTATACTAATTTAATTTTACTGTGATATAGAAATTTTACTCATATATCTCCATTCTCTCTTTTTTTGTGTTATTATTATTACATGTTATGTCTGTATATGTTACTAACCCAAACATATGTTGTAATGATTACCACTGTATTTTTTTCTTTTAAAGAAGCTGAGAGTAGAAAGGCAAGAAATTATATTTTTATAGAGTGTTCTATTAACCTTTGTATTTACTACTTCTTGTTCTCTTCATTCCTTACTTTCGATTTGAGTTACCATCTATTATAATTTCATTACTTCAATACAGTTTTGTTCCCATCTATCTCCTTTGTGCTCTTTTTACAAATACATTGCATTTCTATATGTTACAGTCCCCAAAATACAATTCTATGCATCTTGTTTTATGCATTTACCCCTTAAATAAAGCAAAAGAAGAAATGAGAATAATTATTTTTTATACTGTCAATCATAATACGTACATAATTATCTCTTCCAGTGTTCTTGGTTTTGTTTTTTTTTTCTTTTTAATTTTTGGCTGTGTTGGGTCTTCGTTTCTGTGTGAGGGAAATTTTCCCTTCATTTTTTAAAAATATTTTTACTGAATGTAGATATCCTGGTTGACACTTTTTCATTTAGCACTTTAAATGTGTCTCTTAACTGCCTTCTGGTCTCCATTGTTTCTGGTGAAAATCAGTTGTTAATCTCATTAGAGTTCCTTGTATGTAGTGGGTTATTTTTCTCTGCCTCCTTTTTTGTCTTCATCTTCACATATGGTGAACATAATGTGTCTGGGTATGGATCCTTTTGTGGCTAGCCTAATTGGAGGTTTTTGTGCTTCTTGGATGTGTAGACTAATGTTTTCACCAATGGGACGTTTTCATCATTGTTTACTCAAATATTTTTTTCTACATCTTTATCTCCTTTTTTCTGATTCTTCCATTATGCTTATGTTGATGCACTTTATTATGCATTTTATAATAATATTTATAATATTATGCACTTTATGCCTTGCATTTCTCTGAGGTTTTCTTCATTTTCTTTATTCTTTTTTTCCTGTTATGTGGATTTCATAATCCTTATCAATCTATCTTCAAGTTCACCAACTTTTTCTTCTGCCAGCTCAAATCTACTGTTGAGTCCTTTAGTACATTTTTTTTTTTAATATTTATTTATTTTATTTATGGCTGTGTTGGGTCTTCGTTTCTGTGCGAGGGCTTTCTCTAGTTGCGGCGAGCGGGGGCCACTCTTCATCGTGGTGCGCGGGCCTCTCACTATCGTGGCCTCTATTGTTGCGGAGCACAGGCTCCAGACACGCAGGCTCAGTAGTTGTGGCTCACGGGCCTAGTTGCTCCGCGGCATGTGGGATCCTCCCAGACCAGGGCTCGAACCTGTGTGCCCTGCATTGGCAGGCAGATTCTCAACCACTGCGCCACCAGGGAAGCCCCAGTACATTTTTTATTTCAGTTAATTTACTTTTCAATTTCAGAATTTCCATTTGTTTCTTTTTAATAATTTCCATTTCTTTATTCATATTTGCTATGAGTTATTGCCACCACCCCTTCCTTTAATTTTTTAAAGATGGTTTCCTTTAGATCTTTGAACATATTTATAATAGCTCTTTTGAAGTATTGTCTGCTGTGTCCAACTTCTCATCCACTCAGTGGCAGTTTTTGTTTTTTTTTTAATTAATTAATTAATTTATTTATTTATTTTTGGCTGTGTTTGGTTTTCGTTTCTGTGCTAGGGCTTTCTCTAGTTGCGGCAAGTGGGGGCCACTCTTCATCGCGATGCACGGGCCTCTCACTGTCGCGGCCTCTCTTGTTGCGGAGCACAGACTCCAGACTCGCAGGTTCAGTAGTTGTGGTTCACAAGACTAGTTGCTCCACGGCGTGTGGGATCTTCCCAGACCAGGGCTCGAACCCGTGTCCCCTGCATTGGCAAGCAGATTCTCAACCACTGTGCCACCAGAGAAGCCCATCAGTGGCAGTTTTTATTGCCTGTTTGTTTGTCTTTCCTATGGATAGATCATACTTTCCTGTTTGTTTGGTTTTTTTAATGTCTTTTGTTGTTGTTGTTGTTGTTGAAAAGTGGACATTTTATGTATATTGTAGCAACTCTGGATACTGATTCTTCTTTCTATAGGGATTGTGTTTTTGTCTGCTTGATTTCTTTTTTTAATTAACTAATTAGTTCTGTGACTCAGTCAGACTAGTTCAGTGACATCTATTTCCTCTGCAATTTGCAAACTCTAATGCTTGTCCTCAGAGTTTGCAGCCTTGGGCATGAGTAAAATGTTCCTGACCAGCAACGATGACTGTGGCTTTAGCTGTACTCTCTTTGATTTTCTCTTTCTCTAATATCCCTATTAAAATGTCGTTGTTCTTTTACTACATCCACTCTCAGCTGTTAGCCTACATTAATGGCTAACTGATAGTTCTATTGTTTTCAACAATGCCCTGGAGCAAAAAATTTTTTCTGCAGTCAGTTCCAATCGAAGTCTGGTCCCATGGCAGGGATAGACTTTGAGGTTTGCTCTGATGTTCCCATGGGCAAAAACACTGCAGTATGGAGAAGGAGATGGGGAGGAGTTGGTGGGGAACTCTTTATTGACTGCTCCACTTGGATCCTCCCTATAGTAGGAGCTGTGTGTGTGTGTATGTGTGTGTGTTTGGGGCTACTGGTGCTGCCACCATGCTGCAGCCAGCTCCTAGTATAGATTTTCCATAGCATAGGCCAGAGAAGGTGGAATTTCCTGATGTTTAGCAGCTGCCACATCTAACCACAATGGGTCTTCTAGCCTAGAATGATCAGGGAGATGGGAATTGCCAACCAGCTGCTGAGCCATTGAGCAGCTCTTTGACAGCACAGAGTATGCAGGAAAGAGGAACTTCTTTCTTTACTACCTGCCATGCTCAGATCCTCCCTATATAATATGAGTTTAGGGTCAGGAAATGAATGCCACTTGGGTGCTCTTCAGCTTCCTGACATAGGGCTTCTACAGCATAGAACTATATAAAATGAGATCTACTGATGTTCATTGGCTGCCAAAAGCACCCAGATTAACTTTCCCAACCTGGGGAGTTGAAAGAGATGGGAAATGCCACTCAGCTGCTAAACCTTCTAAAATAATTATTCTATGAGGCTTAGCTGAAATGAAATATCCTCCCATTGTTCTTACAAGTTTCCATAGTTTTTTTTTTTTTTTTTTTGAATAAACGATTCTCAATTTGTTGTAAACCCTTTGATCAATTCCAAGATTATTCCACTTTGATTGATTGTCTTTGCTAATTTGACCAGTTTAATAGCTTCCTCTTCAGGGAGAGGTTTCCCCGAGCAACACCACCATTCTGGAAATCTTATTTCCCTTTTCTTTTCTCTTTAATTCTTTCCCGAGTCCTTTCCAATTCTACATATTGTTGAAAACCTACTAAATTTCTAATAAACTGTAACCCCTTTCGTGAAGTTCTATCTAATTAAATAACTTATTACCCAGTAATCATCCATAATAAATACTGAGCACTTACTATTGGTAAAAGACTCCTAAGAGCTATAGAAGACATAAAATACTTAGATATAATTTTCACATGTAAGGCATTTATAGACTAATAACAGGGTAAAGTTAGATATTATAGCATAGTTATTTAGACTAAAGCCCTCTGGAATCAGACTGATTGGGGTTTATACCTTTGTTCTACCACTTAATAGCTGTGTGATCTTCAACAACTTGCTTAAATTTTAAAAATCTCTTTCCTCATTTACAAAGTGGGAACAATAATAATAGTGCTTCATAGGGGTGCTGTGAGGGAGGATCAAACAAAATAGTTCCTATAACGTAGCTAGCATATCCCATAGTAGGGATTTGCACTTGTTAGAATTTCATACATGTTAACTGTTAAAACAACAATAATAATAATAATAAAGGAGTAAGTAAAGAGAGAGAAAAGATTAAATTTTATATGTATTCAAAGGTAAAAAAGATTCCACCAGCTGAGAAGTGATCATATATAATGCTTTCATTCTTTGAAGAATTGCATCATAGCAGGTACTCAATAAATGGATGTTGAATTGCATTGGAATCATTTGGCATTATATGACTGATCTTGTACTATGTAGTAAATTTCAATATTTTCAATTGTCCTTTTAATCAATAGGGGAATATTCAAATATATCATCCATGAGGTGAACTAATTCTTTTGTTTTTAAAGAGAAAAGAATAAATTTATGTGGAAACACATTGAAATAGATATTGGGTTTCCCAGGTTCATGTTCCTGTATTGCTAATAACTATCCATGTGACCTTAGCAAATCATTTCCTTGTCTCCTTCATTCTCAGTTGTCTTATTTGTTAGATGAAAGTTGTTCCCAACTTTAGTATGCATCGCATCTACCTTTAGAATTTGCTAAAGTACCCAGGTTTCAGGTAGTAATCTAATTATACTGGGGAGAATCAGAGGTGGTTTTGTTTCTGTCTTGACAATTATAAGTAGTGATGTAGCCTCTTCTATGTTGACAATTGTAATTTATGTCTTATCTCCCTTTTCATAGTTTTTCTGGGTAGAGGTTTATCAATTATACTGATCATTTTAAGGACCAGCTCATTAGTTTTACTAATGAATATATTATTTACCTTCATTCAGACTATTTCTAGCATTCTTCATTTATTTGTAGAGTTTCAAGTTCCTCTTTTGTATTGTACTGCTTTCACCTGAAAAACATTAAGATTTCTTGTAGTGCAGACCTGCTAGTAATAGATTTTCTAAGTTTTTGTTTTACAAAAATGTTTTTATTTCTTCTTTACGTTTGGAAGACATTTGTACTGAGTATAGAATTCTTAGTTGACAGTGTTTCTCTTTCAGCCCTTTAAAAATGTCATTATATTCTTTTCTAGATTGTATAGGTTCTGAAGAGATATTTCCTGTAATTCTTTTCTTTGTTCCTCTGTATACGATGTATTCTTTTTTTGGGGGGTGAGGGGGGCTGGCTGTCTTCAAACGTTTAATTTGTGTGTTTTAATAATTTTGAATATAATATGTTGACATGTGTATGTGTTTATCTTGTTGGCGTTCTCTGAGGTTCTTGGATCTGTGTTTGGATGTTTTTCATCAGTTTTGGAAAATTCTTGGCCTTTATCCTCTGAAAAAATTTTTTGCCTCATTTTTAATTTCCTCTTCTTCTAGGATTTACATTAAATATATATTAAACTGTTTGATTGTATCCCATAGGTCTTAGATGTTCTATTATGTTTTCATCTCCTGTTTCAACTTTGTATTTCAGTATTTTATTTATCAAAATCATGTTTCTATGATTTTATTTTTTATATTTCATCTATTGAAATTCAAGTTCACTTTTGACCCTGCTAAAGGCATTCTTTATATATGTTACCATATTTTTTTCTCATTTGTTACATTGTCATTTGGGTTTTGTCTCATAATATTCATTCTCTTCTGAAAATCTGTCTATGTATGCTGTTCACTTTTCTACTAGATCCTTTAATATATTAAACATAGTTACTTTAAGTTTCCTGTCTGATACTTTCAACATGTTGGTCATAACCATACATTTTTCTATTGATTGCTATATGTCTTAAAAATGTGTTGTTTTTTTCTTGTTTACCTTGTTTATTTTTCTTGCTCATAATTTTTGGTTGAAAACCAAACATCTCTGTAGAAACTGAGTTAAATAGTATTTATTTCTGGAAATAAGCACACATCTCTTTCTGCCAGACATTTAATACAGGGGATTGAGTCAGTCTAGTCAGTCATTGATCTGAGCTGGGTTTTGTTGTTGATATTGTTACCTTGAATATACCACCAGCTTCAAATTCTTCTAACTTGGTTTGTGTTCCATGGTAGTTGGGTGGGGGAGTTTTATTGTTGGAGGATTTTTCTCATGTTTCCTGTTCTACTCTCTGTTTTAAGCCTTCCCTCTGAGCCTTCACTTAGGAAGAAGTTCTCTCTCTATGCTTTTGTTTCTCCCTTTGGTAGCCTGCTGATAAATCTTACTCATGTGTACCTGAGGTATTTGAGTTGTTCTCTTTTGTCCTGGTTCAGCCTCAATTTCAGATAAGCACCATCTTCCTCTTCTTGGTGTCTTTTTCTTCCTCATCTTTCTGGTCTTTCTCAGTGATCCTTCCTTTCCCTAGCAACAGGGGGTTTCAAATGTTCTGTTCCCATGACAATTTCCTGCTTTTCCTCTAGGGGAAAGGATCTGGGTAGAAATCCTTTTCTGTGGCTGTTGCTGTGCCCCACCTTCCAACTGTACCATGAGGAAGATTTTCTCAAGGCTCTCACCTTGCCCCAATCTTCCTTGTGAGCACCCAGTGAGGTCCATGGAGAAGACCATGTGAGTGATGCAAACTCTCCTTGTATTTTGGCAGCCAGGAGGTTTATACTCTCACTCCAGCCCACACATGACTGTCAGCAACTGGCTAAAAAAATTAGGCTGAATTCTTCTTAGCAGCTCATGTGGTGTCTAAGGTCTCTTTCACCTATGCTCTATCAGTGCTTGGGTCCTATCTTTCCTTGGAGGCATCTGTCTTCCCTTCAGTTTCAAGCAGCTGATTGTCCTGTGACCTCAGCTCTCTTATGCGTTCAAGAAAAGTTAAGATTTTGTAGATTATCTGGCTTTTTCTTGTTAAGATGTTGATTACATTTTTCTATATTCAAAGGGGAAACTGGAAATTTCTTGTGTGGCTTTATGTCAAGTCTGGAATAAATAATTAAGAATCAGTAGGTATCAGGAATCTTTAAAGTAACAAAGAGTAGATAGATAAAAGGCTCATGAATTAAAGAAAATTAGGGGGCATTTCTGCATTTTGTTTTTGTATATATAATTTTCCAAGTTACCGTTATACAAATGTATAGATTTTCTACATGTACTCTATGACCCTTAATCTTTATAATAATCTAAAAGAAGAAATATATATAATGCTCAATTTGCAGATGTGAAGGGTCAGATAGTCTTCAAATGACTTTTCTAACATCAATTATAAAACAATTAAGAGACCTAGTCTCGTGCCTGACACATAATAGATGTTAAATAATGAATGACAGAGAAGATGAATAAACGACAAGGGTTAAATAAGAACTCACTTCTCTTGCCTCACAATCTGAAGGAAAATTTTTCTTGATAAGTTTAACACATCTGTAACATTTGTAATAAAAAATTAGTGCTATATGATTTGTAGATGCTGTGAAACATCTTCCTAATTTGGGAAAAAAAGGTACTATTTACATAAAAAGGTATTTACATATATACTTTTTAATTAGATTTTTCTTTACTTTTTCTTTCAACGGGCACCCAATTTGCCACATTTCTCAGTGCCAATGTGTGTAACTCTGTCACTGCCCTTATTCAATTATAGGGGAATATTTGCTTACACGGCTGTCTCACTAAACTACAAGCTACCTAAGGAGAGAAGCCATATTTGATTTATCTTTATAACACCACCTTCCAGAAAGTGCATGACACAAAGTAGACACTTGATCAATGTTGAAATAAACGGATTCATATGTATTAAATACATTGCAAAGATGATAAATTTAAAAAAAAAAAATTTCCTCTTTGGGTGGGATCTAACTGTCCTGTGAGAGGAATCTTCCTAACTGAGCTTCACAGTGGTGGATCACACTGATGGTAGCTGTGAGCTAGAAGTAGACATGAGTTGACCAGAGATGGCAGCAAGGAGGGAAATCTTGGGAGGTTATCGATTTATCATAATCTTCCTCAGCCCCACTCCATTCTAAAAATATGGAATAATGATATTTTCTCAGTCTTACAATTTTTATAAATATTATTTTATACTTTCTATCAGTCACATCTTTCTCCTCCATTTTTAAGCCTCTCATATATAAAAATCTCAGCCAAATTATTACTGACTGGAGCAGCTAATAAAGTCCTCCAATCAATAAATTACTTCAATGCCTACTAGGTTATTGAGGGCAACTGGGAGTGGTAATATCTTATTCCTCAGTCTTTGTTTCTTGTTTTAAAAGAATGAGTTATGTGTCATTAGGTGGGGAGTAGGGTTGGTACTTTCCCAACTAAGAGTTTTCACTTGACATCCAACATCTGACACTGGAACTTGACCTTTTTCAATTTAATTAATAATTGAAGCATGTTTTTTCATTTTCTTTATACCAGACACTTTCAGCAAGATCCTGGATCTCACCTGTGTTTCCACATTATCATGATTTGGGCATTTTTAGTTAGTGAACAGTTGGCCTGGAAATTCCATTTTTATGTTAGAATTCACCAGTGACATTTCTACAACAATCTGTATATTCAGTTAGCAGGTGAGGGGGAACCAGATTACTGGAGCAATTGATTAAGTCAAACCTCAAGTACATGTCTTAAAAAAAAACCTGGTATGCAGAGGCTCCTAGAGAATTTATAAAATGCTTAGCCAGAAACTTGAGACAGTGTCTGAGTAAGAACTTTGTACATAGGCAAATAGCTTGGACACTGGAGAGTTATAGACACAGGTCTTTGAAATAATCCTCACATCTCTTGCTATAGAAAAATATTTTTTAACAAAAGTTATTTCAACTTCAAACAACTTTTTTTGTGTGTCTACAAATCAGTGGGTCAAGATTTTATTACCATGAACTGACCCATCTTGAATATACACAGACAAGAGTTTACTTTTAATGGATAGCTGAGGATTCTCTATTGAATTGATTTTAATGGAAACAACTATCCTGACTTTTGATTCATTTCTCTGTGTGTAGAAATTAGCCACCTCATTAAAGGCTGTGATTGTCCAAAGTCTTGGAGCAACTTGACCACCACTGTAGCTTCTGAATCTCTCTGTCTCAGATAAGCAAATATGATGAATCTAACAGTAAATGCATTTGGCGAGCTATCCAGAAAAACCTAAGAGTGATAAATCCCGCCTAAAAAAAAGAGTATAAAGGAAGAGAGGATATGATTTAACTGTAGTCAGGAACCAATCTTGTAGAAGAAAACAGCTACAAATGTGTTTGAAAAGTAAAAGAGTGAGAACAACTAAGACCATGGTCTCACAAGAAAATACGATTCTTATTGCATAAACAGAAGAGACAAAGGGAGAAAAAGAGGGGGAAAAATAATATTAAAGGGGAGACAGAGACCAAGAGAAACAGTATTTGTTAAAGTTCAAAACATGACATTCACAAGTGTTTATAAACTCAATAACCATCTACTGAAATATTATTATGTGCGGAATATAGCAAAAACAAAGCAATACAAAAAACCTTAGTACTTATATAATTATTTATATGTTCTCAAAATACCCTAATTTTTTCATCTCTCATTTTTTTCAGATGAAGAATATAATAATAGCTAATAAAATAACAGTTAACATGATGGAGAGCATACTATGTGGAAGAACTTTATATCCATTCAATCCACACAATGACCCAATGTCATAATTACTTATGACAATATTTTCCTCACGTTATGTATGAGGAAACTGAGTCTTTAGGAGGTTAAGTGGCTCCCAGAGGGCTACAAAGAGCTGGACCTGGGACTTGAATACAAATGTGATTGACTTCAAATTTTCTAATTTTAGAGACCACAGTTTTAATCACTGTGCAATATTTCCTCTCAGAGATGTAAATATTTAGAGACCTCACCCAAAGTGATACAGCTAGCAAGTAACAGAGGCAGGGCTTGAACACAGATCTAAATCCAAAGACATATTCATTCATGTTATAAAGTGGCACTGCAAGTTGAAACCTAGTACTACTCTATCTTAGGCAAGAAACTTATCACCCCAGAACTGATTGGAACAAAAATATAGCTCTACTTTGGGGAAGTTTAAAGAAAAGGTGTTACAGGCAGATTTTTATTGTAGGGACTCCATAGAAATTACTTACCTAACTCTCCTTTCACTCCTAAAGAAACAAAAAGATGAAGAGAAATGAAAATTTTCAGAATGGTTACATTTCCATGTTTTAAGTGTCTTCTTTTGGGAATTTGAAAACTTATCATTCTTTAGAATATGCTATTAGAAGAGTAGCATCCCTTGGAGGTCTAATTCCTTAAACCTTTATCAATTATCATTTTAAACCAGATTATAACAGCTGGCTGGGAAGAAGACTTGATAGAAATAAGAAGATATATGATATACAGCCTGTGAGAACCCTCTGAGATGGTGAGAGGATACCAGCCAATCTTCTTTACTTCCAACTAGTGCTGCCTAGGACCTCCTCTATCCAAAGTGGAGGGCTTAATGGAACAAAGATGTACAATCTTTGGTCTCCAAAATAGCTTTGGGAGTCAAGATTTCTTATTGACTAGGAACAGACCAGGTCTTCAGATAGGGCCAACACCAGCCTGTCTGGCACCTTTGTATAGCACAGGGAATGGAAGACACATACAACACAATGCTGCTGACAGATA
Source organism: Balaenoptera physalus (assembly GCF_965194825.1). Lineage (NCBI taxonomy): Eukaryota > Metazoa > Chordata > Mammalia > Artiodactyla > Balaenopteridae > Balaenoptera > Balaenoptera physalus. The sequence continues at coordinate 76,107,196 of NC_138882.1, read as the reverse complement.
ATATGTGAATAATTTGGTTAGGATAGAGGTAACTCCCTAACCTATAGGTACTAAACTGATACTGGAACAATCATGTCAATAGATGTAAAGGTACATCTGGCTCACAGAAAAGCAATTTTGCAAACATGTTTTACATAATTATGATCTTTACCTTGTTTTTTTCTGATCTGGACATGTTTCATCTTGCCCTAGTTCACTGAACCAAGTCAGTGCCACCATGAATTCAGATTGTGTGGACTCTGAACTTATGACATGTAATTCTAACTCTTCTCTTGGTCCTTTGTAAAATGATGCTCTTTTTATCTCCCCAAGTCTCAAGATGCTCCTTGAGGAAGAGCTCCTGGGGAAGAGTATCACTAAAATAAAAAAACATGTAGATATGACTGTAAAATAGTTCCAAATCTATATTTTTGGTAAATAAAGGATTTTTAAAAACTCTCTCATTAATTTGGCCCTCAGAAAAATTTTGAAGGTCAAATTAATGAGTGAGTTTTTTTAAAGTCCTTTATTTCCCCCCCCCCCCAAAAAAAAAGTTATGAAGAACCTAGGGGCAGGACAGGAATAAAGACGCAGATCTAGAGAATGGATGTGAGGACACGGGGAGGGGGAAGGGTAAGCTGGGACGAAGGGAGAGAGAAACACTGACATATATACACTAGCATATGTAAAATAGATAGCTAGTGGGAAGCAGCTGCATAGCACAGGAAGATCAGCTCAGTGGCTTGTGACCACCTAGAGAGGTGGGATAGGGACGGTGGGAGGGAGACATAAGAGGGAGGAGATATGGGGATATATGTATATGTATAGCTGATTCACTTTGTTATAAAGCAGAAACTAACACACTATTGTAAAGCAATTATACTCCAATAAAGATGTTTAAAAAAAAAGAAAAAAAAAAGATTACATATAAGATTTCATGATGTCAATAAAATGGTGGGAAGCTTTTTGGTAAAAAAGATAAAATAAAATAAAAAAACTATCATTAATTTGACCCTCAGAACAATTTTGAAGTATAAGGTAATATCATGTCATTTTAGTACTATGAAAACTAAAATTCAGAGAGGTGAAATTGCTCTAGCAAGTCAAGAAGGATCGTTCAACTCCTACTCAATGGGCGTTGCATTGCATCATGCTGCTTCTCATTAGAAAATGAGAAAGATGGGGCTCAAAATACTCATCAATGTGGTTCGTGCACCTTGCAACTCTTACTCTTCTCTTTCCCTCTTTTTTTTTTCTTTTCTTATACCTTTTCCTTCTGCCTTTCTTCCTTTACCCCTTCTCTCTGACCCTGTCATTATTGCTGGTCATGAATACAAAAATCAGATGGATAAGCCACATACTATGAAGAAGCCCTGAGAACCGTTGTTTTCTTACTTTGGAATTTTTTCTTAATGTTCAAAAATAGTCTTAGATTTAAATGATATGTTCTTTAGGATCTTTGTGCACAGTAGCCTGGCAAAAGTTGGCTTCAATAAATTTTACAGAATTAAATTGAATGGAATTAAACTGAGTAAAGGTCAGACTTGACACTTAAATAGAAATTCAGCATCAGAAGTACCAGCCAGCCTGAACATTGCAGCAGAGACAAGCTGGCCCCAGCTTTTGCTAGTTTGAAGAGTATTTTAATCTAGTTTTGCATATGTTTTCAAAAATCAGCAAAACTGCCAAAATTCTGTTGGCCTTGTTCTTATCCATTTCACTAATGCCAGTCCCTCCCTTTCAACATTCCTATCCCATCAGTTTCCTAACCTAAATGGACCAACATTTGCCTTCATGAAAAATCAATCTGCAATCTGTCTCAGACCAAATCCTATAAAACTCAACAGAAAAAGTAGAGAAAGGATGGTATGAGAGTACTTGGTATAGTTTAGATCTATGGGATCTAATTGTCTCATGCCTAACAAGTGTGTGTTCTAAGTGCATGGTATGTGATATGAAGAACAGGAGGAGGGAGTGAGAGGAGATTAGGAGGAGCCATAGAGGGATTAGAGGAGTGAAGTATCTTTTTATATGAGAGTATGTGGCCTTTTCACATCTAATTCAATCTCCCCCTAATCCAAATTCAATATTAAGATTCATTTTAGATCCTTGAAATAAGCTTTATAGGCTAGTGTTTTTTTGTTTCTTTGTGTTTTTTTTTTTTTAACTCTTATTGAGTCTGTTCTCCTATTACTTGTTTTTTGCCTTACTTGGACTAGGGTGCTGGAGCTAAACCTTGATGGGTGGCTTTGTTGTGCTGTGGGGCTAGATCGTGACTTATTCCTCCTGCTCTAGGGGAGATGGGGAAAGAGATGGAGGAATAATAATGCTTTCATAGATGCCTAAGATCCTTGATGAACCTCATAAGAAGATATGAGTCTTGAGTGCAGGACATCCTGAGTTTCTGGGCTAGCTAGGAGGAAGAAGATAGGAAAAGCCCAGATTATAGAGCACAATGCTGACAGTGATGTGTGAATCACTGTCTGGGACCAAAGCCAGGCAGGAAAAGCAAGAGTCAATGGTCCAAAGGTGCTGGAGAGAGAACAGGAATCTAACATTCAAGTGAAAATGAATGAAATATAGTCACATATGCAACAACAGTAAAAATTATTACCATAAACATTGCAGGAAGAAAAGTCACAGAATAATACATATGATTTCTTTCATGTAACGTTTACACCATGAAAGCTAAAACCATATATTGTTTAATAATATATATAAAGTTGAAGTAAAATAACAACAACAAGGCAATGATTCCAAATAGCAATTAACTGTAGGGTGAGGTGGAGTTGGAGAAAGTCATACAGGTAATTTTTAGTACATTGATAATATCCTATTTTTAAGCTAGGTTTTGGGTACATGAATTTTATTAATATTATGTAAACTATATATGCATATTAATGTGCTATTTTGTATGTAAAAATATGCATGCATGTTTGTATATACACACGTGTATGTTTGTGTATCCAAGAGACTGAGAGGTGAAAGTTTATTAGTCACACTTAAAGTGTTTCAGCTGGGAAGTGGAAAAGAGGCTGCAGACTGGGAAATGCCCTGAGCCATAGAATATAGTTATGGCTCCTTTCATAGGGAAGTTAGGATTTTGTGCATGAGCAGGAAGAGAGCTGTTATGATCAATGACCCATTAAGATCATAAAACATGCAGAGAGGAGGAGGAGAGCCTGAAGGCAAACAGGAAAAAAAATAGAGGGTAGAACTAAAATTTAGAAAATATTTTGTAAAAATAAATGTCCCTCTAACCCTCCTATCATAATGCACTCTAAAGATAAATAAAATAGATGTTTAATTTATAATAAAGCCTGTAGGTCTGTGGCACTTGGTAAGTACACTGAAAAATTATATAATTAATTAATTACTATTTGTACATTGAATGTTGATTGAGACTTTTTTCATAACACAAACTGGTTGAGGTATATTGTATTCTGGAAACTCACCATCAAGTTCTCAAGAAGACAAGAATTGGGGAACAGTTAGCATTAAGGTTTGAGACAGGGATCTGTGGGAACCTGGCCTTAATCCTGTTGGCAGATCTCATACTGTGTGTAAGGAATATGGCAAAAACAGACTTGTTTGGGGTAAATATTGCTATTGGATTGAGTGAAGGGGTCCCATCCAACAGGCAGGGAACAGGAGTGCCAAGAATTGTACAGACTCTGGGATTATACCCTACTTGTTAACAAATTAGACTTCTATAGTTTCAAGGATGCTTGTAGAAGACACGAAACTCCTGGGTCAGAGATAAGACTTTAATATTCACAATAATGATATTTGCCAGAGTGTCAGCATTTGTGCTGAATTCCATGATGTCCAAATCCCACAGGATAATGCAACAGGGTCAGTGTCACCTGCACATACAGAGGGGTTGTATAATAGGAAAGAAATTTTGAGCCTAATCCATTTGGGCTGATACAGCACAATATCATAATTTGTGGCTTATGAACAACAGAAACATTTCCCACAGTACTGAAGGCTAAGAAGTCCATAATCAAAATGCCAGTAGATTCAGTGTCTGGTAAAGGCCTATTTCCATTTCACAGATGGCCATCTATTTGCTGTAAGTTCACATGGCAAAAGGGACAAGTGAGCTCTCTTGGCCTCTTTTATAAAGGTACTAATCCCATTCTTGAGGGCTCTGTCCTCATGACCTAATCATTTCCCAAAGTGCTTGCTTCTTAATTCTATCACCTTGGGGGTTAAGACTTTAATACATGAATTTTGAGAAGGAGACACATACATTCAGATCAAGGCAAGAACTAATGGGAAGAAATAGGAAAAAAGAAATTTCTCAGAACTAGAGAGGGGACAAATAGAGGCCTAGAGTTATAAAAATTGCGAGAACCTTTGCCTGTAGCTTTGGGGTACCATAGGACGTAAAAATACCTGTAGGCTTCATGTGATTCATATGAGGAAGCTGGATCTAAGACATCAGGGTTCCCAACTTCAGAAAAGTTTCCTGTCCCCAAACAAGCCATGGAGAAAGCACAAGTACTGAACTCAATTTGAACATGCAGGCTGGGCCAGTGGATATCTCAATGCTAATCAGTTTGACCTAATAGCTGGAGGATATTTGCCTAATTTGCCCTTCTGGGTAAGATATCCCAGGACCTTTTCATAGTCTTGGATATTTGAAGGAATATAGGAATGGCTGAAGTTTGATTTCTTCCTGTCCAAGGGCTGGGAGCTTGGAAGCCAGGTTTAATTTAAAGAAAATAAAATCAGTGAACATTTATTGCTTGCTGATTTGTGGTATAAGAATTATATTTATTATATAGTAAGAAGCTCACATAGAAGGAGGAAAAGAAAGTAGGTAGAAAATGTTGTAACTTTAACAGAGGTATATACTGCTCAAATCTGTTTCTCAAGATTATATGTCTATTGTTAGCAAGTTATTCTAGATGCATACAGATGAGATTCCAGGGCTTCTTGTATATTGCCTAACCTTGTCAGGGTGGTTAAGACTTAGAATGGACTTGAGATAGTGAACATATACTTATCCAACAGTAGGAAGGCAAAAATAGGGAAGGAAATGATTAAGGCAAGGAATGAAGGATTTTCCCCTGTGGCTCTCATACCTACCAACAATTTTAGATCTGGATTGTCTGAGAATTGGCTCACAGATGTTTTCAGGGAAAAGCTGTAGTTAGCATGGGTATGAAAAAGCCAGACTGTTACAGCAAGCAGGTAGCTAGATATGATCAGAGAAAGGAGAGCAGGGACCAGGTGGCAAGAAATCATGCATCTTGTAAGCAGTGGGGCTCCATGGGCAGACAAAGAAAAGCAGGAACCTTCAGACTGACAGGAAACCACATATTTTGGGGTGATAAGTGTCCTGGAGGCAGACAAAGAAAAGTGGGAAAAGGCAGGAATCTCCTGCGTCCAAATGTAATCTGTTGCTCATTGTGCTCTCATTACAATGAAATTAGCCTTGCAGATGAGAAGTACCCATCAAGCACTGATGCCATGACACTTCTGATAAATGCTAAACAAAGATAAAAATCTCTCTTACCCTGGGGGAATGTGGAGATGGGATGAAAATCAGGAAATACAACCCCCAAACCCTTCCTTCCCAGTGAATATTCTGCCCCTTCATTTGCATGCCCCTCATAACTGGCTTGCCAAAAAAAACCCAAGAGCAGCTATCCACTCTCTCCCTCTGAGAGTGTATTCTTTCTTAAATAAATCTTCACTTTACTTTCTTGACCTCCCTGTCTCATCTCTGAATTCTTTCTGTGACAAGGCAAGAACCATAAATTCACCAGGAACAAGATCCCTCTTCAGATGTTATCATCTGATGATTTAAAACATTTTGGGGCCACAAATGCTTTGAAATTCTCAGAAAGCTATAGTCCTTCTTTTTGGCAATTGCATAAAATTTTACCCGAAATTTTTGGATTTTGAAAGTCCTTTGAAACCCATCCATGGACCTCATTCAGTAAGGCTTCTCAGACTTTAGAGTGTCTTTGAAACATTTTAAAGTGCTTGTTACAATGCAGAATCACATGCCCTACATCCTGAAACCCAGAGTTCATAGGTCTAGAAGAAATCTGAACCTAAATATTTCAGAAATAATTGATAATTCTGATGCAATTGTATCATGTACTACACTTTGCAGAAGAATACTCTCAAAGTTTGTAGACCCCAAAATAAGGGACCATTGTTTAAATGCTTAAGTGCTGTAGGAGACTACTTATAAGGCAACTACTCTTCCCATGTCAAGTCTCTCCTTCCTTTTGTATATAACCGCAGTATATTCACAGACTAGAGTTAAATTCCAAAGTAATCCTAACTCAAGCTAGAGCTGGTGAGGTTTGATGAGAGAATCAGGTGCACTGATATTAAGGATTATTTTTACTCATGACTTCCAGGTAAGGGACACCCCATTTTCTCACTAAATGTATTTGAGTTGGAAGACACATGGAAACCAGAGATCTGAACTTTCATCAAACTAACTCTCTCTTTCAGCATCAGCAATAGAAACGTGATTAGTTTGCTTACATGAGAGTCTGAAGGGAAAATAAACCTATTCTTTCTGTTTTCATTTACCTTAGACTTAGGAGCTGGCAGTGGTTCATCAATTTTCTTCAAAGAATTCTACTCTATTGTGAGTCCAGCTGCATGGACTCTTCTGTCCTATAATCACATCTTCACAGGCAGCCACACCAACAATTGTGTGGAGCAGCCCCTGGGCCATGATTACCCTGCAATGATTATTTGCAGTTTTGTCAGTCATTTCCTAAAACTGGATCTTTTTGGCATCTCCCCACCCCGTGTTGTGCTGTGTGAGTTGCAGCTGCACTGCTAGAGCTTACATCTGTCTCCAACACATATTCATTGTGTTTATATTAGGGACAATCCAGTAATTTTCTTTATATACTCAATGGGCAATTACAATAATAGGATATAATAGGATGTAGTGTGAAGGAGTTGAAATGCCTACGGGAAAAGGTTAAAAATAAATAAGAACTCTAATAAAGATATCTATCACTGGATGGCAATGTGTAAGTCTTGCTTTAGCTTGTTATTTTTAAGATTTTTCTGGGAGGATTGAGAGTGAGGTGTGGGACAATTCAGCATGGTTGATTAGAAAGGTCTAGAACCAGAAATCTTGCTATGCAAGACAGTTTTGACAGATATCTTCTATTCATCAAGCAAGAAGTTAAGATGAGATAGGCTGAATGAATCAGGCAGGAAGCACAGGACTTCTGGTCCAGAGGGAATATTTGGGAAATTCACTAAGGCAGAAAATGTTAAACAAGTACCTCATAGGAAAGATTGATACAGGATATCAGAAAATGTCCAAGAACCACACTAGGAGTTTAAGGTCACTAGGTTGAATAATGGTTCTAAGATAATGCTGACTTTCCTTATTCATTTATTTATTTATTCATTCATTGATTCATTTTATAAATATTTATTGGACACCCACTATTTGCTAGGTCCTGTGATACACACTATGCCTACAGTGATAAACAAGACAGATAATATTCCTCCCTTCATAGACTCTAGAATTAACTGTGGAAAAGAGAGAATTAAAATTATATTTAGAATAAAGTATGAGAATAGAGAAAATAAATAACTCATTTATCTATTCAATAAATATGAAGTTCACAGCAAGGGGACTTAATTTAACTTATGGGCTTGGGGAAGTGTACCTAAAAGTAAAGTTTAATAATCTGAAATATAAATAGAAATTTCTGAATTGCAAGAATAGGATGGTAGAGAGAAAGGAGTAGGATTTGAAAAGCCAAGGAAGTAAAGTGTGTTCCAGACACAGTAAATAGCATTGCCCAATAGTTGAGAGATTTGGAGTTTTCAAGGACTAAAAGATTGCCATATTTAAGACATAGATTGAATCAAAGACAGTTGGAAAGGATAAAACTAGAGAAGTCAAAATTCAAATCCTAGATTTACTTTTTATCCATGCAATGAATATTTTTTTTAATTCAACAAATACCTCATGTTAAAAAAAATGTTATTAAGCAGAAGAATAGGATGATGAATTTTACTTAAATGCCACTTTATATTATTGTTTACTTATTTCACTTGAACTTCACCATAAGCCTATTGTTAGATAAAGTAGATATTATTGCATCTCTCCTTTTTCCCAACATATTACCAAAAAAGGATTGAAAAGAATATTATAGTGAACACTGATATGATAGGCAAAATAATGACAAACCAAAGATTCCCATGCTCTAAACCCCAGAACCTGTGAATATGCTATGTTATATGGCAAGAAAACTTTACAAACAGAATTAAGGACTTTAATATAGGGAAGTTATGCTTATAGGGAGATTACTCTGGATTATCCTGATAAATTCAATGTAATCACATGGGCCATTAAAAATGAAAGAGGAAGGAAGGTAGAAGAGATAGATAAGCTGGAAGAAGAGATAGGAGAGATCTGAAACATGAAAGGGTTTTATTTAAGGGTAAAACCCATAGTAAACCCCTTTCTGTACCTCTGACCTAAAGATATGATAGTAAATTTGCATTGTTTTAAACTGCTAAATTTGTGGTGATTTTCTATGGCACCAATAGAAAACTAATAAATTGTGTGTACCAAAATTTCTTTACTTTCACTGCTGAGTAGTATTCTATTATATTATTTCAGTTACTTTCTCAATTCTCCTATTTTTGAACATATAAGCTATTTCTAGTTGTTTAGGTATTATGAATAAAGCCGTGATGAACACTCATTTACAAGGCTTTTGTCATCATATGCTTTCATTTTTATTGGGAAAATACCTAGGAGTAGAATTGCTAGGTCATAAGGTCAGCATATTTTTAGTTTTATAAAAAACTGTCAAAATTTTTTTCAAGTAATTGAACCATTTTATATCTCTAACAATGGGTGAGGTCCACTTTCTCTATGCTGTTGTCAACATTTGGTCTTACTCTTTGATTTTAGACATTCAGGTGAGTATGAGTTTATATATATTCTGGATACAATCCTTTGTCAGATATACATATTGTGACTATTTCTCCCTCCCCCCACTCCTGCCTATTGTTGCATGTTTTTTTTGTTGTTGTTGTTATTTTCTTAATGGTATCTTTGGATGATTAAAAAAATTAATTATGAAGTCTAATTTATCAATTATATTTCTGTGAACTGTTTATCAAACCTTTACCTAAACCCAGGTTCTACCTATAAAAGTTCTAGGGTTTTAGTATTTATATTCAAGTATATAAAGTATTTCAAATTAACTTTTGTGTATGTTGTGAGATTAATTTTTTCTCCACATAGAATTCAGTTATTCTAGCACCATTTGTTGAAAAGACTTTTCTTTCCCCCTTTGCTCAAGTTCATTATCAAAAATCAAATGCCATATAACTGTAAGAGCATTTCTGGGCTAGGTATTTACTCTATTAATTTACTTTTTAAACTTTATGCCAGTATCACACTATCATGATTGTTTTGGCTTTTTAAAATAAATCTTGAAATCAGGCAGTGTTTATTCTACAATTTTGTTCTCTTTCAAAAATTTCCTTGTAAGGAGTTCATTTGCTTCTGTACTTTGATATATTATATTTTTATTATCATTCAGTTGAGAATTTTTATAATATATCATTTTACTTCTTTTGTCCATGAGTTATTTAGAAGTGTATTGTTTAATATCCAAATGCTCAGGATTTTAAAGGTATTTTTCTTTATTGATTCCCTGCTTAATTCCATTGTGGTAAGAAAATATTCTCCATATTTTTTCAAATTGTTAAAATTTAAATACACTTGTTTTATAGCTCAGTATGAAGTATATCTTCGTGAATGTACCATGTACGTTTGAAAAGGAAGTGCATTCTATAGTTGTAGGGGTGTAAGTTTCTATTAATGTCAACAAGAAAATTGATATTGTTTACTTGGATCATTTTTTCTCCTCAGACTGAAGAACTTCTTTAGTATTTCTTATAGTGTAGGTTTTAGCTTTCTTTTAACCAAAATTTCTTTATTTTTTCTTCATTTTCAAGAAATCTTTTTGCTACATGTAAAGTTTGGGGTTGATGGTTTTTCTTTCAGCATTTTAAAAGCATTACCTTGTTGGCTTCTGGCTTCCACAGCTTCTGATCAGAAACTGACCCTTAATAGATTTGTTTTTCCTCTTCATGTAATGTTTAATTTTTCTTTTAACACTTTCAATATTTACTCTTCATCTTTGCTTTTTAATGTTTGACTATGATATGCCTACTTATGACTTTTTTTGTGTGCATTTTGCTTGGCGGTCATTGTGTATCTTGAAATAGTAAATTTAAGTCTTGAATTAAATTTTGGAAATATTTAGCCATTATTTTCTAAAATATTTTCTTGCCCCATTCTATCTCTCCTCTCCTTCTAGGACTCTAATTATACATATGTTAGAAACTTTGATGTTATATAACAGTTCCTTGAAGTTCTATTTTTTATATGTATTTATTCTCAGTGTTTTTCATGTGCATGATTTCTATTGATCTAGCTTAACATTAACTGAAACTTTCCCCTGTCATCTCCATTCAGTGTTTTAAAAAACAGTAATTACAATATTGCATTTCTCAGTTCTAGAATTTCCATTTGGTTCTATTTTAATGTTTCTATTTAAAGAAATATTTCCTTCTGCTGACATTTCCTTCTTTTTCATGTATTGCAAGCTTATTTTCTTTTACTTCATTGAAAAGTATTTTATTAACCACTTGAAAATCCTTGACTGCTAATTTCAATATCTAGATAGTTCTAGAGTTGGTCTTAGTTGTCTTTTCTCTTGAGACTAGGTTCTAGTTTCATACATAAAGTAATTTGAATTACATCCTGGGCATCATAAACATTAAGTTGTTGGAACTCTGGATTCTATTATTTTTCTCTAATGAGTATTGATTCTTTTGTGTTAATAGGCACTTAACTTGGTTGGACATAAACTGTTAACTCTTTCTCAGATGGTATTTCTCAATCTCAATTCGAATATTCTTTCTTTAGCTGAGCTTCGTTACGTATGCTCCATGTATGTATTATTCAGAAGTCAGACAAAGATTACCCAGACAGAATTCAGAAATCCCTATCTGATTTTTCCTTTGAAGGATTCCCCCACCCCAACTTCAGTCTCCACAGTTGCCCAGACTTGGTACTCTGATTACCCAAACAAGAATGTCTGCCATTATTTTCCATTGGTACTTCCAGTACCTGCATGATTTTGACTGTGTCTGCCTGCCCTCATCCTAAAATCAGTAGAAGTGGGTAACTCTAAACAGTGACCTCCTTTTAGTGTGGGTTCTCCAAAAGAAGCTTCCTGTTTCTGTTCACTTTCCAGTGCTTTCAGATAGTTTCTTTTCTTATTTGGCCAAAGTTTATGGTTCTCATCTGGAAGCAAATTGTTTCATTATGATCTTATTTGTTACTGAAAGCAGAAATATTCTCTTTAAATTATTATTTTTTTTAAATTTTTTCTTTTGGCCATGCTGTGTGGCATGTGGGATCTTAGTTCCCCCACCAGGGATCAAACCCATGCCCCCTGCAGTGGAGGTGTGGAGCCTTAACCACTGGACTGCCAAGGAAGTTCCTCTTTAAATTATGAATTATTTGCTTTTAGTGGTTGATATTGGCATTATAATGTACATATTTTACTTTTCATAGCCTAATCAGAGTTTATATTGTATGACTCCCTGTAAAATGTAGAAACCTATAACTATAGAGGTCTATGTATTGTACCCCAAATCCTTAATTCTTTATTTGTCACAGATATTAAATCTACATACTTTATAAACTTAGAAGACAATTTACTTAATGAAAAAGCATAAAATTTTAATATATCTAATAATTTAATAATATTATAAGGAAAAGTAGTCTTTTATACTTACAAAAATTTAATTTTTTATATCTTCCTATTGCTTCCCTTCAGTCTGTGAATGTACTTTTGCTTTCCTTGTAAAGCAAATATGTTCACAACAACTTTTCCTTCTTAAATAGTATTTTTGCTACATATAGAACTTTGCATAAACCATTTTTTTGTTTTTTGTTTTTTCTCTTTTTAATTTCACCATGTTAAAGCTATTGGTGTACTCTCTTCTATTGTCTTCTGACCTTCATAGTTTCTAATGAGAAGTCAACCATAAAAGTGATGCATAGTTCTTTCCACATGAACTGTGCTCTTTTTCCCTGGTTGCTTTCCAGCTTTTTTTTTTAAATCTATGCCTTTGATCAGTCAGACTATGATGTTACTAGGTAAGGTTCTCAAGTGTATTTTGCTTGGGATTTGTTGCATCTTGATTCTGTGAATATGTCTTTCATTAAAATGAAAAGTTTTCTACATGTATTCCCTAAAATATGTTCTATCACATTCTCTGCCTCCCCTCTTCTGGAATGACAGATAAAATATGTTAGGCATTTTGATATTGTTCCACAGGTCTTTAAAACTCTCCTTTCCACTCCCCACAATAATTTTCCACTTTCTTCTTCAGATTAAGTAATTTCTATTGTTCTCTCTTCATTTTAACCAACTTGTTTTTCTTTTATCTCCATTATACTTATAAGTACCTACAGTGTATATTTTTTTTCCCAAGTGTACTCATCAGCTTTTATTTTCACCAAAGTAGCTTTACAAAAGCCATCTTCAAAATGACTCTTTCTTGGACTACTTTGAGTTATTACTTTCTTTAGAGCTAAATCAACACTTGCTATTCTTCCAAATATGTCCAATTTTTTTTTTAGATATTCTACTTTTAAACTCTGGAATTTCCATTCAGTTATTTTTTTATAGTTTCTATTTCTTTCCTTGGATTTTCTATCATATAATTTATTGTTAATGTATATTTTTAAAGTATTGAACACTGTTGCAATGGTTACTTTAGAAATTCTTATTTCCTAATTCTAATATGTGTGATCTTGTAGGTGGTCTCAGTTATTTGTGTTTTTACTTGAGACTAAGTCGCTTTGTCCTACTTCTGTGTATGACAAGTAATTTGAATTGTACCCCAGTCATTGTGAATGTAATGTTGTATAAACTCTGATTTCTGTTGCAGACTCTAGTTTCTGTTATATTCATTTAAAGCTTTTTTATGTTCTCATTTTAGCAGGCAATTAAATTGGTTGGGCTCAAATTCAAATTTTGTGACATGGATAGCCATTTCAATCTGAGTTCAGATACAGTGACTTGGCCAGGATGTTTTGAGTCAATTTCCTGCATGCGTAGTTCAGAGTATAGCCAGAGATTTGGGGAGAATTTGTACACAGAATTTGGGAGTTTGCCTCTCTGGCTGTCTCTTTTCTGAATTTTTTTCTCACTCTCTAGTGCTTGCCTTAAACTCTGGTCTCTAGTTCTTCAGTTCAGAAAGACTGCTAGATTTCTATTAGAGTTCTAGCTGCTCAGCACAGCACTGACTCTGGCCAGCTGTCAGGCTATAGCCTGTAAAAATAGGAAAATTATCCCAGATAGGCCATTTCTTCAAAAATGTTTCTTCTTTGCTTTTGTTCACTTCCCACTGTCTCCATATTATTATAATATATGTATATCACATATATATTATTTTTTCTTATATCTTATACTGGTTTTCTATGTGAAATTAGAGTCTAGTAGAAGTTACATAGTTGTATTGAAAACCTATCCTCTCCTTTTTGACAGGTTAGAAAATGTATATTCATAGAGGTTAAGCAACTTGTTCTAGTTGCTGGTTAGTAAGTGGTAGAGTAAGGACTTGAAACCAAAGCTTCTGAGCTTAAAACCTATAAGACCTTTCCATTGTGTCAATCTTCATATGTTTCTGTCCTCCTGCTACAGGTGAGTAGCAATGAAAGAGTGGATGCTAGAATTCCAGAGGGAAATTTCTCCTGAGTCAGGTAGGAGTAGGGGGATAAGCTAGGTACTAATAAGGCCACACTAAGTTATCCAGAGGGCCAGAGGGATGGAGAGGAAAAGGCAAGTTATGCCTATTCTGCTTGGCACTCCTAGGAGTTTCCTATCTGCTCCCTTCCTTCCACATCACTACATATGGACACTCAACTCTGCTCACGATAATTTGAACTGGGGTTTATGTGTTTGGCAGTCACAATCTTCCTTGGTTGCTGAAATATAAGATGTAAATATATCTATCAGGGGCTTCCCTGGTGGTGTAGTGGTTAATCCTCCTTCCAATGCAGGGGACATGGGTTTGAGCCCTGGTCCAGGAAGATCCCACATGCCATGGAGCAACTAAGCCCGTGTGCCACAACTACTGAGACCGTGTGCCACAACTACTGAAGCCCATGTGCCTAAATCCCATGCTATGCCACAAGAGAAGCCACCGTAATGAGAAGCCTGCACACCGCAACAAAGAGTAGCCTCTACTCGCCACAATTAGAGAAAGCCTGTGTGCAGCAAAAAAGACCCAAGGCAGCCAAAAATAAATACAATAGAGAAATAAATTTATTAAAATATATATATATATATACCAGGAATGTGTTTACCATGAATGGAAAGAGAAACAAAAGTTTGCTCATGAAGGAAGACAGAAGTAAACACAAAGAAAGGAAAAGGAACAAGAGAAAGAGAGCATGCTGACAGAGTTGGAGTTCCTGGTTGCATTATCTTCTTTAATGCCTAGTTATATTCTATAATTGGGCTTTCCCTGAAATACACTTATACACTTGTATCCTCATAATACATATCCCTTTGGCTTAAGCTTGTCTACTCTGGATTTGATTGAAACCAGGATTTATAACTAATACATGATTTTTTTTTTCTAACTAAGCTGTCAGTGCCAGTGCAAGTAAACGTGATATTTTAGTTTCTTAACAGTGTCTGGCACATAGTGTAGTTAGTGAATTTGTGTTCTATCAAATAAAATTGAATTGTGAATTGATTACTTTTTACAACATCTACCCACTGTATGTAAAAGGAAAACTCCAAGATGGGAGATTTATTTTGACTTTTATTTATTTCCTTTTTATACATTTCTTATTAGTTATCTATTTTATACATATAAGTGTATATATATCAATCCCAATCTCCCAATTCATCCCACCACCACCCCACCCCCCGGTTTCACCCCTCAGTGTCCATACATTTGTTCTCTACATCTGTCTCTATTTCTGCCTGGCAAACCGGTTCATCTGAAACATTTTTCTAGGTTCCACATATATGCATTAATATACGATATTTCTTTTTCTCTTTCTAACTTACTTCACTATGTATGGCAGTTTCTAGGTCCATCCACGTCGCTACAGATGACCCAATTCCATTCCTTTTTATGGCAGAGTAATATTCCATTGTATATATGTACCACTACTCCTTTATCCATTCATCTGCCAGTGAGCATTTAGGTTGATTCCATGACCTGGCTATTGTAAATAGTGCTGCAATGAACATTGGCGTGCATGTGTCGTTTGGAATTACGGTTTTCTCTGGGTATATGCCCAGTAGTGGGATTGCTGGGTCATATGGTAATTCTATTTTTAGTTTTTTAAGGAACCTCCATACTGTTCTCCATAGTGGCTGTATCAATTTACATTCCCACCAACAGTGCAAGAGGGTTCCCTTTTCTCCACATCCTCTCCAGCGTTTGTTGTTTGTAAATTTTCTGATGATGCCCATTCTAACCAGTGTGAGGTGATACCTCACTGTAGCTTTGATTTAGATTTCTCTAATGATGAGTGATGTTGAGCGTTCTTTCATGTGTTTGTTGGAAATCTGTATATCTTCTTTGGAGATATGTCTATTTAGGTCTTCTGCCCATTTTTTCATTGGTTTTTTTTTTTTTTTTCATATTGGGCTGCATGATCTGTTTATATATTTTGGAGATTAATCCTTTGTCTGTTGATTCTTTGCAAACATTTTCTCTCATTCTTAGGGTTATCTTTTCATCTTGTTTATAGTTTCCTTTGTTGTGCAAAAGCTTTTAAGATTCATTAGGTTCCATATGTTTATTTTTGTTTTTATTTCCATTACTCTAGGAGGTGGGTCAAAAAAGATCTTGCTGTGATTTATGTCAAAGAGTGTTTTTCCTATGTTTTCTTCTAAGAGTTTTATAGTGTCTGGTCTTACATTTAGGTCTTTAATCCATTTTGAGTTTATTTTTGTGTATGGTGTTAGGGAGTGTTCAAATTTCATTCTTTTACATGTAGCTGTCCAGTTTTCCCAGCACCATTACCAAAGAGACTGTCTTTTCTCCATTGTATATCCTTGCATTCTTTGTCATAGATTAGTTGACCATAGGTGTGTGTGTTTATCTCTGGGCTTTCTATCCTGTTCCATTGATCTATATGTCTGTTTTTGTGCCAGTACCATATTGTCTTGATTACTGCAGCTTTGTAGTATAGTCTGAAGTCAGGGAGACTGATTCCTCCAGCTCCGTTTTTTTTCCCCTCATGATTGCTTTAGCTATTTGGGGTCTTTTGTGTCTCCATAAAAATTTTAAGATTTTTTGTTCTAGTTCTGTAAAAGATTCCATTGGTAATTTGATAGGGATTGCATTGAATCTGTAGATTGCTTTGGGTAGCATAGTCATTTTCACCATATGGATTCTTCCAATCCAAGAACATGGTATATCTCTCCATCTGTTTGTGTCATCTTTGATTTCTTTCATCAGTGTCTTATAGTTTTCTGAGTTCAGGTCTTTTACCTCCTTAGGTGGGTTTACTCCTAGGTATTTTATTCTTTTTGTTGCAGTGGTGAATGGGGTTGTTTCTTTAATTTCTTTCTGATCTTTTGTTATTAGTGTATAGCAGTGCAAGAGATTCCTGTGCATTAATTTTGTATCCTGCAACTTTACCAAATTCCTTAATTAGCTCTAGTAGTTTTCTGGTGGCATCTTTAGGATTATCTATATATAGTATCATGTCATCTGCAAAGAGTGACAGTTTTACTTCTTCTTTTCCAATTTGTATTCCTTTTATTTCTTTTTCTTTTCTAATTGCCATGGCAAGGACTTCCAAGACTATGTTGAATAATAGTGGCAAGAGTGGACATCCTTTTCTTGTTCCTGATCTTAGAGGAAATGGTTTCAGTTTTTCACCATTGAGAATGATGTTTGCAGTGGGTTTGTCATATATGGCCTTTATCACGTTGAGGTAGGGTCCCTCTATGCCAACTTTCTGGAGAGTTTTTTTGTATCATAAATAGGTGTTGAATTTTGTCAAAAGCTTTTCTGCATCTATTGAGATGATCATATGGTTTTTATTCTTCAATTTGTTAATATGGTGTATCACATTGATTTGCCTCTATTGAATAACCATTGAATCCTTGGGATAAATCCCACTTGATCATGGTGTATGATCCTTTTAATGTGTTGCTGGATTCTGTTTGCTAGTATTTTGTTGAGGATTTTTGCATCTATATTCATCAGTGATATTGGTCTGTAATTTTCTTTTTTTGTAGTATCTTTGTCTGGTTTTGGTATCAGCATGATGGTGACCTCGTAGAATGAGTTTGAGAGTGTTCTTTCCTCTGCAATTTTTTGGAAGAGTTTGAGAAGGATCAGTGTTAGTTCATCTCTAAATGTTTGATAGAATTCACCTGTGGAGCCATTTTGTCCTGGACTTCTGTCTGTTGGAAGATTTTTCATCACAGTTTCAAATTCATTACTTGTGATTGGTCTCTTCATATTTCTATTTATTCCTGGTTCAGTCTTGGAAGGTTATACCTTTCTAAGAACTTGTCTATTTCTTCCAGGTTGTCCATTTTATTGGCATAGGGTTGCTTGTAATAGTCTCTTATGATGCTTTCTATTTCTGCGGTGTCCGTTGTAATGTTTCCTTTTTCATTTCTAATTTTATTTATTTGAGTCCTCTCATTCGTTTTCTGGATGAGGCTGGCTAAAGGTTTATCAATTTTGTTTATCTTCACAAAGAACCATCTTTTAGTTTTATTGATCTTTGTTATTGCTTTCTTTGTTTCTATTTCATTTGTTTTTGCTCTGACCTTTATGATATCTTTCCTTCTAGTAACTTTGGGTTTTGTTTGTTCTTCTTTCTCTAGTTCCTTTAGGTGTAAGTTTAGATGGTTCTTTTGAGATTGTTCTTGTTTCTTGAGGTAGGACTGTTGCTATAAACTTCCCTCTTAGAACTGCTTTTGCTGCATCCCATAGGTTTCAGACTGCCGTGTTTTCATTGTCATTTGTATCTAGGTACTTTTTGATTTCCTCTTTGATTTCTTCAGTGATCTCTTGGTTATTTAGTAACATATTGTTTAGCCTCCATATGTTTGTATTTTTTACGTTTTTTTCCCTGTAATTGATTTCTAATCTCTTAGTGGTGTGGTTGGAATAGATGCTTGATATGATTTCAATTTTCTTAAATTTACCGAGGCTTGATTTGTCACCCAAGATGTGATCTATCCTGGAGAATGTTCTGTGTGCACTTGAGAAGAAAGTGTAACCTGCTGTTTTTGGATGGAATGTCCTATAAATATCAATAAAATCTATCTGGTCTATTGTGTCATTTAAAGCTTGTGGGCAGAAGACCTAAATAGACTTTTCTCTAAAGAAGTTATACAGATTGCCAACAAAAACATGAAAGGATGCTCAACATCACTAATCATTAGAGAAATGCAAATCAATACTACAATGAGATATCACCTCACACCAGTCAGAATGGCCGTTATCAAAAAATCTACAAACAATACATGCTGGAGAGGGTGTGGAGAAAAGGGAACCCTCTTGCACTGTTGGTGGGAATGTAAATTGATACAGCCACTATGGAGAACAGTATGGAGGTTCCTTAAAAAACTAAAAATAGAACTACCTTACAACCCAGCAATCCCAGTACTGGGCATATACCCTGAGAAAACCATAATTCAAAAAGAGTCATTTACCACAATGTTCATTGTAGCTCTATTTACAATAGCCAGGACATGGAAGCAACCTAAGTGTCCATCGACAGATGAATGGATAAAGATGATGTGGCACATATATACAATGGAATATTACTCAGCCATAAAATGAAATGAAATTGAGTTATTTGTAGTAAGTTGGATGGACCTAGAGACTCTCATAAAGAGTGTAGTAACTCAGAGAGAGAAAAATAAATACCATATGCTAACACATATATATGGAATGTAAAAAAAAAAAAAAAAAGGGTTCTGAAGAACCTAGGGGCAAGAAAGAATAAAGATGTAGATGTAGAGAATGGACTTGATGACATGGGGAGGGGGAAGGGTAAGCTGGGACAAAGTGAGAGAGTGGCATAGACTTATATATACTACCAAATGTAAAATAGATAGCTAGTGGGAAGCAGCCTCATAGCACAGGGAGATTAGCTCATGCTTTGTTACCACCTACAGTGGTGGGATAGGGAAGGTGGGAGGGAGACATAAGAGGGAGGAGATATGGGGATATATGTATATGTATAGCTGATTCACTTTGTTATAAAGCAGAAAATAACACACCATTGTAAAGTAATTATACTCCAATAAAGATGTTAAAAAAAAATAAAGCTTGTGTTTCCTTATTAATTTTCTTTCTAGATGATCTGTCCATTGGTGTACGTAAGGTGTTAAATTCCCCCACTATTATTTTGTTACTGTTGATTTCCTCTTTTATAGCTGTTAGCATTTGACTGTAATGAGGTGCTCCTATGTTGTGTGCATATATATTTATAATTGTTATATCTTCTTCCTGGATTGATCCCTAGATCATTATGTAGTTTCCTTCTTTGCCTCTTGTAACATTCTTTATTTTAAAGTCTATTTTATGTGATATGTGTATTGCTACTCCAGCTTTCTTTTGATTTCCATTTTCATGGAATATCTGTTTCCATCCCCTCACTTTCAGTCCATATGTGTCCCTAGCTCTGAAGTGGGTCTCTTGTAGACAGCATATATATGGGTCTTGTTTTTGTATCCATTCAGTGATCCTGTGTCTTTTGGTTGGAGCATTTAATCCATTCATGTTTAAGGTAATTTTCAATATGTATGTTCCTATTACCATTTTCTTAATTGTTTTGGATTTGTTTTTGTAGGTGCTTTACTTCTCTTGTGTTTCTCACTTATAGAAATTCCTTTAGTATTTGTTGTAGAGCTGGTTTGGTGAATTTGAATTCTGTTAACTTTTGTTTGTCTGTAAAGATTTTGCTTACTCCATCAAATCTGAATGAGATCCTTGCTAGGTAGAATAATCTTGTTGTAGTTTTTTCCCTTTCATCACCTTAAATATATTGTGTCACTCCCTTCTGGCTTGTAGAGTTTCTGCTGAGAAATCAGCTGTTAACCTTATGGGAGTTCCTTTGTATGCTTTTTGTCATTTATTCCTTGTTCCTTTTCATAATTTTTCTTTGTCTTTAGTTTTTGTCAGTTTGATTACTATGTGTCTTCACGTGTCTCTCCTTGGGTTTCTCCTGCCTGGGACTCTGCGCTTCCTGGACTTGGGTGGCTACTTGTTTTCCCATGTTAGGGAGTTTTTTGGCTATAATTTCTTGTAATATTTTCTCAGGTCCTTTCTCTTTCTTGTCTCCTTCTGGGGCCCCTATCATGTGAATGTTGGTGTGTTTAATGTTGTCCCAGAGGTCTCTTAGGCTGTCTTCATGTGTTTTCATTCTTTTTTCTTTATTGTGTTTTGCTGTAGTGAATTCCACCATTATGTCTTCCAGGTCACTTATCCGTTCTTCTGCCTCAGTTATTCTGCTATTAATTCCTTGTAGTGTATTTTTCATTTCTCTTATTGTATTGTTCATCTCAGTTTGTTCTTTAATTCTTCTAGGTCTTTGTTCTTTAATTCTTCTAGGTCTTTGTTTAACATTTCTTGCATCTTCTCAATCTTTGCCTCCATTCTTTTTCCAATGTCCTGTATCATCTTCACTATCATTATTCTGAAATCTTTTTCTGGAATATTGCTTAGCTCCACTTCATTTAATTGTTTTTCTGGGGTTTTATCTTGTTCCTTCATCTGGTACATAGTCCTCTGCCTTTTCATTTTGTCTATCTTTCTGTGAATGTGGTTTTCGTTCCACAGCCTGCAGGATTGTAGTTCTTCTTGCTTCTGCTGTCTGCCCTCTGATGGATGAGGCTGTCTAAGAGGCCTGTGCAAACTTCCTGATGGGAGGGACTGGTGGTGCAGTAGAACTGGGTGTTGCTCTGGTTTGCAGAGCTCAGTAAAACTTTAATCTGCCTGTCTGCTGATGGGTGGGACTGAGTTCCCTCCCTGTTTGTTGTTTGGCCTGAGGTGACCCAGCACTGGAGGCTATAGGTTCTTTGGTGGGGCTAATGGTGGACCCCGGGAGGGCTTATACCAAGGAGTACTTCCCAGAACTTCTACTTCCAGTGTCCTTGTCCCTGCGGTGAGCCACAGACACAATCCTACACATAGGAGACCCTCCAACACTAGCAGGTAAGTTTGGTTCAATTTCCTATGGGGTCACTGCACCTTCACCCTGGGTCCTGATGCACACAATACTTTGTGTGTGCCCTCCCATAATGGAGTCTCTTTTTCCCCCAGGCTTGTCAAAGTCCTGCAGTCAAATCCCGCTAGTCTTCAAAGTCTGATTCTCTAGGAATTCCTCCTCCTGTTGCCAGACTCCCAGTTTGGGAAGCCTGACATGGGGCTCAGAACCTTCACTCCAGAGGGTGGGCTTCTGTGCTATAATTGTTCTCTAGTTTGTGAGTCACCCACCCAGCTGTTATGGGATTTGATTTTATTGTGATTGCGCCCCTCCTAGTGTCTCATTGTGGTTTCTCCTTTGTCTTTGGATGTGAGGTATCATTTTTGGCATTTTTGGCATTTTCCAGTGTCTTCCTGTCAATTTGTTCAGCAGTTAGTTGTGATTCCGGTGCTCTTGCAAGAGGGAGTGAGCGCACGTCCTTCTACTTTACCATTTTGAACCAATCTCCAAGAATTATTTTTTTTAACTTAATTTTTCTTTCATTGCACTATACCTAGGTACTAGAAAAGTATCTGATGTATAATAATCTTCCATTAATTTTGCTAATGAAGGAATGAGTGAGGTAGACTTGGAAAAATGAAAAAAAAAGCTTTAACCTTAATACTTGGGCCTTAATGAAATGAAGCTCTAGAATTTAACTAAGATAAATGTACAAAATTGTGAATATATATGTATTTACAGTAGTTCCATCAAAGCCTTTTTCATATACCATAATAGAGACTTAGTTAATTAAATTATACTATGGAATACCAGATATCCAAGCAAAATGATGTTGCAGAAGAATATTTGTCAATGTGAAAAAATTCTCCATCAAAACAAAATTACAAATGTTACAAATAGTATGTTCCCATATTTTAAATAAAATTATATAATATGGATGGAAGAAAGACATCAACATTTCTATTACAGTATGCATAATAGTGAACTTACAAGTATGTTTTTCTTTCTGTTTTCTAAGACTTCTATGTTAAGCTGAATTGTTTTTTTAATTAGCAAAATTAAATATTTCAAAATCCAGTGAGGTTCTTTAATGTAGATTGGGTCCACATTTCTAATTAGATATCTGTCCTATGGCAGCACATCTATTATCTAGCTTAAGTAGGGGTTCTGACTAATAAAGGGTTACTACCAGTGGTGTGCTGAAAAAGATTTAATGACCAGCTCTTTGTGGAAAAATAATCTGATTTGTGATGTTCGTTGGTGTGAATACTCCAGCCATGGCTAATTTCCAGCTGCCAACAGGACATCACAAAATGAATAGGTGAGAAGAGATGTACACAATCAGCTCTCATGAGATGAGCAGGCTCTGGCACACTGTTGCTTACTACATAGATCATGCCAAGAATGCTAATTTTCAAATTAGTATTGACCATGGATTGGCAAACTGTTTCATAAAAGGTCCAGATAGTCAATATTTTAGGCTTCGCACTGCACGTGGTCTCTGTCACAACCACTCAACTCTGACATAGTAATGCAAAAGCAGGTATAGACAATATATGAATGAATGGGTGTAGATGTGCTCCAACATTTTTTACAAAAGCAGATGGCAGGCCGGATTTGGCCAATGAGCCATAGTTTGCTCACCCTGTATAGACCATAAAACACATGGAAAACCAGAAATGAATTCAACACAAGATAATCTTTAGAAAGCAAAAAACCCTTTGAGATGTTGCTGTACTTCATATGCAGGGCTATGGACATCTGTTATTACTGTACTGTCAATGCGTGGAAGTGTAAGTTAAAGGGGGTTTAAGCCAATAAAATGCAGGTTAATAAAATGTTTACTCAATTATATCATTTAGGGAACTGAAGTGTGTTTCTATCAGATATATTGATTCTGTCACACTACAAGATGTGAAAAGACTGGGGAAAATGTGAAAGGCTGGTAAAATCTCCAGAGGTCTGGCTCATGTTGAACCTATCTGCAAGCTTATTTACATGATATTTGAATCATTTATCATAAATATGTAATTCTTAGTGAGCATGTACATGGATCTCTCTTGCCAAGTTCTCCCCGCCCCCGCCCCACCCCGCCCCCAACAAAAGCCGACTTCAGCACTATGTGATTACTCTGCCTCACTGGTGGCCATCTCAATGATCAATTGTTACAGATAGCACTGTGTCAGAGGTGCTGTGGAATTCCATGCACTTTAAGGAATCTGGTCCCAGCAAAACATCTCTGAAAAAGCCAGGCACAAGACCAGTTGAACTAGGGCTCTATTCATTTTCAACTCATTGATTTTCCCCAAAGTTTCAGTTATCTTGCAGTTTAGTCCTAGAACTCCTAGGTGGAGAAGTTTGAGTTCAATAGTGTTCCCCATTTAACTTCAATGCCATACTTTTTTACTAGGAACTTGGTAAGAGACAAAAGGACCATGATGTAAATGCTCTAATGTGCTCAGTGACTGTTAAAAAGCACTTAACATTCCACTTTCACCATGTAAGTATTGGATGAACAACTCAGTCATCAATTCAGTGACGGTTGCCGTGCCCCTTCATTATGTGCAATGTTGACTTGATAACAGTGAAACCATATACATCAGCAAGAAGGCTCAGCCCTCACTCCTCCTTTGATACACACAGCTGAGCCTTAATGATTCCCCAAGAACCTATGTTTGGGGCAAATTCCTCTGTGAATCATGATAGGACTTGATATTCCAGCAACACCCCTTTATTAAGGAACTTGCACTTTACTTCTGTTTATCTTCTTAATCACTGGAGCCCCTCAGTGCAGCCTGTAGGGAGTCAATCTCCTTCAAATGTGAGAAAGCTGAGTCTTCAGAAAGGGGAAAAAGACTTGCCAAGAATTGTTATGTCATTCATTAGGGAGAATGAGATTAGAATTTAGGTTGCTGTAGGAATCACAGCTAGAAACATTTTCCCTGAGATATAACCTGAAATCTTCAAAGGCATTTAACCTCAGGGCCAAAACCCTGATTGTCTCATTAATATTAGAAATTCCCCTCGGGGACCTTCTTTTTCATTTTGTGCCTTGACCTGCAGGCCTGAGAGTGGGTGGCCATAAATCCTGTGAGGAAAAGTTTATCTAGCAGAGGGAGATACCTCTCTTCCCTGAGATAGAACAGAGTTGGGTCATGGAGAGGTCTCAGAGTGCACTTAAGGCCCACCCTAGGTAAAGGATAAAAGTGTCCTGGAATTTAGCATGTAATTTTTTTGAAATCTCTGAGAGTTGAGTTTGGAAGGGCACCATGATGTTTTAATTTGTAAACATTAAAAAAAAAATTCAGGTGACTTGAAATTCAGAGCTAAATTCAGGTTTCTCTCATTTTATATAGTTAAGTATGACAGTCCAAAACTGCATACAAATCAGTTTGATGATGTTGGAATTATAGACTGTTTAATCTGAGCCATCCCCTGGGATTAACAACTTCATCTAGGAGGATTGAGTCATGGACCTTCAAGTTTTAACACCCACTTTCACCAGACCAGCTTTACTTAAACATCTTAAGTATTGGAACTTGGTATAAGATTTTGTTAGGATAAAGTTTTTGGCTAGAAATTGATTTACAGTACCTTTCTCCTATGAAAAATAAGAAACAGAAATAAAGAAATGTGAAGTGACTTTCTCAAAGACCACCCAAACAGTCATTAGCAGAAGTATTGAGAGTTCCCTCCATCACAGCATTCTGGAGGGATTTTGTAAGCAGAGAGGTTAGGGACTCCCTTGAGAAAGAGAACAAGGAATGACTTTCTTGACAAAAGAGAACCCATTTTGGCCTAAGCCATTTTGTGATCTAAGCCTGGCTGCAATTCTTGCCCTTGAACATGTCTCAGTAATAAATGATCTTAAGGGACGGAATGCAGAAACAAGGGAGAAGCAGTCAAGAAACAATAATGCAGCTTGGGGCAGGGTCCTTATTCCTCACAGGATACACATAATAATATATCTTTGAGTTCTGCTGGAACCAAGGCTCCCACCCAGGTGGAGGATGGAATGATGATGTTGACCCTCCTGACTTCAATCAACTAAAGCTTGGACTCTGTCTACCTTTGCCCCCATTCTAAGCTGAATTCTACTCTGCTCAAGTCCTCTTATGGATATGCACGTACCCTTAGTTTAAAACTTCCCCAATTTTACTGTTCAGGGAGACATAGCTTTGGGAAAGATGCCTTGGTATTCTCCTTACTTGCTGCAAGCAGTAATAAATCCTTCCTTTGCCCAGTCTTTGGCTTGGTTGTGTCTATTGGCTCAACACACACCAAGAGGCAAAACCAGTTTTCAGGTAACAAGTGTCAGTGCCATTTCAGAAGTGTTTCATAAATCCATAGCTCCTAAAGCTGAAAAGGAACTCAAGAGATTATGATATTCTTCCAGGAAGACAATTAATTCTCATCTCACTGTAGAGATAAAAGCCTAGACACTTAAGTCTTTTGTCCATATTCATACAAATAATTAGTGATAGGGTGACAAAGGCTCAAGTATAACACTTCAAGTAGAGAGCTCTGCTCTCTACTCCCACCCTTGACCTCTTCTTGTCTGACCCTTTATTGATCAGTGGCTTCTGACTCTTTAGCTTTCAGTTTCTCTGATCTTTAATTTCGAAACAAAGCTCTGGGAATCTAACATTTAAGGCTTTCTAAAAGCAAGTTATGTTCCCTTGAGGAGAGCACTGAGAAAGATCTTTTCTTCACTGCACTTTGCAGACAGGTAGATTCAGACACAAAATGTTGGTTTGGATCCTGGACATGTGTCAGAGATGTATTTGATCTCTTAAGAACACTCTATTGTTAAATAAGACAAGACATGTGGTCTTTGGAAAATTCAACTTTAAGAGTGACATGAGAACAGTGTATTTTTTTAAATTGGATCATACTTGACCCATACCAAAATTTCATTTGTATTTTATAAACACATCTCCATCATTCCAAAATTATTACTCTCTACCCATCCCTTTAATAAACCCATATGATAATTTTAACTGGCTGTCTCTAAACTATTCTATTGTCTTTAGTACAATGGCACTGATATGTATATGCCAGAAGTAATGGAATGGTCCCTTAATTTCTTGAATAATGGTGATTGTTTATGTGAACACACTGACAACAAGCATCTATACCTATATGAACTATGTCTGTAGATGATGCATTTGTTAAAGGAGAAGAACATTCAGATATCTCCCCTTGGCCTATCCAAGGTATCATTCCTGGGGCTGGGAAAATAAGAGGAGATAACTACTGCCCTTAGAGCACTTGACACTGTTACTTGAAGATATCCCTCTGGTCAGGAGCAGTATCCTGCCTTGGCAGCAGCAAGGTACTGACACCACGATAAGATATATAATGTGGTTTATGATGATTATAAAAGTTTTTCATTTGTGTAGCTCTTCACATTGTTCTATGTAAAATCGGAGGGAACTCCTTCTATTTCTCCAACCTCATGCTTTACTCATGTGTTCCAGTTTGTTAGTGTTCCTTTAAAAATAAGTGCCTACAAGGTTATTCATTACAATATTATTATAATAGCTGGAGAAGTGAAAACAGTTTAAATCAGTAAGAAAACAGTAATAGGAACTACTGTTTATCCATGTAATGGAATAATATTATTCAGCCGGAAAAAAGTGACAAATATCTCTACTCACTTTCAATTTGTGTATATATATATATGTATGTATGTATTTACATATATAAATGTGGACTCATGGTTTTCTATATTATTCGACATATATCTGTTACTATTATTTTCATGCTCAAATTGTCCCAAATCTGGCTAGTAGAGACCCTATCAAACTGGTTTCTATGTCCTTTTGACATTTCCCCAATTATCCTTTGAGCATTATCTTGCGTTCCCATTCAGTCTTCACCTAATTCTTTTCCTGACACAGTCATAGAATTAGCCATTCCTCCCACTCTTCCAAAATTTCTGGTTGTTTTTTTTTTAATAAAAACTTTTTATGCTGAGAAATTTCAAATATACACAGGGTAGAAAGAATTGTAAAATGACACTGCATTACCCATCGCCCAACTTCAACACTTATCCCTGGTTCTTTTTAGTTAAGAATGTCATTTAGAAACCAAGATCTTGAAGCTAGGTGTTCTCATTGTTTTTAGTGTGTCACTATTACCAAGCCCTCCTGGTGGACAATGCTAGGGAATGTGTGTAATGGGTTGAATAGTCTCCTCCCAAAACTCATGTCCACCCAGAACCTCAGGCTGTGACTTTTTTAGACAGAGTCTTTGCAGATGGAAGTTAAGTTCAAATGAGATCTTACTGGATTAGGTGGGTCCTAAATCCAATGACTGGTGTCTTTATAAGAGAAGGGAGAGGGAGACACACAGCCACAGACACATATGGAGAAGAAGGCCATCTGAGGATGGAGACAGAGATTGTAGTGATATGACTACAAGCCAAAAAAAATGTCAAGATTTGACATTGTCAGTGATACAACTACCAGGAGGTAGAAGAGAGTGACAGAATAGATTCTCTTTCAGAGAACTCAGAAGGAACCAACACTTCCAACACCTTAATTTTAAACTTCTGGTCTCCAGAACTGTGAGAAAATAAGTTTCTGTTGTTTTAAGGCATCAGGTTTCTACTAATTTGTTCAGTAGCCCTAGGAAACTAATACAATATGTATTTATGTGTATGTGTGCTGTGTGTATATATTTATATGCATATTTATGTGTGTATTTTGTGTCTGTAGATGATAAGTGATATATAATGGTATTTAATATATGGTGTGATATATGTATATATGGTGATATATATATATATATATTTATATATATATATATATTTACATATTTATAAATACCATGAATTCACATGGGAACTTCCAATACCAATCCAACAAAGGGGTTAATTCTAGTTCTTTCACTGCTGATATTTGTAACTACTTTTTTGCACAGTGAGAAATTCAACTCCAATTACCTTTATACTTACATATTTGTAAGTATACTTACATATACTTACATATTGGATCAGTCTCTCTCTATGACCATTGATTTACAGTGAACTACATCTATTGGAGTAATTGAATTGGTCATTTTCTTTTGGAATCCCCAGATAGTGAAAGAGTCCACCAAAATAGAGCTAAATAAAGTGAAGGTCAATAAGTATTTGGTGATCAAATTTTTAGACTATTTGGAGAATGTTATTCTTAAGGGCTATTTTCATCAAATTGAGTAACTATATGTATTCTTCTTCATTTTAACTATTTCTCTTTACTGATATTAAATCATCTGAGTGAGAACTCATTTTATCTTCCACAGCATTGGAGATAACTCTGGTTAAATGTCTATTAAAAATCTTTGTTTTTCCAGACTTCCTGCTAACCAATCTGGACGTAGGATAAATTTACCTAAAACAGGTTACAAACAAAAATGAATTAGAACACAGCTTGCTTTATGTATTATGTTTCTCTTTGTTTCCTTGATTGGATTTGTAGAAGACTCAGGCATCTTTTAAAGGAGGCTTGGGTAACACATTAGCATCATAAGCAAGAGTACTGTATAGTGCATGTGGTTTAGCTTAATGTTTAACTTCTTGGGCTCTGAATCTAGGACACTTGTGACCAAATACTCACTAACTGCATGGTTTTGGAATATTGCTTCACTACTTTATCATTCAGTTTATTCACCTGGAAAATGGGGATTGAAGTTTACCAACTTATAGTGATAACTAATTTAATGCACGTTAAGTCATTTAAAATTATGTTGACCCACGGTGAATTCCCAATGAATGTTAACTATTCTTATTTACAGACCTGTATTTCTGAATAAAATGTGTTAATTGCAGTAGTTTTATATTCTTCCAACATTCGTCTTTATCATCTTATTTAACAAATAATTTTTGGGCTCCTAAGTGTGTGCTAGGCAGGGATTCTACATAAATTCAAATGTTATATAAGCAATGTCTACATTCGTTTCTTTGTGCCTGCCTGGAGGACATGACACGAAATGTTACAGGCAGTGGGGCCATATTATCATGACTTGGCTCAGTGGGCAAGTCTACTTCACAAAGTATATCTTTCATAAAATCTAAATAATATTCTAAAGTAGCACCACTTCTCAACTTGACAAGGTAGTCACTTCAGTTGTTGACAGCAAGGAAGAATATTGAAAAGGACCAGCAGGAAGGAAGAAGAATGAGACTGTAGTGTATTTTCAGTAGTGAGAGTACTTTCTCATAGTTTGGTGCCCCAAAGTAAAGGTGAACTTCTGCCTCCTGAGATTTTCTTTATAGAGTATGGGAAAGCACCCCTTAAAAATCTGCCCTGAGCAACCCTTCCCATTGTCCAGCTACCCTAAACATTGTCCTGCCTCCTTGATGAAGTGGTCTGACCCCTCTGACAAGAGTTCCCACAACCATCTCTTCACGCCTTGTTGGTTTAGTTTCACATGATGGATGACAGCACACACAGTCGACAGGGCTGTTGGTACCTGCTCTGTAAATGACGCTAGTATCATGCCGCCAAAGGCAAAGTGACCGTCTCTCAATTCTGGCTGAGCATTTTGACTTCAGTTTTTCATGTATGGAAGCAAGTGATTTATGAGACACCAAAAAACATAAATGACCTTCCATTCCTTTTGAGAAGGATAGACTTCCTGTATAACCCCTGAACCATGCTTTCTTTGCAAGATAATGCTGCCCAGGAAAGAAGAGTATAACATCTCTCCCTCCACCACAAAAGCCAAAAGGTGTTTGTTCTAGCCAATTTTGTGTGTCTGAAGGCCTGGCCAGTAGATGGACCATTGGAGTGATTGGATGTGCTGTGTTGGTCTAAGCTGAGTCATTCTATTTATACTAGCTTGTCGGTAGGTGCTGCAGGTAATAATCTTGCCCCAAAACGAAATGGTTTTGAGATTGGTATGAAACTGTGCCATAATTTAGATAAGAAGAGAGTGTTAGGTAATCCTATGTTCAAAGGCTTCTGCTTTAAAGCTACCCAATCTTTCCCTAGGTTCCTGATTGGTGGCTTAGAGACTGAGTGCCCTCGTGAACCATCTGAGCTACAATACTCCACTTGCATGGGCCCCTGAACAAGGTGAAATTCAAAGGTGAGACTTGGGGTTGTGTTGGGGGGGGCAGGGTGAAAAACCATTCTGGTTTGTCCAGAATTGAGGAGTTTCCTGGGACATAGTGCTTTTAGTACTAAACTCTAGACAGTCCAAAGGGACATAGGACTTCCAGTACTAAAACCTGGACAGTCGTATGCAAAGTGAAACAAGCTGACCACATTATTTGGAGGTGAGAACTTGGAAGTTCTGAGGGATGGAGTGAAGAGTAGCGTGACTCCAGATTGGAGTGAAAATGTCACTAAATTTTTTTTTTTTAATGAATTGAATTTGAATTAGCAAGTAGCAAGGCTGACAGACTGACTATTGTACCATAGATTTAGTAGCCTTTATGTGAGCCTGCCTTGAGATGGAATTGTTTCCTGATGCTAGAATGGAACTCCCTCTAGAAGTAGAAAGTGAGTTATCCCAGAAGATCATGTCAGAAGGAACTGTGTCTTATGGGTAACCCCCCAGTATTTGGCCCCAGCTTGGGTACCTTGTAGCCACTAAATACATCTTTAGAAATTGCCAAAAACTTTGATTCTGTTTAAGCCTGTTTCTTCATGCTTTGACACTCACGTATAGAGGTGGGAGTTGTTTGCATTTCCTTGATTGATATTTCCTTGTGGGAAAAAATGAAAAGGTGACTTAGATTTTTAGTCATTCATTATTGTCATTAGTGAATGAGGAATACAAAACCATATAGGGTTTGAAAAATATTTCAGACACCTTTTTAGACATACAAGGCTTGCAAAACAAGGCAAATTCCAGAGACTATTTTTTCCCCATCCTTAAGGAAGGGGGCATTCTTTCGAAGGTTATACAGTTGATACTTTAGTGATTTATTTGGCCTGGACACATCTAAATGTGACTTTGTAAGACATGCTAACTGCTTGAGAAGCAACTTGAGATTTAAAATAAGCTTTTAAAAGGTCTCCTGGCCTTAAGAGCAGGAAGTGACATATCACTGAAAACAAATCTGCTTTAACTCCACAAGTTTTCTTTTTGTAAAAAAAGAAAGAAAAAAGACATTGGGGCTGCATAAGTGGATCTAAACATTAAAAATCTCTTCCTTGAGACTTGGAGAGACTAAGGAGAGTCTTTTAAAATAATTTTCACTGATCCCTTTTACTTACAAGTCAATAGAAATGTCCCCTGAATGGAAATACACAGATTTGAGAGCCAGACTCCCTCATGCTCTTTAACAGGTCCTTAAACTAAAATTTCTAAATGAGTGACCTCATGGAAACATTATGATGCAGTAACTTAGAGCCAGTCTCTGGTACCCTGAGTTCAAGTCCCAGTTTTGCCACTAACCAGCTCTGTGACTGTGGGCAAGTGACAACGTTTTTGTGTCTCAGTTTCCTTGTCTGTAAAATGGGGATAATAGAAGTACTTTCCCATAGGATTGTTATGAGGAAAAAAATGAGTATATATATATTAAGTACATCAAACAGTGCCTGGTTAATATGTGTCATGGAAGCTTTACTTACAAGTATAGTATAATAATACAATACAGTATAAAAATATAAAAATCTTTTGAAGAGCCTGAGCCCTCAAACCACTAAATCAGAATCTCTAAATAAGTGATTCTCGATCCTTGATGCATATTAGAATCACCTGGGATACCCTTTAAAAATTCACCTGCCCAGGCTTTACACCGGGCAAGGTAAATCGAGACGTCTGAGGTTGAAGCTCAGAAATCTGTACTTTAAAAAAAATTTCTGGTGTTTGATTCCAATGCAGAGTGTTGAGAATGCCAGTTCTAAGCTAAAGCTTGAGAATCATTGCTTTATAGGGGCTTTGTGTGTCATATGTCAAGATGTTGTGAGTGTGTTTAATTGTTTGATCATATAACATTTTCATGATTCACTCATTGTTCCAAAGGTGTGAGTAGGCTTATATTATTTTGTCAAAGGCTATAATTTTCTTGATGCTAGGGTGTCCCTCTGTTGCCATTCACACTCAAGTATCTAACATAGGACCAACATATGGTGATGATGAGGGAGACAGGAGTGGAAGAGTAATTGTTGAATTTTACCAACTGTCTTTAAGATCACAATAATATTTTCAAAGTAAATAAGGCCAGTCAAGAGTGGTATAATTTGGATGAGTTCTACACAGGGCTCCCCGTCTACCCAAATCATGCCATCCTAGTTTTTGTTTCTTTGTGAGACTTTGTTCTTTCCAGTCCCTGCCTTTTTCTCTCTGCCAAGGGGTCTCCCAACCAGGTCACTCTGAAGCCTTCTGTGAGTGAGAACTCATATGATCGACAGTTTGGTGAATTGTTCCGACACAAGCCTCTCTGGGTAAGAGCTTCAGATACATTTTAATGTACCTGTGTGATCTTCAGCTGGCTGCTGTCTTCAATTTCCTCATCCAAAATTGGGGCATAATTATCTCACTGACTCTTGTAAAACTCCAGTAAGATCACATATGTGAGAGTGTCATATAATATGTACAGGTCCTTGCTATTGTTTTTTTTATCAGACTACTGGACACTCCCACTCACTGCATTCTAAAGTAGTTGAGAACAGAGAAGATATGATTGTTATTTGATGGACAAACATTTTACTTACAGAGAAAGCAAATATGCCAGAAGACTTTAGGTTCAATAATCTGGCTACCTAGATAATATATATTCTCTATGTAAGTGGTAGAAACTGAATGCTCCATCACTGTGGTTCTCAGATTATCAACACTATAACATTTCAACATAAATGCTGAGCACAGTGGGGGCCAGACATTCCCAGCATTGCTGTTCCTGCTTATTTTTCCTGAGAAGTTGTCTCAATCAGCTTAGAGCATCTTGGCACAACTGTACACAATCACTAGATGGTTGTGATGTGGAGACAGACAGAGAGACAGGCAGACAAACAGACACAGAGAGAGAGAGAGAAAGAAAAAAAAAAAGAAAAAGAAAGGCTGAAAGCAAGAAATCCACACACCAATCCTGCGGTAACCTAGCAATCAAGGCATTAGCAGCCAAAAAGCTTTTCTCATGGAGGGGGAGTTAATGGATTTATATTATTTGTGGTTATCTGGATTTCAGATTGACACCATAAATATTCAAACTCTGAACTCAGCTGGAAGCAGCTGCCACTGACTTTTCTGTGACCTAGCTGGAAACTTTAAATCAGCTTTCTCCTTGACTTTCAAGGGAATGACGTGCTCCAAATCCATGAGATAGCATCTCCTCAGTGTTTTATTACCTCCAGAGGACCTCAGTTCAGTATGGTCTGTAACTAAAACCTCTCCTTCGAATGCCAAGTCTGGTTAAGATTGCTAAATCATAAAGTACTCTTTACTGAGGTAGAGATGTCCTAGACTGTAGGTACAACTGAGCTTATTCTACACGATGCACTAGGTGAACCTGCATCCAGTGCAAACCTACAACGTATTACTCATAGACCGACATGGATCTATATCCACAGCTCTCTCTGTTCAGTACATCTTGCCAGTTACTTTCTTCCTCATTTTCTTGTGTTTATTTGTCTCTGGGTGATTGATTTACCAGGCTTCTATGCAGGTATAGAAGACATTTTCTTCTCAGTGCATTGTGAGCTGCTTCCAGTTCCTATGCTCAACAACTGGCAAAAGTGAGATACTCCTCCAGAAACAGAGTTTGAATCTCTCTCTGGTTCACTTCAGAAGTGATGCGAGAACTTTGGTGCTAGGAGTAGAGGCATAGTCCTCTTCCTCTCCCCGTGTTGCAGAGATTGGGGGAAACTTCCACTAGCAACAGGCTTCCTTTTGCCCCATGACAAATTGTGCTGAAGATTTGACATCGCCAAATCCATCATAAGGATTGGGCCAGCTCCTTCTCTCTGTCAGTGTAACAGATGTGGCAGCAGCCACAATGTCAATAAAGGTTATGTCCTGCTTCAGAGAAAAAGGGGCCAAAACACCATTTAAGTAATTGCTTGGGGAAAAAAAATCAAGCTATCCTTCTAGGCAGGCAATGGCATTATCAGGAAGCCTCCATACGCATGCTGCTTCTCCCTTCCTTTCCCGGATGAGTTGAAAGGTGTTATCAGAGGAAGACATGTAGGTCTATTGCCAAGAGAAAGAGCACTGGGAGTGCTTATTCTATAATTTGGGAGTCCTTATTCTATAAGGATGTATTCTATAATAAGAGAGTCCACTGGGAGTCTTTATTCTATAATTTGACCCAGACCATAATATACACCAGATGATATAAAATTTCCTTTGGCTATTTGATATAATGGAGGAGAAAAAAGGAAAAGAGTCATTAAGGTGCAATCAGTACAATGCTAGACTTGTTTTATATTTTAATATTATTAAATTCTGAATTTTATATGCAGCATCCTATTTTTTTTTTTTCTTATTGATGCTTAGGGCCTCTGAATGGTTTAATTATAACCTGAGCCAAGAGTATTCCAGGAAAAAAGAATAACATGAGAAGGGAACTGCAAGAAGAACAGCACAGCTGGAGTGAAAACCTAGAGGTGGGGAGTGGCAAGTAATGAAAGTGGAAAGGTAGGTAGGAGCAGACCATAGACCAACCATTCTAAGACAGAGCTTGGCTAGGCTGCTATACTAGAGTTCTATAGTGATGAGACACTCCTGCACAATTATTAATAGGAAAGTAGCAGGATCATATTTGCATCTCAGACAAACCACTCTGACAGCTGTGTGAAAGATGGATTAGAGAAAGACAAGAATAGAGGCAAGTAAACCAGTTAAAAAGATGTTGAACTAGACCTGGAAAAATATTAGGAGGCTCTGAACAAGATTATTATAGCAAGATAGAAAGGAACAATATGTAAGGATTGAAA
Organism: Balaenoptera physalus; assembly: GCF_965194825.1. NCBI lineage: Eukaryota > Metazoa > Chordata > Mammalia > Artiodactyla > Balaenopteridae > Balaenoptera > Balaenoptera physalus. The sequence goes on along the minus strand of NC_138882.1, from coordinate 76,072,075 downwards.
TTAACTGGGGTGGTGAGTCGTTAGATACTAGGACTGAGGAAGCAGGCTCTATCAGTGATAAGCTCCTCATTTCTTAGTTTGTGTGACTGGGGATATTGTGGTACCTTCAAAAAAGATGAAGAATATTGTAAGAGGATCAGGTTGGAGAGAGTGAAGGATTAGTTAAGCTCTGACCAGGTTGAATTTGAATCTCTGGAGAATAAGACCAGTCCTAATTTTCCAACCTGCTTCTAAATAGCTGCCTCAGTTGCCCGTCTACTCTCATTACTAGATAGAAATTTCCATTCCTACAGTAGACCCACACTTTTGGAGTAATATGTTATACTCAGTCTCTAGCCCACGTTACAGAAGAGGGTGTGTGCTTGCAGTTCATGAGACAATACATTCCCATCTATTCCCTTTGAATTCTAAACCATTCTTAACCCAGGACCACTGTGGTCTGCTGTAGTTTAATACAGCCTAGAGTAACAGGATGCTAGGAAGAGTAGGAACACTCTGGAAAAGTGTTCATTGAAATCTGCAGAAACAGATCTCACTTGTAGATTAATGGATTGATACAATACCAAAACTGAATAAACTCTATGGAGAAATCCTAGTATTGATTCAGTTGGCCATCTAAATTATCTCTGATACAAAAAATGAACACCTGTTTAAATTAACTAAGATAAAAAGTGAAGTGTTTTGACTCTATAGTCAAACAGTAGAGTGTTGAGGAACAACTGGGCCTCAGGGATGACCAGAAACTGGGTTGTGAGCTCCATTATTTTCTCTCTCTTTCTATCTCTCTCTTATTTCTGTTTCTCTGTGTGTCGCTAATTCATTCCCTTAGATGGGCTTTCTCCACGGGCTGGTTACATTGTCCATTGGTAGATCCCAGGATTTCATTTAAAGTCCTTCCATTCAAGAGGGATGGTTTCTCCTCCATAGTTTCAATTTGAAGAGCCCTGGGGCTCAGTGAGTAGAGTGTTATGATTGGCTACCTCTAGTAGAATCACACATTTGAAGAGTAGATGAACAATATTTCCCTGCCCTGTCCAAAAGTGGTGCTGTTCTCAAAAGAAAGGAGATACACCTATCAGATAAAGCAGTAGATGTATGCTATGCTGCTGTTGCAAAAATTACGCAAAGCTTTGTGCATACCACGTCATGCCTAAGTTTCACATAAGGGCAATGAGTTTATTATGCAAGCACTGAGCTAGGTCTCACTCTGAGAATATGAATTTGGGCAGGAACCATTACTCTACTCCCTATTCTGATTCATGACTCACTCCCCTATGCTCCTATAGCATCAAATGTGTGCATCTGGTAAACCACTTAAAACACTACCTTGTAATTATTATTTATGTGCCTGTCGTCATCTCTAGATGGTGAGTTCCTTAAGATCAGCAACTATCTTCATCGCTTTTGTGTGCCCGGTTCCTGGCACATTATTTCAGTGGCATTCTTTCTCCTGCTAGAGAAGAAAAACTAAAAACTATTTCTTAATCTGAAACTCTGTTCCCAAGTCACAGAAGCAGCAAGCATCTCAAACAACAATTTAGAAAAAAAGCTATACATTGCATCTCAGACAAATATTGTTATTGAAATTAAGATTACTCCTGAAAGTCACAGTCTTCCCATAGCGACCCTTGAGAGATGTTTGCTGATTGATTAGAAAAATGCAAGGGGAGAAAGGGAGGTAAGTCGTAGTCTTCTTGTATTTTTCATACATGAATAATAATAATATTGATGTATGTAAAGATGATATTAGTAAATTATCAGTCACACAGTATTGTGTTTGGAGTTGTATAGTGGTAACAGGAGTAGTCAAGAATTTGTGTTGTGCCATTGACACTCTTTCTTTCCCCCCTAAACAGCATGAAATTGTGAATCTGTTGACTAGTGTTCAGGTTAAAGTGGATGAGTCTGGAACACTAGCAAACCTATTGTCCTGCAGATCAAACACATGATATTTTCTCACCAGCAATATCCCACCATCAACACAGATAATCATCCACCAAAGGCTGAAAGAGTAACTGCTAAATTCCAGCAATCTTATTTGACTTTTAACTATTCTTTGACATTATTGGTTCTTACATATCTATACAGAGAAAAGAGGGTTTAAAGAAATGATAGGGATTCTTCTGGGGCATTTGCAATATCTTGGTCCTGTTAACGGGGTCACACACCCCTTTCCTTCTTCCTCCAAATAATTGGACACTAGGAAATTAATTTGAATCGATCAATGGATTGGCTTCCACTCTACCAAGGAGCTTGTCATATGCAAGAGCAACATTTAGGATGAAAAATCTAACCATATGCAGATTCTCAGTTTTGTTCCCAAAATAACTCCTGGTGTTGTTGGCTCCTTTTCTTCATCTAGTTACCATCTGGGGTTTGTGTATGTCTGTGTGTGCATGCACACAGGCAATAATACCTCCTCCCCACAATCTGCCAGGCACAGACACTCTCCATCTACCTCTCCCACGCTTATATACTCACTGAACCAGGGATGCGGAAAGGATTCCAGATAGAATGAAGAGGCCCAGTTTCTGCCTTCCTGCCCAAGATTTTACATGCACTTCATGCTTGTCTTAAAAAAAACAAAAATGTTGATCTGTAAACAGAGGCCAAGGAGACTGGTAGCAATAAGAATTAATTTGCAAAAGTCTAGGATGTATGTGAATCCTTGGTGCTTTTGCTTATGCAAGTGTATGGAAGTGCTTAAGGGCTTGGGGGCTGCAGACAGTTTTGTATAAACTGAACAACTAACTCAAACCATGGCCTGCTTCCTTTTTACTTCAGCAACTTATTTATTTCACATTTCTTTGGTTTAGAAATGACCAAGGCATTGAACTAATTAAAAAAATAATTTAATATATAGGAATAAATCCTACCCAAGCTGAGACCTTGTCAGCCAATTTCAACCTGGAGTTCAACCTCAGAACAGAATAGTAAATCTCCTATAATAGGGGCTTCCAGATCCAGTATATCATAGAATGCTTTGCATACTTGTCAGGAAGCACAATTCACCTCACCAACTGCCCTCACAAACTTCCTGAAACATGAGGGGCTCAGTGTATTAATAGGGAACCAAAAGGGCTGTGGAGAAGGAGGCTGGATTCAGGTGTTGACAATGGAGGGAAAGCAGGGTTTACCCTTGGGGAACCAGAGGGAGCTAGGGATTCAATGCAAGTGAAAAATGGAGATAGAGAAGGATGAAACCAGAGCCCACTCTGCCTTCTCCTCTTCCCCCTGTGAAGCAGATTAACACACACAGGAAGCAGCTATTCCAGGCTTTGGTTCATTTTATCCCAGAGAACAGGTCAAGGAAAGGACAAAGTAGCCTTAGTGCACACAAAGACACCAGAAGGAAGCCACCAGGAGGAGCTTGAGAGAGAAAGGCTTTCTTTCTTTTTTTTTGTTTTCTTTGTTAACATTTTTATTGGAGTATAATTGCTTTACAATGGTGTGTTAGTTTCTGCTGTATAACAAAGTGAATCAGCTATACATATACATATATATCCATATCTCCTCCCTTTTGCGTCTCCCTCCCACTCTCCCTATCCCACCCCTCTAGGTGGTTACAAAGCACCAAGCTGATCTCCCTCTGCTATGTGGCTGCTTCCCACTAGTTATCTATTTTACATTTGGTAGTATATATAAGTCCATGCTACTCTAAGTCTGCTTCTTTGAGTGAAAGATGTGAACTAGCAGGCCCCCTCATGGCTGTGCTGGTATGAAATGACCCATTTTGCTTGGCATTCCTGTACCTGCTGAAAAAGAACTCTATGGCGGCTGATGCTCATTGAGCACTCCTGCTGGACCACCCTTAGGAGATGGTGGAGTGGGAGTGCCTGTAGTGATTTAGGATTATGAACTACGAGAAAGCCTCTGTGACCTTACACTTCTATGTGTAATGTAGAAAATCTCCCAGTCAAGACTCAACTCTTGGTTAAGACTCTGTCCATGTTAAAGAAGGGATAAGGAGAAGAGTTGAGTAATTTGTGAATGAATTATTTTTAAAGACTTTCCCTGATTTAGACAGTAAGGAATGGAAGATAGGGGGAAAGAACCTATGGTGTCTGAGGCAGAAGAAAGAGACATCTTTGACAGGGCAGGTGAAATTAGAGATATTCAGTGTACTTCATAGTTTTCTTTAGCAAAAATGTATATAGATCTGGTGAAGACAGTGTGAAAGGAATAAACATTTTCTAATTCCATTCTAGTTCTACTGATGATCCATGATACGCAAAGTTCTTTTTTGCATATGCCTTGGGTTCCCAGGGTGTAAGAAAGAATATCTTTCTTACCTTTACTTACCTCCAAGGAAGAGATTGGGACCAGCCTTAATAATTTAGGACAAAGGATTCTGATTCCATAAACGCCATTAACTGCCTATATAATTGTAATCAGATTATAAACATATGTACCTGAATTTTGTGCTAGGGCCATAAGAATGCAGGGGAATTTTCAGAGTTGAGCAGGTTTGCAGGGATTTTCAGTCATACCAGTCATCATGTGACCAGCAAACATCTAATTTCTAAGGAAGTCACTGAGATAAAAAAGGCTTCTAAATCCACACCATCATTCATTAGAATGTCATTTCTCCTTGGGAATTTTCAGTTCAAGGGAAAATGATTCATGGTCATAGGATAAAGAAAGCAAAATCAGATACCAATTGCCCCTCCAAAGAGTGTTATAGATGATTTCTGAAGTGTTTGGCCTATCACTAAGATTTCAAGCTCATGGGGCAACAACAGGCTTTTTTTGGGAGTGGGGAGGGGAAGCTCTCATTAATATTAACAGAGTGTGGCCCCATAAATCCTAAAACTCACACTGAGCACATGATTTAGTTTTGACCATAGCAAAGAGATCACAAACACAGATTTTTCTGCTTGATGTTTTAAACTCTTGATCAGAGGGTCTCATATTGGATGGATGGAGATGCCGGGGCGCTTGCTCCACACAACGTACAGACTCAGATTGGGCATGACTCTTCAGTCATGAGGCCCTGCTCATCCTCTAAGTAACATATACATTTCCACATATTCTTCTATGGGTTTCTATGGTTTTCTTCTTTTTCATTCTTTTCTCTGAAGAATGCCAAAGATTGAGGCTCAGAGAGAAAAGATCAGAAGTTGATTATTTAGGGTAATTTGAAGAAAGGAGATTCTTTCCCATGAACCATGTGCACACTTCATACTATGATGACTTTTCTAGGATAAAAGTTTAAGTCCTTGAGAATGATGTAGAGAAGAGATAAAAGGGACAGGGAAAAATCAAGGAGCAAACAACTATTTTGACCACATATTATTAAAACTAAACTAATAATTTTGTCCTTACTATGTGCTAGGCCCTGAGTCAGGAGCTATAGGGGATATTAACACATTTATGAGTTACTTTTTTCCATGGAAGCTTATGTCTTGTTGAATAGAGACACTTATAAACATTAGATAATATCCAATAATAAAGAATTTAAATGGCATTTCTAGACAACAGTAGCTATGTTATCAAAGGGCACCTATGATTAATTACTCAACAAATTGTACAGACAATAATTGCTGAAATATTTCAGAGAAAGGAGAGATCCCTTTAGGCTAAGCTTGGAAGGGACATTGTTAAGGAAAAAATATGGTTCAATTTAGTCTTGCCAGGACAGGAAGTGATTTGGATAAGTAGAGAGGAATACCATGTGTTTTGATTATCACAGGAAAGAGAAATAAATGATTCTTCCTCTCATGCTTACTACAGATGTAGCTCTATGCTGGATATTTTCATCACAATAATTTGTGAAATAGATATTGTTATTCCCAACTCATAAAAGGGGAAACTGAAGCTCATGGAGGTGAATTACTTTGACTAAGGTAGCTATCAAAAATAAGAACATGGAATTTCACATTCATCCATGATGCAGTAATAGAGAACATTTTTACCTTTCCAGCTTGAAAAGGTAGAAAACTAAACAAAGTATATGAAATAACTTTTTTAGTCATTGGATAATAGAATGCAGGACTGTAATCCCTGAGATGAGAAACAAATGAAAGCATCCTTACTCTGCCCTAGCTTACTACCTGGAGTTTCCAGGCCATAGGATAGAGTGGGAGAATCCAAACAGAGCCTGGTGGTCTTGCAGGAAAGCTAAGGTGGCTAGACTTTTTGGAATAAAGTACCAGAGAAGAAAAGGTTTTATAGGGAGACTTTTGGAAATCTGCAGAGGGGTTCCTTTGGATCGTTGATTGCGTAGTAATCTGTGGACATGTAAGAAAAAAAATACTCATGCACAGGCAAAGACCACTGGCAAATAGTATGCTGAACAATCCCTAGAGGTCATAGAGAGTAAAGAATAGTTTGTATTTTTAAGATCCAGAGTATAAAGAATTCATAAAACATGGTTCATTTGGCAAAGCCCTCAAAAAAATGTGGCCTTCTTAGTGGGAATAAGTTAGCTCTATATTAAAGAATGCTCTTGGCCTCACTTAACAAAGTGTAGAAGTAAGACTCAAATGATCAAACAATAATAAGTAACTTAACTGCCTTCTAGGACAAATCTGAAACTATTTAAAGGATTAACAACAACAATCCAGCATTTATAAAATTCAAAATATCTGGCATCCAAACAAGAATTACCAGGCATGCATATAAGCAGGAAAATATGATCATAGAAGAAGATAATCGATCAATAGAAACAGACTCAGAAATGAGAGAGATAATGGAAGTAGTAATAAAAGATATTAAAACAGCATTTATACATAAGTTTCATCTGATAAAGAAGGTAAAGTAAAATATAAACATGATAAGAAGAAAATGGAAATGTATAAAAATGGCCCAAATGGAAATCCTAGGGATAAAAAATATAATACTTAAACTAAAAATACACTATATGTAATGGATTAACATCATAGTAGACATTGCAGAAGAAAATGTCATTGAAAGTAAAAGCATAACAAAAGAAACTGCTTAAAATGAAGCCCAGAGAGAAAAAGAGACCAAAAATGAACAGAGCCTAATGATTGTATGACAATGTCAAAAAATCTAAAATAAGTGTGACTGAAGTCCTAAAAAGAGAAGATGGGGAAGGAAGGACAAAAAAAATGTGCAAAAATAATGGCCAGAAATTTTACGAATTTGATGAAAACTATAAACCCACACACATCCAAAACCTCAACAAAATTCAGACAATATGAAGTTTTAAAAATTCACACCATACTGTTCTTCATAGTGGCTGTATCAATTTACATTCCCACCAACAGTGCAAGAGGATTCCCTTTTCTCCACACCCTCTCCAGCATTTGTTGTTTGTGGATTTTCTGATGATGCCCATTCTAACTGGTGTGAGGTGATACCTCATTGTAGTTTTGATTTGCATTTCTCTAAGGATTAGTGATGTTGAGCACTCTTTCATGTGTTTGTTGGCAATCTGTATACCTTCTTTGGAGAAATGTCTATTTAGGTCTTCTGCCCATTTTTGGATTGGGTTGTTTGTTTTTTTGATATTGAGCTGCATGAGCTGCTTGTAAATTTTGGAGATTAATCCTTTGTCAAAGAAAAAAATGTAGTTATGAAGAACCTAGGGACAGGACAGGAATAAAGACACAGATGTAGAGAATGGACTTGAGGACACGGGGAGGGGGAAGGGTAAGCTGAGATGAAGTGAGAGAGTGGCATGGACTTATATTTACTACCAAATGTAAAATAGATAGCTAGTGGGAAGCAGCCGCATAGCACAGGGAGATCAGCTTGGTGCTTTGTGACCACCTAGAGTGGTGGGATATGGAGGGTGGGAGGGAGACGCAAAAGGGAGGAGATATGGGTATATATGTATATGTATAGCTGATTCACTTTGTTATAAAGCAGAAACTTACACACCATTGTAAAGCAATTATACTCCAATACAGATGTTAAAAAAAAAAAAATTCACACCAGAAAACTAAGTGGTTAAAAATCCAGAATAAAGAGAAAATAAAACAATAACTTAAATATTAAAATTGTATTAAAAGCAGCCACTGGAAAAAAAAGATACATATGTACAGAGTAGTACAGAATAGCAGTGATAAGAATGATAACTAACTTCTCTTGAAAAATTATGCAAGCCAGGAGACAATGAAGTTAGTTTTTAAGAAATTGTAAAAAGGAAAAGGAGGAAAAGAAGAACAAATAGCAGATTATAAAAATAGAAAAAAATAGAGGATTTAAACCAACTGTATTGATAATTACATCAAATGTGAATGGCCTAAAGACTCCAAAGAAAAAGAGATTGTCAGATTTTTGGTATAGTAGCCCAAATGGAATAAGACACTCCACAGAGTTTTCACATGCCTCTTTGTAATCTCATTGAAAAACTATTTGACAATTTTATATAAAGTTCAACATAAATCTACCTTATCACTCAACAATCACTTTCAGGTGTTTTTCCAAATGAAATAAAAGCATATATCAACACAAAGACTTATATTTCAAATGTTCTGGAAGCTATATTTATAATTGCCAAAATGTTCATTTACCTTAGAAGCTATTTCTTAATAGTATAATCTGGAGTGACTGGCAATTTTTAAAATTAGCAATTCCTGGCTCCTCTGTGTTGGATAATTCCTTTTTTAGCTTATTTTTCTATTCTTGCATTGTATTATAGGCAAGTAGGCTAAACACAAAGAGATCCACAAACAGGCACATCACAGTTACAATGTTGAAAGAGAAAGAAAGAAACTGAAAAACAGCAAGACAGAAACAAGGGAGCCCAAATAAGATTTGCAGTTGACTTATCATCAGAACAATGAAGGGCAGAGGGCAATAGGATGACATATTCAAAGTGCTGAAAGAACAAAAAAAAAAAATGTCAAACAAGAAATCTAACCAGAAAAACTTTCAAATTTGAAGGTAACTTCACTAAAGAAAAATACACATGGAAAATAAACATATAAAAAGATGTTTCACCTCGTATATCATTAGGGATGAAATACCCTTATATCTATTAGAATGGCCAAAATCCAAAACACTGAAAACACCAAGTGCTAGCAAGGATGTGAAGCAACAGGAACTGTCATTCAGTGTTGGTGAAAATGCAAAGTGGTACAGCACTTTTGAAGAGTGGCCATTTCTTACAAACTAAACATACTCTTACCATATGATCCAGTAATCATGCTCCTTGGTATTTACCCAAATAAGTTGAAAACTTACATTCACACAAAATTCTGAACACAAATGTTTATAACAGCTTTATTCATAATTGTCAAAACTTGGAAGGAACCAAGTCATCCTTCAATAGAGGAAAGGATATATACAAAACTGTGGTATATCCATACAGTGAATATTATTCAGAGACAAAAAGAAATGAGCTACCAAGCCATCAAAATACATGGAGAAACCTTAGATGCATACTACTAAGTGAAAGAAGTCAATCCAAAAATATTATTATACTATATGATTACAACCTATGATTTTCTGCAAAAGGAAAACTGTGGAGAGAGTAAAAAATCAGTGGAAGCAAGGGATTTGGAAGGAGAGAGGAAGGGATGAACAAATGGAACAAAAGGGATTTTTAGGGCAGTGAAACTACTATTCTGTATGATACTATAATGATGGATACATGCCATTATATATTTATCAAGACCCATAGCATGTTCAACACAAAGAGGGAACCCTAATGTAGACCATGGACTTCAGTTAATGATAATGTACCAATATTGGCTCATCAAGAATAACAATTGTACCACGTTAATCCAATATGGCAAAAATAGAAGAAACTGGTGGGTGATGAGGGGTATGGGAACTTTATAGTTTTCACTCAATTCTTTTCCGTAAAAAAAGAAGTACATTAAAATAACAATGGCCATGGAAAAATGAAGATAAAATAAAGACATTCTCAGATAAATAAAAAGTAAGACAATTAATTGCTAGCAGATCCACTTTACAAGAAATATTAAAGGAAATTCTTCAGGCTGAAAGAAAGTGACAACAGACAGTAATGTGAATTCACACACAAAAAAGCACAAAGACTGCCAGTAAAAGTAATTCTATAGATAATTATAAAGGACAATACAATCATATATTTCTTCTCCTTTCTCCTCTTAACTTATTTAAAAAGCAAATGCACAAAAATATATGTATAGTTGTATTTTTGGATTTAACACACATAGAATTTAACGCCTGGCAATAACAGCACAAGGAGGGGTGGGATTAAAGCTTTGTTAGAGGACGGAATGATGCCAAATGGTAATTCATATATACAAGAAGAAATAAAGAGAACCAGAGATGTAAAATGAGATTATATAACCAACTCTATAAATATATGCTTGTTCTCTTTCACTCAGCTTCTTTCTTTCTAAAGTAATTATCTAAAGTAATAATTATAATAATGTATTGTTGAGTTTGTACATATATAAATATAATACGTATAATAATAATTGTGCAAAAATGGAATAGAATTATATAAGAGTAATGTTTCTATGTATTACTGGAATTAGATTCTTAAGTGGATTCTGATAAGTTAAGACAAATGTAAGCAATACAGCAATCACTAAGAAATAACTAAAACTAGTTTCAAAAATCATGAAAAGAATTAGGATATTACAATAGAAAATGATTAATTCAAAATAAAGAAGTAAAGGAAGAACATAGGAGACAAAAAACCAAAAAACCAAAACATGAGATTCATGGAAAACAAAAAATTGCCTGGCAGACGTACATTCAACTGTATCCATTGTATTACATGTGAAAGGATTAAACAGTCAAAGACAGAGATTATCAGACTGGATAAAAAACATGAGATCCAACTTTGTGCTGTCTACAGGAGACATACTTTTACATTCAAAGATACAAAAGGTTGATAAAAGAGAGGAAAATATATACTATGAAACATGAGAGCTGCTGTGACTATACTAATATCAGACAAAATTGACTTTGAAACAAGAAAATTACTAAAGAAAAAGAGGGACAATTTATAATGATAAAAGGGTCAATTTAGCAGGGAGTTATAACTATTATTAGCATATATATACGTAACAACAGAGCCACAAAATATGTGAAGCAAAATTGACAAAATTTATAGAAATAGACAACTTAGCAGCAATAGTTGGAGACATCAGTACTTCACTTTCAATAACAGAGCTAGACGTAATATCAATAAGAAAACAGAAGACTTGAACAAAGCTATAAACCAAGTAGAATTAAAAGACAATTATAGAACACTCTAACCAACAATAGCAGAAAACACATTTTTCTCAAATGCAGGTAGAACATTCTTCAGGATAAAACCATATGCTAGGCTATAGAATGAGCCTCTATGCCTCAATACATTTAAAAAGTTTGAAATCATGCAAAGTATATTCTCTGACACCCTATTCAATGGAATTAAATCAGAAATCAGTAACAGGAAAAAATTGAGGACATTAATAAATATGTAAAAATTAAATGACAAAATCCTACATAATCAGTGGGTCAAAAAAGAAATCACAAGGAAAATTAGATGAAATTTCATGATGAATAGTAACAAAAACACAACATACCAAAATTTATACAGTGTAGCTTATATAGTGCTTAAAGGAGCATTTAAAGTTATTAAACATCTAACTTAAAAAAATCTCAAATTAATAACCTATGCTTCTACCTTAAGAAATTGGAAAAAGAACAAATTAAATTTAAAGTAAGCACAAGGAAGCAAATAAAGATTAGAATGGAAATCAATAAAATAGAGAATAGAATAATCAAGAAAACCCTCAAAACCAAGTTTTTTTTGAAAAGATTAATAAAATGGACAAACTTTTAGCTAGACTGACCAAGAAAAAAGAGAAATGACTCAAATTACTACTATTAGAAATGAAAGGGGTGACATTATCACCAACATTACAGAAATAAAAAAGAATTATAGGAGCATATTATGAATAATTATATACCAATAACTTAGATAACTTGGATAAAATGGACTATCCTAGAAAGATATAAATTACCAAAACTGATTTAAGAAGAAATAAAATATCTGAACAGGCCTATAACAAAGAAAGAGATTGAATTAATAATTTTAAAACTTCTCACAAAGAAAAGGCCAGGCATAAATGACTTTACTGGTGAAATATTTAAAGAGTTAATATCAATTTTTCACAAACTCTTACAAAAAATAACAGAGTGGGGAACACTTTCCACCTTAAATATGAATCTAGTATAATCCTGATATCAAAACCAGACATAAACATCACAAGAAAAGAAAACTACAGACTAAACTACAGTCTCTGAATATAGACACAAATGTCCTTAACAAAATACTAACAGAATATGTTTAGCACCAGATAAAAAGTATTGTACACCATTACTAAGTGGGGTTCTTCAAAGGAATACAGGTTGGTTTAACACCTGAAAATCAACTAATGTAATAATAGACCATAATAATAGAGTAAGGGACAAAAACCACATGACCATCTCAGTCGATGCAAACAAAGTATTTTTACAAAACCCAACACTCTTTTTTGATAAAAACACTTAATGCACCAGGAATAAAAGGAAACTTCATCAATGTGATAAAGGGCATTTATGAAAAACTAACAGCTAATATCATGTTAATATCAACATTTACAGATGACAATGTTATATAGATAAAATCCTAAGGAAGTCACTAAAACTTAGAACTAATAAACCGATTCAGGAAGTTTGCAAGATACAATATCAATATATAAAACAATCTGTCTTATTTCTATACACTAGTAATGAATAATCTGAAAATAAAATTAAGAAAACTATTTCATTTATTAGAGCATCCAAAGATGCTTATCCAAAGAATAAGTCACTTAAGAATAAATTTAACAAAAGAAGTACAAAACTGATACTTGAAAACTACAAAAAAAAAAAAAAATTGCTGAAAGAATTAAAGAAAATCTAAGTAGTGAAAAGACAACCTATATTCATGGAGCATAGGACTTAATATTGTTAAGATGGCCATACTACAATTGATCTGCTCTCCTTTAAAATCTCAGCCACATTTTTTTTCAGAAACTGAATATGAATATGAATTCCAAAATTCATATGAAAATGCAAAAGATTCAAAATAGTCAAAACAACACTTTCTGACTTGAAAAGATATTACAATGCTATAGTAATCAAAACGGAACAATGTTGGAATGTGGGTATACATATAGGTCAATGGAATATAATGTAAATTCAGAAATAAACTCTTAGCTTATGGTCAATTGGTTTTCAACAAGGATGTCAAGATAATTTAATGGGGGAAAACAGAGTCTTTTCAACAAATGGTGTTAGAATAACTGGATATTCATATTCAAAAGAAGGAAATTGGACCCTTTCTTTGTATTATACAGAAAAATTAACTCAAAGTGGATTATAGACCTATATATAAGAACTAAAACTATTAAAATTTTAGAAGGAAATGTAGTTTTAAATCTTTGTTTTAGGCAAACATTTCTTAGATATGACACCAAAGCACTAACAACCAAAGAAAAAATAGATAATTTGGACTTGATAAAAATTTAAAATTTTGTCTAACAAATGATATCACCAGGGAAGTAAAAACACAACCCACAGGAAAGAAGAAAATATTTATAAGTCACGTATCAGATAAGGGACTTATATCCAGAATATATAAAACATTCTTTCAACTCAATAATATAAAGATAAATAACCCAATTGAAAAATAGGCAAAGGATCTGAACAGCCATTTCTCCAAAGAAGATACACAAAGAGCCTAAGCACATGAACAAATGCGTAATCTCATTAGTCATTAGGAGAGTGCAAATCAAAGCCAGTAAGATACTACTTCACATGCACTATGAATGCTATAATTCAAACAACCCAAAACAAAAAAATGAAACAAGAAATAGACAATAATACATGTTGTCAAGGATGTGGAGAAATTGGTATCTTCATTCAATGCTAGTGAGAATGGTGCAGCTGCTTTGGGAAACTGGCAATATTTAAAAAAATTAAACATAGAGTTATCATCTGTCCTAGCAATTCCACTCCTAAGTATATACCCAGAGAAATGAAAACGTACATCCATATAAAAACTGGTCCCAAGTGTTCTTGGAAGCTTTATTTATAACAGCAAAAAAGTGGAAACAACTCAAATGTCCATCAAATGATAAATGGATAAATAAAATATGATATAGTCATACAATAGAATACCATCAAAAAGAATGAATTACTGATACATGCTACAACATTGATGAACTTTGAATACTTATCCTAAGTGAAATAAAGCAGTTGTGAAAGACTTCATGCAGGATTCTCTTTTTATGTAGGCCAGAATAGGCAAATCCACTGAGATATTATGTAGATTTTTTTCCCCCAGGACCTAGGGGAGAGGGCAAATGGGGAAGGATGGCTAATTGTATGTGGGGTTTCTTTTTTGGTGAAGAAACTATTCTAAAATTAGATTATGGTGATGGTTACACAACTCTGTGAATACATAATACTAAAAACCTTGAATTGTAAGCATTAAATAGGTGAATTTTATAGTATGTGAATTATATCTTAATGAAGCTGCTAAAAAAGAGTGATATGCTCCAGAGACAAAAATGGGAGGGAAAGTCAGTTTGCAATGAATTTATTATTTTTGACTTTTTTTCCATTTGATGTTATCAACTATGAAAAATAATTAAGTGTAATTTAAAAGTAATAGCCCAGTTTTATGTAACTGGTACTAGAGTATGTACTTGAACCCGAACCTCTTCCAATATTTAGAAGATAATTAGGACCATTGCCCTGGTATTTACCCTTTGATGCCTCTCCAGTCTTTCAAAATTAGAGGTAAGACTGGTTTATAAGTGATATTCTCTTGGAAGGTGCTAAGAAGACAATTCCCTTTATTGATTTTCTTCGCACGTTAGAGAAACTAGAGATGTTTTTCCTTTAAATTGTACTGAAGTCTCTGAGATAATATTTTTGACTAGCTTATCAGTCCCACACGTGGTATCCTACAGAGCAATATTCAATGATGTAGGTGCTGAAAAACTCAAAACCAGAAAGCAGGGTGCTAGGATCGAGACTTTTTATCTCCAATAATTTGTTCTGTGTCCTTGGATGATTCTAGTCTCTTTGACTCATAGTTTTCTCATCTATATAACAGAAAAACAGCATTTTTCTTTCTAACCTTCCAGAGATTTTGAGTATTAATCCAAATCAGATAATGGCTGTGAAAATAATTTAAAATGTAGAAAGTTCTTTACACATGTGAGATGGTATTGTTGTTATTTATTATAATTTAAAATCAATAAAATAATAAAAATGATAATAATTATGATAATTATTAGAAGGAAGTTTATGCAAAATATATTTGTTACTGGTTTTTGCTCTTTAAAGTTGGACTTGTGTATGCATCATATATCGGGGGATATATATTCTAGTTTTGGAGTTGCAAATACAGAGAATACTGTTTTTCTAGAGAAAATTCTGGAAAGAAAATGAAATGTCATCATATGTCTTTGCTGCCAACTTAGTGACTTGCTGAAAATATTAGAATATTAGAGCTGACATGAAAAAGAAGAGAAGGAGAAAAATGGAAACTCCAACTCATGCTATTCGTCTGGAATATATGCTGACTTCTATGGTGTATGCGTGTGAAGTGCAAAACAAGTTTAGAATTTATGATGAAGAGCTGGTTTTGATCATACAGCACTTTATTTTAATTCTTTGCATTAACCCTTTGATCTCTGCATTTTCTTAGGTGATAGTAATTTTCTTGCAGCATGCCATGTACCACATCGATCTGATAAATGCCTATAAATTCTTCAAAACCCTGCTTAAGGTACAGTGTGGAAGATACTCCTTGGGGTGCCTTCCTGACACAAGAGGAGCTGATCATTCCCTGCCTTTTGCCACCCAGTATATACTCCTCTGTTATTGTACACACTGTAAAATATGTCAATCATGTATTTTTCACAACTTTCTCTTACTAGATTGTAAGCTCATGAGCAAAGGGATAGAGATCAGTATTCTCTAGCCTACATGAATGTTACGATTAGTACATGAATGTTACGATTAGTACAACTTGTCCATTTTTCAACAATGCATTCTTATGAAAAATGATCAAGAGAATTAATAGATGTACAATCTCAGGCTTCTGCACATGGTAATCTGGAGAGAAGGGCTATGAGTTTCAAACCACATGGAATATATAACTATCCAGATTCAGAGCATCTGGTGATACAGAGAAGGCTCATATATTTGTTCAATAACAGAAGTCCAAAGTAGATCTTTTATAACACTCTAAAGCAAGAGCCCCTACCTTATGGGAGGGGCTAACCATAAGGAATTCTGTCTCCATCCCAAATAAATGTTGGTCCAGTCACAGCCAGGCTAATGGGATTTGCCTATGTCAAGGGGACGGGGCTCATCCTGATGCTGTACCTGTGACCTCTACACTGTCCCAGACCAACCTTCTCCCCACGCCTCCATCCACTCTTGCTCTCTTCCCATGTCCTTGGTGTTTTCCCCTTTGCTCTTCTTCATTTTGATCTCACCTCCATGCCTTTTCTATATTTATTTATGTTGCTAAATGAGCTAATTCCACTTTGGGGTCTGTTAGCAAGCATCATTTTCCTTCTTCAAGAAGAAGTTGTATTGATGTGGAAGATGATACACAGCTAGATTAATTGACTAATAACAGGCCGTTCACTGTTTCAAGCAAATAACTGAAAATATCAAAATCATCAGATCTACAACTGGCCCTCAGGAAATTCTTGTTTATTTGGAGCTGGCCATGGCACAGTTAGTGTTCAGGAAGCCCCTGCAACATCTGACCCAAGGACCGAGAACACTCACAGGGTGCACAACAAGGAGACTTCTGTGGAGGAGATGCTGCAGGGGTCAGAGAGGATGAGGAGATTTTGCTTTGTTATTCTTACAGGGGATAGAACTGGGTTGAATTTTTAACCTTCATCGCTGCCTCTTGGTTAACTACATCCTTGTTTTACATTCACGGTTATATATGAACAGAGTTGAAAGGGATGTTAATACTTTTGTTGTTGTTGTTTGTTTTAAAATTCCATGGCCAAATAAGTCCAGAAAGCATTGGGCTGCTGAGGGTTTTATTAACAGTCTCTTGGACACCCTATACTTATTCTTGGTGCAGTACTTACCACATCAAATTGCAATTGCCTAGTGTTTTGCCTGTTGATTTTAAGCTCTTAGAATCTTATTTTATGCTTTTTACCCTGTGTGTCTAGGACCTAGTAGAGAGAAAACACTAAGTTAATACTTGATGAATAAAGAATGATCTTCATTGAGACAGGAAGTAATATCTTGATCTCAGCATTTGAATCAGGATATTCACATCCTGTAGCCATCCCATCAGGCTCTGGACACTGAGGTGCTTATGATTGCCATTCTCACATCCTTACTCAGCTGGCTCCCATTCCAAACCCCTAAACTCCCAGTGGGCCTTTGGGCACTGCTGCTGAGAGGATGCATGCTTGAATATTAAAGCCCTCTACTCTCTCTCTGACTTAACCCTGGCTTCTCAGAGCTGGCCCTCTGGGACCTCTCCAAGCCTTTCAAATGACATTCAGATAAACCAGGCTGAATTATGAAATCATAGCATTACTAATATCAAATCCCAGGACTCATATTTTAATATCATATATGAAATTCTGTCTAAAGACCAAGATTAATTTAATATGTAAAATAATAGATACCTCAAATTAATACAAAACATTGTAATACAAATGACTTTTATTCAGATTTGAATACTGCACACAAAGGCTATAAGTAAATTAGTTTTATTGATCTATATTCATAGAATTATTTAAATGTACCCTCTGGTACTAAGAGCCAGGGGTTTTTCTGATGCTTTCCATTAATGCATTTTTCATTAGTGGCTAGTGCTGGGAAGCCCAAATTTCATTTGGCTGCAAAAGATTAATTTCCTCTTGACAACCATTACCAGATTTAAAAAAAAAAAAATGGGGGAGTTGAAACAGTGACCTGCAGGAGAGTTCTCAGAACTATGAATTAGAGGAACAGGAAAACACAGATAAATATATATATATATTGTATGCGTGTGTATGTTTCCTTGACTGTGTGTCTATTGGGGAGAAAACAGCCACTTTGAAGGGAAATAAATCACAATCTATGGTTCTTGGCCCTGTCTCAGAATATGTGTATATGCCATAACCATTTTTAATTGACAATTGACCTGTTTTCAGTCTCAGAAATATAAATAAAATGGCATATAGGCAATTAATTTCCAAATAATTCGGACTTATATTATCCCTCATTTTTCTGTTGGTTTGTTTCTCTGAAAGTATTTCTCATCAACCTCACAAAAGGAGCATATATAATAATAGTAATAATACAATTAAGGCTAATTAAAGCCATTAAAATTAATTTTGTTTGGAGATTTATTGGAAAATTTGGAACTCCCATTGAGATAATTGGTACACGCTGGGGAGTCACAAAACTGAGCCCCTGAATTTGACTGCTGCTTGGGTGCTGTAACAGCTAAAATGGTTCGCTGCTTTTGCTCCCTCCCCAGGGCACTGTAGTCTTTGTGCCAGCTCTGTGGGGAACATCCCAGCTTTCTCATTTAACTACCTCATCTTTGGAGCCTATAACCACTAACCTACTTAGATTACAACAGTCAAATAATACTGGTATGGACCATGAAGAACAAAATGGGAGGTATTTTTATAAGAAGGCAGAACAAGCAGTCATTTTTATGATGTGATTTGTGAATCATTAAATACCCCTTTGCTTAAAATATGTCACTCACAAACTTGCCCCAGTGCCAGAAAATTTCCCCTTTAGGAGGTATTCCTTAGATATTAAAGTTCTGTGTATTTTGAAGAGGTTTCTTTACTGTATAATTCCTCTGGGAGGGTTCACTCACTATCAAGCATGCACACCAGGGCTTCAGTGAGTCCCTGCAGATTGTTTTTTAAATTTACAACTTTCACAAAGTGTGGTAGGCAGAAAAATAGCCCCCCAATGATGTTCACATCCTAAACCCCAGATGGGACAGTGTAACATGACAAAGGGGAATTAAGGCTTCAAATAGAATTATGATTGCTAAACAGCTGACCTTGAAAGAGGGAGACTCTCCTGAATTACTTAGGTGGGCTCAATGTAATCACAAGAGTTCTTATTGCTAGAAGAAGGACACAGAAGAGAGAGAGGGCCAGAGAGATAGTGATGTGAGTAGGACTCAACCCAATGTTGCTATAGAGGAATGGGGCCATAAGCCAAGGAATATGGGTGCCCTTTAGAAGCTGGAAAAGGCAAGGAAATGTATTCTCCCCTAGAGCCTCTAGAAAGGAATATAGCACTGCTGAAGCTTTGATTTTATCCCAGTGAGACCCATTTTGTACTTCTTATCCACAGAATTATATGATAATTTGTAAATTTGTTGTTTTAAGCCAGTAAGTTTTTGGTAATTTGTTACAGTAGCAATGGAAACTAACAGAGGAATGGGGATAGGTATGTTTTGGTAAATGTATAAGAAAGTAGAGATTAAATGGAAAGAGGGAAGGTTTGAGGCAAGAGCTTCAGAAAATAAAGTGCTATTAGTGAAATAAGTCAGACAGAGAAAGACAAATACTGTATGATATGCCTATATCATGTATAAGAGGAATTGGAAAAAGAAAACAAACAAACAAACTTATAGATACAAAAAATAGATTTGTGGTTTCCAGAGGTGGGTGTTGAGTGGTAGGGAAAAAAAAGAAAGAAAGAAAATACAGAGCTATTTAGAAATACATTGTGAGGTGACATTGTGAGTGACAGGAATAAGGGAGGTGCTGGGCAGAGGGATAATTCATGTGGCTATTGGACAGATGCAGGATGGATTATACCAAGAAAGGAAGTGATAAACAAAAGGAAGGTAGAAGGGCACTGTACTCATTTTCTGTTGCTAGGTAATAAAATTACCACAAACTTAGTGGTAATCCACATATTTATTATCTCAGTTTCTGTGAGTCAGGAATCTGGGAACAGTCTAGCTGAATCCTCTGCTTATGTTCTCACAAGGCTACAATCAAGGTATCAACCAGGCTGTTCTCATCTGGAGGCTCAAGTGGGGACGAATTCACTTCCATGCTCTTTCAAGTTGTTGGCAGGGTTCTTTTCTTTGAGATTGCATGATTAAAAGTCCCAGCTTTTTGTTGGTTGTTGGCTGGAGCCCACACAGGTCCTAGAGACTTGCCCAGAGTTCCCAGATACCACTCATTGCTCCTTGCCACAAGGGCTACTCCAACTTGATGGCTAGCTTCATCAAGCCCACAACATGCTTCTCCAGCTCCAGTCTGCTAAGACAGAGTGTTATATAATGTAATTAGAAAAGTGACATCTCAACACCTTTGCCATGTTCTGTGTGCTGGGAGCAAGCCACACATCACTCCCCCACTCAAGCGAAAGGGACTGCACAAAGGTGTGAACACCAGGAAATTGGGGTCACTCTAAGGTCTATCCATCACTGACACCAAAGTCAAACTTGACCTGTGTCACAATTTTTCCTGAATCATGCATCTTTCAGGAAACTCATTAATCCTGCCAATGATTTGTCTGATAGTAAGATGATGAAGTTGATGGTCCCAACTGGCAGTTATTAGATCTCTAGGGCAGATCTTTAAGCCTTGAGGAACATATATCTCCTTGGTGTTTGTTGGAGGTGATAAACCCCATATAATAGTGAATAGAGTAGAGTCTGACTCCATATTTCTCCCCGATGTCTTATATTTTCTGCTTTTTTTCTTTCAGCTTCTTTATACCCTAGGGTTTTCTTAGACGTCCAACCTCTTTCTCATAATCAGGAGTCTCCCCAGTGAAACAAGCAAGTATCATAAACTCAAATGCTAGGGCAGTTTGTTGGAGGGAGGGTGAAACTGTGGCAGATTGGAGAGTGCATGTTTGTTTCAAAGCCAAGGGAGAGGTAGATTTCTGTTAATCAGAGTTGTAGGAAATCTACTCTCTGAAACTCTGAGGAAGCAGGTAAGAGTTGTCTTGGTCACTTCTCTCCTTCTCTCCCTGGGGTTTCCTGACTGTAAGTCTAGAGTAAAGGCAGATACCATGACCCAATCTGATCTGAATTTGGCCTCCAGGGGAAACAGCCAAGATGATTTAATGGATCTTCGTTCATCTCCAACTTCCACAGGGTTCAGCACGTCTCAGGCTATCATTGATTGCTTTAAAGAAATCACATCTGGCCAGATCGTGATTATTATTACGATTAGCTTACTGCTTTCTAGCAGTCTAACAATCATACCTTGCCAGCGAGGTTTAAACACCACCAGCAGATGAATGTATAATCCCAAAGTTCTATGAATTTGGCACCATTACCTAGATCATACTTCCCATTTTCTTTTACATATGACAAACCTTATTATAAAACACTTCACTATGCCACAGATTTATTTTTACGATGGATTAAATCATTTGCTTGAAGACATTGTGAATGGTGAAATCCTCTTTATCCTTCACAGCCCAGATTAAGAGTTATCTCTTTTAGGAAACCTTATCTGAACACCTCTAGACCGGTTGAATATCTCCCTCTTTAGCACAGTGTTTGCTCTTTTATTACAGTGTGTGTCTCCTTATATTTATAATGGTATTTTTTGGTTTTTTTCTTTTTGACTATGAGCAGTATGAGGTCGGGGATTGGGTGATCTCTAGCAGTGGAATATGCAATAGGTCATTAAGTATTTGTTCAAAGAATTGGAAAAAAAATAATGGCTCATTTTTTCTCATAGATGTGAAAATATAGAGAAATGGGTTGATCAGGACTTTAAAACTCCAGCTAAATGTCTTTTTTTTTTTTTTTTTTTACATTAGATGAAATTATAAAGAGTTCTGCACTGTGTCCAAAGATTTCACTTAAGGCTGCTTTCCATCTTTCATTCCACATATGTACCCTGAGTCCCTACTATGTGATAAGCACAACCCTGGTTCCTACTAAGTTCTAGGTGCCAGAGAGTCTAAAGTGACTGAAATAGATAAAGGGCTGCACTAATAAAGCTTACATTAAAAGAGCAAACTTTTTGAGTGTAGTTTGTTTTTCCTTGTTTTCAAATGGCATTTTAAAGCCAAATCTATATGTATAACATCACCATCGCTCTGCTCCACCTTCCCCAGGATGCTCCTGTGGTATATTCTCAGAAAATTCAGGGCCCAAGAAGATGTGGTTTGAAAACAGCAGCCTTAGTGGATTCAATAAATTATTAACTTTCCTTTAAGGTAATGCTTTTAATTTTTTTTTAAATAAATCACCTATTTCTAAAAGAGTGATGTTATCTATACTGGGCACTTTATGTGGTCTACCTCATTTTAAGACTTGACAATCATCCTAGGAGGTAGATAATAAATGTTATCCCTTTATACAGCTAGCATGAGATATGCCACAAGAGAGAGGTAGGGATGGAGCGAAACAGGGAAGAGAGAAGGAAAGGAAAAAAACTTGCTAATTTTATACCTATGAACCATCTCTACCATTGTTTGATCTCTAAGCACTCTATATGAAACATTCCATGCAGATTGAAGACATTTCTAACTTTTGCATTGTCAGAGTTTTCTGATTTTGTTTTTCTTTCTGATGCACTATCCAGTATTTTTGTTTGTATTACTGGGAGAAGTGTCTGATAACAGAAACCATCTATATATACCCTTATATTTGTAGATTTTTTTTCTTTACACAGTAACATGCAAGAACTGAACAAATAATACCCTGAGCAAATATACTTAGCCTCTGATTATTCACAGCTGAAGTTGTTTAAGCATTTTAGTAAAAAGAATCAAAGTATCCTAGATCCATAAAACTGTCTCTTCAGTGAGAAAATACAGGGTATGAGTCATTTGCAAACGAATCTGTTTTGCATTGTTGGTGTTTATTTTTCTCTAGGACTGCTGGATTTGGACACATTGGCAAAGAGATAAGCCTGATTTTAAATTTTGCCTATAAACTGGGCTCTATTTTATTCCATACCTGTCATACTTCCCATTTGCACCCCATGGCATTGTAGAAACAAGAGGGACTACCTATTGTTCTTTTCAGTTGCCTTGGTCTGGATAGAGGGAGCAGCTGGAAGTATCCAGCTCTCTGGTGGGTAATGAATAAACAGGGATTTTTTTGGTCTTGTCTGCAATCTCCAGTGCAGATGGGCTTGGCCTGGGGAGGTTAATTCTGCATGGTAAGAAGGCTGGTGGAGATACCTGTGGCATACAGAGGGATGGTCTGAGGACCATAGGCCTAACTCTAACCTGGCTCTAAACAGACACACAAGAGCAAATTTTCAGGAGCACCTCCGACACGTAAGATGCATTCCTTATAAGAGTAGGGAAAGAGTGATGAGTCATAAGGGTTACTTTCATTCAGGAACCTTGAATTTTGTAGATTATAGAGGACTTGGACATAAATACATAAAGAAACCTTTTTGTGTGTGGAAATCTCCAGCACTATTTGCTTACAGCATCATTTAACTCCTCCAGACGTTGTCTGCACGTTGACTCTAAGAGTCTTAGCTCTATAATATCTGCAAAATGGGGATGATGATAGTTACCTTACAAAATTGTTGTCAAATTAAATAAAAATAACATTATGAAAGTGTCTGGGACAAAGCCTAGCACATGGTGAGTACCCATCAAATGATAGCTATTGTGAGAGAGACTGCTTATTTTCCCATAGAAAAATCATTCTCCCTTTCATTTGAGTAACAGAACTCCTAATTACTAAGAGCAACAATGTACCCAGATTAAATGAAAGAGTAAATAAATAAATAAACAAACAAATAAATAATCATCTAGGCCTATTTTTCCTACACAGAAAACGATGGCTAGTGAGATGTATGGAGTCATTTGGTAGACTGCCTGAGGAATCTCTAAAAGGGGTTAACTCAGCTGACTCAGCCAACAGGTTTTGCCTTTTGCCCTCCTCCTTCCTGTTGCTCAGGACTCTGTCAAGGTGGCTGGAGCTGTAGCAGCCATCTTGACCTTGTGCTGGTTTTGAGGATCAAAGACATGGCAGCATCGGTTGTTGGAAGGATTCTTGTCCTTGATTACTTTGGAGCTGTCATCCCAGCCCTGGATTATTTATCCATAGAACTCTTATGTGAGAGAAAAATAAGCCTCTGTCCCATTTAAGTCACTATTTTTTAGATGTTCTAGTTTTTGCACACCAACTTTAATTCTAATTGAGGTAGCTTGTGACATTATTAGTAATTTAAAACACACACACACGTATATATATGTGTGTGTGTGTGTATATATATATATATATATATATATATATATATATATATATATATTCCACATAAGGGAGCAGAAGGTCATCCTAATGTCCCCACTGAGTTGGTATGTAACATGTATCAAGCACACAGTGAGTGCTACAGACAGTGAAAACTATAAGAAATAAATAGAAAGAGCTTATGGTATGTCACTACTGCCCTATGAACTCTGTGAGAAAAATCAAGCATATCAAGCCCGTTCCAGCTAACATTAAAAATTCTGGGTATTTTCACATTTTATATTTGATCCACATATTACATATTACATTAAAAAATAGAAGCTTACAACTTTTAATTAGCATTTTGATCCAGAAATTTAATAATACTGGGGGTATGACTGACACTCTTCTAGGGAGCAAACCTATACCTCTTTCTTCATCTATAGTTCTCCTTATCCCAATAAATGACCCCTCGACTCCCTACCCTCCTCCATAACTACACCTTCTCGTCCTTCATCTCAACTTGAAACGTTCTTTTTCAAGGAGATCTTCCCTCCCCTCTTTGTTCAACATCAAGTGTCCAACACTTTGTTTTTGTTTTAAATTCTGTACTCTCCCTTAGATGTTTAGTTCTGTAGTAGTATGAACCAAGCTTTCATTTCCACAATAATGTCCCCAGCACCTAGCACTGTGCCTGGTGCTTAAGGGTTTTTAATAAATAAATGACTGAATGAGGAAAGTTCTTCCCTTGTCTTTAGGATAGTCACATATTAAGACTGGTCAGCTGATGTAGGCAGTCAAGATTTCAGCCTAAACTATAGCATGACCAAGAAACCAGGAAGTGATTTTATGATTGTGTTAGGTGGATTTCAGCATCAACATTAGCCACTCTTGACTTTTCTGCTCAAGGAAATAAAGATCCCTGAATCAATTTCTCAGATGAAACAAAGGGAGGTTTCTGTGAACACTAGCACCCAGCAGATAGAGAATTCCCTGGCTGCCCATAAAGCAGACAGGTATCTCAAACCACTGACAAGGACAGAGAAGCCTTTGTGCCTCCTGGCTGACAGCCCATTTTTCCAACAGCCCTCAGCCAAATGGGCAGCCAGCAAAAGAGCCAGTTGAATAGGATTGGCTATGCCTGTGAGATATGAGCATCTGGAGAGCAAAAAATATGTGTTCAAATTGGCACCACTGGAGCAGGGGTTGGGCAAGCAGAGTCAATCTACTACGGCCATTAGGATGCCCCTATATTCACCCGCATTTAAATGGTTTGTTCCTCTTATATCTGACATTGTTTGGAGGCTTCCTGATGGACAAAATGAGGTGACAAACAACAAATAATTTTAGGATAATGTTCTCATTTCCTGTTAATCTGCTGCTCATTCAGCTTTTTTTCTAAGTTCTAAATTCTTATCCTTAAACTGGTGAAATCGAATTACAACATTTTTATTAGCAGAGATTAAGATTAAGATAAGCCAGACTAGAGGTAGGAATAGGAATAAAATTATGTCTATAATCACTATTGGAATTCCTCTTCTCAGGAAAAATCAACATGCTTTCTAACAAATGAAATTTTCAAATTTCTCAACCCACAATCAAGAACAAGTTCTCACTACCCCTCATAAGCCAAAAGGGTGATCATCAGTGGTCACTTGAAGTGCCCTCAGAATGTTTTTAGTGTCTCTACTCAATCCCTTTGCTAAGTGTTACTGATCTAAAATATGAAACTTTCAGTCTTATGTCTCCTTTTTGCCACTCTAATTTTTTAAAAAAAATTCTTATTATAAAAAATCCATGCTTCCCAAAAAATAGAGTGCAATCACCCAGCTTTAATAACCCTCATCATTTTCATTTGTTTCATTTGTCCTTCTCATGCCCCCACCTTGATTTCTTTATTTTTTGCTACAGTAATTTGAATCAAATACTAGACTTTATTTTTCCTCCAAATGCTTTACTTTGCATTTCAAAGGTAAGATTGTCTTACATAATCAAAATGCCATTATTAAACTTAACAAAATTAACAATAATTCCTGAATACCATCTAATGGCCAGTTCATGTTCAAGTGCGCCATTTGTCTAAAAAAATGATTCTTTATAGGTGGCTTGTTCAATCACAATATAAACAAGGTCTACTTATTTGATTATTCTATCTGTAAATATCTTTTAAGTTTCTCTTAACCCAGAACTATCTAGTGTCCATCCCTTTTTTAATTTATTTTTTCCTGTTATTAGCTTACTGATTGACTTATTGAAGACATGCAGTCAGAATGTTCCACATTCTGGATTTGTCTATTTCTAGTGTAATTTAATTAGTTTCTCTCTTCCTTATATTTTTTATGGACTGAACATTAGATCAAAAACTTGGATTCTGTTTCAATTCATTTTTGGAATACTTCATAGTTGATAATGCAAACTCTGTAATATCTCACATTAGGAAGTAATGATGTTTGTTTAATGAGGCAAAAATTGGTTAGGGGTCCAATCACTCTGATATTTTGACTCAACAACTTCTTTTCACAATGTGAGACCTTATGCAGCTCTCAGTCTCCCATTCTGCTGACTCAGTGCTGGCAGTGCCTCAATAATGGGTTCCTAAAAGCAATTTGAAAAACACTACCCCAAGCCCTGCTTCTAAACAGGCATGTATAATGGTTTTGTGGCTGGCATATCATAGGCCTCCAAAAGGATCTCTAGGGGGCTTTCTAGGACAAAATACTCTGATCACTGCAGTCTAAAAACTGAGCCTAACTTTAGGAGGCATTAGAGAAATTGACAGGAATTGGTAAACTCACATGAAGCAGATTCTCAACAGTTTCTGGGATAAAATACTGGATATATTCATCTCCATATCTATAAATAAAGAGAAAATTTGGACAAGGTGATGTATTAAGATGTTTTTAGTTATCAAAGTCTATGTTTTTCATGGTGACATCAAATACACTGTGTGTGCAGTGACCCTGGACAAGTTGTGTCTGTATGTGTGAGTACTGAATATCACTCTGTTTATCAAAAAGTCAAATGCTTGTGTCAAAAGGAGTATAGATTCAGTTTTTAAAAATGCATCTGCTCCTTCAACATGGAAGGATATATTCCAGATTCTGACTTAACTAGTGCACACAAATTATTTGCTCATGCTGACACTTTTAACCTCTGGTAAGCATATCAAAAGTGAATTAAAAACTCACAAAAAGCACAGGGATAAAAAAACAAAACCAATTTGGTCTTATGAAGGCAGCAAACTAAAAATGAGAATTATTTTTCCACCCACCTGGACCTTCATAATATTCCTTACTAATACTTGCATTCTTATAGACCTACATTCCAGGGATATGGCTCCTAGCTGACAAAAGAAAGACCACGTCTGTCCACACTTTTCTTCAACCTACTGCAAAGATTTTGGTTTGACAACTGGCAGAAAAACTTGCGGTGTTCAGATTGGAAAGGAGAAGACTTCAGGAGATGTGTGGGCTGTCTTCAAATACTTCAAGGTCTCTTCTGTGGAGGATGAGCTAGGATCAATCTTTGTGGTTCCAGAGGCAGAGAGCATAGGCAGGGCCAAAGAATGAGAGTGAGAAGGAAATAAGATACAACTGAAAATAGGGAAGTACTTTCCAAGTGTAAGTTTATGAGACCATCCTAAGACATAGTTGGATGTCTCTTCTAGTAGTAAGAATCACTATATCTGGAACTGTTCAGGTTGAACCTAGATGCCTGGCTCTCCAAAACCGTGGAGGCTTCTGGCTTTGGGTTGGACTGTATAATCAGTATAACTTGCCAATTCTAACTCAATGATTCAATACTTTCTTACTCACTGTCAGCCATGTTTTCTCTACAAAGCTTTCACTCAGAACTTCTGTGAATACCAATTTCTCCTTTACCTGATTTCCTAGTACGTCTCTTATTTGTTCCATACATTTTGGTGTTTCAGATGAACACTTTGTTTTTTGCTGTATTTAGATCTTTTTCCAATGGCTTTATATATACTGACACCATCTCCTCTCCTCTCTGCAAGACTGCATGCTCCTTTATATTATGGGAACTGTGTAATATGTTCTTTTGTTATGTCCCCCATGGTGCCATGTTCATGGCTGAACACATGGTTTGTGTGCAATAAATACATGTTAAAATGGATTGAATTGATGTTCAGGGACTTCCATCCAAGAAGGCAAAGCTGCACTGTGAAAGCTTCACGCTGAAGGGAAAAAAAGACCCAACTACGTGCTTCATCATGGCTCCCCTGAATTCTTCCATAGCTGTTCAACATCTTCCTGCTGGCCCCACCCTCTCCACCATTCTCTCCGCCTTGCCTAGTTCCCTCCTTCCCACAACCCACTTCAGCCTAAGCAAAACAGCCATCTTCGGCTTTATCTCTCCTGGTAAGTTCATCCATTTTTTTTTAGAGGGCAAAGGAAGGAATTTTGTACCTGAAGCCTTTCTTGGGATAACTGAAACAAAAAATTCTTTCCTCTCATTTTCTGTTGGGATGAGTAAAGTAGAATACACACAAACACACATAAACAGATACGCATACAGATGCACACATATACAGACACACACACACATGCACAGAGGGTTCTGATGTCTTGATTCTAGTCTTATCTCAAGTGCACTAGCAGTGCAATCTTGTGCAAGTTATGTTACCTCTTTGTGTCTCAGTTAATACAGCTATAAAGTGGAGATGATCATACTTGCCCTACTGACCTCACTGGGATTCTGTGGCAATGAAATCAGGAAGTGACTGTGAAAACACCATGTAAATTATACAGTCTACATGGATATCAAGCACTGTTGTGGGTTTTATTAATATATCAGGAGTAAACCAGCCTTTCCATCTCTCTGAAAGATTCGTCTTGGACCAATTTAAAGTAGATAAGCCTTTGCCGATGATTGAGATGTGTTTCTCTCTCAATGCCTTGTGGGAAAAGAGGAATCTCAGAGCACAACTAAATTCAAATGATCTTCTCATATATTTCAGACTTACAGCAAGCAGTGACCACTGCATTTTTAAACATGTGGAATCAACTGCATGGAAACTACAGAAAATCAATAGGGTTTTTTTTGTTTGTTTGTTTGTTTCTGAGGAGCAGAGTTCTCATTCAAAATTTAAGTGTATGTGCTTTCATTCTCTGTCCTTATTCCTAATGTTTTCAAATTATAATGCAGACCCCCAAAGATGATAAATTTATTTTTTAAGGGATTCTTTCTTCCACAACAATATAGAGAGTTATTTTTGAAAGATGAAGAATTGTGGTTGAAATGTTTAATGTTCCTGTGTAATTCGATAATGTTTTCAGAAATAGAAATGTATCATCAGTGGCAGATGCTTCATACAAATGAAAAAAATAAATAAATTAATTAAATGTATAACCTCTTGTTTGGAGAGAAACGTAAGATATGCTTAATTTAGATTTTTACTATTGGATTTATTATAATTTGCACTATAAACATTCCACTGATTTGAGAATTTTTATTTTTTTAATGCATAGAAACAAATATAAATTATTAACATTCCTGTTTTCCAGGTCTGGTGTCCCCAGAGTCTCCCAGTGACAGCCATTGATGTCATATCCAGACTAGCTCAGGTTGTGAGGTGATCATGACTGCAGCTGGAGGCACATTACCTGTCTACATTCATCAGCTGGTAGAATATGATCTTAGTTTTATGGCTATAGAATGAGATTCTGGAATGTTATTAACATATCCTGAGAAGCCTTTGCCCATTGGCTTTCAGCCTTCTTCCACCTCCGCAGCAGTGACTTCTTCATTTGTGTTGACATAGTTTGAATTACCTATCTTCTGTTTTGGTCTCTCTAATTAGCACTTTTGTATCCTACCACAGAGTTTGAAGATAAATCCCTGACTGCTTGGATAAAGCCCTGATAAACTACTATATCCTTGAGAGAGCCCTTCACTAGAGTCTTAGATAGCATTCTCATTGTCCTCATGAGCTGGCTAAAGGTCTTGGACTCTGCTACCATACCATCGCACCAAGGGCCATAGAACACACCACTCTACTCCCATCCCTCATACTACAATGGGTTTCCCCTAACCTGAAATTCCAATATCCCAGAGTAAAAAAATGTATAAATAGTATAAACACATTCATTAACTCGGTTATGTTTTATGTCAATTCCCACAATCCTTAGTGAGAGATCTTTCTCTTATAGTTGAAATTATGATAGGACTCATGTCGTATCTCCTGATGTTGAGAAAAAACTGTTGCCTACATCCACACGGTTATATTCCACATGATAGCTTATATGCTCTTCTTCAGGTGGAGTTATTTCCCTTCTCCCCTTATAAGTGGTTTAGTGTCCACAACCCTGTTCTCTCTGCTCCTGGATTCTTCTCCCTTGGCCACTGTCTATATTTTGATAATCTCTGTGTTGTCTACCCAAAAGCTTCAAAAGAAAAAAAAAGAAAACTCTATGAATTTTAGGAAGAACCTTCTCTCATATCATCTGCAGCATAATATACAATATACCTTTTGTATGATATGGTAGACCTAAATACAGTCTTGTGTTGGTTTCTTTAGTGGATTTTACTTTGCAGCTCTTTAGAGGAGGTTTAAGCTCTTTAAGGGAAGGTAAGAATCATCTTTAATTTATTTGCTATCTCATATTATGTCCTTCTTAAAGAATAGATATAACACAATGAAGGGCAAGAAGAGTCTTTTTAGGATTGGGAGACCTGGGTTCTCATACCAACTCTGGCACTAGTGCCTATGTGACCATGGGTAAGCCATTCATTTCTTTGAGTTTCTGTCTTATAATCTGTTTTTAAAAAAGTAAACCAAATTATACACAAAGTTTCTTATAGCTCTAACATTTAATGGTGAATTTTAAATTAAAATTCTAATAGTTGCAATAATGTGCTATCTATTAGAATACTCAGTTTATTCTGAATTAAAGACTAATATTGGTATTTTGATGTAGTTGAAATTACTATTATTGTATATTAATGTAGGATTGCTTCAACAGCAGTATGGTAATATATCAAAAGACATGTGTGTACTTATTTCTTACTCTTAGGGTTTTAGCATCTGTCACCGTAATTGCCAAGTGCAGATATAATATAAAGAGCTTTGGTCTGGGTGATTTGAGGATATCTGCATACCCTTAGGCAAATTATTTTATCTATCCAAGATTCAATGTCTTCAGCTGAGAAATGGGTGTAATTATAACTATCTCACACATTTCATAAACTTGCCTATAACTTATGAGAAAGCAATTTGTAAATATTGCATACTAATCAAATGTAAGCTAATGTAAACAAATTTAAATAACTTCTAAACTAATCAAATGTATTGCCATTATTACCTAAAGCAGAGGTGATTAGCTCAATACCTTCAGAGCCAGTTGTTGACACAAACTAGTGAGGCAGGTGGGTGATAAATGATGAATGGTATCTTACACTAGGTCTCTGCTTTGCCAAAGTAGTATTAAGTGATGGGGACTATGGAAAGCTGGAAAGCACATGCTCTGTCTAAAGGACTGGTGGTTACTAATCTAATCTCCAAGCAATTATTGCCATGTATAAAGGCAGACCCAGTGTGGGCAGAACTTCCAGTCTTTCTGTGGAGTCTGGAAACCCAGATTAGTGGGTGCAGTTTTCCAGTATTTATATGTTGGTAATTACTTCAAATTTAAAACACTATATGAGTCAACATTAGATAGGTCAACAAAAATATACCTTCAGGCAAACGTTCAACTTCTGACCTAAGCTTTAACTATTCCTACAGCTCAAATCCTTTCTGAAAGTACTTATGAGTCTTCCCAATTACTGTGAGGAAGCTTCTTCCACTTAGCAATCATGATCACAAGGGATTTAATTTGGGATTTAGGTGAATAAAGCCAGAGACCCCTGGAGAAATATGGGATGACAGTTCTAAGAAATGGAAAATGCAAGATTGGTGAACAAATGTGCATCCTGATTACCACCCGGAAAGGAGATTCCCTGGATGCCTGTAAGGATGGTTACCAAAATGATAGGTGGCAGCGCACAGTCAGACTCTAGTATAGTGCACTAGATCAGATTCAGTCTCCGGGTCCCCAAGAAACATTTTCTTTCATTGGTTCTACACTACAGATCATTTCTGAAACTATCATGCTATCCTATTAGAGAGGAGAAGGTATGCTTCATGAAGACTGAGTGTCTAATTCATCTTTGAATCCTCCATGATGTTGAGGATATTGTCTTACACATAATGCTCAATGTCTTGTTGAATATGGAAGAAATGTGTAAGTTCTATATATGTTAGAACATAGTACATTTTCTGAAGACCATGGGATAGAGTTCAAAACCAAACCAAACAAAATAGGGTAAGGGAAAGAATGAGAGAGGAATCCACATACGTGGTTCTGCTATAGAACCACATATGTGATTCTACAATCACACAGTTGAATGATCTTGAACAAGTCACTTCAAAACTCCAGGACTTAATTTTAACATCTGTAACGTGTAAAAGTTGAATTAGATACTAAATTCTCTTCTGGCTTTAACAGTCTATGATTGGCTTATATCCCTGAAATCAACAAGGATGCCTATGGAATATTTTTGGAAAATGTTTAGGAAAAACTAGAGTTCTGCTTAGTTTTTGCCTCTAAGAAAGCCTGAGCCAGACTCTTTAGCCATATTTTGGTCCCCAAGTTCATTTTCTGAAATTGGCTTCAAATGAAAAACAATTGCTCTGCCCTTTAAAACGTATTTTCAAAGAGCTCCAAGGTATATTTCCCTCTATTTCTCCTATGGACATATTAATGATCTAGTCAAACAACGCTCCAACACTGTTCCAGCTACTCAAAAGGTCAGAGGAAGTACAATCAAACAACCTCTTAATGGGAAATTCCAAGAAATAAAACCAGTTTCTTGAGCAGCTGAGATAAAGTTAAGTTTGAAATGCATTTCCTCATTTCTGCTTAGAAATAGAAGAGAAGAGCTACCCTGGAAGTCAAGAGACAGGTGTTCCAGGAATTTCGATAGATGCCTGACAGGCCCACATTTATCATTCAGTCCACCATGAGAAATGGTGATTGGAGGCTGATGTTATCAAACTGCTTAATCTCACTCTCATCACACTGCCTTTCCCTGAACCCTGTTACACAATGTTCCGGAATAGAGACAGTCATACATTTGCCTCTGACGGCAGTTTCTGATTATCAGCAACCAGGACCAGCCTGAGTCTACTTGTGAAGGAGAAGTTTGTCTTTAGTGTTGTAGCCACTTTATTTTGGTCATTCATTTATTCACTTACTTCAACATTTATTTATTCATTCATTCAACAAACATTTATTGGCCACCTTTTCTGGCCAGGCACAGTAGTTCTGTTCCCTGGATCTAAACACAAATCACCCATTTGTTGATTGAATAATGAGTGAGTGAATGAATGAATTAATTAATGAAGAAACAGGGTACTCCTAGTCCAGTGGGGAAAATAGACCATAAAGTGGGGAAAATAGACCAGTAAAGAGACCATAATATGGTTTGATATGCTATGGTACAGATGGACCATGTGTAACGGAGCCTGTAAAGGGGGCACTGATGCTCCCTGAGAGATTCACAGAAGACTTTTCCAAGTGGAGAGATCTTGTAGGCAGTTGACCATAACAGCCACCTTCTCAGAATGGTAATCTAGTCTGGAAAGTTTGAGGTCCTCAGCTGGTGAACAGTTCAAACCTGAAATGAATGAGATCACCAAGGAGGGGGAGAAACAAGACAGAATGGGGAATCAAAAAACAGTCTTGAGATCAGAAGTCTGGGAAACAACAGTGTTTAAGGGCATGGCCTGAGCCTTCTCCCTAAGTCAGTGTGGTCTGAATTCCTAACTTTCATTACACCAGACACCTTGTGTTTTTAGTCTCTGGGCCTGCAACCCTGATGAAATCTCTTTGGGTGTTTTTCATGTGTAAGTGGAAAAGACTGATATAACTTAAATGACTAGCCTTCAGTGGCAGAGCTGGGGGAAGTTATAGATAGTTGCAATATTAACAGACAATCAAGTCTGAAATTCTGACTGTGGAATTTCAAATATGAAGCAAAAAGTGAGAAAAGATTTTCAAGGGAATGCGTTTTCTCTGATGACCATGAAATTTTACCTGTTGTTGCCTGTTTGTGAGTCAAGTCTGGCTCATCCACTGTATCTATAAACATTTTATGTGTGTGTTAAAAAATCAATTGTTGCCATAGTAAATATATTATGAGAATAATAACACTACTTCTTATTATTGATATTATAATTAATAAGGCTCCTATTAAATCAGGCACTGTGACAGGTAATTTACATACATTGCCTCACTTAATTCTCAAAACAAAGATTTAGCATAAAGAAGCAAGAAGCAAAACTGAAATCTTTAGTTTGGCTTATATAGGAAAACATTTTAAAACTAATACTTTAGGAATTGGAGTCTATATTAGAACTATTAGGTATAAAAGCATGATGCATAATAGTTTATAAAAATATAAGTTTATTTATTAATATGACTAAAAGAACATGTGTGAATTTTTCTTAAAATGAATGAACTTATTACTGAGGAGATAGGAGTAAACAGCAAATAGTTGGTATTCTCTTATCATGTCATGATAATAATTCTGATGACTTTCTTATATTGCAAATACTGGCTCCATGCCCTTGGAAAAAATCCTACTCTAATGCTCATCCAAGATAATTTTTGTCATCTTAAGAGCATGTGTGCTTCATTGGATAAATCAAATAAGTGAATTTTCATTTGGAAGTCTATCTGGTGTGCTGGAGAAGAAACCAGGAAAGGATTTGGAGGTTCCTTGTCCTTCTGTGGCCACTCCCCCATGTGACCTTGTTCAAGTCCCTTACTCTTCTTGCACAGTGGCACTCACTGCAAATATTTATTAGAGTAATGGATGCTTCATAGAGAAAAGCATCACACATCTGAGTCCTCAGGGGACTGTTGGAAGATTGGGCTCCTATAAACCCCAAGGGAGAGGTCCTGGGGACAAGGAAAACAGTGCATTACGTTTCCTGCTCCTCACTCCACCCCCACTCCTGCCCCCCAATTAGCCATGCCCTCCATTTCAGTCATGTGGTGGGGGGCTTTTCCAGCTGAATGTATGCTCCCTGATGAGTACAATAATCATAATTTGTAATCTTAATTTAATAATCTTAATTTGTTGAGCCTATGCTATGGTCCAGGCACTGTTCTAAATGATTTACATACATCAAATCATGTAATCCTCACAAAAACCCTATGAACTGCAGATGTTATCATCTGCAATATATAGAAAAAGAAACTGGGGCACAGAACACTTAGATAACTTGCACAAAATTATATTAGTTTTAAAAGGCCACAGTGGGATTCAATCCCAAGTAGTCTGACTCAATCTTCCACATTTTACTGTTACTCAGATTGGTTTCTTCTAGGCTGTGCCACGCTCATAGTATTCAGAAGATCTCATAGCACTTCTGTTCATTTTAGTCTTTCCATACCTCTTTGTAAATTCCCTTATGGAATCAAATGTGTTTTATTGATTTACTTTCTCAGGACATAGCACAGTATCTGACACAGGGAAGGGCCTTATGATAGTTGAATGAATGTGCACCCATGTTCGCTAGGAGCATGATGTAACTTTGGAGACCTCACTTAAGGCACAGGTTTGAAATCCAAGGTCAGTGAATGGATCTTAGCGTGTCCATGACCCCCTCACTTTCAAGAATTGTAGGTAATATATTATGGATAATTATTTTTTCTTCTTTCAACAGA
Source organism: Balaenoptera physalus (assembly GCF_965194825.1). Lineage (NCBI taxonomy): Eukaryota > Metazoa > Chordata > Mammalia > Artiodactyla > Balaenopteridae > Balaenoptera > Balaenoptera physalus. The sequence continues at coordinate 76,036,213 of NC_138882.1, read as the reverse complement.
ATCTAAAGAAGTCTGTGTCCCTCCAAAATTTGAAGGGTAACTGGAAGCTTCATTGGCTACTGGGAATTCATTTTCCTACCTGACTTGACTACAAAGAGAATTGCACTGATCATTATTACAGGAGTTACCTGGCTAAATTTTCTTGCCCTTAACAGTACTGAAATCTAACAAAATGCCAGCTGTAATCATACATAAAGTTATTTTTTCACAATCTTTATTATTAAAATAGAGGCATTTAAAAATATTACTACAAAAAGTTGCAATAAGTAAAAGTTAGTTAATGCTATTTAATTAAATGATCTTTTTTTCAGAAATATTGTATCTTTTATGTGGACCAATTTCCATGGATTTTTTTTTTTTTTTTTTGGTCCATGCTAGTGATTAATTACAAAGGAATTAATGAAATTGATCAGGTAACAATGTACATTAGTCTTTTAGTTGAATAAAAAATCAAGAGTAACTCTGGGATTACCTGCTCCCTGGACATAACCTATGCTAATATATAATCTATTTGATTCTCCTCCATTTTCTGTTGATATCATTTAATAGTGGTTCCCTTTTGATGCTATATATCCTTCTTATGTTGTTTAGATTGATTTCTCATTTGAAAAATACTATATTTGTTTTCTCAGATGGGAGACTTCCTTAAGTGCCTAAGAAGATAATAGATGAAAGGTTCAGAAGCATCTATTAAATTAAATTCAACATACATTAACTGAGAACTTCTTGTTTGCCTAGGACTTTGCAGAGATTCTAGGACATATTTAAAGGAGAAGAAGATATAGCCTTGCCCTAAAGAAACTTATATTACAGTATGTAGTTTATGAGTATCTTAAATATTAGGCTTAGTGGTTTAGAGTTGATGTAGAGGCAAGAAATATCTAAGGTGGACACTTGAACAGGAGAAGATAATGATCAAAATGGAAGGCTTAATATGTCACAGTTCTAAAAGCCAAATGAAAATGTGATGAAGCTGGATGAATGGAAGCTATTGTAGAAGAGTTTTGTGCTATCTACCAAAACTTGATGAATATGGGGTTGTTCTGTGGTAGTAGAAATGAAGATAAAGGGATGCAAATAAGAGATGCTTGGGGAAGATTTGGCGTCTTGAAGAACTATGTTATTCCAATCAGTCATGAGGCTGCCCAGGCTCACAGCTCTTTCTAGGGGAAACTGTCTCACTCATGCTCTTGCATGAAGGAATAGCTTTGTGTTTATTACCATATGCACCTCACTCCTCCTTTATGGAAGTAGTTAATTCATCTAATAATCCACTTTTTCCACGAGATCTGTTGATTTATATCCAGGTTATGGATTGACCTGGTTTGAAAGGATGAGCTAAATCAATCAAAGTTTTTCTCGCTGGAATTTAAACAAAAATGCCAGAAGAAAATGGTTAGATACAGAAATTGAAACTAGAAAGATACACCAAGACAGAAATAACTAGACTAGGAGTCATATTAGAATATCAGTCTTATTAAAATAGGGACATATTAGTTGGATACATTTTGTCCAAAATGATGATGGCAAAAGTAAATGTTAATTTCCTTCATGTCAGACCAGAAGTTAGCAACCCAGAGCTAGTGTTTTAACCTATGTCCTCCCAAACACATACCCATGACAAAAACTTATTTTCATGTAGGTGGCTTAGGCTATGATCTCAGAGAACAAGAATGAGTTTCAGGCGGAGTAAGACATGGAAGGAGACAAGCCATTGTAAGGACGTATCATTGGGGTCACCCTTGTGTGAGGCCTTGATTTCACTGGGACCACCTGGGAAACTAGCAGAATGCCTCCCAGAATTGTCTAGCTGAAGAATGGGAGGATGGGTATTTACCAATGTCCATCCCTCATCATTTCAGTATTGCCCTTAGGGTGAAACTCTCCAGATTCTTAGAAGTAGAAGGTACGCTGCCAAAGCAAGTTCCTGCCAGTGTCCTAGGTGTTGGGGAGACTCTGGGGCAGAAACTGAAGACATGTGGAGCATTCCTGATGGGAAGCACTGTCATCACGAAGTGAGTTGAAGCTGATATGGAGCTCCCCATTGGCAGTTGTTACGGCTGGAATCACATGTATGCTGAGATGATGTGGACTGGGGCACAGAGGCATCTGACACAGTCCACCCCTCAAGCTGTCCAGCTTTGTTCATGCCTACATACAGTTCCATCTACCAATGACTCATCAAGGTCAAGGCTGGTTGCAATATTTACAAGAGATTTAATAAACAGGTTAGTGAAACAAATTACAGTCTCATTGCTGATCCCACAAGATTACTGGTCCAGTGGTTTTAATTGATATTCAAAATCTCTTCCTTCCAACACACATTCTAGATTTTCCTTACTCTTGCCTGACACTTCAGCTGATTGGTTGCTTGCTTGGTGGTGTGACCAAGGCCTTCATTTCTGGGTAGTGTGAGTCCACAGTTTGCCTTGCCCTTAGTTGATCATGGATGCTGAAATCGTCCATTCACCATTGTGATCAAACATATGAAGAACAATTCTCAGACAATTCTCAGCCACAGACATCATGGCCCTGCTCCAGAACCCTGAGGATGTGGGCTGACTCACTTAACACTGACAACTTCATGAGCCACTCAATAATTAGGCCAAAGCAATGTTCCCAGGCATGGCATGGGCTATTTTCAAAATCTAAAGGGCCCAAAGTACAAAACACACAGAATGGATGCTCATTCATATTCTTGACTTTTGGATCCCTACAAACTAGTACTAATGTGACACGTCCTTGAAATTTGGGACGACTTATCCTCCACCATGCTGACATGTATGTGTCTGGCATCTATGTATGTGGATACTAGAGTATCTGGAGTACTTGCCACTAGGTCCAATGAGCATAATCATTAGGCATCAATATAGGGGACTAGCATGATGTTCTAAGGAATGTCAAGATGATTAAGGTCCATACATATCATATAGTGGCAGAGAGCAAGAGAGTTAACCAGGCGCTTGGACAAGACAATGAATCTGTACAGCTGTTGTCTCTATGCAAACGTGAACAGCTTCTGGTAGATAGAAAAGAACACATTTGCCAGATTAATAGGTGCATATCAAGTGTCAATTATAGTAAAGATACCACATGCAGCATAGGAGCTGCTATTGAGGCTACTTAGTGATAAAGTTTATGGTGATTCATAATTATTTTCCTCTGATTATGATTCCCATGGTTGTTTCAGGGTTCCAACAGTGGAACCAAGTGGGGCTATGATGAGGGCCACACTCCTGCCAACTTTGTATTTGAGAATGACACTAATCTTTAGAATTCTTCCAAGGATGAATTATTACTTCTGTTTTACTATAATGGCAAGATGGGGTTTGCAGGGGCTGTTTCAGGAGCTTCCATTAGCCCTTTTTACCATAATAACTTCTAAACACCACAGTTCAGAAAACCAGTGTGAACATTCTGCTAGCTACTAAGTGTATACATTTCAAAGATACATTTGGAAAATAACTACAAGGTGTATGTAGCTATATATTTTGCCCTTTTTCCCAAGTCTAACTCCTTTAAGATCAACTCTCTGTACTTACTAGTCAAGTACTAAAATCGTTTTGGTTGAGTAAGATTTTTCCTCTTGCAACATGGACTATGTTTCCTCGTTTAGGGTACACTAAGCTCCGAGCCCAGTTTTTGGTCTGGAGGCAATAAGGATATGTAGGGATAGATGACAAGCAATATCTTTTGAAGCATTTGCCTTGTTCATGTACTTGTATGGTTCCTTAACAAAGGGAGAGGCTTGTCTCCAGCTAGGGTTGGAGTGCTTCTACTGGCTCAGAGGTTGCAAGGGAACATAGGTATAGAAATTTCTCAGACTCATTTATCCAAATGTCTCCGTGCCAGGTCTCAGGGTCCCATTTCTTTCCTATCAACTCCTGTCTTTGACAGAAGTGCACAACCTGTATCCTTTGTGTCCCCTGCAATACACTCTTACAAAAAAAATTCTGATCATGATATTGAGCACTCTCTGGCCTGTGGATGCAGGAGATGACAGTTGCTTTAATCATTGCTATGGAGGTCTCTTGTTTTATTCCTGTATGCTGAGTTGGTTGTTTCCTTTCCTTAAAATATCCACAGCAGTTAATAAACCTAAGGGCTCTAAGAGTTAGATTCTGCAGGGACTGCATGAAAAGTGTCCAGAATATCTACTAGAATAGTCGAGCTAAAAAGGGGAAGCAGGAAAATGTATCTAATGTTACCCATTCCCAATGGGTTGACAGTTTTCTCTGAGGATACGAGCACCCATGTACTTCCCAGTTGCATGTGTACTGTCTGAGCAAGTTCCTTCTGGTGTTCAAATTATAAGAGAAGCCAAGTGGCAGAAAGTGAAGACATACAGAATATACTTAATGCAGGACACTGTTAGTTTGAAGTGAGTCAAAGCTCTCATGGAACTTTCCACAGTAGCTGCAGCTGAAGTCAGAGAAAAAGAGATGTGAGGCAGGACATCAAAGGTGTCTGACACCATAGGCAAGGCAATCCCACAGTAACAATGATTCAGGATACTTTTTTCTCCTTACTTTCTATTGCTAAAGTGATGCTCTCACTTTATGGCAAAATATGTCTCCCACTGCATTTTCATTCAAAGCAGCAAGACAGCAAAAAAGAAGGAGAGGGCACCCCTTTTCCTTTTAGAGCAAAATACAAAAGTTGTACTCATAACCATTGGCCAGAACTTAATTACATGACCACACTTAGCCACCACAGAGGCTAGAAAATGTAATCTAGCATGTTCTGAGCAGCTGGATAGCTGGTTAGAAATAAGGGAGTCTATTCATAGAAAACAGTAGTTTTCAACTCATCTCTTAGGTAGAATTTTAGACCTGTGTGATGGTGTTTTTGTTTGACACAATGACTGGAAAGTCTTCTTGTCACTTAATTGGAAGATCCAAGAAGGCTGGGTGAACCGCAGTGTCCAGAACAGCCTTGCACAATAAAGAGTTGGCTTGTATTCTGCACAGCTTTTGAAAATCCTGAAGGATGCCCAGGTAGGTGGGAAAAAATTATAATTTTCTAAGTGTAGGGCTTAACTCTATTTTCCATATAATTGTGCAGTTGTAGCATACACCTTTTTTAGAGGTGTACCTACTGGTTCAGTCAAAGGAGAATTGCATTTGGTTATATTTGCATCTTTAGCCAGAATTGTTCACCATTTCAGAAAAAAACATCGATATAAGACAATATAAGACACTGTGTCAGTCCCCATCTGTAAGTGTCACATTCATCCTGGTTTAAGTTTAGGTATACTCATCTTACTACTTTATTTCTAGTGTAGCTATGCCTGAGCATTTAAATATTAAATTATATATTATTTTAAATAAATAATGTAAATTATTTTATTTTAACTTGCTTTTATTTTCTCCTTTTCTTGAAATTATACTTAGGACATTATTGACTCTTTTCAAAGTACTTTATAATAAGGTATATCTACAAATTTCAGGATTGTAAAGGCAACACTGTAAAATATGTAGTGTAACAATTGGGTGTTTAGTCTGACAGGGCTGAAAACTACTACCATAGAAGGAGAGAATGGAAACTGGGGAACAATGACCTATGTCTTCCACAGAGGAATATGATAAGTCAAACTAGGGACACAGGGTTGATGAGTAAATTGAGATATCAGAAAATATACAATGGAATATTATTCAGTCATAAAAAAATGAAATAATGCTATTTGCAGCAACATGGATGGACATAGTGATTGTCATACTGAGTGAAGTAAGTCAGAGAAAGACAAATATCATATAATATTGTTTTTATATGGAATCTAAAGAAAAGGTACCAATGAACTTATCTACAAAACATAGAGTTACATATGTAGAAAACAAACCTACAGTTACCAGGAGGTAAGAAAGGAGGAGGGATAAATTGGGAGATTGGGATTGACATATACACACTACTATATATAAAATAGATAACTAGCAAGTGCCTACTGTATAGCACAGGGAACTCTACTCAATACTCTGTAATGGCCTATGTGGGAAAATAATCTAAAAAAAAAAGTGGATATATGTATATGTATAACTGAGTCACTTTGCTGTACACCTGAATCTAACACAACACTGTAAATCAACTACAATAAAAATTAAATTGAAAAAAAGAAAGAAAATATGTTTAAGTAGAAACTTCGAGACCAAAAAAAGTATACGATAAGTATACAAGAAGTCAGTTAGTTGTACAAAATAATGGAGTAGATAATGGCACATGCTAAAAGTGAAACACTGTAGTGTATATCTTTAAACTGCTGCCACTGACATCTATGAGGATGCCTTAATTTGCATCAATTTTCAGGTCCAGCTTTCCTGTGTGCCAGCGTTATTCTACCCCCCACTTTCACAGTAGTTAATTCTCACTTGTTTCCTACTGCCTTGCTGCCTGCTATTTCTGTTTTTCCTGGGTTCTTTGGCACCTGAGGTTACTCAAGCATGTCTGTATGCAACAAAAAGAGCAGAGCATCAGTGAAGACGAAGAAGGGGAAAGAGTGGAAATATCTTCAAGTTTTGGCAAATTGGGGACATACAGAGAGTAAGAGAATGATGCTGCCATTGAACAAAATGAAGAATGGTTTGAATTACTGAGAAAGGTGAGATGCTAATCTTTGATGCCAATCTCTATCTCATTTAATGTTAATTACTTGCCCTTATTGATTTCTTAGCTCCTCACTCACCCCTCTGGTTTTCTCTACGTCTCTTTTTAGTGTTTACCTGTGAAATTCCCTTTTATATTTTATTCTAAATTCTCCACGATTATAGAAGTGGTATTAATTTCTAAAGCTTCCACCCCTTCCTGATTGGGCCTGTAGGTGAGATTCAATTAATTAATTCTGATTGCTCTGAACACTGTATATACCAAAATATGACAAAGATAGAGATTATAGATCATTTATTTTCATCAACCCCCCTATGTGCAATGAAACTCTGTTTGATAATAAAAGTAAAAAGAAGCATAAATCTCAGTTCTTCACCTCTCATGGTTCATAGTGGAGAGGACAGATATTCTAATTTTTGCATTAAAATACAAATTCCATATTACCAATGGATACAAGGTACTATAGGATCAAAGATAAAAGTACTACTAACTTTGCCTGAAGACCTGGGCAAAAAGAGCAAACACGTGGAATGAATTTTAGAGCAAAACTTCACAGCATAAAAAGAAAATGAAGAAAACAATATGCATAGAACAAGAAGCATAGAATAAAAATCTTGTCTACACTTGGGTATGCAAAATTAGAAATTAACTTAGAGTATCTGAGGGTTAAATGGGAGTTGGGTCAGAAGGGAGGGAATTGAAGGTATGAAAATGAAGGTTGATATAAAGCTAGAAGACAATCAGTGTACTCTTGGCTAAAATGTTTGAACTTTGTACATGTATTCATCCATTGCTTAATTGCTTATTGATAATGATGCTAATAGTAATATATATCACATAGAAAGATACTTTGTCAAGTACAATAAATAATACAATTTTCTTAGCAATCTAAGCAAAACACTCCAGATTGGTGAGTTTCAGGTGCCAATATGATATTCAAATGGAAATAACGATTTGTCAACTGAAAGTATGGAGCTTGGGCAATGGAGTGAGATTAAAACTAAATATTGATAGTGGCAAAGTATTGGAATCTGGATCCTGGTTGTAGGTATGTCAAGAATGCATCAAGCAAGCCAAGAAGAGGGCAAAGGGAAACACCACGGGGAACACCAATATATAAGGGAATGGTTGAGGAAGAGACGACAGTGAAAGAAATTAGAAATAGTTGTAAAGAAAGAGCCAGGATTGAATGGGGTCTCGAAGCTGAAATAAGAAAGATATTCAGGAAGGGAGCTGTTACTAAGCCAAGTTCTCCAGAAAACCTCAGACAAAGATTAAAATGTATTCATTGTATGTGGGATCTCAAACCTCTCCCTCATCCAGAGATTAATTAGAATTTTAAGAGTAACTCAAATCCAGAAAACCTATGAATAATAAGTCTAGTCTGGAAATACTCCAGTATGGAGGTTAAAGCAGGACCGATGCTCTGAATCCACTTCTAACATCCCGCATTTACAGAATCATTCTCCCAAGCATGGGTCGATGCTCTACGGCATTTGGAGGTGGACTAGCAAAATGGCTGGGTGCATGGGCTTTGCTTTAATAAAAAACTTGGTTTCAAATATGGCTTTACCACTTAAACGATTTAGAGCAACGATTGGAAGTTACTTGACCCTCTGAGACTCAATTTCCTCATCCATAAAAGAGAAAATATACTAATTTCATAGGGTTGTAGGTGAGAATGAAATGAGATAATTGGATATGAAGCACTTAATCTGGCACATAGTGAGGGCTCAATAAGCAATAGCTATTATTATTATACTGGGCTGCTATGTGATGAGAACCCTGCCATTGCTTGACTTTTCATTAACCATGCAACGCTGGGGAGTTTTTGGCAGCAACCACAAAGCAGTTTGTTGGCACACAACCTTTCAATTATCTGCACTACTGATCCCTTCCATTAGCATGGATAAGAGAAAGTGTATAGCGTAGATAAGCCAGAGGGAGGGGAAAAAATAAAACCAAACAGTACAGCCATATAGCTATATAAATCCCTATTAGGAATTTAAGAAGAGTTCCTCATGGCTACAGATTTATATCTTTGAAGAGAGGAGTCCAAGTTCCTCTGTACATGAGTTCTTTAACTTGACCATAATGAATCCTAACTCCTCTTTTTTGTTGCTTTATTTTTACATAACAAATCTCCATTTAAGAAAATATACCAAGATGCTTTTTTCTGTGTGTTGTAAGATTCACCTCTGATTCTGTTTTTCCAAGGCTGTGCCTCTGTCTGGCTGTACTAAGAATTGCTCAAGTTATTTGAGAGTCAATGTAATGGTAATAAAAAGTTCCACCTTATCTGACACTGAATTCTCTGCCTTTGAAATATGGAGACAACTTTTTTCCCACAAGGCTAAAGAGGCTTTACTTAAGCGTGGTATGAATTTAAAGGTTTTATTTTTGGCCACTGGAGGGCTCTCATATTTTTCCACTAATGAAATAGAAACCTTGAGCGTGACGAAAAACTAGAAATCAGAGATGAAAGTTTAAAGTGAGTGATCTTGTGGTTTGTGCCCAAATCTAGGTGCAGACAAAATTTGAGTACAAGTGAATCTAATGCTTTAGGGCAGTGATTTGGCTGCTTGGGACAAATGCTGAGTCACTAACCCGACTTAGATCTCTAACTATGAAAAAGTGGACCGTCTCCTTCACTTCTTTTCCTTTAGTGATTGTTCATTGTCTTTTTTCCTTTCTGGCTGTTAATCTTCCAGCCCCCTGTTCTTTCAATGGAGGTCCTATGAAATACTGCTGACCCTTGGTTCTTGTTTGAGCTGCCTCCTTTTTCTCTTATCCCTAACCCCACCTACCACCCCAATGTTTCTCCCCATCAGCGACCTTCCCTAATAATGATACTCTGTAGATTCTTCAATGAGCTCCAGCATAAATCTGCCCCCCTTCACACACACAACCATTTGTGCTGCCTTCAGTGCTTCCAGATTTACTCAGGCCAATCACATAGTGCTAGATATGTGTTGAGACATCCGATTTTCCAGCAATGGTCAGATTTGTACATGAAGGCAGGCAGCTAGCAGTTTGGATTATAGCACCCAAATGGGTATAGTGATATTTGGTTTGATCTTAGATGTTGTGAATATCCAAGGAATAGGTAAGAAATGGTAGCAGGTATCTTTGGAAGTAGTGATATTCATAGTCAGGAAAGTAATAGAATTGTCTATCTGGCTTGAAATAGGAGGTCTATCTGACTTGAAATAATACCCCCAAGTAGTAGATACAGGTAGGAAAAAAGTCCGGCTGTTTGGTGGGATATCTGGAAAGGTCCATTACATCAATCAGTCAAGCAGCCTGGGATTTCAAGAGAGAACTGAAGAGATAAATCAGGAGGGCAAGGTTTAAGATCTTTGGTATTTATGAAGAAAGCTGTAGTTTAGAAGATACACAAGTACCCAGAGTTTCACCAGAGACTGTCAGATACCCAGCCTGGAGCAACATGAGTAATTCTAGACCCCCCATGTTAGAATAAGCTACTGAATGCTTTACTACGCTTATTTAAGAGACACTCAGGAAGCGTAGGTTGAAAGTCTCCAGAGCCAGCAGCTGAGAAGAGATGAGACAGATGAGTCTGACACATTCCTTGTTGGTGACTAGGGTTTTTTCTGTTTTGCTTGTTTTTGTGTTTGTTTTTAAAATATAGACTCAAGCTTTTGGTAGTCCTGTAAGTTTCATTCTACTTCACTGAGTCTGAATTTTAGTGCATAAATAAAATAATACCTATTTTGGCTCTAGAGACCCTTTTTGTATGTGATTTTGTTGTTGTTTGCCTACCAGAGATGAGGTTGCTGAAATGTTCTGTTATTTCTATGTAAAGTTTTACTGTTTCAAAACCCCTTTTATTTCACTTACAAACATACACTGTGACCATTGCCAATCTCTAAATCATACACGGAATTGGCTTTTAAAAATTGTCATCCATTAGTTTTTTTGTTGTTTTTTTTTAAAATTTATTTTTATTTATTTATTTTTGGCTGTGTTGGGTCTTTGTTTCTGTGAGAGGGCTTTCTCTAGTTGCGGCTAGCGGGGGCCACTCTTCATTGCGGTGCACGGGTCTCTCACTATCGTGGCCTCTCTTGTTGTGGAGCACAGGCTCCAGACGCACAGGCTCAGTAGTTGTGACCCACAGGCCCAGTTGCTCCGTGTCATGTGGGATCCTCCCAGACCAGGGCTTGAACCTGTGTCCCCTGCATTAGCAGGCAGATTCTCAACCACTGCGCCACCAGGGAAGCCGCCATCCATTAGTTTTTTAAAAATTTTTTAGTTTTTTTTTTTTTTAATTCAAGTGTAGTTGATTTACAATGTGTTAGTTTTAGGTGTATAGCAAAGTGATTCAGATATATATATATATATATATACTATTTTTTCATATTCTTTTCCATTACAGGTTATTACAAGATATTGACTGTAGTTCCCTGTGCTATACAGTAGGTCCTTGTTGTTTATTTTATATATAGTAGTGTGTATATGTTAATCCCAAGCTCCTAATTTATCCTTCCCTGACCCTTTCCCCTTTGGTGACTGTAAGTTTGTTTTCTATTTGTTTGTGAGTCTATTTCTGTTTTGCAACTAAGTTCATTTGTATCATTTTTTAGATTCCACATATAAGTGATATCATATGATATTTATCTTTCTCTGTTTGACTTCTCTTATTATTATAATCTCTAGGTCCATTCATGTTGCTGCAAATGACATTATTTTATTCTTTTTATGGCTGAGTAATATTCCATTGTGTCATCCATATTAATAATAATGTAACAATATTGGATCCTTAATTATGACAAATGTACCATACAAATGTAAGATACAAATAAGAGCAGAAACTGGCAGTGGGATGTATGAGAACTTTCAGTACTGTCATCTCAATTTTTCTGTGACTCTAAAACTGTTTTAAAATAAAAAGTTAAAACAAAAAAATGTGGCCAGGTATTCATCTAATATAAGCCTACTGTGAATTAGAACTAGAGAGTAAATGATGGTAGGAGTCATGTTGGAATGGCAGTGATAAACCACCCTTAGAGCTGCTTAAGTGTACAAGAGTTGGGCAGCAGCCCCATCTCCCTTATTTGGGATATTTCTATTACCAGCATGGGATCCCCGCTAGGATCACTAGGCTCTTCACTGAAGCTACCTTCCCCAAAGACATTTTTCCCTAAGATGTATCAGGCTGCTCTCCTTCACCCCAGAATCTTGTACTGAGATCAGTTCAAAGCCATTTCAGATTATCCTTGCTTTTCAGTTTCTCATTGTGATACCTCCTGATACTCAGATACAATCTTCTATTTTTACCGACCTATCTCTTTGCTCAACCTCCCAACTATGACCCAGTTTCTACTGTTTCATTTCAGCCTACCTCCTTTTCTGGTTTATACAGAATGCCTACTCCAGCACCTTCTCCAAATCTTTTAACTATTGATAAAATAATTACCATTGACAGTTGGCTTTCTGATGACAATGAGCATCACAACCTAGTGTTTGAAGATGAATAACTTGATTCTTAAATGTGCAAGAGCCAACGCTGGTGCTGGGTATGTGCTCCTCTTTCTCCCTGTTGGGAACTTCTGTCTCTATTTTTGACACCTCATATTTTTCTAGGAGCTTACTGCCACCCTGAGTATCAATATATACAGAAACCCATAGTGATGACCCTTCAGAGCTACCTCCTTCTCTATTCCCTTCCATTTCACTAACAACTTTTTTTTTCAATTGCAGTCTAATTATTCTTCCCTGAATTTCCTCTTTGATCAATGTGCCATGCATATTACTCCTAATCAATATCCAATTCCTCTTCTGAGCACATGAGAGGCTGATAGTTTCCTGCCTCCCTTGAAGCTAGATGTGGCCATGTGACTTGTTTTGGCCAATGAAATGTGAACAGAAGTGATGCATGTGAATAGAAGTGATGTATGTTGCTTTCTTGTAGGAACATTTAATTGCCAGTGCTTGACTCTCTTGTCTTCTCTTCTGCCAGGGTGATCATGAGACACATGTTGATGTGGAGGTGCCGTGAGATCAAAAGAACCAACACATGGGGGACAGATGCCCTGGAGAGTTGCCTGGACATGCTGAGAACTTCATATGAGTGAGTACGTTTTGTTGCATTAAAATGAACTAAGATTGTGGGAATATTTTTAGTACTGCATAACCTAGAATATTTTGACTATTATGGTTGAAAAGTAATCTCAAGAGTATAATACATTGTTAGTAATTGATGATATCTTAATGTATTACTTCTTCCAGAGTATTTCCATTGTGATAGGAGATCCCAGGGGATAAGATATCTTAACTGAGAAGAATGAACTACTAATGATGGAGTAGAAGACTTTTGGGCATATTAAAGAAGATGACATTTTGGAATAAGACAGTCTTTTTGCTCTTTAATCATACCATGATGATCTGGTCAGATGATTATACACATATACATTTTAAGAAGTACATTTTGTGACAAATGCAGAAATTGTGGAATCTAGGCTTTTGTTATAAGTTTCCACCTCTAACTCTTTCTGAATATCATTACCACAGTGCTGTAGGTCACTCATTGTGTCCTCAGTTTTCCTGTGTCTTTAATTTTTACTCAGGTTCAAATACCCTCTTTTCTGATTAAAATAATAACTTTGTTTTTATGAGTTCTAACTAGAATACAGGCTTTTTACGTATGTTATCAGTATTCTCTTCAATGACCCTGTGAGGTATTGCCCCTAAAGGCACATGGTTAGAAAGTAGGTGATAGAAGCAAGATTCAAACCCAGGTCTCCTTGAGAATATATGCTCATTTCACTGTGAGCTCTCTCTCTCTCCTTAGACGGAACCCACATTTCCTCCAAGGCCCAACTTAAGCTCCACCTCCCCAGTGAAGTATCTTCTCTGACAGTCCTCTACACAATGGCCCCTTCTCCTTTGCAGCCCTTATTGTCATTTGGAACCATGGTAGCTTGTCTCCAAAGATGGCTCTCCAACGACTCATGCCTTTTGATGTTCAGGCCCTGAGCAGGCTGTCCTTGTGACTTGCACTTTGGCCCATAGTATATGATAGAAGTGACATTGCATGACTTCCTAGGTAGGTAAGTCCTAAGAAGTCTTACAGCTTTTCCCTCAGCCTCTGGAAATATTCCCTAAGGGATGCTGAATATCATGTGAGATGTCTAAGAGCATCTGAGACTACTGTGCTGTGAGGGAGTGCAAGGTGACCATATGAAGATGACATGTGGAGAGAGACAGGTGCCTGGGTAGCCTCTATCTGTGCCAGACATCCCATCAGAGGCACCACATATCAAAATAAAGGGGCATTCTGAATATTCAGCCCAGTTGAGCCTGCAGATGATTCCAGCTCTAGCTGCCATCTGTCAGTAACTACCTGAGAGACCGCAAAGGAGAACCACCCAGCTGAACCCAGTCAAATCACAGAACCATGAGTTATAATGATAGAGTGTTTTTTTTAAAACCACTAACATTTGGGGAAGTTTGTTTTACCCCAATAGGTATTTGGAACAGGAACTTACCATATACTCCCTCCCTCCCCACTACTGGTATGCTGTAATATCCATAGGCTTCTGTTCTATTCATTTTTAAATTTTTAATACTTTATATGATTGATCTATCACTATCATCTTGATTGAAAGCTTTCTGGAGGTTTGTCTTATTTGAGATGACTCCCCAGCTTAGCACCTGGGGCATGTAAGGCCTCAACAAGTGTTTATTGGTTGATTGATAAGCTCCTTCAGGTCAGAGACTATGTTATGCCCACATTTATATTTCCTGCAAAAATAGAGCTTTTTTGTAGACATTTAAGGATGTTTGTTGGGAAGACTTATGCCAATCAGCATGTTCCAACACACTCTAACACATGATGGTTTCTTTTGTCATCTGTTTTCCACGACTCCACTCCTTGATCTGTCCACATGCCCCAGGCTTCAGCCTCAGTGGGTCCTGCTCCCTAATCTGTGTATTTAATCATGCTGTTCCCTCTGCTTGAAGTATCCTCCTGCCCTCCACTCACCCATTCCACTTTGTGGAAACTTATTCATTCTGCAAAATCCACCTAAAAGATTGCCTTCTCTTTAAACTTTTCCTGCCCTCTTGCAGTAAAATAATAACCCCTTCTCTAGAATTCACGGGACCTGTTGAGTACTTACCCCACAGCATTCCACTTACTGTTTCATGGTCTCTGTTGGCCAGTGAGCTTTTCAAGGACAGAGGCAGTAGCTTATTTAACTTGGACTCCCCAGTACAGTAAGTGGCACAGAGCAGGTGGTCAATAAATGACAGTTGTATGAATGAACACATTTTACAAGGAGAGAATGACCGTGTGAGAGATAAGAAATAAATACGGTGTTGAGTGTTTTGTCACCACAACGTGCTATTAATACACAATTGGCACCCAGCTCCCTGACTGCTCCTGCCTATCTCATGCCTTTCATCTTTCACCACAAAGCCAACAATCATTCTTTAATCAATGCGGTTGCCTTTCTCTGAACCCTCTCTAGTTTGTACTTTTTTTTTTTTTGTCCTGAGATGCCTGAAGCCTCTTCATATTCAGCCCCAAATAGCACTGACCTTTCAGTTGCTATATCACCTGGCAGTTCATATCTAATTTCCTTTTGCAAGAGCCTCTCTCACTTGCTTTTAGCATTTTGCTTTCCAGGTTTCTCTCTCTGCTTGCCGTGTCGCTGATTGGGTTTTTCCCTCAGAGAAACTGGTTTCCATTTTTTTCTGGTTTGAACTCTCCCTGGCTATTTCTCTCTATTAACCTCAGGCATTCAGTGGTACAAGAAGGGGGAGGATTTGGGAGATGCGGGAGGCTATGTCCTCTTGATTTCCCTTCTGGGGAAGAGCCCACTTAAGACCTGGAAGATAGCTCTGCTCCAGTTCATTCTGCTCTCTCAACAATTTGCTTTCAACAGTGGCCTTTCCAGCTTTCCCATGAATTCAGGGGAAATGTTTCATTGGTTTGGAATTTTCTTTTCATCCTTTTTTGTTTTATTCTTCCTTTCCTTTTCTTCCTTTCTTCCCTTTAAAAAAAAATTGCATGATATTCATCCTAGGTCAAATGTTAAGGAATCTGAGTGACATGCACAGAAAATTCTTTCTCAGCAATTCTTAGCAGCCATCTTTCTTAAGGGCAAGCCTCAGATTCCAGCTGACATTGTTCCCTATGAAATGACTTCCCATAGAGAACCAGAAAGACATCTTTATCTCCAGACCTCCTGTGAACTGAAAAGAGACTTTTATAACATGGAATTCTTTGTGAGTCTCAGGAACTGACCCTGCAACTCAGATTCAAACAAAGAAATTGCAAAAGTAAACATACGTGCTTAGAAAAGTCACTAAATTAAAATGTACAAATATAGCATTTCTAGAATATGCTCCATGTTTTTATGCCTTTATGCTTATATATGTGCTGTTTCTTCAGCTTAGAATAACCTGACTCACCTTCTCGCTTTATTGAAATCTGACTTGTCTTTCAAAGCACCATTTAGATGCCACTTCCTCCTTGAAAAAGCATCTTATCACCCACATGTCTGTTCTCACTCTCTCCTCCAAATTCCTGCTTCTCTTTGTTTATGCCAGTTTTCTAGCTTGTAAAACAGTCAGCCTTATATTTGAGTTCCTTATAGAGGCATTATTTCTTCCTCAAAACTGTAAACTCCTTAGGGGTAGGAAAGATGACTTATTCATTCCTGTGACTTCTACCAAGAAAACATGTCCTAGAATGGTTCCCAGTAATTTTGCTTTCAGGGTGAAAACTGCACACACACAGTTCAGTCCTCCTGTGATTCTCTGAGGACAAGCACCTTTCTGGACCACTGCAGCTTGGGGGTTAGAAAAATCTTCTCGAGGTGCTCTGGAGTTCACCCTAATATAACAAATCGAAAGTGCCTGGATGAGTGTGTAGGGGAAGGTCTGAATATAGAAAAGGAGGGAGTGGTGGTGGGAGTGAGGAGGAGATTGCTTTTTCATCAGCATATTTTGTCCCAATGGGACTGAGTTGTGATTCCCTCTAATAACTGTAGTACAAAGAATTATTTTAACAGTTACCATTTGAGAATTTTTAAATGCCAAGCACTTTGCCTAGTGCTTTACATGCAATATCACATTTAATTCTCAGGACAACCTTAAGAAATAGGTATTATTATTATCCTCATCTAACAGATAAGGAAACTGAAGTTCTGACCACAAAGATTAAGTAATTTACCCAAGGACACACAGCTAGTAAATGGCATTGGTCGCATTCAAGCCCACCCTAAGCTGAAGGCAGGACCCCTGCTATTAAATACACTAGTTTGTCTCTTTCTACAGGTGGAAATTCCTTTATTTTCCTTGGGTTATAGTTCTTTTCCTATGATCTTTAATAAATATTGAAGGTTTTTGAGCATGAAAGTCACATGATGAAGGGGTTATAATTTACACTGCCAAACAGAATAATAACTCTAAGAACTACTATTTATAAATCATTCTTAGACCATTTATAAATGACTCCTACATGTCAGGCACCTCGACACCTTCCACACAATTATCTCCACTCTCCACAACAACTCTGTAAAGAGAGTATAATTATCTTCGTGGAACAGATAAGGAAACTAAAGGCCATGGAGGTGAAGGAGCTTGCACGAAGTCCAACAGCCAGTAAGTAATAAAGCCAGCATTTACCTGCTGTGCTGCCTTGGGTGACATCCTTGTCTTCCTGCACAGTCTAGAGAAAAGGATGAGCTTGCATTCATAAATCATTTACTTTTTTCCCTCCTCCAATTCAAGGAAGACATTTATTATTACTGTTGTTATTCTTATTATATCTCAGAGCCTCTTTAAACTTCATGGTACCCATGTTAAGGTTAGATTAGTACTTCATCACCCACTGATCCTAAATTATTTTTCCAGGCAGTACTGAGTATAAGTGTGTTGAACATGAAATTGTAATCTTCTATTTTTCCTACTAAACTGTGAACGACTGAAAGGCAGGAGAATTTCTTATTTACCTTTGGAACCTCAATTTCTGGCAAAGAGTAGATGGTAAATAAAAGTTGAACTGAATTGTTTCCCCTGTCATTCTCCCTGTTTTCACTTATCTCTTTCCTTCCTTCTGTGCTATCATTTTATCACCTAGCTTATTTTACATCCAGTCTTGAGGCCACAGTGGCACCCACAGGCACTCTGGACCCTAGAGGTTCCCCTCTAGGACAGGAGAGTGGCTGAGCCCTGCTCAGGCAGTAACCTATGCCTGGGGCAGTCTCCCCTGCCTTGGGAGCACAGCGAGCCCTCCTTCTCTCCTCTCCTGGAGCACTTGCTCTTCATATTCCTGTTTAGCAGCACTTGTGTTCAGATTCACTAATTAATGAAGGTTAATCAATAATTAAGTGTTCTATAGCCACCCAGAGGCCATTTTGTGGTACAGTGATATATTTATTGCCCCATTTAGTGAAAGGACTCAGAAGCTATCTGGTACTGCTCACAGGTTGGTTTATTATGAGATGCCTGATTGGCAACCTTGGACTAGAAGTGCCTCCCTCCTGGTCCCCTCCTACATGGAGACCTTAACCCAGACCTCCTGGCACAGCTGCTATCTGCACCAGCCCAGAACTCTTAGTCTGTCCCTTGCAGACTGCGGGCTCAGGTTCCTGGAACTGGTCTGAGATGGGGCCAGGGCTGGGGCTCCGGTGGAGCCAGACAGCTTGAGAACAATGCCCTCGGTGGCTTTGAATCCCGCAGGTTTGCCCCAACAGTAGCCACTGGTACTTGCTGCTCACATGTGGCACTGCCATCAAGTTCAGGTCTCTCTGCCATAGTATTAGGAGAAGGTACCCCAAGGACCTTGAAAGAGTGCAAGTGGAAAGTCAGTGAGAGTGCTGCCATCCACACAGGGCCAGAGCATCCTGCTTTGCAGGGTACCATCTCTCCGTCTCCAGGAAGGAGAGTGTTGCTTCTTAGTCAGTGTGTAAGCAAATGGTGTACACTACAAACTTGCTGGTCATCTGCTAATTGACTGACACCTGGGACTCTGATTCTGGCACCAATTAATGCGGGGCTCAACATGTCCTATCACTGTCTAAATGCTTACTTTCCACTCCTGGCTAAATGTTACTCTTAGGGAAGAAGCATTGACCTGTGGGTCTGGGGTAATAACAATCTGGGGTAAAAACTCTGTGCAAAGTTAGGGACATTCAACCTCAAGTCTCCCAAGGTTCTCCTTTTTATGTGTATTCAGGGGAAGCGGAGGCTGTTCAGAGCCCAATTCTCTTGACCTGTCTACTTCTAGCAACAACAGTGCTCAGATCCTCCATTGTTTAAGACATCAATGACAGCTTAACCAAAGCCAGGTGGGACTTCCAAGCCCCTTCTATACAGAGGAACTTACAATGGTTTGATTCAGGATTTTCAGCTTTACTTTGGTGTGAAAGTGATTTGCATTTAGTTGAAACTGTACTTTGAATTTTGAATTTAGATCTTTTCCTGGGCTAGCGATGGGCCGTATGATACTCTCTTGTGATGCTGGGCAACAGCAGCTCCCAGTCAGCCAGTGATCATGAGGGTAAACAACTGACACACTTATAACCATTCTGTACCCATACAGCCATTCTGTTCCCATACAGCCATTCTGTTTTGCACTTTCAGCATAGTAGTCAATAAATTACATGAGATATTCAACACTTTGTTATAAAATAAGCTTTGTGTTAGATGACTTTGCCTAACTGTAGGCTAAGGCAAGTGTTCTGAGCATGTTTAAGGCAGACAAGGCTAAGTTACGATGTTCAGTAAGTTAGGTGTATTAATGCATTTTTGACCTGCGATATTTCAACTTATGATGTGTTTATAGGGAAGTAACCCTGTCGTAAGTTGAGGAAGATCAATATAAATAAAAATGCCTTTGGTCTGGGGTGTTGGGCTTTTATTTGAGAAGGACCTATTTACCTTAGCTCCCGTTGACAATGACCAAGTTAATGAATGTTAATAGTGATGCCAGAAAAATAGCCACCATTGATTATCTACTAAGTTGCAGTCTCTGTGCTGAACATTTCCCATTGAACAACCAAAGGTTCTGCAGTATGAGATACGGAAATTGCTGTGGAAGGCATGCGGGATTATAAGTGGAACTGAGTTGTACAAACACTTTCTATTGATTTCTCTCTCTCCTTTTTTTTTTTTTTTTTTCTTTCCCCTCTCCTCCAGCTGATTTGGTAAGGTGAGTATGGAGGGACCTCCAAATTAGAATTTAGCCCCTCACCCTTGGGAGACCCTGTGGGTCTAGGAGGACCACAGGAAAGGGAGACCCAGAGCTAACTGGTTAGGCCTGCCTCTGCTTTCAATATTAGGGGAGCAGGAAAACAGGTTTCCAGAAAAATTATTCATGAATTTAAAGCTAAAGTACTGGTCAGCCATAAATAGTGTTTTTAGATTGCAGAAAATTCCATAGCTTATATCCCATTGATGACAGAACAAGATGTAGGAATTCAGGATCCTTATCATAGTCCTTTCTAAGAGGTGACAAACTTAAATATGATCATTTCTATTGGATGATGGAAGAAACTGAAGCTCAGGGAGTTTGAGTAGCTTACTTATGTTCACACAACTAATGAGTGACTGAGCTGGAAGTCAGCTCAGTCTGACTCCAAAACTTTGTCTATGGAACAGCTATGTAGCTAAGATTTTCTTCCCATTACTAAAAAGAAAAATGTTTTTCCTACTAAATATATTTTATTTTCACAAAAGATCAGGTCCAAAAATGTTTCACATGATGCCCATGGTTTGTACATAAATAAATGAAGCAATTACTTGGATTCTCAATTTTTATTATTGAAGATCTAAATTGTTCAGGTGAGGAAATTGTGATCCCCATGTATTAATTTTATTCGTTTATACACAACCAACAAGTATCCTGTGAAACTCTCCTAGATGTTAAGCTATAAAATAGACCAGGCTGTTTCTCTTCCCATGAAATTAAATACAGTTATGAACCAGAGTCTCCACCGTTTCAAAAAAAGTCATCTCCTTGTCCTCAGATTGGGTGACTGTTGTCAAGCTATTGATACAGTCCTTTTTCTTTGAAGGACCACAGCTTCTAGAAGGGGAGAAGAGAAGCAACAGCATCTCTTTGGTTCTAGGGAAGAAAATAAAGTGTCATAGGCTCAATCTCAGATTTTCTATTATTTATAATTTTTTAAATGTTTTGTATGCCCAACAGAATTCCAAGATAATCATCAGTTAGTAGTAAGAGCTTTCATTATTCTAAAAACTTAGGACAATAAAGGGAGAGAAGAAAGTATGAGTGTTTTTTTAAAATTAGCAGCAGAATGTTTTTCTTGTGCATCTACCACTTTGACGTAAGTGGAGTCCCAGAACGGGTAGGCTAGAAGCCTGGGACATGCAAGGTAGTGTGCCTTGTCCACAACCTTCATTATGAAGCTAATGGGGTAGCATTTGTGGTAGCATAGCAAGAAATTGTCCAGTTGGAAACATGACAGACAACAACTCTGAAGACTCCAGCAGAGCAGTGGAGATGAAGTGTGAATCTATGGGAGGGCAGAGAAGAACATGAAGGAGAGAGAAGGTTGAAAGTGAGGATAAGAAACTGATAAGAGAGGTTTCAGCATCTTTTTATGAAGTGTCATGAACTCAGATGTTATAAGAGAAAGAGCAGTTGAAAGTTTTCACCGAAAGGAGATAGTTACCATGCAGGCGTATCTAGTTGAGATGTTGCAGGTTTTCCATGCTGGAAATGCAATCGAAGGTCATCTTCCTCAACTTTTCATTCCCCTTTATATAAAATGCAGTAAAACCATCCTTACCTACTTTCTTCCTGTCTGAGAGAATAAAACAAATCTCTTCTTACTCGCAATAACCAATCTACATGTCACTTCATCCCGCATCCCCTACCTCCTTCAAGGTGTCTTCTCTTTTTCCTGTGGCTTCTTTTATCTTTCTGTTGGCTTTGTCCTTAATGTACAAGCATTCCAACTAGCCCCACCTTCTACTTGACCTCAAGTCCTGTTATAGCTCTTCTCCAATCTTATTTCTTTCCTTCTCAACCCTGATCTTAAGTCAGCTATCTCCAGGTCCTCATTCCTCATCCACTCCTTAACATGCTCTCTATTCCCACCAATACATTGAAAATCTCTCAACAAAGTCCTAAAATATCATCATTGTGTCACTTTCTGAAGCTCCCTCTCAACCCTTGTCTTACTGGATTATTGTTCTTTCTTCCACAACTTCTTCACTCCTTTTTGACCTTATAGGAGCTCTTATAGTCATAAAATTCAGGTGTGCAGATATGTAAATTTCTGCTGGTGGCAGAAAACTAAAATTTATCAATTTGTATAAATCACCCTTTTTGGTTTAGAATTGAATTTGGTTAACTACAAAATCAAGTTTCTTGTATTCTTTACTTTGATTTTTCCTATTCTTTTCACCAGAAAAATCATTACATCAGGGAAAAGGATATCTGGTTGGATGGATCTCAGAATGTTTTGATTTTGGGTGTCGGCATTCATCTCCACTGCGTACCCTGATGAAATGTCTGAGTCCCACCATGGTCAAGGTCCAACTTTCTGGGGTCTCTTTGTCCAAACTGAGAAGTCCTCCAGAACCATTAGACTGTTGTCAGCCACTCTGTACTGCCCTGGGAGCATTTTTTCTGCTTTTCCAATCCCATGCTGGAGTCCAAAGCAGTCTGTGAGACTGCCCATCTACCCAGATAACTCCCCCAGTTATTGATATTAACACCTTGCATTTGAATCAGAGCTATTTTGAGAGACTTGACATCTTCAAGACCACAATGCTTTTACTTATTCCATTGCTAATGTCTGAAAAAGCTGGAGTTACACGTGATTTGATCTCAGAATACCCCACACCAGAGCTCACCTATTCCTGTGTGTCATGCCCTCAGTTCTCGCTTTATTTTGTTAAGTGCTTGACCATTGCTGGATTGGTCTTCCTTCACAGTGATGCTAAAAGCAATTAAAGTAACAGAGCTGAAGGTATGATCCATAATTCCTCAATTTATCACCCTTTTCTTGACCTCTATACCACATTCCATCTCTCTTGGGATAAATGCCAAACCAGAGGTTGTTTTCAGGACTGAGACCCAATTAGATTTATCACTAAAAGGAACAAAGAAACTCAGGCCATGTAGTGCCAGTTACATAAAAGAAAAGGAGTTTAACTCTTGATTGAAAGAAGAAAACTAACATTTGGACCAAATAGCTTGTCTCGAGTAGGCTTGTACCAGGTGTGGTCTCAAGGAGATGCTGTAAATCCCTCCTAATTTCCCACTGGTTCAGGCCCAGGTTTAGGCCTGATTAGCATATGTATTTGTAATAAAAACTTATGGCAGTTCCAGCTCAGAGAAAGTTAAAGGAAAGGTCAGGGTTTTATCCTCTTTTTTACACATAAACATAGGGAACCCTCATCTCAGGTAAGAATGCAGAGAGCAGAAACTGATAGGCTCTCACAGATATTTACACAGACTAAGAAAAACAGGTTCTTTCTTCATCAAGCAAGTTATTATCTATATATACCTGACAGTGCCCCAAATTCTACACCCTTAGAAGTAAAATTAGGCCTTTGTCTAGTAAATTCAGACATTCCAGAAAAAAGCACAATGTCTACATCCTATCTTGTCATGTCACAGTTTGGAGAGCTGTGTACCTCACATTTTGTTATTTCTGGGGCTGACTGATCCTAGTGCCTAACTAAGGGAAATGTCCTAAGATCAAAGTGGCATTCTCTAGGAGCTGGATAAATTTACCCCGAAGTGCCGAGTCACCTCATCTCTGCCAATAGAAACAGCTGATATCTTGGCCCCTCAGACTCTGTCATAATCAAGTCAGAAGTTGAAAATACAAGAGAGACAAGAATGGATCGAGTTTGTTTACCATCATCATCATCATCATCATCACAGCTATTGCAAATGTGGGTTGATTACATAACTTCAACACAAAACACTGTGTTAAGCATTGGCCTATGAAGGTCAAATCTTAAAGGCACTAAAGGAGATCAGAATATGCCACCTCAAAATATGCCACTTTGGCATAAGGATTATTTGGGGCTAACGACATTTAAGCAGCAGCAAATGCAAAATGAGCTTTCTGCCCTCCACCTATCTACCTAAAAGCAGGACATAAATTTCCTTTTATGAAGGTGATCCCCCTCCCTTCTCCTGTACTAGGAGAACAACCTTATCACTGGAGACTGAAAGTAGGCACTGATGGGTTTGCACAAACAAACCTTGTTAAAATCATTCTCATCTTCCATTAGTTCCCCCACATATTTACATTCCCGCAATTTACCACCCCCTGAAGCACAAACCCCTTTTCCTTTGTCTTGTCACATCTCCACAAATTTATCACCCTTTGTTAAGATGGTATATGGGCCCCAAATTCTAACCACCTCTTTGAAGTTCTCATTACTGCGTTCTCCCACATATACGCACATTGTATGTGTAAATAAACTCTTTTATTTTTTTCCCTCCTGTTAATCTCTCTTCTGTGGGTCTAATTCACAGACCCCACCCTCTGAATCTAAGGGAGTAGAGAAAAAAATAGATTTGTTTTCCTCCCCTATAGGATAAAAGGGAGGACCAGATAGAGTGTTATTGTTAATATATAAGATGAAATACAGAAGCCTACATCTGTGGTGAAGCTAAAGTTCCCTAAAAGCAGGCTCAGAACCTTGCCAGTTTTGGTAGACTTCATCATTACTGAATGCTTGACCAAAGTACACAAATGAATGAATGATGACACCAGGATGTTCGAGGTGAAGCCATGCTTCTGCATCAGGTGTGTCAGGGAATGCAATGAATCTTCGGCTTTCTGTGTAGATGCCAACTCCCTCCAAGTTCAACCTTAATTTTTTCCCATGAAGCAATGGGGCATTCTTGGCCTAGGAAGTAAGGTATCTGTTTAACCTGGAGCAGTAGATTACAGTCAACACTTGAGTTTACCATGACTGCATCAGCGATCTCCTGTGAAAATTTCAATATAATTTTTTGAAAGTAAATAAGAGTGCTTCTATTTTTCAGATAGTTTTTATTTTGAATAAACTTACCTTGCAAAACTTGGGACATATCATGCTGATAAAGCATATTATTAATATAACTATTTTACAAAATATGGAGCCTTAGTCTAAGGACAATACCAGACAATAACACTGCATATGGTTTAAAATAGAGGCACCTGACAAAATACAGTGTTAAACAATATATGTCATTACATATAAAGGGGTGAGGGAAAAGAAAATCTATGAGTTTTAAGTTTAGTGATAGGAGCACATAAGGCAGTGTCAATTCCTCAGCTTAGTAGACAGCAAAGAGTTCAAAGAATAGGGGGGAAAAAGTGAATAAAACAGGGAGACAGAGTAGCAGAAGGCAGAGGCCAAAACTAAAAAAAAAGTTGCAAAAGTTAAACTAGGTACACTGATCCAAGCCACCATTTCAATGCCTCTACCCCCAAATTTTTGTTTAAATCTACTATAAAATTTTATATTATCTGTGATTTCATAATGCAATATGATGCAAAGAGAAAACCCCACCAATATATTCAATTTGCTTTCAACCATCTTACTAGAACTAGAGCAGAGAGCACGAAACAAACACACCAGCATTAGCATTTCTGTATAATCCAGACTCCTGAAACACAAATCTTAAAATAAATGACCCTCAGTGAAAAAGGTCAAAAGTTCTACCACTTTCTCTTGTTTGACAGTAGAAAAAAAGTAGAAGATGATCTTATGGATCTGAATTTCATGGGGTTAGAAATCTTGGCCTCTGGTTAACCCAAGGTTTTTGCTTTGAAAAGTTTGCAGAGTCCTCAATGCCAGTCCAAGATGGAAGGCTCAGCTCCCTGCACCTCCCCACCTCCCGGTCTGGTGTTTGTATGGAATAATGAGTCCTATAAGCTTGGGCCTGATACTGCTTTTATAATGTAAAGGAGGAAAGCCAAGTAAAGTGGATTTGTGCATCCCTGTAATGAAAAGTTGGCCTGTCTGTTTTTATCAGACTAATGAAGCCCCTACCCCATTCTCTGGCTCAGTGTAAGCTTCACAATGGAGACAGTGAGCTCTCTCCAGCACTGCTCCTCAGCAGATGCTATCTGCCAGCTCTCTTCGCAGAAGAGTTCATTTTAAAGGGATCCTGGCTTGATTAAGGCTTTGTGAGCCTCCCAGGCTCATTACAAATCAATGGAGATGAACTGAGTGCTTAATACTCAAAAGCCAAGCTAACAAAAGCTGACTTATTACAAGCTAAAGGGCTGGGACTCTCCTGGGTGTTTCAGCTTTGTTTTATTTTGTATTTCAGCTCCCTCTTCCCCCTCCTCTTCCTGGCCACCCCCAACCCAATCCATTTCCAGTGGCAGTGTTCAAGTGCCTCAAAAGATCTTATTCCTTCTGCCTTATCTTCCTCTATCTAAAATTGCAACCTCTGGAAGAATAATGTATCTTACGGATGGTATGCCTCGGTGTGACCACAGGAGTTTTCTGAGTGACAGGGAAAAGTTTCCCCTCCCCTATGCCATGTAACCTCACTTTTTCACAGATAAATTATGATTCTAATACTTTTGGAAAAACTTCTGCTTACTGTTTCCCATTTACTAACCACCACCCTGCCCCCCACAAACAAACACACTCATATCCTTAACAGACACACCAGTGTAGAATGACAAAGGGAAATTGGAAATATTTGACCATCCATGAAGAAAAGGCAGAAGTTGGCATAAACCTCCTTCCAGGTCCTTTAGTGGTTACAGACACCCCTTCTCTGCCCGTCTCCCTCTGCCTCTCTCTTCTCTGAGAAAATTGCATTTAGAGTGTTTTTCTGCTTCATGTTCAGAGATAGGAAGGTGCCAGGACTGTAATAAGATAATGAGAAGCCCCATGTGGGAAGGAAAAAAACACTAAAAACAAAGAAAGTTTCAAATACCACCGTAAAATCAAGCCTCATTGTCATAAAGAGTCTGGGACTGCTCCTTTTCTGATAGAGATTAGAAGGATCTATCCTTATGGGATACGGCTCTCTTGTCTTTCCCTGTGGAAATAATAACAGCAAACATTGATTGTGCACTTCCTCTGTCTCAATCTTGGTGTTAAGCACTTTACATGCAATATTTCATTGAATCATCACAGTAATTCTATGAAAGAAGGTTCAATTAATATCTGCACTTTACAAATGTGGGAATAAGAAAAGAGAGAAATAGGTATATTTTCCAACTCACACACTTAGTAAGCAGGGACTGCATGAAAACCTAGGTCTCACTCTGACTCCAGAGCCTGTGAGCTAAATCACTGCATTAATCTGCCTCCATATAAGATTGAAAAAAATAAATTAATTAAAAAAAAAAAAGAGAGAGAGATTTTGCTGGACTAGACCCAGTAGGGGCTTTGGGATCTAGCAACCATTGTTTACAAATGGCCACTTTCTGTTTTTCTCCCCATCCATCCCCACCCCCACTGCAATCACTATGGTACCCTGCTTCCCTTCTCTGACTTGCAACTCTGTGTAGTCTCAGCTTGCTCTAACTGGACAGCCCAGACTTGGGAGTCAGATGCACCAGATTTAAACCCCAGATCCTTTTTTACCAGTTGAGTGTCCTTGGGCAATTTGCCTAATGTTTGTGAGTTACCACTTCCGCATCTGAACAATGAAGCTAGGGTCATGTGAAGATTCAATGTGAAAACATGTAAAATGCATTTAAGAAATGCTTCTTCCTTGACTCTTCATCTCAAGGTCTTTTTCTCTTCTCCCCAAACCCTCCAAAAAAATCCTCTGCTAAACTAATCCACAATAATGTCTTCTAAAGCTTAGTGTGCTACTTCTCCCAGGGACAATTGTTTTAACAGACTAGAATGTTTTAGGACAAAAATGGGTTTTTAATGATGGGATTAGATTTATTGCAAGGGGGGGGGAAGGGGTGGGCGGTTTTTATACCTTGAAATCTTGCCAAGAAATAAGTGCCATTCTTCATTTTGGGTAGATAATAGGCCCACAATCAATCTCAAAACTTTGAAATCTTTTTTTGTTGTTATTAAACATAATGTAACAATAACAATCCCCTACACAGGCCAAGGGGGAAAGTAGAGATATCTCACAAATGCCCAACTGTATTTCCTTCACCTGGGAATCTGACCTCCATTCCATACTCAGTCACTCAGTTCTTTTCCTTTTTTTCCTTGTGCAAAGATTTACAGATTCTTACCTTTGACCATACAAAAGAGTAACTTCAAAGGACAAGCTGCTTAGAAACAAATGGCAATGGCAGAAATTGTCATAGATTATAAATTGTCACAGAATTATTTTCTCCAATAGCTTTTTTAACTGCGAAGATGTCAGGAAACAGGGCTCTACAGCTCTTTGATAGTTGTGAGTTCCAAAGGAATTTCTTCCTAGAATTATGGTACTGTGTTACTACCCTTCATGACATGCATGCATATGTAAAGCTATGTTGTTCATGCCAGATCAAACTTTTGACAGCCAATTGACTTTCTCCAATTCAAGGCAAGAACCAAGCTCCTTGAGAAATTCTTCCTTTCTGATCACAGAGTATGGTTATTCCCTCTGGAAAAAAAATTTACCTCTTGGGGAGGTCATGGGTAAAGCAAATTCAGTTCCTCACACAAAGACAATATCCAGTGGTGAGTTATAGTACTGTGAGCATTAGACAGTGCTCAGGGATCAGGCCTGGGTCAGGGATAGAGCATCTGGCAGATCAGGGTGGCAGAGGCCTTTGGTCTCTGCTTCCACTCCCAGCTCACTGCTCGATCTAATTTATTCATTCAGCAACATTTACTGAACAACCATTTCCCAGGGCTTCAAGGTGGGGTCAAATTAGAATTTCACTGAAGCTTGTTCTTACCAAGTGGCCTGCAGCTGTCAAGAGAACTGGATTTGCAGACCAAGACCCAAACTGCATCTACAGCTACTCGATGGAGAAAAAAGTGAAGGGGATTCTGGGTGAAGTACCAAGGGGATCCTGACAAATGGCTTTAATGAATCCTGACCCCACTCAAGAACCAACGTCCTTGTCCTTTTAGAGAACTTGGTTTAGATAGCAGGAGGAAGGGAAGCCAAACTTTAGTTTTTGTAGTTTGTTTTATGGCTTTTGTTTCTTTGTTTTGTTTTAATATAAATGTCTCCTATACACATATTATTGATATCTACAGAGCTGACTGCCTAATTTTTTGATCATTACTTTCTACCTTTGGGAAAAGAAAGAATCAAATTAAACTATTTGAA
The DNA here is from genome assembly GCF_965194825.1 of Balaenoptera physalus. Taxonomy (NCBI): domain Eukaryota; kingdom Metazoa; phylum Chordata; class Mammalia; order Artiodactyla; family Balaenopteridae; genus Balaenoptera; species Balaenoptera physalus. The sequence goes on along the minus strand of NC_138882.1, from coordinate 76,007,394 downwards.
TAGAGGAGATGAATGTTGCCAAAGGGGAATAACAAAGAAGTGATGATAGCAATCACGTTATGTTTGCTGCTTTGCATTGATCATTTGATTTTTTTAAATAACATTTTTATTTTTGAGTACTTTTAGATTTACAGAAAAGTTGAAAAAATGGTACAAAGAGTTCCCGTATACTCTTTATTCAGTTTCCCCTAATGTTAACATCTTATATAACCATGGTGCATATCTCAAAACTAAGAATTTAACAATGATACATTACTATTAACTAAAATACAGGCTTTATTTCAGTTTTACCAGGTTTTCACTAATGTCTTTTTGTTTGTTTGTTTCTAGGATCCAATCTACCATGCCATATTGCAATTAAGACACCACTTACTTTAAAATTATTATTAATATTATTAACTATTAAGTTTAGATTTCTGATATCCCCATGAGCTCAAAAATTTAAGCAACTTACGCTTAATTTCAATTGGAACTTTCTAAGACAGAAACAACAAGTTAACTATGGTCAGGCTTATCAGATTATTGCCAGTTTATCTGTGGTCACCAAGATCTATTAAAATAGGAAGGAACAGAAGAGACTTCCTATAACAGGGAACACTTATAGTCATTTAAAAATTGTTTCATTGATAATCATGCTCTTAGAGCACAACTGGGTAAGAAATTATGTTTACTGTTAAAGGTTACCTTGTAAAATCACCATGTGGTTATGGATAAAATTTCAAATTTAAACACTATTGTGCTATTCTTCTGTCCTTTGTCAAGGAGAAGTTAAACTTTTCCTGGTATAATCAGTAGCTACTATAAAGGCACATTTGTCTGTTACTTTATAAGAAGTTAGAACATTGAACCAAGAAACCGGTACATATTTCAGGAAATAGTTTAATAAAAGGTTTAAATGGTGTCAGTCCCCGGATAAACCAATGCCATGGAGCAATGGCTACATCTAGGTTACTGTAAAACCTACTGAAATATCTCAATCCCTAAACTTCTTTATCCAAGGCATTTATAAGCCATTCTTCCTATTGACCAACTATCATAATCTCTTAAATTTATAGGACTTATCTAATAATATTTAGTATCACATATATGATTCCATTTATTACCATAAGGACAACCTTCTTATTTCTGATCCCATAACAACCTTCTTCTTTATGATCCCGTAGCATTCTTTATTTTTATCTAGCTTCTTACTCTTGGCTCTGCTTCCAAGGTAAACTCTTTTTCTTGTCTCTCTGAACTCAGGGTTGGTATTTGTCTTCCCAGCTTGATCCTCAGATTTCTCTTAGGGACTTGGATTAGAATCAAGCTATTTTTTTTTTTCCTACTTTGGGCTACCCAGGTTAGGAAACCTGGTATTACTGGGCCCTCAAGTCATACATTCCCAATTTTCTCCATTCCTATGATCAAATGAGCAATGCTCCATGTTGCTATTTGACAACCTAAAGTATAACACTGCCTGGAATAATGTGTCAGTGCTCTATCACAGTCTAAGAGTAATTACCAGAACTGGCAACATTTCTTACCACAAAGGACAATCCAACCCAACCACACAATGTTTGTCAATTTCATGAGCATTGTGCCTCTGTTGCAGGTGGGAAGAGGATATTCAAATGGGTATCCTCTACCTGTTTGTGAAATTGAATGAATGTTCTAATAGCATCAAGGAAGAATAGAAAAAAAAAAAAAAAAGTGGAAAATAAAGCAAAATAGTGGAGAGAAGACAAAATAAGGCATCAACAATTTACCCAGGAAGGGACTCTGTTAATTTGGGCCATTCCCATATTGACAATATAGTTTTAAAAAATTAGTACGACTCTCTTTTCTTTTTAGCTCTTGTGGGACAAATCCCTTAACCTTTAAGTCAGTCAGTCATAAATCTTGTAGGTCACATAACTTAGCCCCAAAGTAGCCTTTCAGGCAGTCACAAGGGCCTCTGGAAATGCCAGACTCCCCATGGCTGCTAAGTGGGTTGCTCTCTGGACACCATGAGGTTCTGAAAATTGGTGGTGGGAGATACTGTCTGGGTTTTGGGGCAGAGGGGTTACAATGGAGTGGCTGCTTATAAGCCCAGTGTTTTGATCTCACAACTCAGGCTATAGGACAGATCCAGAAATGGCAATAGCAGTTGACAGTTCTTGAAAATTGCGCTATGATAGGTTCATAGTAAAGTACAAAAACAAGAGCCATTGCAGCTGCAATCTAGAGGTCTGCAAATAAAAAATGTTTGGGGCCAAACTGGAGGAGAGGGTTACAAATGGTTTTGTAGCATAAACACAGCTGGAGACATTTTATTTAAATGAACTGAAAGGGCAGCTTTTAAAAGCAAAGCTCATATTGAGATTCATAAAACTGCACCCATTGCAAAAGCCTTGGCCAGCAAGCACAGTAAAACATTCAGGACAGCTGGGGTCAAAGAGTCTTTCTCAAATATATTAAGAAAGAAAGGCATACTAGAGAGAGTGTAGTCTGCTAATAAATCAGAAAAGGGATGAAAATCATGATAGCTCAAAAATGACTGAGTTACTGAACTGACGTATGGTCAAAAAAATAGATGTTAGCAACAAAGCTAAGGAAAAGCAGTATGGGTTATTAGAAAGCAATGAATACTTTGTACATATGAAGTAGCTATTGATGGAAAGCTCTATTAGAGAATATTTGAAAAATCTGAGTCATAAATCAGTAGTCTGGGAGGAAATATTCTTCAGCTCAAGCCAAAGATGATCTGGTCCTTTACCAGGCAAGTGGTGTTAACCGCAATTCTTACCAAAACAAAGGTGGGGGGGGCGGCATACCTGTACCTGTCATAAAAAGAGCTATGGAACCAAAACTATAAAGCAATCATGAAGAAAAGAGTAGGAGGGGACATGTAAAAAACAATTGTTTTATAAAATTGTAAAAGTTGATGTCATGGAAATAAGATATGTCTAATACATTGGAGAAATAATTTCAAAGTTAGATAGATGCCTTATAGAGAAAGAAAGAAATTGGCCAATAACTTTGGAATATGCACTTTAACGTGTCAGTTCCTTTTTGCTTGAAGGTAGTACACATTGGAAATGTACTTACTACTTACAAATTATACACAGGACTTATGAAGGAACTTTACCAAAACCCATATTGAAGCCAGGAGTACAAACCACACCTCGCAAGTGAATTTCTGTTCATTTGAATGTGAATAACAAAAAACTGGATTCAAACTAGGTTTGAATTTAATATAATGCCTAAAATGAATGGAAGTTCCAGAAGTAGGGGTAGCTACAGGAGAGCTTGATATGGAGTATCATTTTCTTTCGATTTCTTTGCTTTATCTTACCTGCTATGGCATACATTAAATGCCTGACTTCCTTGTGGCTCCAAGAGAGATGCAACAGATCTAACAGCTAGAGGCTTCCTTGTTCACACCTGCAGAAGAGAGATGATACCGTCATCCCAGCATCCCCAGAAGAAGTCCTGAAATTCATTCTGAGAGCCACCTTAGGGCACATTTCCAGTCTTAAAAGTATCTCTCTGGCCAGGATATGAGGGAGGAAAGCTGTGGAATGTACTAACTGACTTTGCCTAGATCATGTACTTCATTTCTGCAGCCAGAGGTCAATTCAGCCTCCCTGCATCCACATGGATCTGGATCTCCAAAGCAAACTGAAGAATTTTAGATGGGGCAAGGGGGTAAAGTTGTTGGAGTCAACTACCAAATATCCAGTAAAAGACTAAACAGAGAGAAGTACATCTAGAGATACAAAAAGCTAAGAACAACTAGACTTCCTTTGATCCCAATGCCCTTAAAGTCCAACCTCCAATCCTTCATCTATCTAAATGTTCCCCTTACAAGAGCACGGGGCCTGGTTAAACAAGCCAGGTTATAGGATTTATACTAGGTACAATTGGAAGGGGTAATAAAATTTCAGAACTTGAAGAGAGACATGACAGAGGTCATTGGTGGAAGGTAGTTTGCAAATATGGAGAGATCTAGTCTAAACAAGAAACTCTTGCAATCAGAGGCAGGGGAAATAGAACTCAAAGGTAGAGTCTGATGTTCTGAGCTAGGTGGAGACAGTCCAACTAACCCATATACTCACAGTGAGTTCTTTGATTTACATAGACAACTATACTCACAGTGTTCCGATTAGCTACTTTGGAACCTGCCTTATTCATTCCCATCATGCTTTCTCATTGATCTTGTTTCCAATGAATGGGAGCCATCTTCCTAGAGCCCCCAAAGTCATTTTAGTGTTTGGTTGGTATAACCTAGATTCTAGAGGCAAAAGTCACCTGAGAGGCACAATGCTGTAGCTGATATAAGAGTAGGTCTTTGGCAATAGTTATTGAGGTATGTTGTAGATATCATTGTATGGCCAGAAAGAGTGGCCTACACCTCAGTATTGGTTCTTGGTCAATGTACCAAGAGAGGAGAACCTAGAAAATATTTTCCCCTGAAAGCTGATTCCTATTCAATGTGAGGAGATCACCGATAGAGCTGAAAGATTGGCTTGGGTTTAAATTTATGGCTTATTTATGCTCTCTCCCACTCCTTGGTTTAGATCGCCTTTGAATTTGCAGCAATAAAGAGAAAAGCACCATAATATTAAATACAATAAGTACTCCTAGAGATGTCATTTATATTTATAATTCTGAGTGAGACCTTTATATCTTATAGTACATTTATACATTTTTGTGGGGATTTTTTTCCTTATAAGGCTATGTTAAAGTTTCACTAAATGCAAATATATGTGGATATGTATGGTGCATTTATTATTTTAAATCCCACTGGGAATCTGCTGATTGTCTGCTGATTGTCTGTCTGCCCCCCCCTCTTTTTTCACATTTCTATTCATCTGTTGCTTGTTTTTTTTTTTCCTTCCTCCCTCCAGCATGTTTATGCATTCAGAGAAGAGTCTTCTGGGAAAATAATGGAAGGGAAAAGCTTGTGATTTATCATTACACTATAATGGGTGCCCTGCTTCCGCTGAAGGAGGTCAACGTCTCTTAGAGATACCACAGTCCCTCCTTATTAACGTTCTGTTCCCACTAATGGCTTGGGGTAGGGCAGCCAGGTCTTACAAGGAAAGCATTTAAGAAGAGCACTTTGTTTAATGGAAGCTGGGGTGTTTTCCGGGGACACACATAGCACCAGGCTCTTTGGTGAGAGTGACACATTCACAGATAAAGAATACCCTTTTTCTACTACCCCAGGCGAAAAAAAAAAAAAAAAAAAGAATGGGCTTTTAAAAAATCTGTATGCCCTTTTCCCTCACTCCAATATTCAGTTGTCCCCATGTTCTGATTCTTATTCTGAAATACCTCTGCAATTATTTCTCATTTCCATTTTCACCAGCCTTCACCTTTTCAAGCTCTCCATCATCTCTCTTTTGCTTTATAATAAAATTCTTTCTCCGGTCTACTCTATTGCTAGTCCCTAAGTCACTGGTTTCATCACATCACTGCCATGTTTAAACCCTTTGCACTTACAATATATAGTTTAATTTCTTTAGCTGAAGCCCTTTCCAGTCTTTCTCCAGTCGCCATCTTCCCTAAGCTGCAATTGCACTGAACAACCTGCTGCCTCTTAAAACTGGAGCCCAAGAGATAAGAGCATGATTGAAAAGTGTGAAGCAGAATAATCTAAAAGAATTCAGGTTTAATTGTGTAAAATGACAAAGAGAATACTACCTTGCCCTTTTGGATGTTTTTTAAGCAATGTAGAGATACAGACTACTTTAGTGCATATTCATCTTTATATTCTACCTTTGACACTGTGATTGGCCCATGGTGAGCATTAAAAAAATACATAGTGAATGTTTGAATGAATTAGTCAGTGAAATTCCAAAGTAAGTAAAAATAAAAAAGAATTGTGTATGGAGCCTTAATTTCAAAGTATAAAGCCAAGGGATAAGTAGTCTTTTTTTATCTCAATCCTATGTAATATATATAACGAGCTTCAGAGATTGGTGCCAAAGACTTTGTCCAGTTAATATCATGCAAGTTCATCCTAGTTATTCTCTTTAATATAAATGATGCATTATAACTGCAAACTGTGTAAAACTTCACATAGTGATGTTTGTGAGATGATGTGATTTATTATCAGTTTCCAGAAGGGGGTATAAGAGGCAAAATCTTGCCAAGGTCACAAAGGAACTGTACCGGTGTTTACAGACAGGAAGTAGATTCACCATTTTTGAACTTTTTTTTCCAGTTGTCAACCTTAAATGTTGCAATCAACTGAATCACCTCTGTTGCTGTCTTAATTGACTGATAATCAGATGAAGAACATTGACGCTGTTTTCATACTTATGTTTATTATCGCATAGGTCTGGCCTATTATTTAGCGAATAGTGTCTGTACTGTCTGGCTCTCAATTCAGTGTCCTGAATATTTAAAAAAATTAACTGGCCTGTATTATTGAAAAACTGAAAGCACTCTAAGCATCCATCTGATTAGTTAAATAAATGGTGCCAATACACAACAGACTATTGTGCAACTATTAAAAAGAATTAGGAGTTAAGTAGGAAAGCTACTTTTTAAGGTAAAAATAATTTCAGAATATTTTTACTGATGATTCTTTTGTGTAAATTTTTTACAGCTGCTTTCACAGCCTCCTCCTCCCCCTGCCCGCCTTCCGCCCAAAAATTCAAGAAAGCTAGATAAAAAGTTGTTAATCTGTATCTCTGGGAATAGGACTTGGTGAAGATACATTAGCTAGTTATGGAAGATTATTTGTATTTTGATTTCTTACCATGAATACATTTAATTTTACAGTGAAAATATTAATTAAAAATTCAGAAGCTTCACAGCAAAATTGAGTTTAGGCCTACAAAATGTGAAATTTTCTTTGCCTACATTTGGCCATCATAGTAATGGCAGGCATAGGTAAAGAGGGTGTTTTGTCATATGACCAATGAAAGAATTCTAGAGAAGATCAATCAATTGATCTATCTATCTATCTATGTATCTATCTATCTATCATCTATCTACCTAATCTATCTTATCTATATATACATAGAGTTAATTTTCACCACATGATTAGAATTTGCTCCATCTGTACAGGATTTTTGCTTACCTTCCACTCTTCCATTTCTAACTCTGCCTGCTTCTTCCTCCTCTCTCTCTTTCTACTCTCTCCTCTAGGTCATTTTCATCAGTTATACTTTGAGGCTGTACTCACTGTACTGAATAGACAAGAATCTGTGGCAACTCTTGCTGCAGGGAGAGTGCATGGACCTCTGGCTGAGGCCTCTTCTCCCACAAGGGTGCACAGGTCCATGAGCTCCATGCAGTTTAGTGACAGCACCAAGAGGAGATGCGGTCATGCACTTGGGAGACACCGCAACTGGATGAATTTTAAGATCCGTTGCATCTTGGGTGTTTTATGATTCTCTGAGGACTACTGTTATCAAGGATGAAACCATTAGTGAAGGAAAGATGGACATTTTTCCCAACATGGAAAAAGAGAACTTGCCCATGACAATACCTCTTTTGACTGGGAAATGTTTAAGGGAATTATGTCTCAGCTTGTCTGGCTCATCAGTAATAATTAATTATAAGTCCTATTATTTATTAGCCTTCCCCAGACCCACAAAGGAATTCACATTATATGTCATTCTCTTTCTTGCACTCCTACATGATGGGGAAGGACCCCTGCTTTACTGCATAGGTAGGAGCCAGGCTGGGTTTATGCAATATCTTTCAACCTTTTATTTCCTCGGAAAAAAAATGTTTACAGGCACAAAGTTGTATTCTAACTCACTTTTTAAAATAAAAAAGAAATTAATTTTAACAGACTTGATATATAAGGAAAAATATATGATTTATTCCTTTTCTTGATTTAATATGGATTTTTATTCCATGTAGTCTTGCTTGCTGAGTGTGAAGACTAAATTCATCTATTACTTTTCAATAAGTTATCATCATTGAATAGAATGCAATTAATTGGATACTATTAAATAATTTATTCAATCATTGTAGTTGCCAAAAAAAAATAAACTGTTCAATTCTTCTTTGTATGTAATTAATAATTGTATATAGCAGCAAATAATTTGATGTTATTAAGCAATTATCATTTAATTATTTCAGTTAGAAAAATCCATTAAATGCCATTCAATCAATTTTCCTACAATTATGTTATTTAGTAAATTACAGCTAATTCACCCTAAAAATCAAGAAAAATTTGATAAATCACAGTTTTCCCTGCATAATTGTAAGAAAATTCAATAGTTCAATATGTTAAAGATATTTTTTAAAGATGGGAACTTCAAATAAGGTAAAATTTGATGTTTAAAAAATTTCAATTTCTGATGGATCTATGTCACTTTTCCCTTTTCATGTCAAGCTACTACCACAATAAAATATCAAATCTTCTTTGACATGGTAGTGTTTATACATTTAAAAAATCAACTTAAGCCAATTTCAGTTAAGCTTTTCCAACTTTGATTTCTTCCATCTCTGCCACCCACAGAATTTGTCTTTTGCTATAGATTTTGGCACTGAATTCATTCAATCTACTATTTTATCATATAATGCTCTGTAGTTTTCTCATGTACACAAACCCTTTCTTCCATCAAAATGTAACTTCCTTAAGAGCAGAAAACCGTGTGTGTGTGTGTGTGTGCGCACGTGTGCATATGTGTTTTTGTACTCCATTTATTTAACAGATTACTGCACATATGGTGGGAACTGAATTTAATGGAAACAAAATAAATTGGGTTGACTATTGGCATGGAGCTTTGACCAAGGCTTATGGAGTTCTTTCTGAAGTGGTTATAAGATTTAATTTTAATGATCCCATGATAAGGTTTATAAAACCAACTATATTCCATTTTTTGAATCAGTTGTTCAATCAGATCTCTGCCTCTGAAGTCTATTTCATTTATTAAGAAAAAAGTAATTAAAAATTCAAACTAGTCACTGCTACCATTTCAGCCCCTTGAAAGGACATATGAATGGCTTATAGTCAGATATAATCAAATAAACAACTTGGAACAGAAAGTGTCCAAGTTATGATTCTTTTGGTTGAGTTGAATAGAAATGTCCTGTCTTTTACTTTATCCCTTTTAATTCTTCCAATGATTTTACTTTTAAGCACTATTTTCAAGTACCTCAGTCTGACCTTACCTCTCCTTCAGTGCAAATTCTACTTTTTTTTTTTTTTGAAGATCCAACTCAAATATTTCATCCTTGTGAGGTCTTCCTAACCTACCTTAGACACATTTTTCATCTCCACCCTAGAGGGGATCACTTTGTGTCACTCTGTATTGAAGCATTTATCACTTGGAAGGGCAATTAGTAAGGTAGATGTCTGTATTTTCTTTCACTTCTCAAATGCAAGCTCTTTTAGGAGAACAAACACTTTTTATTTTAGTCAGCGCATAAATATAGTAAAGACTTGGTATTTGCTGGATGAATACTAGTAACACCTCAAAGACTGAGAAATAGTTTAAATGTAGAGAAGCAACTACACCATGGTGTACATGATGGAATCTCATCTCAACCTCTTATTGGCTATTCTCCCATTTACACATAATTGATAGAAATGGGAGTAAGGGTGGAGCTGGGATCCAGTAAAGCAGAACAGAGTGCCCCAAATCTTTCCATCTCTTACATCGTTCCTTCCCATGGCTCACTACTCACTGCTTTCTGAAACGCAGATTGTCACAGCCAATATACTCAGCTCTGATCTTGGCTCTGCTGCTAGAGTCCATCACCTCAGATTTCAAAACCTCTCTGGCTTTTCCCAACACTCCGCCCACCCCAATTTGATGAAGTCAGGTATAGAACTTTTCCACAGCTGTGCAGATCTGGAGCTCCAGTGGCCCTGCCTGTTTCAATCTGAAAACTTTTTTTCTTTTTCAATACATGTGCTGACTTGTCAACATTGATGGGGTTGGTTTGGTTCCTGCTTTTCATTCAACTAGCCAGGAGCTGCAAGTGTGTTGTTAGCTGTAGGCTAGTTCCTCTTGCCATTTCTAAAACTGCTGTAATGTACTCTGGTTGCCACTGGTGTCAAAACTCAGTGATAGTGAAAAATGAAATAAAACTCTCTCTACCCCACTTAAATTTTCTTTCCAACTTGAAAGGAAAGGAAGCTTCAGCCCATTTGCATTTTAAATTCAAAATTTGTATTTAAAGCACTTAACAGGGTCCTTTGCATGTTGACAGCTTCCTTTTTAACTTATCCTTGACTGGGCTCAGTAATGTGTTGTGTCTTAATTTGCAGAATATGTGCACTGGCATAATGTTTAATTAGGCTTCGGTGTCAACTTTAAATCTAACACCATCAGCATCTAATGAAAAAACCAGAAGCAATTGGCCTCTGCATGACAGATCTCTTGCAAGAAATCTACTTCCTCTGACTGAATCACAAAAAGAAAGTGAGGGCAGGGAGGGCAGCCAATGAGAAGAATGTGAACCCAGTTTCACAGATGAGATTTTCCTGTGGTCATAGTCACAAGACAGAAGAAAATACAGTGGAGACGACTGTTAAGGGAAATCAGATGCACTTTCCCTTATGTAATTAGTAGAATTCTGAACAGATGGGAGTAGATTAAATTTATGCATATAAAATTATTTTCTCATTGGCTAACATCATGGTTTCAGGTAGGCTTCATTTGAATTTAGGCACTATGATAAGAACTGATTGGGAATACAGGAGGTTAAGACATAACCTTTGCCTTCAAGGAGGCTACAACCTAGTTGCTGTGGTAAGACAGATACAAAACAATAAAACCAAGAATGTTATTAGCTGCTGACCTTGGAGAAGGTCCTTAGCTTTTATTAACCTCATTTTCCTCTTCAGTAAAATGTTAATAGTACTAATATCAACCCTGAAGCATTGTCAGGCAGATAACCATATGTAGGTATTATACTTAATTCAGTGCCTAGAACATAGTAAGTGCTCAATATATTTTAGATATTATTATGAGTTACCTGTTCTAATTTTTAGGAGAGTAAAAATTGATGAAACCAGTTTATATATGTTTCCTATTGATGCTAAACAAATTACAACATATGTGGTGGCTTAAAACAATACAAATGTATCTTACGGTTCTAGCATCTAGAAGTGCAAAATCAGTTTTACTGGGCTAAAGTCGAGGTGTTGGTAGTTCTTGTTCCTTCTTGAAGCTCTGGGGGATTTCCATTTCCTTGCCTTGATGAGGGTCTGGAAGCCACCTGCATTCCTTGGAACCTGATTTCTTCCTTACATCACTCCAGCCTCTTGCTTCCATTGTCATTACATCTCCTCCTTCCTTTTAAAGACATTTACCCTTATTATTCAGGGTTCACCCAGATCATCCAGGGTAATGTGTCCATCTCAAAATCCTTAACTTAGTCACACTTGAAAATTCCTTTTGTAATATAAGGTAACATTCACAGGTTTCAGGAATTGGTTCCTGACATCTTTGGGGCTATTACTCATTCTACCATACAGTTTTTTGAGGAAGATTAATCAGGAGGTGGTGTGCAGAATGCTTTCAACTCTACTTCACGTATGGAACCTACTCAATCTCACATAATTTCTTAGGAGGCTCCTGGGTGCCCTGGTCTTTTCAGAGTAGTTCATTTCTTAAAGTTCACTTAAGTCTTAGAGAAATCACTGGAGAAAGTAGAATTTCATAGACTTTACCTATCACCCAATGTAAGCGTAGAAAGCAAGGATGCCTTTGATTTGGCACAGGTTGGTTTTTGATTTTATATGATCCAAATGACATCATCAGTATCCTTTGGAAAGAATAGAGATAATTCACAGGTCTCTTGGTGTTGTTCCAGTAATTCAATGTCTACGGATATAACTTGTATCTCTAAATCCTAGATCTTTAATCTTTAGAGAACCTACAGACCCAAGGATTATAAAGTTCAATTTTCTTCCTTATCTTTGGGCTTCATCCAAAGCAGCTGGTATTCTCTTTCCTCCAAAGTTGTCCCATTTTAGGTATATTACACATTTTTACACAAGAGGAATTTATTTGGAATTAAGGAGATTTTCCTACTTAATTCATGGAGAAGATTCATTGTTGGATTTCACATGTAAAATGGAGTTTACTAACCTGTGTTCTATAAATGAGTTGTTGAACTATAAATGCCCTCAAGCCTCTGGGTGACAAGGAGGGGCCTTTATCTCACCTGATCCTTGCAGCAACCCGATAAGGTAGCTATCATTATGATCTCATTTTACAGATAAGGAAATGGAGGCTTAGAGAAGGTAAGTGATTTATACAAGTCTATGCCATACAAGAAGAGGAACTTGAATCTAGGTCTTTCACATTTTGGCTACACCTTATATATTTTATGTAGTTAGCACTCAAAAGTCACTTTTTTTTTCTGAGATTTCGAGAATCAGGCAAGATATTTCATTTCTGATGCATGAATGTATTTAAACATGCTGAGAGAAAGCTAACAAATCAACTTAATATTGGGAAAGGAGTGGCATACTGACTAATGTGCCTCCATCAACATGGGTACTATTCTGAAATTAAAGGGAACTGTGATTAGCTGCTAAAATTATAACTCCCCAGTCCCTCAGGAGTCCCTGCAGCAGCCACAGTCGGGACTGGGCCATTTTGCCAGCTGTTTTGGGGGTGATTCTTGTTTTTGGTGAGCGTGTGTGCACATACACACACACACACACACACACCCTCCGTTCAGTTTCTGCCAGGTTCTTAGTGCTCTCATGCACCATGCTACAAGGGCTCACTCTAAATGTTCAGCCCATCTGCTCAGGGAATGGTGCCTTCACCACAATTATCTAATCATATTACAGCAAATATCAAACACAGCATGAATGACAAGGGTGAGGCTGCTCAATGTAAAAGGAAACAGGAGGATTCAGCACAGGCCTGGTGCCAAATAAGTATCCTAAGTGTAAAATATACACATATATCTTTGAGAGGCAATGGAAGAATAATAAAAAAAAAATCAGTATATGAACTGATCTGACATCCTAGTTTACTGAGAAACATCTTAGTTCTGAGACAAATTGTACAAGATAAGCAGGTGTCATGGGGAATAACCATGGATCTTCAATAGCCTCTTGGATTATGCCAGAGCATGGGTTGCAAATTAGTGACCCACTTGTATTTTCTGTCCAATACAACCCAGTGATTTTAAAACTGAATTTGAATGTCTTTAGACAGGACATGCTCTGTCTGTTAGCCTTAACCTGTTATACCAGCCCCTCTCCCACATTTAGGTTGCCTGCCTAGAACCTGGATACATGTGTTTGCAATGGTAGCCCCAATCTATACTGTATCTTCTGTTGCCCTGTTATTTATAATCTCCAAACTTGGACAGCTTCTATGATCATTCCCAACTGTTGGCTCACCATGGGGAAGCCAGACTGGTTAAAGTCTCCCACCACTCTCTCAGCTGCAAGGGGTACATGCAGTTTGTTGGGCAGGACAGACTACATAATTTGCAGGGTTTAGGGCAAAATGAAAATACGGAGTTCCTTGTTCAAAAATTATTAAGAATTTCAGCATAGCATTAAATGAAGTAGTGGGTCCTTCTAAGGGTGGGACTCTAGGCAACTGTCCATATTGGAAACCCATGAAGCTGGTCTTGATGCCCAGGACTGAGAGGACATCTGTATTTATTTGTTTTTTTGTGATTATTTTTTTTTAAACAAGGCAGTTTTTTAGTCTGTTTTTAACATCTTTATTGGAGTATATTGCTTTATTGTGTTGTGCTAGTTTCTGCTATATAGCAAAGTGAATCAGCTATATGTATACATATATCCCCATATCCCCTCACTCTTGCGCCTCCCTCCCACCCTCCCTATCCCACCCATCTAGGTGGTCACAAAGCACTGAGCTGATCTCATTGTGCTATGCGAGCTACCTATTTTACATTTGGTAGTGTTTATATGTCAGTGTTTCTCTCTCACTTCATCCTAGCTTACCCTTCCCCCTCTCCGTGTCCTCAAGTCCATTCTCTATGTTTGCATCTTTATTCCTTCTTGTCCCTAGGTTCACCAGAACCATTTTTATCTTTTTAGCTTCCATATATATGTCAGCAGACGGTGTTTGTTTATCTCTTTCTGACTTACTTCACTCTGTATGACAGACTGTAGGTCAATCCACCTCACTACAAATAACTCAATTTCGTTTCTTTTTATGGCTGAGTAATATTACACTGAATATACGTGCCACATCATCTTTATCCATTCATCTGTCAATGGACACTTAGGTTGCTTCCACATCCTGGCTATTGTAAATAGTGCTGCAATGAACATTGTGGTACATGTATCTTTTTGAATTATGGTTTTCTCAGCATATATGCCCAGTAGTGGGATTGCTGGGTCATACGGTAGTTCTACCTTTAGTTTTTTAAGGAACCTCCATACTGTTCTCCATAGTGGCTGTATCAATTTACATTCCCACCAACAGTGCAAGAGGGTTCCCTTTTCTCCACGCCCTCTCCAGCAGTTATTGTTTGTAGATTTTTTTGATGATGGGCATTCTGACCAGTGTGAGGTGATAACTCATTGTGGTTTTGATTTGCATTTCTCTAATTATTAGTGATGTTGAGCAACTTTTCATGTGTTTGTTGGCAAACTGTATATCTTCTTCGGAGAAATGTCTATTTAGATCTTCTGTCCATTTTTGGATTGGGTTGTTTTTTTTTGATATTGAGCTGCATGAGCTACTTGTAAATTTTGGAGATTAATCCTTTGTCAGTTGCTTCATTTGCAACTATTTTCTCCCATTCTGAGGGATGTCTTTTGGTCTTGTCTATGGTTTCCTTTGCTGTGCAAAAGCTTAAAGTTTCCTTAGGTTCCATTTGTTTATTTTTGTTTTTATTTCCATTTCTCTAGGAGGGGGGTCAAAAAGGATCTTGCTGTGATTTATGTGAAAGAGTGTTCTGCCTATGTTTTCCTCTAAGAGTTTTATAATGTCTGGCCTTACATTTAGGTCTTTAATCCATTTTGAGTTTATTTTTTTGTATGGTGTTAGGGAGTGTTCTAATTTCATTCTTTTACATGTAGCTGTCCAGTTTTCCCAGCACCACTTATTGAAGAGGTTGTCTTTTCTCCATTATATATTCTTGCCACCTTTTTCAAAGATAAGTTGACCATATGTGTGTGGGTTTATCCCTGTGTTTTCTATCCTATTCCATTGATCTATATTTCTTTTTTTGTGCCAGTACCATACTGTCTTGATTACTGTAGCTTTGTAGTATAGTCTGAAGTCAGGGAGCCTACTTCCTTCAGCTCCATTTTTCTTTCTCAAGATTGCTTTGGCTATTTGGGGTCTTTTGTGTTTCCATACAAATTGTAAAATCTTCTGTTCTAGGTCTGTGAAAAATGCCATTGGTAGTTTAATAGGGATTGTAATGAATCTGTAGATTGCTTTGGGTAGTATCATCATTTTCAAAATGTTGATTTTTCCAATCCAATAACATGGTATATCTCTCCATCTGTTTGTATTTGCTTTAATTTCTTTCATCAGTGTCTTATAGTTTTCTGCATACAGTTCTTTTGTCTCCTTAGGTAGGTTTATTCCTAGGTAATTTTTTCTTTTTGATGCAATGGTAAATGGGAGTGTTTCCTTAATTTCTCTTTCAGATTTTTGTCATTAGTGTATACAAATGCAAGAGATTTCTGTGCATTAATTTTGTATCCTGCTGCTTTACCAAATTCATTGATTAGCTCTAGTAGTTTTCTGGCAGCATCTTTAGGATTCTCTATGTATAGTATCATGTCACCTGCAAACAGTGACAGTTTTAAATCTTCTTTTCCGATTTAGATTCCTTTTACTTCTTTTTGTTCTCTGATTGCTGTGGCTAAAACTTCCAAAACTATGTTGAATAATAGCGGTGAGAGTGGGCAACTTTGTCTTGTTCCTGATCTTAGAGGAAATGGTTTCAGTTTTTCACCATTGAGAATGATGTTGGCTGTGGGTTTTCCATAGATGGCTCTTATTATGTTGAGGTAAGTTCCTTCTGTGCCCACTTTCTGGAGACGTTTTATCATAAATGGGTGATGAATTTTGTCAAAAGCCTTTTCTGCATCTATTGAGATTATCATATGGTTTTTATCCTTCAGTTTGTTAATATGGTGTATCACATTGATTCATTTGTCTATTTTGAAAAATGCTTGCATTCCTGCGATAAACCCCAATTGATCATGGTGTATGGTCCTTTGAACGTGCTGTTGGATTCTGTTTGCTAGTATTTTGTTGAGGATTTTTGCATCTATGTTCATCAGTGATATTGGCCTGTAGTTTTCTTTTTTTGTGACATCTTTGTCTGGTTTTGGTATAAGGGTGGTGGTGGCCTCGTAGAATGAGTTTGGGAGTGCTCCTGCCTCTGCTATATTTTGGAAGAGTTTGAGAAGGATAGGTGTTAGCTCTTCTCTAAATGTTTGTTAGAATTCACCTGTGAAGCCATCTCGTCCTGGTCTTTTGTGTGTTGGAAGTTTTTTTTTTTTTTTTTTAATTAATAGCTACTTATTTATTTATTTGTTTATTTTTAGCTGTGTTGGGTCTTTGTTTTTCGTGCAAGGGCTTTCTCTAGTTGAGGCAAGCGGGGGCCACTCTTCATCGTGGTGAGGGGGCCACTCTTCTTTGTGGTGCATGGGCCTCTCACTATCGCAGCCCCTCCCATTGCGGGGCACAGGCTCCAGACGTGCAGGCTCAGCAGTTGTGTCTCACGGGCCCAGTTGCTCCGCGGCATGTGGGATCTTCCCAGACCAGGGCTTGAACCCATGTCCCCTGCATTAGCAGGCAGATTCTCAACCACTGCGCCACCAGGGAAGTCCTGTTGGAAGATTTTTAATCACAGTTTCAATTTCAGTGCTTGTGATTGTTCTGTTCATATTTCTTATTTCTTCCTGGTTCAGTCTTGGAAAGTGGTACTTTTCTAAGAATTTTTCCATTCCTTCCAGGTTGTCCATTTTATTGACATATAGTTACTTGTACTAGTCTCTCATGATCCTTTGTATTTCTGCAGTGCCAATTGTTACTTCTCCTTTTTCATTTATAATTCTGTTGATTTGAGTCTTCTTTTTTTTTCTTGATGAGTCTTGCTAATGGTTTATCAATTTTGTTTATCTTCTCAAAGAACCAGCTTTTAGTTTTATTGATCTTTGCTATTGTTTCCTTCATTTCTTTTTCATATTTATCTGATCTGATCTTTATGATTTCTTTCTTTCTACTAATTTTGGGGTTTTTTTTTGTTCTTCTTTCTCTAACTGCTTTAGTTGTAACATTAGGTAGTTTATTTGAGATTTTTCTTGTTTCTTGAGGTAGGATTGTATTGCTTTAAACTTCCCTCTTAGAACTGTTTTTGCTGCATCCCATAGGTTTTTGGTCATCCTGTTTTCATTGTCATTTGTTTCTAGGTATTTTTTGATTTCCTCTTTTATTTCTTCAGTGATCTCTTGGTTATTTAGTAACGTATTGTTTAGCTTCCATATGTTCGTATTGTTTACATTGTTTTCCCTGTAATTGATATCTAATTTCATAGCGTTGTGGTCAGAAAAGATGCTTGATATGATTTCAATTTTCTTAAATTTACTGAGGCTTGGTTTGTGACCCAAGATTTGATCTATCCAGGAGAATGTTACATGAGCACTTGAGAAGAAAGTGTATTCTGTTGTTTTTAGATGGAATGTCTTACAAATATCAAGTCCACCTGGTCTAATGTGTCATTTAAAGATTGTGTATCCTTATTTATTTTCATTTTGGATGATCTGTCCATTGGTGAAAGTAGGGTGTTAAAGTCCCCTAGTATTATTCTGTTATCGTTGATTTCCCCTTTTATGGCTGTTAACATTTGCCTTATGTATTGAGGTGCTCCTATGTTGGGTACATAAATATTTACAATTGTTATATCTTCTTGGATTGATCCCTTGATCATTATGTAGTGTCCTTCTTTGTCTCTTGTAACAGTCTTTATTTTAAAGTCTATTTTGTCTGATATGAGAATTGCTACACCAGCTTTCTTTTGATTTCCATTTGCATGGAATATCTTTTCCCATCCCCTCACTTTCAGTCTGTATGTGTCCCTAGGTCTGAAGTGGGTCTCTTGTAGATAGCATACATATGGTTCTTGTTTTTGTATCCATTCAGCCAGTCTATGTCTTTTGGTTGGAGCATTTAATCCATTTACATTTAAGGTAGTTATTGATATGTATGTTCCTATTACCACTTTCTTAATTGTTTTGGGTTTGTTATTGTAGGTCTTTTCCTTCTCTTGTGTTTCCTGCCTAGAGAAGTTCCTTTAGCATTTGTTGTAAAGCTTCTTTGGTGGTGCTGTATTCTCTTAATTTTTGCTTGTCTGTAAAGGTTTTAATTTGTCCATTGAATCTGAATGAGATCCTTGCTGGGTAGAGTAATCTTGGTTGTAGTTTTTTCCCTTTCATCACTTTAAATATGTCCTGCCTCTGCCTTCTGGCTTGCAGAGTTTCTGCTGAAAGATCAGCTGTTAACCTTATGGGGATTCCCTTGTATGTTATTTGTTGCTTTTCCCTTGCTCCTTTTAATATTTTTTCTTTGTATTTAATTTTTGATAGTTTGATTAATATGTGTCTAGCATGTTTCTGCTTGGATTTATCTTGTATGGGACTCTCTGCAATTCCTGGACTAGGGTGACTATTTCCTTTCCCATGTTAGCAAAGTTTTCAGCTATAATCTCTTCAAATGTTTTCTCAGACCGTTTCTTTTTCTCTTCTTCTTCTGGGACCCTTATAATGCGAATGTTGGTGCGTTTAATGTTGTCTCAGAGATCTCTGAGTCTGTCCCCAATTCTTTTCATTCTTTTTTCTTTATTCTTCTCTGTAGCAGTTATTTCCAGTATTTTATTTTCTAGTTCACTTATCTGTTCTTCTGGTTCAGTTATTCTGCTATTGATTCCTTCTAGAGTATTTTTAATTTCATTTACTGTGTTGTTCATCATTGTTTGTTTCCTCTTCATTTCTTCTAGGTTCTTGTTAAACGTTTCTTGTATTTTCTTCATTCTATTTCAGAGATTTTGGATTAACTTTACTATCATTACTCTGAATTCTTTTTCAGCTAGACTGCCTATTTCCTCTTCATTTGTTTGGTCTGGTGGGTTTTTAACTTGCTTCTTCATCTGCTGCCTATTTCTCTGTCTTCTCATTTTCTTTAACTTACTGTGTTTGGGGTCTCCTTTTTGCAAGCTGCAGTTTTGTAGTTCCCATTATTTTTATTGTCTGTCCCCAGTGGTTGAGTTTGGTTCAGTGGCTTATGTAGGCTTCCTGGTGTAGGTGGCTGGTGCCTGTGTTCTGGTGGGTGGGGCTGGATCTTGTCTTTCTGGTGGACAGGGCCATGTCTGGTGGTGTGTTGGGGTGTGTATGAGCTTAGGATGACTTTAGGCAGCCTCTCTGCTATGGGTTGGGCTGTGTTCCTGTCTTGCTAATTGTTTGGCATGGGCCTTCCAGCACTGGAGCTTGCTGGCCGTTGAGTGGAGCTGGGTCTTAGTGTTGAGACAGAGATCTCTGGGAGAGCTCTCACTGATGATATTACATGGGGCCGGGAGGTGTCTGGTGGTCCAGTGTTCTGGACTCAGCTCTCCCACCTTGGAGGCTCAGGCCCGACACCTGGCCAGAGCACCAACACAGTGGCAGCCACATGGCTCAGAAGAAAAGGAAGGGAAAAAGGAAAAAGGAAAAAACAAAAAACGAACAGATAGAACCCCAAACCAAATAGTAATAGCAATACTAAACAGACAAAATCACACAAAGAAACATACACACACGCACTCATAAAAAGAAAACAGATGAAAAAAATGGACAGAACCCTAGGACAAATGTTACAAGCAAACCTAAACAGACAAGATCACACAAAGAAACATAAACATACACACACAAAAAAAGAGAAAAAAGGAAAAAAAAAAAAAAATAACAAAAAAATAAAATAAAAAATTAAAAATAATAAAAATTTAAGAAAATAAAGGAAGAGAGTAACCAAACCAATAAACAAATCCACCAATGATTACAAGTACTAAAAACTAAACTAAGGTAAATTTAAACCAGAAACCAATCAGATGCAGAAAACAAACCTCAAGTCTACATTTGCTCCCAAATTTCACCGCCTCAATTTTGGGAACATTCTTTGGCTAATCAGGTATTCTTCAAATGCAGGGTTTTTCAGGTTGATTGCAGGGATTTAATCTGCTGCTCCTGAGGCTACACTGGGAAATTTCCCTTTCTCTTCTTTGTTCACACAGCTCCTGGGGTTCAGCTTTGGTTTTGGACCCATCTCTGCATGTAGGCTGCCCTCAGGAGTCTGTTCCCTACCCAGACAGGAGGGGGTTAAAGCAGCAGCTGATTAGGTCTCTCTTGCTCTCTCAGGCCAGGGAGAGGGAGGGGTATAGTAGTCATAATTGGAATGCAGGGAAAGCCTGCAGCGGCAGAGGCTGGCGTGACATTACAACAGCTTGAGGCACACCATGTGTTCTCCTGGGGCTAGTTGTCCCTGGATCATGGGACCCTGGCAGTGGCGTGCTACACATGCTCCCAGGGTGGTGTGGGTAGTGACCTGTGCTTGCTCACAGGATTCTTGGTGGCAGTGGTGGTGGTGTCAGTGGTCATGCATGTGTCTGGGGTCTGAGCTGGTACTTATGTGGGCACACAGAGTGGGAATCCCCTCTCCTCACGCACCCCAAAACACTGGTCTCTTGTCTCTTAGGCAGGTCCAGACTTTTTCCTGGACTCCCTCCCAGCTAGCTGTGGTGTGCTAGCCCCCTTCAGGCTGTTTTCATGCAGCCAACCCCAGTCCTCTCCCTGGGGTCTGACCTCCAAAGCCCGAGCCTCAGCTCCCAGCCCCCACCCACCCCTATGGGTGAGCAGACAAGCCTCTCAGGTCAGTGAGTGCTTGTCAGCACTGACCCTCTGTGTGGGAATCTCTCTGCTTTGCCCTCTGCACCCCTGTTGCTGCACTCTCCTCTGCGGCTCCGAAGCTTCCCCCCTCCGCCACCCACAGTCTCTGCCTGTGAAGGGGTTTCCTAGTGTGTGGAAACTTTTCCTCCTTCACAGCTCCCTCCCACAGGTTCAGGTCCCATCCCTATTCTTTTGTCTCTGTTTTTTCTTTTTTCTTTTGCCCTACCCAGGGGAGTTTCTTGCCTTTTGGGAAGTCTGAGGTCTTCTGCCAGCATTCAGTAGGTGTTCTGTAGGAGTTGTTCCACATGTAGATGTATTTTTGATGTATTTGTGGGGAGGAAGGTGATCTCCACGTCTTACTCCTCTACCATCTTGAAGGTCCTCGCTGAAAGGACATCTTTAGTCTACATTTTTCAGAAAACTGAGGCTTCTCTATGTCCTAGTCACTCCAGTGCAAATGTAGTGTCCATAGAATGGGAGAAATTTGGGGCTCTTATCTACATTTTACCTGCCCAGAAGGCTAAACAAATTTGGTGACCTGAGGTTTTACTTGCTAAGGACAATAAGAGCAGCAGTCTTTATTTTCAATTATTTCTGGCAAACCTCTTGATTTGTTGAGACCAAAACCCTAAAAAGATTATCATTATCTAAAAGACAAGGGCCATATAATACATCATTTCTTTGTCACTTTAGTGGCAACATTGAAAAAAAAAAAAAACTTACTTCCATGGATCTTATAATTTACATTTATTATAATAATTGGAAGTTGAAAGGAGCCAGAGAACAATGGGTTGTGTTATGAAGAGACATTCAGTATGGCAGAAGAGCTCAGTACCTTTTCATATTATCAGAAATCTCTACACTGGAAAAGAGATAAAAGGATCTCCAGTTAAACCTAGAAGATGGATTGCAGATGATCTCTGCTCCCTCCTGGAATTTCACTAGAATTATATAGAAAAATTTTTTAATAAATATAAGTTGATACATTCAAAAGAAGAGCAAACATGGTAACAGATAAATAATAAAGATAGCATTTTGGAAAAGAGAAAGCATATGGACTGCCTATAACATACTTAGCAGAGCAAAAATATCCAAAACCCAAGCCTTCAGAGAAAGGACCAAGGAGAAGCAACCCAATTTAAGGTTTAGAACTCTAGAAAGTCACCTGCTATATCTGAAGGGGGGTGGGATACAAAGGGACTGAAATAGGAAGATTGCTTAAAAGTATGTTTGAAGTCCAGTTGATCCCCAATGCCATCTTCCATCCCTCTTAGGTAGGTTGTTGCTTTCTCCCCATATTGGCAGGAGGTAAGAGAGAAATCATCTTCTACATAGAGATATTGGTCTCTTCCTCACTGGGTTCATCGCCATAATGTCCATAGTAGCTTGACATGGTACCAATGAGAAAGTCAGTAGAATTGCTAACATGGGCGCTGAAATCATATTGGCCATAGTCAGATACAGAGTGATCATCCACATGGTTTTTTATTAGAGTGACCATAATTTAGGATTCAAACCAGCACACATTTGTAAGTGAAAGGAGAGTGATAAAATAACTGTCAGACATTAATTTATATACAAGAGGCATAAGCCACCAATGTTCCGTGTGACCAAGATATATGGTCACCCTATTTAGCTTATCCTTATATTGATTATTTTTAGATTGATATCAAAATAATAACATAAAACAATTAAAAAATTCCTGTAGAAGATTATTTCTTGCAGATAATCTACATCTGGCAAACAGTATTATAGAGGTTATTCCAGCATTAAATATAAAATTGGATGAGAAAGTCCTCTGAGATTTAATTATCCTGTGAGTGAAAAATAGAAAAAAATATGTAAGTTTAAGAGCATGATTTTTAGGGAGAATATACTCAGCTACGATATGGTGTTCATGACAACATTTTCCTTAATGTATCTAGTGATTTGTATAAATAATTCCATGTCTGCATCTGGGTACTGGCTTGAGGTCAAGACCTTGTCCCTCTCCCCTGGCCCATGATTCTCCACTATATATTTTTCTTTTCTCATGATCTTTCATCTTTGTTTAAAGGATCAGTTTTCTCTCCCCCATCAAGCCCACTTCCTGCATAAAGCTGGGACCAGGGGACTGCAGAAGGGCCAGCACCTCCTAACAGGCTGGGTGAGGGGGCAGCCAGGTGATGAATGGATGCATGTGGAGCAAGGTAATAAACCAGCACCCCAGTCATGTAATCTTCCATTAAAATGAAATGCATACCAGGCATGCGGCGTTTCTGCAGCTTGTACCCTCTCCCATAGAAGATCATGAATAAAAGAGGGAAGTGTACTGCTGACAGATGCCAGCATGCATAAAGGACACTTCCTATAAAGGAAAAGCTCCGGCTAACAGATGGACTAAAGATGTGAGATGCAGAAAGATTTACCAATCTAAATAATTCAAGGGAATGTCGTATGGCAAGCTAGTGCTTTTCAGAGGGAGCCAGCAGAAGGTGCAGATGGAAAGGCAGGCCAAGCCTTTCCCATAAACCCATTAAGAACAGTCCTTGTCTGAGCGACAGTATGTCGCAGAAGGCCCAGGGAGAGGCCGGCAGATGAGAAATTTGCTTCTAGAGTTTGTCCTGCAAGGTCAAGAGCATATTTAATAGTGAAGGTTGCAGCATTTAATGAGAGTGAAAAAGGGGTCTTGTATGTTTCGCTGCTTGTCCTCCTGCCGTCTTCAAAACTCCCCCATTCCTGAGTTCTTTGTCTTGTCAGAACTAAAATGATGCAAGGTAAAGATGTCCAAAGCCCTTGCGAGAGGTCCAGCAAGTCTCCACCTTCTTCGTGCTTAGATAGTCAGATATGCATTCTGGGCCTAAAATCCAAATTTTAAGTAGCAGCACTGCTTCCTATAAATGTTTCTCAGAAACACACGACTGTTCTGTCTCCCCAGCCCCTGTTGATACTTGCTGTCTGCCTACTCATGAAATGTTCAACCCTGTGTTATCACACAGTGTTAGGTTTATTGTCATGTACTGAACCTCTCATCCAGACTGCATCATGCTCAACTTGAGAAAAAAAAAAAAAAAAACTCTTCCTCTCTACTAAGACTTGCTCTGAGCAGGTACCCAATAAATACTTACTGATAGTGGAAGCCCTTCAACTGAAAGGAGTCCTTGTGCTAAAATGTTAGCATCTCAAGCAAAGGGAGGAATGACTGGAACATTGTACAGCGCATTGGACATGAGAGGTGGCCGAAACCCCATACAGCCCTGGTTTGCCGGGCTACCCTAGGCAAGACAAAGCCTTCATTCCTTAATTGTAAAACAAATAATTTAAAAAACCAATTTCTGAGCCCCTTCCTAGCTTCACTTCTTAGTTATATCAGGATCAAATAGACTTTCAGTTATCTGGTAATCTCTGAATCAGTGGCTCACAAACTTTCCCTCAATAACCATTGCTGTACCATGCAAAGGTGTTTACATGCATGTTCCAAGATGAAAAACCTAAAGATCATGGGGTAAAATCTTTGTTTAATTTATTTTAAGCTAATAAAGGACTGCTTTTTATTTTGAGACTGTACTCATTTTTTTTTCAGATTTTATGTCCTTATATGAAATGAAATAAATAGTAAGATAGTAGATTTTGCTTTGTTTAAAGTCTCTATTGTGAAAAAAGGTAAGTTGGTGACCCTGTGTCTGATCCCCCTACCCATCTGCATACAAATCTTTTCTTGTTAGTTGTCTTAATTTTATTGATTATGAAACTTAAAAGTCCTAGAACTACTGGTGTAAGCCAAGAAAGAAGCCAAGGATTCCTTTTCTTCCAACAAAGTATCATTCATGCCCACAGTGTATAGCCTTTGAGAAATAAATATTGATTTTATGGGTTTTTGTGAATGTAGTTTGCCAATTATCAAAAATCATGTTTTTATAAAGTCATGCAAAAAATCAAATTGATTTTTTGTGAGTCCTGTTTCCCAGTTCCCTAAATTATCAATTCAAAGAGTTTTCTTTTTCTGATTAATTTTCACCTAACAGCAGCTGCCCATACTCCTCTCCCCTCAGCCTCAACTCTCCAACAATTGCATCAGTTAATAATCTAAAACCTGTCAAAAAACTCAAGGAAATAAACTCAGGAAAGGAGCTCCGAGATAGATCCTCTGTAAAGTAGAGAATCTTTTTAAGTCATCTTTCATTTTTCACTTTGTTTATAAATATCACCTATCTTGTAGAGAGCTCCATTGTCTTGGATTACATTAGAAATCAGTTGTTAGTTTGCCTGTTAACTCCTGTGCTACTTACCTTGAGTTCCTTTTCTGTTAACACTCAAGTATGCATGCCTATGTGTGTGTCTGTGTTCAGCACTGGGAAAGTTTTTTTCTTCCATTTTTCTCATTTTTTTAAATCCTTTTTGACCTTGGGCAACTTAGAGTATATTCCGCTGGGGACAAAGACACAAAGTTTACAGATTTGAAGTAATGGCCATAGTTACCTTCTCTGTAATCTTGGCATTGGAATAGGCACAAATAACTTCATCCATCTCTGATGTGATGTATCACCACTTTGATGACCAACAATGCAGTGTTTCATGGTGTTGATATGAGTTGATATCCACTTGCTTATCACATCCCACAAAGAAGTTCTTCCTGGCAACAATGTACTGTGGTCAATTTTTTAAACCCTCTGACAGTTCTTAGTATTATAAAAGGCTTTTATTCCAACCTCACCAAATTCTTTACCAGCTCTTATTACCTGAAACCTTAGTGAAGGCAGAAATGGCAGATATCAATCTTGAGCCAGCTGTTAGAGGTGAAAAGGGAGTGTACTGCTCATTTTTTTTTTTTAATCAGGGCACTCCCTGTTTGAGGTCACAAGGGCAGTTCCATTTAATAAATTACTAGAATTAGAACTCTGAGTGGTCTTGACTTCTAAACTCTGAAGACTCTTATGTACTGAAGAAGACACTGAAATTTTGTTTATTTTCTTTTCTCCTGCCATCACCAAGTCACTAGGAAAAAGCTGTGTGTGCAATTATAAGTGAGCTGTCTGGGTACAGCCTGGCCTGGACCCATGGAGGTCCCCCACATTTTGGTTATTTTAAGAATCTTATAAGTATTGCTTCACATTAGCCCCCAGGAATCAAATGAGAAAACCATGAAGACAAAACCAACCAGTTATCTCATGTAGGAATTCAGCTGTTACTGTCTTATAAGTAGAACTTTTTGGTAAAATTTTCTGTCATGAAGGTTTTGACAAATTATAAATTTCCTCTTCCAGTTTGCATTTAGATATTTCCCATCAAAATTTCAAAACTAAATTTGTAAAGATCTGTTACTTTAAAGTGTGAGAGTAAAAGTTAAACAACAACAATACATTATTTATAGATGCCAACATTGTTTTATTTTCAAGGACTCTGTTAGAGAGGAATCAGAACTCTTCTCTGAGGAAATGAAGGCAAGAAATGAGACAGAGATCTAGGTTTTGAAGGTATCCAACAGGGCCTCAACCAATAGCCCTCCCGTAAGGGCCATTAGCCTATCAGGTCTACCCGCAAACAATCAGGTTTTTAGTGTCTTACTCTTAAAAATGAATGGCTCAGCAGAATCCAGAATCACTAGACATTTGAGGAAAGCCCTTAAAATGTAAGTTAGTGCCCAATGCATACAAACAGGAAAGAAAGAAGAAAGAAGGGAAAGAGGGAGGGAGAGAGGAAGAAAGAAACTTGGAGGAAAATAAGGAAAATCACAAGGAATAGAAGAAAAAGCACTATAATTCATATCCAAATAGGTACTGATTCCATGAATAAAATAAGGACAGGATTCTATGTACAGGAACTTTCAAAGAGTAAAAAGTCTCTAAAAAACTAAAAAAAAAGGAAAGAGAAGAAAAATAACAAAGGAATATGATAAGACAAATTATAAAATTTGAGGATCAATGCCTAGAATCAAACATCTGAATAATAGTTCTAGAAAGAGAACAAGAAAACAGAGGAGAGGACCTTACCAAAATACTAACATAATGTATTTCCCCAAAGTCAGGGAAATAAATATAAACATTGAAAAGGCCCATTAAGAGCCCATCACAGTGAAACAGATTTCCATCAAGGCCCACTGTGGTGAAGCTGAGAACACGAGAAATGACCCAGACAGCTTTTGGAGAAAATAAATAGGTCTCGTACAAAGGATTGGGAATAAGGGTGGCATTTTACATCATAGAAACACTGAAAGTCAGACACCAATGGAAAAGTTAGAAGACAAAATAGTCTTGAAACTTTCACCTAGAATTCTTACTCAACTGAACCAATCAGATGGTAAGGTAGAATGAAAACCCTGTCAAGAACAGAAGGTCTCAACATTTTATTTCCCATACACACTTTCTCAGAAGGAAGATACCCTACTCCCACACAAGAAGGAAACTAAGTAAGAAGGCAGGAGAACCAGGGAAATGGGCATCTAACGCAGGGCAGGAGCAATCACCCAGGATGTGGCAGGAGTGCTAGTACTGGAGAATAATCCTTTCATAGGGGCCAGGGGCAACATGGTTCAGTAGGAATGTCCTCCAAACCAACAATAAAACAAATCAGAATGGATAGGTTACTTGCTGCATTTGACCATTCTGGGGGTAGTTTTAACCATCAGAGGTTTCAGGACAACTTTGCCATAAGATCATACCTGAAAAACAAGGCAATGATCATTAAGAAACAAAATATTGGAAGTGTATTCACAATGCAATCTGTGGCCACGCAATAATTCCATCATTTCATAAACACTGCCTATAGATTTCACTAAAATTGTGAAATGTTCACATTGCGAAAGATGGAGAATGGTATATAGGTGTGTGAACGTGTGTGCCTAAGAGAATGAACTCAATCTCCACTTTACACGTGATAAAGTCAAAAGATAATGTCAAAAAATGCAAAATTAAGAAATATCAGTACAAGCAGGTTATTTACTTCATGGAAATCAATTCCTAAAGAAATTGCTAAAAAGCTGAAAGTTATTGCTTCTTGGAAGTGGGCCTTGGATTGGGACAGTGTTGTGGTATACTGTTGTGTTTCATTAGATCTTATAAAAAATATTTGTCAATTTAAATCATGAACTTTATACATAAAGTATATGTATATATTTCAGCACAGTCTATCATATATCAATGATATATGTACATCAATACATTTTGCTGTGAAAAACAAGAAAAATAATGAGAAATAAGAAAAGCTTACTTTTCAAATATGTTGGCATGAAAACAAAATGGTTCACTTTGTAATTTTTTTTTTTTTTAATTTTTATTTATTATTTATTTATTATGTTTATTTTTGGCTGTGTTGGGTCCTCGTTTCTGTGCGAGGGCCCTCTCCAGCTGCAGCGAGCGGGGGGCCACTCTTCATCGCGGTGCGCGGGCCTCTCACCATCGCGGCCTCTCCCGTTGCGGAGCAGAGGCTCCAGACGCTCAGGCTCAGCAGCCGTGGCTCACGGGCCCAGCCGCTCCGCGGCATGTGGGATCCTCCCAGACCAGGGCTCGAACCCGCGTCCCCCGCACTGGCAGGCAGACTCTCAACCACTGCGCCACCAGGGAAGCCCCACTTTGTAATTTTAAGTGAAAGGCCATGGTGAATAATGTATACATGATCACTTAAACTTAATTTTCCTGACAAGTGTTAAGATGTGTCTCTATCTTATACACAAATATAATAATAATAGCTTGTATTATACACAAATACCCCCCCACAAATGCCCTTCAGTATACATATATGAGTAAAACATAGTAGAGGACTGAAGTTGGCAAGTGACTCACAGATATATTTATATATTTTTATTATTGTTTATTGAAGTATAGTTGCTGTACAATAATATAAGTTATGGGTGTACAATTTAGTGACTCACAATGTTTAAAGGTTACACACATATGTAGCTCATCCATTTGTACACAAAAAATTATCAAGCAAATACTCTGTGCTTGACACTGCATTGCATACTCAAAATTCCAAGATTAAAAAAAGCTTCCTACAAAAAAAAAAAAAAGAATGCTTCCTACAAAGTCCTGATATCAAGAAAAAATAAAGGTGAGAGGGAGGGTCTTATGTTCTCAGTGCTTCAAATTCATTCCCAAACCTGCCTGAAGAGGTGCGGACTTTCAGTTTTCCAGAGCATATACTGCAAATGAATGTTGTCTCTTTGTTTGTTGTCAGGGAAGAGGGTTGGAAAAGCTTAAATCAATGTTTACTTTAAAAATTAGCACGAATTATTTTTTCATGATTTAATTTAACTTTGCTCCCCCCTGGCCCCCATGTTTGTTTGTGGAGGAGGGAACACAGTGAGAATATTAAACTGCTCATAGAAGTCAGGCCTCACCTGTAACTGACATAATGAGCATGGTTCCCATATCCTGGGTAACCTCCTAAACTGTATTTCAGCAATTGGCCCATCTTTCCTAAGCCTAATGTCTACATTTGGCATGACAGAGGAAAAGCCAACTTTCTGACAGCATTCCCCTTGGAGACCTCGTTTGTCAGGCAGCCTGAACCTGAACTGGCCCTCAATCCAGCATAACAGGTCCTTCCTAGCTCCAAGGAATCTCAATCTGTGCTCCACCTTTTTACTGTATGTATTAAAGATATCGGAATCCCAAGCTCTCATGACAACAACTGAGAGGTTTTCAAGTCCCGCTTCTCCAAAGTGAGATTCTACCCAATTACAATGAGCCCTACATCATCCTTTGTGAAAACAAATTTTTGTCCCTGCATTAAATTTCAACTTTTCATGAGACTTGTTAAAATTCTCTGCATCCTGATATGGTTGGAGCAGTGTTGGTAGGCTTCAGACTACAATGTGCAATAAAGAATTGTGTATGTCCAGTGCACCATGAACAAAAATCATCGCTAACATCCTTCCTAATATTGAGATTCTCCTCTGGAATTTCTTGATGTGTATGGGGAGAGAAGGGTGAAGATACAGGACACAAAGCAAAACAATGTTACAGGCACTTTCATGTAGTCGTGACTCAATTTTACTTATTCAACACAATTCTGTGACTTAAAGGGTATGTTCCCAATCTACATATCAGGGGATTTATAATAAGAGAATTTTGGTGAAATACTTAAGTCCCAGTGAAATTCAACTACAGCTCACTTCCCACCCATTCTCAAATTAACCCATTTATCCACCAAAGTTATATGATGGAGAACATGACATTTACATTAAGGGTTTGTAATAGGGCCAGTTTCTGATGAAGAAATTTGTGTACACCTGTATCCAGTCTGAGGCTCTCATCCAGGAAATTTTCTGGGTAAACTATCAGCACTTTGTAAAAGGGAATAATTTGGTGGGTGGTTGAGAGTGGAAAAAAGGGAAGTTGTGTCTTGCTCTAAGCTTTTTGCTCCTTTCTGTTCAGGTTTGCCTGGTTAAAAAGAAGCTTACAAGTACACAACAGCAGGAGCAAAATGGAGAACTTTACCTTCCCTCACCCAGACACCCCATCACTGTGCTAACCTCAAAATCTATGTAGAATATTTAAATGCAAACATTATTAAATACTGGCAGTTCCTTTGCTCCAGTCATCCTTTCTCTTAAAACAAAAAACCACTAGGGAAATTATATGCAAAAAGCTATGTTAATAAAGCACTCAGGTACAAATTTATACTTAAAAAAATGTTAGGAGATACAAAGCCTGAGAGACTCTTAGTCACGTACAAGCAGCCATATTTTTCATATTCTATATAAAGGTATTTTAACAGCTTAATGAGTAATCTAAAAAAATTATGTACAGTGTAAGTGAATTAATGTTACTGGAAAAATGTTAAGCTTTGATATTTCCAAAGTTTTTCATGCTTCCATCCGTTAGCTAAATGTGACAGCTCAGCTTTTTGGGTCCACGTGTATTACAGCAATCACCTATCCACAGGCTTTAAGATCATATTTCCTCATCAAAGGCAAATGTCCTTCATTCTCCCTTCTAAGCTTACAGTTGAGATAGATTCTCAAATGCACTGAGGCAATTCCTCCCACTGGGCTAGCGTTACAGTAGGTGGGGTCAGCAGTACAAACAGGGTTGCTTGATGTGAGTTTGTAAGAAGCCAGCACCTTCAACAGCCTTTGGTCTTTTGGACCAGTGTCTGAAAAGCCAGTCTTGGGTTTAGAGTCATTTGTTTCAAGGAGTTAACAGCATTTATAAATCCAATACGCCAGAGAGGGCAACACTTGAAGCTATTTCACTTTATTGCACATCAGGCCATTCAAAGCTTTTAGAGTTGTAGCCGCATGCACAGAAATCCACATCTGGGTAAAACGAAAAAAATGAAAGGTAAGAATAAGTAGAGAGGGCCCACCTTGAGCATCCAACTTGAATCAAGTGCTTATGGATTGTTTGTTCGCTCCAATTTTTTTTGTCAGCTATCTTTTGTAATGCTCCTAGTTCCGTGATGTAATTTTAGTGAAATCAAATTTGAATAGCCCAAAGTTATATAATTAATGACATTCACTTTCAATTACAATCCCTAATTGATCCCAGCCTGCTCAGAGGACCCCTGGTGGCAGGCAGTCACACTGCAATTTGGGCAGGTAGAGGTCCTGCCAGCTTGCTTAATTTGTTTGGCCAGCTAGTTAAGTTTAAAATAAAATATCACTTTATAATCTTAGGCAGGCAATACCTCAAAGATATGCAGGTCACATTTCCATATGGACCCCCATCTTGACGTGATGGAGTGAAAATGAAGAATTTGAGAGGAGGTTGCATAGGGAGATGCTCATTAGGTACAGTGCAGGGAAGAAGGCGCTCTATCAATGGATGTATATAGAAAAAAGATTTCAGAGGATTAGGAGATGACTGTTAGCTCATACTTTTGTGTTAGACCACTTTTTTGGCCACATTACAGTTATTTCTGATATTCAGTCAACTTTGTTTGTAGCACTTCTTTTCTTGAAAAGTAATTCTAAATTTTCCAAGCCGTAAATGCTAGGTCACAGGCCCTACATGCATTTATAAATGTGGGAGGAATTACCAGCAGGTCTAGGAAGCTATTCAGGGAACTGGTTCTCAAAGTAAGATTCCCAGACCAGCAGGAACTGGATCACTGGGAAACTTATTAGAAATGCTAACTTTTGGACCCCATTCTAGACTTACTGAATCAGAAACTCTGGGGATGGGAAGAAGAAGTCTTCATTTTCACAAATTTTCCTGTTGATTCTGATGCATGCTAAGGGTGGATGTAAAGCCAGGAATCAAACAAAAATATAAGAGTCCAGAGTTCTTGTTCTGGACCACCAAAACTCAAGGACTTGTGAGGTATCATCTCCCAAAGGGGAGCTACAGCAAACAGCTTTCCAAAACCCAAGTGGTTAAAAGGAAACATTATTCCAAAGTTAAACAGTAGATTAACAAGCTATAGCAAACATAGAGGAAATAGCTTCCCTCCAAATCTACTCCCATAAAAAGCGAGTTATTTAAAAACTCCACAACTTAAGATACCTGGAAATACAACTTCTGTTCCTACTGCTGTATCCTTTACATACAATCATGTGTGTGGTTCTGAACAATTCTGCTCATATTCTTCACCTTGGTCCATGGAAGGGCACTTTCCTTTTCGTTGCCCTTGTACATAGGGATGTGATGGAAAAAGCTATAATTTACCTCAGTGCTTTCAAATCTGCTCTCCTCCCTTTACAAAGCCCTCAGTGTGCTCCTCCTCAGTGCTCCAGACCCAGGCATTGGCTTGGTATATAAGTAAGACAAAAGGGGATTGAGGATGGGAAGGAAGAGAAAGAGAACCAACATTGACAAAAATGAACTGGGGTGGGTAATGAAGATTGTGAAAGAAAAAAAAAAAAGATAGAAAAAACTGAGATAGAAAAGAAAGGAGAGAAAGAGAATGAGAGAAAGAGAAGCCAGGAGTAAGGACCCCGAGGCAAGAGTAGGGAGGGTGGAAGAGACAGGAACACTCAGCAGCTGTTTGGAATAGACTGCATGCACCATCCATTCTGAGTGGACTCTTTCCTGTGTTCGTCAGCCGTCTGCAATGTGGTGATTAATCATTCATGTCAGAATCCCTAATCCTATTCAATGGAAAACAAATGCCATGGCACCCAGCCCTTTGCTTATCCCATGCACTTCACATGCTTGCCTGGGCGAGGCTGTCTGTGACAAAAATGGTGTTCTGGGGACCCTCAATGCAAATTCTGGGCAACTCCACACATTGAAGATGTCCTATGATCTCAAGGGCCTTGACTTTTATGGGAAGAATAGAAATTCACTATCAATAAAGGTCAAGTTGTGCTAGTTAAGCAAACAATCAACGTTCATTTAATTCTCTTTTAAAGAGAAAAATAGCCTCCGTTATTTATAAAGCTCCTTCCTCCAAGGAACACAGAGCAACTCACACCAGTTACTTCATCAGTCCTCCTGGCATTGCTTTGTGGAAGGGGTTAGCTCTGTTGTCTCATTTTGCAAATTCTTTCTAAGGTTGTGCAATCTTTTGTCCTATCCATTTCAGTCTTCTTGCTTCACTTTCTTCATCGCTTTTTTCCTTTATCCATATGAACTTTTCAATGGAAGAAAGAGTCTAGAAAAATAATTTGCCCTAAATGGCATTAATACAGACTGCCTTGGATATTGCCATTTGCACTGTGAAAATAGAATAGGATTGAAGTATTCAGGCTCTAGAATCAGAAAAGCTAAACTTCAAATCCTAGCTCTCCACCTGAGTAGCATTATCGCTCATGACACATGGCTTTACATCCATAAACGTCCATTTCCTCATGTGCTAAGGCCGGGATACAGGTAAGATGTAAATGAAATGATGCATGTAAACAGCATGAAATAGAAAAGGTGCTCAATAGCTGTTGGCTTTTTTATCTCATAAGTCAGAGAACTGAGTCTTTTCACTATCGCTGGTTCACCATTTTTTGAGGAAGAGCCTGAGCAGGTAGAACTGTTCTTAGGAAAGGGCATTACTTTTTAGCACTTAACTGCAAAGCAAAGTTTCTAGTGTGTCCACTAAGCAGTCCTAAGACCTTTAGTGCCTGTAAGAACTAAAAAGACACTGCTGCTCCCAACCTCACTCATCTCTAATTCAACACAAAATAAGAGTGAGGAACTTCATCAGTATTCTGTTTTTTTTTCTCATAAGGACTACTATGTTTTCAAAATGTGTAAATTTTTCCTAAAACTTTCCTCTCATTTTTTGTGGTATCTTCTTTTCTGGTCCCTTAAGTATGTGTGTAGGCTGGCTACAACACATGGCTGTATCTCAAGATAAGTAAAAGCTTGAACTTGGTTATAACTGGGTTCTTTAAATACCTTTACTTATTGAAGATGTATTATGAGTCAGGTCCATGTATGAGTTTACATTACTGGACTTATTTAAGCTTCACTTTAACAGCAACCTTACATGATGAGTGTTACTATCTCTGTTTTTCAGGGAGGAAAGAGATCCTCAGGAAGTTAAGTGGCTTACTCAAGATCACAGAGTAAAATTAATAAACCCTATAACCTATCTCACACGGAGAAATAAGGAAAGAAGCTGATGAGCCAAGTATATAGGAAGCTCAAGACAATCCAGTTGAGAAACTAGGATTCTTTGGTCCAAGTTCATTAACAGAAAGGGAAACCCAGACAAGAAGTTATAACACTGAGCCATTTGGCACACTCATATAGGGACATTCTTTGATGTGCTTTCTTGTACTCCATGTTCATGAGAGTATAAGGTTGTGTGATGAGGCATTGAGATAAAAAGAGAAAAGGAGGGTTGGAGAGTATCTATATGGGTGCCCAAAAAATATTTATTAGATGGACATATGGATGAAAAAACAGCCTTTTGGGGAGAAGATACTCTCTGGGGCCTGGGAATCATCAGAGGCCCCAGGACATCTGGTTTGGGGATTGTACCAGAGAGGGCAAGGGAGAGATTGTGAAAGACCAGAGGAAATTACAGGGATGGTATTGCAGCATTTTTTTTTTAACACATTCATGATTTAGACCAGAGGAAATTACAGGGATGGTATTGCAGCATTTTTTTTTAACACATTCATGATTTAATTTAATTAATTTATTTATGTTTTGGCCGCACCATGCGGCTTGTGGGATCTTAGTTCCCCGACCAGGGATCAAACTCAGGCCCATGGCAGCGAAAACACTGAATCTTAACCACTGGACCGCCAGGGAATTCCCAATTGCAGCCTTTATATATATATATATATATATATATAAAATGCTTGTCCCCTAGCTCTCTCTTTATATTCTGGGAGAAGTGTGAAATCACAGATAAACACTGACTTTAATTAATATTCATATAAAATATGTTTTATTAAAACCAATACATATTTAATGACATAGAATGCAAAATTCAGATCAATTATAAAGCTAAAACATATATCCCTTTCTTCAAAAGGCCCCAGATTTGGGGAGGGGTGGACCATCTTAGAATAGTTCAGTGGAAAATGTTGAGAGATAATGGATCAAAATAAGAAAAAGTGAAAAGCAAAGATAAAAAAAAATAAATCCACAATCGATCAAAGTAGTGACAGATTATACTTTACCTAATGGGGAGAGAAGCTCATAATCTTAATTTTATTGTTATTCTTTCTCTCAAATGAATGACTACAAGCAGGGTCACTCCATGAAATATAAAGAGACTAAATGGGACAACTAAGAGGGCCCTAAAGCAGAATCTCAATAAATATGTCCAAGAGGAGAGAACATTTAACATAATGCTAGTCCAGAGTTGTAATTCAAGAAATGTGTTGAATTAGTTGTAAAAAGAGGCAAGATGCAGTGAGAGGTCTGGCATGAAGAAATGTACAATGCTTCTTCAAAATTCCCCAGCCCCTAAAAGGATGCTGTGAAGGACAAGTATTCTATTTTCTCAACAGATAGTTCCATAGTCAGTGTACCATAGGGAGAGAATTCTGGGCTGGATAGAATATGGATCTCAGAGTGGCATTTCTTATATGTTTATGTTGTTCAGAGTCCTGTGACGAAGCAGTGGAACTCTTGCTGATAAAGAGCTGTCAATGGGGTTGATCAGGAGGAAAGTAGGTCTTTGATGATCACCCACAGTGACCCCTCCTTGTTTGTCAAGGACTTTTCTATCAACAGAGAGCACATGCTAGATGGCCCATATACCCAGGTGGTGCAGAGGAGATTCAAGTATCAGATGCTCTATGGATTGAATGACTCTTCTAGTCCCTTCTGTCCATACTTCTAAGAATGCTTGTCATTCAGTGGGTTAGAATTAAATTCCCAGACATCTCTTTTTGTGGTTTGATCTTAATTCATCATTTTGTTTAACATTAGATCCTAGGATATATAAGCCAGGTCTTTACTCTTACTCTAAGGACAAGAAAACGCCATGCTTGTTGCGGGTTTGTTTGCCAGTATAAGGTGAATTCTGCTCCTTTCCTCAGTCCCCCCTCAGCAGCCTAAAGGGATTCTGGGCGGTGAATTTATTCCTCTCAGAACTGCAGTTTGTCATCTCTGGGTGCTCTCTAAATCCATTTTTAATTCACTCCTGTGTCTCAGAAGGTGTGGCTACATGCCTAAAACGTCCTCCCACAGAGGAATGAACAAAGGCAATGAGCTCGGCCCTGATGGTATATGGCTGCTTGGTTCTGATTGTCAAGCATCTTCTTTGGGTTCCAAAGGATCTGGAAACTGAATGATAAGAAATCTAAACCATTTTAATTTTCCCTCCCATATTCCTGAAGGAGTTTAATCTCAAAGCATAGACACAGCAGAATTTCATCTCAATCTTCTCTTATAAGAAAATGTAATGGTTCTTATGTGAACATCTAAATTCCAGGAACATTTAGAATGGCAAAAATGGAGGCTCAGTAAACGTGTGAGATTGGTAAACTATAGTAGGTATAACCACTTGATTTTGGTATTTCATTCATTCCAGCTAAGTTCTCATGATCATTGTCTTACCAACACTTCTTATTAGTTTTATTCCATTGTCTATTGTCTCTCATCCAAATGATGAGAACTTCCTATTTCTTATACTAGTAATGTTCTTTCAAAGAGATAAACATTTAAATTTGACTAACCCTCCTATTTTTCCACTTTTAAGCAGAACTAATTAAAACTACGATGTTTGGCTTTTCTCTTGGTTTTCTGTATGGACACCAGAATGAAAAATGAATAAACATTCTCTGCAGTTATTTCTTTTCTCTGTGTTCACTGTGTAGTAACAAATGTGTATTAGTCACTGTGTCTGTAATATAATAATAGGGGATTCATTTCACTGTGACTCCAAAATTATTTATTGAATATCTACTATGTTCTAGGTATTTTGCTAGTGATAAATTAGTGAAAAGAGTTGACACAGTCCTTGCATTTACAAAACTAACAGATTAGTAAGGATCAGAGGTATGTAAATAGTGTAATAAATGTTACAATAAGGTCAAACCACAGAAGAGAAACATCTAATCCACACCTAGAGGTCCACTGAAGGTTTTTAAATGAAAGTTCCTGTCATGTAAATTGAAAAGGGAAGAAGGATGGTAAAGAGAAAGAGCAGAAGTAAATTAGGGAGGAGGGTGGAAAGGAAGGAGGGAAGAGTTACAGGCCTAGGGACCACTATGAACAAACACCCAGAATCAAGGGAGAACATCTATAAGGCCACATCACTGAGGGTGAAGGGAATGGCAAGATATAAAACTGAATAAATAATCAAATGACAAATCAAGGAATACCTTTTAAGTCATCTTAATGGCTTTATAGAACCACTGAAGTTTGAAGCAGGGAAGCAGTATGACCAGATTTTCATTTTACAAGAAGCTTTCTAGCTACACATTGATATGGAATTAAAGGGTAATGAAAGTGAAGAATTTAGAAGGTTCGTGCAATCATCTGGATTGCAAGACAAAGGAAGTGGTAATGGGGCAGGAGAAAAGTGGTTAAATTCTAGAATTGTTAAGTAGAATTGCAAGACTTGGCAATTAGATGCATGTTTGTGGGAGAGAGAGGAACCAAGGATGTGCCCACATTGGTGGTTTGGGTACTTGGGTGGTTGGTTGATAGTGTTGGTCACTGAGATGTGGAAATGTTTATTATAATGCCTTTTCCCATTTAAAGGTGTTTCTCCAGAAAAGAAATACTGAAAATAGTAGTAAATACCTGTAGGCAATGGTCTCCACCTTTGCTGCATAATGAATTGCTGACAAGGTTTAAAAAAATATATATGAATTCTTGGATCCCACCCCCTGAGATTCTGATTTAATTGGTTGGGGTATAACCTAGGATATGGATATTTTAAAGACCCCCACTCCAGCTGATTCTAAAATACTGCCACTGTTGAGAGCTCCTGCTCTAAGGGGAAAGTAGGATCTGACACCAGGATGATAAGACAGCCTTAGCAATTGGAAGTCTTTGACTATCAGGTTTAATAGCATGAAGATAATTCCACAAGTCTGTTCAAAATTCAATGCAGCATTCTTCCCTAATCACTCCATTCTTCTCTCATACAGCAACAGACCTTTTTATGTTGTCAGTCTCCAAAACCTTCTGTCAATGGTAAAATTCACAAATTCAAAATCTCTGAATCATCTTTGAGTGTCTTCTTGCTTTATACTCGATCAGTCAACAAATCCCACTAGTTTTCTCTTCACAATGCACTCATGAACATTTTTTTTTATATTTCCCCAATTCTGCTATCCTAATGCTCCCACCTGGTTTATTATGAAATCCTGTTAATGGGAATCTCCCCTTTAAGCTTGCCCACCCACCCCTTGCCACTGCTACCTATTCCCATGCCATGATCTTTCTAAAGTATAATTTCCATCATGTCACTTTCCTGATCAATTTTCCTCTTAGCCTGATATTCATATCCTCTATAATCTACCTTTCCATGTTATTCTTTCACTAATCACTTTTGAAAACATTTGGCTTCAGTTAAACCGGCAGGGTCTATTCATTACTCACCTATGGAACGCTCCTTCTTCTTCTGCACTTTTGACATGTTTCTCATGTCTAAGGTGTTCTCCTCTCTCTTCTTCATCCAGTTCCAAACCATTCATTAAAGTCTGCTGAATACTCACCTTCTCAACATAGCCTTCCCTAATCATTCCAAAATATAATCTTCCCATGAACTCATAGCAATTATTGTTTATACCACTCATTTGGTACTTAAGGTTAAATACTTCTCTGAAATTTCTCTAATTTATGCTGCAATTTAATGTCTCATTTTCCCAAATAGCTTATAAGCTGTCCATAAGAGGATAAAACATGGTTCCTATAAAGTTCCTTGAACATAATAAGTATTCAAATTTATTATTTAAAAGAATGAATAAATGAATGACTAATGATCTGGTCTTCACATATCACAATGACTACGTGTCTTACTTTTGATACCGATGGAAAGCCCTGTCTTCATCTTCTTTTCTAGGCCAGGATTCCCTATGCTATAATCTTTGGAAGGTTGCTGTATTACCCCAGGTGCATTACCACAGTGCATGACTGTGACAGTCAAGTTCACACA
Source organism: Balaenoptera physalus (assembly GCF_965194825.1). Lineage (NCBI taxonomy): Eukaryota > Metazoa > Chordata > Mammalia > Artiodactyla > Balaenopteridae > Balaenoptera > Balaenoptera physalus. The sequence goes on along the minus strand of NC_138882.1, from coordinate 75,968,138 downwards.
CCAAGTCCAAAGGATAATGCAGAGGAATCCACTACGTTTTCCTTCAATTTGCATTATCAGTCCACATTGATTCTACTTGAGCTGTACATTAGAGGATCCCTTCTCCGTGACCTCCTATCCTTCCCCTTTCTTCCCTCAAAGTACTTCTCTTTTTCTCGTATTTTTTTTTCTTGTTGTTTGTTAAGCATCTCTGCCTCCTTCACACTCACACCGTCTCAGGATCTGCTTTGACCTCCTAACAGCCTCTGGTCTAGGTTTTCCCTCAATGGATCTGGCAGGAAGTGAGGGAGACTCGGATCCTGTGCAGGCCATGGAGTGAAAGAGGGACTGAAAAGGGCCATTTCCCAGAGCAACCTTATGTGGCAAAAATGGGGTGTGTTATTGTGCTCAAGGAATGTCTGTCTCTTTTCTTGGACTTACAAAAACCTAATTTAATTACCTTAGTTTGGTAGGAGTCCGGATGCTAGAAACAGAGGGCAGGGGCAAGAGGTTGTGTCCCCAGAAGGGAGGAAAATGCAGAAGGAAAAAGTGGTTCTGTACTTGAGAAAGTGTTCTGAGCCACACTGACCACCATCTTCTGCTCCATGAGAAGCACAACATTCTCTTCTTAGTCGGCACAAAATAAAGTGTTTCTTAGGAAGGATGTCATAACTTTTTCCAAATTGTGTCTCTTTATTAATCCCAGAGACCATCTGGAACAACCTGCTGTGTAGACTAGTGCCAAGAATTATGAATGAGTCAGATATATAAAGGAGGCCATGAATATGTTCTCTATGGCTCAAAATGGTAAGCAATAAGTGAAAGCTCAATTTAAGGGGAAAAACTAAAATATGTAGATTTACAAAAATAGAATGGCTTCTCTCTCCATTGAGTGAATTTTCTGTGCTGGAGGTATAGGTCAGCCTAGAGTTGTCCATGTGGTGAGGCTGTCCCAGAATATGTTTAAGCAATGGATGAACAGCTGGACTCCATGGCTGGTAAGGTCTCTTTCAACACAGGGATTCTACGCATAGTGTAGTTAATGGAAGCTTCTGAGTTGTGGTAGAGAGAACCTGGGACTTGGCCATAGAAGACCCAGCCTCTAGTCTCAGCCTGAATCAGCTCCCCTATTCCTCATGTGTGAACCAACTGAGTTATAAGAGCCTGTCCACTGCGGACATTCTACCTTTGTGACCACCAAATTGTAAATAACATGAGGCAGTGACTATGTCACAGCATGAAAGACTCACAGTGCCCCTGAAAAAGATGTATTTCAATCCATTTAGTTTACAGATGAGAAAACTGAGGTTCAGAGAAGTTGAGTTTTATGTATCATTTTTGGTTCCCACAGTACTTAGTACATCATCGTTGCTATACATACATATAATGATTCACAAAAGATGGGCTTTATTTTCATGAGGATCAGATGGTTATTTGAAATCAGCCTGATATTTTTGGTTCCCGCACCCTCCCGGATCTCTTCTTCATATGCTCAGATAGCTGGCCCCTATGCCTTGCCCATATGGCAACATCTGATTGTGAGTCTGCTGTTGTGCTCAGCCAAGCATGGCTTGCGATGCCTGCAGCCACTCCTGCTGCAGTTCCCCAGCTCCCAAGTCTTCCTACAGACACCCAGGTGTTGGGGCCATCAATGGAGACATCTCCCCACCTTGCCTTGGCATGGCCCATACGTGGAGGAGGCCAGCAGCTACCCTACCACCTTCCCTCAAATCCCGCTTTCTGCCCTTTCACACCAGACCCCACATCCACAGGATAGACTCCTGTAAGAAGTACTAGCTTTGAAGTCAGAAAACATGAATGTCAATCCTGGTTCTGTCAGCAATAGTCTGCGTAGCTTTGGGCAGGTGACTAAAACTCAGGGAGATTCAAAGGAAAAAAAAAATGAAATAAAAGATTTGAAAATGCTTTATGTAATGAATGTTACATATATTTGTCTCTTATCCTTGTCCTTGTACTATTTTGCTCTGCTGTTTTGTTTTGTTTTGTTTCTTGACAACTAAATACTTCTCTATAGAGTTACGTGGAAATGGCCCTGACCTTGTCAGTTATTTAAGCTGCATGTCCTTGGGCAAGTACTTGATCTTTCTGAACATCGGTGTCTTCATTTTTAAGTGGGGTATTACCCTCTTGCCCTGCCTACATCAGAGCTGCTGTGAAAATCAAAGGAGATATTTTAAGTCACCATGCTTTGTAACTTAAAATTTAGAAAGTTTCATAAATGCATGATGATTACTTTTATTGCTCATTAATTTACCTTATAACCTTTCTACACCATGTAATCTCAACTCCATTTTCTGCATCTTAAATAAATTCCCTCCCTGATGCAAAAGATTCTTCTACTGCCAATAAGGAACTTTCTGTCCCACATAAGCACTTTCACAGAGAAGTGAATTAATCAATTTAAAAAGTGTGCAACAAATCCATCCATGTCTCCAAAACACATTCACACAATCCATGTTTGAGAAATGAACTTGCACTTACCAAGTATTACTTTATATATTTCTATTACAATCTCTTGTTTTGGAATATTTTCCCATTCATGTCTTCATCTGAGTCTCACTAAAAACCAAGGAGGTAGTGAAGGAATATGTAAACACACTGTGCAAAGAGGAACTGAGGCTTGTGGGAGAGATGGCTCCAGGTTACTTGGCAGGTAGACAGCTCTGAGAAAGCAAGATAGACTGGTGTAGAGAATGCTGGCTCTGAATTCAGAGATTTGTGTTCAGTCTTTCTCTTTTACTCATTCGCTATGTGAACTTGCACAAACAGCTTCTCTGGATTTTTTTGGTTTTGTTTCTGTTCCTAAACATGGAATCAACATACTTATTTCGTGGATTTGTCCTAAGATGGAAATTTGAAAATGATGTGAAATATTTATCACAATGCCTTCTGCACATAGTAAATGCTGAACAATTGTAATTATTCTTATTAATAAGAATCTAAGTGTTCCATTTTCAAAGATTTTTTTTCCATTCAGTGGGGTTCTGAATTTTTTTTTTTTTTTTTTTTACAATACAGGCATTTTTACCTCGTACATTGTTAGCTCTAAATTGTCTCCTGTACAGTAAAACTGGATTTCTTTACATTAGGTGAGAATTGACTATTTTGAATGACTATACAATCTGCCAGCCAAGAGTTCAGCTTTAGCTTTATAGCTACCTTTGTCTGGAAAACATTGTATAATTATCTGAACATTCCCTTTGTGCTTTTCTTTTATTATTTTATGAAAATGAGTAGGAAACAGAAAAATGAATGTGCTCATACTGGTAACAAGAAACACAGGTCCCATAAATTTACTGTAGTTGAGACAAAGATGGCAGTCCCTAGACAGTCTAGAATTGATGAATCTGTGTTGAGGCCTTAAGCTGATCAACTGGGCATATACTTTCAAAGGAAAAGAATAAAAGAATGAATAGGACCCTTGAAATACACCTTTTATATTTCCATATAGATAATAAGTATATTTTGGGATTATATTTATGCTGCTAATTTTCAGAGACCAGAAAAAATCGTTATAACCTTTAAGTCAATTGTTTGAATTTCTCATATTTGATTTCTATATGAGAAGGGTTAGAAAGTCAGTATCTAAGAAGATGGGGACCTGCTTCCAGAGAAGGCTAATATGTAAAAATGAATGGTCGTAATAATATTCTTCCCATAGAGTAGTTCTGTTCTAGTCTTCAGTTAAATGCAGAGAAAATCCAAAATTGCAAGATAACTTTTGTAAGAAAAAAAAAAGCAATACAAGCATTGCTTCCTGGTGCCAGAGGGTCTTAATAATATTACACTTGTGCAATCCTGCTAGTATATTGAGAGCATTTCTAAGAATGAACATGATCCTTGTCTCATCTACACTCAAGAAAGCAGGATACTGCTGGCTGGTATCTGCCCTGACAATAGATGGAACTGGAGATCTATTTCTTTGAGGCTCTGTAAGAAGTATCTATTGATACCTTTGTGCATTTCTGGATGACAGAAAACAACGTAGATTTTCCTTAATAGCCTTTGTCTCACTCATTTTTGAATAAAGATATTTAAGTTAGGTCACTAGGGAAGTTTGAAACCCAGGCCATGTTCCTTTAAACAAAATGACATTTCGTAGTAGAGAGGTTTTCATTGTCCCCTGCAGAAATGTATCTGATTTCAGAAAAGGATTGATTCAAATAAAAATGTGTTTGTATAAGAAAAATTATTTTCTGCTGAGAAAACACATAGTTTGGGGTAAATTTATAGTTCTGGTGAGGTCATTAATATCTGGTTGTCAAAAAGTATTGGTTTGAACAAACTATGTTGTAATAAAAATGCATTGTTTTGAAGAAATTTATTGGCCCCATGAAAACCTATTTGATTCAGAAAGATATGTTGATCTCAATGAAAAATCTATTTGTTTTAAGGGAGATAGCGCTGGGCTTTTGGCTCTTCTATGGGAAATTCTCTCTGTGACATTGATATTCACTTAGAAAAATGAAACATGGACATAATTAGTGGAAAGACTGTGAAGAGAGAGCAGAAGTTCCACTTAATCAATAATATTTAACACAGACATAATGAGCTTCCATCTTCTGAGCACATTGACAAACATTTGCCAATGAACCCTTCCAAACAGCCCAAAGAGGGGTGTGGTTGGCTGTGATTTTAGAGGATGAACACTCATTGTAAGAAAAGTATTACGAAGATGAAAAAAGAGCCATAAGTTGAACCCCAGACACAGTGATCCTCAAGCAAACTAATGATACATTAGAAACCCTCATAGAATGACCTCAGCCTACTCTCTGACCCTTCTCTCCTGTCACGGCCTATAATATAGAATAGGGTCTCAAAACACTTAAGAACCAAGTTGCCAGATCCTTTTCTCTCTGAAAAGTATATTCACTTTTGAAAGAGAGACATATGAGAATGGCATCATATTGGGTTTGCTCAGGGTGGGCAAAGTGGTCTGTGTCTTTTATCTGAAATAAAAATCTGTCTCTGAAACACTGGTGAAAAACACTGAATCCAAAAATCAGTTCTGATATCTTCAGCTATTTGCTTAAAGCAGGAGTTGACAACTTTTTCTGTTAAGGTTCAGATAATGAATATTTTAGGCTTCACAACCACTCAACTGAGACATAGTAGTGTAAAACCAACCATAGACAATAAGTAAATGAATGAGCATGCCTGTGATCCAATAAAACTTTATTTACACAAACAGACAGTAGACAAGATGAGGCCTACAGGCCTTAGTAGGCTTAAAGAATCAACTTCACTGCATCACTTACCAGAGTAACTGTGCAGAAATGTGCCATTAAGAAAGCTAGTATGCAGGGAGCAGATATGGATAACCTATGAAAAATGACACACTCACAATTCCCAAGAGATGCAGACTGATGCAGAGAGAATCCAAAGAGGACAATGTCTTGAAGGAGGAAGATTCTACATGGTATTCACAGTAGCTTCAAGGAATCAAATGTAATTCCAGAAGCCAGCCTCATTCCTTCATAATTAGTAAAAGTTTATTGTTTAACATTCCTTTCCCTCAGTACTTATCAACAATAAACAGTAGGAATAGGGTTTGGTTGTGAGCTTTCTTTCAGCAAAATTCTAGAGATAAGTACAAATTAAAGATTTTTTTTTTTATTCTAACAGAGGGCAGTTGCTGGGTATGATTATAGGTAGGTTATAGGAGCAGTGGAGCTCGTGGTCAGGTGTCCTTTGCTTTCAAATAGTTGCCTTGGTCCAATGTGGTTTTATTCAGGATTCCATGATGGTGAGTTAAACATTCTAGAAGTTCTCTGATAGTCGTGCTGGCTGAAGTCCTACAGGCAGAATGAGCAAAGCCATACCCAGAATGTGTGTTGATTTCAGTCAAGATAAATCAAGTTCATCCTTTCCTGGTGAAAGGAGTAAAATGTAGTCAACTTGCTACCAAGTGACTAGTTGTCCCCCTAGTTGTCCCCCAAGAGATGATGCTGTATGAAGGGCTAAGCATAATTCCTGTTGTTGTGAACTTGGACAATCACCAGTAGCAGTACCTACATCAGCCTTGGTAAGTGGGAGCCCATGCTCTTGATCAAGCATCACCTCCATTCCTGCCACCATGGCTTCTCCATTCATACACCTATTGTGCTACCACTGGGAAGACCAATGATACAGGCTGTCTGAGGTCAACCATCTGAATCATTCTGTCTATTTTTTATTTAGTGTCTCTTCCATGTCAAATGCTCTCTAGTGGCTGTTCATTTATGATTCAAAGATATTCACACTTCTTGTCCATTCCTATAGGCTTTCAATAAACCTCACGTGGCACCTTTTCTCACTACAGTTTCCTCTATCATCATAGGCTCTGCCAGTTCATATGACCCAAGCAACTAGACTTCTTGAATCACAGGATGGACATGCTACAAATCCTTTCTTAAGATTTTTGAAAATTTACTCTCTTGGTCTGAGGTGGAGGCAGTTTCAGAGGTTTTCATTTGATCTTCCCCACAATGACAGTTTAAATTCCATAGCAAAGGAACCAATGTCATAGTTCCAGTAAGTACCAAGTACATTTATTTCTATTGCACGTTCAAAAAATAAAAGAAGGGAAATGACTAACAGTGGATCTTCCACTGTAATTCAGTCTTGGGCAGGGACTACATTTATTTTCTGGTGCCCATATGTCCTAGCCTAAAGGAAAAGAGCATAACCATTCTTCAGGTTCCTAAGTATTAATGTGATCCTGGACCCTATGCCCAACAGTCCTCAAAATGTTTGAATATTCCCCAATGTATAATCTCCTAAGTAAATGGCCCTGGATCCTTGTTTTGTTGGTAGTACCATAGGAAGGACTGAGGGAATCATTATCTTATACCCTTGCCATGATGTTCCAGGATCCTTCTTGCTGGAGACCTTGCCTATCCTCCAGTCAGTGGATTCCTAGTTTGAATATTGCCTCAGATCTGGAAGTAAGGCAAGGGACTGTGAAATTTTATTGGTATATCTGACATCAAACCCCTCATTTTCCATGGTTTATATTATTTGTTTTTATAGATTTAACAACACTTTATTTCCCCCCCACTATAATTCTAAACTTGCCACTCCTTATGATAATTCCACCTGCATTGAGAACCATCCCATGTCCTCTATTAGTCTGAAATTTTGCAATTCCTTTTATATCAGGGGTTCTGTTCTGAAATGACATGTTCTTCCATCAACCTTGGCCTATAGAGGACACTTCTCCATGGTTCTGGTGTTTTTCTCATCAGCACATTCCTTACTACTTTGATAAACAGTGGGTTCTCCAAGTTGTAGATGAGCTGAGTCTTGAAGCATAGGTAGAAATGAGACACATAAATATTGCTGGGTATAGGACAGTCCAGGAAGAGGGGAGAGAAGCAAAAACAAAGACTGAAGAGTTGGGGGATTTCATAAGTCTTAGTGGAGTACATTACACTTGAAGGAGAGCTGTGAGTTCAAGGTAGATTTTGTGGATAAGGTTAGACCTGTAAGTTAGGCTTTTGGGTAAGGACTTGCTCTGTTGGTAGTAGGGAAAATAAAGCCAAAAGGGTTTGACAAAGGGCAAAGGGCAGAGACCATTCCCCATTGCCTGTGGTAGATGTGATATGAAAACCAGAGCAAGAAAATGGAAACTGGAGAGCAAGGGAGGAGAAGGTGGCAGTTGCCCAAGCACTCCTGACATGTGTAAGGTAAAAGTTTAATGTGCCTTGGGCACACAGAGCTGTCAGCTTTTTGACACGCAAATGAGCTGGTTCCACTCCAGCAGGTAATCATATTATCTGCTGGCCCTGGGTGATGAGGCTCCACCAGCAGCAACTCAGGCAAGGCTCTGATAATTCTCTCCAGGAACCAGACCTTTTTGTTTCTGTCGCAAAAGATTTTCACGAAGACTCTTGTCACAACTGTACTTGAGAGATGTAGGCATTTTACTTTGAGAATCCCTTGCTGGGTTGTGAAAAAGAATGACGCTGAGCTTAACAGAATTTATCTTTTGTTTCTTATTTTTCTCTAGCCTATCACATACTTGATATGAATATCCCATATGGATACTTAAGACACATCAAAAAGTCAGCTTTTGGGAATAGGAATATATTCTAAAATTACATAGACAAACTGGAGGAGGGAAGAGTTGGTAATAAAATATACTCTTATCTAATATACAGCAAGTAGTTGGCCTCAGATTAGAATCTCAGTGTTGCAAGGTACCTTAAGCATCTTAAAGTCCAACTGCCCATCCAGTGTTTAAATCTGTTCTATGACAGCCTTACCATGTGGAATTTCACTTATGCCTACATGTACCTGCAGCACAGAAAAGTCACTAGATCCAAAGAGTGCCCATCTTATTTTTATAAAGTTCTATGTTGTATAAAGGGTTTTCTTGTACTGAGCTTGCACCCATCACCCACCACCTACGGCCATAGAGAACATATTCACAGCCTCTTCCAGATAGTTCATGCATCCCCCACAATGTTCAGAGCCTTTATTCTACTTTTGGCTTCCCAATCAGTCTGAGCCACAAATATAAATTAGTTTATATCCTGTTTCTTTCAAAAATTTATTTTGATTTCCTAGTTTCTTACCTTTTGTCTGGATCCCTAAAGCTTCATGGTCTCACAAGTTACTGAGATTCTATGTTGGAAGTGAGCAGTAATTGGATACACATATGTGTATGTTGCAAGAGGGAATTGAGGTTTTCAGAACTTGGAGAACATTAGAGGAAAAGCATAGTTTGCCAAGGAGAAAGTCCCAGCCCATAAGACCAAGGCTAGAAGGACTGAGATGTTGAAAAGGAAACAACACCTGCCGGAGGAAGGAACTAAAATACAGGAGAATAAGTAATCTCAGCAGTCTGGCTCTACAAATGTAGGGAGGAGATGGAAACCGGGTGCTCAATGCAAGGATAGATTTTGGTTTCTAGGAATAAGAGAAGGGCCTTATGTATGCATATATTCTTTATAATATTATTATGTTCACTGCTTGCAGTGAACCTTTGTAACATCTGACTGAACAACTCATATCTGGGAGGTTTCAAAAAATATTCATAGAATGAATGAATGAATAAATGAATGAATGAATGTATGAATGAATAAAATTCTAATTCTAAGGGCAAATAGCAGATCTCATATTTCTTATTGGAGAAAACAACCTGATTTCAAGCCTGGGTAGTTTTAAAATCTCTCTAGTATACTTGCATTTCAAAAGCAGAATAGTTGAATCTGAAGCTTAGCATCACTAACGATGGTAATTCATAGGACCCTGGCCTACACCATCTTATCTGTGAAAGTGCAGAGGCTTTTCAGAAAGAGAAAGGACAATTTTGACCCTAATTTAGATGTCAAACAACTTTTTCTACTACATTTCCTTCAATTATATTTTGTAATAAAACTTTCTGTGACTAAGGTTGTGTAAATCCCCATGGGTCAGTTCTGAGATGAAGAGTAGGAAGATTGTGAAAGCATCTTCTGATTCAGAGTTACAAACAATCCCCCTTGGAAATAGACAAAGTTAAGGGATCTACTCTGAGTTTCCTATCCCACTGAAGAGTCCTATGCCCATCTGTGCAATAGATTTGGAAATAGAAAAGCCAAGTATGAACCCTATCTCTGACTTTCAGTCCTCATGTAACCTTTTTATTTCTAGCCTCATCATCAGCAAGATGGGAATAATGAGACCTGTCTTAAAGGGTTATTGGAAGGCTCATAATGTAATATATTAAATGTACCTACAGCATAATAGACTTCATTTTTTGAGGTAATTTGTCCTCATCTCTTTGTTGAGATGAGTTTCAGAACTGAGGGTCTCAACCAGGATCCAATCAGAAAAGCAGAAACCACTCTATATATTTCAAGCAGAAGAAATTCAACACACGAAATTTGTTCTGCAGGTGAACTGAGACGTCAAAAAGATAGTGGTGCACACCAGAGATTAGCAAAGACAAGAAATCATTGCCACACCTAAGAGGCTCATATTCAGGAGAGCGTGTTACCAGAGCCCAGGGTCCAGCGTCACTAGATCAAGCTATAACTGTGATATGTTTTCCTGGCAGAAACTAAGATCATAGATAAAGTGTTTCTCTGGTGGAAGCATAGGGGAGACACAGCCACAGCCAGAGACAGCATATAAAGTAAAGAGAGAGGAGACAAGATGCCCTGGATATTTTCTTTCACCCACCCTCCAATCTTGCACCTGTCTTGCCAAACCTACCTTGAAGTCAGAGAGCAAGAGAAAATAGGGATTGTAGTTGTCTGAGACTCAGAAAGGAACAGGAAAAGGAAGAAGAACGGATCTGAGGATATCTGATATATCATGTTCAAATATATCATGAGATATTTGGATAGTTCAGTGTCCAAATATCTCATGATATCAGTAGATGAAGGTTTTTCTTGTTCCCTAGCTCTCTGTCAGCACAAAGCAGCCAACTCCTCTGCCCAGCATAGTTCTTGTTGTTTATATTCCTTGAACAAGGCAAAGCTGCTGGTAGTTTCATAAAATGACCAAAGTCTAATATGATCCTGCTCAAAGATTCTGGAAGAAGTCAACAGTAGGTAGGACCTGAGATTCCTATCTAATGTAGAGAATCTGAACTCCCTGGGGAAACAGACTCTATGAGCTCTTGCACACATTTAAAAGGAATGGTCCAGTGGTTATACTATCACTTTGATTCCAAGTTTTAGACTTTTATGAATTAAAATGAATCTCATTTATTTTTCACTGTCTCAATGTATGCAATAGGTGTGTGTCTTATACAGTTGAGTTAAATCTGTGATAAATCAAATAATATTCAGCACATTAAAAGTATTTGTAATTTCAAGGAATCTCACAGCAAATTATCTTGTCAGCCTAAGAATCTTCTTGCTATGAAAATAATCATTTCCTTGTAAATCTGTTTTAAAAGTTTTTATTTTTCATATATTGGCTATCCTTTAATCAGAAGACAATTCTATATCAGCTCTCTAACATGAGCTATTCTATAAGACAGTTGTGCTAAATGCCACAAAAAGTACCAACAAAATATTGTGAGAACACAGATATGAGGAGGGAAAGAGGAATTAGTTCACATTAGAAGGATCTGAGATAGATTGATGAAGGAACTAGCATTTGGCTCACCTTTAAGAATTGGTAGATTTTTAATAAACAGAGAATGAGCAAAAGACATATCAATGGGAAAGTGCAAGATGTGTTGAATAAATAATGGAGTAGTATTTGGCTGGAAATTACTAGAATTTAGGTAAAATGTGACTTAAATGTTGGGTGTTGCCAGATTATGAAGAATCTTGGATGACAAGCTGAGATATTTGCACTTTCATTAATAGAGAGTAGGGAGTCATAAAGGAGTTTTTGTTTTAACAACAGAGTAATACAATTAGAATTCACCAAATTTAAGCTGGCTTTTCTTACCTAAAAATATTTTAAAAATAATTTGTGAAAATTAGTTTTGATCTATAGAATAATATCATGAGCCATTAATTAGCATCTGTGGTCATAGTAGAAGAGAGGTATATATAAAGGGAACTTATGGTTTCTGATATCCAAATTAATTATGCTATTTCAATTTTGTTTTATAATGGTAGTTATATTTGCTGTGTATTCTACCTGTTTCTAGAGAATAAGAAGTGGGAGGATTTTAAACTAAACCTGAAATTATCCCAAATATACCATCCACTAATATCCCAATAAAAATATAGAATCAAGGACCCCCAATAAAACTGTGAACTGGAATCAAAAATAACTTCTCCAAATCTTATTCAGAGAGACACTTTGATTTCTTCAGAAAGTTGAAAGGCACACGTATCCACACACAGTCGCATATATAATTTGAAACAGATGCTTAAAACAAACAGTTTAAACCAGAATTTAAATTTATATTATCCCCAAAGTATTACATTTTCACCCAAACTGAAAAAAATTCTTTATATCTAGAGCTCTGTTTAGAATACGTAATTAAAAGTCAATAAATTAAATAAGAACCAAAGACAAAACTGTGTTGTGAAACACAAGTTACATTACATATGAAATAAAATGGCTCTGTTGTTAATATTTTATAGAATTTTAGAAAAGAGATGAGTCTTTTGAATCACTGGTTCCAATATCTCATCTTACTAACTGAGGATAGAGAAGAGACATGGCTGATCTAGGATCACACAACTAATTAACCGTAGACCCAGATATATCCACCCCTAACCCACTCAGTTTAATTTTTTTTCTCCTAATTATGTTACCAAAGAATTTATTAACATCATGGCACTGGCCCTCCCAGTTCTCATCTGAGAAACTAATGGAGGATGGGATAAATAGGGAAAGGGGAAGGGAAGGATTTTAGCTGCCTTTACAAGAAGATGAAATCTATTGGTCACTTAAAGATCAAACCCAGAAACTAAATCTCCTTGACTTTTCTTGGAATTTATAGTGTGAGTAGTTGCACATGGTTGACTCATGAGTTAAACCCCTCACCGTCTGAAGAGAGTATGTTCAAACAAAGCAAACAGCGCAAAGTAAATGCTAAGCCCGGTAAAGACGTCACAGTCTCGTTCTCGGCCCAAATCCAGTGGCAGCAGATACATAATGCATGACCAACAAGATTTCTTTTTGCTCTTCTGTCTTGGCCATTGCACAAGCACAAACCCCAATGGAACCAAGTAATCAAATACAGATTTGGAGTCATTAAATCTTCAAGGGGGAAGTTTTTTAAACATTTGGTTTGAGCAATGCTCACAAGCTGGAGAAGCAACGTGAGAAAAATCAATTAGAAATGGGAAGTTGGCTGGGATAATATGAGGAATTATTGTAAATTTTCATCATGATCTTAAATTTTACTCCTGCTATTCTGCAAATGGAAGAGCTTAGAAAGAGGATTTTCCTTTCCATGCTACTTCCTGGGTTCTCTCTAAGAAAGCAAAACTGGAAAAAGGCATCCTGAACCCGGCCTTGTCACTACTTCCTAGTTATGTAACTATAGGAAAGTCTCTTAACACTGCGGAGCTTCCCCTCTTTTATCTGCAAAATGGAAAGAATAGTATAAAACTTTCAGTGTTCTCATGAAAGCTGAATAAGATTTTACAGAAAACTGCTATGTAACTTATAAAGAACTACACAAATGCAAGTTTTTTATTACTATTAAACTGAGGATAAGATCTGTGAACTCCGCCCCCCCCCCAATCCTGGAAATACATTATATGGATAAAATTTTTTGCCTTGTTCATTTTCTGAAGAATGAGTCCAGAGCTATGGGTCTAAAGAATAGGTTAAAAAGAGAGAGGAAACCAACTCAAACTAGTTTAAGCACATAACTTCCAAAAAAAAAAAAAAAAATAGTGGAGTGGGAAGGGGATAAAGACAATTTATAGACTCACACAACTGGGGAGTTGAGAGGTGAGGCTGGTTGGATTTATTGTTTTAATAGCATCAGCTCATAATCTCTTTCTCTCTCTCTCTCTTTCTCCCCTCACTTCCTTTTTATGTCTCTTTATGTGATTGTCTCATTGTTTCTTGCTAGAGTCATGCCTTCTGTCTTCTCCACACATTGGGAAGATTGAACTAGCACTGGATCTACAGCCTACAGAAGTATAAAGGAACAATTCTTTACTTCCAATTCATAAAATTATTTGGAAAGACTATGATTGGCCTGCATGTGACCCATATCCACCCTTTGAACCAATTACTTGCCCCAGGGAAATGTAATTTATGATTAGCCTAGGTTGAGCCATATGCTTCCTTCTATCCCACTAGGACCATATGGAATTAGGGAGAATATTCCCAAAGGAAAGGATAATGGGCAGGCAAATCAAAGAATGTAACTATAGTAACTTTTATCAGATTCTCAAAGGAGTCCATAATTTAAAAACTTAAAAATTGGTTCCATAAAATCGTTAAGAAATTCACCTTATTAGAGGCTGATGGAATTAAAGAAACTGAAAGTTGAAGAAGATCTTCAACAGTATTATATCATTACTCTTATTTTTTAAACGGGAAAACAGAAGCTAAGAAAGGCAAAACAACTTGACAAAAAGGCACTGTAAGATGGAGAGAGAGATCTTGAAACAGATCTGATTCTTGATGCAGAAATCCTTCCACTTTAGTTACCTGATTAGAAACTATAAAGGTCAGGGACTTCCCTGGCAGTGCAGTGGTTAAGAATCCGCCTTCCAATTCAGGGGATGCAGGTTCGATCCCTGGTCAGGGAGCTAAGATCCCACATGGCTCATGGCCAAAAAACCAAAACATAAAACAGAAGCAGTATTGTAACAGACTCAATAAAGAGTTTAAAAATGGTTCACATCAAAAAAAAAAAAAAATCTTAGAAACTATAAACATCAATCCCAACATTTGGATAAGATAATGCCTGTAAAGTATACAACATGATTCCAGGAACATGGGAGAAACAAAACACATACTATTTTCTATTCTACTTTCCCTCCAATTTATCACAAACTTACTGATCATGAGAGTTTTCAATTAGCAGTGTTCAAATTTTGGTGGAGGTTTCTTATTCAGTCAGCTTTTTTAGCCATATTGTCAGACATTATATTTAGGTATATAGGTTCCTTCTAATAATTTAAGTGACTTTGTCATGTGCTTTTTGCCTAAGCTCCCTCAAACATAGAGGTCAGCAAATAAGAAAGGCCTACAGATATGGTATGGTATAAGAGAAAGGTAAAAATCAAGTCAGAGCTCAGGCAAAATGTCCTACTCATTGACCATAAAAAGTACGTTTGCCTGGTGTTCCCTTTCATTGCATTCCTGTCAGGTAGTGTGAGGTAGACCTGCCTGGGTTTAAGGTCAAAGTCAGATAAAACAACACATGCTGGTTGTGTCTGCATTTAATAAGATGACATTTAAGCTTTCTGACCTGCTGTAATAGGTGAACTGGAGGTGGAAATTCTTGCCCTTGACTTCATTAATGCTGCGGATTGAGGGAGGTTTTAGGACCTTAATGAGTTAACATAATTTTACAAAGTAGAGGTTACCATCAGTGGCTCCTTTCTCTAAGATTGTAATATTAATAACAATATTGTCAGATACCAAAGACAGAGGCATGTGGTGCTTGGCTTGTGGGCCAGCCAGCAGGGACTTGTTGAAATCCAGTTCCATTTTGTAAGCCAAATGAAAAACCACATGGCAGCCTCAGTCGGGATTAGGAGTGTAACTGCCGAGCTATCACTTGAAATCCACCCTCCCACACATTTGATTTAAAACAATCACTACATATTTGCTATGGACTTTTCTTTCATTATAGTCCAACCCTGATATTTAATCAGTGTCCGCTCTTTTCTGTTTGAACAAGTTGATGCTAAACCATAATGAAAAAAAAAATGGTCCAAGAAATGTCATCACTGCCATATTATCCCCTCTCTGTGAACACATTCATAATGCATTATGGTTTCAATAGAAAGGTTGCTTATGATTAAAATTAATAAAGAATTAAAGCTGTATTTGTGGTGATGGTCTCCTTTAATTCGACTTTAATCAGTTGGACCAGAAAATTAGAAGTTGGGGGATGGGAAATGGACTGTGAATTAACAATATATATTAGATTCATTAATCATTACCTAAGAGAAGATTTCAGTGTCAATTCCACCTTTGACTACTCCTCAGACTGAGATAGCATCGTATTTACTAAGAGAGTGGGTTTATCTCCTTTATCAAGAGTAGTTTGTAATAGAGGATGAAGTTCAGGAGGAAAAATATCAATCAGGGTATTATACCTTCTAGGTGGTAGGGACTTCCAAATCCATTGTATTCTGAATGACCATTTTTCACCTTTTCTCGGCTAATATATCCCATCACTTTGGTGTATCATCACTTCTAAAGAGTCCTTACTCCCATTTTCTAATATGTAACAAAAGGATAGAAAGAAACATAATAGAGAAAAAGAATGATGTGCAAGTGTGTTTATCTGGCATATGGTTATAATTTATGGGGTAATACTAAAAATATTTAATAGCCAGCATTATATATACCTAATATATTATCTATTACACATAACATATACTATATATTACTCACATAATAGTATTCTATAACAGTATTTTATATATGTAATACAATCGTATTACATATAATATATATTATATATTGTAGTATTATATTATATAACTATATATATGTTATTCCCTTATATTTACACATATATTACAGCCAGTGGATACTAGTTAGAAACAATCAATCAGCTGTACCACCTGTACCACCAATTCTCTGCATATAAATATAAAAAACTGTTCCAAATGCCACTAAAAAATGGTTAAAAATTTAGGTCCTGCTAGAAAGACACAAACTACCAAAATTGACTCAAGAAGAGAGAAATAATGTGAATAGACCTATAACAAATGAAGAAATCAAATTTATAATAAAAAACTACACCACGAAAAGCCCAGGCTCAAACGAATTCACCACTAAGTTTTACCAAACATTTGGAGAAGTAATACCAATTCTCCACAACCTCTTTCAAAAATGGAAGAAAAGGATATATTTTTCATTTTATTTTATGAAGCCAGTATTATCCTGATACCAAAATCAGACAAACATCAGGAGAAAGAAAATTACAGACCAATCTCTCATGAATATAGATGCAAAAATCTTACAGTGCTAGCAAACCAAACCTAACAATATATAAAATAGAATTGTCCACCATGACTAAATGGGATTTATCCCTAGGAGATTAATTATGGTTTAAAAATCCAAAAATCAATACATCCTATCAATAGGATAAAAACAAAAATCACATGATCATCTCAACAGACACAGAAAACGTATGTGGCAATATACTTTCATGATAAAAACACTCAGAAAACTAGGAATAGAAAGGAATGTCTTCAACTGGACAAAGGACATCTATGGAAAACTCACAGTTAACATCATACTTAATGGTGAAAGACTGGATATTTCCCTCTAATATCAAGACTAAGACATAGATGTCTGTTCCTGCCATTTCTACTCAACATAGTATAGGGCAGGGCAATTAGGCAAGAGAAATAAATAAAAGCCATCCAGATTGGAAAGAAGGAAGTAAAACTATTTCTACTCACTGATGGCATGATATTATACATAGAAAGTGCTAGGTAATCCACCAAAAATCTATCAGAACTAATAGACAAGTTCAGCAAGGTTGCAGGATACAACATCAATATACAAAATCAATTTTGTTTCTATCCATTTGCATGTACAATCTGAAATTGAAATTAATAAAGCAATGCAATTTACAATAGTATCACAAAGAATAAAGTACTCTGGAGTAAATTTAATAAAATAAGTGTAAAATTACAGTCTTGAAAACTACAAAATGTTGTTGAAAAAAATAAAGAAGACCTAAACAATTGAAAAACACCTCATATTCATGAATTGGATGACTTAATATTGTTAGTATGCCAATACTCCCCAAACTGATCTACAAATTCAACACAGTCTTTATCAGAATCCCAGCTGAATTCTTCATAGAAATTGACAAGCTGATTCTAAAATTCATATGAAATTGGAAGGAATCCAGAATAGTCAAACAATATTAAAAAAGAAGAATAAAGCAGGACTCACACTTCTTGATTTCAAAAGTTTAATACAAAGCAACCATAGTCAAGACAGTGTGACATGACACAAGGATAGACATAAAGATAAATAAAATAAAATTGAGATTCCAGAAATAAACCCATGCATATATGGCCACCAAATGACTTTAGGCAAACATTCTAAGGCCATTCAATGGAGAAAAAATAGTCCCCCCCTTTTTTTTTTAACAAGTGATGCTGGAATAACTGGATAGGCACATGAAAAACAGTCAAGTTGGGCCCTTACCTCACACCATATATAAACTCTTATTCAAAATGTATCAAAGACCTATGTGTGAGAGCTAAAAGTATGAACTTTTAGAAGAACGCACAAGAGCAAATCTTAATGACCTTGGATTTGGTAAAGAATGTTTAGATATGAAGCCAAAAGCTTAAGCAACAACACCACCACCAAAAACAACAGCAATAAAAATAAATAAGACTTCATAAAAATTAAAACTTTTGTGTTTCAAAGGACATCATCAAGAAAGTGGAAAGATCAATCCACAGAATGGAAGACACTATTTACAATTGTATCTCTTATAAAGGTTTTGTATCCAAAATACACACAGGACTTTTACAACTTTGTAATCAAAAGACAAGCCAATTGAATTTAGGCAAAGGAGATGAACAGAAGTTTCTATTCAATCAAGAAAGGTATACAAATAGCTAATAAACATGTGAAAAGAAACTCAGCACTATTAGTCATCAGGGA
This sequence comes from Balaenoptera physalus, assembly GCF_965194825.1. Classification (NCBI taxonomy): domain Eukaryota; kingdom Metazoa; phylum Chordata; class Mammalia; order Artiodactyla; family Balaenopteridae; genus Balaenoptera; species Balaenoptera physalus. The sequence goes on along the minus strand of NC_138882.1, from coordinate 75,949,910 downwards.
AATGCAAATCAAAACCAAAATGAGATACTTTTCCACACCCATTAGGATAGCTAGAATTTTTTTAAGTCAGATAATAACTTGTTGGAAAGCATGTAGAAAATTGGAACTCTCATACTCTACTGGTGAGAATGCAGCCACTTTGGAAAACAGTCTGACAGTTCCTCAAATGATTAAACATAAAGTTACCATAAGACCCAGCAAGTCTATCCCTAGGTATTCACCCAAGATAAATATGTCCACCTAGAAACTTGTACATGAATGTTTATAGATGCAATATTCATGATAAACAAAAGTTGAAAACAGTGTCTATCAACTGATGAATGAATACATAAAACGTGATATATCTTCACAACTGAACATTATTCAGACATAAAAGGAATTAAGGCTGATACATGCTACAACTTAGATGAATCTTGAAAACATCATACTAAATGAAAGAAGCCAGTCACACAAAAAAACACATATTATATGATTTTATTCATATAAAATGTCCAGAATAGGAAAATTTATAGAGACAGAAAGTAGACTAGTAGTTGCCTAAAACTTGGGGAGGTGGGGGGTGTGGCTGAGAGTTAGAGGGTGGTGATAACTAAAGTATACAGGATTTCTTTTGAGGTTGATTCAAACGTTCTAAAATTGAATGTAGTGATAGTTGTACATATCTGTAAATATACTACAAACTGTTTAATTTTACACTTTAAATGGGTTAATTATAAGGTATATAAACTATATATTAATAAAATTGTTTTTTAAAAAAAGATAGATGGGACCTGACTTTGAATTCCCATTCCTTGTTATGTTACCTTGAGTAACTTACTTAGGGCTTGTTGTTCCTTTATCATTAAAATGGTAATAATAATAATGTCTACTTTATAGGATTATTGTGATAATGAGTTAATTCAAGAATAATATATGGAATAGTGTCTGATACGTATAAATAAGTCTCATTATCAGTGTTTCATTATAACCATTATTATACACCTAGGATTTTACTGGTTTGTTTATTAACTTCTAAGTTCCTTGAGGTTAGGATCTGTGTGGTATCATCTTTGAATTTTCATACCACCTTCCAAATATCTTGCTTATATTAAATGCCAAAAGAATGATAGAATAAATAAATAATTCATAAATGTATAAAAGTAGATCAGCTCCCAATGACTAACCTGACAGCAATGAGCATCCTTTAAAGTATAGACCGTAATCTTAAAATACCATTCTCACTAAAAGAAACCAAGAATTCTTGCAGGAATGGCTAATTCCAAGTCCAAGATAGAAATGTATAAGATGAACTTGGAGCATCTTTTAACACCAGATAGCAAGGAAGCTATCAGATGGAGGCTACTAGAGTATGTCAAAAGAACCCAGAAGGTAACTTGGAGAGGCTCTCACTGGCCAAAGATTGGTCAATTTGAACCAATTTGAATTGGTCAATAAAAATAATAATTGCAATTTATTAAAACTGGTGAAATATCTTTAAATATATTAGTTCAGTATGAATGTATCACCTTCAAATCAAATGATAAGGAATTGATCAATTATCTTGAAAACCAGAAAAAAAAATAGCATCTATCTGCCTTTTAGTATGAACTGTATTACTGAGTAACCAAAGAGTATAAGGGAAGATATCTCTTCACAAAGGTATTCCAATGAAGACATGGAAAAGAAATGATAGCGTTAGATGGCAGCATTTCCAATCCCTAATGAATGAATAAATACATGCACTAAACATCAGTGGCTGCTGGGATCAGACATTTTGTACCTCATTTGGTCTTGACAAAAATTATAGTCTTACTAAACAGATAGATCTGAGTCTGATCCAGTCTCTAGATTCAGCTGTCAGTTGGAAGGAAATACCAAGACAGAGGAACATGTTAAAGCACACGAAGAGTAGGCAATCAGGAAAATCCAGTCTATGGGATACTCTATGGGTCAAGTGGCCTGTGTTCTCCAACAGATAAACTATAAGAGATAAAAAGAATAGAGGAGGAACCTGTACATTTAAAGAGACTTAAAACAAGATTTTAAAACTATATAGCTTGCAATGTATGTTTTAGTAGTAAAAGGTTGAAAGGAAAAATACATAGAAATGATCATTATGAAAATAAAGATAATAGTTGCTTCTGGCAGGAAGGATAAAAATGTGTTTGTGACAGGGGTCTATGAAGGGGCTTCTGTGATAGCTGACAAGTTTCTATTATTTGATCTCAGTGTGTTGACCTATAATAATCCATTAAGCTATATATTTGATTTCTGTGGTTTTCAATATCTTAAAATAAAAAGATTATTTTGAGGTAGTTTGGTTCTGTGTTATTAAAAAGACTTAGTGTATCTGGCTATAGTAGTTTGAGGTACATCTATTAGATCATAGACAGCCAGTGAGAGCTTTTTGAGCATAGAGTGACAAGACCAAAATGGCACAATAGAAAATTAATCCAGCAACAAATTGTGGAATGAATTAGTGGACTATAAACTAGAAGACATTTAGTAGATTATTAAACAACTCCCAAATACGTTCATGAAAATCTGACCCAGATTTAGACTCACGACAGACGTGAGATGATTTGCAGATGTGAAGTCAGTTTTGACAACTGATTGTGAATAGTGATTTGGGGAAAATGAACTTTCAGGAGTGACCAAGAGGTTTTCTTAAAGAGCTGAGAAATATGGTGATGACATACAATGACATAAGAAATCAAGAGGGAGAGTTTTTTAAGGACTCACAAACATTAGAGTATAGTAATGATTAAGACATGGACTTTTAGATTTAGCCAAATCTACACTCAAATCCTAGTTCTTTCACCAAGTGGCTCGATGATCCTGGACAATCAACTTTAAAAAAAAAAATGTTTAAAATAATAAATATATCTGTAAAATGGGGGCAATAATAGAACTTTTTTCAGAGGTTGTTGCAAGGATTAAATTATATAATTATTAAATGGAGAATGCGTAACAGGTGCCTAGCATGCATTATATGTTAGGAACAATGAAGATGATGATGGTGACATCCACCAGACAGTTGGAAATGCACATCTGGAGCTCAAAAAAAATCTGGAATTGTAATAATAGGTATACAATTTAGCCAAACTGTTTATAATTACTTCTTATGTATATATTTAATAATGGAGGAGACATTACAAAAATGTGGCTAATTTTAATTATCAAATGATTTTTTAATTTCCCTTTGGTTTGGTCAATATTTTTATCCTTATATTTGATTATAAGTATTCTAGAAATTCTCAGCACTCATTAAAAGTAAGTGAAAGACTTAAATGGTAATCCAAACTTCACATAAGCCTGCATCCACCAGATTAGGAAAAAAAGAAACTTCATCACCCCTAAGGGCCTCCTGTTAATCAATATCCAACCAGTTGTCAGTGCACAGAAGTTCAAATTTTAGAAGTCTCTCTAACTGATTGCTCTTTGGTTCTGTGGGTTTTTAAAAATTGTTTTATTTAAGTATAGTTGATTTACAATGTTGTATTAGTTTCAGGTGTACAGCAAAGTGATTCAGTTTTATATGCATATATACACATATATATGTATATTGATATACACATACACATATATATGTGTATATATGTATATATATACATATGGTGGAGACTTTAGGGTTTTTTATATATAGTATCATGCCATCTGCAAATAGTGACAGTTTTACTTCTCTTCTGATTTGGATGCCTTTTATTTCCTTTTCTTTTCTGACTGCTGTGGTTAGAACTTAAATACAATGTTAAATAGAAGTGGTGAGAGTGGACATCCTTGTTTTGTTTCTGATTTTAGAGGGAAAACTTTCAGCTTTTCCCCATTGAATATGATGTTAACTATAGATTTGTCATAAGTAATCTTTATTATGTTGAGATATGTTCTCTCTGTACCAATTTGATGAGAATTTTTATCATGAAAGGATGTTGAATTTTGTCAAATACTTTTCCTTGCCCATTTTTAATCAGAATACTTTGATATTGAGTTTTGTGTTCTTTATATATTTTGATTTTAACCTCTTATTAGATATGTGGTTTACAAATATTTTCTCCTACTCCATGGGTTGCCTTTTCATTTTGTTGATTATTTCTTTTGCTGTGCAAAAACTTTTTAGTTTGATATAGTCCCACTTGTTGATTTTTACTGAGTTGTTTGGCTTTTTGCAACATTTCCAAAAAAATTATTGCCAAGGTTGATGTCAAGTAGATTTTTCCCTATGTTATCTTCTGGGAGTTCCATAGTTTCAGGTCTTACATTTAAAACCTTAATTCATTTTGAGTTAATTTTTGTGAGTGGTGTAGCAAAGGGGTCCAATTTCATTCTTTGGCTTGTGCATTTCCAGTTTCCCAGCACCATTTATAATATTTTTTTTCACATTAAGTATTTGTGGTTTCCTTGTAAAATATTAATTGCTTGGGTTTTACCTCTGGGCTCTCAGTTCTATTCCATCACTATATGTTTTGATGCCAGTACCATACTGTTTTGACTACTATATCTGTTTTTGTGTCTCATACTTAAATAAAAGAAGCTGGTTTAGCTTTACTAACATAAGACAGAATAGCTTTTAGTCAAGAAGCATTAACACAGATGAAGAGAGATGTTTCATAATGATAAAATATTCAATCCATCAGAAAAATATAATTATAAATTTATATGTTTCAAATTACACAGCAAAATTGACAGATTTAAAGGGACATAGGTGAATTCACAATTGTAGAGTGCGTCTTTAACTTAGGTCTCAGTAACTAACAGAAAAAAGTACACAAAATATACAGACTATTTGAACAATATGATTAAAAAGTTTGACCTATTAGATATATTTAAAACACTACATACAACAACTGCAAAATACACATTCTTTTCAAGTTCATATGAAATATTATGGTATCCTAACATACCATATACATCCTGGGGCATAAAACAAGGTTCAGCATATTTCATAAGAGTGAACTTATTCATAGAACCACCATATGACTCAGCAATCTGACTCCTAGGTATATACCCAGAGAAAGCCATCATTCAAAAAGATACATGTACCCAATGTTTATTGCAGCACTATTTACAATAGCCAGGACATGGAAGCAACCTAAATGTCCATCAACAGAGGAATGGATAAAGAAGATACAGTACATATATACAATGGAATATTACTCAGCCATTAAAAAAGAACAAAATAATGCCATTTGCAGCAACATGGATGGATCTAAAGATTCTCATACTGACTGAAGTAAGTCAGACAAAGAAAGACAAATATATGATATCATTTATATGTGGAATCTAAAAGAAAGGATACAAATGAACTTATTTACAAAACAGAGGTAGAGTCACAGATGTAGAAAACAAACTTGTGGTTACCAGGGAGTAAGGGGGAGAAGAATAAATTGGGAGATTAGGACTGACATATACACACTACTATATGTAAAATAGATAACTACTTAGAATTTGATGTATAGCACAGGGAACTCTACTCAATACTCTGCAATGGCCTATATGGGAAAAGAATCTATAAAAAAGAAAAGTGTATATATGTAAATGTATAATGGATTCACTTTGCTATACATCTGAAACTAACACAGCATTATAAATCAACTATACTCTAATAAAAATTTTTTAAAAAGAGTGAACTTATTCAGAATATGTTATCTTCTTTTAGTGAATTAAAAATATAAACTAAAATTTCTATAGTTCAGCTAAGCAGTGCCTAAAGAAAAGTTACAGCTTGAAATTTGTATATCGAAAGAAAGGGAGAAAGGCTGAAAATCAATGACAAATTTTCTACATCAAGAGGTTAGAAAATGAATAGCAAATTAATGCCAAAGGAAGTAGAAGGAGGGAAAAGGTATAATCAGAGATTAATAAAATAAAAACAAAGAAACCAAGAAAATGAACAAAGACAAAAGCTGATTTGGGGATAAAATATTTTAAATATAGAACCAAAAAATCCATTCAAGTTAGAAAAAGAAAAAACAAAGATTATTAATATCAGAAATGAAAAAGAGAACATCACTGAAGAGCCTACAGACATGAAAAAGTTAAAAAGTATTATAAACCTTAAAATTCCTATCAAAAAATCACAACATATTAGGACTGAGAAAATAGAAGTAGTCAATTTGGAATATCTTGTATTTATTATTATAATTATGCAATTAAAACATTTCCAAAATGGAATCTACAGGCCCAAATTTATTCAATGGTGAATTCTCTCAAACATTTAAGAAAGAAATAAACAGCAATCTTATTTTTGTATTTTGAGACTATTTGTTCTTCAAAATAGAAATGTTCCTAAAATATATAAACGTAGAAAAATATTCCCAAGAATATAAGTGATGGAAAACTCCCCCAAATCCTTTAAATGAGGTAAGCATAACCTTATTACCAAAACTTGACCAGGACTCCATGAGAAAGGAAAATCTGCCCCAATTTCTATCATGATTATATATGAAAAACCTAAATAAAATATGAGCCAAAAATGTCTACCAATAATATTTCTATCTCCTACAGTCTCAGACAATGTATAAAAATGAAAAAAGAAAGAAAATATATAAGAAATGGAATAGAAGAAATAAAAGTATCATTAATTGCAGATAACTTGATTAATTAAAAATCCAAAAGAATCTCATCTAAATATAATTAGTTAACTGATTTAGCAAGGTTACTAGATATAATGTCAATATATAAAAATTAATTATAATCCCTTATGTCAACCAAAAATTAGAAAATGAGATTAAAAGAATACCATTTACTGTAATTTTGAAAAACATTAAGTACCTAGGAATTCATTTAGGAAAATATGCACAAGATAAAGATATAAAAAACTACAAAACATTTTTGACTGGTATCAAAAAATATATAAATAAATTGAGGGAAATATCATGTTTCTGAATTGGAAGATTCAATATTGGAAAGACAGCAATATGTCCCATATTCATTAATACATTCAGTACAATCTCAATCACATTCTCAGCAGATTTTTAGTGGAATGACAATTGAAAATGCAAAATCTAAAGAGTGGCTAGATAATCTTGAGGAAGAATAACAAAGTTTGGAGAACATACTTTGTCTGATATCAAGACCTATAAAATTAATGGAATTAAAACACTTTTGACAGGTGGAAAAATGGACAATCTAGTCAAACAAAATAGAAATTCTAAAAACAAAAACACATTTTCTGGTCATATGAGATTTTTTTGGTAAAAATAATACTGCAGTGTACTAGAGAAAGAAAAATCACATATAAAATATACTTATTTTATTGAATAAACATAAGGATAAAAAAAAGAATGCTGACCTTGACCTCATAGTATAAACAAAATTCAGTACTAGAGGATACTGAATAAGAGGATAGCATAAGAGGATAACTTTGTGACTTCAGGGTAGACGAAGATTTTCTTTGAAAGGCACATAAAGCACCACTTTAAAGGAAAAGACTAAAAACTAGATTACGTTAAAGGAAGAATGTATGTACATAAAAGACACCATTGCCTAGACCAATGTCATGGAGCTTTTCCTTTTGTTTTCTTCTAGGAATTTTACAGTTTCAGATTTTACATTTAAAGCTCTAATCCATTTTGAGTTGATTTTTTGTATGGGGTAAAATAATGGTCCAATTCCATTCTTTTGCATGTGAATACATAGTTTTCCTAACACCATTTGTTGAAGGGACTATTCTTTTCTCATTGTATATTCTTGGCACTCTTGTCAAAGATCAGTTGATCATATGTGCATGGGTTTATTTCTAGGCTGTCTATTCTATTCCATTGGTCTATATGTCTGTTTTTGTGCCAGTATCATACAGTTTTAATGACACCAAAAGCACAAGAAACAAAAGCAAAAATAGACAAATGGGACTACATCAAACCAAAAAGTTTCTGCACAGCAAACGAAACAATCAATAGAGTGGAAATGGGAAAAAAAAAATTGTGAACCATATTTCTTATGATTTAATATCCAAAATATATATGGAACTCATAGCTCAATAGTAAACACAAACAAAAAACAAATAACCTGATTAAAAATGGTCAAGGAACTTGAATAGATGTTTCTCCAAAGAAAACATACAAATGGACAACAGGTATAGGAAAAGGTGCTCAACATCAATACTCATCAGAGAAATGCAAACCAAAACCACAATGAGATATCAGGTCACACTTGTTAAGATGGCTATTAACAAAAAAAAAAAAGATGAGTATTGGAGAGGATGTGAAAAAATTGGAACACTTGAACACTGCTGTGAAAATGTAAAATGGCAGCCACTCTGGGAAACTGTATGAAGATTCCTCAAAATATTAAAAATAAGACTATCATATATTCTAGCAACCCTACTTCTGTGCATACAGCCAAAGGAGATGAAATCACTATCTGAAAGAAATATCTGCATTCATTGTAGCATTATTCACAATAGCCAAAACGTGTACAAAATTTAAATGTCCATTGATGGATGAATGGATAAAGAAAGTATAGTACAATATATATATATACAATGGAATATCATTCAGCTTTTAAAAAGAAAGAAATCCTGCTGTGTGCAGGAAAATGGATGGACCTTGAGGGCATTATGCTAAGTAAAATTAGCCAGTCACAGAGCAAATACTGCATGATTTCACTTACGTGAGGTATCTAAAAAAGTCGAACTCATAGAAGCAGAGAGTAGACTAGTGATTGCCAGAGCTAGGGGTGGGGAAAATGGGGAGTTGTTATCCAACAGGTATAAAGTTTCTGTTATGTAATATGAATAAATTCTAGAGATCTGTCATACAATATAGTGCTTATAGTTAACAATGCTGTACTGTACTCTCAAAAATTTTTTAAGAGGGTAGGTCTCATGTTAAGGTTTCTTACTACAATAAAAAAAAAAAAGAGACACCATTGAAAGAGTGAAGAGGCAAACAACCTAGTGGAAGGAGATATTTTCCATTGATATATTCAAAATAAGACTCATAACCTGTATGAGTAAAGGACTCCTCCAAGTCAATAGGAGTACAGAGTTCCAATAAAGGATATCCAAATGCCCAATAGTATTTGAAAATTAGTCAATATCAGTAGACATCAGGGAAATGCAAATTAAAATCCCAAGGAGCTCAGTACACACTCACCAGAAAGGCTTAACTTCAAAACAAAACAAAACAAAAAAAACAACTGACAATGCTGAAATTGATGGAAATGTGGAGCAACTAGAAATCTCATACACTGTAGGGGTGTAAATTGGTCCAACCGCTTTGGAAAACAGCTTGGCGGTATCTCATAAAGATAGACAAATGGCTACAACCCACTAAATTTACTCCAAGATATATGACAAACAAAAATACACATTTAAGTTTATCCAAAACACAAAAAGAAATATGTAACTGGAATTTCTATCAACAATACAACATATAAATTAATACTGGTATATTTATATAAATTTACTAATAGTATATTTATGCAATGAAACACTATACAATAATGAAAAAACAAACTAAATACTACTACACACAAGAAGAAGGGTCCTCACAAACATAAAACTGAGCAAAGGTAGCCATACATAATAATGCAATACTGTATGTTCTATTTACAGAAAGTTCAAAATTAGGTAAAAGTAAGCAGTTGTGATAGAAGTCAGGACAGTTACCAGGAGAATGCTAATTTTGTGCTATTTCTTGATCTAGGGGGTGGTTATAAGAGCATGTTTAAGTTTGTAAATTTTAATTCAACTGTTCATTTGTGATCACTTTAAAAAAAATTTTTACATCTTTATTGGAGTATAATTGCTTTACAGTGTTGTGTTAGTTTCTGCTGTATAACAAAGTGAATCAGCTATATGTATACATATATCCCCATATCCCCTCCCTCTTGAACCTCACTCCCACTCTCCCTATCCCACCCCTGTAGGTCATCAAAAAACATTTAGGTGATCTCCCTGTGCTAAGCAGGAGCTTCCCTCTAGCCATCCATTTTACATTTGGTAGTGTATATATGTCAATGCTACTCTCTCACTTCGTACCAGCTTCCCCTCCCCACCCCATGTCTTCAAGTCTGTTCTCTACGTCTGTGTCTTTATTCCTGCCCTGCCACTAGGTTCATCAGTACTGTTTTTTTAGATTCCATATATGTCCTTTTGCATATGGTATTTGTTTTTCTCTTTCTGACTCACTTCACTCTGTATGACAGACTCTAGGTCCATTCACCTCATTACAAATAACTCAATTTCATGCCTTTTTATGGCTAATATTCCATTGTATATATGTGCCACATCTTCTTTATCCATTCATATGTAAATGGACATTTAGGTTGCTTCTTCCATGTCCTGGCAATTGTAAATAGTGCTGCAATGAATATTGTGGTACATGTATGTTTTTGAATTATGGTTTTCTCAGGGTATATGCCCAGGAATGGGACTGCTGAGTCATATGGTAGTTCTACCTTTAGTTTTTTAAGGAAACTCCATACAGTTCTCCACAGTGGCTATATCAATTTATATTCCCACCAACAGGGCAGGAGAGTTCCCTTTTCTCCACACTCTCTCCAGTATTTATTATTTGCACCTATTTTGATAATGGCCATTCTGACGGTTGTGAGGTGATACCTCATTGTGGTTTTGATTTGCATTTCTCTCATGATTAGTGATGTTGAGCATCTTTTCATGTGTTTGCTGGCAATCTGTATGTCTTCTTTGGAGAAATATCTATTTAGGTCTTCTGTCCATTTTTGAATTGGGTTGTTTGTTTTTTTGATATTGAGCTGCATGAGCTGCTTGTATATTTTTGAGATTAATCCTTTGTCAGCTGATTCATTTGTAAATATTTTCTCCCATTCAGAGGGTTGTCTTTTTGTCTTGTTTGTGGTTTCTTTTGCTGTGCAAAAGATTTAAGTTTTATTAGGTCCAATTTGATTATTTTTTATTTTATTTCCATTACTCTAGGAGGTGGGTCAAAAAGGATCTTGCTGTGATTTATGTCAAAGAGTGTTCTGCCTATGTTTTCTTCTAAGAGTTTTATAGTGTCTGGCTTTACCTTTAGGTCTTCAATCCATTTTGAGTTTATTTTTGTGTATGGTGTTAGGAAGTGTTCTAATTTCATTATTTCACATGTAGCTGTCAGGTCTTCCCAGCTCCACTTACTGAAGAGGCTGTCTTTTCTTCATCATATATTCTTGCCTCCTTTGTCAAAGATAAAGTGACCATATGTGTGTGGGTTTATCTCTGGGCTTTCTGCCCTTTTGCACTGATCTATATTTCTGTTTTTGTGCCAGTACCATAATGTCTTGATTACTGTAGCTTTGTAGCATAGTCTGAAGTCAGGGACTGTGATCTTCCACCTCCATTTTTCTTTCTCAAGATTGCTTTGCCTATTCGGGGTCATTTGTGTTTCCACACAAATTGTAAAATTTTTTGTTCTAGTTCTGTGAAAAATGCCATTAGTAACTTGATAGGGATTGCACTGAGATTACTTTGGGCAGTATAGGCCTTTTCACAATGTTGATTCTTCCAATCCAAGAACATGGTATATCTTTTGATTGGTTTGTATCGTCTTTGATTTCTTTCATCAGTCTCTTATAGTTTTCTGCATACAGGTCTTTTGCCTCCTTAGGTAGGTGTATTCCTAGGTATTTTATTCTTTTTATTGTGATGATATATGGGATTGTTTCCTTAATTTCTCTTTCTGATTTTTCGTTGTTAGTGTATAGGTATGCAACAGATTTCTGTGCATTAATTTTGTATCCTGCAACTTTACCAAATTCACTGATTAGCTCTAGTAGTTTACTGGTGGCATCTTTAGGATTTTCTATGTATAGTATCATGTCATCTGCAAACAGTGACAGTTTAACTTCTTCTTTTCCAATTTGGATTCCTTTTATTTCTTTTTCTTCTCTGATTGCTGTGGCTAAAACTTCCAAAACTATGTTGAATAATAGTGGTGAGAGTGGGCACCCTTGTCTTGTTCCTGATCTTAGAAGAAATGTTTCAGTTTTTCACCAGTTAGAATGAGGTTGGTTGTGGATTTGTCATATATGGCTTTTATTATGTTGAGGTAGGTTCCCTCTATGCCCACTTTCTGGAGAGTTATTATCATAAATCGTTGTTGAATTTTGTCAGAAGTTTTTCTGCATCTATTGAGATTATCATATGGTTTTTATCATTCAGTTTGTTAATATGGTGTATCACATTGATTTATTTGCCTATATTGAAGAATCTTTGCATTTCTGGGATAAACCCCACTTGATCATGGTGTATGATCCTTTGAACATTCTGTTGGATTCTGTTTGCTAGTATTTTGTTGATGATTTTTGCATCTATGTTCATCAGTGATATTGGCCTGTAGTTTTCTTTTTTTGTGACATCTTTGTCTGGTTTGGGCACCAGGGTGGTGGTGGCCTCGTAGAATGTGTTTGGGAGTGTTCCTGCCTCTGCTACATTTTGGGAGAGTTTGAGAAGGATAGGTGTTAACTCTTCTCTAAATGTTTGATGGACTTCAGCTGTGAAGCCATCTGGTCCTGGGCTTTTGTTTGTTGTAAGATTTTTAATCACAGTTTCAGTTTCAGTGCTTCAGATTTGTCTGTTCATGTTTTTTGTTTCTTCCTGGTTCAGTCCTGGAAGGTTGTACTTTTCTAAGAATTTGTCCATTTCTTCCAGTCTGTCCATTTTATTGGCATATAGTTACTTGTAGTAGTCTCTCATGATCCTTTGTATTTCTGCAGCATCAGTTGTTACTTCTCCTTTTTCCTTTCTAATTCTGTTGATTTGAGTCTTCTCCCTTTTTTTCCTGATGAATCTGGCTAATAGTTTATCAATTTTGTTTATCTTCTCAAAGAACCAGCGTTTAGTTTTATTGATCTTTACTATTGTTTCCTTCATTTCTTTTTCATTTATTTCTGATCTGATCTTTATGATTCCTTTCCTTGTGCTAACTTTGGGTTTTTTTTGTTGTTGTTTTTCTTCTCCCTCTAATTGCTTTAGATGTAAGGTTAGGTTGTTTACTGGAGATTTTTCTTGTTTCTTGAGGTAGGACTGTATTGCTCTAAACTTCCCTCTTAGAACTGCTGTTTCTGTATGCCATAAGTTTTGAGTGATTGTGTTTTCATTGTCATTTTTTTCTAGGTATTTTTTGATTTCCTCTTGGATTTCTTCAGTGATCTCTTGGTTGTATAGTAGCATACTGTTTAGCCTCCATGTGTTCATATTTTTTAGTTTTCTTTTTTCCTGTAATTGATATCTAGTCTCATAGTGTTGTGGTCAGTAAAATGCTTGATATGATTTCAATTTTCTTAAATTTACTGAGCCTTGATTTGTGACCCAAGATGTGATCTATCCTGGAGAATGTTCCATGAGCACTAGAGAAGAAAGTATATTCTGTTGTTTTTGGATGGAATGTCCTATAAATATTAACTAAGTCCATCTGATCTAATGTGTCATTTAAAGTTGTGTTTCCTTATTTATCTTCTGTTTGGGTGATCTGTCCATTGGTGTAAGTGGGGTGTTAAAGTCTCCTACTATTATTGTGTTATTGTTGATTTCCCCTTTTATGGCTGTTAGCATTTGCCTTATGTATTGAGGGGCTCCTATGCTGGTTGCATAGATATTAACAATTGTTATGTCTTCTTCTTGGATTGATCCCTTGATCATTATATAGTGTCCTTCCTTGTCTCTTGTAACATTCTTTATTTCAAAGTCTACTTTGTCTGATATGAGTATTGCTACTCCAGCTTTCTTTTGATTTCCATTTGCATGGAATATATTTCTCCACCCCCTACTTTCAATGTATGTGTCCCTAAGTCTGAAGTGGGTCTCCTGTAGACAGAATATATACAGGTCTTATATTTGTAGCCATTTAGCCAGTTTGTGTCTTTTGGTTGGGGCATTTATTCCATTTACATTTAAGGTAATTATTGGCATGTATGTTCCTATTACCATTTTCTTAATTCTTTTGGGTTTGTTTTTGTAGGTCTTTTCTTTCTCTTGTGTTTCCTGCTTAGAGAAGTTCCATTAGCATTTGTTGTAAAGCTGGCTTGGTGGTGCTGAATTCTCTTAACTTTTGCTTGTCTGTAAAGGGTTTATTTTCTCCTTTGAATCTGAATGAGATCCTTGCTAGGTACAGTAATCTTGGTTGTAGGTTCTTCCCTTTCATCACTTTAAATGTGTCCTGCCACTCCCTTCTGGCTTGAAGAATTTCTGTTGAAAGATCTGCTGTTAACCTTATGGGGATTCCCTTGAATGTTATTTGTTGCTTTTCCCTTGTTGATTTTAATATTTTCTTTTTGTTTTTAATTTTTTTTAGTTTGATTAATATGTGTCTCGGTGTGTTTCTCCTTGGATTTCTCCTGTATGGGACTCTCTGTGCTTCCTGGACTTGACTGACCATTTCCTTTCCCATGCTGGGGAAGTTTCAGCTATAATCTCTTCAAATATTTTCTCAGACCCTTTATTTTTTGCTTCTTCTTCTGGGATGTCTATAATTTGAATGTTGTGCATAATGTCCCAGAGGTCTCTGAGACTGTCCTCCATTCTTTTCATTCTTTTTTCTTTATTCTGCTCCATGGCTGTTATTTCCACCATTCTATATTCCAGCTCACTTATCTCTTCTTCTGCCTCAGTTTTTCTGCTATTGATTCCTTCTAGAGTAGTTTTCATTTCAGTTATTTTGTTGTTCATTACTGTTTGTTTGCTCTTTAGTTCTTCTAGTTCCTTGTTAAATGTTTCTTGTATTTTCTCCATTTTATTTCCATGATTTTTGATCATGTTTACTACCATTACTCTGAATTCTTTTTCAGGTAGTTTGCCTATTTCCTCTTTATTTATTTGGTCTCGTGGGTTTTTATCTTTCTCCTTTGCCTGTAAGATATTTCTCTGTCTTCTCATTTTGTTTTATTTACAGTATTTGAGGTCTCCTTTCCCTTGGCTTCAGAGTCGTAGTTCCTCTTGCTTCTGTTCTCTGCCCCCAGTGGTGGGGTTTGTTCAGTGTCTCGTGTAGGCTTCCTGATGGGAGGAACTGGTGCCTGTGTTCTGGTGGGTGGAGCTTTGTCTTTTCCCTCTGATGAGCAGGGCCGTGTCAGGTGGTGTGTTTTGGGGTTTCCTTGAGCTTAGTATGATTTTAGGTAGTCTGTGTGCTGATGATAGGTTTGTGTTCCTGTGTTGTTTGTAGTTTCATGTGAGGCGTCCAGTGTGGGGAGCTGCTGGCAGTTTGGTGAAGCCAGGTCTTGAATTCATATAGAGGTCTCTGTGAGAGCTCTCGACGATTAACCTTCCCTGGGGCCAGGAATTCTATAGTGGTCCAGCATCCTGGACTCGGTGCTCCTACCCCAGAACCTCAGGCCCGACTTCTGGTGGAGGGACAAAGACCCCACAAGTCACTCATCCCAGCAATAAAGGGGATTAAAAAATCAAAAAAAAACTAACAAAACCTTAGACAAATGGAAAAAGTAAAAACAGACAAACAGAAACAGAAACAAGGAAACACGCACACAAAAAAAGAAACAAAAACAGAACCAAGTAAGTCAAAAATCAAGAGAACAACCAGACAAACAAAAGAATCCAAGAATGAAATCAAACAATTAAGAGGAAAGCTGACAAAAACCAAAACCAAAAACCAAGACCAAAGCAGAGTGCCAAATGAAGAATGAAGCAAAGAAACAAAAGAAACTGACAAAAATGATTTAAAAAAAGAAAAAAGAAAGGGGAAAGAAGACAGAACAACAGAAAAGCAACATAGAAACAGAAATATTTTAAAAAATAGAAGTTATATTAAAGAAAAAGACAAACAAAACCCCAGAGAAATGGTAAAAACAAAATCAAACAAAAACAGAAACAAGGAAACACACACACACTTAAAAGAAACAAAACAGAGCCAAATAAAACAAAAAGCAGGAGAACAACCAGACAAATAGAAGAAATGAAAAAAGAAATCAAACAATTAGGATTAAAACTTACAAAAACACATAACCTAATAACAAAACCAAAGCAGTGTGCCAACTGAAGAATAAAGGAAGGAAACAGAACAAACCAATAAAAATGATTTAAAAATGATAATTATAAAATAAAATAAAAAGGGAAAAATCACAGGACAACAGACAAGCAAAGTAGAAATGGAAATATAAAAATACATATTAAAGAAAAAAAGAAGAAAATAAGGGAAAAGAACAGAGAACAGCACAAAAGTAAAGTAAAAATAGACATGTATAAAAAAAATTAAAAATAAAAATATGTTATAAAACACAGAGATCCCAAGACTAAATAAAAAAAAAAAGTAAAACAACAAAAACAAAGAAACAAAAAAGAAACCAAAAAAAAAAAAAAAGCTAGAAGCAACAGCAGAGTGAATCAAAACATAATAAAATTGGGCTTCCCTGGTGGCGCAGTGGTTGAGTCTGCCTGCCGATGCAGGGGACACGGGTTCGAGCCCTGGTCTGGGAGGATCCCACGTGCCGCGGAGCGGCTGGGCCCGTGGACCACAATTGCTGAGCCTGCGCGTCTGGAGCCTGTGCTCCGCAAGGAGAGGCCGCGATAGCGAGAGGCCTGCGCACCGCGATGAAGAGTGGTCCCCGCTTGCCACGGCTGGAGAAAGCCCTCGCACAGAGACGAAGACCCAACACAGCCATAAATAAAAAAAAAAAAAAAAACAAATACTTAAAAAAAAAGTAAAAGTCTATTAATTAAAAAAAAAATAATAATAAAATTAATAGTAATAATTTTGTTTCCCTGGGGTCTCTGCTGTAAGTGTCCTTGCACATGCCATGAGCCACAGCTCACCTCTGCCTCCCTTGGCCTCTGAGCTCATCTCCAGACCTGCTGTGGGCCCTGTGGGGACCACTCAGACTCTGATCTGGCCCAATTCCTGCATGTGCTGCCCCCAAAGTCCACAGCTGCCAGAGCTAGACTGTTTTCATTTGTGGGAACACTCATTATCTACTCAGATATTCCATAGATGCAGGGTCTACCTAGCTGATTGTGGGAATTTAGTCTGCAGCTTGTACAGCTGATGGAAACATTTTCCATCTTCTTCCTCAGTCACCCCGTCCCTGGTGTTCAGCTTTGGTTTTATCCCCACCTCTGTGTGTGGTCCACCCAAAGGAGTCTGGTCTTGAGGTTGTCTTGGAGCACTTGGGTCTGCCCCTGTGGGGACCAGGCACAGAGGTGGTATGACTGACTACTTGGATAGAGGGAGCCCCAGCAGCACCAAATGCACAGGGAAGCCACTGGCCATGGGCACAAGAGATATGGGCCTAGTGAGGGCCTTTTCTGGCGCCCAACATAAAGCATGTGAGGGCTAACCCTGGCCAGGGTTTTTCTGGCACCCAGCAGCAGGTGTGCAAGGGCCAGCCCTGAGAGGGCTTTTTTCTTTTTTTTTTTTTTATTGCCCTGCAGCCGGTGTGTGAGGGCCAGGTTTGAGGGGGGTTTTTTATTGCTTGGCAGGCAGCCGGCACTCAAGAGCCAGCCCTGAGCAGGGTTCTTTTACTGTTTGCAGGCGCCAGCATGTGGGTAGAGAAAGGTTACAATAGTGGCTCATCCCCCTGTGTGTGACTCAACAATAGCGCCCTGCTTCCATGGCAGTCCCATCTTCCTCCATAGGCATTCCCTGCTGCAGATTTCCTTCCTCCTGTCCCTCGGTCCGTCTACCCACAGCCAAGGGCAGTTCTCGCTCTGGGCCTGTTCTCCAATCCCCATGCACCAGCTCCCAGCCCCCTTGCACACCTGTGAACACACGTCCCATTCGAGGGCACATAGGCCTGTGGTACAGACTGTCTGTGTATTTTTCACTCTGTCCTGTGTGCCACAGATCAGCTGCTTCACCCTCTTCCAACAGCCTCAAATGCTTCCCTTCTGTCCCAATCGATTTCCCCATTGGAGAGAGGGTTTCCCCGAATTCAGGAATCTGTCCTCCATTTCAGCTCCCCCGCCCCAGGGTGCAGGTTCCATCCTGCTTTCTCTCCTCCCCCTTCTCCCTTCTTTTTTTTCCTTCTTATCCAGTTATGCAGGGTACTTTATAGTCCTTTCTGGTGTCCAAGGTCTTCTGCTAGTTTTCAGCTGGTGTTCTCTGAGAATTGTTGCATCTGTAGATGTATTCCTGATGCATCCGTGAAGAGAGATGAACTCCATGTCCACCTACTCCTCCGCCATCTTGAATCCTCTGATTTGTTCACTTTTAAGTATATATGTTATGCTTTATTAAAGAGTTTATTTCAAATTATTAAATGTATGATTATCAAAGTTAATATATAAAGGAGCCTATAAAATATATAGGGGAATAGTCAGATGACTCATAAGCTCACTATTGTTTTAGTGAGGGCCTTCTAATTGTTATTGCTGTTTCAAAATATTGTTTTTCCTCTTTTGTTTCCCACTGGAACTCTGGAAAATTTTCCCATTCAGTAAATATTCAGCAAAACACAACTTCTAAGAGTTGTCAAATACTCTCTTCTCTAGATGCAACTGGCTTACTTAACTGATCCTATATTGTGAGATACCTAGGTTGTTTTTATTTTCATTATGTTAAATGCTTTTCTGAATATTCTTTTATAAAATTTTGAATTTGAATTTATAATTATTCATTTAGAAATAATTCATAGATCACAATTTATGGATTTTTGAGCCTCTGTAAAATGGCAAATTGCTAATCTAACAGACTGCAAAATTAACTGTCACAAATGGCACAGAACTTATATTACACTCTCATTACCACTAATAATTATTCTATTAAATTTTGTCAAATTAACACATGAAAATTGTTTTAACTCATATTTCATTGATTTCTAGTGTACTTAAATATGTTAAAAGGCATTATTATTTACTTTTCCTATAAATTAACTCTTTCTGTCCTTCCCCTCCATTTTTCTTTCTATTGAGGTATCTGCTTTTTTTCCTAAGGTTCTGTAAAGTTTCTTTATATAATAAATATCTATGCTTTGTCATATGTTTTGTAATTTTTTTCCCATTTGACAACTGATTCTCAAGTTTGTTTATGGCATTTTGAGATACAGAAAACTTATGTTTATGTGGTTGAAATAGTTTCCTCTGTGTTTTCTTTTGTTGAATATTTTCTTAGAAAAGTCCCTGGCCACTTCAAATCAGTTTAATGTATATTATGGTTAATTTTATGTGTCAATTTTACTGGGCCACAGGGTGTCCAGATATTTGGTCAAACATTATTTTAGGTGTGTCTATGAGGATATTTCTGGATGAGATTAACATTTGGCGCAGTAGACTAAGTAAAGTACATTGCCCTTCTCAATGTGGGTGGGCCACATCTAATCAGTTGAAGACCAGAAAAGCATAAAAGACTGAATGAGTCAGAAAGAATTATGTCTTTCTGCCTGTCTTCAATCTGGGACATGGGTATTCTATCTTCTGACTCAGACTTGGTTTGGAAGTATAAAATCAGCTCTCCTGGGTCTCCAGTTTGCTAGCTACAGATCTTAAGACTTGTTAGCTTCCATAATCATGTGAGCCAAATCCTTATAATAAATCCCTTTATATATAAATTTATTAATAAATATATATAATTATATCTAGATATGTATCTTATGAGTTCTGTTTCTCTGAAGAACACTAATAAATATGCATTAATTTGTGTTCTATTTTGGTTTTTCTTTTTTTCTTTTACATTTAGTTTTTAAATCTTCCTGGAGGTTTTGGTGAAAAGTGAAAATCAAACTTCTTCCTTTATTGTTCTTTTTCCCCTGAATGGTTGTCATCCCTCTTCCTTCTTCCTCTGAAACCCACCTCAAGTGTTCTTTGCTCTGTGCCATCACTGTATCAGGCACTTACCTCTTTTTCTGTTCTTATTCTCTAAGGACTAGACTGCACCACTCTACCCACAGCTATGGCTGGTACTCTGATAATTTTCTCTAAATACTTAGGTTTCCTTTGACCACTCCCACTAGGGGGATTCCTACTGTCATAACTGCTCACAAGAAAAGATGCCTTGATTATTAATCTCATCCAAATCAAACACTTTCTCAACAAGTTTCTTCGGAATTTTCATCCCAGCCCTACTGCTAAGATGTCCAATGTCTGAGATTTCTTCTGCTTACCCATTATTAATTCTTTCTCTGTCTCTCACCCTTAGTCTGCTGAACTATTCCAGACTTATATGGGTGTTGATAATATGCATCATTGTATATCCAGAGACCTAGGAGAACTTTGGAAAAGTCATGTAAAGGGCTTGAACATCAGTTTATTCATTTGAAAATTATGATAATTCTGAACTACATCAAAAATTGTCTGGGCTTTAAGTGAGAAAATGGATATAAGAGAACATTACCACATAAAATATAGGACACTCGGCTAAATTTGAATTCCAGAAAAACAACAAATATGTCTTAGTATAAGTATGTTCCATGCACTATCTGGAAACTCTAATATGAGAGCACGTTGTAATGTGGTAAAGCATTATTTAACAATAAAGAGAAATAATAAGATGAAGATGAAGAAACAGAACAGCCCATTTTACTGTTTGTGCTTTCTCTGTTTATCTACATCAGAGGTCATTAAGTCATTATGATCCTAAATAATATCTATTCCAATGATAAAAGGAGTCAAAATTAACAGTGAAGGATGTGGCTGGTAAAGCAACTTTGTTTTTACAGCTCCAAGTAACGCACAGTCAGTTTACTAAATTATTCCACCCCTAATCCCTTATCCCTTAAAAATAGAATCCTTCTAGGGGACTGAAGTGTTGAGGATAAAGGGACTGGAGGGGGAAATTAGCAAGAGAGAAGGAATAAAATACTCCTTTCCAAAGTTCTCTGCTGAATCTGATCTTGTGTTATTCTCTTGCTGATAGTGACAGCTGTGCTGCCCAAGGCAATGCAGATTCATTCTCAAATTAAAACAATAAAATTTACTAACAACTCTCCAAATCCTCAAGCTAAGAGATCTATAAACTGTTTCCTCTTTTCCTAAACTCCCTGAAATTACTTCTTCTCTTTTTCCTTTTTAACTACAGAATTTAAGTACTCTTCTAAAATCTTAGAACTCTATTTCTTCTCCCAGTTGGCTCTTAGCCTTGGTTTTGCTCGGTGTTTATTCCATTTCCTTTTTGGAACTGTGTGGTTCCCTGAAAAGAGCAGAGGCTGGAATCAGACAAACACAGACTCTGATCCTTGCTCTCCCACTTACCAACATTAAGCTAGTCAGCAATGCTCACACAACATCAATTTTCTCATCCACACAAATGGACATTATAATAAGTTGGAGAAATTTTCTGACAGTGCTGCAATCAAACATACAAAGAATTTACTGGATCACTCAACAACTGTTTCAGGCCAAGGATATGGTTCTCCATTTCTTTGAAACTCCCTTGCAAGTCTTCCTCGAGAACAGAGGAGAAACATCTATACATTGGATCCTTTGCATTAAGGGCAGAGAAACAAATCATAAAATCTAAGCGATAGAGAGTAAACAAATGCTCCAGAGTGAACAAAAGCCTCATCCCAAGGACTTAGTTTGGGAGTATAGACGCATAACAGTCTTATTTAGAGCAGTGTTTTCATGGAATTAAAATTAACGATGAATAAGGTTTTAGACTTATCCAGAAATTTTTCTTGCAGTCATCTTTTTGTACGATGAGGCCCTCAAAAACATCTTTCCTAAGCTATTCTGTATTGTATTTATATTACTTAGATTTTTCAAAGAACTTTCACCGTTTTAGGCTTATTGTATCCTTACAGTTACCTTATTAAGTAAGTAAGGCAATAATTGACCTTACTTAACAAGTGAAGTGGTTGAAACTTGCAGGGAATAAATGTGAAAGAGAATACATGCAAGAAGTGGCAGATCCAGGAGTAGGCTATGTGTGTTCAAATGCATAATGGAGGTTGCAGCTAAAATTCTTGCTTGGGAGAAAGTGTGCAATATGATCCCTAAGATGCTATAAGACTTTCTGCGTTCATTTGAGGCTCTTTCTCTGTCCGCCATGTTGATGTCATACCCTGGTTAAGTAACATACTTGATTATATATTTAGATAAAATATTGGAAAAACTTTACATCCTCATATAGTGTGAATTAGATGAAAGTGTTACGTAGTAGAAAAATATTTATAAAATGAGACCTTAGAAATTTGATTTCTAGTTTCGTGCTGTTATGATTGGTTTTGGAAAAGTCACCTGACCCCTTTGGGATTCATTCTCTTCATCAGAAAAAAATGGGCAGAATGCATTTGATGATCTTAAAGGGGGACCCTATTCTCCTACCCCCGTTTCCATTTAATACAAGCCAAACAAACAAAATATTCTCATCAGTGCTTATCTACACTCAGAAAAATATCTTCCATCTTCAGAGTCTCTTTGCTTCCTCCTTTCCAAACTAACTATTATCAGTTAATTTGTAACTTCTCTGCAATTTTACTGCGGTAGAAATGGTAATAAATTTATAAATTGTAGGCCTAAAGAAACAACAATCACAGACATAGTCATTGAGCAGATATTCAGTAGACTCTACTAAGTGCCAGGCACTAGAGATGAAATAGAATCTACTTCCAAAACATCTTTCAGAACTGCTTTGTGCCTTCATGTAGTTTCCAGTCTTAGAAAATAAGCATTAAGCAACCTACGACAATATCAAATGCTGCTGAAAGGTCAAGACAAATGAATTCTGAAACGTTGCATAGAGAATTTCCTAAAGTAGAGGGTAATTATCTTGCTTTAAAAAATAAGTAGAAGCCATACTAGATATGTTCAGATTTAGATATGTAATATGACCTGATGATAGAAATGGCTGTTTTCCTAAGTATTACTAAATTTTACCATTGTAAGCAAAATAAATCTGTTGAGCCAAAATTATTTGGCAACATTCCTCACACCAACACACATAGTAACCCAACATGTACCTTCTTCTCTGAGCATACTTCAGAATTACATTAAATATTTGTCACTTTTTTCTCTCTGGCCATAACATTTGACCCTTGTTTTGAGGAATGTGCTACATTTGATCTCCACCTTTCCAAGACAGAAGCCAGAAAAAATATTTTTCTGGCCTTCATTGCAACTAGAGTGCAAATATATGATCCGAGTGTTGCCTTAAAAAGCACCCACTAGAAAATATTAATACATTAAACTGTCTTTCAACTTTTCTCTAGGCTTAAAACTTTTCTAAATACAGTGTTAAGGGGGTGGGGGAAACACCTGCTAGACATTCTGTTTGAGAAGTGAGCCACATGAGGAAAGAACAAGATCATGTGGAATGCACTTTCTGGTGAAGGTAGTGGCAGAGGTATCAAGCTTGGGGCTATCATAGATCAAAAAGTCAAGTTTGGGACACAGTAGTGGTGGACTTGCCAACTGTAACATCCTGTGTTGAGGAGCTGTGGAACCAATGTTTCCCTCATCAGACCAGCTCTGCAACATGATTGTGGGTGTTCTTGAAACATAGGTTCAAGCTTAGTTGATCAGCTCTCCCATCTATTTATTGAGCCCCCTCCATATCATTTTAATTAATTCTTTTTCTACTTAATCAACCAGAGTTTGTTTCATTGCTCACAGTTTAGAACCCTGACTCACACAGGAGCCAATAGCCTATGAAGATTAATGTCTATTGCTGATTCATAGATTTGGAGAATTTTGACTAGTGAGGAGTAAACCTATTTTGGTTTCAAAAACAAGTAAGTAAAGGGGAGAACACAATAAAAGAATGAGTCTTTGTTTGCTGTGGGATTACTGGGGTTGGTGTCTACTTCCCATTTGGCCGATGACCCACCTAACTCTTTTGAATTACCATAAACAAGAGACTTTCCTAGGCAGGGAAAAAACCACAGAGTCAAGTATGGTCCAAAAGGGGACAGTAACATTCCTTACGCATCACCTACATCCATCTCAAGGGAAAAATACATGGACTAGAGGAGTGTCCAGCCCAGTGACAGGTGCCTGGGGTTGAAAAAATAATGTTGGATCATGTGTGTAGGATTTAGAACTGTTAACTTTCATTTATGCAGAACAGTAGTTCCCAAACTATAGTGAGGATGAAAATCTCCTGGAGAGCTTGCTACAACACAATTTCCTGAAATTTTGTTTCTTGAGATTCTGATGTAGTAGGCCTGGGGTGAGATCTGAGATTCTGCATTTACAATGAGTTCCCAGGTAATGATTATGCTATTCTGGGAATTACACTGTGAGTAGCAAGGCTTTAGACAACTTAAAAGCTATCCACAAGTGCCCACTAGATTTAACAACAAACTACCATTGGTGACCTTGAGGACAGCAGTTTCAGTGGCAGGGTGGAGGCAGACACCAGATCAGTCAACTAAAAAATGAAAGGAAGTTAAGAAAATGGGGACAGCAATGAACTCTCTAAAAATGCAGGGGAGATGGGATATAAAAGGAGGAGAAACCTCAAAGAGTTAATAGGAAAATGCTATCAGAAAGGGAGAGGTTGAAACTATTGGAAATAGAGGCATTGATTAAAGAGCAAAATTTCTAAGGAGTCTAGAGAGGATGGGAACTAAGGCACAGGTTCGGTATTTGTTCTTGACAAAAAGAGGCATCTCTTCCATCCTAACAAGTGGGAAAAAGAATACAAAAGTGGGACGATGTGTGTAGATTAGTAAATATGGTGTCAGGAAGTTTAGGGTTTCTGTATGCTGGTCAGGAGGGAAGGTCTTTGTTGAGAGTGAGGAACCATATATAAGGCTGAAACGTCTGAAGAATATGGAGAAAGTTAGAAACAGTCATGTGGGTTTAGATCATACAAGAAAATTGATTAGGGACCAGAATTGCTTGGCGTTGCTGAAGGTCCCAAAGTGACCCAATCTACAGGATGTTTTGCTTTTCCCAGCAGCATTTAGTACTGGGTCCTGGATATAGACTCAAATAGTGTAGATAATTAAGTTCACTTATAATTGGGGTTTTGCCAAGATGGGTGCAATGGAAGGACAATGGAGCAGGAGAATTTATTTCTTGAAGGTCTGATTTTTGTATACTTGTTAAAGTAAGAAGAGAGAGCCCTCTGTCTTAACGTGATGTCCAATATTGAAAAGAAACATTAAGATTTTAATTTTTTACCACTTGTAAACTGCTTAGATAATAATGGGTAAAGGCATTCATTATCAAGGAAAACCTATATAAATTGTGAATTTTGTAGTACATTAAAGTGGAACATCAGTCTGCATTTTAAACTCCTGTTATCAGGAACAACTATTAGAAAAATAATGAAATAAGTCATTTTCATATATTTATAGCACATATTCGTTATTCTCAATCTCTCAGAAAGAGCAGCCTATACAAATGAATTAAAGTGCTTTTTCATTAGTATAAATAAAACGTTAAGTAGTGTGAGGAATTGCTGTAAATATTGTAGGCTAAAGTACTTTCCATAATCTTTTTCTTGAACGACGGTGGCAGTTAAAAGAACATTTCAATACTTGTTCTTGGTAATGAACAGCATAAACCCGAGGAAGTAAAACCTCTTTTCTTGGAAAGCACATAACAGCCACAGCTGGAAGACAGGATCTTAAAATGAATCTCTTCTCCCCATTTGATGCCCATAGAGTCAATGCATTTTACATGAATAAGGATGTTTTAACATTTTCACAGCTGCTCTCAATCCCTTACCTATGCTCCACTTTCGGCCAACATCACTTCAAGGTCCTTTCTCCTCTTCTTTAATGCCATCATTAAAGAGAATTAACTCCAAAAGCCATATTAAGGCCAAAGTCCTTCGTGATCTGGCCCCAAGCAACTTATCTTCCCCCTCATTAACTGTGTTAAATCTACATGAATCTCCTTCATCAAGAAAGTCGAGCTTTTTGAGCTTTGTTTATCTCTGGCTGTTTGTACTTTGGGTTTCTTCTGTCTAGAATACTCTTCCCTCAGATAGTTACCTGGCTCACTTCTTAAATTCATTTGAGTCTCACTTTAAAAGTCATCTCCTCAGAGTTAACTTCCCTTATCATCCTATCTAAAAATCATCCCCCATCACTCTATCCTTTACTCGGTGCGGTAGAGCCTGCTATTTGCAAAAATCCATCTTTTCTTTTTCCTGTAGAATTAGAGCTGCCCAGCTATACTATAGAACTTCTCCCTTCTTGCAGTTGGTGACCTTTCATTAAGTTCTTCTGGATGGAATGTAAATGGAAGTGGTGTGTACCCCCTCCCAAGCCAGCTCCATATACCCTGGGGATGTCTTCTTTTTGCTCTCTTTCCTCTTCCTGCTGTCTAAGGCTCAATGGCCACAATCACAGTTATACAGATAACAGCAACGCACCTGGGCATCGGGAAGCAACACAAGGAGAAACTAGATCCTTAACTGGCATGTGGAGCCCAGTTTTCCCCCAACCTAAAACACTCATCTTAAACTATTAAGTGGGAGAGAAACAAACTTCTATCTTCTTTAAGCCACTGAGTTTGTATCAGATTTCTTTAGTATAGCAGCTTAGTCTTACCCTAACTTGTTTTGCTACGTTTCTCCTCATAGCCCTTATCACTACTTGGCATGATCTTATATGTGTTTTTGTTGTATTCGCTTATGTTTTCCTCAGTAAAAATTGCTCCATGAGGGGAGCCACTTTGTGTCATTCCTTGTTCTATCCCAGCATGTAGAACGGTGCCTAGCATGTACTGGGTACTCAAAAACCTGGCTGGTTGAGTGGTGGGTGCATGAATGAGTGTTGAATAAATTATACCTCCCACTGGAGCTCTGCATTCAGACCTGCTCTTCCTGCCCCCTCTGTACCTCCTGCCTTCCCACCTGTGCTCCACAGTGTATGTCTATGGGCTCTACAGATGCCTGGGCTGAGTCGACATGAAGTCTGGGCTTGGTTGCAGAGACCCCAGGAAGCATAGTTCTTGATCATAAGCAGCACTGTAGCCTCCCCCAGCAAGTACAGCTGAGCTCTATAGAAATGTAGTTCAGTAACTTGGCTTTCAGGAGGTGTATACCTCTGTCAGGTACCTGTATACTAATAGCCATTTCAGAAAGTAGACAGGTTGGCAAAGCAAAAGGAATTGAGCCCTGCAACAAACTCATCTCCAAGATTAAATCTTTGAAGATCCTCAGATAGCCATTATTTCCCTGGCTCCCTTCCAACCAGGAGAGTCAGCAAAATGATCAGTGTCTTATCTCCCAGGTAAAGGAAGATACTCAAAGCCCATTTCTTTTGAGTGTATAAAATAGAAAATTCTACTGAGTGGTTACTTCCTGTGTTTGGCAGTTTTAAGATAGACAGTACTTTTCTGGAACAGAGGGGGAGTTGGCAAGAGCAAGTTTTCACATGCTAAAATAGCTCATCAGCTTCTCCTGGCATGATTGTTAAGTGGGTTTAAGTGCTGCATTTTTTTATAATTTACAGAATTGTGGATTAAATATACGTTATATTTCATTTCCAAGGCTAGCTCAAGGGTCCAGATAATTCAAAGCAAATGTGAGCTAATAGATTTAAAAAAAAAAGGTGAAGAAATTTCTTCACAATTTCACCTTTTGACTGACTTACTTGAAAAATTAAATTGTTTACACACACACTCATGTGCACACACACACAGAAGAATTAACTGTATGAAACAATCTTTCTTGTAGTCAAGGTTGGACTTCTAATTATTTTATTAGTCTTTCCCCTCTTACTTTTTCTACATAGATTATAAGTTCCTTGAAAGCAAGATTTGGGTTTAATATTTTCCTTGTTTTAATCAAATAATTTAACACAGTGCTGTAAATGCAATGCAATCTCAACAAACACTTGATTAAATAATTAGGGTTTGAAGTTAATTTGTTGTTGCAATATATAAAAAACCTTCAAGAAACTCTAAATTCTATCTATTCAGAGATTACTAAACCCTAAGTAATTAACATTGATACACAGAATGAAGATTCAAATTGAATTAGGCCATTTTGAAGGAATCATGCTGTGGCCATGGACAATTTCATCTTTATCTAAATGGAAGACTGAAAATTTCACCAGAAATTTAAATCTATATCCTCCTCTATAGCATTTACTTTACTTCTTTAGGGTGCTAATGAATTCTTCCAGTACTGCCCTTAGACACAGAAAAGCAAAGCCTTTATCCCAGGCCCTGTGCTTCAGGGGCTCAACCTCTGTAGATATGGAGTGCTTTCCTTGAAATTTTCCAACTCCACTTTCAATGCCTGGGACAAGCTAGGACCATCAGTGTCATCCTCACAAGGTGCCCAAATCCAGGCTGGAACCCAAATGGTCTCTGGCCCCATTTTCTCCCATGTGGGGCACCCTATGACCCTTTATCCCCTGTGTGGAGTCAACCAGATATCCCAAAGAGCTCCAGGACTCATGTCTATGGAATTGCATTAGGGCCCCATGTCTGAGAATTGGTTACAGGAGAATGGTCCACCAAGTGGGTTACTGTACCTGGCAGATGAGCTATTTCTTTCACAGTATTGTACAAGATTTGACTGCAAGAATGGTGTTGACACACTGATTTTGGGTGCCACTCACTCACATGGGAACATGAGTTCAAGGATCTGAGCTACCAATTGTTTCTCTCTGACCATTGGGTTTTACCTGCATATGGGGCCCTTTGCATTAGTTCTGGAAGTACTGCCTCTAGTGTCCAGAACCAGAGGGAGATGAGGGTCATGGCAGAAATCTCTTATCCTGCACACCCCCTACCACTGACACTAACCCTGTGGTATATTTGCTCTGTGTCAGATAGTATTCCCTAGGTGGTTGTGCCTTAATTTTCTGAGGGATTTCAAGACAGTTGCTCCATAATGCCAATGGGTCTTTCCAATCTATATCCTATCTTGACTCAAACCAATGTGGAACATCTTGCTTTCCTGGGTCAGTCTTAAGCCATGCTGGATGTATTGGCTAAGGCTGCTGTAACAAATTACCACAAACTTGGTGACATGAGACAACAGAAATTTATTCTTTCGTACTTCTGGAGGACAGAAGTCCAAAATCATTTTCACTGGGCTGAAATCATGGTGTCAGCAAGGTCATGCTACTTACAGAAGCTCTAAGGGAGATTCTATTCCTTGAACCAGTAGTTTGATTCTATTCCAACTACTGGTGGCTGCATGACCCAATCTATGCCCTCATGGTCACACTGCCTTCTCCTCTTCTGAGTCAGTTCTTCCTCTGCTTCCCTTCTATAATACATGTGATTGTATTCTGGGCCTACTTGGGTAATCTAGGATAATATTCTCATCTCAACATTCATAACTTAATCACATCTGAAAAATTTCTTTTTTTTAACTTTGAATTTTATTTTATTTATTTTTTTTAAACAGCAGGTTCTTATCAGTTATCTATTTTATACATATTAGTGTATACATGTCAATCCCAATCTCCCAATTCATCACACAACGCCCCCCGCCCCGCCACTTTCCCCCCTTGGTGTCCATATGTTTGTTCTGTACATCTGTGTCTCAATTTCTGCCCTGCAAACCAGTTCATCTGTACCATTTTTCTATGTTCCACATATACATATTAACATATGATATTTATTTTTCTCTTTCTGACTTACTTCACTCTGTATGACAGTCTCTATATCCATCTGAAAAATTTCTTTTGTTGTATAACACAAAATTCACATGCACAATTTCCAGGGATTAGGATCTTGACCTATTTTCAGGTTGTTATTCAGCCCACCATACTGGAAAAAGGGGGGACATTCCATGAGCAAATATGCCACTCGTTTTGTTCTCCTTACCTACCCTCTCCATTGGTGCTGATGTGTGGAAAGTAGAGGCAGAGTCAACACTGAAAGAGATCTCATTCTAAGAATGCAGTGACACCTGCCTAAAGTGTTCAAGAGTAGATGTGGCTGTTAGATCTGTTGTTTGTACTATAAAACTCTGAGTGGTAAATTAAACATTTATTGTGCCCATTTTCCTCCATATCCTAAATAAGATTTGCATTTGTAATTGTCATCAATGAGGGAGAGTCCTTGAAAGACAATAGTATTCACAGGCAGCATGATGGACAGTGCCGCATCGTTTATAATGAAGTAACCAGTACTGAACAAATGGTATTGGGAAAATGTACAGGCAAGGAGACCTATATTGTTTCAATAAAAACAGGCTTCCAAGATTCATATCTCTCACCTTTTTCTCATTGTGGGAGATATGAAA
The DNA here is from genome assembly GCF_965194825.1 of Balaenoptera physalus. NCBI lineage: Eukaryota > Metazoa > Chordata > Mammalia > Artiodactyla > Balaenopteridae > Balaenoptera > Balaenoptera physalus. The sequence goes on along the minus strand of NC_138882.1, from coordinate 75,919,926 downwards.
ATAGTTAAGAATGGCACACTTCACAATAAAGAACACAAAGAAATGATTCCTAGGCATGAACAGGAAGAAATGATACCTGAATGATGCAAATAATCTTCTCATGCACTGATTGGACAAGAAACAAATATTTAAGTACCTCTTTTCCACTCATTATTCTAAAACTTCATTAATAAATCACTCTACCTCACATGGGTGCATGCATTTTGGAATACATTTTTAAATCAAATTATTTACATAGACGGGGGCCTCAGAAAAAGAATTTTTCTGGAGGCCAACAAATTCTAGAGAAACTCTGAGCTTTTTATATGTTGTTTCCATAAGAGGGGAAAAAAATGACTCGTGCTGGAAATTCAGGTACAAAATTCTTGTTCACCTGCCTGATTATTTGGCAAATTGTATGAGCAACTGCTCTTAGATTTGGATTCATATTAAAATTGATGGAACTTTTGTAGAGACAAGGGTTTTAAAGATTTTTATATATGCTTTATCCCAACTGAGTAGGAAACTTCGTGAGACTAGGAAGTGCCTGTTTTACCCCTTTAATCTTCTGCAGGAGTGTTTTTTGGTTGTCACAATGATTGTGGAAAATGATGGACATTTAGTGGGCAGGGGCCTTCAATCTGTGGCACGGTCTAGCACAATAAAGAAGAAGGATAATCCTGCGACTGAAGAATCTGCTTTAAATGATCTGATTTTTAAACTGAAATCATATTTAATTATCAAAAATGTATTTTAAAATTTTGCCATCATCAGAAGATAGTCTGCTCACATTTTGATAATTAAATATGTAAGATCTTCGTGATTAGTGAGATTAATCTTCCACCCTGAAATATTAATTGAAAAGCATGTAAAACAAGGAAGCCTCTCCAGATTCTGCCTCAGTGACATGAATTCCTACAAGAAAAGCTCCACTAAACCAGAAGTTTGCCTCAGTTGGTTTTCATGGAAAGTTTATTTTGAAGGTATTTATTATTCAAATATAAAAATGATTCAGCCAAACCATGGATCACTATCATTAATTATTCACTGGGATTAAGGAATTGGTTATAATCATGTCTCCCTTTAATCCTGTTTTATTAATTTATATTCTTGGCAAACTCTTCTACTAAACGGATTCGAGCTCACTGTGGGGACCCAGAGAAAGAATGGAAGGTCTCTGGGGTCAAAGAGCAACCTTTGCTTTAATTTGATAAAATAAATTAGCATGGGATTATGGGTGCTATTAGCATAATATCCTCCACTGTTCTTGCTCTGGCCTTTGGGAGAATGTTGAGTGATTATGTTGATTCTTGCCTGATTTTCTATGAAATTGGAACTTCCCCCATATCCATCCTAAAATAGTCAGACAGTGTGAGAAGTTGCTGCTCTTTGTGAATTTACCTGTGTGTGTGTGTGGTGTGTGTGTGTGTGTGTAGTATTTGTATATGGTGGCATATGGAGAAAAAAAGTCAAGGTGGCTTTCAACCTCACAAAAGACCTCCAGGGTCATGAGTGGTCCATCTAGCATTACTTTTCTACTCTGGCAGTGGAACAAAGAGGAACAAAATATTTCCCCTGAGACATCACTTCCAAAGATTAGACCTGTGCAAAGGTGTTTCTAGCTTTACTTTCGCTCTTCTATGACTTTAGTTATGAATTCTAGCACCTGAATCATCACCAAGATTAAGCCTTAGCTATCTCTCAAGAAAAAAGAAGAGTTCTGTATCTTTGGCATATACTGGTCAAAGTTCTGCTTCTTCTTCATATGTTTTAAAATTAGCTCACCTGGAGTTTAAAGAGTGTTCAAAGAGTTCTGGGTTTTGTTGAACACACCCATATTTCCCCTGTGTGTTCCATTCATTATTTTAGATTTCAGTCTTATTTACAACTGAGCTTTGATTTCTCAGCCAAAGGCAGTGTGTGGAATTTCACTTTTGCAGGGTAGAAAGCATTGCCTGTGCTACATGGACCTTCTGAATTCTGGTTCTAACAGTTAACCCCTTTGCATCTTTGTTTGCATTTTATATACAGAACATAGGCCTAGATGTCACACATTCTTCCAAAGACAGAAAGCAGAAACATGGATGTACCTTATTTTATGAAATATATTCCTGGATTTGCAAATTAGTCGTGTTTTAAATTAATTGAATCTAATTTTAAATAATCTAACTAGTTTCAGAATATTTCATGTTGGGAAAAATCAGCTTTGCTTTTTTCTGACTTAGAAATTCCAGTCTATAATCATTGGCTTTGCCTTTTTTAAAAATGAAATACTAAAGTCTAGACTCTTTTTCCAATTTTATCACTTGTTATCAGATGACCTTGGTATTCTGAGGGATTTGAAGAGGTTGGGGGCCTAGCCTCACTTTCACAAAGTTTGAAATTAGATGGAGAAGTAGCTGAAGGTCCTTGCCAGATACTTATATCTTACCATTCCTTGCCTATGGTTTGATCATGGCTGTTAGAATATGACAAAATTGGGTTTGAACAAATTTCTTCTCTCTACTGATTGGGTGAATTTGAACAACAAGAGACTTAAACTCCTAGAGCATTTATTTTTGGGTTAAGTTAAGGTTTAACATGATTATACCCATGTAAGTACAGCTTACTTCTTCAAATTCTTTTCTTAAAATATGTGCCACATTTTGAAATTTTTTGGCCTTTACCTGCGTCAAGACATTTTGAGGTCAGGTTTCATTTACAGCCCTGCAGTACTTGTGCATACAGTTAATAGAGATCACCGGAAATACGGAATGTGAATTTCCTAGCCCAGAGCTGGCTGACGCACTGGAGACAACTAATAAATATAGCGATCACTTCCAGCCCCACTCTCCTATTTGTGACAAGCCATTTTGTTCTTGGGACAAACTGAACTGCTATCCTTAAAACTTGATAGAACAAGGAAAATGTATAACCACAAGGGCCTAGGTCAGGGTTTCCTAACCTTTGTATATCATGAAACACACAGAAAATTATACTATCTGTGAGGCACATAGGAGCCTGTAAGAGTATGGCCCAAGTTCTCTGCTTCCCGTCCCTCCATACACACGGGCCACTTGACGGCTGAAGGACTCAATAAATCAGCAATGCCAGACCCTAGAACTGTGGGAAGCTATGACCTATTCAGGACAATGTCATGTGGACATTTGGGGAGTGCAGTTTCCTCTATCAGCACCTTTAAAACAGCGATGCAATTTAGAAAATGAGGTCACAAGAGTTTAAGAAACAAATTGCTCACACTATGTGTTAAGTGAGATATCACTAAAAAGTATTCCATATCTGAAATCAGAGGATAAAAGAAGAGTTTCTTAATACTGTAAGAGGAACCTGTCTAAAAAAGAAAATGTTGGTTTTTGAACTGGAGACACCTTTCAGCCATTCTTTCTCTATTGATATGGAAGTAAAATTAGGTGCCCTTCTTGTTTAGGACATGGAAAAATCTGGCCCACTGACATTTCTAAATTCCACTGTACACAGATAACAGCACTAGTAGGGCCTCCAAGATCAAAAGATGGCTCCTCTCCTCTTTTCCCATTGCTTTGTGTCTTTCATCCTCCATGCCAATATAGACGAGAAGACCTTGAGTACTGTTACACCTAGGCATTGTGCAAGACCTCCTTCAACCCACCGACACCAGGCGAACAATCTGCTAGCTGGGCCTGAGGTGCTCACCAAAGCTTCATTACCCTGGAGCTACTGCTATCAGATAGCAAATGAAAATCCTAAGATTGCTTTGCAAAAATGAGTTATTTCATTTTATGAAATTTGTATATGGGCTGTTCAAAGTTATTTGATATTATGAATGTGAGAAGGAAACTCCACTGGGACTTGCAGAGGCAGCAATAACATTTAAATAAATTACTAAGCCTGACATCCAAATAGTTTATTTTTCAATACCCCACCACTCTTCATGATAATTCTCAGCCATAACCATAATGCTTTCGGTATCAGCCTTGTTTATCACACTTCGAGAATGCTACCTGTTTTGCCTGTAATCCAATTCTAAGTGCTTTATCTTAAGAACATATTGGACTACCTGCAAGCATAAATAGAGGAGCAGGAAATGCTTCTGTACTAGTCTGCCTCTACTCAGCTCTTATTCAGAGGGATGCAGCCAGAAAGTTTATCCAATCAGAGTAAAGCTCTCCAAAGAAGGAGAGGTGTTCAATGGTCAATCTTATAGCAAAAAAACTCATTTCTTTTTTTTTTCGTATTAGAAATTTGGCTCCTCTGAGTGCTAATTCTGAGAGCAGGCAATTGGTTTTAAGGACTACTCTTGCTGTCAACAGTAGATATTGATTTTTCAGATTCTTTGTCTAACAAACCCAGGTGTAATGGTCACTGGGTCTGAATTTCAAAGTGGGTGGTGGTTTGTGCAACAATAAATGTTGATCCAGGCCCTGCTCCTTACAAAGCCTTTCTTTTTGTCAAGTCTACAGGTGAAAATCAGTTGGAAACGAAGGGCCCACTGTGCCTCTGTGCTGTCCTACATTGTTCAAGTGGAGGTTTCTTCCAGAGAGGGGTTCAAGTCCCATTGTGTCATATTCTGCCTGTTCAGACCTTCCCTCTCAGTCTTGGAATGGGAAAGTTGGGTAGAGCTGGGGAAGAAACATGACACAAGAACCCCAGATCAGGTCCTGCAACTTGTCCTGCCACCAAATTGCTTTCCTCTCAAGTCTCCATGTCCTCCTTTGCAAAATGAGAATATTGGACTAGATTATACATTCTGGAAGGGGGGTAATATTGCCCCCTGGCAGGCAAAAATCAATTCTTGAAGGATTAGAAAATTCTTACCTACTACATTGGTTTGTGACCTTTCAAAGCTCAACCCAACTCCCCAAAATAATATTCTTTAGTATTAAGTTTCTCTTATTAAGAAGAATTTAAATATAATTAAATTTTTATTCATAGGGGTGTGATAATAGAAAAAGAAAAAGTTTGAGAAACAATGTACTAGAAGAGTTGTGAGGTCTCTAGAATTCTAAAATTGTGAGATTCAGTGAAATACAGACATTCCCATGAGATGGTGAGACCTAGAAAATGAACTTAATAATGCAATTTTCTGTAATTTATAGGTTTAAATTTGCAAAATTAAAATTGGAGGTTATACCTTTATAAACTGTATCTGTTACAAGATAGACAGTGGTACCTAACTATGTCAATGTTACATTTTTTTCAGGCACAAATAACTAAGAAAAATGCACTTTCTAAAATATGTGATTTTTCTATAAAAGAAATAATTTTAAAATAGCACAAGTATTTATCTAAAATTGATGGGAAGGCAGATGCAATTTAAATCAAGATATAAGGAATTAAAAACTATTATCTAGAGTTTAGTATCTACTTAAAGTTTCCAACCATTAGCAAGAATTGCTTCATTTAATATTTGCCCCAATTCTTTAAAAAATATTTAACCATTTCTCATATTCAATTTCCATTTGCAAGAATCAGTCTTTTCGTTTTGATCTAACTTTCAGATGCTGAAATTTTACAGAGCTGCCTCAATCATTTCAGAGTCAAAAGTTCTTAATTGCCAGTTTATGGACATATTAGGTAGAAGATATTAATTCTGTATTCTTTAAATTCTTATTTAACTCTCTGTTTCCTATATCCTTTTCTCCTTTGATTCTTCTTTACACAAAGGACAAGCAGTTCTCTTAAATGAAACAAAACAAAGAGGAAGGGATGCTGGGAAAAGCACTGGTCATTAGGATAAGAACACGGGCTTTAAATTTGGGTTCAAATTTTTGACCTTGGAAAATATTCACAATGGCATAAGCCTCAGTTTCTTTGTAAAACATCTGACCTAGAAATATTGTAACAACTCAATGGGTAAGTATATAGAGAAACTTTATAGAATTTGCACATAATAGACACTAATGGTTATTGTTATTATTAAACAGGATTTAAAATTATAAAGCTGGGTTCTCTATATTTTAAACTTAAATTGTTGGATGTCTTATATGCCTCCTCTCTTTTCTCAGCACAACCCAATAAGCATTATTCAAAGTATAAGTAGCAGTTAATCTACAGTCCGCCTAAGAACTGTCCAAGTACTGTTAGGAATATAAGATGATGCCTGTAGGAACTATGGAGCCCAGAAGTATAGGAATTGTCCAGCTGTTGGATTGACAATCTCCGTTGTTAGTCAAAACAGACGTCCTCTTCACTTCTAGAACTCTTCCTCTAAAGTTCCTGAGCATTGTTTATGTTGTCTAAAGTAAAAATAACATCCTCCTTAGAACTCTGGCTTGTTTTCCATCAGTAATATTTGTCCTCTTCTCTTTTCACTTTAGCACTATTATTTTAACACAGCTACACATCTGGCCAAGAGCTGTTACCATGTTTAATGCCCTATGAAAAATTAGGCATTTTATAGGAGTAATTGCTGTGTCAGGCAGCTGGTAGTCAGACGCAACAACAAATCTTATCCATTAGCAGCATACTCCATCCTTGGGCAGGATGTCTGTGTGTGTGTGTTTGCACACTGAAGTCTGAAGACAGTATCAATTGTTGCTCTACCAAGGTGAGCCTGAAAACTAAGCATAAGATGACAAATACACTGGATTTCTTTGTAGTAATAGCAGCCATACTGTTTGCTTGCTACTCTGAATATGAAGTAGTTGATGGCTGTGAAGTGATAGATTGGTTTTGTAAATATTCTTACTCAAAGTTTCGAAAGAGTAGATCTCTATGTTATACTTTTATTACCAGTCTCCAAGGGAAGGAGGTCTGGTCTGCTATTTCTGAAGGTTACTAAACTAGACACATGATACATTAGCTATAACAACACTATTTTTCCTCCTCACTCCCTGATTTCAGAATAATGACTTTTGACATTAGAGGGATAAAAAAGCATAGGGTATTAACAGTGGAAGAAATCAAGATCTTATCTGGTTCAATTTCATGGTTTGAGTGAGGAAGAAACTGAAGCAAAGAAAATCCTGGCCAGTGGGTGAGTGTGGATGAGGGAGGCCATTACTGGGGTGCTGATGTCCAGGGCAGTATTTTTCTCATAGTTCTTTGTTGCCTCCAGAGATTTATACAGAGGTTCAGCAGGAAGGTCACAGAGATGTGTGAGTGATATGTAGTCTACTTTGCATAAAGAGGGATCCAGATCCTTTGGAAAGATCATTAATGAGCTGTAGGTGGGTCTTTGGCACTATGACTGACTCTGCTTTATTTACACATGGAAAGACACTTAATAAATGCTACTAGATTGAGGTTAAGTCAGGCTTGGGTGTTTCTTATCAATCCCTTTGAATCACCAGCTTGCAAAGTGGAATACCTATAACATATAATCACACTCCATATGAACATGTAGCATGTCCTCAGTTCATGTGGTATAATCATTGCAAATTCAAGAAAGGTTTTCTCCTGGAGTATGTTCTGAAGAAACAGAATACGGGTATAAATTGAAATTTAATTAAAAAATATGGTCTCCTAGGATTAAAGCAGGCATTAAATAAATATTTTAAAAATGTATTTGAATTACAGAAAAGGGTTGTGGCCAGTTCTCCACCAAACATTTTTGCTCTTCTTTCTATAGTAAGGAATTGTGAGTGGGATATGGCTTCCCCAACTGAGATGCTACTTCCCAGCTCCCCTTACATCCAGCTGAGGTCACATGGCACGTTTTCGTGACCGTGAGGGGAAGTGATGTGTGTCACATCAGGGTGGGGGACATTGAGATGCAATTTAGCTGTGTCTCCTCATTTTCTTCCCTCATCTACTAACTGAATGCAGAACACTCCCAGGCCCTGGTGAGCAGGGGTAACAGATTTCCAAGACAGAGGCACCTGAGTCCCTGAATCTCCATGTGGAAGAAAGCCACTTGTCAACCAGAGATACCCTCTTTGACTACTACCTGAATAGAAATAAACTGTTATTGTGTTAGCCCCTGATACTGAAGACTTTATACATTAGAGCAGCTAGAGTCAGTTTAAAACACAGGTCAAAGTAAAAATGACCAGGTTTGATCCTGACAAAATTTACTTTAAAAGGAGGCTACAGATTCCACAAAAGAGACATTGACTGGTACCAAGTGTTGTAGGTACCATACAAAGACTTGTATATCTCAAACTCCATCTCTGAGTTATATATACTTAAGGGTCATGAACTGGGGATAGTAATTGAAAGGTCAGATTGATGAGACTAGCTCCAGAGATAAGATTTCTATGACAGGTTGATGGATACTCACTATCATGGTGTATTTTTAATCATAATCTCATTACTTTACTTCTGATGGTTGGACTCACCTTGCAAGAAGAATATGGTTCTGTATCAGAACTAAGAATGGCCTTCATGGCCAGGGGAAAGTGACTGAAGTAGCAGAGAGGAGGGAGACACAGACAGAGGGAGAGAGAGAGAAAGAAGGAGAGAGAAAGAGAAAGAGGAGAGAGACACACACGAGAGAATAAGTGAGTGAAGAGATTCAGCAAAGTACCGTTGGAGGGAGTAGAGAGATTCGAGGGTTAGAAATTTAATGCGGCGTCTGCAAATGTCTCCATACGACCAGGAGGAAGTCATCTCAAGCCAATAAGCGTGTCATGGGGAGAAATGAGGATTTAAACTTAATAGCAAATAGATCCAGCCACGCAGCTTTGTAGAGCTGTGGGGGAGTTTGGTTCTTAGCCCAGAGAGAGCTTAATAGAAGTCAATAATGAAATCATCAAGATGCAAGCATTAAATGCTTAAATGTATTGTCTTTGCCTTTGATTACAAAGGCTTTGCTTCTCTCCAAGCACAGCCTCAAAGTACACAATAGAATCTTCACTCAAAAGAAAACAATGTACTCACTTTACAAAAATACAAGTCATATTGTCTTAGTTCATTATCTCTTACTTTCTGGAGGGAAAATCAAAAACAAGCAAATAGAAATAGTCAAGGGTATGGAGGCAAGTGAAAGCCCCAGACGTTAAGTTGAGATGCATGTCTAAATAGTTTTTCTCTAATTGCCATTCAGTTAAAAATATTGCTTTTACATGACCTTTTTCCCCAAAATATCCAACAACAGTGATGACCAGTTCTTCAGCACATTTCAATGCTTTATCAACATTTATTTATTAAACTTCACTACAGATAGGAACGTAAATAAATTTTATTTACACAAAGCTAAGTCCAAGGGTAATTTTTAGTTTAGCATACCTCATGCTAGTGGAAGCACTAAGAACAGATCGGATAGTAATTCTCTAGGGAGAATCATAAAGAAAATCTCCTTGTAAAATTAGAGATAAAAAATCCTAACCCTGATGATACTAGAATTATGATAATATTATTTTTTAGTAATATATAGGACATTGTTTAAAAACATACATTTTATCCATGTATGTATTCATTCAACCAGCATATATTGAGAACCTCCTTTGAATTAGCCACTGTTCTTTGTTTGGTCATTGTAGAGATGAATATGGAATAATCCCTGCCATCAAGAGGGTCAAACAGAATTATTTTACTCTCTTCAAAAAATAAATTTCTAAATAAAAAGGGGAAAAACAAAGATTATGGATTACATAGGAAATAACATTATAGTTACCAAAATAGAAAATAACAGCATTTACATATTTGAAAATTGCTAACAGAGTAAATCTTAAAAGTTTTCATCACAATAAAAAAATTGTAACTATGTGTGGTGATGGATGTTAACTAGACTTATTGTGATGATCATTTCACAATATATACAAATATTGAATCATTACATAGTACCCTTGAACTAATATAATGTTGTATGTCAATTAAACCTCAATAAAAAATGAAATAATTTGTTCCAAAAAAAGAGAAAAGAACAATAGATTTTTCTACTTAAATCTACATAAAGATTAGAAACAAAAAGTAAAGTGAGGGTTTTCATTTTTCATACCTTGAAAAAATTATTCCTTTTGAATCTCACAAAAAAATTCTAGGCCTTATCCATTCCTCTTTCTGGGTCCTCTCTCTCATCTCCCTCAAGCAGGAAGAACATTAGAGAGAAAAGGCACATCAGTATGTTATAAATAACGTACCAGATGAACAAAGCTAGAAATGGGAATTAAAAACCTTCCTGCTTTGCTTGTTCCCTCTTTTCTGGGATCCCAAGGCAAACATTCAAAAATGAACATCAGGCTCCAAAATGATGGCTACCTGTAAGGTAGACATCAAGCTACCTGTAAGGCTACCTTCAAGCTATTGATTGTCTCCTTCAATGGAGACACCACCTGAATAAACTCATTTATTCCACTTTCTGTAGTTCATGAAACTGAAGGGGCAGTCCTGAGAAAAGAATCCAAATCTTTGAATGAAATATAAAATTTAAAAAACAAGGTCACTTTTTCCTTTCTTTATTTTTATTTTAATATTTTAAAATAGGAATATAATTTACACGGAGGAAAGTGCTCCAATTTTAAGTGTACAGTTTGATGAGTTTGAATAAATGTATGTGTTCATATAATCACTACCCCAATAAAAATACAGAACATTTTCATCACTCCAGAAATTTCCCTTTCCCATCAATGCCTTGTCTCTTAGATGGAATCACTGCTCTGACTTCTCTCCCCATAACCTAGTTTTGCCTAGTCTATGAAAATATAAATGAAATCATGCAGTGCATATTCTTTTGTGCCTGGCTTCATTCACTCAACCTGGTGTGTTTGCCATTCATTCATGCTATTGCATATAGCAGTAGCATGCTATATGCTATCAATAATTCAATTCTTTTTACTGCTGGGTAATATTCCATTGCAGAAAGAACATGATAATTTGTTCAACGTTCAGCAGTTGATGGATGTACAAGTTGCTTCAATTTTTTTTTTACTATAATGGATATATCTGATATGAACATTCTTGTTCAAGTCTTTTCGTGTACATACATTTATATTTCTCTTGGCGGTAGAGTTGCTGGGTCATAGGCTAAATATATGTTCAACTGTGTGAGAAACAGCCAAAGAGCTTTCCAAATGGGAAGCTATTTAAAATTACCATCAACAATAAATAAGGGGTTTACTATTTATTCTTCATCTTTGCCAACATTTGAGGTTGTTAGTCTTTTTAATTTTAGTCATTTTAATGGGTCTGAAATGGTATTTCATTAAGCTTTTTTCATTTGCATTATCTTGATTAATAATGATGTTGAGGACCATTTCACATGGCCGTACCTCTACTCCCTTTCATGGAGTATATGTTCAAGCCTTCTGACAATTTTTAAGAGGATGTTTGTCTAGTTTGTCTTTTTATTGTTGATTTGTAGGGGTTTTTAAATATATTCTAGATATGTGTCCATTGTCATATATATATGTACTGCAAATATTTTTTTCAATTTGTGGCTTGCTTATTCATTTTCTTAATTATGTCCTCTGATGGACAGAATTTTCTCTTAATTTTGATGAATTCCAATTTATTTATTTTTAATTTGTGTGGCTATTGCTTTTTATGTCCTTTCTAAGAAATCTTTGCCTAGTTTAAGTTTGCAAAGGAACTCACTTATGTTTTCCTCTTAGAGCTTTATATGATCCATCTCAAATTAACTTTTGTGTATGGTGTGAGGTAGGGGGTCAAGTTTAAAGGGAAAGAAAATTTTCCTTCCCATCACTGAGAATTGAATTCAATATATGTTGTGTGTGTGAGCTCATATACATATGTAAATGTGTATATATGTAAAATGTCATGATATATTGTTATCTTTAGATACATATAGAATGAACACACAATTCATCACAACTACTAAATTTCCAAGGGTACAGGAATCATCAGGCCATGGCTGTTTCTGCCAGGAGTAAGGATAAGAGGTCACGGTTAACAAGTAGTTTGGAAAGTTTTCAACATGCTAGTAAAAATTGATATCATCAGATCAATAAACTGAGAAACAAGAGGAATATGTTGGCCATATAAGAAGACTTCAACCTACCTAGAGTTAAGGGATTTGGCTAGCATCTCAAGAAGTGACCAATTTGTCTCCAGAAATCTTTGGGAGGTAGATAGAAAAAGAAATCATTAGACTTTGATTTATGCTTGGAAAAAACATATTACAACCAATAATAATGTGAGACATATGATTCTGGATATGATCCCAGATGTGGAAACATAACCAGGGGAAAACAACAATATATTAGGTATAGGTTCAACATCTTGGAGGAAGATACAGATATAATGTATGTATACATAAAAATCCTTTAGATAAACTTTTTTAAAAGCCAAGAATTATTTATGGGCGTATGTTGCCGATATTTAATATCTTTATTCACCTCAGACTACTAAAGTAGGTATGTAAAATAATTCTGATTATGTCCTGAAACACATTTTACTCTACAATCTGTTCATTCCTGTGAGACTACACCATGATATATATATTTCCCTGTATGTCATTAACAAGTTTATCTACACCAACTTTACCACTACCACATACCCTGATTTTTTTTCTTCTTCTTCTTTTTCTTGGGAAAAAACATGACAAAATGAGTTGGTAAAAGATCTCCTAGTCTGCTAAGACATCTTCATGAAATTATTTAGAACCATACAAAAAAAGAATTTAAAGGATCTAAAAAGTTTCCCAAAATAGAATTCTTATAATTATTGTAAGTGGAATATTCATGCTTAAATGAAGTTGGAATGTCTATTAAATACAAATAAGTATGTTTTTGCTTTACAATGTCTCAGACACATCAACATGATAATGCGTGTTGTAGGTACAGTATGTTCATGTTTCTTCAATGTACTTGACCACAGAGTATTTTATTAGCATCTTCTGGACTAGCATCTCATTTACATTTTCTGGAACAGTGTCCTCTGGAACACAGTTTGAGAAATGATGTTCTAGTCTAGACCAACCTGTAATAATATCCCTGAGTGCCAAACACTTACAGTCCCTAATGCCCACAGAAATTTTAATTTTCCTTTACATACCATTTTAGCCATCATACAACACTAATGAAGAAAGATCCAATAAAATTTGATGGTTTTATGCTAAAATTTGGTGGGCTTCACACTGGCTTACAGCAGACTTCTCTGTTCAAATCTTGTCCAGTAGCCCCTAGCCTAATAGCTTGTCAAATCACAATGTAATTCATTCTTTTTTCCCCCTTGAACCTGCTGGAAGAGTTAGTATGTAAATTTCAACCTATTTTTAAGGGTTATTTTCACTCAAGTGAAATCTATCAAGGAAGGAGGGTTATTTTTACAGCATACAGCAACTGCTGATCACCATGGCAACCAGCCTGGTGAAATGCAATAAAGCATCCCTCT